>NC_080787.1:121467295-123867295 GCF_028018385.1 Neofelis nebulosa
AGCAGTGACATCTGTCCCCATGCAGTGTCAATGGAGACCACGTGGGAAGCCTAGACTTCAACGCCCACCTGGCAGTGAAGAGGTCTCCCTCTGCCTCTCCACTGGAGTTGTGTTGGAGGTATCTAGTGGAGGGTGAGGATTTTTACCACCACTCAGCAGTCCACACGCCTCTTCTTGGCTTAACACCAAAAGCATGATTCATAAAAGGGATAATTGACGAACAGGATTCCATCAAAATTAATAATTTTTGTCTGTGAAAAACCATGTGAAGAGGATGAAAAGTCAAATTAAAGACTAGAAGAATGTTTTTTTTTTAAGTTTCTTTATTTTTGAGAGAGAGAGAGAGAGAGAGAACAAATGAGGGAGGTGCAGAAGGAGAAGAAGAGAGAGAATCCCAAGCAGGCCCCAAGCTCAGAGTGGAACCTGACATGGGGCTCAATCTCACAACCATGAGATCACAACCTGAGCTGAAATCAAGAGTTGGATGCTTAATCCTTTGTGCCACCCATGTACCCCAAGACTGGAAGAATATTTTACGAATCACATATCTGACAAAGGACTGCCATCTAGAATATATAGGGGACCCTCAAAACTCAATAGTAAAAAAGCAATCTCATTAGAAAATGGACAAGGGATATGGAAGACATTCCAGGACACAGGATATAAAGACAGTAATAAGCACATAAAAATCCATTAGAGAAATGTAAATAAAAACCACAACGAGGTATCACTAAATACCTATCGAAATGGCTAAAAGTAGTGACAACACCAAAGGCAGGGAAGATGTAAGAAACTTGATCATTTGTACGCTGTTGGTAGGAATATAAAATGGTACAGCCACTCTGAAAAACTGTTTACCAGTTTCTTAAAAACTAAACAAGCAACTACCATATGACCTAGGAATTGTATAGCTGGACATTTATTCTAGGGGGAAAAACCGCTTTTTCATACAAAAACGTATGCATGAATGTTTACAGCAACGTTATTTGAAATAGGCGCAAACTAAAAACCACCAGATGTCCTTCAACAGATGAATGGTTAAACTGTGGCTATCCATACAATGGAATATTATTTAGCAACAAACAAAAACAGACTATTCATAAGTGCAGGATCCAGGATGGATCTCCAGAGAATGATGCTGAGTGATAAAAGCCAGTCCCAAAAGCTTACATGTTGGACAGTTTCATTTATATAACATCCTTGAAATGACAAAATTATAGAATATAGGAATGCAGAACAGGGGTGCCTGGGTGGCTCCATCAGTTGAGCGTCCGACCCTTGATTTTGGCTCAGGTCGTGATCTCAGTTTGTGGGATTGAGCCCCGTGTTGGGCTCTGTGTTGACAGTGCGGAGTCTGCTTGAGATTCTCCCTCCCTTTCTCTCTCTCTCTCTGCCCCTCCCCCCCCCCCAATAAATAAAGAAACGCTAAAAAAAAAAAAAGGAAATACAGATCAGCTAGTGGTTGCTAGGGGTTAAGAATGGGGAATCAAGGATATTGAGGAGGAATTGGAGGCGGCTATAAAAGTGCAACAAGAGGAGGGCTTGAGATGATGAAAGTCTTCTGTGTCTGCCTTTATCAATGGCAGTAGGGTAGTCGTAATATTGCACTATTGTTTACACAAGATGTCACCACTGGGGACACAGGGTAAAGGGCACATGGGATCTTTCTGCATCATTTCTTACACCCGAATATGAATCTATAATCATCCCCAAACAAGATTCAATTCGAGAACAGAAATTACATATTCTTTATCTCTCTGAAAAAGCATTCTAAACGCATTTAATATTACAGGTCGTGAATTCACGTCCTATTTTCGTTGTTAGTGCCCCTTATCATTTTATCCGTTCACATGTTTGGAGTGTTGTTTTAAATGCTTATTTGAAGTGGAAGAGTTGTGATGGCCCCCTTCCTCTCCACCCCCGTCCCTCCCCTACTTTTCCACTCTCATATTTTCTCCTCAAGTCTCCTCACTAACAGCTGCCCCTCCCCCAACACACACACATCTGAGCTTTCTTTTCCCTACTTACACGTTTTTTTATTGCTCCCACTTGACATTTTTGGGCTCCTACTCCAAAACAAGGACTTGTAATGATGTTTGGGGACCTCTATGCCGCAACCATATTGGGGACATAGCAAAGGCAGGCCCCCAAACCAGCTGATGGATTGTGTTAGCTTATGATTGTGAAGTTACGGTTTGCTTGGGGCCACTTCCCTGGGTCCTCAGCTTCCCATAAAGTTGAAGAGCCAGGAGGCAGTTCAGCAACATTTGTGTATTCTCATTTCATGGGTCAGAGAGCTGTACCTGGGCCCATGGCTTTGCACGGCAAGCCTCTCTCCAATCCCTCATCTTGTGGAGAAGTCTGGCTCCCTTTACCTGGCAGGGATGAAACTCCTGGCCACCACCGCTGGCTTTTGGAAACAGATCCCAGAATGCCAATGGTTTATTTTGGGGCAGCTTCTGCTTCATGAAGCTCTTCATCTTGTTTTTGAGCCTAGACATGCATTTTTTGGTTTTCTATTTTATCTATCACTTGCTATAGGTTTGGAGCATAACCTTAGTGTATAAACCCAACTGTACCCTCCTGATTTGAAGCACAACCACGGGAACTTGCTTTTTACCTGAATTTTTATTCAAGGTGAGTTGGTGAACAGATCTTCATGAACTGAAGAAAAATAGCTACAAAATATATATCCTAACCAACTGAAGATAGTATAAGAAATGTTTTAATTCATTATATTTATTAAATGTTCGGTGTTACTGAGTTTTCTAACACGTAAGGGTATTTTCGAGGGGCACTCACTTTTATTTTTAAAAGATTTTATTTTTTTTTAAGTAACCTCCACACCCAACGTGAGGCTTGAACTTAAGACCCAGTATCAAGAGTATCATGGTCTATCAGCCGTAGCAATCTCTTACTCAACACATCCCCAAAGGCAAGGGAATTAAAAGCAAAAGTGAATTACTGGGACCTTATGAAGATAAAAAGCTTCTGCACAGCAAAGGAAACAACCAACAAAACTAAAAGGCAACCAACGGAATGGGAAAAGATATTTGCAAATGACATATCGGACAAAGGGCTAGTACCCAAAATCTATAAAGAGCTCACCAAACTCCACACCCGAAAAACAAATAACCCAGTGAAGAAATGGGCAGAAAACATGAATAGACACTTCTCTAAAGAAGACATCCGGATGGCCAACAGGCACATGAAAAGATGTTCAACGTCGCTCCTTATCAGGGAAATACAAATCAAAACCACACTCAGATATCACCTCACGCCAGTCAGAGTGGCCAAAATGAACAAATCAGGAGACTATAGATGCTGGAGAGGATGTGGAGAAACGGGAACCCTCTTGCACTGTTGGTGGGAATGCAAACTGGTGCAGCCGCTCTGGAAAGCAGTGTGGAGGTTCCTCAGAAAATCAAAAATAGACCTACCCTATGACCCAGCAATAGCACTGCTAGGAATTTATCCAAGGGATACAGGAGTACTGATGCATAGGGGCACTTGTACCCCAATGTTTATAGCAGCACTCTCAACAATAGCCAAATTATGGAAAGAGCCTAAGTGTCTATCAACTGATGAATGGATAAAGAAATTGTGGTTTATATACACAATGGAATACTACGTGGCAATGAGAAAAAATGAAATATGGCCTTTTGTAGCAACGTGGATGGAACTGGAGAGTGTGATGCTAAGTGAAATAAGCCATACAGAGAAAGACAGATACCATATGGTTTCACTCTTACGTGGATCCTGAGAAACGTAACAGAAACCCATGGGGGAGGTGAAGGAAAAAAAAAAAAAGAGGTTAGAGTGGGAGAGAGCCAAAGCATAAGAGACTCTTAAAAACTGAGAACAAACTGAGGGTTGATGGGGGCAGGGGGGGTGGGAGTGAGGGGAGGGTGGGTGATGGGTATTGAGGAGGGCACCGTTTGGGATGAGCACTGGGTGTTGTATGGAAACCAATTTGACAGTAAATTTCATATATTAAATAAATAAATAAATAAATAAATAAATAAATAAATAAATAAACATTAAAAAAAATAAATAAATAAAAATTAAAAAAAAAAAAAAAAAGAGTATCATGGTCTACCGACTAAGCCAGCCAGGCACCCCGGGGGCACTCACATTTTTAACATGTTAAAATTTTGTTGTAAGGTATAAAATTTATATCTTACCAAAATTATTCAGAGCTATCTGCCAAATTGATAAGATATTTCATTTCTCCTACCCACAGACAACTAATAAATTACTATCAACTCATGTTGCTAAACACTCAAAAAAAAAATTGAAAGCGGCAGTGTAAAGAAGCCCGTCCTTTATCGCATAAACACGATGTCAAAAGTAGTCAGACCACAGCTGCAAAGTTAATGTACCTATGAACTCTCTCTATACCTCATCCCTGTTCCATATTTTTTTTATTTATTTTTTATTTTTTTTTAAACGTTTATTTATTTTTGAGACAGAGACAGAGCATGAACGGGGGAGGGTCAGAGAGAGGGGGACACAGAATCCGAAACAGGCTCCAGGCTCTGAGCTGTCAGCACAGAGCCCGACGTGGGGCTCGAACTCACGGACCGCGAGATCATGACCTGAGCCGAAGTCGGCGGCTCAACTGACTGAGCCACCCAGGCGCCCCTCTGTTCCGTATTTTAAAAGGAACTGTGTTGAACTTGCGCAGAAGAATTTGGAAAAGTGAACTGCCAGTTTTACAAAGTATCATCTATTAGCACACAATAATAAATGGAGTATTCTGTCATGTTTCCCTGCTCAGTTCTGTTTTTCTTATTTTAAGTTACATGCTTAGCTAACAACAATAATATACCTAGTTAATTATCTCTCCTGCCTACACCCTGGTACACTGAATCATCTAGTCCATGCCTGCTTTGCATGGAGAGAAGATTTGGCTCTTTTTCAGCTCTCATAATAAGAGGGGACAGTCAACCCAGATAATTCAGGACAAATGTTCCACTGGGGCCTTGAAGCGTCTTGCTTATTATCCATATTAGTCACATTAACTAAATCATGGCCAAATTCCATTTTGTCCTGTGTGATATTGAGGCAACCTTAATGTTTTATTAGTCTACGTAAATTTATTTTTACCTGATTAGTTTGCCACAGTACAGGGCAAGCACCATTCATTTAAAAAAAACGGCAGGGTCAGAAACTGAGCACATTTTTGTAAGATATGGGTTCTCCATCTTATACATTCCCAAACAAGTTAAATAAATTTAACAAATGATAATAATTCATGTTTTTCCTATTGACTTTATTCCCATGACCAAATCAATAAAAACACAATTAAGACATGTATCTCGTTTGAGCAAATATCTTGTTAATCATGGTCTCTCAGTATCAGCACTATTGACATTTGGGGCCAGATAATTCTTTGTTGTGAGGAGCTGTCCTGTGCATTATTGGATGTTTAGCAGCACCCCTGGCCTCTGCTTGTTCAATGCCAGTAGCAATCTTGCCCACCAGGTTAGTTAGGATAAACAAAAATGTCTCCGGACATTGCAAAAATTCCACCCCATCCCCCATTAAAAACCACTGCATAAACTTTACATTGTGGGGGATATTGGCATTTTTCACCTTCCAACTCTTCAGTTCACTGTTAGGGATATGATCTCAGGATTTGTCTATGCAGACCCAGCCAGTAGAACATGACATTTTTCCTATTCTACAAATACTATGAATTAATAATCTGAGATATTCAGCAGCTGTTCTGGTCTGTTTTCTCACTCTACCCTCAATTATCCTCAGGCAGCAACATAAAAGCTACCATTTACCCAGAGACTAAGAGGACAATTTTCAACAATCAGTAAAGATAGCAAATTCTATGTTCCTCAGGCTTTAAAGCTATTGGTGGAGAAGGCAAAAAGCAAATTTAGATCGACACCTCAATCTCCTTAATGACTAGAACTGCATCGATGCTATATTTGAAATAAGCAATATAAATTTTGTAACCAGTTTACGTATAACGTTTACATTTCAAGAACCTCTTGATGTATATAAAATCTCAATGTTGCTAGTAAATTGATCCCCAAGTGATTCAATAGAACTCTATAATTCTTTACATGTCTACCATCATTACAAAGTACCTTAGAGCCGGGTGCCTGGGTGACTTACTCAGTTAAGAGTCCAACTTCAGCTCAGGTCATGATCTCATTGATCGTGAGTTCAAACCCTGCGTAGGGCTTTGTGCTGACAGCCTGGAACCTGCTTCGGGTTCTGTGTCTCCGTCTCTCTCACTGCTCCTCCCCTGTTTGTGCTCTGTCTCTCTTTAAAAAAAAAAAAAGATAAACATTAAAAATGTTTTTAAAATGTTTTAGATCTGAAATGAGTAATTCAAGCACACAATGTTTTTCTTGACCCTTTGATAGAGATGGGTTTTGTTTCCAAAAGCAGGTTGAGTGCTAGGGCTTTCACATAAATCTGAACGCTGTTCTTGTGTATCATTTATTTAGGCTTCTTTTCAAAAATCCCAATATGTGGCTCAATGTCATTTGCACATCAATATCCTTAGATCGCCTCTGCAGCTTCTGACTCAGTGCTTTGAAGTAATTTTATGAAGCATGTGGGAACAGTCTCTACGCACAGTCTGTAAGCATCCACTATGTGTGGATAACAAAGTCAACTAGAAACACGAACACAAAGAGTTAAATGCACGTCTATACGAATATGGACCTATTAGATAGTGTCCATTCCATAAATATGACAACAGAATTTTATGACTCTAAATAAACAGACTTGTTAAAAAGGATAAATACTTAGCACTGTCTGTGAAAAAATGATTCACATATTTTTTATAGGTACAGAGACAGAAGCATGAGGTTAGAAATAGAAATAGAAGTGATATAGCAAAGATGTATGCCTTCCTAACACAAGCCACAGAGCCGATGTGGAGGTAAGATGTTGCACAGAAAGGGATTTCAACTATTTGGCTTATGAAAGTCTCTTCCGTTAAAAGCAGACTAATAATTTTTACTTGCCTTGCTGAGAATTCCAAGACTAAGGAAGGAACCAGGGGAAGGCCTCACTCTCCAGGATACAAGATAATGCATCAAAGATGTGACATTGTGCAAAGCCATTTCCTTCACATACATTTTCACAAGGTTGCTTCCCAATTTTGACCAATCTCCATAGGGAAGATCCATGCAAGAGATAGACATTTGGGAGTAGGTGACTATACCTAGCTTAGGGGTTGCAAGAGCCAAAGAAGGGAAAGTCTCCGTATAAAATCTATATATTTTGCTGGAACTTATAAAAGTGGATTTCCAACAGCCAAGAGGGGACGGAAAGGTGAGAGGACATGGATAGAGGAAAAAGAAGATAGTTCATGGGGCACTTGGGTGGCTTAGTCGGTTAAGTGGCCGACTCTTGATTTTGGCTCAGGTCATGAATCTCACAGTTGTGAGACTGAGCCCCAAGTGGGCCCTGTGCTAGACGTGGTACCTGCCTGGGGTTCTCTCTCTCCCTCTCTGTCTCTGCCCCTCCCCTGCTTGTTCTCTCCCCCTCTCTCTTTCAAAATAAACAAATAAACATTGAAAAAAAAAGATTAAGATTGCTCAAGATATTTGGGGGTGTGGGTTCTATAAAGCTAAATTCTGATGGTACAATGAGGAAGGTTATGTGAGGACTTTTAAAACACCAGTGTGGTGGCTCACAGCTGTGGACACACGCAGAAATGGCAAAGGACAAAGATGAGGGCAAAGGGGGGAAACGGCAATTAAGTTAGTGAGATTCAATAAAATGAGCTGCAGTCCATTATAATACTAAGGATGAAAAGGTGTTCAGACCATGGACAGGAGAGGGTCACATCTTGGGTCATGTGGCATAATTTTAACATAGAACAGTCGGAAAACAGCCTTCTCCACTCAATCTCTCCTCCTTCCCCACCCCCCTCCTGTTTTGCTTAGGTCTCTTCCATCAAGAAAAATAATTTTCAAACTTCAAAGGTAAGATAAACATAGGAAGGAAGTGCAGCCCAAGATTTCATAACACAGTAACAAGGCATCTGGATACTTTGCAGTGACCTAGAGATCAACCACACAGGCACATCCCCTGGAAGCTTTTCAGAGACACAGACTCTTGGCCCCACCATAGATCTCTTGAATTAGGATCTGCATTTTAATAAGATCCCCAGGTGATTCATATTTTTACAAGCACTGGTCTTCTGAAGGCTTTAGATCCTAATGAAATAAAGGAACTTGTAACTGTGATTGCTTAAATGTAAAATCTTTTGAGAACAACAAAGAGAAGCCTGGAGATGGGTAAATGTCTCTATTTACCAAGAAATATACATTACAAAAAAATACATACTAATGATATTTTATGAAACTATAGAAAGGAGAGGATATGACCTTTCTGGAAAGCAATTTAGCAATAAATGTGTTTTATTTAGGATAATGGTAGCAATCCATTTCCAAGAAATTATCCCAATAAATAACATGAATTGAAAGAAACTAATGAAAACCTTTTATGTCCAAAGATATTTTTTGTACATTGTTTAAAGCAGGAAAATTTGGAAGACCCTAAATGTTAAGCAATAGAGAAATCTTTAAATATAATGCAAACTAGTGTGATATTTACAGTTTTTAATGTAGAAAAATATTTGAATGCATATAGTAGAATGTATAATTAATAAATAAAAGCAGGAATAAAATTGTGTCATGAGTTTTGAAATGATTTTTTTCTCTTTATTCTTTATAGTCTTTTCTACAGAGAAAATGTCTTATTGTCATAATCAGAAAAATGAGCATTATTTAAAAATGTATATAACTTTTGTACAAAAGCCTGAAAATACACCGAAATATTATCAACACTTTTTCCCCCTCTAAGTACTAAGATTGAGGTTAATTTCATTTTTTGACACTTCCCTATATTTTGCACATATTTACAAACTATTTAATAAATATTAACTATTAATATTCATTTATAATCAGAAAACATGCTTAAAAGGGGAGACATAATATTATGCAGACATTATCACAAATAGTTAACAGTTGTGTAAGAATTTTTACACTGGTATTTGAGAGAAACTCATTATTTACAGAGTACTTTCATTTTGGTGCAGTGTCTGGCTCAGTAAAGACTTAAGCAGTAATGGATATTTAATAAAGCTGTTATAAGCACAGAAGCACAAAGGAATTTTTAGCTGATTAAAGGCCTTTGTCCGAAAAGTATTGATAAATGGGTTTCTGTCAACCTGAAGGGAGGTACCTGATGTTATGCCACATGGTTTTGCTTATTAGATATTTTCCTTGGACGACAGAAGGCATGTGTAGCTAATAAGGTTCTGAGTGAGACTAGAAAAGCTAGCTTAGAGGCTCTGTGACAGAATCAAGAGATAAAATCATCTCAACAATGGGATAAAATAAAACAGAAACATGTCCTAATATTTAGACAAGCTTTAAAATAAAGGAAGACATTGTAAATCAATTAGGAGCAATTGTTTTAGCCAATAAATGATACTGGGGAAAATGGCTATTTGGGAGAAAATATCAAATAAGACCCTTATTCATATCATACCCCTCAATAAATTCCAGAGGATTTAAAGGAGTTGAATTTAAAAAGGAAAACCACAAAATGAAGAAAATTTAAGTGAATATTTATCTGCTTTTATAATGCATAGAACATTTAAAACATTCATGAAGAAAGGGTCAATAGATTTACCTACTTAAAAGTTAAAAGCCTTGATGTCAAAAACGGTCATAAACCTAAAAGACCAAAACAAACAAACAAACAAGTGTATGAGAGGGGAAAAGATTTGTGTTGCAAATGGACATGAGCTGCTATCCTTAATATACAAAGAATTCTAAGATGCCATGAAAATCCCAAGTAGAAAATCAGCCAAGGACACAAATAAGTAATTTATATAAAAAGCAGCAATGACTAAGAAAAAGCATCCAATTCACCACCAATCAAAGACATGCAAATTAAAACGAGTAACTATTAAGTAACACTTGAAAAGAGGAAAGAAAAATATAATCGGTTCTCCATTGTAGGAAAGGTAGGGTCGGATAAAGTTCCAATGAGAGCATAAATTTCTCATGAAACTTGGCTGCAAAAATTGACAGGGCTGAAACTTGAAAAAAAAAAAGATGTTTACTTATTTTGAGAGATGGAGAGAGAGAGCATGTGCACGTGTGGGTGTGCCAGTAGGGGAGGGGCAGGACTGAGGCTTCTTAAAAAGCAACATATCAGACTTAAAAATGATGATTACCGCTGGCCCAGTAATTCTACTTACAGAATTTTTTTCCTAAGGAAATAAGCAGAAATCCAGGCAAAACACAAAGATGTTTACACATAATAAAAAAAAAAAATCATAATAATGATGCAAAAGTGAGAACAACCCCAAAATCTATCAGTAGGAGAATAGCTAAATAGATTCTGGCACATGGATATCATTATATCACACAGATATTAAGGGTTTTTTCATAAAATTTTTAATAAATATGAGAATATGCTTGTTATATATTTAACAGAATAGAATAAAACTCTATATATGATATTATAATTCCAGACAATGTATTTAAATACAAAGGAAGAAAATCACATATCCCTCC
The DNA here is from genome assembly GCF_028018385.1 of Neofelis nebulosa. NCBI lineage: Eukaryota > Metazoa > Chordata > Mammalia > Carnivora > Felidae > Neofelis > Neofelis nebulosa. Next base: position 121,477,870 of record NC_080787.1, read on the forward strand.
ATTATAAGGTTTCATTTTCTTCTTTAGAAATTTTTGTATTTTTCTATAAGAATATCTTCTATAATCAGAAAAAAAGGCAAATAAAACACAAAAAACAAAAATAGTAACATTATTTGTTTAGCATCTACTCTAATCCAGATTCTCTAGTGGTTTAGATGAATTTCATTTAATCTTCAGAGCAGCACATTCAGGTAGTTATTATTATAATCTCTGTTTTGCAGGTTCATAATATAGATTTTGCTACAAAACTTTCATAAGACAAAATTGACTGACACTCAAAATATTTGCTTTCTTACTAGTACCTGCAATAGTGCTCAATAAAAGTGTATTGAGTGAATACATTTAAATCAACTATATGAAATTCAGGAGAGTTAGATATCAGACGCTTCACTTAGGTTCAAAGAAATTAACAATGAAGGGCAGGACAAGGAGACAGGTCTTAGCTTTGCTTGTGTGCTCAGCCATGGGAGCCTCTGAAAGAATGATGTTTCCTACATTGGATGTGGTCTTTATCACCTGACTGCAATGCAGAGGAGATGAATTTTCCTTGGAGTGAAAACACAGTTAGATTCCCTCTACCTTTGAAATCACTTTAAAAACTGTTTAAAAACTAGAATAGAGATCTCATTTATTATCTGCAGTTTCATATTGCAAAATCCCTGTCAACCTCAGAGCTAAATATTTTTTTCTTTCAATTTATCCATTAAAGGAAGGTTTTCTTAGAAGCAGAGTGAGAACTCTTCATTCTTTTCCAGGAACTAGAGAGGAAAAAAGACACTCGCTGGCTGAATTCCACATCTAGTCCTGAAGCTTTTATCTGTCAAGAGAAGAGGGAATACTTTTCTCAATATCAGGGGAAAAAAGGACATTCTCTTAAGCCCTCACTACCACCCTGAGAGGAGACACAGTAACCGTGGCAGGTATAAATCTCAAGAATGAGTATTTAAGAAATATTGCTTCCTCCATTTTCCATAAATCAACTTCATTTTTGACTCTGAGCCTCCATATTTCATGTTGGCAGGGTATGGGTCACTTCTCTTCCACCTCAACGTGTGTCTAAGTCCCAGACTGTTGGCATGCAGAGGAGTACCGAGGTACGTGGATGGTGTATCACCCCAACCGAGTGGCCCATCTTTGCCAAGCCAGGACTATGCTTCCTATGAGAGCATTTTGGGAAGGTTTGTAACCCCAGTACTGGAACTTCAGATCCCAGCAGGCCCCATCATGCCATACCTGTGCTGAGCTGCCCCACCCAGTGCCCATGCCTGTTGCCCAGGCACTCACCCAACCCCCAATCTTCCCTATGCTAAGTGAAGTCTTCTGTTTGAGATGGGCTTTAAGAAATACCCTTTTCAGGATGCCTGGGTGGCTCAGTTGGTTAAGTATCTGGCTTTGGCTCAGGTCATGATCTCATGGCTCCTGAGTTCAAGCCCCATGTAGGGCTGTGTGAGGATAGCTCAGATTCTGGAGCCTGCTTCAGATTCTGTCTCCCTCTCTCTCTGCCCCTCCCCACTCATGCTCTGTCCGTCTCTCTCTCTCTCTCAAAAATAGACAAACACTAAAACAATAGACAAAACTAAATGCCCTTTTCTTTCTTCTCTTTCCTCAAAGCCACTCTACACCGTTTGCAGACCCTCCTCATTGGATCTTGACACAAGCCAAGTAGCCCTAGAGACCACATTTCCTTCATGCATTGTCTCAAAACTCCTTTACACAAGAAAGCTCACAGGGTTCCACATAACTCAAACATGAGGAGGAAATCAAAGTCGAGAATGCAGGAGAGATATCTTGTCACTTGAGTTGCAAACAAAGATTGCTGGGATTTGAAGTCTGGATGTAACATGAAGTCTTACCTCATACATGGCATGGTAGAAGGGCTATAAACTTTGCCCGACCCTCCCATTGGTATCTAAATGGAAGAACTTGTGAAATGTTATGGCAGTCCTAGAAAACTGACACAGGTAGAGTTTACTCCTAAAGACATAATTCTCATGATCATAAGCTTTGAATTGGCATTGTATACTAACTTCTGGGGCACCAGCGTGGTTCAGTCAGTTAAGTGTCTAACTCTTGACTTCAGCTCAGGTCAAGATCCCCTGGTTCATGAGATCAAACCCCGAGTCAGACTCTGTGCTGGGAGTGGGGAGCCTGCTTGCGATTCTCTCTCTCCCTCTCTCTCTCTGCCCCTCCCCCTGCCCCTCCTGCTCATGCTCTCTCTCTCTCTCAAAATAAATACATAAACATTTTAAAAACTGACTTTAAAAGGTGAAAGTAATCTAAGTTGCATGATTGTTATAACATTTCAAATAATGTGACAATATTAAAAACTGAAGTCTCTCCCTATTCCAATCCCACCCTCCAGAGGTAACTTATGCTAACACATTAACATGTTGTTTCAGCGCTCAAATAACCATATAAAAGATACAGAGAGAAAAAATGAAAATGAAACCATACGTCTTGACTTGTGGTCTCCTTTGAATTTATGTCACTTAGCAGTAGAGTATTTTAGAGTACAGATATGTCATAATTTGTTTATCTATGACCTGTTGATGGATATTTAGTTTGTTTCCATTTTTCTTTTCTGCTATGGCAAGCAACGAATTAATAAACATTTTGGTACATATGTTATTGTATAGTCCTGTGTGTATTTCTATCATAAATATTTCTAGAAACGACTTAGATGTTATGCACATTTCAATTTTAATAAATTATGCAAGAATTATTTTCCAAACTGCTATGAACAAATTAACAACCTCACTAAGTACAAAAGAGAATACCCATTTTCCCAACATCTTTGCCTGTCCTCAATAACGTCAATCTTTTTAATTTTTGCCAATCTGGTGAATTATAAATGATGAGGCATTTTTTGAAATTTATGTGTCCCTGACTTCTAGTTTGGCAAGCATCTTTTAATATATTTATTGTCGATCTATAATTCCTTTTCTGTGAACTGTCTTGTTTTTATTCTTTACTCAGTTTTATATGTTGCTATTTTTCATTAATTTCTAGAAGCAACTTAAACTTTAGGGTTTTTCTCTTTTTAAAAGAATGTTTTCTCTCACACTATCTGAATTTGATTCTTAAGTAATCTTTTACCACATAGAAATTGTAAATGCTTATATATAAAAACTATCAATATGTTTCCCTTTTGGTCCATGGATTTCTTCTTTTATTTAGGAATGTTATGTATACCCAACCTGGGCTGGTAAATATTCTCCTATGATTGTTTCACTGCTTATATGTTCTACATTTAGTTTTTATTTGATGGGGAAATCACTTTATATGTGGTGTAAGGTGGAGCTCTAGATTTATTTTCTTCCAAATCATTCCAACAATATTTATGGAACTTATCACCTTACTTTTTTTGTCTTATTTTTATTCTCATTTATATTTAATAAAATAGGTGTTAAAAATTGACTAACCACAAGTGTGTTTTATTTGGTTCCCATTTACTTCTCTATTCTATTCTTTTCCTTCTTTCCTTTTTTCTCTCTTTTCTTCTCTCAGTCTCTCTCTCTCTCTCTCTCTCTCTCTCTCTCTCTCTGCCTCCTCTCTCTTCTTGTCTCTTCTATCCCTCCCTCCCTTGCTCTTACTTTCCATTTTGTTAATTCTTATTTCATTTTTCTTTCTAAGGTTTGAATTCCTTGAATCTGGTATCTATCCCCTTCAGTCTCCATTGTCTCATAACAAAACGTTTCACACCTTTATCTCTTTGCTTGGGCCCTGAAGGCATTGGAGTTCTCACTTCTTGACATCGGTTTTTTAAACTTTTATCCTTTTTGTTTTCTTTTCAAATGTTTATTTAAATTCTAGTTAGTTAATATATAGTGTAATATTGATTTCAGGAGTAGAATTCAGGGATTCATCACTTACATACAACAACCAGTGCTCATTCTAACAAGTGCCCTCCTTAGTACCCATCACCCATCTAGCCCACCCCCCACCCACCTCCCACCATCAACCCTCAGTTTGTTCTCTATTGTAAAGAATCTCTTATAGTTTGGTTCCCTATCTCTTTTTTCTTTCCTTCCCACTTCCATATGTTCATCTGTTTTGTTTCTTAAACTCCACATATGAGTGAAATCAAATGATATTTGTCTTTCTCTGACTGACTAATTTAGCGTAGCATAATACATTCTAGCTCTATCCATGCCGTTGCAAATGGCAAGATTTCATTCTCTTTGATGAACACCACATCTTCTTTATCCATTCATTAGTTGTTGGACATTTGGGCTCTTTCCATAGTTTGGCTATTGTTGATAATGCTGCTATAAACATTGGGGAGCATGTACCCTCTTGAATCTGTATTTTTGTATCCTTTGGGTAAATACCTAGTATTGCAATTGCTGGATCATAGGATAGTTCTAGTTTTAACTTTTTGAGGAACCTCCATACTGTTTTCCAGAGTGGCTGCACCAGTTTGTATTCCCACCAACAGTGCAAGAGGGCTTCCTTTCTCCACATCCTTGCTAACACCTGTTGTTTCTTGTGTTGTTAATTTTAGCCATTTTGACAGATGGGAGGTGGTGTCTCACTGTGGTTTTGATTTGTATTTCCCTGATGATGAGTAATGTTGAACATCTTTTCATGTGTCTGTTAGCCATCTGGATGTCTTCTATGGAAAAATGTCTATTCATGTCTTCTGCCCGTTTCTTAACTGGATTGGTTTTTTTTGGGGGGGCGGGGTGGAGGCAGTGTTGAGTTTGATAAGTCCTTTACAGATTTTGGATACTAACCCTTTATCTGATATGTCATTTGAAAATATCTTCTCCCATTCTGTAGGCTGTCTATTAGTTTTGTTGATTGTCACCTTCACTGTGCAGAAGCTTTTTATCTTGACCAAGTCCCAATAGTTCATTTTTGCTTTTGTTTCCCTTGCCTCTGGAGACACGTCTAGTAAGAAGTTGCTCAGGCCGAGGTCAAAGAAAGAGGTTACTGCCTGTGTTCTCCTCTAAGATTTGATGGTTTCCTGTCTCACATTTAGGTCTTTCAGACATTTTGAATTTATTTTTGTGTATGATGTAAGAAAGTGGTCCGGTTTCATTCTTCTGCATTTTGCTGTCTAGTTTTCCCAACACCATTTGTTGCATAGACTGTCTTTTTTCCATTGGATATCCTTTCCCATTTTGTCGAGGATGAGTTGACCAGACAGTTGTGGGAAAAGTTTTGTCCTTTTAGTTGCTTTTAGGTAAATTGTTATTTTTTATTTTTTTTTCCCCCAGAAGTTAGTTTTTCAATTTCTGTCATGGTTTTAATTTCTGTGTTTATATTTTTCTTATTGATTTATAATTTTATTACATTTTATCAGAGAATGTTTTTATAATATCTCTGCCTTAAGAAATGCACTGAAGTTTCTCTCTAGGTTAGTATGTACTTGACTTTTATGAATGCTCGATGGGCATGAGACAATAATGTATATGTATGTAGGATATAAAATTCTGTAAGTACCTTTACACTGATTATGTTTAGTTCAGTAAATTTATTCAAATTCTCCAAAACCGTACATATTTTTGGCTACAAGCTTTGCCAATTTCTGCAAAAGATTATTAAATTCTGTATTATTGCTTTGATTTCATCAAATCTCGAATTTTTGAGAGTTTTGACATTGCTGCTTTATTGCTTGCTGTATAACGTTGCCAAAGTTTTGTAGCTTTCTTGTGCATTGTATGTTTCATCGTGCTATAGTAGACCTGAACCATTGAAGATTGATGGTTGTAAGTTATACTCTTATTGATACTAATGGTACCACTTTTTTGTTTTTGTTTTGTTTTTATGTGCCTGATTTGGTTGCAAATGCTTATCTCTTCATTTTAAAAGTCTTTGTTATTTTATTTTAGATATTAACTTTTGATTTTTTAGTTAACTCTGAGATGACCTCCCTCGCTGTGTTGTTGAGATAGTTTGATGAGATGCAATAGAATGTACAAGTGTCTTCTCTTATGCAAAGGCAATCAGCTCTCAGTGAATGTGAGTTTCCTATATTACTTTGTTTCCTTTCTCAGAGCTCCATGAGGGTCAGGATGTTTTTTTCTGGAATATCATACTTATCAAAATGTTGTAAAGAAACCACACTCTACTAAACTGTGTTGCATCTGGCCTATTTGGGATAATGAGGTATTTACAATAGTACCTATGGAGTTGGCTGAAGTCTAAAAGTAGGAGAGCTCATGCACAAGAATCTGCCAGTCCTTTTCTCTTGGTAACCGGGATACTGGTGTTTTGTTTGGAGATGCTAAGATTCTGCAGAAGTATTCCTCACGGATATTTCTAAGATCTATGCTTGTGTATACCCCATAGCTGTGTCACAAAATTTTAATAAGGGAAAAAATAGAAAAAAAATACATTAAGTAATAATTAGAGGGAGAGATAATTGGCTGTTTCTTAAAGACATTATATAGAGATTTCTTGCTTTGTGGTGACGGGGTCATGTGAATTAAGTTCTTTTAAATTCCATTTCTCTTTAAAATAGGATAACCATAATGACAAATTCTTAAATAATTGTGCTAATTAATTCAGTTTTACTGTACAATAATGGAGTGCAGTAAAAAGAATCTGACACTACAAAATCTGCTTAATTAGAACCTGAGTCAGTTCATGTAGGAATAGTTTTTCTACTCTATATTTAAGAAGAGTCTTTTTTTTAAACATATTTTACAATAGGCATATTTTATCAGATTATACTCTCGCTCTAGTATTCATGCCAGTCATTTGATACTTGTAAGTTACCAGTCTCACCTGGAAGTTTCTATAAATTATTTCCTCTCTGATTTGTTTTACTAAAATATATCTGGGAGATAATACAATTATTAATGTCAATTACCTAACTCACAAAACAATTACGGGAGGGTTTAAGCACATATCTAGGTCAACTCTCTATTCATGAGGAAACAGAGGCCCAAAGAGGTTAAGTAACTTGTTTAAGGCCACAGAGCTAGTTGGTGTCGAGGGTTAGATGGAACCCATGACTCTTATTGCCCAATATACTGATATTTTATTCCATTCCTGGCAATGTGGAATGTATTTCAGAATGTACGTAGAATGTTTTCCTTATGATTCATGAGTTTATGAGAGAAACAGCTATGAGAATTGAATGAAATAATACATGTAAAAACAGGCAGCACATTACCGACTACTTATGATGTACCCAGTAAAAGTTATTTGTACTCATGTGTCTTCCCTCTGATTAAAAAAGTTATGAAAATATTTCAACATGTTCATAATTCAGTTAAAGAAAATAGCGCTACCAACATTGTTGAAATTTCTCCACATAACACTCTAAGATCCCATCCCATTTCCGACCAAATCAACTTTAATTCTGATATCTCATATTTCAGCATTTTTTGTGTGCTTTTATCACTTCCTTATGATTATACATGTGTATCTCAAAGGCATTATATTTTACTATTTTACATGTCTTAAACCATATAAATGTTATATGCGTCTTATGTATTTTGCAAGGTATCCTTTCTTACTCAACATTACAGTTGGGAGGGTTTTTTCTTATTATGTTACTATGTTAATTATGTCTACCTTACTTATTTATTTGCATTGCCGCACAATATTCTGGCCTGTCAAGACATCACAATGATCGTGACCTGATCTTCTGTTAAGAGTCTTTTATACGATATTTCCAATTTTTGCCATACAAACCATGCTGCTGTAAACATTGGTGTATGTTTTCTTGTGTATAGATGCAAGAATTTCTCCATGGTATATTCTTAGGAATGTAAGTGTTGTTGAGCTGAGGGTAAGTGCATCTCCTACTTAACTAGATGTTAAAGTGCTGTCCAAAGTCTGTGTGCCAGTTGAGACCCTCATTGCTCATTCGTGATGCATAAAGGTGCTAAGGGCTCCACATCCCCGCCAAATCCCGGGCTGATAGGCTTTAAAAGTTTTTGCACTCTGAGGAGTGTGAGATTATATCGCATTGTGGTTTTAATTTGCATTTCCTTGCTTAATGGAGAAGTTGGTTACCTTTGCATCTGCTTATTGGCCTTTTGTGCTTTCTTTTTTATGAATTGGTCATTCATATATTTTGCTCATTTTTCTGTTGGGTTGTGTTTATTTCATATTGGTTTTTAGGAATTTCAAAAATACGTAGTCTGGTATTATTCTTTTATGGGGTCAATGTGTGGAAATGTCTTCTGCTCATTTATCATTTATCTTTAAACAGTGTTTATGATGTCTTTGTCGTAAAGAAGTTTTGAATTTTAATATTTGTCTTAGTCTTTATGTTTGGGTATTTTTTAAAAAACTTCTTCTCCAGCCTAAGATCGCAGAGATATCTCCAACACTTGTTGATTTAAAATTTTCATTTTTCACATTTAGATCCATCTAAAAATCCACATCTTTAAATCCACTTGGAATTTGTTTATGGGCCCTATTTGAAATAGGAATCCAAGTTTACATTCTATTCAAATGAAACCTAATTTTTACAAGGTTACTTTTTTTAACCTTTTCCTCACTGCTTGGTAATGCCATATTTATATGATTCTGTTCCTTGACGTAAACAATTCCATTTATTCATTTGCTTATCCCTGAACTTTTATCATGCTGTCATGATTTCTACAGTTAATATAATTAATGTCTTGGCATCAGATAGAACTAGTCACACTTTACCTGGTATTTACTGTGAATTTTGACTTCTTTCTCTCTGTAGAAACATCATTAACACAAGGTAAAGTACTGGAAAAGTGTCAGATATCATGAGAGATTGACAGATCACCATAGTCAGAAAGGGTGGTAGAGAAAACACTGAACACTAAATTCATGAGCAATAGTCACACACTCTCTGGGATCCAATTTCCTCATCTTTAAAATGGGTTTATCATTCATTAGTAAAAGTTGCTATTTTGAGATAGGAGGACAGCAAGGATGATGAAAAAGAGAATGCTATTTATAGAAAAAGGAAATAATGAATCATAGGGGACATCTGTGTGTAGGTAGCTGATAAAGGGCTGATGGGCATCCAGAAAGGACAGATCTGGAAGTTTACACTGAAAGCATCTACAGAGAAGCACTTTTTCAATGGGATTTAGGTGTCTCATCTGCAGAAAGACAGAATGTCTCCTATGGTTGGGAGCTAATTCTTGATACGAAACAGAGGTACAGCTATAAAAACCTAATGGTTTTGAAGGCCTTATTAAGTAGGATTAAATAACTATGCATTCCCATTTATGCAGTTGGTCCTTGAGATTTCCTTTTCCTTGGACAATAGCCTTTGTATCTTACACAGCTGATAGACCATGTGTTATATCAAAATCCAACAAACTAGAGAGCCATTAAATTACAATAAGGAGAGGGGCTCCTGGGTGGCTCAGTCAGTTAAGCAGCTGACTCTTGATTTCGGCTCAGGTCATGAGCTCATGGTTTTGTGATCTCATGGTTTTGTGAGTTTGGAGTCCCGCATCGGGCTCTGTGCTGACTGCGCAGGGTCTGCTTGGGATTCTCCCTCTCTCTGTCGTTTCCCCCACTCGTGTTCTCTCTGTCTCTCTCAAAATAAATAAATTAAAGAACTTAAACAATTTTAAAAAATGTTATTAAAAAAGAGAATAATAAGGAGAAGGCCACCTACATACACAATCCAGGGAAGGAAAACACTTTAATCTGCATGATGTGGTAGAAAGGGTTATTAACAACAAATGTGATCCCCTGTTTAGAGCTTCAGATACAAACTTTACCAGGTACTGAAGCTCCTGGCCATACCATTTGGTTAAGGACTTAACTGCTTTCTTCAATTTAGAGGTACAGACCCAAGACCAACGGTGATATTGTGAAGAGCACATTTTCACAGTCAGCCTTGCATCTTCTCAGGGTTCCTACTGGTGAATAGAGAGAAATGAGATAGACTTCTAAATTTGAACCAGCAACATGTACTAAAGACAACTGAAATTAAAGCTAAAAGCCATTTTTGTCCTCCTTTGAGAGACTTTAAGGAGGTATTGGAATTTTTTAAATTAAAATAAATAAAGAATATAAGTTGCCTATGTAAACATCTAGCCTTCATCGACTTATTTTATTATTTCCAGCAAACTTATGAGACAGGCCAGTTTCTTTCTCAGTTTTACAGGTATGAAAACAAGGTGCAGAAGAATTTGCCTTAAGTGTAGGATTTAAACCCAGGAAGCCTTTCTCTTATTCCTTTTAATACAGCCTCCATACATGTTTTTACTTGACATTGGTGTTACAAGACAATAACCTCAATGTTTTGATGCCTTAATTTCACATTTCCATAGTGCCCTGAACTTTGTCCCAACCTATCACTAAATGTACTGTAGAGCAGTTAGGAATTTATTTTTTTATTCTCTTACTACATACTAGACAGTTTGAGGGCAAAGACTGTCATTTTCTCATCTTTGTATCCCCAGGGATTAGTGTTGTGCCTAATAAACATATAATAAACATGCCATAGTAAAGGCTGAATAAATGTTTGCTGAGTGAGTAAAAGAAAGGCAGCTTCACTTTAAATTTTTTTATTTATTTTAATTTTTTTAAATGAGCATTGCTAAATCATCTGTGTAATGGGTATATTAATACCAGTCTGTCTATGAGTTTTGTTTTTTTTTTTTTTTTGAGAGAGAGAGACAGAGAGAGATAGGAAGAGAGCATGTGCGTGCAAATGGGGAAGGGCAGAGGGAGAGGGAGAGAGAATCTTAAGCAGGCTCCATGCCCATCCTGGAGGTTTACCTGGGGCTCAATCTCATGACCCTGAGATCATGGCCTGAGCTGAAATCAAGAGTCAGACACTTAACCGACTTAGTCACCCGGGTGCCTGTCTTATATTTTTTTAGTGCTGTTTTTTACATTTTTTATTATTTTTTTAAGTAGGCTCCATGCCCAATGTGGGGCCTGAGTTCACAACCCTGAGATCAAGAGTTGCCTGCTCTACTGACTGAGCCAGCCAGGCGCCCCTAAGTTCTTCTAGAATTCTTCATTTTACCAATAAGAAAACTGAGGCAGAATTCAGTAACGTTGATTTGCCAAAGACCTACATTCAACATATAGTAAAACAGACACAGGACTTCTTGTCTAGACTCTGCACCAAAATCTTTTCACCATGAATAACTTAAATCTATGGCTATAAATAGGTGGGAAGAGGGATTCTGCCGGTAGAGTGAAAAATTCCAGAGCTCTTGTTACCTAGCGACACCAGGAGAAACGTTTCACTTCTCATAAAAACAAAGGACGCCACTGTTAATATCTCATATCAGTGTGGTGACCACTTTGTTGTTTTAGCACCTGGATGAAAAAGCAACATTAGCAAGTGCTCCCTAACAGAGCCACTAAGGATTTGTTAAGCCAGTTTCTTCTGGTATTCTGGTATTGCAGTATTCTTCTGGTATCCCAGTATCCTTCAGTCAGATAAACAGACTGATCCATTTGAAGGTTTAGGGAGTAAAAAAAAAATCTCAATAGAATAAGGCTATGCCGGGTGTTTTTGACGTATTAATCTGTAGCAAGCACCATGACTCATCATCACATGGGAAACCCAGGACAACCAGCCTGTCCTGCTGGAGAAGATGGTCATGAGGTTGCCAACAGACAGGATGGCTTCATTTGGGAGGACTCTCTCCTTCTCCTAACCCACTGAGTAACAAGACATGGCCAGTAATGTTCTCAAAGGAACTGTTAAGAACTTTTACTGATTCTTATGCTCTGGTAAAATGAGAAGCAGATGAATTTGCTTAATCTGAGACACAAGTCTCCCATGATCTGATGACCAGAAACCCCTCTAGCCGGTAAGACATTATTTCTGGGTGTGTGTATGAGGATATTTCAGGAAGAGATTTAAATCAGTAGATTGAGTAAAGAATCCACCCTAGCCCATGTGGGTGGGCATCGTCCAATTTGTTGAGGGGCCAAATCGAACAAAAACACGTTCTCTCTCTTTGATCTGGGATTCCATCTCTTCCTGCCCGTGGCCATCAGAGCTCCTGGTTCTTGGGTCTTCAGACTGGGACTGAATTACACCACTGGCTTCCCTAGTTCTCCAGCTTGCCGATGATAAACTGTGAGAGTTCCCTGCCTCCATTATCACATGAGCCAATTCCCATAGTAAATCTCATATACATCCTATTGGTTGTTTTTCTCTGGAGAACACTAATATAAAACGCTACTCTTAGAAATACCGGGACTTCTGCCTTCTTTCGGTAATCAGTGCTGACCGAGATCCCCACTTCATCTCCTCCAGCGACATTGCCCTTAACCTTCTCTACCTTTTGTAACTTTGCCACAGCATCGGCAAAGCATCCAAACCCAGAATCCAAAGCCCATGGATCTTCTTTGGTCCTGTGCCTGAGCAGGGATAGAAGCCGCTTGTGAACTCCCAGCTTCCAGAGGCTCCTCAATGTAACTAATAGTTGTGTGCTGCTACCAGTGAGGTTGTGATATAGGGAGGGTCTTACCAGATAGGCAAAGCAACATGGTGTGCTGCCACAATTCCTTTTTATTTGCCTTATATCAATCTTCCAGCAGACTACGTACTGTAACTCCATGCAGTGCAGACTCCCGGCTCTCTTGGGTCTGGTGGTTCCAGCGATGCCTGACTCACCAGGGGCAGGGGACAGCAGTACCAAGGACTGCTGACTTGTCTTTCTGCCTCTGGCCACCCCATGTCCTAAGACCCTTCTGCACACCCAGAAAGCAGATAGTCCCACTTTCTCTTCTTCTTATCTCTGCACTGAGGAAATCACTCAGAGGAGGATGCTAGTAAAATCCACTAGCTCCCCAGAGAGGGGATCTCCACAAAAGGGCACAGGACCGTGAGGCAAAAGTGTCGGATTGGACTGTAATTGAGAAGACAAAACTGGTCCCTAACTAAATGTTTCATCTTGTCTCTTCTCCTATACAATGAAGAAAATAAAATTCGCCCTATCAGACAGCTGAGCAAACTAAAGATAAAATCAAAAACACATTATGAACCAACTTTGGGATTACAAAAAGCACAATGGATCAGGTCATTATTGGGATAATAATGATTGTTGCAAAAGGATGAGAAACCTCTTATCTTCATGAAATCCAAAATTGCTTATGAAATTTTACAGAGTGATTATAATCTTTAACATGTGTAGAGTTTTACAGAGGACTTTCACCTAAATTATACCACTTAATCCTTACATTGGCATTAAAATATGCATGATTATTTTTCCCCTTATAAAAAAAAATGAGAGAACTGAGTTCCAAAGAGGTTAATCTGCTTTAGAAAGCTCAGTCTGTTATAAGTGGACATTAACTTTGATCTTCTGACTCTCATTTTCTTCTTAGGACTCTACTGTTTCGAGAAAGGTTTGCATAAAAAGTTGTATTAAAAGCATTACATTTAATATGTGTTATTTGTGCAAGACAAAAGTGCCCTGTAGGCATATAATCTTCTCAGATTCCTTTCATAAAACCAAATTATCCTTGAAAATTATTAAAAGATTTTATTCAGATTAATGTCTGTATTATGCTGATTAATATTTCCTGCAGAGGTTATTAACTAGTCTAAAGAACTTTGTCACTGTTCTCCTAGTTAAGTAAGCTTCCTCATTATAGAAGCAAAAACAATACACGGAATTAGATGGCAGCTTTAGTAATTACAACTGAAACCAAATGCAAAGACATAGCTAAAATAAATTATGTCTAAATGGAATCATTTTTCAGACAGTGTGTATGAAATATCAGTAGGCTTTTAGTAATAAAAGGTTTGCTTGATGATCTCATTAAGAATGTTATTATTGATGAGGAAGAATATATTACAAATCCTGGAATAGAATACTATGTGTACATTCCAAAAAGACCTGATAAAGTTATTTTCAAAATAAGTACAATCTTCAATAGCACTTCTAGGAGTTTACCCAAGGGATACAGGAGTACTAATGCACAGGGACACTTGTACCCCAATGTTTACAGCAGCAGTCTCAACAATAGCCTAATTATGGAAAGAGCCTAAATGTCCATCAACTGATGAATGGATAGAGAAATTGTGGTTTATATACACAATGGAATACTACTTTGCAATGAGAAAGAATGAAATACTGCCTTTTGTAGCAACGTGGATGGAACTAGAGAGTGTTATGCTAAGTGAAATAAGTCATACAGAGAAAGACAGATACATACGTTTTCACTCTTATGTGGATCCTGAGAAACTTAACAGAAGACCATGGCGGAGAGGAAGGAAAAAAAAAGTTAGAGAGGGAGAGAGCTAAACCATAAGAGACTCTTAAAAACTAAGAATAAACGGAGGGTTGATGGGGAGTGGGAGGGAGGGGAGAGTGGGTGATGGGTATTAAGGAAGGTACCTGTTGGGATGAGCATTGGGCATTGTATGGAAACAAATTTGACAGTAAATTTCATATTAAAAAGACATAAAGTCATATGTTGAAACCAAAAACAAAACAAAACAAAACAAAATAAGTACAATTTTTTATTAAGAAAACAAATTTGGTATTTGAATTAATAAGACCAGGACTGAGGGATCTGTTTTGCTTGACACATTAAAAGAAGGATTATTCATCCATTTCCTGCCCCCAGGAACAAGTGAAATATGTGTGAAAATTAAATGGGCCATGGCAGATGGATATTTCTGAAGCCTGCTAACAGAGCAGAATCAGCATTCAGAGAAGCCCCCTCTGTGCCACAGGAAAGTTGTCCTAACAGGATCTTCTCCATAGGCTCAGTGTCTCCTGGCTCTTTGTAGCCCTCAGAGGTTTCAAATTACATTAGAGAATCAGAGTTCAGGAAATCTTAGCCTCCTTCCCTTCCCAGACTAGTGACTCATATTTGAGTTTAGAAGAGAATACAAGAGGGAAACAAAGGCAATATTCCTGTTCTCCATCTTCGCTGAAACCAAAGAACTAAGAACAATGTTCAGAAAGTGGCCTTGAAATCTTGCCTTTTCTTTCTTGAGACAGAGAGCATGTCTCATGCAAATGTCCTGTTGCAGTGGTAGTATGGGGGGGAAAAAGGGGAAGTCAGGACCCAGTACCTAATTCTAGCTGTTTCATAAAAGGTATGGCCTTGAGCAAATCTCTAAAATCCAGAAACATCAAGGAATTTGGAAAACACATGATTTGTGAATAAATGGATTAAACTCCATAATCTCTGTCTTGTTCCAGAGCTAATAGAGTGTCCTCTCACTATGTATGCATAAAAACGTTTATCTAAAATACTTATCCTTAAATTAATATTTTTAATTTAAAAGCTATTACTGAATTCAGACTTGCCATTGAATTACCAAGCCCCTTTGTACAATGGTTTCTAATCCTAGATGATAATCGGTATCATCTGAGAAATTGTTTAAAAATTTTTTTAATGTTTATTTTTGAGAGAGAGAGAGAGACAGAGCACAAGTGGGGGAGGGGCAGTGACAGAGGGAGACACAGAATCTGAGGCAGGCTCCAGGCTCTGAGCTGTCAGCACAGAGCCTGATGCGGGGCTCAAACCCACGAACCATGAGATCGTGACCTGAGCCAAAGTCGGATACTCAATCCACTGAGCCACCCAGGCGCCCCCGAGAAATTGTTTTAAAATACAGGCTCCTGGGCCCCATCCACTGCCAACTCAACAAGGATGTATGGTGGTGGGCCCTGGAATCTGTTATTTTAAAAGTTCTACCTGTGATTTTAAAGATCTGCCAGGTTGGGCACTGTTGCTTCATCAGTAGTTCTAAAATGATCCCATTTCAAAACATGTCTACCAAGAACGCACCCATATTAAGAGACAAAGAGCTGAGTTTTCCAAAGAAGAGAGTTTACATTAAAAGAGAGGGGAGTAATAACAGCTTAGATATCTGAGATCCGGATAATTTAAGCGACTTATAAAAGGTCAAGGAGCAGGTGAGTAGCAGAGCTGGGGCACGAGCCAAGTTCTTCTTGGACTTAGTGCCTATTCACTACATCACCAAACCTTCTCATCATTTAGCATAACAATTACTTAGTCAAGTGCCTAGTACATCAAAGACCCCATGCTAACCATATGCAGCCAGAGCTACTGTTTTTTGAGTTCTGACTATGTGCTGGGCACCATTTTAAGCCTCGAACAAGAATGAACTAACTGGACCCACAGAACACACCTATGAGGTAGATACAAATGCTATCCCATGTTTATGAAATAGCTAAGGCACAGAGAGGGCAAGCAACCTGCCCAAGAGCACACAGCTAGTAAGTGACAGGATTAGGATTGGGGCCCAGGTGCTCAGCTCATGAAAACCTGAGCTTTTTGAACACCAGGCAAAACTGTAACACTTGTTGAACACTCAAGAATTGAGGGTGCTCCATATATTACTGCATTTAATCCTCCAGAGGAAACAGGCTCAGAGTTTGAATAACTTACCCAAGGTCACATGGGGCAGTAAATGAATTGGTTGAACAGTGTATCACTTAGGACTCATCAACATACAAGAGGCAGAAAAGCCAACAATAATGGACTTAAACAAAAAAGATATTCATTGGCTCAACTAAATGGAGGTCCAAGAAGAGAACCA
The DNA here is from genome assembly GCF_028018385.1 of Neofelis nebulosa. NCBI lineage: Eukaryota > Metazoa > Chordata > Mammalia > Carnivora > Felidae > Neofelis > Neofelis nebulosa. The sequence continues at coordinate 121,494,332 of NC_080787.1, forward strand.
GTTTCAAGTACAGCTTGATTCCAGAGTCCAAATATTGTCACCTAGACCTTATTTTCTCCTTTTCTACTTCAACATCTTCTATGTTGATTCCATTCTCTGGCCCCACACCGGCACTTCATAGGAACGCCCATGCAATCAGAAAACAATCTACTTCCTGATAGCTAAAAACGAAGAGTTTTTTTAGCCTGAGACTATGTGCCTCCTACTGAAGCCATCATGCAGGGTTTTTAATATACTGACTGGCTGAGCCTGGATGCAGAGACTGAGAACAAAAACTAACAGATGCCCCTGAAAATCGAACCCCAGTCTAGCCTGGCTCCCCATAAATTACAAATTATTTGTGAGTACATTGATGTGTTTATTGTCAGAGTCCCTCAGGGCTTTCTTCCTACAATCTCTAGTTTAAAAGCTTTTCACTAGAATCCAGGGAGAAAAACATGTGGGTAAGCATTCATTCATGTTGCTATTGAAGTATTCTGTCCCTATCTGCCCTCCTCTTCAGGTTTACACCCCCTCTGCTATGTGTGAGCCCTGTGGGGTGATGGGATAGCTGGAAAGAGCCTATCATTCACCATACAGACACTCCTGTCTCCCTGAACCTTGCCATCTGCCTGGGGCTCCAGCCTGGGGGAGAACACCAGAATCCTATGCAGGTTCTGATGTCTACTTGAGGCTCTGGCCAGAAGGAAGCCACAGGGTCCTTGAATCTAGTGCCCACCAGAGAGAGACGCAGTTACCGTCTCTCTTTCAATCTTTTAATCCTTTGCTGAAGAATCTTTATCAAATATCAGGGTTTGGCATTGGGTCTACAAAGACGAAATCTGTACCCTACAGAAACCTGTGTTCTCATTTTGCCTCGTCTTTCCACAGCCCAAAGACCTAAACTGTGGAAAGCAAAAGCCAGGAAAACACTCAAGGTTACTTCCCCTGTCCATCTGTCCCCTGAACTATGAAGGACAAAGAAAAGAAATTCCAGTGTAAAAACCAATGGCTGCTATTTCAAACTATTTTCCCACCATTCTACCATATATCAAATGCCTGCCATGTCCCAGTTGTGTACTGGGCACTGTGCATCTCTCCTTCATTTCTCACAGCCACCTACTGCTTCACCACTGCACAGACAGGGAAGCCCAATCTCAGGTGAAGTAATCTGTCCTCTGTCGTCGGACCAAGAGTGGGCCTGTCTGCCCTCAGATCCCTTCTTCAGGCTTTCCTTGTTCAGCTCCCATCTGGGGAGAGAAAGGCTGCCTTTCCAGGCTCCCTTGTCAGCTAATTGGCATCTAGGTTTAGCCAATGGGAGTCACCAATGGGAAACTAGAGGGTGGGGATTAGGAAGAAGGCAGGGTATCCCTTACCCCCCACCCCCTCCTTATCTGACACAGTTTCTCTGGCCACTGCTGAAACCCCTCCGTGGCTCCAGCACCTACTATGCAGGCCACTGCGATTCTAGCGTCTGTAGGCCACTGTCTTGGGCTATGGTAATGAGAGTGACCAACCATGTAGGTTTGTCTAGGACTGAAGGTTTTCTTGGACACAGGGCTTTCAGTGCGAAAACAAAGTTCTGGGCAAACCCAACAATTGGTCACCCTTGTGGCAACACCATCTCCTCCCTCTGCCTTCTCAGCCTTAGTTGTAGGGCCTGCGTCTGATTATGCCCCAGGTGGCTTCCCAGACTCCATCACCTATGCCACCCATACCCTTCATTAAACTCCTTCTGTTGGTTCCTATTTTCCTATGTAGAAGAGGTTTTGATACTGGTATTTCCTTTCTCTTCTTTGCTTTTCCTACCTGGGGGGAGCTAGGCTGGGAGTCTGATACAAGTACCAGCTGGCAAGTGGCAGGGGTGATACTTTTACCAAAGGCTGTGATCTACATTGTGTTCAGTCAGAAGAACCACGCATCGCAGCTTAAGGGAAGATGGCTTTCCACACCTGCCTGCCTCCACCTATGCAATTTCACCCTCAGGAAGTATAATTTTATTTTACCTTTGCCTTGAAGGATTGAGTCATGGTAACAAAACTTACAAATGCGTTATTTTTAGCTCAAGCATGTAAAACACAGCTTCTGTCTGCTCTCCCGAAGTGGATTAGGAAAGAGAGGGGAGGGGGTTACTGCTCACTGCTTGTGAGCTCCGCTGCCAGAAGTTTCTGTTTCAAAGGGAGGCAGTGATTACACTTCTGGCAATGGCAGAGGCCACACAGGAGCAGGCTGGGAGCTCTGGTTATTGATTATGAGTACATGTTTCTGGATATCTCCCATCTGACCAGTGGAGTGGCCCCTACCAGGGAACACATCTGCATAATTCACATTACATGTGTAGCTTACTGCTATAGTAAGAAGCAGCCAGCATTATTTTTTTCTTACTTTAAAATCCTTTCTAGGACAAATACATGTTCCGTATATGAAAGGAAAAAATTCATAAGTAGGAAATACAGTCTGAGATATTCATATGCAACATAGGCTCATCTTAAATACACTACAAAATCGTGATGTAGGACATGGGTTGATTAGTTCAAAACAGGATCTGCTAATTGTGAATTCCACATACTTCAAAGCAAAAGAATGTCTTAGGCATATTGCACATTAATCTCATTAATGTTTCATTTTTCTGCAGATGTTAAAACATAGATCAGTTTATGCTAAGCTATAAACCACCAGATTGAATCCAACAGTTTCTAAAAGCAAAAGGTCTGGGGTGTCCATGTTCACAATAACCTGCCCCCAGATTTTACCTCAGATGTGTCATGGAGCAGCCTAAACTCGGGAAAGTTCAGCCAAAAATTGCTTTATTTTCCTTTCCAATCACTGCACCCAAAAGAGCTATAGGATGGCCCTCTTTCTTGCCCCTTAAAGACACCTCTCAGCAGGAACCATAGGTTTTCCGTCATTTTAGGTGTAAAAGGCCCAACCTGGTTCAGCTGATTCAAAACTTCAGTCCAACTTAACACTCACCTCCTCCAGCCCCAGGCCCAGCCAGGCCACCACCTGAGGACCAGGAGTTTAGAAGGCACATGGTCTTCTCTCCAGCTTCTGCTTGGAACTCCTCTAGGGGTCCAGTGTGATTCTGGTCGTCACTGGCCTGAGAGATCTGCTCTTGCCTCTTCCTGCCTGGGCAGCTTACACCTGGAGCTCTTGCTGCAGTAATGTCTTCACCCAGTGACCTGTGACCTTGAGAGGCTATTAGCAAGATGGCCCAAGACTGGCTGCTTTCTGCAGTGTCCACATGGTTCATTCTGGCATGCCAACAGTGGGGGAAATTCCCACTGCCATGTTACTACTCCGATCCCTTTGTCATCCAAGAAGCAGAGAATAGATCAGCACAAGGTACAATGTTGCTTCTGTGCCCCGTGCCCAATTCTGAGCAGTTGTTTTAGAGCCCACCTTCTTGTGGGTTGGGGGTGGATGGTAGAAGGCGTCCTTTCATATCCCAGGGGGAAAGCCCCGCAGCTCCCCAGTCTACGACTCTTCAAATATCTTGAGATTTCTGTTTACATAGAGAGCTGTGCTGATGCAGCAGGCCTGAGTTTGCTGCTGTTTAATGGGTTAGGTCCTGCTGTGCCTGAGTAATTACTGCGTTCACCCTTCGGGCTTTAAATGAAATTCAAACACAGACCAGTGCCATTCAACATCCTATTAGATAAATCATGAACCTTTGTGCTATGCTTTTCTTCTTTCGGGCAGTACAGTATATCCTAATCAATTGAAGGTATTGTGAAAGACTGTATTCCTCACAATGATACAAATAAATATGGAAACCTTGATGCAGTGGATACTTTTCTAGGATTATATTATTTGCCAAAACTAATCACAAAAGAAAAAAAAAACCTAAACACACTGATTTGTATAAAAGAAGATGGTTTCACCAGGGTGGGGCTCCTTGTAACATATCTTATCTGAGTGTTTTGTGCCCTCTCCATTTTTTCTTGGTTGGTTTAGTCAGTGGTTTATATAATTTGCTGTTTTTCCCCCCCAAAGGAGCAGCTTTGGATTTGCTTACTGATCCTGCTGTTTTTCTGTTTTCTAACTCCTATATTTTTGCTTTTGCCCTTAAGAATTCTTTCCTTCTGCTTTTCTTATTTTGCTTTTTCTTTTGTGAACCCTTTTAGTCAGGTGCTCAATTTCTTTCTTTCTGTTCTTTCACTTGTATTAATATAAATATACAAGCCAATATATTTTCCTCTCATCACTTATTTAAACACATTCTTTAGGGCGGATATACCTATACTGTTTTCATTATTATTTTTTTCTAGATACTCTGCAATTTTTGTTTTGCAAATTGAAAGGGCCTTTTTAATGATTTTGCCATTAATTTGATTTGATTGTATTTTTCTAGAAAAATGGCTATTTCTGTTTTTTGGAACTTATCAGTATTTTTAAAGATTGTTTAACATATTTTAATTTCTGAATCTTTACCATGGGTACTTAAAAAAGTTTTTAATATATCAATTATATCTTTCTATTAACTGTATCTCATTATTAATTATTAATATTACTGTTAATAAATAATTTTTCATTCTGGTGTTAGTTCTTCCCTATAATTTTTGTTTTGTATATTTGATCTGCCCTAGATGAAGAGAGATGAATTAAAGTCCCCTGGCACTATTGTATTTCTATTATGTTTTGTATCTCTGCAAATTCTACCTTGTGAATGTTACTCCTCTGGAATTTCCATCTTCACGGTAAGTTACACACCTTAGCACTGACTTACTTAATGGTCTTTGGGTGGAAGTCCAGTCTGTCTGATACTAGGACTGCGACCTGATATTTCTTCTTCCTCTCTTCTCTCACCCCTCACCTTCTCTCCCTGTCGTAGTCATTGGTATTATCTTGCTCAGTATTTATCTTTGTACTGCTGGATATCTCATACTTACGTTACTCGGTCTGGGATTTATTAGGTTGTGTTTTCTTTACATATATTTGTCCATTTTAAATTATTCAAACACCTTCCATTTGTTTTAAGTACCCCTTGCAGAGAACAGAGAGTTAGATACTGCTTTGTGGCTCCCTCTGAAAACCTGTTTCTTTTCATAGGTGAGTGAGACTTTTCTTTTTCTTTTTTTTTTTTACAAAGAGATATGACAGCTATGTATTGTTTTAGTTTTGTCATTTTTTGGTTTGTTTATACAGTCTTATCAAAGTATTTCATTATGTAGTCTATTTGGTTAGCTTAGATTTAATTTTAAAAAAGAGTTCTGATATATTGAAAGACATATTTTGATTCTAGTGGTTTCATTTGTAATTATAATTGTATATACTATCTTTAGGCTTTATACAATTTCTATTACTGTGAGCAATATTGTCTTTTTCTCCTCTCTCCCATCCCTCTCCTCCTCCACTCTATTTTAGTCAATTATATTATCTTTCTCAGTGTTTAACTCTGTACTTTTAAATATGTTCACACTTCTATTATTTGATTTGACGACTTTAAAAGATACACTTTGGGTGAAGAATACATTATTTGCATAACTTTAAAGTGTCTCCTCTACAGACTGATTATTAGTTGCAAGGGAGAATAAACAAAACAGTGATCATATGGTGGAGAACATGAACAACATCTTGACCAAATGATCAAAATTAACATCAGCTGAATTAACATCAGATGAACTGCACACACCTCCAGATATGATGTCCTGAGAACACAACATCACCTTTGTAGTATTCTGGCTGGAAATGCATAACCTACATCCAAGTGTGGGGAAACATCAGACAAACACAACTAAGGAATGTACCAGTAAAAAAGGAAAAAGAAAAAGAAAGAAAGGGTGGTGGGGGGGAGCTAGATTCTTCAAAAATGTCAATGTCATATAAGACAAAGGCTATATAAATGTTCCAGGTTAAAGGAGACTAAAGAGCCTGACAGTTAAATGTAATACCTGGCCCTTAACTACATCTAGTATTGGAGGGGAAAATACTCCATAATGATATTCTTAGGTTCACTGACAAAGCCTGGATATAGAGGTAGGTTAGGTAATAAATATTCTATCAATGTAGGCTTATGTAGTTGATAACTGTACTGTAATTACGTAAGAGAATATCCCTATTCTTAGGAAATAGTAATTTACTTATTTAGGGACAAAGGGCCAATGTGTGTGTGTGTGTGTGTGTGTGTGTGTGTGTGTGTGTAAAGTAAGTGGAGTAAAATGTTTATAACCGGTAAATCTGGGTAAGAGTGTACTTTGCACTATTTTTATTTTTGCAACTTTATAAATTTGAAGTTATTCCCAAATAAAGTTTTTAAAAAGATAAACTTTGAATCCCCATTATAGATAAAACAGAACTTAGTTCACCTGCCTTCTTTCGCTCTTTCCTTTCATCTTATTTCTATTTTGTAAATAGTATTTACATTCTGTTCTGACATTCAGATTATCACATTTGCTTTAGACTTAGTCTTATAATTGAATATTTCCAATGCTCACTGCCAGTCATTTTGCTGGGATTTCCCCAGTCATTTCTTGGTTGGTTGACATTTCTTCCAAGTAGACTCCTTACGAAGGGCTCATGGGAACAATATCCCTGAGTCCTTGCATTGAAAACCTGTTTTTGTCTAGCCTTTATAGTTGAAGGGCATTTTGCTCAAAGATAAAATCCTTGATGCACACTTTGTAGAAATGACTCCATTGTCCCCTGACACTAAATATAGCAGTGGAGAAACCAGCTGGTTTTCTTTTGTGGTTAGCTGATTTTCCTCTTCCTCTTAAGAAAAGATGGTCTCCACTTGGCTGACCAAAGGCTTTTTGTTGTTGTTGTTGTTACTTTAAGGACTAATTACCTCACTAAGATATATATTACTCTTATTTTTATTTTTATTTTTAGAGAGAGAGTGTGTGTGTGTGAGAGAGAGAGAGAGACCATGTGCACGTGCACAGGTTGGGGAGGGACAAGAGAGAGGGAGAGAATCCCAAGCAGGTTCCATGCTGTCAGCACAGAGCCTGACATGGGGCTTGATCTCATGAACCATGAGATCATGACCTGAGCCAAAATCAAGAGTCTGAGGCTTAACTGACTGAGCCACCCAAGCACCCTAAGATATATTTTTGCATTGACTGAGCTGGGCCAACTATCTCCAAAACACAGCATACCATTTCAATATACAGGTTTAAATCTTTCATTTCAGGAAAATTCTCTTGAATTATATCTTTGAATATTTATTTTATCCATTGTTTTATTTTTCTTTGAAGATGTCAAATATGTACATATCAGATGTCATTTGTCTTTTTTCTTTATCATAGGATGGGCGAGAGGCACTTTTCCTTGGCTGGCTCCTGGCCTCCTAACTTCATATACTCGTTAAAGTGGAAGTTAATTGCATCAGGGTCTATCTGATAAACAGGATTACACCATCCTGCCAGAATTGGACCTCAGTTCTCCAATAATATATCCCCCTCTTCTCTTATCATCAGAAAGAGCAGCTGTCTCTCAGCTAGAAAGGGGACTGCGTGAAACGTGGACTCACTTCTCCTTAATTTCTAGCATATTCTAGGACTCTCTGTTTCCATATCTGCACCAACAGATCCAATGAGAGTTACAAACACAATTGTGTGGTTAGTATTTGTCGATGAATACCATGTTATTTCTACAGTCACACTAATTGCAGTGCAAAAAGAAAACTATGTTCTCCTGTTCTCCTTTGTTAACTCTTGGAACTTCAGTTTTACCACCTGTCAAATGAGGTCAATAAAATGTGCCTTACAGGATTCTTGTAAGGATTCACAATAGGATCTGTAACCTTCACATAAGCTTTGTTACATATGGTAGATGATTGACAGCTGGATAGCTATTGATCTTTATATCACTTTATCCTTTTACTTCACTCTTTTATATTTAGAGAGGAGCAATCTCAATGAAATATAAAAATTACTTTTGGAAATTTAGTATGTCCTGTAGTTGATGAAATGATAGAAAAGCAGTTTAAAACAAAATTACTCATGTGATGTTACCTCAATTTAGAAAATCCAAGTTTTAGTGCACCGTGCTTTCCAATTTTAAGCAAAGTTTAAAAACAAAATAGGGAAAAGATCTTATTTATTGTTATTACTGTGATAGCAAAACATTATCTGTTCAAGAAGATATCATTTGAAGAGTAGTTTGAAAAATCACTTAAATGTTGAGCAGTGAGATAGAGTTAACAAGAAATAGTGAAACTACAACAGGCTTTGCAGTCAGAAATGCCAGGTGTGTGATGAACATAAGGGAAGGGAAGCAAAAATAATATAAAAACAGGGAGGGGGATGAAACATAAGAGACTCTTAAATATGGAGAACAAACAGAGGGTTACTGGAGGGGGTGTGGGAGGGGGGATGAGCTAAATGGGGAAGGGGCACTAAGGAGTCTACTCCTGAAATCATTGTTGCACTCTAGGCTAATTTGGATGTAAATTTTAAAAAATAAAATTAAAAAAAAAATGCCAGGTGTGAATCTCACACCCATTATTTATAATATAATTGGGGTTAAGCTGCAACTCTTTTTTCTCATCTGTAAAATGGGACTTATTTATTTCATAGGATGTTAGGATTAAACGATATAAGAGATGTAAAAGGGCTATCCAATTTTAATTATCAACTGCTCTGTGTTCCAAACTATTGGTATTATAAAAGTAACTGTGATTCAATATTCATGTTTGTGTCTGCATTCTAGTAGTTTCCATATTTAATGGGGTCAGGGTAGGAGCTGTTCAGAGTAGCAATGATTATCTTTGCCTGGGTGTTATCTAGGGACCTGGGAGCTAAAAGAGAGACAGAGATAATCTACTTCTTTGAAGTCCGTTAATGTTCCTTTTGCACGAAGAGTTTCAGCGTCTGGTCAGACCAGGCATCCTCAGATCAGTTCAGCTGGCATGAAGCCACACAAGGAAATGGGACAAAGAGCACGAAGAACAAGATTCTTTCTCTGCACTCGTTTCAGGGGCAAACAGTCACACCCCTCCTGTCACCGCTGGAGAAAGGTCTTCATAAATTTGACATTTCTCAAAGCTTCTATCAGCCATTGATATGTGCTCCCTGCATTCAGCCTGTTGTGTGTCCCCCACGAGCACTCTGAGTAAAAGGCCTTTGTCTTACAACTTCCAGAGGTGTGAAATTCTTAAAAGCTCTATGAAACCATGGTCTCTGTAGGATTCCAGGTGCAGAAGCTTGTTGTTGTGATCTCCTAGGGATGCAGTTATCAGAGGATATGTTTATAAAAGGGCGACAGCAAGCAGTTCATGTTTTCTACACACCACATTCAAGGGACAGGTAAACAAAACGTGCCACCATTTTTGCCGTCTTGTCAATGACATCTAGGCAGGCACACAACTGTCCATTTGTAAGGTCGCCCCATCCAAAGTAAGCCATATGGCATTCATGGTGAAGGTACCTTTTAAATAAGCAATCAGATCACTTTATTCTCCTTGGGGCTTACTTTATCTTGTTCATATTTTCTAAAGCAGATTTTTTTGAGTGTCTACAACTCACACTAGAAAGGAAAGTCCATGGAGTTAAAATCATTGTCCTAAGGACAATTTAAGGAATGTCGTGCATTTCCTGACTTTCAAGTCTGGGCTGGTTCATTACGATGACTGCATGTTTGCATGATAAAACTCCTGTTTCTTATCACTTATGCTTCAATTTACAGTATTGGGGCAGTGCTTAGCAATCATTTGTCTATTGGATTTAAGATATAACTTGCCAACAGCACAAGAAAAATACCACCTATAAAACGGAAGCATAAGCCAAACAAAAAAGGGTTTGCTATTATCCAGGAATCAAGAGGGCCTCCCTCCTCATCCCCTTCCGCATCATACATCTTTGACGGATACTTTTGCAATCTGAGCTATCCGTGTGGATTTCAGCACTTGTTTTGCACAACTATGATAGAAGTATGAGATAAAAACATCTGCATCGAATAAAGGTAGAGAATGGGGCACCTGGGTGGCTCAGTCAGTTAAGCATAAGATTCTTGATTTCTGCTCAGATCATGATCTCACAGTTTTTGAGATTGAGCCCCATGTCGGGCTCTGTGCTGACAGCATGGATCCTGCTTGGAATTCTCTCTCTTGTTCTCTCTCTGCCCCTCCCCTGCTTGTGTGCCTGTGTGCACCGTCTCTCTCTGAAAATAGACACTTTTTAAAAAGTAGAGAATATATAAAATAATTACTTATTGTATTAGCAAATAAATTATTGGCTATAAATCCAATTTATCCCTGCAGAAGGATTTAAATGATGTGATGCTGAAAGATTGCATGCCTGTTTGAGAGATTATCCAGGTGGTAACTTCGGAAACACGAGGAGGTGACTTCACAAATGTGCTTTTACAGTGAATCACCAGAGCATCCATCGAAACAAAGGCCAACGCCTCAGAATAAGGTGTGCACAGCCACTGTATTGGCCATGTCGATAGATGATGCAGATTTATGAAAAGACCACATGTAGGCACTGCTAGGGCCAAACAGGACTTACTTAGTAGAGGCCACCGAAGCAGTCAGCACAGTTAGGACACACAGCAGCAGGACCACCATGGATGACGGCCCACACTGTGCACTGCCCAATATCAGAGGTACCATTCAATTGCAATTCATTGTCATGAGGACTCTCAAACTTGGCACCCTGTTGGGTAGAGAGACCTACATTATCCTAGATAGATATAGCCTCTGAATCCGTCCCCAATACCTTATGTTAGCATTTTCAAAGTTGCAGATGATAATGTTTACGAGTGACGTTTTAGAAGCATAACTACCCCTGTCCAGGCCCAGCTTGATATACATCAATCTAGTATGTTTCTGCACACAACTTAGCAAAATACATTCCAGAGACGACCACATCTAAGCCAGGTACACCTCATCAATCTCAGTGTTATGTAATGCACAGTTCACAGCTTGCTCAAGCCTGAACAAAAGCCTCATTCATCACTCTCACTCTCTCCAGGCTGGTGCATCCTAGTCTGGGAGGATCCTAAGGGCTGCAGAATGGGATATTTTCCTAACAAGCCCTTACACTAGCTAAGTTTATCTTGAATGCTGAAAATCCAGGAGTATAAACTACCACGGGATGCAAGGAGCAAGTGGGGCCATGGGTTCCCCACTGGCCTAAGGAATAAGAGTTCAGAGGAAGGTGACTGTGAGAAAGGCTTCCTGCTGAGATGACGCTGTGATCCTGGTGTTTGCATTAGCTAAAGAAAGTGGTGGGCTACAGTCAGTTGATGACATAATGTAAATCAGGGGCGGTGGGAACCGCCTGGCCTTGAGAGTCTTACAAAAGTGAGTTTGAATCCTGATCCTACAAGCTTAGTTCCTACCATGTAGCCGATCAGATGCTTGACCTCTCAGAGAATCGTTTCTTTCCATTCACAATACTGTAATATTACTTAACTCCCAGGATTACTGGTAGGATTAAAGACATGCATAAAAGCTCCTGGTACAGATCCTAGTTATGTGGTAGGCGACCAAAAAATAGTACCTATTGATTTTATTACAAGAATGGACTATAAATCATGAAAACAATTGCACTAAGTGAATGAATATGCATATATGTTTACAGTTATTACACATCTTTTTATAGCAAGCTTGAAAAATGAATTTCAACTATGCATGTTCATAGAATATATTCCCCCTTTAAAAAAACAGAACATTACAGATGAAGTAGTTACTTTGATCATTCTGTACTGCTCCCAATTAATTCTGTTTTCCTTACCTCCTAAAAGGCAATCGGCTTCAAGAGATTTTTTTTTTAATTTAAACATAAATATGTAAAAGTACGTAAGGTCAAAAAATTGACATCAGTCATTCAATGCTATGATACTGCATGTACCAGACTAGTAGGGTTTTTGCCTGTTTTATTCAGCATTGTTTTGAGATCAGCCCATGTCATTATGCTTAAATCTAGTACATTCTTTTAAACTATTGTATCAGGGCACGTCAATTTGTGAACGTACCACATTTTATTTATCTATCCCTGATGGGTATGTTTTTAGATTACTTCCAATGATTCACAATGAAAAATATTGTTATGAAAGAATTTAGCACAAGTGTAGCATTGTGTCAAGGGTATATGTCAGATGTAGAACTCCTAGGTGTAAGTATTTTTAATTTTACTGGCTACAGGCAAATTGCTCCTTAAAGTAATCGTATCAATTTACATTTGCACCAACAGTTTATAAGAGGTCCTGTTTCCTCTGGTCCCTGTAGCTTGGCTTTTCATTTGGTTGATGGTTTCCTTTGCTGTGCAGAAGCTTTTGAATTTCATGTGGTCCCACTTGCTTACATTTCCTTTCATTGCCTTTGCTTTTGGTGTCAAATAAAAAAAAAAAAATCATTGCCAAGACCTCACCAACTTTTGATATTATCTAATGTTTAAATTTTTGCCAGACTGGTTAATGAAAAATATGCTCTTTTACTTAGCCTTTTCTGACACATTCCAGTTATGAATCCTTTGTTTTTCAGATTGCAAATTCACTCTCCTAGTCAGTCATTTATGTTTTAGCTTTTTAAGGGAGTCACTGTGGATTAGAAGGTCTCATAATCTAAGGTAGGCACATTTACAAAATGTTTCTTAATTGTTTTTGGTTTTTGTGAATAACAAATACTTTCTCCATTGCCAATTATGAAGATATTTTGTATATTCTTTGAGTAGTTTTAATTTTGCTTTCCCTTTAGATCTATAATACAGCTAGATTCGCTTTTTGTAGGGGTCTAATTGATTTTTTCCACATATGAAGACAACTGTCAAGAAACTATCTGCTGAGTAGTTCACTCTTTCTTTCCTCCCATTCTTGTGTACCAAGTATCCACATGCATCTGAATTTATCCCTGGGCTCTCTGTTTCAGTTCATTAATCCATTTGTCTCTTCTTGCAACAATACCACATTATTTGTCTTAGCTTTGTAATAAACTTTGACATCTGACAAGGCAAGTACAGTTCATTTGAGTTCCTTTCAGAATTATTTTTGCATATTTAGCATTCCATGCAAATTATGGATTCAGTTTGTTAACTTCTATGAAGAGTCTAATGGGGATACTGATTGGGACTGAATTTGCTTTACGTATTAATTTGGGAAAGAGCAACATCATTATGACAATGTGTTTTCTGGTCAATGACCACGGTATCTCACCATTTATTAAGGTCTTATTTAATATCCTTCAATAGCATTTCATAACTTTCTCGATAATTTACTTCAGCACTTGTCTTTTTTTTAATATGAAATTTATTGTCAAATTGGTTTCCATACAACACCCAGTGCTCATCCCAAAAGGTGCCCTCTTCAATGCCCATCACCCACTTTCCCCTCCCTTCCACCCCCCATCAACTCTCAGTTTGTTCTCAGTTTTTAAGAGTCTCTTATGCTTTGGCTCTCTCCCTCTCTAACTTCTTTTTTTTTCTTCCCCTCCCCCATGGACTTCTGTCAAGTTTCTCAGGACCCACATAAGAGCGAAAACATATGGTATCTGTCTTTCTCTGTATGACTTATTTCACTTGGCATAACACTCTCCAGTTCCATCCATGTGGCTACAAAAGGCCAGATTTCATTCTTTCTCATTGCCAAGTAGTATTCCATTGTGTATATAAACCACAACTTCTTTATCCATTCATCAGTTGATAGACATTTAGGCTCTTTCCATAATTAGGCTATTGTTGAAAGTGCTGCTATAAACAATGGGGCACAAGTGCCCCTATGAATCAGCACTCCTGTATCCCTTGGGTAAGTTCCTAGCAGCAGCACTTCATTGTCTTTATTGCTATTGTAGTTGGGATTTTCTAAGTGATAATTGCTCAGGTATATGGAAGCCATTGGTTTTTGACTGCTGATATCAGACTCACTTTCAGACTAATTCATGTACTTCTAGTAGCTTACCATTCATTACCATGTGTTTTCCAGGTAAGCAATTATATTATCTGTAAATAATCACAAGTTTTCTCTATTTTTTAGCTATTATACCTTTTACTTCTTGTTTTTGACACAATGGAATGTCAGCTATGACAGCCAGAATTCTCGTTATATTCCTGGTTTTACTTGCAAAGCTTATGTTTCACATTATCATCTTTGCTAGCTATTTATAGTAAGTAACCTTCATCAGGCGAAGGAAAGATTTTCCTATACCTAGGTAGCTGGGGTGTGTGTGTGTGTGTGTGTGTGTGTGTGAATCATATATGGGTATTGGATTTTGAATTTCTGATTAGTTACTTCTTTTAACTGCTTGTAAGTTGTTTCCTAGGTGTAACACTTTCCCTAATCTTTCCAGTGATCGTGTTAGATTCATTTTACACATCCTGTTCTTAAGGCTTTATTAGATCTGTTTTTTCAGACTACCTTCTGTGTTTTGCCTCTCTTACTGGGTGGCTTTTCTCAGTCTATCATTCTTAACCCTGAGCTTATCCTCCTGCCCTGATTCATGCAAGTGGTCAACTGCCTCTGTATATGATGCTAATTCTAGAGGGAAAAGCAGAATCTACTGTGGAGATTAGGCTACATGTGGCTTTAAATAAATGAGGAGGAAGGGCAGGACAGCCCGGGTGCACATCTTGCCACTTGGTGTGGGCTTAACAGTTCCTGTTCTCCATGTCACTAAGGGCTTGGCTTTCTGTCCCAAGGAAATAGATACACCTGTCATAGCTTCCTGGACCCAAAATAAAGTATGTGTGCATGAGAGAGAGAGAGAGAAAGAAAGAGAGAGAGAGAGACTTTCTAATAGTTAATCGGCCAAGTCATTTTTTCTTCAATAACCCAAACAAGCATCATCTAAATTGCCCTTGGCCTCTTCCAACTTTTGGTTGCCACCACTGATTAGCTTGAAGCATGTCTGGTATTGCTCCCACTTTCTGTGGTGTCAGTCTCCCTTGGACTTCAGCACATGTTTGGGGCTACCGTTTATCTCTTTAAAATCAGAGTCCATTTGTTTTAAGGGATTTATCACTTTTGAAAATGTTTCTTCTTTTGTTGGGGGTGACTGTGACTATGTACTTGTGTGTGTACACACACATATATATACACACATATATATAATACATGTAAATATACATTAAGATATAATACATATTATACATACAAATGCATACACAAATATGTACACATACAAGCTTTCATTTCTAGAGTTTGTTGTGGCAGGTCAGAGTGCTGTGTGTCCTCTGACTACTATTTTGAAACCAGAAGATCCTATCTTTAAATCAGAAGTATTTGCCCCCTGGGAACTTTTCTTAAACTTGAACCTGATGTCTGGAGTTACAAAGAAACATTAATTGTATAGGTTGGAAAAGCAGCATCAAATATGATCTGATCTCATAATGGCCTCTGTTGTAATCTAAATACAGCTGGTAGAGGTTAACCAATATAAAAGCTACTTGAGAATCATTGAATTGGGTCTCACTGACTCCATTTATCACTTCTATGAAGTTGAATAATTATTCAATATCTCTGAGCCTTGGTTGGGTTTTTGTGAGGGCCAAGTGGAAAAGTGTGCATGGAAATAGTGGTACTGGGTTAAACGTTGTGTATGATCATTGTTAGCATTACCCCATTACCTTGGATTTCTCTTCTGTACCACCTGCATTTTCAAGTTGTTCATATGTCATCAACACACGCTGCTCATTTACACAGAAATATATATTTCCATGTTATTCAAGTTTGATAACACAACATTTCAAATATACACTTCACATTGACCAAAAGTATAGCGCTGCGGTTTTCAGTGTAGATTTTAGAGTGAGGCAGACGTGGGCTCTATTAAGCTTCCCTCCTTCCTACATCCTTTAATGACACAATCACAGATCCGTGGCAGTTATATGTGATGTGTGGATTCCTTGACACTGTTATTCTTGGAATACCTTCAACTGACTTGAAGGATTAGGAGAATGTCTCTGTGTCTCATTAAAATCCTGTGTTTGAGGAGATGGTGCAATTGATTAAGATCGTTCCAAAGAAGGTTATTAGGATATCCTGACAAGAAGACTTTTCTGGATTCCCATTGTTCAACATGCCAATCTTTTACTGAATTTTTCCTTCAGTCTTGTTAAATTGCTAGTGCAGCTTCACATCTCTCCATCCAGATTTACTGAGGACTTTACCAGATGAAAAAAGAATGTCTCCTAGATCCCCATTCTGTATACACCAATTCTTCTTCATGTGTTACTTCGCAGTAGTCTTTGGATACTACAGAGCAGAGATTTTGTCTCTACTGAGGTCATGGGACTTCACATAATGAAGTCCATGTGGCAACATCATGTTGATCAACCACAGAAGCCTTTTTCAGGGCAAGGGGATTTCAAACACTTTGCCTTCCAATTGGTATCATCATGGGGCGTTGTTTGTTATTTTGTTTCGTTTTGCTTTTGACTTAAAATTTTTTTTAATTTATTTTTGAGAGAGAGGCACACAGAATCCAAAGCAGGCTTGAGGCTCTGAGCTGTCAGCACAGAGCCCAGTGTGGGCCCTGAACCCACGAACCCTGAGATCATGACCTCATGACCTGAGGCAAAGTCAGAAGCTTAACCGACTGAGCCACCCAGGTGCCCCTGTTATTTTGTTTTGTTTTGAATGCTGGTTTATTTGGCCCCACTTGCTAGCAATCTCCAGGCATACAATAGTCAGGAAACAAGAATTTACTCTTTGCAAACAGTGAAATTGCTAGGATATTCTATAAGCTGGAGACAGGTGGTAGAACCAGATAATCATTCCGGTTTCTGCCAGGACTGAAAAATCTATAATTCAATAACAAAGTAACACAAATGTCACAAAAAGGACATCCCTTTTATTGAGTCCGTGGTTATACCAGTGAAGAGGAAAAGAGTGTTGCCTATGACAGGCTTTTACTTTGTTACTGCTTGTAGTTTATAGACAACAAAGTTAGAAGGTGATTTGGCACTGAGCACTGCATAAATACAAATTAGTTTACTGAAAACCTGCTTTGGGGGTCATTTTTACTACTCTTCTGCATGTGGATTTGGAATTTTTTAAAAGAAACTATTTTGTGTCCACCTAACATACGAAGGTGATTTTTTAAAAAAATATTTGTTGAGGGCCGTTGAATATAAGTAGCCCTTAAGATAGAGAAAAACCTAGAGCACCAGATAGCCCCTGTGCTCTCTTGTATATCGCTAGTGGCAAACTCACAACCTTCTGACCCTGTTAATGGAACTTGTCAATCAAAGGAAAAACAAACAATAAATATATGTTATTAATCACCAGGCATCTAAGATCTTAAAATCTAGAGAACTGAGTTCCAATTAACTGGCATTAAGATAACAATGATAAATGAGCCCCAAATTCAGCCTGGAGCCTAAATGGTCTCCACTGTTCACTGGAAAGCTGTATGGTTCCCTGAAATGGTGGCAAGAACATGGGACTTGGGTAAGTCATACTACCCACAAGCTGTGTAACCTCCTCAAAGGAAACCCAGCTGAACCTGCCAAATTAACACATTTCCTCTTTTAACAGCTCCATTAGGATTCTTGTATCAATTGAAAAATAGATGTGAAATCACTTTGTAATTGACTGTTAAAACTGCCTCCTATTTACCTCACTATGAGCTTTGAGAACAATTGAGAAAATATACACTCTCCAACATCACAGCATGTTGAACCACCCTGGGCACCAAGTAGAGCTGAACAGGCAAGCTTCGACATGATGGGAATGTTGCCTGGGAACTGGAAGAATCCAGCACTGGTTACAGACCACAATATCGCTTTGTCCTTCAGCAAAACAGTGTTCATTGCCCCTCTACCACCATAGTGATGGGACTTCTGTTAGTCTTGTTTCTACCATAACTTCACTCCTCACCAATACAGCACCCTCTTGTCCCTGGCTCTTTGATTCTAATTATTCATCTCTTCTTCTTACTCAAAAATTTATCTAAGTACAAGACTACCCTGTATGTCTTTTCTGCCTCTATTCCTACTACCAATGAAACAACTATTTCTTTTTTTAAAAATGTTTAATGTTTATTTATTTTTAAGAGACAGCGAGACGGAACGCATGCAGGGAGGGGCAGAGAGAGAGGGAGGCACAGAATCCGAAGCAGGCTCCAGGGTCTGAGCTGTCAGCACAGAGACCGATGCGGAGCTCAAACTCAGGAGCTGTGAGATCATGACCTGAGATGAAGTCGGACGCTCAACCAACTGAGCCACCCAGGCACCCCAAAACAACTATTTCTCAGCTCACACTTAAATGACCAAGAAAGAGAATGTGTTTAATGCTTCATTTCCTCATTGCAGAAAACCATGTTCTGAACATAATATTCAACGGGTTCCTTGCCTCGGATATGGATGCAGACAGAAAATTCATCTTGCAATAGTTACATAATGGTGCTTTGTTTCCTTATCTGCTGTTAGTTGAGCAGCCCAGGACAGAGCTTAAAATTTTATTTTTGAAGCCTCCTAACACTGAGAGAAGTAACCATCCTACTCCTTTGTCTTTACATTTCTGAGCCCCTTGGCATTTCTCAAACATAGCAGTAGCCAAGTCATGTAAAATACTGCCTTCAAAAGAGACATGTTTTGAAGATGTTTAAAACCACAGGCAAAACTTTGATTGCCATTGCCAACCATGGGCTCTTGGCATCCATGATGAGATTTGTGCTGGTGTCTCAATGATTCCCGCTCGTTCTAAGGCCACAATCAAATATCACCCATCCCACATACCCTGAGAGGTTGTTATTATGTGCAACCCCCAAATCCTGGTGTTCAGATGCAAGGAACATAGGCCCGCTCAAGTATTTTTCTATTAATAAAGGGTTATAGTGAGGCTAGAATAGGAGAGGGTAACAGGAGAAAACAGGACTCCTGATAACACAGGGTCCTACTGTGGGCTCCACAGAGTGGAACTCAAAGTCCACTCAGCACCCACCTCTTCCCTAGAGACCAATCCAATTTGTCTCTGCCATAGCATCTTCAGTGCACAAATCCTGCGCCCGCTCCGCCATTCATACAGCCCACCTACCTCATTCCTATCTCCTTCTCTGTAGTTCTTCTCACTTCTCTTCCTGCTTCTTAACATGGGATTCATTCATATCTTGAGAGTGTTTTTCATTTCAGGCTGCTTCATAGGTCCGTGAGCCGTTTATAGGTAGGTTGCCTTGTGAGGGATCATCAACACCTAATCCAGTACCGAGGCTGGGGTGGCATGACAGTGGGAAAAGAGCTGTCTGGCCAGGAGTCTGGGGTTGCCTTTCTCAGCAAGGAAGTGATCGAGCAATGTCCCTTAAAAATTGCCATGCCCGTGTCCTGGTCCACCTGCCACCATCTCTCCCCTGGACCACAGTGATAGTCTCTTGCTTCCACTCTTCTCCCCTACAGCCCTCTCCTCACATTGAAAGCAGTGTAACACATTTAAAGCCCAACTCAAATCATGTTTCTCCTCTGCTGAAAACAGTCCATTCTGAATAGAACCTAAACATCCATGTCTACAAGACCCCACGTCTACTCTAGACTATTTCCTTACTCTGCGCCTCCCCCCACTCTGCTCCAGCCACAGAGACGACTTGTTGCTCCTCAGAGCGCCAAGCACTCTCCCTCCTCAGGGTCTTTCCCCCCATGCTCTCTCTCCCTGACGTGTTCCTCTCTCAGCCATCCCTGTGCTAATTCCTTTATTTCCCTCAGGGCTTTTCTCAGACCTTTTATGTAAATTATGACCTTTCATCCTATCCCTATCTCCTTGACCTCTTTATACATACTGTATATCTACTTCTTTGTTTACTGGCTGCCTTCTCCACTAGAACTTAAACTCCATGATGGCAAGGAATTAATTGCTTTGGTTTACTCTCGTACCCCAGTATGTACAACAATGTTCGACACATGGTGAGTGCTTAATAAATCTTTGTCAAATAAATATACAAATGAATGAATGAAAATGCACCATGGGCATAAAAGGACTGTCACTGACATGTCCAGAACAAGACTACTGGAGGAGATGGGTGAGTAATTTTAACCGTAGTGAGAAGTTCTAAGGTTTGGGCAAGCAAGGAGTCTACCATGTATACTCTGGGCGATTGAGAAAGGCTTGACTCTTTTTTAAGACCTGAAGTCTAGCAAAAAAGCATTTTAGTAGGAAGCAGGTGCACAGATCAGAAGGTAAGAGAAAGCATGGCATGCTTGGAGCAATTCCCTGCCATGACACCTTCGTCTGCAAACAGGAGGAAACTGGGATTGGCCTAAGCAATAAGGCAGTGGGTCGTCTCACCTGGAAGGATGCTTATCAATAGGGCATATGCCAGGAGCAGTGCATGAGGCTCCAACAATGCTTTTCTGCAGATCTCCTGGCTCTGCCCTCCTCACTTTTATAGTCTCATTTTCGTACTTGTAGCAAGATGGCTGCACAAAGTCTCGACATCATTTCCAGCCACCGCAATGCCCATGGGCAGAAAGAAGCTGTCTTTCCCTTGGGTCTATACTCCAGATAAGGAATTAATCCTACTATATCATCAGCAAACTTCCTCTCACACCCCGCTGGCCAAAACTGGGTCACTTAACCTTTCCCAAATAATCATTAGAAAAGATAATGCAGGGCTATCATGACTGGCTTTGACAAATTACCTGGGCCAAAAATCCTTGGAGCATCAATCATCATTGCCACTGAGGTTTGGGGGTAAGGGGAGGAAAA
Organism: Neofelis nebulosa; assembly: GCF_028018385.1. NCBI lineage: Eukaryota > Metazoa > Chordata > Mammalia > Carnivora > Felidae > Neofelis > Neofelis nebulosa. The sequence continues at coordinate 121,514,888 of NC_080787.1, forward strand.
AAGTGGAAAGATAGCAAGGGTCAGAAAATTAGTCTTTGATGTCCTGCTGTGGAGTTTGAACTTTACCATGAAGGCTATTGGTAAACAATAATCAATTTTAAGCAACAAAGTTGTAGATTCAGTTTCCCAATGTGTACGGATCGCTAAATGGCATTGCAGGTGGGTTCAAGGAAGAAAGACTAAGGACAAGGGGAGCAACTGGGACCACTGTAGCAATGCAAGTGAGAAAGACAGTGCTTATACAAAGATAATGGTACTAAGGACAGATCAGGGAAACTTAAGGAGGTAACAGAGTGCTGGGACCATTCAGCAGAGTCTAGTGACCCAGTGGATGTTGTAACTGAGGCAGAAGAAGATGTAAGGATAAACTGAGGTTTCTGGCTTGAGTAACTGGGTGGAGGGTGGAATAATTCACAGAACTAGGAAATAAATAAGGGGACACTGGATGAGGATACAATAATCATTGCGTTTGATGTTCTCAGCTAGAGGGGTGTAAAATGTGGTTGCAGAGAGGCATTTGGAGTTCAGAAAGAGGTCTGAACATGTGTTTATTTCCTGATCATGAACAAGGTGAAAGTCACAGTGTCAGGCGTGCAGATGGTACACGATGCATCAGGAGCAGTCCCGCCCCTCAAGGAGCTGTCAACTTTATCGATCAGTTTAGCAAATAATCATACAAATTCCACAGCAGTGCTTAGAAGCATAAATCTCTGAGTTGTGGTAACCAGCTAATTTCAGCGGGAGTTTTAAGTGGAGTTCTGATCAGTGAAACAGAGAAAGGCTCTGTTAAGCAAGAGGACTGGCAATAACCCACACATGAATTAACTATAAGGACTCTAAAGTAAGGGCCTTAGAACCAGCAAGGAAAAGGACTAGACAGATGCCCGTGACATTTTTTTTTTTTTAATTTTTTTTTTCAACATTTTTTATTTATTTTTGGGACAGAGAGAGACAGAGCATGAACGGGGGAGGGGCAGAGAGAGAGGGAGACACAGAATCGGAAACAGGCTCCAGGCTCCGAGCCATCGGCCCAGAGCCTGACGCGGGGCTCGAACTCACGGACCGCGAGATCGTGACCTGGCTGAAGTCGGACGCCTAACCGACTGCGCCACCCAGGCGCCCCCCGAACTCACGGACCGCGAGATCGTGACCTGGCTGAAGTCGGACGCCTAACCGACTGCGCCACCCAGGCGCCCCCCGTGACATTTTGATGAAAGAGGCAATACATTTTTGCAACTGATTGGATATGAAGCAAGAAGGAGGGCTTCAAGATATTGGATATTTTTTTTAATATCGAAAGAAGAAAAATAGAAAGTCAGTGAAAGGAGTTGATTGTGTTGAGAAGAGTTAAGAGAAAATGTTATGTTTAGACACGTTGCTATTGAGAAGGTGGGAGATTCCACAGACAAACTGGAGATGCGGGAGCAAGATCAGAGCCAGAGATGGAGCTCTGGGGGCTCATGTCACATCTGGTTGCCAAGTCTGAGTCGCAGAGAATGCAAAGGTGCCCCCTGGAATTGTGCAGCGCCATGGTGCACATTATAAGTATGTAAGTTATCATTATTGACGCTTTTTTTCTCAAATGGATTTGAGCACATGGTCAGTTAGATAAAAACCAACCTGAACCTAACCCGAATTTCCCCAACAATGTTTACTCAAATACTTAAGATTTGCTTACATGAGAGAGACTGAATCAGGGAGAGAAGAGAGGAGACAAGATAGTAAAAAAGTAAAAGAACACGAAAAAAACCCAGCTACTTCCACATGACTATGAACGTGGAAGAATGCACGATGGATATACGTTACATCAATCTTCCAGGAAATACAAAAACAATATTTTAATTCCATGGATATGGAGATTAAGCTGCATAAGAATCATCTCTGACCAGAAAAACATATCTTTTGGTGCAGCAACTACCCAAAGCCTTGTACAATTATGTGCCAAATAAAAGCTTTTGACAAAATAATGCTAGCGGGCAGGGTGTCACACCTGTTCAACCAACTTAGTCCGTAAGCAAGTACCTAACTAAATGATTTAATGAGGAGTAAAGGAATGAAAAGATAAGGAAAAGTATATGCTTCAGAGAATCAGGAGTTAACTACTTGCTGCATATTTTTCACGTCTAATCATGGGCACACATGCACATATATACATACACATGTGAGTACACACATACACAATAACATACTTCCTTGACTTGGTTTAACAGCTAAACATTCAGCTATGACTTAAAGGTCGTAAAGACTGTCCATGACTCTCAGAGAAAACTCCTTCCATAATGAGCAAAAGAAAATAAATGTTATCCTGAAAACCACTACAATAAAAAAGGCTGAAATCCATTAGAGAGTGATATGAGGCAGAATCCTAATCAATAATTCTTATATTGACAATCCTAACAACCTTCAACAAAAAACGGAAGATTTTGTGGCATGCTGTATTCTTTTGCAGACAAGTTTAAATAGCTGTATTTATCACAAATGCAAACACATATTAAAATATTGAAGACACTGCAAGATACATTGAAGTTAAATATACTGAAGAGAAAATAGTGATGCCGATGTTGTAGTAATTAGAAGAAAACCTTATTTATGTAGACTGTATGTTCCATGAGGTCAGGGCCACATCTGTTTACATACCACTGTATTAGCACATAACACAGAACCTGGTATAAAACAAGCTATCAACAAATACACGAATTAATTTAGCATTGATTGTCCTAGGGAGCTATGGTAATGCGAAGCATTTTGGTTAATTTTAAAACTTAAATGTGAGAATAAGACAAATATACCCCTCACATTGAGAAGCTTATTCATTCATTTGTCACTCATTCGTACTTCATTCTGAAAAATATTTAAGAAGTCTCAAAAAAAAACCATAAAACAGGAAAATACACATGTATATATCAGGATGAAAAAGATGGACATAGGATAATAGAATAAAAGGTAGAGGATAGAGTGTATATAAAAGCACACACCCTGGAAGTCGTTGGGCAGATGCCAAAATTGCAAACAGGATTCTGTCTTAAAGGACAAAGGCAAGAGAAATGTCCACATGGAGCCCACAGTGCCACCATCATAAAATAGAGGTCACCATCCAGCTTTTACTCCAATTCACTGGGCAAATACATTATTTAATACTTAATTTCCTGGGGAAAAATGCACTACAAAAAGGCATTACAGAGACTACTAAGTTATTTTCTTTCAAAGCAAAGTGATTAAATAAAATCCTGGTGCTTTCCTATCAGTCCCTGTTTGGTTCTCCAAATTAATCATAAGTGAATTTTTTAAATGAAACCACAGTTTTTACAGCATTCAAGGCTTATGATAGAACAAAATGTGGAGGGAGCAATTCAGATGGCTATATATTTACTTATATATATAATTCATACAATAGAAAGAACCACTGACATCATTTATTTTATTTTTTTTACATTTTTATTTATTTTTGAGAGACAGAGGGAGACAGAGCACAAGTGGGGGAGGGGCAGAGAAAGAATGAGACACAGAATCCAAAACAGGTTCCAGGCTCTGAGCTGTCAGCACAGAGCCCAATGCGGGGCTCGAACTCACGAACCATGAGATCGTGACCTGAGCTGAAGTCGGATACTGAACTGACTGAGCCACTCAGACGCCCCCACTGACATAATTAACGTGCGTATTTCCCTGGCCAGTGTGCCATCATAGTCTAAACTGAAAAGTCATGTACGAGGTGCGTCATGCTCACAGTGAAAAGAACTAAAAATGATAACAAGGAAGAACCATGGCTTGAGATTTCATTACTTCCGCTGCAATTTAGACTTGAATATGAGCTCATCAATAGCCCACAGAAAGGCGAAGAGGATGAGGGCACGAGAGACTGGACGACTGAGCCTGGCAGAGGAAATAAAAACATGGTCAGAGAGGTGAGGGGCAAAGTTCCCTTCCTGAAGCAGCTCTGGGATTGTATTCCACAACTGTGAGTTGGTTCAAGTTACAGACAGTCCCTCAGACCGAGGGACTAGTGTGACGACACAAAACCTGCCACTGTTTTTTATTTGATCTGCAGGATGGCTGTGTCCCTATGCTGTGCCACCCTTGTGTGTTCTGAAGGGCAGTGGAACAAATTAGTGTAGCACCAACTATAAAATCTGGGAGATGAATTTGGCCCCTAGAGATTTTAAGAAAGAAAAATAATAAATGGAATTCTCACTGAAAGCTTGTCTTCTTTCCCCATTCTCCATTTTTCTTTCAAAATTAGATTCATTGTATTCCTGTACATATCACTTGAGATTTGCTCTAGGTGCCTGGAGCCTGAGTGGCTCTCAGGTGGTTAAGCGTCAGACTCTTGGTTTTGGCTCAGGTCGTGATCTCAAGGTTTCGAGGGTTCGAGCCAAACCCAGGTTGGGTTCTGTTCTGACAGTGCGGAGCCTCTTGGGATTCTCTCTCCCTCTAGCTCTGCCCCTCCCCTCACGTTGTCTCTGTCTCTCAAAATAAAATAAAATAAAATAAACTCAAAAATATGTACATTTAAAAAAAGATTTGCTCTAGATTTGACTCCAAAAATCAACCATATATTTTAATTTTTTTTAGTGTTGATTTGTTTTTGAGAGAGAGAGAGAGAGAGAGAGAGAGAGAGCAAGCATGAATGGGGGGGAGAGGAAGAGAGAGAGGAAGACACAGAATCCAAAACAGGCTCCAGGCTCCAAATGGTCAGCATGGAGTCCAACGCAGGGCTCAAACTCATGAACTGGGAGATCATGAACTAAGCCAAAGTTGGATGCTTAACTGACTGAGCCATCCAGGCACCCCTCAACCATATATTTTAAATAAACAAGTGTTCAAGAAACTTTTCACACATTTCCAGGAGTCATTTCTTTCAGCTCTCTGACTCTTATTTTGAAGGTAATATCTAAAGATCGATTTTTAAGAGCTTGTGTAACATAAGGTATGTCTCTGTAATTTATGCAAAAATATCTTATGCAAAAATACTCCATGAGAAAAATATACTTATTTTTTGCTCTACACCTTGAATTCTATATACTAACTACTATATGGATTATTTCATTTTTATCCCCACAAAGATACCCTATGAGCTGATTATTGTATTATCCATATACACATAGGTGAAGAAACAGAGAGGCTCTATCAATTAATACCTTTCTCAAGTGTACCAATTAAGTAATATCATCAAAATCTGAACTCAGGCAGCCTGATTCCTGACCCATATTCTTAGCCACCAAGTTACAGTTCTTACATTGCATTTCAATCTTTCTAAGTTAAATAAAAAGTACATTCTGAGAAGTGAAAGGAGCTTACTTAATGTACTGATATAGTAAAGAGTCACCAACTTTGACTTAGGACTCAAGATATGTAGGTTCTATTCATGAGACTTAGCTATGTGACCTTAGTTAAGTCAGCTCATCAGTTTGTTTCTCTATTGAAAAATGTCAGGGCTTCAAAAAAATGAGTTGAATCAACCTGATACTTAAGTCCTTTTAGGTTTTGACATCCTATGTGTTCTAACTAGATGCGTGTCATCACCTAGCATACCTTTGGTCAGAGATAGGAATACAATGTCCATTAAAGGATGTGTGGGGCAGGTTGGCATGGCTCTGTGCCGTGGCCAAAGAACTCCACTGGTGACAACTTGGAACTAGTAAGGAGAATGTGAGTGAGTAAAAACAAATCCATTTCCTATACTAGACATACAAGTCAAAGCCCAAACTTGCAATTCTATGGACTGCATGATATTTTTAAGCATGGATTAATGTTATATTCTAAAGAAAAGCTTGTTTCTGTTGTTTCTTCAGTGCCTAAAATAGGATTTGACGCATCGCGGAGGGTCAGTGGCAGTTTTTAAACCAACACGAAGGGAAAAATCTACTTGATTAGTCCACACCCATTAGAAAACAGAACCTAATTGCTGAGTGACTCATACCCCATGTTGTCGCTCAGTTACGTCTGGCAATGAAGCTCATTGACAGAGCTCTCCCTTGTTACTTCTAGGTGAACAGCCAAGTATCATTCCTCTTTCTGCTCAAGAGTCTCTCCTTGCCCTTGTGCCATTGTCTCTGAGCACACTGGTAAAGAGCTTTCTTTCCTTTCTCTCCAGGAGACTGTGTGTGTGTGTGTGTGTGTGTGTGTGTGTGTGTGTGTGTTGTGTATGTGTGTGTGAAAGAGAGACAGGGAGAGAACATACATATATACATGTAAGAGAACATCATCCTCCCCATTATATTGCTCTGTAAGTGACATATCTAGTTGGACAGAAATTCAAACTTTGGCATTTTTGTAGTAAGGCACCATGAATTCAGCATTACAACTAATAAACTAGCAGGAACAATTATCACAGGGACCAGCAGGATTATTTTAAGTACATTGGCAGATTCTGTATCGTGTCTTTTGTGACATCTATTTTTTTTTAGTAGGCTTCACACACAAAGTGGAGCTTGAACTCAGGACCCTAAGATCAAGACCTGAACTGAGATCAAGAGTCAGACTCTTAATGCACTGAGCCACAACCCAGGCTTCCCGTGACATCTCATTTTTTGTTATTTAAATTTTAGTTTGTTAACATATAGTGCAATATTGGTTTCAGAACTAGAAGTCAGTTACTCATCACTTACAGCACCCAGTGCTCATCATAACAAGTGCCCTCTATAGTACCCATCACCCATCTGCCCCCCCTCCCACCTCCCTCCATCAACCCTCAGTTTATTCTCTATCATTAAGAGTCTCTTGTGGTTTCCCTCTCCTCTCTTTTCCCTTCACTCCCCATGTGCCCATCTATTTTGTGCCCATCTATTTGTTTCTGAATTTTGATTCAACAAATCAAATACCATATGATTTGTTCCAAATCATATGGTATTTGTCTTTCTCTGATTGATTTATTTCACTTGGTATAATACATTCTAGCTCCGTCCATGTCATTGCAAATGGCAAAATTTCATTCTTCTTGATGGCTGAGTAATATTCTATTGTGTACATAAACCACATCTTCTTATCCATTCATCAGTCAATGAACATTTGGGCTATCTCCATAGTTTGACTAGTATTTATAATGCTGCTATAAACATTGGGGTGCACGTGCCCCTTTGAATCTGTATTTTGGTATCCTTTGGGTAAATACCTAATAGTACTGTTGCTGGATCATAGGGTAGTTCTTTTTTCTTTTTTTTTTTTTAACTTTTAAAAAGTTTATTTATTTATTTTGAGAGAGAGAGAGAGAGAGAGAGAGAGAGGGAGCAGGGGAGGGGCAGAGAGAGAGAGAGGGAGAGAGAGAGAATCCCAAGCAGGGTCCATGCTGTCAGTGCAGAGCCCAATGTGAGACTCAAACTCACAAACTGTGAGGTCATGACCTAAACCAAAATCAAGAGTCAGATGCTTAACCAACTGAGCCATCCAGGTGCCCCGTGGATCGTAGGGTAGTTCTATTTTTAGTTTTTTGAGGAACCTCCATACTGCTCTCCAGAATGGCTTCACCAGTTTGCATTTTCACCAATAGGCTTCACTTTCTCCACATCCTTGCCTAAACCTGTTGTTTCCTGAGTTGTTAATGTTAGCCATTCTGACAGGTGTGAGGTAGTATCTCATTGTGGTTTTTTTGAATTGTATTTCCCTGATGACCAATGATGTTGAGCATCTTTCAATGTGTCCATTAGCCATCTGAATGTCTCCTTTGGAAAAATACCTTTCATGTCTTCTGCCCATTTCTTAACTGGTCTGTTTGTTTTCTTGGGTGTTGAATTTGGTAAGTTCTTTATGTATTTTGGATACTAAACCTTCATCAGATATGTCATTTGCAAATATCTTCTCTCATTCCATAGGCTGACTTTTAGTTTTGTTGATTGTTTCCTTCACTGTGCAGAAGATTTTTATCTTGATGAGGTCCCAGCAGTTCATTTTTGCTTTGGTTTCCCTTGCCTCTGGAGACGTGTCTAGTAAGAAGTTGCTCTGGCCAAGGTCAAAGAGGTTGGCAGCTTGTGTTCTCTTCTAGGATTTTGATGGTTTCCTGTCTCAAATTTACATCTGTCATCCATTTTGAATTTATCTTTGTGTATGGTGTAAGAAAGTGGTTCAGTTTCATTGTTTTGCATGATACCATGTGATGTCTTATTTGTAATGTGGCTTACAAACAACCAGTATACAGAACCAATTTTAAAAAAATCACTATTTTGCTGTGGTCAAACACTTATGTTTCAAGCAGTATTTTACCACCTCAATTACGTTCTGGAAAGAGAAAAGCATAGCATGGTCAAGACACTGAGGCAGAGAGGGGTTAATAGATGGAGGTCATACATTAAGTCCGGGGGAAAAGGCACAAATAGAAACAGGGGTTTTCTGAGTCACAGCCCAGTGTTCCAGTCAATGACAGACCCAGCACTGATATACAAGTTCACATTAGCTTACAAAATAACCACAGGCACATTTCTCCCGAAACCAGGCCATGCACTCAGTGCATGCCCTGATGCATGTGCAAATTAATTTTTGGCAGCAGGAGGTCTTAGTACATTTCAACTCCAGCGTATAAGTGATTAAAACGAACAGAGACACATCAATTTTTGTCAAGTGAGAGACCCAGAGCTCCAGGACAAGACCTAGCAATTTCTTGGGGGTTTGAATAACTTAAAACAAGAGAAAGGCCCACCAAAACATTTTATTTGCAATATTTTCTGTATAAGTCACTCTCCTTCCAGAAACCTCTCTTCTGTACATAGAATATGCTCAGTCTGCCCCAGGAATATTTATTCAGCCTATTTAGTTGTACATTAGATACAATGCCATTTCTTACTCCATGTGGAAGAATTGCAAGAATTCTCAGTGGTGTTTGATGCCTCAAGCCAGAAAGAATGGCCTCTCCCTTAAATGCGGAGTGTGGAAAATTAGGGCTATGCTTGTAAGCATAAAGGAAGCATGTCAAATGACTATATGTGAGCTCTTTGCAAGTCCAGGTTTTATTTTTATGATCGTTTTGTACTCCTTCCCACAGAATCAACTATAGAGCCCCATAGCCTAATAAACATTAATTGCATGAAATTAAGGGATATAAATATTGTCTGGATAGACCAATGGACAGAGATATTTTATTTTTTTTAATATTTTTAATGTTTATTTACTTTTGAAAGAGAGAGAGAGAACAGAGCATGAGTTGGGGGATGGGGGTGCAGAGAGAGAGGGAGACAGAATCTGAAGCAGGCTCCAGGTTCTGAGCCATCAGCACAGAGCCCAATGTGGGGCTCGAACCCACAAACCATGAGATCATGTCCTGAGCCGAAGTTGGACACTTGACAAACTGAGCCACCCAGGCGCCCCTGAAGAGAGATATTTTAAAGGTAGAGACAATGTATAAACCCTGTATCAAGTCTTAAAGCTTAATCAAATGTTGTACACCCACTTATACCAGATTTTAGTAATAGCAACTTTATTAACTCATTTATTTACTTATTTAACAACCATATACAAGACCCTATTCTGAGGTAGGAAAAGCAGGGGCCTGGAGATAAAAAGGTAAAATACATACACTCCCCTTCAGAAAGCTCACAATCTAATGGGGTAGGTAACCCAGCAGGCAGATACCATCATCTCAGAGGTGAGGGCTCTACACAGGAGGAACACAGCATGCTACAAGGACTTCAAGAAGGGAAACCTGGCCATGATGAAGGTTAGGGAAGTGGGAATAGGGGCCGAGAAGAAAGGTGACACGTGACCTTGCTATGAATGAAGAAGGGGAATTGTTTAGGCTACCCAAAGGAAAATATGCTGTTTAAGGCTTACTGGGAGACTTTAAGCATCATGAGGAGGGAGAGAGCATAGAGCTTTGAGGATTTAGCATGAACTGATTATGGGATGCCCAATATCCCACATATCCTCCATTCATATTTTCGTTGGTGTGCATGGCACTCTGTGGACTTGTGTGACCCATCAGCCTTTGTCATAAGCTGCGACTTGAGAATTGATGAGAAGTAGGACAAAAGAATAGGCACGTCATCTACTAACAAAAGGGCAGAACAGAAGAAACCACGTCAATCAGGTTTTTAAAAAATTAATGGCCTTTATTTTTTATAGCCATTTAAATTTCACAGAAAAACTGAGGGGAAAGTACAAAGAGTTCCACATACCCCCTCTCCATATAGTCTCTTCTACCATCAACACCCCCCACCAGAGTGCTACATTTGTTACAATCAATGAAGCAACACTGACACATTATTATCACCCAATGTGCATGATTTACATGAGGATTCATTCTTTGTGTTGTGCTTCTATGGGTTTGGACAAGTGTGTAATGATATGTGCCCACCCTTACAGTAGCATACAGAACAGTTTCATTGCCCTAAAAATTCTGTGATCCATATATTCATCTCTCCCTCTGTCCCCAACCCCTGTCAACCACTGATTTTTTTTTTACTATCTCTATAGTTTTGTTTTGTTTTGTTTCCAGAATGTCATATAGTTGGAACCATACAGTATATAGCCTTTGCGGATTTGCTTCTTATACTTAGCAATATGCATTGTTTCCTCCATGTGTTTTCGTTGCTTGATAGCTCATTTATTTTTGGCACTGAATAATATTCCATTGTCTGGATGTGCAAAAGTTGCTTATTTTTTAAATTTGGAGAAAATAGAAAGGAGAAGAAATCGCTCCCAGTCTCATGACATAGGAGAAACGAATTTGTGCTAAGAAATCAGATAAGTGGGGCGCCTGGGTGGCTCAGTCGGTTAAGCGGCCGACTTTGGCTCAGGTCATGATCTCGCAGTCCGTGAGTTCGAGCCCCGCGTCAGGCTCTATGCTGACAGCTCAGAGCCTGGAGCCTATTTCAGATTCTGTGTCTCCCTCTCTCTGACCCTCCCCCGTTCATGCTTTGTCTCTCTCTGTCTCAAAAATAAACTTTAAAAAAAAAAAAAAAAGAAATCAGATAAGTGTACATCGTCTTCCATATCCAATTCTCTTCTAAAACCAATGACCAAGGTAAAACCCTATGGTCCACCCCCTGGCCCTTCTCCAGCTCGGCACCACACTCTTTGGATACCATCGTTCCATCAAATAAGAAGACAACTGTCTTGAGAAGCAATATTAGATTACGTCCCATGTAAAAGTTATGGGGGCTAAGTTCTAGGAAACACAGCTTCACAAATCAGCTTCACAAATATAGCCTGGAAATATTCCCAAACCATAATTAAATTGACTTTTCCTACATATCACAATTAAAGGTAATTTTCAAACGGTATATTTATCTGGGCAGGTGTGTGGGACCAGATAACGGGACCTAGTCACACAAGCAGCCCAGTGTGGCAAACCTTTTTGTCTCTGTGGGCCTAAGATTCTCCTGGGTCACAAACAACAGGGTATGGGGGGCCCAGCAGAAACAACAGGCTGCCAGCTTGCTTCAGGAAGTCTCTTTTTCTCATCAGGCCTGAGACTCTCCCGGCCCTCACCCTTCAGAGACACTAGGGCAGGGAAGGGGTATTGGTGGGGAGATCTCACCATGTCCTTCCCCCACTGAGAGGCACCTGCTGGCCCAGGCTGGGGAAACACTTTCCACTCCCTTAGACAACATAGCCGTACCAGTGAGAACCCCAGTGGCATCTGATACAACATACAGACCAAAATAATACCACAAAGCTGCTAAAAGTTAAACTGCCAAAAAGTAAGCTAAAACCTGCATGTGAACCTAAAAAGGGTGACTGCTGCTAAAATAAGAATTGAATAAGACCATGAATCTCCTAACAGACAATATGCCCAAGGGCTAACCGAAAATCACCTGTCATATCAAGAATCAAGAAAATCACAACTTGAATGAGAAAAAGCAATCAACTAATGCTACACCTACATAGATCAAATGTTGTAATTCTCTGATAAAGATTTTAAAGCAACCATCATAAAAAGGCTTCAGCAATCCATTACAAATTCTTCTGAAATAAATGAGAAAAGAAATCTCAGCAAAGAAATAAACGTTATAAAAGAGAATCAAATGGAAATTATAGAACTGAAAAATACAATAACAGAAATTTAAAAGAAAACACTTGTTGGTGGACTCAATAATAGAGTGGAGAGGACAGAAGTTAGAATCAGTGAACTTGAGAACAGAACAGTAGAATTAACCCAATCTGAAAAAGAGATAAAATAGACTTAAAAAAAAAAAAAGGGCGGGGGGTTGGGGGGAACAGAGCTTCAGGGACATATGGGATAATGACAAAAGATCCAAAAGTCATATCATCAGAGTACTGGAAAAAGACAAGGAGTAGGGTGGAAAGAATATTTGAAGAAGCAATGGCTGAAAACTTCAAATTTAGTAAAAGATACAAACCTACATATTCAAAAAGCTAAGTGAAACCCAAACAGGGTAAACACAAAGAAATTCATACCAAGACATATGATAATTAAATCTTTGAAAATTAAAAATAAAAATTTTGAAATAAAAATCCATAGGGGTGCCTGGGTGGCTCAGTCGGTTAAGCGTCCGACTTCGGCTCAGGTCACGATCTCGTGTATGCAAGTTCGAGCCCCGCGTCGGGCTCTGTGCTGACCGCTCAGAGCCTGGAGTCTGTTTCAGATTCTGTGTCTCCCTCTCTCTCTGACCCTCCCCCGTTCATGCTCTGTCTCTCTCTGTCTCAAAAATAAATAAATGTTAAAAAAAAATTAAAAAAAAAATCCAGAGAGAAGCAATGCATTACCTTTAGAGAAACACCAGATCAAATGACAGCAGGTATCTCATCTGAAACCATGAAGGCCAGAAGGAAGTGATACAATATTTATCAAATGCTGGAAGTAAAGTACTGTCAACTATGAATTCTGCATCTGGAAAAAATACCTTTCAGAAATTAAAGGAAAGAAAAGCATTCTCAGATGAAGGAAAACTAAAAAATTTGTTTCTAGCAGACACACTCTTTAAAGATTCAATCAAGGAATTCTTCAGACAGGGAAGAAATGACAAAACAAGGAATCTTGGAAGGAAGGAAGAAAGCACATGGAGAGGAAGGAAATATGGGTACACACACTAAACTGTCCTTTTCTCATTTGTTTTATAAATTATGTGTGATGACAAAAATTATGACACCATCTAATACCCAAGACAATTATATTAAGGGTGTGGAAGGTAAAGGAATCTAAATGGGAGTGAGATTTGTACGCTTCACTCAAAGCAGATGTGGATTTCAGTAGACGATAAGTCCCATATGTATACTGTAATCCTCAGATCAGCCACTATAAAAACTATACAAAGAGATACACTCAAAATCACTATGAATTAATCAGGATGGAATTCTAAAAAACTGTTCAGTTAACTGGCAGGAGGCAAGAAAATAGAAACAAAGGAAGAAAGATAAGGGGAAACAGAAAAGAAATAATAAAATTGTAGACTTAAGTGCTAACTCATCATTAATTACTTTAAATGCAAGCAGCCTAAATAACTTAAAAAAAAACAGGACAGAAGGGGGTGGTGGTGGTATAGTGGGGAGTGAGTAGATAAGAGCTAGCTGTGGTTGTAAAAGGACAACATAAGAAATCCCTGTAGTGTAGTTTGGAACTGTGCAGAGCATTGAGCTACAAGGCAGTGTAATTGCATAGAACTTAAGTGCACGCACACACACACGAGTACAAGTAAGTCTGGGGAAACCTGAATAATGGAGGTAGATTGTATCAATGTCAATATCTTTGTTGTGATTTTATATTATAGTTTGTCAAAACATTTCCATGGGGCAAATTGGGCAAAGTGTACAAGAATCTTTCAGTATTATTTCTTACAACTACATGTGAAACCATAATTGTCTAAATAAAAATGTCAGTTTTAAAAGAGATATGTCTACTACATTTTATAATTAATTTCACTTATGTTATAACATGTTGCACAACATCTGTTTAAAATATGTTTGCTCCAGGGGCACCTGGGTGGCTCAGTAGGTTGAGCGTCTGATTTCAGCTCAGGTCATGATTTCACAGCTAGTGAGCTCTGTGCTGACAGCTCGGATCCTGGAACCTGCTTCAGATTCTGTGTCTCCCTTTCTCTCTGTCCCTCCCCTGCTCATGCTCTGTCTCTCTCCCAAAAATAAATAAACATTAAAAAAAAATTTTTAATAAATAAAATACATTTGTTTTCGTATAGCCACTGTGGAAAACAGTATGGAGTTTCTACAAAGTTAAAAAGAGTAATTGCACTACTGGACCCAGACCCCCCAAAATACAAATACACTAATTCAAAGGGATACATGCACCCCTTTGTTTATAGCAGCATTATTTACAGTAGCTAAATTATAAAAACAGCTCATGTCCATCAAAAGATGAACAGATAAAGGAGATATGGTGTATATACACAATGAAATACTATTCAGCCATAAAAAAGAATGAAACATAGCCATTTGCAAAAACATAGATGGAGCTAGAAAATATAATGCTAAGTAAAATCAGTCAGAGAAAGACAAATACCATATGATCTCTCTCATGTATAGAATTTAAGAAACAAACAACTACAAAAAATGAGCAAAGGAAAAAAAGGAGGGAGGAAACCAAGAAACAGACTCTTAACTATAGAGAACACACTGATGGTTACCAGAGAGGAGGTGGGTGAGGGGATGGGTAAAAGAGACAATGGGGATTAAGGAGTGCACTTATTGTGCACTTGTTGAGCCCTGGGTGATGTATGGAACTGTTGAATCACTACATTGTACACCTGAAACTAATATAACACTGTATGTTAACTACACTGGAATTTAAAATAAAATACATTTGTGCATTTCATTCACTTAAATCAATTTATCACATAATAAAAACAAGGATAAACTATTTCTTGCCATGCACATTGAATAAATTTTTGGCATTTGGAGAAGAAATAGGATAGTCTCAATTTCTCTACAAATACTTTGACCTAATGGCTGTTGTGGACCCATGAATTGAGAAGAGTTGTTTAGTGTGTCACCAAAAACTTTATAACTTTTCCTTAGTGCATAAATGAGCAAGAGTCTCCCAAGGGAAGAATGACTCACCCCAGGGGAGAAATAATCTTATAAATCTACAACAAAGTGGTTCAAAATGCTCTACTCCTACCAAAAAAGCCCTCTTATATTAAACATCTTGAGGACAAGAAAGACAGTTTGAGTGTTATTCTGTTGAGATAAACTCATTATTGCCATTGACTTTCAAATGTGTATCTTGCACATTAGTTTACATTTGTTTTCAAGTTCCCCCTTCTCTAAAGCTCTTAATCACTACTGATTTAAGTTCAGAGGGACAACATAGGTTATTGGGTATTAGAGGCCCACCTTACAAAATAACACCTGTTTGGGAATCAATAGTATGGTACATGATGCATAAACTGGAAGAAAGTCTTTTATTTCCTTAACCAAATCAATAAATAGTGTGTGTAATGCAGATATGACTAGGCTGTAGTCATACTTGGTCTGCCCTAAATGTATGAAGCATTGAACCTTAATCGAGTCTCATCTCTTTGAGATTATCAAAGAATTGGGACCTAGTTTATCTACATTTTTATCACCTTTAAGATATGAGATGAGTTCACAGTAGAGCTCTCTTAGTTGCATCCTCGTGAACAATATAGCACTATCTTAGTTGGGCCAAAGCCAAGGCTGTTCAGTTCAGTCTTCTAGTTCAGGCCTCAACTGTTTTGTGTTTACATCACACTTACACATTCTGAACATTTTTGGCGATAAGTTTGAAGAGATTAAAGAACTGATATAAGAGTACTAAACAAATCAGCAACGATTGCAATGCAATCACCGTCTCACAGAACAGGGCTTCATAGACTCTCTATCAGCATCACTGGTTAGCATGCGTGGTTACCAGTCAGCACTGGCTGAGCAGAACAGTTTACCGCCCTGACCATACCCACACCTTCTTAGAGACCCACAAAGCAAAGTTCTCTTATTTTCCTGGCAACATGGCATCCTTCTTCTTTCTACCTTCTTTTCTTTCCTTCTTTCTTTCTCGGGAATGTCATGGTTCTACCAGAGCTGTAGCACAGCAATGGTGACACACAAGACTTGCTCACACAGCATTATTGATAGCATTCAGCCTTTTCTTTCTTTCTTTCTTTCTTTCTTTCTTTCTTTCTTTCTTTCTTTCTTTCTTTCTTTCTTTCTTTCTTCCTCCCTCTTTCCTTCCTCCCTTCCTCTCTTTCTTTTTTTCTCTTTATCTTTCTTCCTTTTTCTTTCTTTCTTTCTTTCTTTCTTTCTTTCTTTCTTTCTTTCTTTCTTTCTTTCTTTCTTCCTTGCCCTTTCCTTCCTCTTTCTTTTTCTCTTTCTTTCTTCTCTCTCTTTCTTCCTTCCCCTTTCCTTCCTCTCTTTCTTTCTTTCTTTCTTTCTTTCTTTCTTTCTTTCTCTCTCTTCCTTCCTTCCCCTTTCCTTCCTCCCTTCCTCTCTTTCTCTTTTTTTCTTTCTTTCTTTCTTTCTTTCTTTCTTTCTTTCTTTCTCTCTCTTTATTTCTTCCTTTCTTTCTTCCTTCCTTCCCCTTTCCTTCCTCCCTTCCTCTCTTTCTTTTTCTTTCTTTCTTTCTTTCTCTCATTTCTTTCTTTCTCTTTCTCTTTCTTTCTTCATTTCTTCCTTTCTTTCTTCCTTCCTTCCCCTTTCCTTCCTCCCTTCCTCTCTTTCTTTCTCTCTTTCTTTCTTTCTTTCTCTTTATTTCTTCCTTTCTTTCTTCCTTCCTTCCTTCCCCTTTCCTTCCTCCCTTTCTTTCTTTTTTTCTTTTTCTTTCTTTCTTTCTTTCTCTCATTTCTTTCTTTCTCTTTTTCTTTCTTCATTTCTTCCTTTCTTTCTTCCTTCCTTCCCCTTTCCTTCCTCCCTTCCTCTCTTTCTTTTTTTCTCTTTCTTTCTTTCTTTCTTTCTTTCTTTCTTTCTTTCTTTCTCATTTCTTCCTTCCTTTCTTCCTTCTTTCCCCTTTCCTTCCTCCCTTCCTCTCTTTCTTTTTTTCTCTTTCTTTCTTTCTTTCTCTTTCTTCATTTCTCTTTTTTCTTTCTTTCTTTCTTTCTTTCTTTCTTTCTTTCTTTCTCTCATTTCTTTCTTTCTCTTTCTCTTTCTTTCTTCATTTCTTCCTTTCTTTCTTCCTTCCTCCCCCTTTCCTTCCTCCCTTCCTCTCTTTCTTTCCTTCTTTCTTTCTCTTTCTCTCTTTCTTTCTCTTTCTTTCTTTCTTTCTTTCTTTCTTTCTTTCTTTCTTTCTTTCTTTCTTCTTTCCCCTTTCCTTCCTCACTTCCTCTTTCTTTCTTTCCTTCTCTTTTTCTTTCTCCTTCTTTCTTTCTTCCTTCCTTCCTTCCCCTTTCCTTCCTCCCTTCCTCTCTTTCTTTCTTTCTTTTTTTTCTTTCTTTCTTTCTTTCTTTCTTTCTTTCTTTCTTTTCTTTCTTTCTTCCTTTTCCTTTCTCCCTTTCCTTCCTCCCTTCCTCCCTCCCTCCCTTTCTTTCTTTCTTTCTTTCTTTCTTTCTTTCCTTCTTTCTTTCAGTTTATTTATTTTGAGAGAGTGACAGAGAAAGAGATAGCACGAACAGGAGAGGGGAAGAGGGAGAGAGAGAGAGAGAGAGATAAAGGGAGAGAGAGAATCCTAAGCAGGCTGCTTGCTATCAGCACAGAGCCCAATGCAGGGCTTGATCCCATGTACTACGAGATCATAACCTGAGCCAAAATCCAGAGTCCATCACTTAACCAACTCAGCCACCCAGATGCCCCTCTTTTGTTTTTCTTTTTTTAATTGTGGTAAGGACACTTAACATGGGATCTATTCTCTTAACAACTGTTTATGGGTTCCATACAGTATTGTTTACTGTAGATAAGATGCATTTTGGTTTTGTTTTTAGAGAAAGAGAGAGAGCAAGTAGGGGAGGGGCAGAGAGAGAGAGAATCTCAAGCAGGCTCCACACTCAGCAAAGAGCCTGACTCGGGGCTCCATCTAACACCATGAGATCATGACCTGAGCTGAAATCAAGAGTCAGATGCTTAACCAACTGAACCACCCAGGTGCCCCCATGTATACTGTTGTGCAGCAGATCTCTGCAACTTATTCATACTGCACAGCTGCAACTTCATACCTGTTCACTTGCAACTCCCCATTTAGCCCTCCCCCCAGGCCCTAGACACCACCATTCTAATCTCTGCTTCTATCAGTTTAACTATTTTAGACACCTCACACAAGTGGAATTAGGCAGCATTTGTCTTTCTATGACTGCCTCATTTCACTTAACATAGCGTCCTCAAGGCCAATGTGTTGTTCCTGGTGGCAAGATTTACTTTTTTTTGAAAGGACAAATAATGTTCTATTGTACACATATTTACATTTTCTTTATTCATCCATAGGTGAGTATCTAGGTTGCCTCCACATTTTAGCATTCAGCCTTTTCTTAAATATTCATAGTTACTGGGAACTCATCATCAATGGCCACGTACTGAAAATGCATTTCACTCCTCTCCAAACAACTCTGCTAGGAAGCTCTTTAGTTGAGCTAAAATCTCATACATTCTAGTTCTCCGGCCAACATAGTACAGAATAAACCTAAACCATAGGGTACAACTTTGAAAGCCAGTAAGTGATACTTTTTGAGAATAAGAAAAAGTTTGATATAGATATGTAAAAAAAAAACAAAAAAACAGCAACAACCCATAATTGTCCTCTTAGAAAACGTCTGGCCCAAAATGGTGAAAGACTGCTGTGAATACCTCTCAGTTTGTACGAGAAACATCGAGAATCACAGAGATTGCTGACTTGGAGGACATGTGCCCTCCACCAGGAACAGCCTCATCTCCAGATATTTGCTGCTATAAAAAGAGACAGAATTTCTGATTCTTCAAGGGAAGCCCAAAATTAAGATTTTTAATTAAAATCTTACTTTAAGAGCTGACTGCCGCTTTAAAACGTTCACAAAACTTACTTGGGCCAACACTGAATTGGCCGAACACCATGCTTCTGTTAGATCACCATCTTGCTGCCTCCAATCTGAGGGCTGGACCTCATGACGGCCTCTGAGTCTTTGGAGACACACATTGAATCTCCACAGATGTCTTTATTTTCCAGATCAAACGCTACCACCTGCATTAACCATTTAGTATGGAAGTATTCCAAATTCCTGACTTACCCGAGTTGGCCTCCTGATCTGTTCTCGTTTGCTGAACAGCCTTCTGAAGTGTAGCATCAAGAGAAGTGTAAAGAACTTCATAGAGGCTCTGATCCAGCAGGACAGGCGTCTGGCTCTTCCAGAGCTGCACAGCATCTTTACTTACGGGCCTTTCTCCACCACCCTCTGTGTGTGTTTTTAAAAAGCTGTTGATTGGATGGGGCGCCTGGGTGGCGCAGTCGGTTAAGCGTCCGACTTCAGCCAGGTCACGATCTCGCGGTCCGTGAGTTCGAGCCCCGCGTCAGGCTCTGGGCTGATGGCTCGGAGCCTGGAGCCTGTTTCCGATTCTGTGTCTCCCTCTCTCTCTGCCCCTCCCCCGTTCATGCTCTGTCTCTCTCTGTCCCAAAAATAAATAAAAAACGTTGAAAAAAAAATTAAAAAAAAAAAAAAAAGCTGTTGATTGGGATGCTCTCTGAATATTGTTTGTTTCTTTCTTATCACAGTAATGGTGTGGTCCAAATGTCATTCGTTATTGCCTATCAAGTGTTGGAGAAGTGATGGGGCTAAAACAAACTGGTCTCTAGCTTAGAGACGCCTCTTCCGGGTTCTTCTTCCTTCGTTTGCTGCGCGTGAACCCCCCCTCCCAAATATGGAGGCTTACAACTATAAATTACCCTTCCCGATTGCATTCGGGGCTCAGATCTTTGCAGAAACGGTCTCCTCTGAGCCCGCCGGTGTTAAATAAATCTCTAATCCACTAAGATCTCTGAGTGCCGCTTTGTTTTTCCGCCAGCATTCCAGCCTGGTTCCGTAACACAACTTCCTCAAATTGTCTTCCTTTTAAAAATTTCTGGCTGCCAATTCATACCTATTATGTCTTGGAAAAATTTCAGATCTCTATCCCAGAATCAGAAATGCCATAATTTTTTATGCTTATGAAGCAAATTTATATTTTCTGAGCCTGTCTATACGTAGAATCCTTTTCTTAAGGTTTATTAATACCAAAAGGATCATTTCTCCCTAAATATTTCAATTGCATGCACTTGAAGATACAAGTATGTATTTTATAGTAAAAAAGTAAACTCTGACTATGTAGTAGGCCTTTAATAAATATTATTGTTTTACAGAATGGTTCCAAGAACCCCATGAAGTCGTTTGTATTATCCCAATTCTATAGGTGACAAAATCGAGGCTAGAGGAGATTAAGTAAATAGCCCAAGGCCAAATTGCCAATTAGCATAAAAGCCAGGAATTTAAACCTGGGCTCTTTACGCCATACCCTGTGTCTAATTCTTTCTTTTGGGTTTGCATTAAGTCCACAATGATAATTTCACTCATTGTTTCCTTTATCTTTTGAGATAGTCAGATGTTACCAGAAGTTTGGCTTTGCACCAAACAGGATGAGCCTTCCTGCAACTGTCCAGAGAGTTAAAAATCCTCCAGTGCTTTTTAAGTTTACCTCTGTGCCATATAATCCTGCTACAATCTGTATCATTTGGAACACACTGGGAATAAGTGAGCACTCAAAACACATTTTACAATTTCACTGTGAGTAAACACAACTTGAGTTACAAATGATAAATATAGAAATGAACATTTTTAGAAATTCAGGCAATCCAGAGTTAGGAATTGACTGTGTATAATATGTACAAACACATGAATAAAATGGCTTACGAGAATGATTTCTCTAAATGGCAGAGATTGCTGGCTGTCTATCCCATATGAGTTAACTCCTCTTTTATAAACAGACCTCGATGTTGTTCACGGCAACAATACATGATCAGTTTACAATGTTTTTCTTCAGGCTGCCTTATAGTTATGCTATCATCCTATGATGCATTTTATGGCCAATGAGATATTACGTGGAACTTGCTGAGTGTGACTTCAGAGAAATCTCCTGAAAGGAGGCGGACTCACTTAGCTCACACCTTTGTCCTTTGCCCTTTTCTTCCTTCTGCCTGGAATGTAGCCTGATGTTAAAGGTGGAACAGCCACCTTGCCACTATGAAGCAATAATCTTGAAAATAAAATCCACACATTAGGGGTACCTGCAAGGAGAGCCTGAATCCCTGATGGCATTGTGGAGACAACGGTCTGCCTGGTGACAACCTCTTGATACGTGAAAAGCACTAAACCCTTACTTGTAAGTTGGATTTTCAGTTAGACACAGCCAAATACATTCCTAATTGATACCTTGAACTATGTTCGACAGCTATTAGATGTAGCTTTTTGTATTACCAAACTGATAGATCCCCACACTCAGAACTTAGAACCTTTGAATCTTTCCATGACATATCTGGCTACTCAGTGAACCCTCAAGATTAGGCAGAGGTGCTGGGAAGATCAGATTCTGGGGCCTGTCCCTTGACTGGAACAGTATGAGAGCAAGGACCCTTTTTATCTGGTTCGCTGTTGTCCACCAGGGTCTGTGATGACATTCGGAAAAGGGTAAATGCTTATCCGACACATAGATGAGTGGATGAATACAACTTACAGGCCAGTTGGAGAGATTCACAAATAAATAGATGATTCAAAGGGAATAAATCTTAGCATAATTGTATAGAGCTTCCTAGAGGAGATGATTTTCAAAGTGGGGCATAAGAATTGAGGAGCAGCTAGCAAAATAAAAGGCACAGGCAGGACTTTCCAAGGAGAGGGAGTCACATGTGACAGGAAACTGCACACTCTTGTAGGCTTATAGTTTAGAGAAGAATTTTTTTAATGTTTATTTATTTATTTTGAGAGAGAGAGAAAGCATGAGCAGGGGAGGGGCAGAGAATGGGAAAGAATCCCAAGCAGGCTCTGTGCTGTCGGTGCAAAGCTGGGCACAGGGCTGGATCCCACAAACTGTGCGATCATGACCTGAGGCTGCGATCAAAAATTGGACATTGTAAACAACTGAGCCACCTAAGTGCCCCAGACCTATAATGTAGGAATCCAAGGAGCCATGAGCTACAGGCCAGCAAGGCAAGAGTTAAATGATGTAGGGCTTGGGTGTGTCAAGCAAGAAGCAGTCTTCTGGTCTGTTCTAGGGCAGTTGTATCTAAACTGATTTCAAAATACTCTCAGTTTCCCCATTAGCAATCACAAATTTTAGTTTTTAAATTTCAAGAATTTTGTGACTCAAATATAGAAACTTCTTCAACCTCCTTTTTTTTTTTTTTTAACTTCAGCTATTTTTATTTCTATTTCACGAACCTGCAACACTGTTGTATGGTGAATGCATCTACCAATTGTTTTAGGAAAGTCTCCACTATTGAAGTGGAATATATTTGAAAACTCCTCTTGTCTTAAAGCTCTGGATATTGTCTGGGAGTTTCACCCACTTCAGTGGGAAACCCTTTCAGCCATAACTGTTTTCCCTGACCTGTGAGGTTTTCTCATGTGACTGCACCGTTGAGGGGAAACACATCCCTTCTTCCTGTCCCAGTAGGGCTTTGTGGCATCCTGCATCAGGGCCACAGGCATGCGGCTTCACTTGGTTCCTGCCAGAGCAGGCAGAAACTAATTAAAAGCAGTAGGTTAATGTTTGCCCTTGGCGGGGGTGGGGGGTGGGGGGTGGGGGTGGGGTAGGTGAAGGTCAAATAAGCAAGTCAGCATTTTTCTCCATCTTTGTCTCCTTGTTCCCCAAACTCATCAACCATCTTTGCAATTTTTCTCTTCTACATCCAGCACCCTCCTAGAGGTTGGGGTTATTTATTTGTTTCATCTGAAGTGCCTTCAACACCAAGGAATCTGGGACCCACAGAGCTAGCCTGGTCTTCCTGTGATCCTCCTACTTCGCCACAGAGCTTAACTGGGAAAGAAGACAAAAACACCCTCAAATAAACTCTTTCTTCATCGTTTTTTTTTTTTCTGTTTTCTTTTCTTTTTTTAAAAAATATTTTCTTTTTTAAGCAATCTCTATACCCAACGTGGGGCTCAAACTCATAACCCTGAGATCAAGAGTCACAGGCTCTTCTGACTGAGCCAGCCAGGCACTCTTCCTCATGTTTCTTACACACACATTGTCCTGTGCATATTTCTAATATGGCACCTTTATCATACACTGTATGGCCATAAAACCTGGCTCATTCCATAAAGACTCTTGGTTTGAATGACAGGAAAAATACGAAGATTTCACATTTCAGTTTGTTTTCCCATTGGCTACCATAGAACTGTGAGTTTTATATTTTTATTAAAAAAGGGAGGGAAAATCTCAAAGACTTAAAAGTTAATTAATGTTTCTGATCCTTTTTGTAGGTTTTCCACCTCATCTTAGATATAAACAGAGAGGCGCCTGGGTGGCTCAGTTGGTTAAGCGGCCGACTTTGGCTCAGGTCATGATCTCGCGGTCCGTGAGTTCGAGCCCCGCATCAGGCTCTGTGCTGACAGTTCAGAGCCTGGAGCCTGTTTCAGATTCTGTGTCTCCCTCTCTCTGACCCTCCCCCGTTCATGCTCTCTGTCTCAAAAATAAATAAATGTTAAAGAAGTAAACAGAAAAAATTGGAAAGGGAGTCATTGCCTGCATAAACATGAAATTAACAATCTAATATTTATTAATCAAATTCCAATCTAGTTAACTGCTATCATAATCAATAGATTTGTTTAACTATTAGCAATGTAATAGATGGGGTCACAGATTACTTTGTTTTCATAGTAGCAGGCTAATTTCCTTCTTGATGACAAATTTGCATTTGACCCTGACTTGTGGCTTATATTCCAATTTATATATCTGCATGCATTTACTTTAGACCATTTTCTGTCACATTTAAATAGTTAATATTTTTCTTAATCTCAAAATTTGAATGTGTGGAACAAATGCTTTCCAGGCTGCCTCTCCAACACATTTATAGATTACTCTGCTTCTGAAAATAATTTATGGGTTTGTTTTTCTACTCCTAAACAATGGTTTTAACGATTCACATAAGGACATATTTTTTTTTATTTTTTGTTACCAACAAGTACAGAGCACTGCATACTTTGTTTCATGCTGTTAATATGCATTATTCAGAAAGCAATGATCAGATTGATGTGTTTCTGTTAGTCTGGGAAGTGGCATTTATGTATAATCCATGTGCTGCTTTTTAAAAATGCAAAATGGTGAACTTCAAAGCAAATGGAAGTCTAGTCTTTTTTTTTTTTTTAATGTTTATTTATTTTTGAGAGAGAGACAGAGACGGAGAGTGGATGGGTGAGGGGCAGAGAGAGAGGGAGACACAGAATCCAAAGCAGGCTCCAGGCTCTGATCTGTCAGCACAGAACCTGACAAGGGGCTTGAACTCATGGACAGCAAGATCATGACCTGAGCCGAAGTTGGACCCTTATCCGACTGAGCCACCCAGGTGCCCCAAGTCTAGTCGCTTTTGATTGAGGCTTTAGTTTTTGTCATCAAAATATTAACTGGTTCATTTTCTTATCTGCTAAAAGACAGTTATAAAATATTACAATAGCACACTAATGTTTTCTTACAAGCATTACATTTACATCCTTAAGTGCTCTGTGAAATAATAAGAAATCTATATTGTTCTCTGTCCCTGGTTCCTGTTAGTATTTGGGGTTTGACTCTGGTTCATGACAGAGCTCTTAGAACCCTTGGAATTTTTTGAGTGATAGGAATGTCTGACATAAAGCTCCTAAGTCCATTGGAATGTCCTACGTTATAGGAGGTCTTTTGTTCTAATGAGGTGATTCTTGGTGGGCTTCTAGATGGAGACTGGTCATCAGAAACACCAACACATCATTAGAAGCCTGGAACTTTCAGCTCCCCTACCCCTGCCCCCCACTCCAGTCTCCAGAGGAGGAAGAGACTGGAAATGGAGTTAATACTCAACCATGCCTATGTGATAAAGCCTCTATAAAAATCCCAAAGGCACAGGATTCAGGGACCTTCCAGAACACATTTTGGTGAACACATTTTGGTAAACACATCTGTATGCTCAGAAAGTGATGTATACCAGTTTCACAGGGGCAGAAGCTCCTGCATTTAGGACCCTTCAGACTTCATCCTATGTGCCTCATCGTTTGGCTGTTCCTGTGTCCTTTATCATATCAGATGTAAGTAAGTGTTTCCCTGAGTTCTGAGAGCTGCTCTAGCAAATGATTGAAACCAAGGAGGGACTCATGGGACAATTCAAGTTGTAACCCAGTTAGATAGAAGTTGTGGGCAACCTGAGGACCCACTAGATGCAGTTGGTGTCTGAAGTGAAAAGCAATTCTGTGGGACTGAGACCTTATCCAGTGGAGTCTGTACTAACTCTAGGCAGTCAGGGTCAGAATTGCTTGGTGTGGAAAACCTAAACCTTTGCTGTCCAGAAGTGAAGTGTTAAGAATGCACAAATATTCTGTGAGTAGAAGAGAAAACAGAGTTCTTTTTCTAGACCTTTTCTCTCCCTGACCCTTGGCATTCATTCACTCTCCAAAACCCTTCGGTAAGTCCGCAGTCAGCTGCCCCTCCAGCCGAGCCTTTCTTAGCCAGCCAGTCACTGCAGTAAGAGTTCTTCCAAAACTGGCTTTTGGATCCCATGACTCTTATTAATCAAACCTTACAGAAGCTTCAACTTGTGTCTCGGACCCATGAGTCATTCATTAACTCTTTTCCGCAAACAATAGTTATTGGAGACAATTGTTAAATACTTTCATTGAATAACTCTTATCTTTAGCCAGACCACTTCCCAAAACTGATTCTGCTCAAGTTTCCTTCTGAGAATGTTTTCTCCATCTTCTCCCAGCTTTTCCCCTTATCTTCATTAAAAACTACATTCAAGCCTCATCTCTTATTCTCTCTGTAGACATGGAGGGAATTTAGTCTCTCTTGAAACTAGCAAAGTCCTTACCCTCATGCTTTCCAAATCCTTTACAATTATGGTGATGTCTACACTTAGGTTTCCTTATACTTTAAGTTTTTTTGAGGTTAGAGAGATCACTCTATCAAAAGAAAGTGCTCTGCACAGAGTGATCAACCAGTGTTACTGACTCTGTAATGAAAAGCACAGATTTATTATCATCAAGTTACAACTGAAAGATAAAACAGACCTATACAGCTAAGTCATCAACATTTTTGTAAAACATGTACACCAAAGTGAAACCTTATAGGCAGCATGGGTTGAATTTTTATTTGATTATGTTTGCTTTATTCGTTCTTTTTGGTATATTCTCCCAGTAAAAACTAGCCAGACAACTCGTATGACATGATAATGAAATAGCTATTGGCTTTAGAACTCATCAACAAAAATAGATTGGATTCTGTAGCTCAATTCCAGGAACAAAATACATACCAATGCCATTATGACTAAAATAAGTGATTATCCTCTAGTGTGGGCTGGATGAGAGCACATAAGAATTGGGCTCATGCTTGTCTATTATGTTTATTTAAGTTTGGAGAAGAATATAGGGAGAATAGAGAATGGATTGAATACATTAATACAATTCTCTTTATTTTGAGCATTAATTTTTTTTTAATTTATGTACTTATTTTGAGAGGGACAGACAGCACAGGTGGGGGAGGGGCAGAGAGAGAGGGAGACAGAGATTCCCAAGCAGGCTGTGCACTGTCAGCACAGAGCCCAACATGGGGCTTGAACCTACAAAACCATGAGATCATAACCTGAGTCAAAACCAAGAGTCAGATGCTTACCCGATTGAGCCACCCACCCTAGCATTTTTTAAACCTGGTATCAAACTATTTTTGGTAGAAATTCTTAACTGGGAAATACAGTCCTTTTAATTATTTACAAAAGTTTAGCAGCTTTCAGAATATACTTAAGTAACTAAAGATGTAGTTTAAAAACAGAATGAAGATTTTATCAGTCAAGAAAGCAGTTATGAGTTAAAGTATTCAAAACCACAAGTCTTTTAAAAATACGTGTATATTTCATCATGGTTCTATGTTTGAAAATAGAAACCACTGTAACTTCATGATGAAGCTACTTCATAATGATTCAGTAAAATTACATATAGGTAAGTGCTTGAAACATCATAATTTAGAAAAGAACAGGTGATAAAAGGTGTAAAGCCTTACTTTGAATATAGTTTGTCTTACCATAGATACATTGTTTATCTTGCAATAAAACTGAAAAGACACTTAAAAGACAAATCAAGGCAAAATAAACTCCAACCATCTCTAAATTCCACCTAATGTATATCAGGCTTCATTCGATGTAATTAAGGTTAAAATAATGCCATGGCCAATAAATAAGAGAACACTAGCTTCTGTTCTCTTTTATTAACACTTATTGTGTAATCTATGATCTTACTGTGTTTTGGTTCTTTTAGCCCCAAAAGGAAACCAAGATGTTTTCTTCCTAATTTTATAGATTTATAGAAAATAGAAATAAGGAAAAATGTTGAAAAAATAATTTGAATAAGAGAAACATATTTAAATAATTAATGCCAATATTTTATAAACTCTTCAAAAAAAAAATAGAAGAGGTAACACTTCCAAGCTCATTTTACAAGGGCAGCATTAGCCTGATACCAAAACCAGACAAGGATACCAAAAGAAAAGAAAATTACAAGCCAATATCTCTGATGAACATAGACACAAAAAGATATTTAACACAATATTACCAAACCAAATTCAACAAGAAATTAAAAGAATCATACACCATGATCAAATGAGATCTATTCCAGAAATACAAGAGTTCAACATCTGCAAATCAATCAGTGTAATATATCACATTCACAAAATAAAGAGTAAAAATTATATGACCATTTTAATAGATCCAAAAAAATTTGACAAAATGTAATATTTATTTATGATAAGAACTCTCAACAAAGCAGGTATAGAAGGAATGCGCCATTATATAATAAAAGCCATATAGGACAAGCTAACATCAAAGCTGAAAGTTTTTCCTCTGAGATTAGGAACAAGTTCAAGGATGCCCACTCACCACTTTTATTCAACATAGTACCAGAAGTCCTAGTCAGAGCAATTAGGCAAGAAAAAGACATGAAAGGCATCCAAACTGTAAAGGAAGAAATAAAATTGTCACTGTTTGCAGATGATATGTTATTATATTTTTAAAAATACTAAAGACTCCATCAAAAAACTGTTAGAAATAATAAAGAAATTTAGTAAACTTACAGGATACAAAATCAATTTCCATAAATCTTGTGCATTTCAATGCATGAATAATGAACTATCAGAAAGAGAAATTAAGAAAATAATCTCATCTATAATTGCATCAAAAATAAAATACCTAGGAGTAAATTTAACCAAGAGGGGAAAGACCTATACACTGAAAATTATAAGACATTGATGAAAGAAATTGAAAAAGACACAAATAAACAGATATTTCATGTGCCTGGATTAAAAGAATTAATATTATTAAAATGTCCATACTACCTAAGGCAATTTATAGATTCAGTACAATGCTAATCAAAATCTGGGGCGCCTGGGTGGCTCAGTTGGTTAAGCATCCCAATTTGTCTCAGGTCATGAACTTGCAGTTCGTGACTTTGAGTCCCACTTTGGGCTCTGTGCTGACAGCTCAGAGCCTGGAGCCTGTTTCAGATTCTGTGTCCTCCCCGCCCCCACCTGCCCATTCCTTGCTCACACTGTGTGTGTATCTCTCTCTCTCAAAAATAAACATTTAGAAAAAAATGTAAAAAAAAAAATTCAGTGCCATTCTTCACAGAAATAGAACACACAATCCCAATGTTTGTGTGGAACCACAAAGACCCTGAATACCCAAAGCAATTTTGAGAAAGAGAAACAAAGCTAAAGGCATCATGCTCCTTGATTTTAAGCTATATTAACAAAGCTCTAGTAAGCAAAACATTATGATATTGGAATAAAAACAGACAAGAGACAAAAAATAGACAAAAAAATAGATAATAGGTCAATAGAACAGATGAGAGCCCAGAAATAAACCTATGCATATATAGTTAATTAATTTACAACAAAGGAGGCAAGAACATACAATGGGAAAGGGACCATCTGTTCAATAAATGGTGTTGGAAAAACTGGACAGCAACACGCAAAAAAATGAAACTGGATCACTTTCTTACATCATACACAAAAATATATTCAAAATGGATGAAAGATCTAAATGTGAAACAGGAAATCATCAAAATCCTAGAGGAGCACACAGGCTGCCAACCTCTTTGACCTTGGCCAGAGCAACTTCTTACTAGACACATCTCCAGAGGCAAGGGAAACAAAAGCAAAAATGAGCTATTGGGACTTCATCAAGATAAAAATCTTCTGTGCAACGAAGGAAACAATCAACAAGATTAAAAGGCAGCTTATGGAATGAGAGAAGATATTTGCAAATGACAAAGGGTTCGTATCCAAAATCTACAAAGAACTCAACAAACTCAACACTCAAAAAACAAATAATCCAGTTAAGAAATGGGCAGAAGATATAAACAGACATTTTCCAAAGAAGACATCCAGATGGCTAATAGACGTATGAAAAGATGTACAACCTCACTCATCATCTGGGAAATACAAATCAAAACCACAATGAGATACCACCTCACACATGTCAGAAGGGCTAAAATTAACTACTTAGGAAACAACAGATGTTAGTGAGGATGTGGAGAAAGGGGGACCTTCTTGCATTGTTGTTGGGAATACAAACTGGGGCACTGGCTCTGGAAAACAGGATGGAGCTTCCTCAAAAAGTTAAAAATAGAACGACTCTATGACTCTGCAATTGCACTATTAGGTATTTTCCCAAAGGATACAAAAATACAGATTTGACAGGGCACATGCACCCAATGTTTATAGCAGCTTATCAACAATAGCCAACCATGGAAAGAGCCCAAGTGTCCATTGACTGATGAATGGATTAAGAAGATGTGGTGTATACACACACACACACACATACACACACACACACACACACACACACACACACACACACAGTGGAATATTACTCAACCATCAGAAAAGAATGAAATCTTGCCATTTGCAACAATATAGATGGAGCTCGGGGGTATTATGCTAAGAGAAATAAGTTAGTCAGAGAAAGATACCATATGATTTCACTCATATGCGGAATTTAAGAAACAAAACAGATGAACATGGAAGGGAAAAAATAGAGAGGAAAGTAAACCATAAGAGACTCTTAACTGTAGAGAACAGACTGAAGGTTGATGGAGGGAAGAGGGTGGGGGGATTGGCTAAATAAGTGGTGAGTACTAAGGGGGGCACTTGTTGGGATGAGCACTGGGTGTTATATGTAAGTGATGAATCACTAAATTCTACTCCTAAAGCCAATTTTACCATATATGTTAACAAACTAGAATTTAAATAAAAACTTGAAAAGAAAAACAAAACTTGAATGTAAGACCTGAAACCATAAAACTCCTAGGAGAAAACATAGGCAGTAAGCTCCTTGATATAGGTCTTGGCGATTATTTTTGGATTTGGCACCAAAAGCAAAGGCAACAAAAGGAAAATAAACAAATGGGACTACATCAAACTAAAATAGTAGAGGAAACCATCAACAAAATGAAAAGGCAATCTACTGATTGGGAGAATCTACTGAATGGGAGAAAATACTTAGAAATCCTATATCTGATAAGGGGTTATTATTCAAAAATATATAAAGAACTCCTACAACTCCAGAGCAAAACAAACAAAAACTGGGCATAGGATCTAAATAGACATTTTTCTGAAGAAGACATACAGATGGCCAACAACTACGTGAAAAGATGCTCAACATATTTAATCATCAGGGAAATGCAAATCAAAAACACAGTACTATTAGAATGGCTATTATAAAAAAAGACAAGAAATAGTGTTGGCAAGGATGTGGAGAAAAGGAAACTTTTGTATACTGTTGGTAGGAATGTAAATTGGTCTAGCCACTATGGAGAACAGTATGGAAGTTCCTCAAAAAATTAAAAACAGAACTACCATATGATCCAGTAATTCTACCTCTAGATATCTATTCAACGAAAATGAAAATACTAACTCAAAAAGACATATGCACCCCATGTTCACTGCAGCATTATTTACAATAGTCAAGATGTGAAAACAACCTAAATACCTACTGACAGATGAATGGATAAAGAAAATGTTTAAAAATATGACATATCTACAAAGGAATATTATTCAACCATATAAAAAATTAAATCTTGCCGTTTGGGACAACATGGATGGATCTTGAGGGTACTATGCTGAGTGAAATAAGTCAAACAAAGAAGGGCAAATACTGTATGATCCTACTTATGTGCAGAATCGAGAAACAAAACAAAACAAAAAACCAAGCTCATAGATCTACAGAACAGATGGGTGGTTGCCAGCCGTGTGGGGTAAGGAGTGGGTGAAAAGGATGAAAGTGATCAAAAGGTACAAACTTCCAGTTATAAAACAAATAAGTCCTGGGGATATAATGTGTCGCATGGTGACTTTAGTTAACAATACCGTGTTGCACATTTGAACGCTGCTAAGAGAATACATCTTAAAAGTTCTGTGCCCATGTATGGTTACAGACGCTAACCAGATTTATTGTGGTGATCATTTTGCAATATATACAAAGATTGAAGAATCACTATGTTGTATACTTGAAACTAATATAATTTGTATGTTCAATTATACCTCAACTTTCAAAAAGTCACACACTCACAAAATAAATAAAACTGAAAAAGAAAAGGTGTATCAAGAGAGCTTTAATCTAGATGGGTAAGACAGACTACTGAGTATGACAAGAAAATAAAACTACTTACAATTAAAAGTTATATAGTTTTTATAATGTCAATTTTTAAAATTCATTAACATGCCATTACATACAGAAAATGATAAACATATTTAAATGTTTGGGATATTTTGCACCCTAAATTACTGTAGCAGAGGTCTGAAGATTTCTTCTTGGGAGAGAGTAAAACAGAGTTTTTGGTCTAGGGAATACCCACCTCAGTTGAGGAGATGCTTCTATAGGGAAACAGAAGACCTAAATGAGTTTTATGGAAGGAAGAGTGTACCTACTTCCAGCAGGAGACTAGAGGAGAATTCTCCATGTAATCCAACTATCTGAAGAGAAAAAACAAAAACATAAAGATACAGACATCCCGGGTCTCAAAAGAATTCCACAGCCAGATCCTTCTGTACAGAAGCCCAGAGTTAGCAAGCCCTGTGTCCTTCCTAGGTGAAACAGGAGTGAATTTAGGGGATGGCCTTGAATTAGAAAAACAGTGGCCAGAACAAATGGGGGTGGGGGGCGGTTAAAGCAGTCTGGAGAAGAGAGAGTCTCAATAGAGGGAAAAAGCAGCAAGAAAAGAAAAAAAAAGTTTGCAAAAAGGTGATAGTATTCCTAGTATACCCCATGGCTCAACTCTCAACATCATCTGTGTGTTCACAATATTGTAAACACTCAGGACTAAGATAACCACATTCCATATTTCCATGCTGGCAGCTGGGGTGTTGCATGTGGTAGAGAAAGTCTTACCTCCCACAGAAGGCAGTTCATATATGATCCCTAAATTTTTTTCAAAAGAAAAATCATAATTTTTGGTGTAAAGGTTTGGAGATACATGCCTAATGAATCAGTGAAAAGATGTGAAAGAGTCTGTCTCTGAGGAGCAAGAAAAGGGAGCAGAGACTGAAGTGTGTTGGGTTTAGTTAATAAGCCAGAAGTCCTACAAATAACCGTTAATAAGCCTACAAAGGACTATTTGACTTTTCAAGCTCTGCAGCATTTGTGAATTTGGGATTCTTTTTTCAAGTAAACTTAGAAAATAAATTAAATTGGGCACCTGGGTGGCTCAGTGGGTTGAGCGTCCGGCTTCAGCTCAGGTCATGATCTCACGGTCCATGAGTTCAAGCCCCGCGTCGGGCTCTGTTCTGGCAGCTCAGAGCCTGGAGCCTGCTTCTGATTCTGTGTCTCCCTCTCTCTCTGCCCCTCCCCTGCTCACACTCTGTCTGTCTCTCTCTCAAAAATAAATAAACATTAAAAATTTTTAATAAAAAAGAAACTAAATTAATTTTAAAAATTTTGTAGCAATAAAAGGGGTGGGAAGAACCCAGCTGCTTTTAAATGGGGGGAACTGCACATTGAACCTATTTCCATTACACAGGTTTGGGGTGGGCTTTTGGATTAAAGTGTGGCAGGGATGTGGTTTATGTATCTGGTGCTCAGTTTTGAACAACTGTTTTGAAACACACAACATATAAGTAGCCACACAACACCCATGTTTTCTTGGGAAAGACCAAGTGTGTCTGTATAGTTTCCTTGTCTTAATCATGTTAGAGGCCCTGGGAATATTATCAGCCCGTAGCGTCTACAATCCATAGTGGAGTGAATTCTGTCTGGAGGGGTCTAGAATAAATGTAAATCAGATACTGCTGATATTGCCTAAATCAGCTGGAAATTACATCTATATGATTTCTCCAGACTTCAGTACCTGAAATAATGGCCAAGCATGGAGTTGCCCATTCAATAAAGTAGGCACAAGGGAAAGCAGCTAATATTTCTTAAGCACCAAACACCACGCCAAGTGTTTTACATATTTTATCTCATTTAATCCTCACAGAAATGCTGCTGAGTAGGTGTTACTATCCTCAGGTTTAAGATGAGGAAGCTGAGAAGTTAAAGTCATGCAGTTAAGAAAAAAAAAAAAAAAGCTAAGCTGAGATTGGATCTCTGTGTACCTGATTCACGGGTGTGCTATCTCGTTTATTATTTTTATAAGCCACGAGTTCAGGCTCTATGGAGAACCAAATGTAACGGACAGTGTCAGGGATGCAATGCTTCTTGAGGGGATGCTTGGAGTCTTAAAAGCAAATTTCACTGCGCATTGGAGTTTTTTTTCTTTTGTAGGGCAACAGTTCTTTGACAATGAGTTGGGAAATACTGGGTACTTATCAGATATTTGCTTTATACCTTGATCTCAGATATACATTTAGCTGTAAATAGACATCAACCTGTACCAGAAAACATACCCATAAACTCCAAAACAAATTTCAAACCCCACAGAGATCAGGGATTTGCGTGACAAGTAAGAAGGCTTTGCTAACATAATTCCTTGTTTATGGGTTAATCTCCAGCTCTGACAGACTGAGAGCCTTGTAGATTGAAAGGCAACAATAAATAATTTCTCCTGGTGTTGGCAAAGGTTTTTTCATTCCACTCAATTTACACGCTTATGAGAAAGCAAGCCTTTGCTCTTATGTTGGTGAATAAAAGCAAAGTAGCAATCTACATATGTCATTTGAAATGCAAGCTTGTTTCTGAGATGAATAAAGGGATGAATGTGGTCTTGGGCAATTGGTGATGAGAGAGGGAAATGTGGGAGGGGGATGGAATTGGGGCCAGAGCTTCAGGATCTCGGAAATGCAGGTTCTCAAATGTGTAAGATTCACTGGTGGTCAGAAGCATAAATCACGGGGAGAGAGCTCACAAAAAAGAAGTCTCAGAATCTGTAAAAGCATCACTCTGAAAGAATGTACCCTGGGACAGCAACCACATCTGTTCCCTCCTCCTGCTCTGACCCACAACCCACAGCCTAGTCACACTGCATTTGAGTCCAAATGATGCAACATTCCCTTTCTTACACATCTCTGCACATCTCCGTGCAGCCTCAGTTTTGATTCCCTCAGTGTCAAGCAACTAAAAGCCTCGGGTGACAGTTCATCCTGTGCTTGGGCAGCTCTTACTGCTAGCCATACTGCGTCAGAAATCTTCCTGTAATATCCACTCGCTTATCCTACATGGCAGTCCTCCACATACAATCCATACGGCAAGCATTTGCAGATACCCCAGACTTTTCCAGCTGCTTTGTATTATATTCACACATAGATGATATCTGGCAAGAAACATTTATATAGGCAAAATTGTGACCTAAAATGTAGGCCCTCTGTATCTGTCTAAAATCCAAAATCAACATCTGGCAATAAAAGTTGAATGTTTAAGTAAAACACCGGTCCTTAAAAGTATACCCATGAAAGACCACAATTCATTTGACATTGATGTTTGCTTGACAATATGTCTACACTTCTCACAAACCTTTGGTTCCTCCTGCACAATTCATGCAGTCAGTTTTTTGTGATACAAACAACTGTTTGTCTTTCTCATCCTTTCCCTCCCCGTATGAAGCCTTTTCAGCTATTTCTATCACTCTTTGTTTCAGATAGTCTGTTCACAATCCTGATTGGTCATCTGAAAGTTTTTTTTTTTTTTTCATTCACTGAGGGAAACTTTAATTCAGGGTACTTACAATCAGGGATAGAAAATAGATTAGATAAGGGCTTACATTCTCCTGTCCCAGAAGTTCTAACCAGAAGCACGTTTCCAACTTTCTTGGGAAGCTTTGTGAAAATACACATGCCTGAATCACTCCCCTGGGGAGTTTAACTACGAGGTGGCCTGTATATTTAGAGAAAGTGACCCAGGTAGTTCTGATGTACACCCCTGGCTGAGAACCACTGTCTAATGTCAATTCTACCTTTCTGGTCTCGGTTTGGTTTTTTTTTTTTTAATTTTGTAAAGTGTTTTATTTATTTTTGAGACAGAGAGAGACAGAACATGAGTGAGGGAGGGGCAGAGAGAGGGGGAGACACAGAATCCGAAGCAGGCTCCAGGCTCTGAGTTGTCAGCACAGAGCCAGACGCGGGGCTCGAACCCATGAACTATGAGATCAGGACCTGAGCCAAAGTCGGACACTTAACTGACTGAGGCACCCAGGCGCCCCTTTGTTGTCTCACTTTCATTATTCTTGACTGAGGATAACTTGGGTGGTTTCACTGTGTGTCAACCTTTTATTTAACATAACAACTCTTGCCCCACTGTCTCTGGTAGTATATGAGATTTCTAAGGGAGATAATGTAGGAAGAGTGGAAAGCTAAGGACCAAACTATGAAGAGCACCCACACTGAGTCACCCACCCTTCAACTTAGGACCAGAAAAGAACTCAAGGCAAGAACAGTTCCGTGTGGAATGGTGAGAGCAGAAGCAACATCCCAAGAATTTAGTCGTAGGCAATGGAACACAGAGGCAGCTGATGAAGCCACGTAAATCCACTCTGCTCTGACCCCAGCTTTGGGTGCCCGCTCTGCCCTGCCCCGTTCTCCAGAGTGCCCACCCACAGGTCAAAGGGAGCAAAGAATTCCAACCAAGAACCCCATTCTTCCCTCGGGCCTGTCAGGCTCTCTTTTGAGTCCCTTGAATACGGAAGAGCTGATCCCACCCTCTATCTATAAAATAATCCAGAGAGTTTAAGTCTTAATATGATGCAGATCTTTGAAATACAGAAGCCTCTTTATGATTATACAATATTCAAATCTCATTCTTCTTAAATCTAACATCTGTACAGTTAACCCTGATAGTACATTGTCTCTCCTTTAGCAAGTTTGGCAATTAAATCAGGAAAACAAGCAAATAGCCTATAGAAGGGTAGCAGGACCAAAGAACAAAACAAAACAAATGAAGGTCTTTGGAAGATAAGAAAGACATCGGCAAGGTTTGAAGCCAAAGAGCAAGAGGTCAACAGAGAGATCATCTACTGGGTTGTTACTTCGGTTAGTCCTTCTCCCCTCCTAGACTGAAAAGCTTTCTGGAGACTAGAATCTGCCCCACAACACGCAGCATTATACCCTGCACATTGTAAGTGCTAAATAAATGTCTTTGGAAGGGTGGAGGTCCCATTGTATTAAACTGTGATCACTTTAGGGGCCTACAGTTCAGCAGGATATGGGAACCTTAGGGGTAAAAGTGATTAGAGGGTTGTAAGCAAAGGAGAAGTCATTGTAAGTGTGTAAAGAACTGCAGTCACTGTAGTGCGAATAAAGGTATCCTGATGGGGAAGATGGAAACAAAGCTAGGAAAATAGCTACATTCTGCACAGAGAACCGTTGCCAGCTAGAAAAAGAAGAGGATAGGTAAGTATTGCACCTAGATCAGAGACCCTGAGTAATAACCATTTGCCACAAATGCAATGAGCCCCCCATTGCAGCAATCTCAGTATGGCCACAGCCTCTTGTAAGAGACTATCACACAATCACAGGATGAGGTAGAGGAGGGAACGGGGGTAGAAAATAAAGCTTTTGAGAAAAACTCAAAGGCACAAAGACAGTAGTGGCCATAGCTTAGCCACAGGTGTGGAGTATATGTTTCAGTACCTCTCCGCCCTCTTCAATACCATGTAATTGAACACAAACGCCATAACTAATCCCTGAAACATGTCTGGTCTAAACACCTTTAAGCCAAGCTCCACACTACTTTAAAGGGCTCCATCGGGCAGGTTTTCCTGGTTCTTTGCTGGTTCCCTGCTGCATGCCCAGATCACACACACCACCTGCACCTCCAGGGAATGCACACTTGGGGATTTGTTCAATGGTTCTTAGCAGTTCTGTCTCTCAGATATAAATCCCTTAATTTCTACATTGCAAATAGCATTAGATATACAACTGTAAATTCCTTACCCTTTAAAACTTTGGTTCATGTAACTGGACTGCGTGGTTTTTTTTTAAAGCCCAAAAAGGAATCAGTGTGGAGGCCATGGGTACCTAGTATTTCAAGGCTTTCTGAAGCTGATGAGCTACTCATCAGAAGACAATCACATTTGCGTAACTCCTCACATCTCTCTGGAGACTCCCCTCTAGGCTCTAAAATACGTTGAAGCTTTCTTTGTTCCCTTGCCCTTTGTTCCAGGGAAGAGAGGCTACTTGCTACTTGACTCAGGAGGCCCTTTCCTCACAGAAGCTGGTATTGAAATATGCTTACTGGGCAGTAGTATGTATTTAAATAAAAAAGAAATTCATTAAATTAAATCATGTTTGACCTGCCAGATGTTAAAAGATTGAGTTAGCTATGTCTGACTCATTGTACCTGATTCTTGACTTTAAGACAAATACAGGTCCCGGAGTACATCTAAAAGGAGAGGTTCCTAACACTGTAGTTGGAAGTCAAGCTTCCTGTATATGGACAGACTGCCCTAGCCCTGAGTCCTTCTTCAAGAAAGACTGTCCTTCCAGAGGGGTATACCAGCTGCCGTAATCACTCCCTTACACCCAGCCCATCAGCAGTAGGACCTTCCCCTCAATGGCCCTTATCATCTCAGACTGTTCAGCCTTATCTCTCTTTGCTTCCTACTCCTAAAACCACCTGGAAACTGGTAGCCTAATAATTATTATCCCAACTGCTTTATCTTCAATGAAGAGAGAAAGGTTTATATTTCTTGGAACTAGAACATTCTTGTAGCCAGTTCTTTCTGATAAGTATAGATTTGCCAGTAATTCATTTCCAGGCAATGCATTCTGGAACAAAAGAAACTCATGATGATTCTCACTTTTAAAGAAATAACAATAATATCACTTGGGAAATGTTTATGTTGTTCTCATAGAGGTAATTCAAGAACAGGCATTGGCTAAATATAAAAGGGTAGAGGGGAATTTCAGGCAGAAGAAACAATATATGCAGAGGTAAGGAGGAGTTAAGAAGCTTGCAAAAAGAAGTTTGAAACAGATGATGATGTATCATAAAATGTATACCTAATAGTCATGAGACAAAAAGACATAAAGATAAAGCAAGGGCCAAATAATTCTTTTTTAATTTTTTTTTTAATGTTTATTTATTTTTGAGACAGAGACAGAGTGTGAGCAGGGGAGGGGCAGAGAGAGAGAGAGAGGAGACACAGAATCTGAAGCAGGCTCCAGGCTCTGAGCTGTCAGCACAGAGCCCGATGCGGGGCTCGAACCCACAAACCGTGAGATCATGACCTGAGCCGAAGTCAGACGCTTAACCGACTGAGCCACCCAGGCGCCCCAAGGGCCAAATAATTTTAAAACTCTGTTTTCCTATGTTAAAGTGTTTGAATTTTATTCTAAAACTTATAAGAGTTACTGAAAGATGTGTTAATGGGTGACACGGTCAGACTTTGAATTTTAGAAAGATTAATCTGGCAGCAGTGAGCAAGGTGCACTGGAGGGCATCCGATTGGAGACAGGGAGACAAGTGTGACCTTGGGGAAGTACGTTAATCCCGCTGAGCCTCACTTTCCACATCCGTGAAATGGAGGGTAATAGAACCTATTTAGTTTGCGGCATAAATGAAATGTTACACCTTAAGCGTATGTCTGAGATTTGGGAAGTACTCAATAAAATTTGTTAGTGTAAAGCTGCCTGGACAAGGTCAGGACAGATGGTGGAGGGGGGGTTGGGGGACAGCAGGAAGGAAGGGAAAGGGTCTATTTATTTCTTCATTCATTTAAGAAACATTTCTTGAGTATCTGCTCTGTGTTGGGCACAGTGGAGGACAACGGGGTACGCTCATGGTCTGGTAGATAAGTCCTTAACGTGTTAGGCATGCCTCGTACTCTAGCCAAAAGCTGCTAAGCTAACAACTGCAAAGAAGCAGTTGTATTGAAAAGAGCATACGAAAAAAAAAAAAGAAAAGAGCATATGATGAATATTTTGAAGATTTTTTTCCCATTTTATAGTTAAAAATAAAGAAAAAAAACCTTTTAAAATCACCTCTTCACACGCACTTGTGGTGAGCATAGCATAATGTATGGATTTGTTGAGTCACCGTGTGATACACCTCAAACTAATGTAACACTGTGTGTCAGCTACACTTCACTTAAAAAAAATCATCCTTTCATGAATAAATTCCTTAATCCCATAATTTCAGTCAACCACTTCTCTCAGTGATTTCTCTACAATATCTCTCCACATTCTACC
Organism: Neofelis nebulosa; assembly: GCF_028018385.1. Taxonomy (NCBI): domain Eukaryota; kingdom Metazoa; phylum Chordata; class Mammalia; order Carnivora; family Felidae; genus Neofelis; species Neofelis nebulosa. The sequence continues at coordinate 121,554,512 of NC_080787.1, forward strand.
TTTTTTGAGTGAAAGTCAGAGATAAGCACATGCACAGTAGGTGGGAACTTGGACACACACAACAGCAATTATTTCTTATATTGAGTTGGTAGCTAAGCAATAAGAGTGAAGTACTCTTTAGGTGAAAATTTGCTTTATATTTTACGTAAACTGTTTAATATTATATCCTTATTGTTTCTAAATAACCCAAAGAGGGGCACCTGGGTGGCACAGTCGGTTAAGCATCCAATTGGATCTCAGCTCAGGTCATGATCTAATGGTTCGTGAGTTCAAGCCCTGCATTGGGCTCTGCACCGTCAGTGCTTGGGATTCTGTCTCTCCTTCTCTCTGCCCCTCCCCCATTTGTTCTCTCTTGATAAATACATAAACTTAAAAAAATAAATTCACAAAGAAAACATTTTTTTTTTTAATGAAATTGACTTTACTGACTTTGTCATATAAAACTTTTGGTCTAAACAACTAGAATCCAGAACTGAATAAAAGGATTTTACAAAGTTGTACATTGTTGTAGTATTAAAATATATCTCAATAAAGCTGATTGTACTTGTATGAAATAAAATAAATCTGCAAGGTTGTTATATATTTATATAAAAACTTTCTCTGAGGACATTTATAAATTCACAAAAGAACAGCATGGGTATGTTAGCTTTACTGATGTCTTAATGTTATTTTTAAACAAAGAAGTTGACTCGTACTTGATACTTGGATATTTGAAGAAAGATTAACCTTTTTTTGTCCAGTGAGACTGTTCATTTACTTAGGTTTGAAGAATAAGTATACCCAACCCAAATATCACCTACTTAATTCCTCTAGTACTTTAAAGCACAGTCTTGCTACCAAAATCTATCTATATGGCCTCCTGGTTTTCACTTCTCAAATAATTTCCCATTTGTTCCTCTTTTCTAATAACAGAATTCCTTCTAGAGTCTATCACTTCTTCCCCAGGCTCATTTGTCAAAAATTCATAATGCTGAATGAAATAATTTCGTAAAGAAAAATCACGTGACATCAAAACAGAAGTTAGTCTTCATCTTCCTAGACCAAGTATAGAAAATCCAGTCTTGAGTAATACAACTCACAATACAGAACAATCAGCAATTTCAAATAATTGCATTTAAGTTGTATTGTTATTTATTAGCTATTCAACAGAAAAGCAACAACTACTAATACATACGAACTAATAATAAATGTTTCTGAATTTCTGAGGGACTTTAACCAGAACTTAGACAAATAAAAACTTTAGAAAAGTATAATGAGAAGTCCCTTCTTAGAAAAAGTGTACAAGCATTTTGAATCATCAAAAGGAGGCAAAAGAGGTGAGGAGCACTTCAGGATATAATCCTATAAGATAAAATTCTATAACCTGAGTCTATCCCTCTCCATTAAGTGCCTCACTTAGAACTTTAAAGACGGTAAATTTTATTTCTGTTCAAAAAGGTACTTTAAAACACATTTTTAATTTTCAGAAATATCTTATTCTTAGTGTTTCTTCAGGAACACAGTGTTAATAAGCCTTCCATTATATTTGTAGGTTACCATTATTAAAAATGGAGATACCAGGGCACCTGGGTGGCTCAATCGGTTAAGTGCCTAACTCTTGGCTTTGACTCAGGTCATGATCTCATGGGTTGTGAGATGGAGCCCCAAGCTGGGCTCTGTGCTGATGGCACAGAACCTTCTTAGGATTCTCTCTCTTCCTCTCTATCCCTCTCTGCTCCTCCCCCTATGCACCCATGTACCCATGATTTCTTTCTCTCAAAATAAACAAATAAACATTTAAAAAATAGAGATACTAACCCTTCATACCATGCAGAAGAGGCTGTTGTCATCTTAATCAACATGCTTGTTTGGAAGCAAATTTTTCAAAAGCAGTTTTTAAATATATCCCAACTTACATCTGGTCTACTTTTCATTTTCAGTTTGGCAGTTTTTAACAAAAGTTCATATTAGAAGAGAAGTAAGAATTATAAATATATGAAACTGGGAACATTTCTTCTTGGCTTTATTGTCTAAAACATTTGCGTGCAAAAATGTGTAGCCAAGTTTGAACTGTAAAATGGTGAGAATACAATTTAGGAAGAAAAAAAAAGCATGCAAAATGTCTACAGATATACAAAAATAATCCTATTTAGTCAGAAATACCTGCACTTAGCACCAGTTATGCCACCAGCTAATTCCTTCCTTCTTGGAAAATGAGAAAGAACAGATATTTCAGTAGATAAAATAGCACACATACTAAAATGAGCCTAAATTTATTCAGCAACCTGTTCATTTCCTTAGAATTCTATTTGGAAGGCACAGAGTTATTTTTTAATAACTCTAAAACCGTGTTTAGGAAGCTCGTCTGAACAAAAATAACAGGAGAAAAGGATATATATATATCCATACACACACACGTATATGTATATACACACATACATGTTTTATATTATATATTAAATTATTTTATATATGTGTGTGTGTATATATATATATATATATATATATATATATATATATATACACACATATACTTTTATACTTTTAAAGTCAGGATAGGGCAGATCATGTAAGACATAAAGGATTTTGGTTTTCCAGAACAAAAAAATATATATTAAGGTTGTGTCTTTCAGTTACATCTGGAAAATACAGGTGCAGTGAGCTACATGGTGGCTCCAAAAAAGATCCAGCCAGGTCCTAATTCCTGGGACCTGTGAATGTGACCTTATTTAGGAAAAGGGTCTTTGCTGATGCAATTAAGTGATTAAGATCCAATGAAGTTAAGGATCTTGGATTATCCAAATGACCTCCAAAGCCAGTGCCAAGGGTCCTCATAAGAGACACATGGAGAAGAAGACTGTCACAGAAAGGCCCTGTGAAGGTGAAGGTAGAAATCGCAGAGATGGGACCGCAAGCCAATGAACACCAACAACCCAACCACCAGAAGCTGGAAAAGCCAAGGAATAGATTCTAGAACCTAGAGTTTCTGGCACAGGAACAACCATGCCAGAGTCTTGGCATTTGACTCCTGGCCTCCAGAACTGTGGGAGAACAAATGTCTATTGTTTTAAGCCACCCAGTTTGTGATAATTTGCTAACATAAAACATACATGCACCGTGTGTGGGTGTGTGCACGTGTACATACATGCACATATATACACATATATGTGTATGTATATATATGTGTGTGTATATATATATACACACACATATATATGTGTGTGTATATGTTCATGCACTAAGACACTACCAGTACACTTACGTACACACCATATCATATGAAAGGAAATTATCTCTGGAATATTGTGTCTTAAAGCCAAGTTTAATCTCTACTATCTGTAGAATATAACTGATGCACCACAGACTGTGCTAGGCCCTTGTAAACAACAGTGAGTCAGACTCAATTCAGGGAATATCCCAGGCCAGGACACAGACAAGTAACTGAAGCTTGAAATGCATTAAGATGACCCTTGCTAAGCTTGGATGCATGGGAGCCTGAACAGCTTCATAAAGCTCAATGTAGGAGGGGCAGGAGTAGAGATCACATAAAGTTTTTCAGAGGAAGAAGCACCTACAGTCAGTGACACACCTGAAAGATGACTTAGCATGATGGTGGTGGTACAGCAGCCTGGGGAGGGGATGGAGGTGAGGGACCGAAGGGAAGGACAGGGAGGAGGGGGAGTGTTTCAGGCTGAGGGAACCAAATGTATATAAAAGAAGTTCCATAAAGCTGCAGTAGGAAAGAGGCAAGAGATAAGGCTGGGGACATAGGGAAAGGTCAGGGTACAGAGTCTTGTAAGTCATTCTAAGACGTTTGTACTTTACCAGAAGGAAACTGGGGGCTATTGGAGAGTTTTAATTGGGAGAAGGATGTAAGAAAATTTAGAAAAATTATCTCTGTAGTGAGGATTAATGTTGGGAAAAATTGGAGGCAGAGATACTTTTTATCAGGCCACCAGCAGCAGCCCAGGCAAGAGATAATGGTTTTCTAGACTAGAGGACCATTTAGTGGAAGTATAACAGAGGTTTAACAAAAGGAATTGGCACTTGGGTGGATATAAATAAAAAAACTAGAACAGAGATATCAGGGTTAACAACCTGAGCAACTAGGTGGGTGGTGATATCACTCCTGAAATATGGCATGAAAGCCAAGGGGTACATCTTGGGGAAGGTCAGGATGGAGAGGGAGAGAAGGAGAGAGAGGGAGAGGGAGAGGGAGAGGGAGAGGGAGAGGGAGAGGGAGAGGGAGAGGGAGAGAGAGAGAGAGAGAGAGAGAGAGAGAGAGAATGAATGAGGGCCATCCCAGTGGAGATACCAAGGCAGTTGGATATGTGAGTCTACAGCTCAGACTAGAGATAACTGTGTTAAAGAGACAGACTCGGGAGTCATCAACACACAGTTGATCATTGAAGCCATTAGGAGCAATTGAGAGAGAGAGTAGGTGAAGTAAGAATTAGAAGGCAAACAGGATGGAACTCTCAGGGATACTACATTATAGAGATAGAGGAAGAGAAAGCCTCAAAAGTGACAGAAAAGAAGTAGCCAGAAAAGAAAAGAAAAGAAAAGAAAAGAAAAGAAAAGAAAAGAAAAGAAAAGAGAAAAGGAAAGGAAAGAAAAGAGAAAAAAGAAAAGAAAAAAAGGAGAAAATCCAGGAAAGTATATCACAGAGGCCCAAATGCAAGAATATTTTGTGAAGATGGGAATGGCCAGTAGTGTTAAATGCTCCAAATAGTGTTGTAATGACTCAGAAGTTTCCAGTGCATTTACTGATAAGGAGGTGGTTGGTGACCTGAATGAGACACTCTGCAAATAATATAGTGGAGACCAAGCCAGACTTTAGCAGGTTGAGGCATGGTGGGTAGGAAGGTAAAACGATGGAGGTAGCAGCAAGTGTTGTCAACTCTTAAAAGTGATTTAGCTGTGAAGGGAAGGAAAGAGAAAATGGGAACTGAAATTTGCTTCCTTTTTAAGATGGAAGATGTTTGAGATGCTTATGATCAGAGCCATCTTCTTTTTTAAAAACCTGTATACCTGGGGGCTCCTGGGTGGTTCCGTTGGTTAAGCATCTGACTTTGGCTGAGGTCATGATCTCATGGTTCATGAGTTCAAGCTCCACGTTGGCCTGTATGCTCACAGCTCAGAGCCTGGATCCTGCTTCAGATTCTGTGTCTCCCTCTCTCTCTGCCCCTCTCCTGCTTGCACTCTGTCTCTGTCTCTCATAACTAAATAAACATTAAAAAAAATAAAAATCTATATACCTGGCATTCACATAGATCTTGGAATTTTAGAACAATGTTAGAATTGAAAGGAATCATAGAAGTAAATTAAATTCCTCCTCATTTCAAGCATCTTTCCTACACAGTTCTGTTAGAAGGTCATCCAGACTCTGCTTGGACATTTTCTGTGATGGGTGACTCACTACTTCATAAAGGCTCTTATTGCATTGCTGGACAGCTCTTCCAGTTAAAAAGTACGTTCTTAAAATGGCACAAGGATGTCTTGCTCTAACACAGAGAACGCTTAGCTCCAGTTCTGCCTGCGTGACACCACGTGTGACTAGAACTACTGTGTGTCCTTTGTTCTGATCTGTCACCTCTCCTCACCATGCAGGTTGCTCTCCTCTGGGAGAATTCTAGTTTATGAATTTCTACCTTAAAGAGGAGCACATCCAGTTAAATAATTAAAAGTAACTTTTCGAATGTTCCACTGTTGATGTTGAATACAGCAGGACTGTTATCACTTATCATCTGAGTTTCTGTTAACACAGCATGAGCTTGTTTTCAAATAAACAGTGGGGGGAAAAAAAACAACTATGCTCTCCCTCTGGTCCTGTCAAGTATGACATTGCGTTTATGGGTTCTCCTGCCAAGGAGCATTCAGATGACCTAATGTAGAGAGATCCCTCTTGAAAGAGCTGATTGTCATCCTCCCAATGACCTGGTTGTCATCTTTTCATAAATACAGTAGCCAAGTTGGCTTTTTATAGCATTCAAATCATATGCACTAAGTGGTCATCTAGGCCACACAACACTTTCTTCCAAAGGACTGAAGCCTAATCTTATCTTGACAATCCACACCTGCACCCCTCAGTGTGATTGGGTAGGTCAAAGAATCACCTAACCCATCACCAAAATACAGTGTACAAACAATAAATATATATTCAGTGTGCTTTTCATTAAGTATTTTATGATCTTTTTGTAGAAATAAATTATAGCTTTTTTTTTTCAATGTTTTTTATTTTTATTTTTGGGACGGAGAGAGACAGAGCATGAACGGGGGAGGGGCAGAGAGAGAGGGAGACACAGAATCGGAAACAGGCTCCAGGCTCCGAGCCATCAGCCCAGAGCCCGACGCGGGGCTCGAACTCACGGACCGCGAGATCGTGACCTGGCTGAAGTCGGACGCTTAACCGACTGCGCCACCCAGGCGCCCCAAATTATAGCTTTTTAATACAGTGACCTTCTTAGAAGACTTAGAGAGACAGAGGGAGAGAGAGCATGCAAGCAGGGGAAGGACAGAGACAGAGAAAAGCTTAAGCAGGCTTAAACAGGCTGATGAAGGGCTTGATTTCATGACCCTGAGATCATGACCTCAGTTGAAGAATCAGATGCTTAACCAACTGAGCCACCCAGGTGCCCCATGACCTTCTTAGAATTTGAATGTTAATGCCTTTTGAGTTAAACACTGCTGTCCCAGGAAAGCATCATGATGTATAACAGGAAGTGTCTATAGTAAATCCTGTAGAAACTTGCATGTTTCTTCTGGAGCACATATCTTTGATCATTTTAACTTTTCATTCCTTTATTCGTTCAGCAAATATGTAACGAGTGCCTCCATGCACTTAGCACCGTGTTGAGTCCAGGGGACAGAGCAGTCAACCTAACCTGCAAGATTGCTGTCTTCACCAGGATGTATGCCCATGGCCAATACCCAAAGTAACACACAGACATTTTATTTAGGAACTGAGATGGATGCTGTGGCAGATGGGAACACGGCATTCTGAAAAGTAAACCCGGGGCAGGGTGATGTCTAATTTAGTTTGAAGAGTCAGAAAAATAACATTAGGCTGAGATCTAAAGGATGAGTAGGTGTTTGTGTTTTTTCTTGTTTGTTTGTTTTCCAGAGAAAAAGTGGAAGAAGAGCATTCTAGGCAGAGAGAACATAAGAACATACTATGTGAAGGTCCTGGAGCTGTTTTAAACCTTAATTTTTCCCTGACACATGAAGACATCTGAGACATTATGGTTTCATCTGTGCAAACGTGAGACATTATCTATAAACGAGTTAGTGAATAAATTTTGCAGGTGTTAAAAAATGGATTCTTTGGCATGCAAATAAACCCAGCCTCTTCAATCATATGTATGAAAGGAGGGAATTTTCTGGAGATGCTAGTTCTTTCAAGGATGATAAGAGCACTATATCAATATTTTTTTCATCCACTGGAAACTGGCACGATTCTTTTTTTCATTCAAGATTACTTTGGCAAACAGCATGAAATGCCCTGAGTCATAGATCTCCTCTGGGATAGAATGTGGGAGATCCTTTTTTTTTTTTTTTTTTTTGGTAATTTTAGTCTTATTGAGGTATAATTGACAAATAAATTATAAGATATTTAAAGTGTGCATTGTGGTGATTTGGTATACATGTACATTGTGAAAGATTCCCCCCTCTAGCTAATGAATATACCCATCACTCAAATATTTATCTTTGTGTGTGTGTGAGAACATTTAAGTTCTACTCTCTTAGCAAATCTCAATTATACAATACAGTTATCAACTGTAGTTACCATGTTTTATAACAGATCCTCAGACCTTATCATCAAAAAGATAAGAGATAACAAGTGTTGGTGGGGATGTGGAGAAAAAGGACCTTGGCACACTGTTGGTGGGAACGTAAATTGGTACAGCCACTGTGGAAAACAGTATGGAGGATCCTCAAAAAATTAAACACAGAATTACCATATGATCCAGCAATCTCACTACTGGCTATATATCCAAAGGAAATGAAAACAAAATATCAAAGAAATATCCCATGTTCATTGAAATATTATTCACAATAGCCAAGATATGGAAACAGTCCAAGTGTCCATCCATTGATGAATGGATAAAGAAGATGTGGTGTATATATACAACCAAATACTATTCAGTCATGAGAAAGTAGGAAATCTTGCCATTTATGGCAACATGGATGGAACTTCAGAGTGTTATACTAAGTAAAACAAGCCAGACAGAGAAAGACAGATACAGCATGGAATCATTTACTTGTGGGAAGTTATTTTTTAAAAAGTCAGACACAAAGAAATGGGGGCTGGGGCATGGGGGAATAGGAGAGGTAGGTAAGAGGGGATCAAATTTTAGCTATAACTTGGGAAATCCTTAAAGATGCCTTAGAACTGTGAACAGTCAAAACTGAGAGAATGTTTCCCAGCTGTCCCCCACACCCGCCAGCTGTATTTTCATTGCTAATTTGATCTAAAAGCACCATTCTATTTTCAATAATACCTGATGGCTCACCCTCAGAGAGCCATAAAATCTTCTTCTCAGGAAAGATGCACCAAATAGACATTCTCTGGCAAAAGTCTGAATATTTTGAGATCTGACTCCGAGACCCAGCAATGTAACATGGTATCCCAGTGCTAGGGTGACAAGTTGTCTCAGTTTGCCCAGGACCCTTCCGGTTTTAGCACTGGAAGTCCTATGTCCTGGGAAACCTCTCAGTCCTGGACAATCACCATTCTGTAACAGGGCTGCCACCCTATGCAGTCCCTTGCTGTCCTGGGCTTAGAAAGGGCCCATGCATGGCTCAGTGTTTTGCTGTCACTGTCTTGAAATTCTTAATAATGTTGGGAAGGGCCCTACTACATTTTCATTTTTTACTGGACCCCACAAATTATGTGGCCAGTCCTATTTAGCCCTAACATTTATTGAGCTTTTCCCATGTGCCAGGTACTGAATTAATGGCCTTGCATTATTTCATCTAATACTTATAACAACCCAATGTTGCAGATGAAGAAAGTGTGGTTTGAGAAGGTTGAGCAGTTTGACAAGGTAGTTGACATGGCAGGGACAGAAATTCAACTTGACTATCTGACCCCAAGCCCCCAGAGCCTTCCTTCTGTGGGGCTGATACTTAAATAGCCCCCTGAGTCTGGGAAAGGGACCATTCTATTATAACCCATGAAATGATTTTGTTGATTTCAAATGATCAGGTATTGGTGACCTTGTAAGTTCAACCTAATGGACAATCCTGTTAAAATCACCACTACATTATCCATGAACAAAGTATCCTCATTGCTCCCTTTGCCTTTGGACAATTTTTCTTTGATCTGGCAGCTAACACTGTTTTTATTGTTTTATCCCTTCCTTTAGATTTCCCCTGAAATGAAGGTGGTGGATATGTATGGGGTTGGAGGTTGGGAGTTAACAATGTGATCAGAGAAAATAGGCAAACAGACAAAAGTTAGGAAATAACTTAGGAGGAATAGTTCCACATTCCCACCACCAGCTAAGCAGGTGATATGGTCTTCTATGTCTTCTCCCTGAGTTTTCTAGTGTGTTTTGTTCATTCTGGTCCCTGATAACAATTTGGAAACTGTTCACTAGATCTCAGACCCAAGCAATCACCAGGTCTATGTGTGTTAGTGTCAGAACCAACCATCAAGCTTTCAAGACCTCTCGAGAACTTCCAGAGATGGTCCACAGAATACCACAAACAATCCTCTCTCCCAAAATTTCTCAACTTGTCTGATCATAAGAATCATACAGGATCTCAGACTGTGAGTCACATGACCTTCCTGGAGATTTGGGTACATAAGTTATACAGTATGGCCAGAACACAGAGAGACCAAGGAACCCTGGTGCCATGCTAGGGCAAAGATGAGAAACACTCTGAAGCCTTTTTCTGTGTTTTATAATTGTCAACTGCATTACTCTAATGAAAATAAGAAACTCTTCCCCATCATTATGTTGAAATAGCTAAAAAAAAAAAAAAAATTACCAAAATAGACACAATAGTCTTCACAAGTAACTAAAGACACATGTGGACTATGGGGGGAGGGGGGGTCTGTTAATTAAAAGGAAGTTTTCAGGAGAAGAGATTTATAGAAAGCTGGCATTCATAGGCTATAAAAACCCTTGTACTATGTGACACCTTGGGAAGTAAAGTGCCCAAGCATGTGCACACACAAACACAGCCCTACCCCTATCCCATGATTTGGGCCATTATACTACCTATGACTCAAATCCTGTAGGGCTCCTATTGTGATAGTGTACATAGGTTGGTAACTTTTCAACAAGGAAATTTTAGCTGAGATTTTTTGCCAAAATTGAAAGTTGGAATTAACCTTTCCACCTCTTTGTGATTCCTTCCTGAATAATACAAAACTCTGTTTCATACATCAGTGTTAGCTGGTAATGCTAAATGTTCATTATATCCAAAGGCCATGAAGTCTCTGAATATATGACCAGAATCAGTGCTGCTAGGTTTTTGCTTCTCTGCACTCCTGGGTTTTGGGGACTTTTTTTTTTTTTTTTTTTTTTTTTTTGGATACAACCATATATTACTCTAACGAGTGGCTGTGAAATAGCTTCCTTGTCCTGCCTATGGGAGCTGATTATGCTCTCAGTTCTGTACTAAGGACGCTCTGGATGACACAGTCTGTGCTCTAACGAAAGGAGAGAAGAGAACCAAGGCCAGGAGCTGTTCACAGAGCCTCCTGATAGAGCTCCTCACGAGGCAGCCATTCCTTTTGTCAGTTCACATTAACAAACCTTCCAGTCGGAAGTCTGCTGGCTTGTCTGCATCAAGAAGAGATTGGTAAAGGTTAAAAGTAATTAATAGAAAATGTCTGCTAAAACAAGGCATTTTAATTGGCTCATTGAGCTTGGGAGATAACCGGAAGTAGGTCTCTTTCCGTTATAGACAAATGAGTATAACGGAACAAAGATGGTGATGCCAGTATGGTTCTAGGTTTCAGCTTTCAGGGTGAAGCAACCAATGCTTCAGATGAAGCATTCCAAAAGGGCAGTCAGCCTTAAGACTCTGTAATCCACCCACTCCTCCACTTGTTATTTTCTGTGTCTTCTATTAGGTCAGAGACCTACTGTGGTTTAGCTGGTGATAGGATTAACCAGACTGCAGAAGTTTGGAGCTAGGACCCCACTAGTCAAGCAAAGGACAGGCATAGCCCATGAGAACAATACCTGGAGTGTGTTATTCAAAGGACAGACAACAGGAACATGAGTTTATAAGTAGGTCCCAAACCAGAAGGTCCATCGACAGGAAATGCTTAGGAAATAAGGGAGGTATAACACATGGGCAGAGTATGTAATTTATGGGTTCTTAAATAAGAGGTAATTGATGAAGGTGTTGGAAGGCAGGTGGTTGGCATCGGAATCCAGGCATGAGGAATCCAGCATTCATTGGCAGGAAATCCATATAAACACAATCACTAGGCAACAAGGTTGGAATTCTATCCCAAAGTAGCAAGGCAAAAGAGCAGTTACTAGGAAACCAAGGTGTCTAAGTCAGAGAGGGATTAGCTTTCTCTATGAAACAGCAGACATTATGTACTCTACTCTCATTTCTATGTGGTACGGTCAAGGAAGATGTTTAAACCAAAATCCTTGACATGACAAGAAAAAATTCAAACCATTAAAGGCCTCCACATACAAAAAATTCAATTGCGAAAACAAAACTCAATTTGTTAGCTTTCTGTGGTTAGCTAATTAGATGAGTCAAATATTTAATTGGCATACATTGTAAACTTTCCAAGGGGTTAAGAAAGGCAATCCTTTATTCCTGAGCAGAAAGCTATTCATTATGAAAATGGCCTCTAATTGGCTGTCATACCTTATCCGCTAACATGCAGAGCCCAACACCACGCAAGTTTAATCTGAGGTCTAAGTAATCAGTCCTTCTGATCGTCAAAGCAAGATCCTCAGAGATTTCTTCCAGTAATCTAAGAAGAAATATGAACATCCTATAGCACATAATTGGACATTTTAAAAGCTCCTTTTGGATTTTTTTTTTCACATGTGTTGATCAGCTGAAATTCATTTGCAGGCTATAAATACAAAATTAAGAGCAAAAATCAATAGTGGAATACAGGGAAAGAAGTTCAGTGTAAATTTATAGTAGAGGTACTGACAATATATGTACCTTAGAAGGACATAAAACCGGGGCGCCTGGGTGGCTCAGTCGGTTAAGCGTCCGACTTCAGCTCAGGTCACGATCTCCCGGTCCGTGAGTTCGAGCCCCGCGTCGGGCTCTGGGCTGATGGCTCGGAGCCTGGAGCCTGCTTCTGATTCTGTGTCTCCCTCTCTCTCTGCTCCTCCCCCGTTCATGCTCTGTCTCTCTCTGTCTCAAAAATAAATTTAAAAAAAACGTTAAAAAAAATTTAAAAAAAAAAAAAAAAAGAAGGACATAAAACCCAATTTTTACTTTGCATTTGATAACAACTAATAAATTGTTTTCTACAAAAATTCCCAAGCCTAACTTTGGTCAATGATTTTAAATTCATTCATATTTTTTAAATTGCTAAATATCTCAGCTCTGTGATATATATATAAAATACAAGAGAGAGATGAGAACTATTAGTTACATTATACTTTGGGTTTCCTTCTTGATGTCACTTCCTACAAGTGGCTCTCAAACTGTGTTCCTTGGACCAGAAACGTCACCATCACCTGGGAACGTATGAGAAATACAGATTTGTGGCTACAGAACCAGAAACTCTACGGGTGGACGCTTCAACAAGCACTCCAGGTGACTCTTATGAATGTTTTAGCATGAGAACTACCACTCTACACCCTGTGAAAACTTCCAAGTCCACATCTATTCCCAAATGCCAGATGAGCAGGAACTTACAGACCGCACAAACTAAATTTGTGAAAAATCAAGGTTGTTATCTCCTTGGCAAAATCGGTTCCTCCTCTTGTATTTTTACCTTAGCTAATCAGATCTGCTTTACTACCCAGTTTGTTATCATTTGCTATATAACAAATCCCCCAACCTTAGCAGCTTAAACCAGGGAGACAGAAACTGTCTCATACAGTTTCTGAGGGTCAGGTTTCTGAAAATAGCTTAGCTGAGTTGTTCAGGCTTGGGATCTATCATGGGGTTATGACCAAAATGTCATAATGATACAAAGAATTCCTTGGGTTGGAAAACTGGCTTCCAAGCTCACTCACGTTGGCTCTTTTTTTGAGAGAGAGAGAGAGAGAGTGTGTATGTAAGAGAGAGCATGGGAGTAGGGGAGGGGCAGAAAGAGAGGGAGAGAGAGAGAATCCCAAGCAGGCTCCATACTGGCGGACCCTGATGCAGGGCTCAAACTCACAAACCATGAGATTATCACCTGGGCCGAAACCAAGAGTCAGATGCTTAACCCACTGAGTCACCCAGGTGCCCAGCTCTTGGCTATTGTGAAAAGGCCCCAGTTCTTCACCATGTGTGCCTATCCATAAGACTGCTCATTAGAAGGCAGATGCTTCCCCCGCAGCAAAAAGAGAGAGCAACCAAGACAAAGCCACAGTGACTTTATAACCTAGCATTGGAAGGCACACCATCACTTCTGCCATATTCTGTTGGCCAAAGAGACCAACCCTGGTATAATGTGAGAGGGGATGAGACAGCATGGGCATGCCAGGAGGTGTGGATCATTGGGAGTCATCTTGGATACTGCCTGCCATGCCCAGACAAGGATATTTTCAACTCTCTTACTCTCATTGCTATATACAGCTCATAGCCAAAACTCATCAATTATACGTTCAAAATTGCCCACCTGTCCTCTTCTTTATAGTCCTACTACCACTCCCCTCTTCACCCTTCTCCTGCCATCTTGCCCCCAGTCTCTAGCCTCTAGACATTCCTTCTCACAGCCAAGTGACAGTCCTAAAATGCAAGTCAGATCTGCTAGAAACCTTCACAACTTCTCTGTGATCTATGGAATAAAGTACAAAGTCCTTAACATGACATTTTAAGTCCCCCATTTTCTAACTACAATTCATCCCCCTAGGCCCATTTCCCACTCTAATCCTTCCTCATCCTTCTCCCCCACCCCCACCCCCCACCAATGATTGAATAGCTCCCCTAAATTTCTGTCCCTAACAGAGCTCCCTTGTGTTATTCTTTTCACCTAGAATATCTTCCTGCCACTCTGAGACCCAGACCAGATGTTATCTCTCCTGATACCCTAGTCAGAATGGATTGCTCTCTTCCATATTTTATTATACCTGCTATACAGAATTAGCTACAGTTGTGGTTAGTTGCTTAAGAGTCTCTATCTCATAAATAGCTTTTAGTCTGCCCAAGGTTAGGGGTTTTATTGTAGTCATTTTTGTAATTATCAATAAACTATAACACAATGTCAAAATATGCTGAATTATAACATATAATTTCAACAGGCCCTTGCATATTGGAGATAATTTATTCTATTCTTGATAATACAAAGGGAAAATGTTAAATATGAGTTTGAAACAATCATGACTATTTCTCTGAAGAGTAATCCATTCTATAAGCTTCCCATTGGAATACTGCCTATCACATCCAGGCTATATAGTCCTTTTAAAAGCTTTTCCTAATGACAGATGAGACAGTGTCCTTCTATACAACTTGGAACCTAGAGATATGTATGGAGATAACAGTGGTGAGTGGCTTATAAACATACCAAATAGGATGATGGAAGCCCCTACAAGGCTTGTCAAGGAAAGTGCCTGGTCAGATTTTCATTTTGTAGGTAAACTCTGGGAGCATCAGTTGCAGACTGGCTGGCTGACTGGAGGGTACAGGACACTGGGAGACTAGTCATGAGGAAGATACAAGAGCGAAGCCACCTGGTGATGGTGGCAGAGTTGTCCATGGTGACGGCAGAAGAGATGGAGAGAAGAGAGTTGCTTAAGCGGTGAACTAGCCAGATTTGTTTGCTTTCTTGCTTAATTGGGAGAGGAAAGAAGAAAGTCTAGAATGAAATCCAGGTAAAGGTTTCATACTTATAAATCTGGTTCATAGAGCAGCACTCAGTGGGAAAAACAACTGAGGACACTAACTTTACCCAACATGATACCAGCATCATTGTCATAGACAGAGGACAACTCATTCTGGGGGAGGCCACAGGAACTGTCAGGAAATTACACTGACCTTTTTCACAAATGAATGGGCTCAAAATTAGATTCTTATACCAACTGACTAAAGGGAAAGCTATTAAACTGTCAGGCAAGAGTCTCCATGGTTTTTATGAATTACCATGATTCATCTTTCTAAGGGAAGGATCTGAGCAAGAGTCATTTCCATGGCTTCTCAGGAGTTCCTGAAGGATCACACAATGAAGCATTAGAGCAAGAAAAATGATTCATTATAATAACACCAGAGATTTGACTGGACATTTAAACATAAAGCATGCATCCTTGATATCTTTTTATCAAGTATATGATGTGGTTTTACTAAATCAACTTGATTTTGCTAAATCAATTGTATTATGAATGTTCTTTTCATGCAAGCTGAGGGGTTATAGAGATACAGAGCATAGATAAAACAAAATCTAACTCAACATGGTCAACTGACACCAGTTATGACAGCCTCACACAATAACATGGTTTATGTATTCAGTAAGGAAATGGAATCCTTATATCACATATTACGTTTGAGAACCAGTTGGAAATGACTATAAAATAGAATATGTCTCCCACAGCTTTTTAAAACACTTGTATCTGAAAACCTTTAGATGAAGCAAATATCTTTTAGCCCATGGTAACAAGTATTCCTAGTTCCTTTATCTCCATCTCACTTCTCTTATTTATATTACTGCCTGGCTTCTGAGTTGGGAATTCTGAAAGAGCACAACCGGGAGTACTGAAATGGATGTCCTTGAGAGTAGCTAATATAGATCATGGAGCCAATTTGAAAGGAGCCAGAAATATACAGAACAGTCACGCTACAGTTTAGGGGTATCTCCTTGCCTAGGACAAGCATTATCTGCCGGAAGCTGTGCTGATCCCCTGGCCCTGTTCTCTTCAAGAGCTCTTCAGATGCAGTCTGAAATCCCCAAGAAGGTTTACAAGGGCTTATGTGGTCTAGTTCCTGTGCAACCCTCCAGCCCCTCATTCTACCACTCAGTCACCCTCTGGCTTTTTTACCTCCAGCCACACAGAGCCTCGCAGGTCAAGAAGCAGTGGGAGCTATGAGTTCCCATCCAGTTCCCCCTTCAGGCCCAAGACACTTATTTTCCCCAGCTGCCAGGACTGTTGACTGCTGATGTCCACAGTTGAATCCCTCTCTGGAAATTGCCCCCAGGTGGCTCACCCATGGGCCCAGCCCCCACCCTGGGGACAGAGGATTTTCCATGAGGGGGTCCAGACAACTCACAGGGGCCATCCCAGCTCCAGAGCCCCCTCACTTCCAAAGGTGTTATGGCTAAGAACACACCCAGTAAATCTCTCAGAGTGTTTCCAGGGAACCCAATTTAAGACACAAGGCCTCATCATGTCTGCTCTGAAGCCTCTGTCACTGCTCTTGCCTCTGTCTGGAACATTCTCCAGCCATCCTCTCCTCCCTCTTCCCCTGAGGATGTCGCCTACCCCTCTTCATTAGCTCTGCAATCACTCTCCCAGTGATATCTTCCCTGAAAGCCCATCTACTTTAGGTCCAGTCCTACTCATTTAGATGATGTCTAGTTGCAATTATTCAGGCATTAGTTTGCATGTTTGATCCCTATGTGTCTCACCTATTCCATAGTAAACCCCATGAGAGCAGGGTTCCTGCCTGTTCTTGCTTACATTGGGATTCCAGCATTGAGTACTGAATCTGACTCAGATTTGGATATCAATGAATATATACTTAATTAATAATTTGGTAAATGAATATACTCTGCCATCCAAGTTTTTCTGAATCACCTTATGATTAAAAAGAGCCCCCTCTCTGGTGACTCCTTACTACAAGGTTAAAGGGGAGCCAAATGATAAACTGTGACCATTCTTTATACCAAGATTACTTTGGAGATTGTATTTTTTATTACATCAAAAGCTAATCTTAGAAGGTTGAGGGTGAAAACAAGAGGGAAATGTATACCTCCTCCACACTATATTTCATGGTATGAATTTCAAATGGTTAATGGACAATAATAAGAAAATAGTTCAGGATTTAGATCAGTATCAGCAGCTCATCATGGCCTTTTAATGAAGTTATAGTGAAATCTTGGGAAAACGATTTCTAAAGTGAGGAGGACAAAAGCTCTCTTTATTTCTATTTTCAGAGGCTTTTGTTCTAGAAATTATTTTTAGTGTTGGTAAATTATGCTAATTGAGACAACTAAGCTGAAAAGTAATATATTTGGATCCAGCAGAACATGTTTTACTAGTGATTTATGATTTTCTGAGCAGATTTAAAATTAGATTTATGGGGTTTTTTCAAAGATTTTTCTGATTATTCAGTCAAAAGTCACCCTGGAGGTCAAGCTGCCCAGAGAGAAAGGAGAAATCTCCCTCCAACCAGCACTCACTGAGCACATTCACTGAGCAAGGCACTCAAGGCCAGGGTCATGGACGTCAGAAAACACAGTCTCTGTCCTGAGGGATTCTGGAATCTGGTTACTGACTCCAAGAAAGAGAAAGACAGACTGACAGCCAGAAGCCAACCTGGCACCACCAGTTAGGCCTTGGAGTTGCTAGATCCTGGCCTGACACTCAGAGCCAGGCTGCACTGTTCTCCTGTTGAACACAAACATTTCCCACAACATCATACCCATCAATGACACTTTGTGATTCTGATGGATCATGACACAGTGAAGATCATTTCCAAATGATGTCCGAACACTGAGAAAAACACAAACGTCGTGCAAACATTGTCACAAAAATCACTAAACTCTCCTTTTCCGGGCTGGTAAGAGCACTGCTTCTTTATCAGTTACAGCTCAAGCCTGGCTTCCTGTCTCCTGTGACTTAGGTAAGATTTATTAAAAATAATAACATTAAGTCCATTCTAACACCCTCATACTGATTCATTCCACAATTCTTCATGGTGTGTGTCTGCCCTCATTGCAATGAGTCAATAAACCCCACTTTGTTTAACCAAAGATGTGTTTCTGATGGTCTTTGACTGGGGGCTATTGAAAACTCCCAAAAGATGTACAACTAAAATTTAGAGAGCTATAGAGAAATAAGCAAATAGCCTGTATTAAATATTTGACCTTGAACTACATACATTTATTTCCACACCTTCACTCTTAAAGCCAGACCAATAATTTCATAGTGGAACAAGCATTCGGGGTACAACAAACATGAATAAACTTCTCTCTAGCCAATGGATCTACATCTCTAAGAAGGAAAATGATAAATGACAGAGAGTCAGGAAATATAGCGAATTAAGGCTTTGAGGGAAACAGTAGAACTATAGGCTTTTAAGCAACAATTTTCAAGATGAATAATAAAAGTCCTGGTGAAGCAAGGTGGCCATGAGAAGCAGGATCATGTGGCTAGTGAGGTACAGGGTAAGCCTGAGGATTAGGGCAGAAGCCCAGGGAAAGAAATAACTGCACAGGTGGTATGCATTTGCAAAGCCCTGGGCATCATCCTGCTTTACTGCATGTGTGCATGTGCCTTTACATAAAAAGCCTATCTCTTCCCTATTGGGGGATGTGTCATTCACTTGTGTAAATTTCATCTGATTTAGTTTAATGGTACATGGACTTTTCTGGTCTACATATCTATCTTTCTTTCTTTCTTTCTTCCTTTCTTTCTTCTTTCTTTCTTTCTTTCTTTCTTTCTTTCTTTCTTTCTTTCTTTCTTTCTTTCTTTCCTTCCTTCCTTCCTTCCTTCCTTCCTTCCTTCCTTCCTTCCTTCCTTAATATGAAATTTATTGTCAAATTGGTTTCCATACAGCACCCAGTGCTCATCCCAACAGGTGCCCTCCTCAGTCCCCATCACCCACCCTCCCTCCCACCCCCCATCAACCCTCAGTTTGTTCTCAGTTTTTAAGAGTCTCTTATGTTTCGGCTCCCTCCCTCTCTAATCTTTTTTTTTTTCCTTCCCCTCCCCCATAGTCTTCAGTTAAGCTTCTCAGGATCCACATAAGAGTGAAAACATATGGTATCTGTTTTTCTCTGTATGACTTATTTCACTTAGCATAACACTCTCCAGTTCCATCCACGTTGCTACAAAAGGCCATATTTCATTCTTTCTCATTGCCACATAGTATTCTACATATCTTTAAAAGCACCACCATCCAACTCTAAGACTTAAGTCTTAATTTTTCTCCAGAAAATTCCAAAATTATCTATGTAAAATACTCTTATGAGAAGTATTTTTAAGGAAGTAGGCAATTTGATTTATGGAATCGTTACAGAAAGTGAAAACATGCCGTATATCTTTTTTTATGATGGCACATTCCATCTGAGAATATCAGAGCATCCCAGCAAAGGCTTTCCATTGTTGTAGGCAGAGAAACTCTTAAGCCAAGAAGGGCCAATCAAACAGATACAGTGAAAATTATGCTTTGCCAACTTGTAGCCCCAAATGGTAGTCCCTTGTTTTTTATTTTATTTTTCATAAAGACTAAGTAAATATCAAATAAAAACATGTATTAAGAGGTGATCTATTTTGGAGGTTAAGATTGAATGCAGAAAACTTGGGTTTGAAACCTGGCTCTACTGTTTCTCTCTAAGTGGTCTTAGGTAAATTATTTGACCTCTCAAGGCCTACTTCCTCATCAGTAAAATGGAAGCAATAAAAGTATCTGTAGAATAAAGTTCTCATTGGATTAAATGCCATGATGCCTGTGAGATGATCAGCTCAGTGCCCGGCACCTAGTAGGTACTATGATTACTATTGCAGTGGTGTTTTGTTAGTGACCACTATCTGACCAAATGCAGAAATCCTCATGCTAAAACCAAGGAATTTGAAGCCTCAAACTGTATGAGGTTTTGTGGAGAAAAATATACTTAAAATACACTTAAATATATTTTAACATTAAGTTTTGAACTCTGATGGAAGACTTTAATTAAGTCCACCCCTATTCAGCCAACACTTACGATGTACTTGTTCAGTTTTGTGCATAGTATCTGAGCAGGTGAAGAGGTAAAGAAGAGAAAGCCACATAAGATGTGACTTAGACACCGGCATGTTCAAAATCAACAATTAAATATGACTGTGATAAGTGTTAATGTCTAATAATGTTATCCCAGTAAAAGGAAAGTTCATTTTTGGATACAGTAATCTGGAAAGTCCTAGGGAGGTGGTGATTTTAAAACAAGACTGGGATTTCCTTAGGCAAAGACTGGAACTATAGGTATAGAAGAGCAATCTAGGTAGACAGATTAATATAATCTCATCCTCAATAGAGGATGTTGAGAAGTTTGGGTATAGAATGGTAGATGTGCTGCCTTAAGATCTTGTCTTAGCAGGGCTGCCACAACAAAATACCATAAACTGGGTGGCTTAAACAACGGGAATTTATTTCTCACCGTCTGGAGGCTGAGAAGTCCAAGATTAAGGTGGCAGCCAATTCAGTTCTCCAATGGGGACCCTATTCCCAGTTTACAGATAGCCATCTTCTTGCCGTCCTCATATGGAGGGGGAGGAAGGGAGCAGGGGGAGGACTTTAGTGTCTCTCTCTCTTCTTATAAGGACGCTAGTCCTACCATGGGGCCCTACCATCACAACCTTGTCTAAATCTTCTTCCCAAAGTCCCCACCCCCAGATACCATCCACATTAGGAGTTAGGACTTCAGTATATGTATCGGGGGGGGGGGGGGGGGAGCGCAAACAGTATGTCACAGATCTTAACCTGCACTCAAAGGAAAAGCATTACCGTTTTCTGAAAAGGCAAATACTATTTTTAGACAGATGTTTAGAGGGGGTAAAGCTGCTATGAATAGGTGAGACAAATTGGAAGGAGATAAGGACACTAGTTAAAATATTGCTGCAATGCTTCAATTTAGAGGTACCATATTTCATGAAGCCCACAGCAACATCAATGATGCTAGACACATCATTTTTATGTGCCTCTAAGGAAAAAACCAAACCAAACCACCATTGAACTATGACACAATGTTTTCTTATGTCAAATTTTAATTTATACTTATTGGAAGAATTGCTTTAGAGGTTTTTAGGCACCAATTTTTATTATATGTCATTCTTCATATATATATAAAGAAAATAGGAGCAAAACACATTAGCTAATGGATTTCTACAGCTGTTTCACATTCACAGCCTATTTCTTCTAAATCATTTTTGGATTCAGGTATTATGATGTGTGTTATTTGGAGTTTATCCACATATGTACAGATACAGTGATAATTTTTTAAGTATTCACATTTCATATTCAATTTAGTCACTTTTTTTCAACTTAACATACCATGGACATCTTTCCAGATGATTCACTCTAGTTCAATACCATAATTTTAATTTATTAAACAGCTACATCGAGCATCCAAGCCGTGTGCTAGGTATTAGGGAAGCACCGATGAGCAAAAGGAGGTGGAATGTAACTCTCATGGAGCATGATCAATTTAAACAATTCCCTAATGAACAGACCTTTTGCTGATTTCTGTATTTTGCTTTCTTTTCTTTTTTTCTCATCACAACCAATAGTGCAATCCTTGCTATAGTATCTCTCTATAATTCTTTAGGTAGGGTACCTAGAAGTGAAATGTTTGAGTCAAGTGACTTACACATATTGTCATGGTGAGTGTGTCCTTCAGAACCTGGCAGCGATTTCATTCCCATCAACAATCCGGCATGTGCCGGGTTTTCGCAACTCTGCCACCCTGGGTTTGATCATTCTTTTTCTTCTTGGTTAATTAAAGAGGTAAACACTGGCATTTTACTGTTGTTTTAAATTGCATGTCTTGATTACTGGTGAGGTTGAATATATTTAATGTTCATTAGCCACATATATATGTTTACATATATATTCATATATAATGTATAGATTATTGATAAATATATACGGCCATACATTTTATGCTTATTAGATGCACACACACACAGGTTTTTATCCTTTGCCCATTTTGCTTTTGGTGCACTGGACTCAAATGATATTTAAGTAATCGTTCCCCACTTTGAGTTCCAGTATTAGTATTGTAGAAACAAACAGAAATTCAAAAACATAATCTCTACTTCATATCAGCATAGTTTTCTATAATAAAGTTGGATTTCTTAACTCGTGTAAAAATGTCTATGTGATATTATACTCAGATTAGAACACTATTAGTTTTAACTATTTGAATGTATTTTAATAAATGAAGACATCGTATGCAAACAGTAAAACAGGATGTGCAGTTTCCATAGAAACGGAGGCTAATATTACTAAAAAGGAATAAGCCATGCTGGAACTATTCCCCTCAGGGACCCTCATTTGCAGCCAGTTCCTTGAATAAGTCGGATATGTGAATTATACCACCTGAAGCTAGTGAACACTAGTAATGCTTAATAAAGACTTCATTACACAGCTGATCATCATGAGGGAAAGGTTGATGTAAATTACATTGCCTGCTAACAAATTCAGATTTTTATTTTAAATTGAAATATAAAAGTAAAACCCATTTCATCTTGATTTCCTGGGGAGAGTTGTTCATTTCCATGCTGAAATTGAAATAAGAACAATAATGTGGGTGTATGATTTCTTCTTCAACTTTGAAATTTTTAGTTATAAGGCAAACTTTCTCCATTAAATCAATTTTCCCATTGGCCAAGACTATCTCAATGGAAAAGATTTCTTAAGGAAATAGCCTTGAACAAAATAACTCTAATATCCAGAAGTGCCAACACCCTCTAATAAGAGTATGAAATAGTTATATGACTCAGACTGTCAGAGTTTATAATTACCATTCGGAAACCGAAAATCACCAAAGCGAAAGAGGATCCCCTTAGGTCTAAATCACCTGGAGAATGATGTGTCGTGTACATTACCTAGTGCTACAAGTAAAGTCTGTGTTGCAGTTTTTAATCCAAAATTCCTTTCTAAGGCTGTTTTCCATATACGCTAATAGGTCTCATTTGTCTGTGAAACATCTCCACGTAGGGCTGGCAGTGACTCTCAACATATATGTTCTGCTTTCATAAGGCAGAAAGAGAATTTATGATAATAGAAAGGACTTTGCAAATGGTCACTTATAAATACATTATTTTTTACCAGTTAAAACACTCAATATAACTAGTCAGTGTTGAAATGGATGAATATGGGGATAAATCAGAGTGTTTGGTCTGGGAAGGACTTTAGTTGGGCTATAGCAGAAGGATTGGCTTGGAAGACAGGAAGGCAAGGACAAACCCAAGAAAGGAGATGAGCCTGAACAGGGTAACATGGGGGAGCACTGTAGGGATGCTCACAGACTGGTAGACAGGATGAAGACACTGGGCTGATTCATGCCAAAGGCTCTTGAGAATAGATTATGACAGATAAGGCTGGAGAGGCAAGATAGGACCAGGCCAAAGAAGATTTTGAATTCCAGAGTAAGAATTTGAGAATTAAGTCTGAAGGCAATACATTCAGTAGCGAAGCTATTATAAATTCTTGTGCAGGCAACTTAGCCTAATAGAGAAGCAAACTTGGTCTTCCTAGGTGTCTTTCAAAGTCAACCAAGGGAGAGTAATAAAGACTCTTATGACAGTTCCTATTTAATGGCATTCAGCATACCAGGAGTTGTCTATATATTGTCTCATCTCATTTTAACAATAACTAGCAGGATAAATACTGTTTCTACATCTTGTGAAGAAGTCTCAGGAAGATTAGGAAAATGTCCAACACCATAGTATAAATAAAGAGCATACCAAGACTCCATCCTTTGTGTCTCCAAAGCCCATGTTCCTTCTATTATCTTATTCTGGTTAATTTTTTTTAAAATTTTTTTTAAAAAATGTGTTTTACTTATTTTGAGAGAGAGAGAGAGCATGAGCAGGGGAGTCAGGAGGGAGAGAATCCCAAGCAGGCTCTGCACTGATAGCCCCAGAAGTGGGGATTGATCTCACCAACTGTGAGATCATGACCTGAACTGAAACCAAGATTAGGACACTTAACTGACTGAGCCACCCAGGTACCCCTTTGTTGTTGTTGTTGTTGTTTTTAAGTGAATAGTAAATGTGAGAAACAAGAGAAATTATGAGAAACATGCAAAATCATAAAAGTAATAACCTCATCACTTAACAAGGATCTAAATACCATGGACAGAAGCCATCATGGAAACAATCAGAAAGCAATATTTCATAGGAAAGGGTTATTGAAATTATGGAAGTATCATGAGAGCATTGGATAGAAATGTTAGTTGCAAACAACAAAGTCCATCCTTACTAACTGAAGCAGAACATAACTTTATTAAATGATCCTAAGTCTTTCACAGAAATCCCAGGTGGGCTAGAAGGCCACCCAAAGATGGATACCCAACCACATACTTGCACGATCAAGCACACCACGGCCCCCTCAACTATGCACAGACAACACTGTGGGACTGGCTGCCGAATTAACCACCACCTTCATCACCACACTAACCAGGTGTGTTTCCTTGTGCAGGAATGTCTTTTCACACTGATGACTTCCAAACCCAAGGCTAGATGGGTGTGGTCTGATTTGTGGAATGTAGGTCACATGGCTTTTCTAAGCTGTAAGAAAATCTATGTTTGGGGCTTTTATATGGCTTTTCCTCCCCATATTCTTTTTTTTTTTTTTTTTTTTTTGAGAAGGTAGGGGGAGAAAGAGAGCAAGCATGAGTGGGGGAGGGGCAGAGAGAGAGAGAGAGAGGAAGAGAGAGAGAGAGAAAGAGAATCCCAAGCAGGATCCACACCTGGCACAGAGCCTGTTGCGGAGCTCAGTCTCATGATCCTGAGATCATGACCTGAGGTGAAATCTAGAGTCAGACACTCAACCACCTGAGACACTCAGCCATCCCATCCCCATATTCTTTACTAGGTAAAGTTCCCAAAATATAGGTTCTTGAGGCAGTCACAAATAACAAATTTCCACTCCTATTAGGCAAGGAAGTTTTGGAAAGTTAAGAATCCAGCGGATGTGTCTAGCACTCTCCAGGGGAGAGGTATGCTGTGCTGACTGACGTGGGTATTTAGTTCTGCTTGACAGGCTCAATATTTTATTATAGAAAGAAAAGGGTGACTCACCATATTTAATGAAAATGTCCATGAAGGTTATCCAGCTCCCTTGAGTTTGATTCATATCCAGCTGGAAATCTTTTGTGGCTATTAACTATCCCAGGAAAATATATCTACCTAAAAGAAAATGGGTTTGCTGACTACCGAGAAGAATATTCTGGTCTTTTCCATAGTTGCACTTTATTGTGTGCTGATAAGTTCATTCATTCAACAATGTCCAGTCATTGCACTAGGCACTGCATATGCAGTGACAATGAAATCCCATCCTTGCCCTTGAGGAGCTCACAACGTGGTGAAGTAAACAAACATGTGAATAAATAGTTATGGAATGATGTGATAAACGTGTAAAAAATTATAGGAGCACAGGGAGGGCTGACTTCCGCCTCTCCAGGTGGGGAGAAAACCATCAGGGACACAGCCTGAATGAAGGCTTTACAATTTAAGAGTCAGCTAGATGGAGAGGTGGGAGAAGACATGCACGCTGGGGAAAGGCACAGAGAGAAGGAACATCAATTGATTCCATCACTCTTGGTGGGGGAGAGGCATGAGGGAACAGAACATGTCACAGCAACGGGGCTGAAGGGACAGAAGGAATCGACCAAACATGGATGGGTTTGCCATGTTAAGAAGTTTAGAATTTACTCTTGGTGCTTTCTTTGCCTTTTTAATGGATCTCCCTGGAGACTATGTAGAGGATGGATTCGGCTTCTGAAATGTCTCCATTTTGAGTCTAAAAAGGTGGCTTACCACCTTAACACTGTGCATTTAAGTCTTTGCTTATATGTTGGCAGATTGCTTGATTAATCTGTGTGACTTGTAATGGGTCCTGGTATCTGCATCTTCTTTATAATTGCTGGCATTCCAGTTTGGTCTCTTTGACAGTGTAAGCATGGAAAAGGCAAGAACCCTCCTGGTAAGGCTGCTAATAATAAAAGATCAAAAATGGGCATTTGAACAAGGTTTCTTGGAGAAGAACAAAAAGTCTTCTGGGTGGGACCTCCTGTGAGCCACCCTTGAGCTGCTATTTGACTTCAGAAAACAGTAGCATAAACAACAATCAAGCACTGGCACGTGTGTGTGTGTGTGTGTGTGTGTGTGTGTGTGTGTGTGTGTGTAAAATGGGAGAGTGATAGGGCAGAAATAAATGAGATGTAAACCCATGCGTCCTTAAGAGAGAGACAGAGAGACAGAGAGAAACACACAGAGAAAATAGGGAATCTTAAAAAAAAAAGAACTGTGTCCTATATTTGCATATTTTAAACACCATATATAGATGCAGCTTACTGTCATGAGACACATCACCTGCCAGCTGCACTCATCAGGGGATGAGCTCCCGTTACAAGACAGCTGATATTTTATATGCTGTTCTCTAGTGCACCAAATGCAAAGAAAATTCTTCCTGCAGGTCTATATTTCCATGTTAAAACTTTGTAGTTGTGAAAAGAGCAAGAGACAGAGAAGAAAGGGAAGCTATGATAGCAGAAACATTAAATAAAGGACAGATCTATTGTGCAACAATAAGAAAAATGATTTCCATAGTCTATAAGGTCAAGACAGTAGCTCCTCAGACATGAAATACTTCCCACTTGAGTGGCCCACAGATAGTTGATTTAAACTAAGGGACAAATCTTCCAAATCAAAGAATGCTTTCAGTGCTGAGTCCATGGTTACTGGGAGCTGACAGAGAGAAGGGGAAAGGGAACTGAGAGGCAAGCAGGCACAAGAATGCTACCCGTGGTCACAGAGGGCCCGGCTCACAGAATTTCCGATTCTGATGCTCCAGGTTCCGTGCGCCAGGTTCTCACTGGAATGCAATCACACATAACTGTTCACAAAGGTTACTTTGGGGAAAGGAATACGGCTGATAGGGGCTTGAGTAAAGGGGACACTTTTTAGATTCTATGCTCATTCAACACATATTAAAAGGCTGTTTGTGTTCCAGGCACTGGATTAAATCTATATTATGGAAATTATTCAAATTCGCATAGTCATTAAAACAAAAACACTTGCCATAATAAAGTGGGGAAAAATATTATTAAAAGATGATCAAGTTTCTAAACGAAACTAAATTCGAAGTTCTGTATAACAGTGTTAAGACTGACTTTAGATCTCTTGGGGTGCTTGGGTGGCTCAGTCAGTTTTGACCATTCGACTCTTGATTTTGGCTCCGGTCATGATCCCAGGGTCATGGGGTCAAGCCCTATATCAGGCTCCATGCTGAGCGTGGACCCTGCTTGAGAGTCTCTCTCTCTCTGCCCCTCTCCCTTGTTCACACACTCTCTCTCTTCTCTTAAAAAAAAAAAAAAGATAGGGGCGCCTGGGTGGCGCAGTCGGTTAAGCGTCCGACTTCAGCCAGGCCACAATCTCGCGGTCCGTGAGTTCGAGCCCCGCGTCAGGCTCTGGGCTGATGGCTCGGAGCCTGGAGCCTGTTTCCGATTCTGTGTCTCCCTCTCTCTCTGCCCCTCCCCCGTTCATGCTCTGTCTCTCTCTGTCCAAAAATAAATAAAAAACGTTGAAAAAAAAAAAAAAAAAGATAGATTTTAAATCTCTTACGCAGATTTATTTTTTATTCCTGCAAAATACAACATCTAAATTGTTGGCACTTAGTTTATAGTTGCTATATTAGAACTAAACTTTTCTCTCTCTTTCCCTCCCCTCTGAGAGCATGGCTTTTAAGTTCATGTACAGCACTGGACCTTAGCTGTATCGTCTACGAAAGAGGCTAATAACACTGGAGGGCTGTTGTCTGGATGAAATGAGACAAGTCATAAAAATCATATGGCAGATCTGGAACACACTGGGGAGTCGGTAAATGGTGGGTGCTACCAGTTTATAGCCATCAAGGGTCTGCTCTGGAGGAGAGCCCTTCATTTCAACTGCGTAGGTGGGTAACATTTCATTCAGCTATTTTGAAAGAATACTTTAAAGTTTTAGGAGGAAGATACTACTGACGGATTCAGAAAGAGAAATGTAGAAAGAATTTTATATTGGAAAACATCTAAATAATTCAGATGCTCAGGACGCCTGAAACTCTGTTTTTCTCTTTATATTACTGGGTCTCCATCAAGGCCTACCTGTCAGCTTAGAACAACCTTCCAAGAGAAAGATACACCAAATTTACCTTTCCTATCTATAACAGATTAGAGTTAAATGCTACCTATATTTGCAAGGTTTATTTTAGCATCGGCATCAATTCTGTTCTATGCAATGGCACTGCATTTTAAAAAAATGTTTATTTTTGAGAGAGAGAGAGAGAGACAGAGAGAGTGTGAGTGGGGGTGGGGGGAGGGTGCTGCAGAGAGAGAGGGAGACACAGAATCTGAAGCAGGCTCCTGGCTCCCAGCTGTCAGCACAGAGCCGGATGCGGGACTCCAACTCACAAACCGTGAGATCATGACCTGAGTTGAAGTTAGACACTTAACCCATTGAGCCACTCAGGCACTCAATGGCACCACATTTTTTAAAAAAATACTTTGGTCACAGATGTTTGCAGAGGTTTCCTTGTTATTATTTCAAGATGAAGCATCCTGAAAAGAAAACCTGCATTGGGCATCAGATGCTCAAAGTAAATTTGAATCATTATTATCATTATACTTTTTAGAAAGGTTATAAAAAGAAAGCATTATAAATTGTTCTTGATATGATCAAATCAGCTTTAAAGTAACACGAAGCGGCCAGAATTTTCTTTTACATTTATGCCAGAGTAAGAAATTGGTGTGAGATTGAAATTTGTTTTCAAAATCTGAGTCATTAGAGAACATGTTTGTAAAAAAGAAGAAATTCTAATGGAATGACTCACTTTACTAAAATGACTGGATCAGGGCACCTGGGTGGCTCAGTCGGTTGAGTGTGGGATTCTTGATTTCAACTCAGGTCATGATCTCATGGTTCATGGGATCGAGCCCCAGGTCATACTCTGCACTGAACAGCACAGGAGCCTGCTTGGGATTCTCTCCTTCCCTCTCTCTGCCCCTCCCCTGCTCGCAGAAGGTCTCTGTCACTCTCAAAATACATTTTAAAAACTTTTAAAAAAATAAATAAAATGGCTGAATCAAGTTTAATTTTTTTTTTTTTTAATGTTAAATGTAGACCACATGCCCAGCACTGTGCTAGGGTTGCTACAATGCAAAGGAAGCGCAACATGGATTCCCTGCCCTCCAAAAGATCGCAGTCTACTCAGGGAAACAAGTTATGTTGATATGAAATAAAGAATTATACAATTTAAAATTAAGTACCAAAATGTGTGAGGCATGTGGTTAACCTTCCAGAGAGCCAGGAAAGGGACATGATCAGAATCATAGTTACTGTAAGCTACAGATATTTACATCAAGTAATTGTATTTTTATATTAAGATAGGACTAACTACTTTAAAATAAAATCATTAAAACCACCTATGGATGAGTTATGACCAGTTTCTCTGGCAAACAATTTGAGAATCATTTTCTGAACTGTTTTTTTTAAGTTTCATTATTTATTTAGAAAGAGAGAAAGCATGTGCACATGAGCGGAGAGGAGCAGAGGGGGGGGGGGGGGGGGAAATCCCAAGCAGGCTCTGTGGTGTCAGCCCTTGGGCCCCAAGGCCAGTCCCCCAAACTGTGAGATCATGACCTGGGCCAAGACCTGAGCCCAAACCAAGAGTCGTGGTTTAACCAACCGACCCACCCAGGCACCCCCATTTTCTGAACTTCTGCGAGTGTATAGAGTTACCCTATTTCTTTAAGATGCTTAAGCTCTGCCTCCTCAGATGGTATGGCTTGAACATCCTTCATTTGTTTAAATATTTATGCCAGAGATACATAATGCTTAATTTCCTTATATGTGGTTTGAGATGATTCTATTTATTATAAAGCAATATTGTTAATAGTTTATCAGCTTTTTAATAAGACAGCATCAGATAAAAACCTATTTTCAGGTTCTGTTTCTCAGTTCATGCAAAGACTATGCCTTCTTGTACTAAACTGTAATTATTGTGTTGTAGAAAGACCATATGCTTTTAAATTTTGACAAACAACTTGTGTTTCAATCTTTCTAACCTACCTGACCTTGAGCAAATTACTTAACTTCTCTGATCTTCCATTTATCTATAAAATGAGATTAATTACTCCAACCATTCTAGGCTTTTCTGAGTGTTAGCCAGAAGAAACAAAACACCTAATAGAAAGTTGGAAACACACAATAAGGAAGAGTAAACATAATGGTCACCAGCTAGGATGTAATTTTTATATTATTAATATGCACATTACTACAATCTTCATCAGCCAAGCTGTGCACAGATTTTGTCTTGAACAAGTATGATACCATGCAAAGAATTCTCAAATCCAAACTCCCTAGGATCTATAAGATTGTTATTGTTTGTTCTTTTTATTCCTAATATTTTGATAGTAAGACTTAACCCAAGCTGATGCATGTTATTGATAAGTCTTATTTATCCCATTTAGCAGGAATGTTCACACGCTTTAGTATAGAAATAGGAAAGTGTTTGATAATGGGGCACTGCGCTAGAACCAGCTGATGGGGGAATATAACACAGGAAATATGCACCATAGTGTTTTTCTAAAAATTTCCAGTATCTTAAACACATCTGCTCCAAGAATTTTAGATAAAAGAGTGTAGCATTCTATTACTTTCTATTAACTTTTTCTTATTTATTACAGTTTAGCTGGTTTTTCTTCATTACATATTTGTGTTTATCTTCAGTACAATTTTATGATGAATAGATACTCTGTGCTCGGTACCAACTATGGACTGGGAGCCCTTCAACATACCTAAATATGTATCTCTTTACCCAGAGCAGGGGTGGGGTTTTACCCATGGGACTATGATTTAAGAAGGACTGTGGAAAGATCTCTGTAATGTGAATATGACAACATGGGATCTTAGCAAAACCTCTCTGATTTGGTAACTTGCTGGGTGATCTTGCTCAAGTTACCTAACTGCTTGAAGTTTCAATCTTCAGTTCTGTAAAATGTACATAATATCTGGCCTATGTATTTGACACTACCTCCAACAGGCTGAAAAATTAAACAAATTAAAATACATGGAAGTATTTTATAAAACATTATGTGGTTATTCAAGGTGAAGGAATAATAATACTATAAGCATGTTTTAAGCAGTTCCTTTTTGTGGGGCGTAAGCTAAGGAATCCCTGGGGCTTACACCAATGAGTTAAAGGGCATAAAGAAATACAGTCATAAAATGCTCATACCCGAGTTTGGGTAAATCAGATTGGCACCCCAAGAATATGGGGGTGCAAAGACACCCGAGAATAGGGAGGCACAAAGATGCCAGGAATAGGTAGGTGCAAAGGC
Source organism: Neofelis nebulosa (assembly GCF_028018385.1). Lineage (NCBI taxonomy): Eukaryota > Metazoa > Chordata > Mammalia > Carnivora > Felidae > Neofelis > Neofelis nebulosa. Next base: position 121,585,887 of record NC_080787.1, read on the forward strand.
ACCCCAAAATAGAGAGGGGGTGCAGAACCCCCAAAATAGAGAGGGAGAGGCAAAGGCCTGAAATAGAAACGCACAAAGGTGCCCAACACGTAAGTATATGAAATGAAAAAGATCAGATATTCAGGGTCAAAGTATTATGCAGAAAAGCTGCTTTCACAGGAGGATAGGGCCAGGTTAGGTAAACTGGTAAATTGGACTATGGACCACTGCCCTGCAGGCAAAGCAGCCCAGAGCGGAGATGGTTAACAAAAGAAAATGGGCCTTGTTAACCCTGAGGTTATTTCCCCTATCTGTCTCATCCCTTAGGCTAGCAAAGATAAACAGGCCTGGCGCTTCCTGTCTGCTGTTAACAACCATCTACCTATCTGCCTGGCGTATGGATTTTGTTTTATATTGACCCAAACCCCAAACACTGTATATCTTCAAAATCCCCCTTTTCCCTCACGTCCCCAAGTTAATGTTCCTAGTTTCTTTGTCTCTTTGTACACGCCCATTACGTTTGCAAGCTTTCTGATCCCAATAAAAACGGGGCAAGGACCCTTATTCGGGACTCTTGTCTTTTCCCAGACATCAACCATCTCTCGTTTTAATCCTGCATCCGTTCTTTTGCTGGCCAAAAGAGAACATTAGACTTAGAGTCTATGACACCTTTTGTTTCTAATACAGATTCCCTGAAAAATAATGTACAATTATTATTGTTGCTATAATATTATATGTTTAATCATAATATGTTTTAAAATCACATATTATCTGTGCATTCATCCATTTGAAATTCCTACAAACATTAAAGGGTGTTGAATATCTATGGAGGGCCCAATACTTCACCAAGCAATGAAGTTACAAAGACAAATCAAGACAGATTTTGGTTCAAGGAGTTCATGGTTTATAAAAGGAAACACCTTGCCTTCTGGAATGGTGAAATAGGAAACTTGGTGAATTCATTCTCCTTCTACAACAACAAAAAATACTGGTGTGAAGACAGACATAGACATCAATTTTCAACATGATACCAAAAAAATCAAACTTTCAATATAATTGAAAGTCCAGAAAAGTACCTACACATTTATGGTGAATTGGTTTTAACACAGATATGAACACAATTCAACGTGGAAAGTAGAGTCTTTTCAAGAAATGGCACTTGGACAAGAAGGTAGACACGTGCAAAAGAATGAATTCAGATTCTTATCACACACCATCACAAAAATTAACTCAAAATTGATCATAGATTTCAATACATGAGTGAAAGCTATCAGATTCCTAGGATGAAACATAGGAGTAAGTCTTTTGACCTTGGGTTAGGTAATGGTATCTTAGGTATAACACAAAAACACAAGTGGCAAAAGAAAAAAATAGACAAATGGAACTTCATCACAATTTAAACTTTTGTGCATCAAAGAATACCATCAACAGAATGGATAAAGAAGATGTGGTTATATATACAATGGAGTATTACTCGGCAATCAAAAAGAATGAAATCTTGCCATTTGCAACTACGTGGATGGAACTAGAGGGTATTATGCTAAGCGAAATTAGAGAAAGACAAGTATCATATGATTTCACTCCTATGAGGACTTGAAGATACAAAACAGATGAACATAAGGGAAGGAAAGCAAAACTAATATAAAAACAGGGAGGGGGACAAAACATAAGAGACTCTTAAATATGGAGAACAAACAGGGTTACTGGAGGGGTTGTGGGGGGGGGATGGGCTAAATGGCTAAGGGGCATCAAGGAATCTACTCCTGAAAACATTGTTGCACTATATGCTAATTAACTTGGATGTAAATTAAAAAAATAAATTAAAAAAAAAAAAGAACACCATCAACAAAGTGAAAAGACAACCCACGGAACAGGAAAAAGTATTTGCAAATCATATCTCTGACAAGGGACTTCTATCTAGAATATATAAAGAAATCTTAAAACTCAACAATAAAACACAAGAACCTAGTTTTCAAAAAAGAGTAAAGGATTTGAACAGACATTTATTCTAACATTTATTTATTTATTTATTATTATTATTATTATTATTATTTTAAATATATGAAATTTATTGTCAAATTGGTTTCCATACAACACCCAGTGCTCATCCCAAAAGGTGCCCTCCTCAATATAACATTTATTTATTTTTGAAAGAAAGAGAAAGAGTGAGAGAGTGCATGAACATGAACGGGGGAGGGGCAAAGAGAGACTCAGAATCAGAATTAGGACATAGAATCTGAAGCAGTCTCCAGGCTCTGAGCTGTCAGCACAGAGCCCTATGTGGGGCTTGAACCCATGAATGAGATCATAACCTGAGCCAAAATCAGATGTTTAACTGACTAAGCCACCCAGTTGACCCATGAACAGACATTTATTCTAAAAAGATACACAAACGGCCGATGAACACATGAAAAGATACTCAACATCATTAGTCATTGGGAAATGCAAATAAAAACCCTAATGAGATACCACGTCACACTCAGTAGGACGACTAAAATAAAAAACATAATAAGTGTTGGAGAGGATATGGAGAAACTGGAACCTTTAAACATTGCTGGTAAGAATGCAAAGTGGAAAACAGTGCTTTAATCCTCAAAATTCTTAACATATAGTTACCATATGACTCAGCAATTTCACTTCTAGGTATATATCTAAGACAAATGAAGCCATATGTCCAACCAAAAACCTGGACATGAATGTTCACAGCTGCATTATTCATAATAACCAAAAAGGGGAAAGGACCTAGATGACCATCAATTTATGAATGGAAAAACAAAATGCAGTATAATCTTTGCAATGGGTTATTATTTGGCAATTTAAATACTGATACATGCTACAGCATGGATGAACCTTGAAAATATGCGAAGTGAAGAAAGCCACTCAAAAAACACACATTGTATGATTACATTTATGTGAAATGTCCAGCATAGGCAAATCCATACAGAAAGGAAGTGAATTACTGGTTGTCAGAGGCTGGGGTCGGATATTGGGGATTAAGAGTGACCACCAATGGGTCTGAAGTTTCTTTTAGGGGTAGTAAAAATATTCCACACTTAGATGTGGTGATGGCAGTAGGTAGAGTTGGGGATACCTGGGAAAAGAAAGACAAGACATAGCTTTTTTCCCGACATAAGAAAAGTCAAGGTAGACCCTCGGTCATCTTGTGATCTATGCCTGACTGGCATTACTTGCCCAAAGTACATTTCTTGCAGAACTTCTGGGATATGTTGAAATAGCAGAGGAATAGACCTCTGTAGTTAATTATTTTAAGGGAATAAAAAAAAAAAAAAAAAAAAAAGAACAAATGGCCACGATCAGGCCAGGAAATAACCTAATCATATCAGGGATAATAAGTCAGTGGTAAAACTCCCAGTGCTGATTGAAAACTAAATATTGACCTGAGAGTACATCTTGAGTTAACTTTGCAGGATCTAAACCCCTCTGAGCTTGTAGCTACCAAACCAGTTAGAGCCAGAGGATTGATGATACAGACCCTTGCCAGCCTTCATGACATCAATCAACTAAGACCTGGACTCTGTCACCCTAAGTTGATTTTTGCCCCCATTCTGTGCTGAATTCCCCATTGTGCACAGCCCTTCATGAACATGTGTGCACCCTTAGCTTAAAACCTCCACAGACTGGTTGTTCAAGGAGACGCTGCTTTGGAAAATGTCTCAAGCGTCCTTCTTGTTGCAAGTAAAACCCTTCCTTTTCCTACTCTTTGGTTTGGTTGTGTCTTGGCTCAACACCCACCAAGAGGCAAACCAGTTTCGGGTAACAATGATGGTTGCATAAATCTGTGGATATACTAAAAAGCGCTGAATCGTACACCTTACATGGGTGAATTTTATGATATGTGAAATGTATTTCAGTAAAGCTATTAAATATATATGTGTATATATACACAATAAATATGGGAAGCTATTAAATATATATATAATATATTTATAATATATGAAGCTATTAAATATATACATACAAAAAATAAAGTTGTAAACATAATTATTACAAAAGAGTATAATAATGCATATGGTAGGCATTGTGCTGCTTACCAAATATCTTTTATTCTGTCTTCCAAGTGCATGGTAGAATTGAACATCCTGAATCCTTTGTATTTGGGTGTGGTCGTGTGATTAGTTCTGGCCAATGAGTTGTGAACAGAATTGCAAAATGGCAGGAGTATTTAATTGTCAGTAGAAGACTCTCAAGGGCTTTCTTCCCTTTTGTCGTGATAACTAGCAATGTTCAAGATGGTAGTTGCTCATCAGGCCAGGCCCATATGGTCAAGTGAGAACATGTGGAGCCTCCAGCTTATCCATGATAACATGCAGCATGAGAAAGAAAGAAACCTTTGTTGTTTTAAACCACTAAGATTTTGATGTCATATGTTCCCACAGATTACTTTTCCTGATAGAAAAGTTGGTACTTAGAAGCAAGATTTTGCCATAATAAGAAACATAAGATAGGTCGCGTTGGCTTAGCGGCCAGGGGGGTGAGAAGCAAGGAAACTGTTACTAGATATGCAGTAGTGAAACAATAAGCAAAATCATTGCCTAGGACAACTTGGAAGGCCTATAATGTACCCAATTCATTTGTATCCCTGGGGGAAAAGGCTGTAAAACAGATAATGTGTTGGTTGCTCTTGGCTACATTTGACAAAGTATTACAAGAAAGAGAAGTGCTCAAAATAGAAGTGGTCCATTTAGATGCAGCAATGAAAAAAGATAAATTCAACAAAGCCAGGCATTTGTAGGACTGGAATAGATAAATACTTCTCAACCTCAAGCTGTAAGAAAATAAAATTTGGAAATGCTTTGAACTACAAAGATCAGTTAAGACCCAACTTTATGTCAAGAGTGAAATCAAAGTTTAAAACCTATGAATTGACCATAGAAGCACTGGTTAAATTCTTTCAATTGTTCTAAATGGCTTAAGAAAAAGTCTCCCTTAGTGTGAGAGGTTCAAGTTACCTGTAGTTAGGGAGAGAGGTAGAGAAAGAATGAGAGGAGAAAGAGAGGTCTGAGAGCAAGAAAACAGGGGAGGGAGGGAGGGAACAAATCTATGATGTATATGTGTAGAAAAGAATCATGTGTTTACACAAGAATGATTGAAATCAAATTTTAAAAAATTATAATGTTTCTGAGAGAACATCTCTGCCAAAGAAATCACTAGTCTGTGACCATTTGAAACTTAACCTTCTGTCCGTAACCTTTACAGGGAAGTAAACAAAGAAAGCTACTGTAGCCCCAAGGAAGTGTATTTCTCATGAGCACTTCAGATGTGGTCAAAGAGGATTTTTTAAAAAGGAATAATTTCCAAGACTGTGGAGAAACATGGAAAAGGAGGCCCACACCCTAGTACTGAATCTGTGGAAAGGTTTATCATGATTATAACAGAATGGAAACCATCAGGAGTCTCCCACTCCTCCCCTGTCCCAAAGGAAGAGAGTGCTACTGTTAATCTGTTCCACTCCTATATGTTGGCTGGGTGGAGGGCAGATAATTTGTCTTCTTAGTTCGTAGGACGCTAGAACATAAGGAAGCACATCTGGGCCCAATGTAGACTACTACAAATTACTCAGAGATGTTTAGATTACAAACAGACATTACCACTAACTGCAGAAAAGCTCTCACACTCCTCTCAACCTAAAATACACTTTGTTCTTATTTTCAACTTTATATTGATAGGGTATGTAATCAGAATTCTCTAGTTTGTTGCTGTTCTTTTTAAGGTAATAAATAGACCAAAAACAAGGGAGTACTTTCATTCGATTACTTTTTCATCCCCAATAAGTTGCTAAGGCAAGATTGATGAGACAACTGTTAGAATAAGAAGAAGAAAAAACCTTTTTTCCCTGCTGTTAGAATAAGCTAGTACTCAGCTGGGAGCAGTTTCCTAACTGCCAAAAGAATAACTGAAACTTCTCTGGAAGATCTTTAAGAGATTTAGCATGTGTGCATGGTACCATATACATGACAGCAAGAGGGAAAATGTACAAGTGAAAATACATTCATATAAAACACATCTTTAGGTGAGTTCTAGATCCTGAACTTTAGTTTACAGCTGCTAGTGTTCAAGCCTTTGTTTAAAACAATCCGGAGCAAATTCTCCTAGTATTAATAAGTTAGATTTTAAAGAAATTGAAACTAAATAACAAAGTTGCTATTATTTTTTTAACTTTAAGCAGGTTTTTTCCCCCACAAACTGGACTCTCTAGGAATACGAAGATATTTAAGTAGGAAAAAAATGGAGTGATACGTGAGCACTGAGAATTGTAAAAAAAAAAAAAAACAAACAAACAAAAAACCAAAAAAACTCCTGGGGTGCCTGGGTGGATCAGTTGGTTGAGCGTTGGACTCTTACTCTTGATTTTGGCTTAGGTTGTGATCTCATGGATGTGAGACTGAGCCCCAAATTGGGCTTTGCACTGACAGTGGGGAGCCTGCTGAGGATTCCCTCTTTCTCCCTCTCTCTGCCCCTCCCCTGCATGTGCTCTCTCAAATAAATAAATAAACATTCTAAAATTAAAAAAAAAAACTTCTTGTTTGGGGTCTTCAGTATTTTGGACTTCTCACAGATAATCTAGATCAACCAGAAAGAGAAATTGTCAGTCAACAATAGACTCAATTTAAAATATCTATTTTATTGCCACATTAAGATTATAACTACATAAAAACACATTAACTCCAATATTTTGTCTGCACGACACCTCATATCTGACTATTTAAAAGTGGCTGGGTAATTAGATGCATATTTCACTTTTTATCCAAAGATTTGGTATCTTTCCGTGCCTGAGGTTTATTTTGTTCATTAGTGTGTTATGATTACTGCTGCCCACCTGGGAAATAAAACGTTTCAGGAAGTTCACCACGCAATGGCACTGCTATTACCTACCTGGGACTACTCCTCCCTCTTTTTCCACCTCTACAGTATTCATTTTATACTTGGCCTGGCCAGATCTGATGTTGGGACTTAGCCTTCCCAACGAAAGAAATACCTCTTGGTCTGAGTCACAGAGTCATAAATGTCGTCACATAAAAACGTCATCTGTAGTGACTGACGCTCATCGAAAATGTGTCTGGACCTATACAGTTCCTGTGGAATTGATTTTGGTTTCCAGGAGGAAATGACTCAGAATGCACATAAGTTACTGTCCTTCCCCCAAGTTCAAAGTAATTTTGAGAATTTCACCACCATACGCTCAGTGACAAGGGAGAAAAATAAAAACATTTTGTTCTAGTCCTTAAAGCAGTGAGATACTATTCATTCATGGAAAGCCAGACGTTCTCTTTTGAATAACAGTGCATCAGTTCTGAACTTGAGACAGCTATTGGCGCCCTGGGTGATTCATTACTCTTAGACCCTGTCATGGCACTGGACCTCAGATTAAATTTCAGAACACGGGCAGGAGTACTACCTTCTAAAGAGAAAATGTCACCAGAATGCCATTTCATATCAGTGACAGTGGCGACTACAGAAAATTAAGCTTCATTCCATGTCAGCAAGCACAATGGCCATTGACCGACCTCTGAGTTAGTTCAACTTGCCCAATAATAACCAAAGTGCTTCACTCTAAAATCAAGCATAATAACTGCCCAACATGCTGAGAAACACGATACAAGCGGAGCGCCTTGTACCTGTCCTTGCAGCTATTGTTCTTCAAAGCTCATTGCACTTCCAAAAATCTGTTGTGAATTTGGACATCATTTGGTCCTCTAAAGTCTCAAATAGAAAATAGCAATTTGTCTAGATTAATTAGAATATTTGATCAGAATTATCAAGCACTATCAGAAATTTAGCATGACAAATCATTCTTTTTTTACATAGGTTCAAAGACCTCATGTTAATTCCCAAATCTGGTTCAAAAATAAATTCCAAATTAAATCACAGATCAAACAATTATGTGTAAAATTTTCATTTAATTAAAAATTTTTTTAAATGTTTATTTTTGAGAGAGAGAGAGAGAGCACGAGTAGGGGAGGGACAGAGAGAGGGAAACACAGAATCTGAACCTCCAGGCTCCGAGCCGTCAGCACAGAGCCCCGTGGTGGGCTCAAACTCAGGAACCATGAGATTATGACCTGAGCCAAAGTTGGATGCTTAACTGACTGAACCACCCAGGTTCAGTCAGCACCCCAAAAATCTTACTTTTAAAAGAGAGATGAATCTTTATCTGATTTCTGAACACTCTAATCTTGAAAGCATTGGAAGATATCACAAAGGAAAATGTTACTAGATTTGCTTTTATAGAAATATTAAAATACTTGCATTTAAAATGTATCGTAGGGGCACCTGGGTGACTCAGTCTGTTAGGCCTTGAACTCTTGATATAGGCTCAGGTTGTGATCTTGGGGTCATGGGCTAGAGCCCCACATAGGGCTCTGCACTGACAGTGTGGAAACTGCTTTGGGATTCTCTCCCTCCCCCTCTCTGTCTCCAAATATCTCCAAATAAATAAATAAATTTTAAAAAATACTCTGTAAAAAGTATCATAAACAATATTAAGAAACAAACAAAACTGGGTAAATATTTACAACAAATATCGCAGAGTTGCATTCTTTAAACTGATAAATGACTCTCAAAATCTCATTATACAAAGGACATCCACAATTCTAAGGTGAGAAAATATATGTAGCAAATACATTTAAGAAAAAAGTGTCAAATTAAACTGGCAAGATATTATTTTTCACTTAACAAACTTTTAAAACATGTATTAATCTCCACGTTAGTATTAATAGCATTAAAATTAGAAAAATGCTTTGATATTCTTTACTAAGTGCCTTAAAAATGCATGTTTTGAACTGGAGAAGTTTTACATAGAAAAATATTCATTGCTATGTTATTTATATAAATGATGTATTTGAAACTACCTAAATGTTCAATAGAGGAATATTTCATTTGATTAGGAAACAAAATATACTATATGATGTGCAATTATGTAAACATTAAAAATATGCTTGTGAAGCATTTTAATTATAAGGGGAAAATACTTATGACATATTATCCACTAAAAACATATAGAATTTTATTTAAAACATAATCTTAAATACACAGAAGTATATGTATAGAAAAATACTGAAAATATGCCTAAACACAAGAGGTAATTAATACTCAGCAATGCTTTATGAGCGACTTTTCTTCCTGTGTTTGTACCTTCTTATATTTTTAATATTCTTTTTAAAAACTGTTTACTAATGTATTTTGAGAGAGACAGAGACAGAGAGAGCAGGGAAGGAGCAGAGAGAGAGAATCCCAAGCAGGCTCTGCACTGTCAGGACAGATCCCAATGCAGGGCTCAAACTCACAAACTGTGATCATGACCTGAGCTGAAGGCAAGATTTGGACGCTTAACCAACAGAGACACCCAGGTGCCCCATGTACTTTCATATATTTTTAATTTCCTGACAATAGTCATGTGTTCTTTAGTATTCAGGAAAAAAAATTTAAGTTTACTTTGTTTATCTTAAATGTTCACTTTAATTTCCAAAAGCACTATTATATCTATGACGTTTGTAAAAGTGATGGCAGAAAATAAATATGTGACTTGAAAAACTATAGTAGAGGGTTTTTATTTTTTTTTAATTTACATTCCAGTTAGTTATCACATAGTACAAAAATGATTTCAGTAGATTCCTTAATGCCCTTTACCCATTTACCCCATCCCCCCTCTCACAACCCCTCCAGCAACCCTCTGTTTGTTCCCCATATTTAAGAGTCTCTTATGTTTTGTCCCCCTCCCTGATTTTATATTATTTTTCTTTCCTTCCCTTACGTTCATCTGTTTTGTATCTTCAAGTCCTCATATGAGTGAAGCCATATATTTGTCTTTCTCTAACTGACTAATTTCGCTTAGCATAATACCCCCTGGTTCCATTCACGTAGTTGCAAATGGCAAGATTTCATTGTTTTTGGTTGCCAAGTAATACTCCATTGTATGTATGTATATGTATGTGTGTGTATGTATATACATACACACACACACCACATCTTCTTTATCCATTCATCCATTGATGGACATTTGGGCTCTTTCCAAACTTTGGTTATTGTTGATAGCACTGCTATAAACATGGGGTGCCTGCGTCCCTTCGAAACAGTATACCTGTATCCCTTGGATAAATACCTACTAGTGCAATTGCTGGGTCATAGGATAGTTCTATTTTTAATTTTTTGAGGAACCTCCATACTGTTTTCCAGAGTGGCTGCCCCAGTTTGCATTCTCACCAGCAGTACAAAAAAGATCCTCTCTCTCCCTATCCTCGCCAACATTTGTTGTTGCCTGTGTTGTTCATGTTAGCCATTCTGACAGGTGTAAGGTGGTATCTCATTGTGGTTTTGATTTGTATTTCCCTGATTATGAGTGATGTTGAGTATTTTTTCAGTTGGCCATCTGGATGTCTTCTCTAGAGAAGTGTCTATTCATGTCTTTTGCCCATTTCTTCACTGGATTTTGGGTGTTGAGTTTGATAAGTTCCTTATAGATTTTGGATACTAACCCTTTATCTGATATGTCGTTTGCAAATATCTTCTCCCATTCCACTGATTGCCTTTTAATTTTACTGATTGGTTCTTTCACTGTGCAGACGCTTTTTATGTTGATGAGGTCCCAATAGTTCATTTTTGCTTCTGTTTCCATTGCCTCCAGAGACGTGTTGAGTAAGAAGTTGCTGCAGCTAAGGTTAAAGAGGTTCTTGTCTGTTTTCTCCTCTAGGATTTTGATGGCTTCCTGTCTTAAATTTAAATCTTTCAACCATTTTTAGTTTGTTTTTGTGTATGGTGTAAGAAAGTGGTCCAGGTTCATTTTTCTCCACGTCGCTGTCCAGTTTTCCCAGCACCACTTGACTGTTAGAGCAGCATATGTTTATTTTACATGAAGAACTAATCATTACTGAGGATGACCTTAAAGTCTGGAAATACAGAGATATTACCTCCTCATGTGTTGTAATGCAATGTCTCTAACCTATTTATTGTGCCTTCACCCATGTTTCTAGAGTTGGTGTCCACTCTGTAGTGAGTAATCACTTGAAAGGCGTGTGTAGCAAATAAAAAATGCAAACAACCTATCCCACCTTCCTTGGTAACTCCATGAATGCTTGCAATTTCAGATTCCACTAAGGCTTCATGGGGAAAGGGGGAGAATACCCATGAAGTTCTCTCTCTGGCAACCAGGACCGGACAGAACAATTAAAGGCCATATTGACACACTAGTGTGGGTCGGTGAAGTATGTTTCTTCTGTGACCCTGCTTTAAGCATGACAAGTTCAATCTTATAATAAGCTGTCTCGGAACTGATTAACAAGGCCAGACCTGCATACATTTTAATTAATCTTACTTGGACTAATGCCAAAAGATATTACTGAGAAAATTTTTTCACAACAAAATATAAAGCACACTGCTTTAAATTAGCAAGACCTCGGGGCGCCTGGGTGGCTCAGTCGGTTGAGCGTCCAACTTCAGCTCAGGTCACGATCTCGCGGTTCATGAGTTAGAGCCCCGCATCAGGCTCTGGGCTGATGGCTCGGAGCCTGGAGCCTGCTATCGATTCTGTGTCTCCCTCTCTCTCTGCTCCTCCCCCATTCATGCTCTGTCTCTCTGTCTCAAAAATAAATAAACATTAAAAAAAATAAAAATAAATAAATTAGCAAGACCTCTGGGAAAGACATTAACGAAAGGCAAATACTGTCTTATTCTCCAATTTGGGATTTCCTAGGTTTCTTCGTGTAGGGCCCACATGGCCTGGCCTACCCCCTGTGGGTCGGCACCCAGCTGGTGCAGGGTCGCTACCCACTCCGGGGACCCTGACCGGTTATGCTCATATTGACAACTTTGCCTCTCATGCCCGTTCAGACAGGAGGGGATTCAGAGATGAATAAAATAATTTGTTAATGGAAGGCAGATTGCAACAATGCCTGGTAAAGGAAGCAGCCGTTCGAGGACTAAAAGCATTGAGGGGATTGGTTTTGATTGAGCTGACAGGGCTCTGAGGAGAATGCGAAATTTAAATCCAGCTCTGACAGATTATAGCCCATAATGAGCAAGGCTTAAGTGCAATGCCTCATTTAACTGTTGTCTCTGATTAGGTAGTATTCCTATTTTGTTCTACCCTTCACATTCAACCATCTTTAAGGTGAAAGCTCTTACTCAATCTGAATGAAAGGAGTCTTAACTAAAGGACATTCTTCTGTCACTTTTTTAACGAACTTAAATTAAAGGAAATCTTCCCAACTAATCACACAGTGAGGTTACCTTAGACTCATGACATCTACAATTCGACTAAAGGCAAGGAGAATTGGTTAGCACTTTAAACAAGAGTAGCTTGCTTGGAAATTTCCTTTTATTTGTGTTTCCCAAGAAACTATAATAGCCAGTAAGTCCTCAGCTGACTGTGAAAATAAAGGAAATCTCATTAAAAATGGAGCTGGAAAGCCCTAAAAGGGAAGCTCTCACAGGCTACCACTCAGACCCCACATAGGAGGAAGCTTACTTTATATTCCCAGCAATAGCCCAGCCAATGAGAAACTGCCCCATCAGCCAATGGAAGCCGTTACCACCTTGAAGTCTTGGAAAACAGCCTCTCCCAACCTTCTCCTTTCCTTCCAAAAAGTAAGCCCTTCTCTGTTCCCAGACTTGCCTATGGGTCACCATGGTTGGCTTGTACCAAATCGCAATTCTCTGCTATTTCCGGAAAGACTCATTTTGTTGGTAAAATAGCTGGCCCTTTTGTTTTTGTTTTTTTTTTTTAAGGTCAGCATGACATATTGTAATGTGGAACTTAGTTCTGAAGCTCTTTTACTCAAAGTTCCGAGTAGAATGAAGTTTATTTCTTCACAACCACAAAACCATACACTCTGGAATGTGAGACTAAGACACGAACAGATGCATGAATAATCTTTCCCTGGAACCACAGAATGCTGAAAATATTGTCTACATAAGAATTGCCAGAAGAAAGAAAGGAAGAAAGAAAGAAAGAGCGAGCAAAGAAGTAAATGAAATGAAACCACGAGCAAGTTTCACAATTCCTAAATGAAGCCAAGTGTTACGTTAAAATGGATGTTTTTTAACTTTTAAAAATGTTTATTATTAAAAAAATTTTTTTAATGTTCATTTAGTTTTTGAGAGAGAGAGAGAGAGACAGAGGGCAAGTGGGGAAGAGGCAGAGAGAGAGAGAGAGAGAGAGAGAGACAGACAGACACAGAATCTGAAACAGGCTCCAGGCTCTGAGCTGTCAGCACAAAGCCCAGTTCAGAGTTTGAACTCACAAATGTGAGATCATGACCTGAGCTCAAGTTGTAAGCTTAACTGACTGAGCTACCCAGGTGCCCTAATGTTTATTTATTTTTGAGAGAGAGACAGAATGCAACCAGGGAAGGGGCAGAGAGAGAGAGAGAGAGAGAGAGAGAGAGAGAGGAAGACACAGAATCAGAAACAGGATCCAGGCTCTGAGCTGTCAGCACAGAGCCCAATGCAGAGCTCGAACTCACAAACTCAAAAAATGGATGTTTTTGAGTCTGACACTCTGAGGCATTTCTTCACCCTAATGTGTCAGCAAGTTGCACAAATTTATAAATATTAGAATGTACCTCAAGAAATCAAAGAGGCACTTTGCGAATTGTGCTTGATTTACAAACATGCAGCGTCTATTTATTAATGTTCCAATTTTAAATGTATTCCTTTAGCTACAATAAACTCACTACAAAAATCCTTGTTATCCATGAGTATACTTTTATAGCAATGTCTTAAAAATGTATTGTTGTCTTAACATTACAAATTCGAATTCTAAAGCACATTGGGTACTAGATTCCTTAGTATTGTAATTATTCCTTTAGCATATAATTTCATCATGTCTCTTAGTATAGATAATTAAGGTTTCTACTCTACCATATAGTAAAATTCTCTCTAAAGTGTAATTATGTTCACAAATGATAGCGATAAATTCTTAGTATAGCCAAACCCTGATAACCAAACAAAAGCTTGTTTTGAATAGTTTAATATGTTAAAAATCCTGGAATAGCATTGCTTAACTTAATATTGCTTTGGTTAGATCATACATGTGCTTCTTGCTTTTCGTGAGAAACAACTTAAGTACACAATGAACTACATTTCCCTTCACGTATTAGGTATTTGCCTGATCTGCATGTTCTCTCTGAGGCAGCCATTTTGCTCCTTCCACCACATAGCTCTTAAACCTCACATTTTTGTTTGATGTAGTAAAGAAATTATTGTTCTATAAAGACAAAAAATTAAAGTAGGTTTAGTCTCACAAGGCTGGCATGAAATTGTGTTACATAAACAATGCATGTGTCCCAGCAAGCACAGACTAATTACTTACATAGTGCTTTCTTTACTTATCCACATTTTACTTCTATACCCTTTACTGCATTTGTCTGTCTGGCTCAAATACCACTCACAGGCAGTAGGAGAAGCAGTGCTTGTAATAGAGGGCTTAAAAAGCAACACAAAATGACGATTTGAGAAAAGAACAGAACTCACATAAACTGGCCAGTGTCGGTAAATACAACCAGCAAAAACATGTTCACAAACTACAGATAACAATGAGGATGACGGTGTGAGTTTTTATTTATTTTTTTATGAATTAGCAGCTCCTCCTTTCTGAGAATCCTTCTGGAAAAAGGTCTTGTCTGTTTCCTTTTGTGCTATTCTCACCCTGCTGCATCCCTGGTCTGTATCTACTAAGCCCAGGCACGTGAGCGAGTGTTCATACTGGACCAGTTATTTCTCGAGTTGTCGATTACTGTAATATTAAATACTAAGTATTCTCAGCTTCAAAATGCTCGACTTCTGGTCTTCATCAGCATGTTTGTTAGTTGGGGGTGTTTGCTGAGCAGCATCCGTGCTGGTGCTCAGAGCGAGGCACTCCTTCTTATCCTGCAGACACACCTTCCTAAGAATGGCCAGAAACACTTTCACTGGCTCTCTGGGTTTCTTTATGAATATTATGAGCATTGCCATCTTTAAGGCAAAGAGATGGAAAAAAACTTCTCATAACAGAATTCTTAATTTTATCCATCCTTTGCTTCCTGTGCCTCATCCTAAAATACACCTACCGTATCCTCTCCGACAAGCCTGTCATGTGGTTAAAACTGTCCCGTTGGGTTTCGTTTTGTTTCTTGAGCTGGGCACCAATTAAAAGGAGTATTCAGTTTGTGATATTCATCAAGCTGTATGCTTGTGTGGTGTGCTTTTAAATCTTCGTCTTCAATGGAAAATTAAAAAAAAAAAAAAAGCCACTAGTGTTCTGCCAGGATTTTCCTGGTTATCAGCTTCCTACATATTACAGAAGAAAAAGGTAGTTTCCAGGACATTAATATGCTACTTTCCTCAGACATTTGCAGACATAGTTGAGACACACATTCAGTTAAAGAATATATATGCATATTATTTCCCTTTAATCTGCCATAAATGATCTTAATCAAAGTAACTGAATAACATTACTACTATATTTGTTTTTTTTATTTATTTTTTTTTTAATTTTTTTTTTCAACGTTTTTTTTTTTTTTATTTATTTTTGGGACAGAGAGAGACAGAGCATGAACGGGGGAGGGGCAGAGAGAGAGGGAGACACAGAATCAGAAACAGGCTCCAGGCTCCGAGCCATCAGCCCAGAGCCTGACGCGGGGCTCGAACTCACAGACCGCGAGATCGTGACCTGGCTGAAGTCGGACGCTTAACCGACTGCGCCACCCAGGCGCCCCTCATTACTACTATATTTGTATGAGGCATTGGAGGATCCAAAGTGCTGTCACTCACATGCTCTGCTATCACTTGATTCCACACTTCCTTGTACGACTGTGATCATTTCAGTTGGTCTCAGTAACAGAGAGCAGGCTTTGACATGTTATATAACAACTTAACTAATGGCCACCATGCACATCAGAGCAGACTGTCCTGTTGCCTAGTGACTATTATCCAAGGCAATCAGTGTCAACAGCAAATAGCACAGATATTTTTTGAACAGCTGTTTGTTGACCTAGATACAATATTTATATGGCTTACGAGTTTCTCCAGAAGAATCGGACCCTATCATAACCTACAGAAGAGAAATTTGTTACTCTTTAATGATTCATCGTTTTTTTCTAGAAATATTTTTTGAATGAGGATACCTTTGAGAAGGAGTGACAATAAGTGCCCAATAACAAATTTAAATGTCTCTAATAAGTTCCCAATGAGAAATTTAAATGTGGCTCAAGTTTGATTTTCTTAATTCACATTTAAATCTTTTCTGCGGAAGAGTATGCGAACTCACAATAATGCCAAATATTATCACAGCCCTTCCTGTCTCCTTCAGGACTTACATGTGACGTTTATTTGATGGTTGGAATTATTGTTAAGTCAGGGCAAAAAGCAAAATCACGTAATTCTCCTCAGGCCATTTTGCTGGGACCAGTATCCTGCAAAGGTCACCTTTAGCATTCTGCAAGGCTCAGCAGAAGCTCACTGTCCTGGGAGGGCCTGCACAGGGCACAGTCCCTCATGCTCCTGTCCACGGTCATCTCGTTGAGTTGATTTGTCAACGAATGCACAGCTCTGTTAGAGTTAACACACTGTGTTGTAACCATCGTTTTAGATCCCGGATGCCACAAAGACTATGAGCTACTTATCACAGGGATATGGCCCATTTATGTTTGGAGCATCTTGACTGGAATAGATGTGCTAAACAGAATCTGAAGGAATGAAATAAGGCCTTTTATTGTGCTTGAACATAGTCTCATATCTTTTATTTAATGCTTTGTGAAAGCTGGTAGGGACCGAATGTTTGTGTGCTTCCCAAGGTTCCCATGTTGAAGCCCTAACTCTCGACACGACGGTATTTGGAGACGCGGAACCTTAAGGAGGTAATTAGTTTTAGATGAGGTCATGAGAATGGAGTTCCCATATGGGATTATCTTTATAAGAAGAGAAAGAGACCAGAGCTTCCTCTCTCTGGTATGAGAGGACACAACAAGATGGTGGCTGTTGGCAAGCCCAGAAGAGGGTTCTTACCAGCACCTGACCATGCCAGCACTCTGGGCTCAGACTTCCAACCTCCAGAACCTTGAGAAATAAAATTCTGTTGTTGAAACCACCCAGTACATGGTATTTTGTGATGGCAGACTAAAACAAAAACCCATTTTTAAAAAAATTTAGGCCAAATTATTTGTTTAAAAATTGCGATATTGGGTCATCTTAAAGAAATGGAGAAAAGATGGATAATTCAATAAGTTGTTTAAGACAACTGGTTAGTCATTTAAGGAAAAACATGAGTCCTTGCCTTACTTTCTATGCCAAAATAAATTCTAGATGAAGGAAATATTTCAATATGAGAAGGAAATAAAATAAATGAGAGAAAGAGGGAAGGAGCGATGGAAAGAGAAAGAGAGGGAGGTGTGTGCCATTGGAGACTCAGAGACCAACAATGGTAAATGTGTTTACACTTTGGAGACAGATAAGGCCTTTTGTGTATGCTGTAGAACCCAGAAATTATAAAGGAAGATTTACCCACATAAATTTAAAAAAAAAAACAAAACAAAACACTGATTCCAAGAATAGGACCATTCACAAAGTTTTTAAAAAATGTAATTTAATTAAAAATAACAAGGATATGGAAAGATGTCGAATGTCATTAAAAATAAAGCAAATGGAAACTAAAACCACAGTATGTCATTTTCACCTATCAGGCTGACAAAGATTAATTGCTAGTGCCCCCTTACTTGTTAGGAAATGGAACAATGGGCTTTTCATAAACATTTTTTTTTTGTAGTGTTTATTTATCTTTGAGAGACAGAGCCTGAGGGGGGGGTGGGGGCAGAGACAGAGGAGGAGACACAGAACTGCCAAAGCAGGCTCCAGGCTCTGAGCTGTCAGCACAGAGCTCAGCACCGGGCTCCAACCCACAAACCGTGAGATCGTGATCTGAGCTGATGTTGGTCGCTTAACCGACTGAGCCACTCAGGTGCCCCTTAAACTTTTAATAGAGTACAGATTCTTGGAAGCATTAGGATGACACCTGAAATGCCTCCCAAACTTTTAAGTGCCACTCACTTTGATACTGAAATTCTACTAGAAATTTATGTTTCATTATTCACACACATAAATGGATGTCCATTAGTAAAAGATAGGTTTCCAAACTGTGGTAAAATAATAGTATGAATGTACTTATGCAAACAGAAATATGTATTCTTTTGCAAATATGTATTCTTACGCAAATAGAAAAGTATATATGGACGGATGTATTATACATGTAAAATTTACTACAGTCAATGGGATTTGAGAGTAGAGATGTGAAATTTTACATTTTATTTTATATACTTTGGTACCATTTAGCTTTTGTTAAAAGCCATAATTTGGTACAACTTTTATAATAAAAAATTAATTAAAACTATAAGAAGAATATGCCAACCTACAGTTCTGGGGAAATTAACATAAGTATGCGATTGCTAAGTTATACAAAATTATAGTAAAATATCAAAAAGAGAATTAATCCAAAATAAAATAATTTCAAAAATAAAGAGCTTAAAAGAAAAGTGTTCAGGAAACAAGTAGCATGTGTCAGGAAGTTGACAAGTCTCATCTATAATGCAGGTTCAGAAGCACGGAAGCCTGGGTCATACCTATCACTCAACCTCCCTTTTAATCAAGAAAAAGCTGGTGTGTGATATGGAGCAAATGAATGAGTGTGCAAATCAATAGGAGAGTATGAATGTGTTTATTCTTATACAAATAGAAAAGTATATATGGATGGATGTATTCACCCACCTCCTAAAGGGGTGGGTAGGTGGGTAGGGTTGGAGGGAGAAGAGTTTCAGAAGGGAGAAAAATCATTTCCGAGTTTAAATGAGCTCAAATACAGGCTATGACCTTCAGTAAAGACTTTCAAGACTAGATTCTTTGCCTCGGAAAATAATCAAACCAATCCCCTGTATTTTCTTATTTTAACATTTAGACTCTATAAGTAAGCAACAGATATATTTACACTTGTATTGTCTGCAAGGGGATGATGATCGAATTTGATGCTGAATTGGACCAAATATCCCAAATGGAATTTCCCACATCAGCTGTAAAACTGTAACATTTCATACAGTCATACGTATTCTGTTTTCACCTTGAACAGCTGTCCCACAAGTAAAGGTTTTTTATTCCAAGTCGGGGAAAACCTGTATTTCGTTTGAAATCATAATGTGTCCCATGAAAAGAAGAGTTACATGTCTGACACAGTTGGTTTCGGATTATCTCCACCTTTCTCAAATAAAGGTGCCCTCTAAATAGTGATTCTTTTTTTACAAAGCTCCCTCCTCTTCTCTTGAAGGAGGAGAAATATAAAATATTACAGCTGTCTTGTCTTCAAAGACCAGATATAATGGAAAATTGCTAGTAGTGATCAAAATGAACCGACCTCAGGATCAGAACAAAGTTCTTTATTACAGGTGAACACAATCAAGTACCTTCTGATTCCTAAAGTTCCATTTTGATTCTTTCTCCTTTTCTCTCCTTTCCTCCTCTCAAGTCTCCTCACAGCCACAGGCTACCTTTTCTCTGTATATTACACCACACACGTATACACATATGCACACATACAATATTTAGTAAAAACATCTGACACTTTATTATGGTTCCTCAAAATCTATCTGTGGGGAATAAGTTCAGGAATTCCCTGAGCTGGCACCAATGGGTTAACAAGGTTTGGGATGAAAGCATCTGAGATTAGGTAAACAGGGCAGAAGTGCCCCAACAAGGTACAATAGCAGAAAGCTGCCTTCACAGGAGGGAAGGACCAGAATAGGTAAACAAGGCTATAGACAGCAGCAGGAAGAAGTTGCCCTGGGGAGAGCTAATTAGCAAAAGAAAGGAGCCTTGCTAACCCTGAGGTAGTAAGCTCAGTCTTATCCCCTAGGCTAGCTAAAATAAACAGACCCTCAGCCTCCTGCCTACCATAAACAACCATCAGCCCCCAGGGGTTTTGTATTGACCCCTAACACCTTCCAAACCCCCTTTCTTTCACACAAGAGTTAATGTTCACGGTTTCATTGTCTCTTTAGCAAGTCCGTCACCATGTTTGTAAGCATAAAAACAGAGCAGGGACCCTTACTCGGGGCTGTTATCTCCTCTTGGACATTAGCATCTCTCACATTTTAACTCTGTGTCCCCTCTCTTGAGAGAACTCCAGACCCAGAGTCTATGACACTATTTAGCAAATAATGTGTTCCTAATAATGCAGTAGTAAAACTTCTGGATGAATCTACCGTATAAATGAAATAGTGGTTTTGGGCATCTGCAGAAGGAATCCTGGGCCCGGAGTAGCAAAATTTCCCAGGCCATGAGATTCAGTATTGCTTAATCCCATAAATGCCACTCACTGAGTTGCAAGCTACAACTGTCAAAACATAAAAGGAAAGTTCACCTGCCATACGTTGGATACATGTAATGTAGAGACGATCATTCCTGACTTAAGCATCTTCATGGCTACATGGGGCACAGAGCCGAAAAGATCAAGTTCTTGAAATGCTCACTAACGTCATGCAAATGTGAAGTAGGGTAACAGTGTCATATCAGGTCCAGAGATTCTCTGTATTGTCACGTCAGCTTTACAATGAGCTCCTGCTGCTGAAGATAGTTGCAGGATGTGATTCAAGTCTGGAGGTCGACCTATATACCCGTGGTGGGTTGCTCACCAGTACAGCCCCATGGATAACCGAAAAGTTTCAAAGTGATCATACAGTGTGGCCCTGCCACTTTCATTTACCCCTCAATGCTCTTTGCATTCTGCTCCGTGCCTAATCACCTGAAATAGCTTTTTAGATAATAAGCTTTTTAGGTGTTTAGATAATTAGTAAATAATCATCTTTATTACTAAATAAGAAACTATTATTCCTTCAATCAAAATAACAACGTGTGACAGTGTATACAGGCAAGTAAATGTACATGTATACACAGCAGATAATTTGGAAGAAATCACCCTAAAAAAGTGGTATCACTGGGTGATATCTTTGTTGATGGCTTTTTTTTTTTTGAGCTTTCTAATTTTTCTGCAGACATGTTTTACTTGAGTAAGAATAACAAACAATCCAATTAACTGGTGAAGACTCTTTTAAACATCTTTGTGTTAATCATAGATGCTTCCTAATTTATTCTGGTACTTTCAACTGTGGAGTGCTGACATTTATTACGCTTTCCAAAATGCAATACTGAACTCTAGGAAAAGACAATGTTGGCTTTAATGATTTGTTTTCAATTACTTCTTTAAAAAGAATTTGATGATGTGCTCTGGACATACAAAGATATGTGAAATTGGAAAGCTGTGGACTGCTTATGGGGGAATGAGACAGAAGTTAACAGCACACTTTATTAGAAAAAAAGAAATGAGGCTGCACATTTTTGCAACTATTTATATTACCAAACAGGGTAAGATAAATTCTCATGTGCCAATGACCTGAACAAAACAAGAAGTTCTTCCTTCACAGTGAAAAGAGAAACAGCTTAGGAATACAGTGAAGTCAAAAGAATAAGTTACGTACATACAGCATCATTTTCCTCTTGGGTGCGTTAGTCTGAATGTTTGATCTTTAGTTGAGATATACAGGAAAAGAGAGTCCAATTACTTTCTAAATGTCAACTAGGACTCTCTGGACTGAGTGCCAGTTCTGCTAGTGAGAGAAGTACTTCTTGGTGATGGAGGCTTCATACACTGGACTAGGAATCTTGTAAACTCTGTGACCCATGTGGGTAGAGCAAAGGTGCCAGTGAGTCCCTGTAGGTAGAATGGATGAGATGCGAAAGCAGAAGCCAATACTGTGCAGAGTCACTCCTACCAAATTAGAGGTAACTTATTCACAGCCCTGATATTATTTTGATGGTTCCCCTGAAAACTGTGACTTATTTGGAGTAAAACATCACATGCATTTTGCTTTATACGGAGTCGTGTTTTCAAATGGTCATCTTACTCTGCCAGGAAACACATTGGGGAAATTGATCAGAAAGTCCCCAGCATCGCTTCTCTCCACAACCATACTTTGCACAGTGATAACTGAAAGAAATCAATGAAACACTGAAGTAAAAACAGTTATGTACCCTGACCTACTCCTTATAGTTGGAACACATGAAAAGTGAATTCCAAATCTCTGTCTCACATGCCTGGCTTTTTGGCTAACTTTTTGTTGTGAATTAAAACCCCCATGCCAAAAAAAAAAAAAATTACACGTACAATACTTTGATTTAATGCAAAGGAAACATCTTAACTAATAATCTGGTGAAGAAATAGAATATCATCTGTCATTCAGAAGCCGACGCATGGTCCCTCCTATGGCTGCTCCCTCTCTTCTGCCTCCTCAAAGGTAACCACTATCTTGATATTTAAGTTCATCATTTGCTTTCAGTGTATGAAATATGATTTCATACATTCCTAAACACACAGTTTAAGTTCGCCTGTTTTTGAGCTAGATGTACGTGAAATCACAGAATCTGTCTCCTTTCATGCCTGGATTCCTTTGCTCAACGTTCCATGTTGACACTCATATGATGCAAGGAGCTATGCTTCTTTCAGTTCCATTGCTTACTTGTACTTTCTCCTATGATTATACCACAAATTTATTTTTCCATGCAAGTGCTGATTAACTTTCCAAACAACATTGCTAGGAATATTTTTGTAGGTGTCTTGCTATACATGAGCACACATTTCTAGAGGTGGAAATGCTGGCTACAGAGTATGTACACCTTCATCCATAACTCATCATGCTAAACTGTTTTCCGGGGTTCCCCTTTTCACCCCCAAGAACGGTGTATGGGAGTCCCCAGGGCTCTATATCCTCACTCACATTTGATATTGTAGTATCTGCAATATTGTGGTGTTATTATGTAATGAGAATGTAGTATTCTTAAAATGTTATATAGGTGGCCAGGGAGCCTGGGTGGCTCAGGCGGTTAAGCATCTGACTCTTGATCTCAGCTGGAGCCTGCTTGGGATTCTCTCCCTCTCCCTCTCTCTCTCTAAAAATAAATAAATAAACTTTAAAAAAAGATTTTCTGTAAGTGGTCATAAGGTGCCAACTTCCAGTTGTAAGATAAATACATTTTCTGGGGATATAATATATAGCATGGTGACTATAGTTAACAATAGTTACTGAGAGAGTAACTCTTTTTCTTAAAATTTTTTTTTAACGTTTATTTATTTTTGAGACAGAGAGAGAGACAGAGCATGAACGGCGGAGGGGAAGAGAGAGAGGAGAGGAGACACAGAATTGGAAGCAGGCTCCTGGCTCTGAGCCGTCAGCACAGAGCCTGACGTGGGGCTCGAATGCACGGACCACGAGATCGTGACCTGAGCTGAAGTCCAACGCTTAACCGACTGAGCCACCCAGGTGCCCCGAGAGTAACTCTTAAAAGTCCTCATCACAAGCACTGGGTGTTGTATGGAACCCGATCTGACAATAAATTATATATTTTTTTAAAAAGTCTTCATCACAAGAAAAAAAATTGTAACCATGTGAAGAATCTTAACTAAACTTATTGCGGTAATCATTTTGCAATACATACATATATCAAATCGTTATGTTGTACATCTTTACCACAGTGTTATATGTCAATTATAGCTCAATAAAGCTGAGGGGGAAATGTTCTGAATAACAGGGCTTTGTTAGTTATCCACGCTACCCATATCTTTACCCACTCTGTAGCTTGCTTTTTCACTCCCTTCATTGGGTCTTCGAGGAACCAAGGATATTAATTTTATTGTAGTAAAGTTTATCGATCACTTCTTCTATGGTGAGCATTTTTTGTATCCTGTTTAAAAAATCTACTCCTACCCTTATATAATGAAGATTTAGTCATATATTATCTTCTGGAAGATTTGTTATTCACTTTTCATATTTAGATGTACAATATACATAAAATCGATTTTTGTTTATGATTTGAAATAGGGCAAAATTTCTCTTTTTCCCATATGAGTAAATTTCTCCCAGTACCATTTATTGAAAAGATTGTTCATTTTTAACCTCTGTTCAAAGCCCTGTATTAGTTTCCTTTCTCAACAAAGAAGGACACAGACTCTATCTTAGGCTATTGGCATTCTCACTCATGCTACAAATGCATAGCTTTGAAAAAGTAGTAGGAATGTTTAGATTTAAGAGCAAATGAATTTGTGTATGTGTCCATCCCCACCTTCCTATGTCTATGCTTCTACCACGTTCACAGAGAGGTCTGTCATCCTGTATTTTTGGTAACAGCCTCCGCTCCTACTAAGTGTCATGTGTGTTCACTGCGGAGCAGTGAATGAAATTTCTTGTTGTCAGAGACGTTGAGCACAGCTGGGTTCGACTTGCCTAGCAACGGGGTTCTAATGTGACTTTTTTATTTTGTAAAATTCATGCCTCTAAAATACTTCGTGACATTTGGAAACCTTGTGTCTGTCTTACTGTGAACCATATGATGAACGCCATATGCTGGCAGATGAGAATAGAAGCTATTATGAATTGAAATATATTGAGTCTAAGGCAAAACTGGTATGGAGTATAAAATGTTCATTTTACACTCTCAGGTAGGTAATAATTTGAGTAATATTTGCCCTTAGAAGAGCAAAAACCAGTTTTGTTGTGCTCACCATAAAAGAAGCAGAAGTATAAATAGAGAGTTCATGATAAAAGGTTTGAAATAATCTTTCCTTGTTTGAGTTTTGCCTACTTGACCTTCTAAAACTTCTCATATCCTGTGCATTTACTCCATCTTGTATTGTGTATCTTTCATTCAGCCTTAATCTTGAAAACAAACCCAGGGAAGGAGTCTTGATGTGTGTTTATTTGCTCTCATGCTTCTGGCTCTTGGTTCTGTTCTGATTCATTTGGAGACTTCATAGCCTTTAGGTATTTGCCTTTTCAAATTTCAAATTTTTCTTACTTTGTTTTTTCTTCAGCATTTCCAGGCTCTTTTGGAATGCTTTTATTTCTAGAAATCAAAACCTAATATTCTTCAATCAGTCAGCTTAAGTTAATGCTTCCAAAATTATTCTATATTCTATCAAAAGCTATAATTCACTTACAGGAACCCATTTAATTCTTAATGAAGGCAAAAAGTCAGCAGAAAGAGAAGATATGATAGAAATGCAAAAAAAGAAGAACAGGGAAGAGAAAGTGTTTGGTAATAGACGGGTCTGGCCAATGAAAATGTGCCACTAAATCATATTGGATTTTTAAGGTCTATCACTAAATATTCTTAAGAATCTGCTGATATTAACTTTGCATTGGTATACACACGTGTGTATGCATATGACATATTACTGATTATCTAACAATTTGATAATATGGAAATCTATTGCATGTAATTTTGTGCTAGACAACATATTGCTACTTGTATTAGATACATACTTTGTATTTTATGTTATTGAAGAGACCCCCAGTTTTGAAATAAAAAGCCCCTAACTGTTTAATCCTATTTTATGAGTATCATAATACACATTTAGATTTATGACACATTCTATTTCTTTGATTACTGCCTTTCAATGAAATCTATTAATCTTCTTCTCAGCCTGAGAATCCACAGATACATGCAAACTTAATGAGCTATTCACTGCAACAGCATTTTTAAAAATGTTTTATTTATTTTTGAGAGCAAGAGAGACAGAGCACGAGTGGGGGAGGGGAGAGAGAGCAAGGGAGACACAGAATTCAAAACAGGCTCCAGGCTCTGAGCTGTCAGCACAGAGCCCAAGGCGGGGCTCGAACTCACAGACCGCAACATCATGACCTGACCCAACTGTCTTCTAAATATGAGGACACAGCCACAGATATTTCGCCACTGGCCTAGTAAGTTCCAGAAGCAGTTTATTTGGCCCCCAAATCTGCTCCATCTACTGAGGTGTAATTACTCAACTTTACAGGAAAACACAAAGAGAAAGAAAAACGTGACCATGAATGATCCTAACGGCAGAAGGAACACCATTTCTAATATCTGACTCAGGTTGTAAAGAAGTTTAATTTGTGCATAATCACCCAGGGTTGAGGCTAATCTAATTGATCAGTACAGATTTATGCTTCTAGAAGCAAAACACAACTATGGTAAAAAAATAACGTAGGTTTTAAACTGACCGTGTGCTTTTTTAAGGCACTGTGTAACTAAAGTCTACAAACCCCAATGCTTGTATCTTTCCTCTGCCTCTTCGGATCTACCCTTCCATCTCCCCTTCTTTGTGTTCGTCCCCATGCAGACTGAGCTGTATGAACCATATCAACAGACTCCCACAGTTTCTAGCTTCTGTTGGGGTTCATCAATGACAAGCACTAGCAGGAAATTGCAGAAAAGGAGGACAATGAGGCCAGGGTATTTATTACTCTGACTCCCTCCCTGTAACAGCACCTCGGCTGGTTGTATTCCTTGGTGGAAAGTCACTGTTCCTTCCTCACAAGGCTTCTCTACATGACTCTCCTTCTGGTTTCTAGTAATCCCACTGTTCCTTTATCCCTTCCAGCCATATTTTGTCAGGGTCATAAGCAAAAGGCCTCTTTATTTTATTTATTGTCATGCTTTAACGAGTCACATGTGCTTTCAGTGACATTTCTCTATTAACCAAAAGAACTAGACGTTTGTTGCTTGAGCAGACTGGATGAAGGTATTTCCTGAAAAGCTGTGAGATAATGGTTCTTATGTTTATTCCAGCATGGAATTGCCATCATTACCTCCAAGACAGTGAATTACAAGGAACTTGAATGCCACTCACTGGCTTTAAAATGTGCCTACTCCAGCAACCTTTTTGAACTCAGCTGGAGCAACTTCTTACTAGAGATGTTGGCAGATACAAGGGAAACAAAAGCAAAAATGAACTACTGGGACCTCATCAAGATACAAAGCTTCTGCACAGTGTAGGAAACCATCAACAAAACTAAAAGGCAGCCTATAGAATGGGATAAGATATTTGCAAATGACATATCTGGTAAAGGGTTAGTATCAAAATCTATAAAGGACTTATCAAACAAAACAAATAATCCAGTGAAGAAATGGGAAGAAGACATGAATAGATATTTTTCCAAAGAAGACATCCAGATGACCAACAGACAGATGAAAAGATGTTCACCATCACTCATCATCAGGGAAATACAATTCAAAACTACAATGAGATATCATCTCACACCTGTCCGAATGGCTAAAATTAACAACACAAGAAACAACAGGTGTTGGCAAAGATGTGGAGAAAGGGGAAAACTTTTGTTGTTGGTGGGAATGTAAACTGGTGCAGCCACACTGGAGAACAGTATGGAGGTTCCTCAAAAAATTAAAAATAGAACTACTCTATGACCCAGCAATTGCATTAGTAGGTATTTACCCAAAGGATAAAAAATACAGATTCAAAGAAGTATATGCAGCTGATATTTATAGCAACCTTATCAGCAATAGCCAAACTATGGAGAGAGCCCAAATGTCTACCGAATGATAAATGGATAAAGAAGATGTAGCTATCAAAAAGAATGAAATCTTGCCATTTACAACGACATAGATGGAGTCATATGAGCTATAGTGTATGATGCTAAGTGAAATAAGTCAATAGAAGAAACAAATACCAAGTGATTTCACTTATATGTAGAATTTAAGAAACAAAACAGATGAACATATGGGAAGGAGAAAAAGAGTGGGAGGAAACCAATCTTAAAAAACTCTTAAAGATAGAGAATAAACAGGGTTGGTGGAGGGAGGTGGGTGGGGGATGGGTTAGATGGGTGATGGGTATTAAGGAGGGCACTTGTTGTGATGAGCACTGAGTATTGTTTGTAAGTGAAGAATCACTGAATTCTACTCCTGAAACTAACACTGTGCTTAATGTTAACTTATCAGAACTTAAATAAAAAATTGAAAAGAAAAAAAATGTGCCTACTCATTAGTGGCTGAGTATAAGGAATATCTTAATCTGAGATGTAATGCACTTGATTAATAATAAGAGGCCACATGTATCTGGTGTTTATAAAGTGGTTGGGATTCTCTCTCTCTCTCTCTCTCTTGCTGCCCCTCTCCCCCATTCATGCTCTCTCCCTCTCTCTCTCTAAAATAAAAAATGAATCAATAAAATAAGGGCTTTTTGTCTAAGGAAAATTCCCAATGGTTCTTGGGCCCCACCGTGCAGTAACTCAGACCCCTAGTAGGCTTATTTCTTCAGCATGAGACTGTTGGATGACCTTTAAGTGTTGGGAATGTCATAGAATAAAAATCACATTCCCTGGGCAGTTGAGCACACATGGTGTCACTCAAAGGAGATGTCTGCTCAAACACAGGGAGCAGTTTGGAGGCCAGGGGCCATGCTGCAATGGCATTTGATTAATGGACTCCTCAGAAACTCTCAAAAAACAAAAGGTAAATAAGGACTCAAAACACAATTTCTCTTTTTCCCCATGTGTATCTCTGTGTCCTCTCCTTATACGGACAGTAGGGAAACTTAGGACCCACCCTAATTCAGTATGACCTCATCTTAACTAGTCAGATCTGCAAAGGCCTTATTTATGTATTTCCAAATCAGATCACATTCTGAGGTTCCAAGTGAACACGAATTTGGGGAGGACAGTACTCAACCCACTATAAATATTAATAGTAGCTATAGTCAATTTGCCACAAACAACAGGAGGGACTGTGATCTGAATTTTATATTGGAATCTCTGCTCTACAAGGATTCACAGCTCTATTTCTTCTCTCCTGATAGTGAGGACATGGTCACACGTGCGCTGCTTGACTTGGTTTTCCAAAGAGCACCTTTTCACTGCTTTAAATACCTATAATGGCAAGTGACTTAGTTGGTTTCTGTAGGTAGTCTATTTACTCAATTAAAGTAGACTATCATTGAGTCACAGGCTCATCTAATTAGCTGGAATGATAAATCAAACCCAAGTAATTTGGTTGTTCTCAATGACACGGCTCTTTTTTAAGGTCACTACCAAGGTGTATGCAATTAGCAGCTTGTCTCCCTGAAGGAATAATCCGGCCAGACTAAATTGTTCCGTGGCGGGAGAAGTAACTTGGCAACAATCAGCTGTTTTGTAATAATAAACACCCTTGCTGTTATCCTCCCTTTTTTGCAACCTAAATTACTTTCTCTTTCTCTCTTTTCTCCTTTTGGTTTTCTTTTCGCCCTTAAACAGTTGTTTGATTCAAAGAAATTTGTTGTTTTATCCCATTTATTTTAGTCACATATTTGAAACATCCATCAACATTATATCTTTAAGCCTTTTGGGGGGGGCTTTATTGAAGTATATTTGAGAAAGTCAAGCATTTTTAAAATAAGAATTATTCTTCCCTCTCTCTGCCAGGCTCTAGCACCGTCTTCTCACAATATCCTCGTACATGCTTTCTCCTGAGGGACATACTGGAATCCCAGGGCATCAACCACCACTGATTCCCTCATGACTCACAGATGAACTCTGAAACCTGACGTCTCTCCCATGAAACAGATCCATCTTCCCTCATGCGCATAAAACAGCAGTAAGAGGCCAGGTACAAAGAAGAGCTAACCTGGATACGGTCAAGTGCTAAAATGTGATTCGACGAAAGCCTTTACTCAAAGTACTCAAGACAGGGAGTAATTGTCTGTGGTTGGGGTTCTCAGAGTCAAAGTAAGGAAGAAGGTGTTAAGATAGGTTTACTGAGCTGATGTTACTTTTGCAGGTGGAAGAGAAGAAAGGACATTTCCGGCTGGAAAGGCACAAACAATGCAGTACAGTGGAAATAAGGGGGAGCCTGTGGAATTAGGAAGGAGACCATCCTGGCTGGCACAGAACACTCGTGTTAAAAGTTGGGAGGTACAGAGAGAGGAACCAAGATGGCAGAACAGCATGGAAGTTTTTTGTGTGTCTCACATCCATGAAATACAGCCAGACCAGCACTAAACAATCCTGCACACCTAGAAAACGGATTGGAGGATTAACACAACAATCTGCACAAACTGAACCACAGAATTCAGCAGGTACCCAGCACGGAGAGGTGAACGTGGGGAGCCAGAAGGCACAGGAAGGGAGGTGCTTTTGCGAGCGGAGAGGCGGAGACTGGGCGGGGGGAGAATAAGGGAAAAGCACCCCTCCCCAAAAGCAGCTAGAGAGAAAGTGGAAAATTGGAAACAGCCGCAGGGAGTAAACTAAAAAGGGAGAAGGGAGAAAGGAGAGGGTTTAACTTCCACGAAGACTGTAAACAAGGGGAGTGCAAAGGCTGCAACGCCACAGCCGGATACCTGGAGGTGCTCTGGTAGGAAGGGCGAATCCCCAGGAACAGAATGGGGTCCGGGAGGTTCTCAGGCCACACGGGGAAAAGCGGTTCCACTGCTGGAAGGACATTTGGAAGACACTGTTGATTCCACCTGGTCCCAGCAGACCCCGGAAAACGGCCACACTTGCTGGTGCTGGAACAAGGTCATTAAGGGTGAAGCCTGGTGCCAGATGTGTGTTGCGATTTTCCATAATCCCTGAAAAGCTGCTGCTACACTATCTCACGAACTTTTTCTGGGGCGGGCTGGCACCCGGCCGCAGTCTCGGGGCACCGGCAGCAGCAGGGTCCAACAAGTGTTCCTGGGTGCAGCCGACATTTGGCCATTGCTCATTCGGCCATTGCTCGGTGAGACCCTCCTACAGTGGGGCGGAGCAGGTCAAAGCCGCTGTCCTTCGGAAGTAATGGGCTGGGGAAAACAGCCACATGTGAGACAAAACTTGAGAGAGAGGTACTGCCTGGGGCCTGGTCACAGAGAATGAAAAAGCGGGGAGTGGACGAAAACTGAAGACAGAGGATAGGTGCTCTATTGCTGATCCGGGAGAACAGACCGGGTAGCTGAGTGGTGCCATTTTCACCGGTCCCGCCCATGGGCTTACGCACCTACGAGCGCCGCAACAATAGCAGCGCCATCTAGTGGAGAACAGAGCTGTTACACTGAGCCCCGCCCAACTGGGCCAACCTCGCTCTTCATGAACACAAGTCTCACCGCCTACTTAGTTTATGGACTATAAAGCACTACATAGTCTGACTTCTAGGGGAAAATGAAGTAATTTTAGTCCTATTTCAATCTGTTAGCAGGTCGATGTACTCAATTTTCTTTTTTTTTTCTCTTTTACACTACTTTTTTTTTTCTTGAATACAGGAAGAGAAAAAATTCATTTTTATTTTCAATTTCTATTAAAAATATTTTTCTTTAATGTTTTCACTATATTTTTTGCTTTTATGTAATTTTTTTCGAATTCTAGTTTATTTCCATCATTTCATTTTAGTCTACTACAGTGTATTCACTTTTCAAATTTTCAAATGATTTCCTTTTTTCTCTTTTTTCTCTTTTTTGTTTTTTTCTTTATCTTGAATACAGAAAGAGAAAAAATACATTTTTATTTTTAATTTTTATTAAAAATATTTTCTTTAATTTTTTTCATACTATATTCTTTACTCCTATGTAAATTTTTTCAAATTCTATTTTACTCCCATCATCTCATTTTAGTCTACTTCAGTGTATTCATTTTTTCAAATTCTCAATTTCCTTTTTTTTTTCCACCCTTTTTTTCCTCTAATCTGTCAAACCACTTTCAACACCCAGACTGAAACACATCTAGGATCTAACATCATTTATTCGATTTAATTTTGTTTGTGTGTGTTTAATTTTCAATTTTAATATTTTTTAATTTTAATTTTTTTAGTATTAATTTTTCTACCTCATTAATTCCTTTTCTCCCTTCAAAATGACAAAACGAAGGAATTCACCCCTAAAGAAAGAGCATGAAGAAACAGTATTTAACCAACACAGATACAAGCAAGATGTCTGAACCAGAATTAAGAATCATGATAATAAAAATACTAGTTGGTGTCAAAAATAGATTAGAATCCTTTTCTACAGAGATAAAAGAAGTAAAAAAGGAATGAAATTAAAAATGTTATAACTTAGCTGCAATCACGGATGGATGCAGCGGCAGCAAGGATGGATGAGGCAGAACAGAGAATCAGTGATATAGAGGACAAACTTATAGAGAATAATGAAGCAGAAAAAAAGAGGGAGATTAAGGCACAAGGGCACAATTTAAGAATTAGAGAAATCAGTGACTCATTAAAAAGGAACAACATCAGAATCACAGGGGTCCGAGAAGAGGAAGAGAGAGAAATAGGGGTAGAA
Organism: Neofelis nebulosa; assembly: GCF_028018385.1. Classification (NCBI taxonomy): domain Eukaryota; kingdom Metazoa; phylum Chordata; class Mammalia; order Carnivora; family Felidae; genus Neofelis; species Neofelis nebulosa. The sequence continues at coordinate 121,617,952 of NC_080787.1, forward strand.
GGGTTATGTGAGCAAATCATGGCAAAAAACTTTTCTTACCTGGGGAAAGACACAGACATCAAAATCCAGGAAGCACAGAGGACCCCCATTAGATTCAATAAAAACCAACCATCAACAAGGCATATCATAGTCAAATTCACAAAATACTCAGGCAAGGAGAGAATCATGAAAGCAGCAAGGGAAAAAAGCCCTTAACCTACAGGGAAGACAGATCAGGTTTGCAGCAGATCTATCCACAGAAACTTGGCAGGCCAGAAAGGAGTGGTGGGATATATTCAGAAAAATATATTCATTCAGAAAAATGAATCAGAAAAATATGCAGCCAAGAATTCTTTATCCAGCAAGGCTGTCATTCAAAATAGAAGGAGAAATTAAAAGTTTCCCAGACAAACAAAAATTAAAGGAGTTTGTGACCACTAAACCAGCCCTGCAAGAAATTTTAAGGGGGACTCTCTGAGGGGAGAAAAGATGAATATATATATATATATATATATATATATATACACACACACACACACACACACACACACATATTTATTTATTTATTTATTTATCAAAGGCAACAAAGATTAGAAAGGACCAAAGAACACCACCAGAAACTCCAACTCTACAAGCATCATAGTGGCAATAAATTCATATCTTTCAGTACTCACTCTAAACGTCAATGGACTCAATGCTCCAATCAAAAGACATAGGGTAACAGAATGAATAAGAAAACAAGATCCATCTATATGCTGTCTACAAGAGACCCTCTTTAGATCTAAAGACATCTTCAGATTGAAAACAAGGGGATGGAGAACCATATATCATGCTAATTGTCAACAAAAGAAAGCCAGAGTAGCCATACATATATCAGACAATCTAGACTTTAAAATAAAGACTGTATCAAGAGATGCAGAAGAGCATTATATCATAATCAAGGGGTCTATCCACCAAGAAGACCTAACAATTGTAACCATTTATGTGCCAAATGTGAAAGCACCCAAATACATAAATCAATCACAAACATAAACTCATTGATAGTAATACCATAATAGTAGGAGACTTCAACACCCCACTCACAACAATGGACAGATCATCTAATCAAAAAATCAACAAGGAAACAATGGCTTTGAACGACACACTGGACCCGATGGACTTAACAGATATATTCAGAACATTTCATCCTAAAGCAGCAGAATATACATTCTCTCCAGTGCACATAGAATGTTCTCCAGAATAGACCATATACTGGGACACAAATCAGACCTAAGTAAGTACAAAAAGATCGAGATCATACCGTGCATATCTTCAGACCACATCACTATGAAATTTGAAATCAACCACAAAAAAAATTTGGAAAGGTAACAAATACTTGGAGACTGAAGAACATCCTACTAAAGAATGAATGGGCTAACCAAGCAGTTAAAGAGGAAATTAAAAAGTATGTGGAAGTCAATGAAAATGATAACACCACAACCCAAAACCTCTGGGATGCAGCACAGGCAGTCATAAGAGGAAAGTATATAGCAATCCAGGCCTTCCTAAAGAAGGAAGAAAGATCTCAGATACACAACATAACCTTACACCTTAAGGAGCTGGAAAAAGAATAGCAAATAAAACCCAAAATCAGCAGAAGACAGGAAATAATAAAGATTAGAGCAGACATTAATGCTATTGAAACCAAAAAAACAGTAGAACAGATCAATAAAACCAGAAGCTGGTTCTTTGAAAGAATTAACAAAATTGATAAACCACTAGCCAGTTTGATCAAAGAGAAAAAGGAAATGACCCAAATAAATAAAATCAAGAATGAAAGAGGAGAGATCACAACCAACACAGCAGAAATAAAAACGATAATAAGAAAATATTATGAGCAATTATATGCCAATAAAATGGGCAATCTGGAAGAAATGGACAAATTCCTAGAAACATATACCAAAACTGAAACAGGAAGAAATAGAAAATTTGAACAGACCCATAACCAGTGAGGAAATCAAATTAGTAATCAAAAATCTGCCAAAAAAAAAAAAAAAAAAAGAGTCTAGGGCCAGATGGCTTTCTAGGGGAATTCTACTAAACATTTAAGAAAGAGTTAACACCTATTCTCCTGAAGCTGTTCCAAAAAATAGAAATGGAAGGAAAACTTCCAAACTCTTTCTATGAAGCCAGCATTACCTTGACTCCAAAACCAGAGACCCCACTAAAAAGGAGAACTATAGACCAAATTCCCTGATGAACATGGATGCAAAAATCCGCAACAAGATATTAGCCAACTGGATCCAACAATACATTAAAAAAATTATTCACCACAGCCAAGTTGGATTTATACCTGGGATGCAGGGCTGGTTCAATATCCACAAAACAATTAATATGATTCATCACATCAATAAAAGAAAGGACAAGAATCATATGATTCTCTCAATAGATGCAGAGAAAGCATTTGACAAAATACAGCATCCTTTCTTGATAAAAACCCTCAAGAAAGTAGGGACGGAAGGAACACACCTCGAGATCATAAAAGCCATATACGAACGACCCAATGCTAATATCATCTTCAATGGGGAAAAACTGAGAGCTTCCCCCTAAAGCCAGGAACAAGACAGGGATGTCCACTCTTGCCACTCTTATTCAACATAGTATTGGAAGTCTTAGCCTCTGCAATCAGACAACACAAAGAAATAAAAGTCATCCAAATCGGCCAGGAGGAGGTCAAATTTTCACTCTTCGCAGATGACATGATACTCTATATGGAAAACCCAAAAGATTCCACCAAAAAACTGCTAGAATTGATTCATGAATTCAGCAAAATTGCAGGATATAAAATCAGTGCACAGAAATCGGTTGCATTCCTACACACCAACAATGAAGTGACAGAAAGAGAAATCAAGGAATCGATCCCATTTACAGTTGCACAAAAAAACCATAAAATACTAGGAATAAATCTAACCAAAGACGTGAAAAATCTATACGCTGAAAGCTATAGAAAGCTTATGAAAGAAATTGAAGAAGACACAAAAAAATGGAAAAAGATTCCATGCTCCTGGATAGGAAGAACAAATAGTGTTAAAATGTCGATACTACCCAAAGCAATCTACGTATTCAATGCAATCCCTATCAAAATAACACCAGCATTATTCACAGAGCTAGAAAAAATAATCCTAAAATTTGTATGGAACAAGAAAAGACCCGAATAGCCAAAGCAATCTTGAAAAAGAAAACCAAAGCAGGAGGCATCACAATCCCAGACTTCAAGCTATACTATAAAGCTATAATCATCAAGACAGTATGGTACTGGTACAAGAGCAGACACTCAGATCAATGGAACAGAATAGAGAACCCAGAAATGGACCCACAAACATATGGTCAACTAATCTTTGACAAAGCAGGAAAGAATATCCAATGGAATAAAGATAATCTCTTCAGCAAGTGGTGCTGGGAAAAGTGGACAGTGACATGCAGAAGAATGAACCTGGACCACTTTCTTACATTATACACAAAAATAAACTCAAAGTGGATGAAAGACCTCAATGTAAGACAGGAAGCCATCAAAATCCTCAAGGAGAAAGCAGGCAAAAACCTCTTTGATCTTGGCCACAGCAACGTCTTAACACGTCTCCAGAGGCAAGGGAAACAAAAGCAAAAATGAACTACTGGGACCTCATCAAAATAAAAAGCTTTTGCACAGCAAAGGAAACAATCAGCAAAACTAAAAGGCAACTGACAGAATGGGAGAAGATATTTGCAAATGACATATCAGGTAAAGGGTTAGTATCCAAAATCTATAAAGAACTTACCAAACTCAACACCCAAAAAACAAATAATCCAGTGAAGAAATGGGCAAAAGACATGAATAGATACTTCTCCAGAGAAGACATCCAGATGGCCAACTGGCACAGGAAAAAATACTCAACATCACTCATCATCAGGGAAATACAAATCAAAACCACAATGAGATACCACTCACACCTGTCAGAATGGCTAACATTAACAACTCAGGCAACAACAGATGTTGGCGAGGATGTGGAGAAAGAGGATCTCTTTTGCACTGCTGGTGGGAATGCAAACTGGGGCAGCCACTCTGGAAAACAGTATGGAAGTTCCTCAAAAAATGAAAAATAGAACTATCCTATGACCCAGCAGTTGCACTAGTAGGTATTTATCCAAGGGATACAGGTATACTGTTTCAAAGGGACACATGCACCCCAATGTTTATAGCAGCGCTATCAACAATAACCAAAGCTTGAAAAGAGCCCAAATGTCCATAAATGGATGAATGGATAAAGAAGATGTGATACACACACACACACACACACACACACACACACACACACTGGAGTATTACTCGGCAATCAGAAAGAATGAAATCTTGCCATTTGCAACTATGTGGATGGAACTAGAGGGTATTATGCTAAGTGAAATTAGTCAGAGAAAGACAAAAATCATATGACTTCATTCATATGAGGAATTTAAGAGAAAAAACAGATGAACATAAGGGAAGGGAAACAAAAATAATATAAAAACAAGGAGGGAGATGAAATAGAAGAGACATAAATATGAAGAACAAACTGATGGTTACTGAAGGAGTTGTGGGAGAGGAGATGGGCTAAATGGGTAAAGGGCACTAAGGAATCTACTCCTGAAATCATTGTTGCACTATATGCTAACTAATTTGGATGTAAATTTAAAAAACAAAAAAATAAATTAAAAAAAAAGTCAGGAGGTACAGCAATCAGAAAGAATGAAATCTTGGGGCGCCTGGGTGGCACAGTCGGTTAAGCGTCCGACTTCAGCCAGGTCACGATCTCGCGGTCCGTGAGTTCGAGCCCCGCGTCAGGCTCTGGGCTGATGGCTCGGAGCCTGGAGACTGTTTCCGATTCTGTGTCTCCCTCTCTCTCTGCCCCCACCCCGTTCATGCTCTGTCTCTCTCTGTCCCAAAAATAAATTAAAAAAAAAAAAAAAAGAAAGAATGAAATCTTGCCATTTGCAACAATGTGGATGGAGCTAGAGGGTATTATGCTAAGCAAAATTAGTCAGAGAAAGACAAATATCGTATGACTTCACTCACATGAGGACTTGAAGATACAAAACAGATGAACATAAAGGAAGGGAAGCAAAAATAATACATAAACAGGAAGAGGGACAAAACGACTCTTAAGTACGGAGAATAAACAGAGGGTTACTGGAGGGATTGTGGGAAGGCGGATGGGCTAAATGGGTAAGGGACATTAAGGAATCTACTCCTGAAATCATTGTTGCACTATATGCTAACTAACTTGGATGTAAATTTAAAAAATAAACTAAATAACAATACCAAGCAAAAATAGTATAAAAACAAGCAGGGGGACAAAACATAAGAGACTTAAATATGGAGAACAGGGGGTTACTGGAGGGGTTGTAGGAGGGAGGATGGGCTAAATGGGTAGGGGCATTAAGGAATCTACTCCTGAAATCATTGTTGCACTATATGCTAACTAACTTGGATGTAAATTTAAAAAAAAAAAATTAATTAAATAAAAATACCAAAAAAAAAAAAAAAAAAGTCAGGAGGTAAATCGTAGAGACAAAGACCAGATGATATGGTGGCATTTAATGCCAACGTAAAGAGTTTGAATGTCCTCTGTGAAAGGTCTGGAAGTCTCACTATGGAAGGTTGAACATAGTGTGTAAGGCAGATCAGCCTGGTGGTCAGATATAAGATGAATTGGGCTGTGAAAACTGGTCAGAGGGTGGCTGAGGCAATTAAAGCACGAAATGAGGAAGATATGGCAGGAATGAAGAAAGTATAAATCTAAAAGCTAATTCCCAAGAAGAATCAACACGTCTCCATGGCAGATTCAATGTAGACACAGAAGCAGGAGATAAGATAGAAATACAGTATGATGAAGAAGGAAGTGTGGAAACAAGAAGCGAATTCATTCTCAACCTTGTCACTGAAGAGCTATTTGAACTTGAATAAATGTCTTGGCTTTCCTGAGTGTCCATAAAATGTGGGAATTAGACTGGATGACTCCTACGATTTCTTTCCACCTCAACTTTAAAGTTTAGTAGTGCCCAAGAGCAGGCTTAGATGTATCATGGTCTTTTCTGCACCTCCGCTCACTTACTCCAAATGGAAATATCTTCCTTATTGGGGTGTGCAGATTAGTTAACTTTGAAATGAAGCACTGGGTAAGTGATTTACTTCAGAAGCATATCCATAAACATCTTTCTGTGCCCCATATTCATCTTTTATTCAGCAACTCTGGCATTTTGATAGTGAGTTAGGGGAGGACAAGAAAGGAACACATTCTGCAAATGTATGTTTGGTGATTGATCTGTTTTGCAAGCAAATTCTTAAATGTAAATCCTCATGAGACATGCACATGTATATGTAAAGAGGTTAAAGAATACTGATTAAATTTATTTAACTGTCATAATTTAAATCTCCAAATATATGGTGTCCTTAAGAAGCTATACCCATGGTCCAAAGTCTATATCATGACACTTGAAGGCTCTTACAAACTGATCCTTAAAAATTTGTCTCCTCTTTGGCTCACTTCAAAGTGAGCCATATGCAGATCTTCCTCAATTTGCAATGGGGTTATGTCCTGATAAACCCACTATAGGTTGAAAATATCCTAATTCAAAAGTTCACTTAATACACCTAACCTAATAACATTATAGCATAGCCTTGCCTACCTTAAATATGCTCAGAACACTTTTATTAGTCTATAGTTGGGCGAAATCACCTAACACAATGCCTGTTTTATAGTAAAATGTTGAATATCTTATGTAATTTATTGAACAGTACATTGAAAGTGAACAACAGAATGGTTGCTAGATATAGAATGGTTGTAAGTGTATTGGTCGTTTACACTCGTGATCGTGAGGCTGACGGGGAGCCGTATCACAAAAAAGCAACATACTGCATATCACTAACCCAGGAAAAGATCAAAATTCAAAATTCGAAGTACGGTTTCTACTAAAAGGATATCACTTTCACACCATCATAAAGTTGAAAAATCCTAGGTAGAATCATCATAAGTCGGGGACCGTTTGTCTTAACATACAGATCTGTAGGTCAGAAGTCTGACACAGCACTAAGTCAGGAAGCAGGCAGGACCTTCTGGAGGCTCTAGGAAAGAACTCATTTCCTTGCTTTTCCAGCTTCCAGAAATGGTCTCCTTTCTCCTTCAACCAGCATCATTGAACCAGTCTTTGTGAGTAGCATCTCCTTCTGACAGCCAGGGAAGATTTTCTACTTTTCAGAACATATGGGATTAGATTGGGCTCACCTGGATAATCCAGAATAATCTTCCCAACTCAGTTTCATTTAATCTTCCCACTTAATTTAATCACCTCTACAAAGTCCTGGTTTGCTGTGTTAAGTAACATAGTCACAGGTTCCAGGCATTAGGAAGTGGACACTTTTTTTTTTAATTTTTGAGTACAATTGACACACAATGTTACATTAGTTTCAGGTCTGTAACTTCTCTGTATGTTATGCTACCCTCACCACAAGTACAGCCACCACCTGTCACCATATAACCTAGGGACTATATTCCCTGTGCAGTGACTTTTATTCCCATGGTTTATTCACTCCATAACTGGAAGCCCGTATCTCCCACTTTCCTTTGTCATTTTGTCTGTCCCTTCACCCCCCCTTCTCTCTGGCAACCATCAGTGGGTTCTCTGTATTTATAGGTTTGATTCTGCTTTTTTTTTTTTTTTGTTTTGTTTTTTTTTTGTTTTTTTTTTTGTTTTTTTTTTTAGGGGATGGGAGAGAATTTTAATACATTCACCAAATTAAATGAAAAGACAACATACGGTAGACACAACTTAAAGACAATTTAGAATCATAAACATGAACGGGGGAGGGGCAGAGAGAGAGGGAGACACAGAATCGGAAACAGGCTCCAGGCTCCGAGCCATCAGCCCAGAGCCTGACGCGGGGCTCGAACTCACAGACCGCGAGATCGTGACCTGGCTGAAGTCGGACGCTTAACCGACTGCGCCACCCAGGCGCCCCGGTTTGATTCTGATTTTTGTTTGTCTACTCATTTGTTTTGTTTTTTTAGATTCCACATATAAGTGAATTTATACAATTCAACACCAAAACACCAAAACAACACCAGTCCAATTAAAAAATGGGCAGAGGATCTAAATAGAAATTTTTCCAAAGAAGACATACAGACATGTGAAAAGATGCTCAACATCACTAATCATCAGGTAAATGCAAATCAAACAAAATGAGATACTACCTTATACCTGTCAGAATGACTAAAATGAAAAAGCCAAGAAATAACAAGTGTTGGCAAGAATATGGGGGAAAAAGGGACACTTCTGCACTGTTGGTTGGCATGTAAATTGGTGCAGCCACTGTGGAAATCAGTATGGATGTGCCTCAAAAAATTAAAAATAGAAAACCATATGATACAATAATTCCACTACTGAGTATTTACCCAAAGCAAACAAAACCACTAATTTGAATACATACACATACACACACACACACACACACACACACACACATATACACACACACACACACACACACACACACATACATACACATACCCCTATGTTTACAGCAACATTATTTACAATAGCCAAGCTATGGAAGCAATCAAAGTGTCCATCAATAGACAAATGGGAAAGGAAGATGTTTTACATATATATAATATTCCACATATGGAATATTATGCAGTTATATCAAAGAATGAGATCTTGCCACTTGCAACAACATGGATGGACCTAGAGGGTATTATGGTAAGTGAAGTAAGTCAAACAGAGAAAGACTCACATGTGGACTCTAAAAACAAAACAAGGGAAGTGGAAGCTTTGAGTGGCCATTATTCTGCCTACCAAAATGGCATAAGGTATACAATTATTAGCTGTTGGTCATAGTCATTCATTCATGTTGAAGTTTCCATGATAAAACTATGCAGCAGTCAAAAGAAAACAAAGAGGAAATGCTTTAGTAACAAAACTGTGGACACAGAGTGACACATTCGCCATGTTATCAACAGCATAAGTCAGTAGCCAATGGAAATTACTAAAAAGTATAGTACTGATACTTACATATAGAAAGCATATATATATATATATATATATATATATATATATATATATATAAGCCAAGGGTTCTTCTAATACTCTCATATTTGTTTAGGTGTTTTTCTCCTCTTTCAGCTTTATTGAAATATAATTGACATACAGCACCATGTAAATTTAAGGTATACAGCATAATGACTTAACATTGTTGTTAAATGATTACTACGATAAGTTTGGTTAGTTTGTTTAGGTCTTTAACATCTGGAAAACAGGGCTTACATTTGGAGAAGCTTTTTATGATTAACAAGAAATCTTTGCTAAAAGAAAATAGTGCTTATTCCTCTTTAGAATTCCCAATACATTTCTATTCTGCTTATTTTTAACTGTCTTTTCAAGCTCTTAGAGATGTTTATTTTTTTAATGTTTATTTATTTATTCTGAGAGAGAGAGAGAGAGAGGGTGCATGCATGTGCGTGGGGGAGGGGTAGTGAGAGAAGGAGACAGAAAATCCCAAGCAGGCTCTGCCCTGTCAGTGCAGAGACCGTCGCGGGACTCCATCTCATGAAACGTGAGACAATGACCTGAGCCAAAATCAAGAGTCAGAGCCTTAACATACTGAGCCATCCAGGCACCCTTAAACTCTTAGAGATTTTTAAATTATATTTTAATCTCCTGGTTTAAAAATCCTCAAAATGATATTTTTGATGAAAAAATTAGTAAATAACAAGCCATGTTTTTAAGGAATAACATTTTAAAAAAAATTTTTAAGTAGTCTCGACACTCAGTGTGGGACACAAACTCATGTCCCAAGGATCAAGAGTCACATGCTTTACCAACTGAGCCAGCCAGGTGCCCCCCAAAATATTTTTAAGAGATTAGTATTCGCTACGTCAAATAACCTCTGAAACATTATCATGAAACAAGGGCTTAATTTGTGCCAAATCTGGCAACTTGGGTGTTGAGGGTGGGCCAGGGAGGGAGCGTGGGGAAATGTGTTCTTATGAGGCCTGTGAGGAGAGATGGAAATGACAACAAAAACAACAACAACAACAATCCTATCTTTTGACTCCTAAAGTTCTGTAATTTAACAAAGCTCTCATTACTCATTCTTTTCTTTTTTCCTTTTCAATTTTTTTTCAACTTGTAAAATGGTATGGAATGTTAGATAATTCTATTTCTTTCCATTTATAATTTGATGGCATATATTTTCTCTGTAGTTATAAGTAAAACTTTTGATAATGCAATTGCATTGCATAATGTACTGACTGCTCTTTAAAGCTTAAAACTGGGGGCTGCAGAGCTTTGAAAACATGCTCTGTTCAAACCAATCATCGCCATGTAATTCATGGTAAGATTGCCAATGGAGTGCATGAAACAACGGCTCTTCAGCTTCTCCCATGGACTTTGCATATGCCTTCTCTTTATTTTCAGGAACCATTTTGGAAACATGGATAGATATTCACAGGTGGTGGAGACAAGAGACTGCTATAAAGAAAGATATCTCGAGTTCAACCGGAAGCTGTTGACCCTGCTAAGGTATAAACACTCTCTTTATGTTCTTGAAATCATCAGTGAAATCTGTTACCCACTAATAGCTTGGGGGGAGTCAAGGATCTATTTTATTTGTTTATTGTGGAAACTGAAAAGTCTGAGCACTTCATCTGTTCCACGAGACATGTTACAGGGCAGCAAATAAACTGAACTGTTTTTGCAGAAGCTTGGGCTCAGAACAGGATGTGACCACAAGTAGGTGATCAGGACTAACACAGGGAGCAGAAGGGATGAGGGTTCAAACTAATCTTAAGTAGGTCTTCAATAGACAGGGGACCCAAACTGACATCTGTGTTAGAAAACAAATCAAAATATTTCTCTGGCTAGCCTCTCACTGCCTTGAAAAGCCATTTTTAACTCTAAGTACTTAAGTCAATATATACTCATTATATAAAAGCTAAGTATGTAATTATGTGTTTGCTTATCTTTTCTAAGAAAAGAATATCAAAAATATTCTGCATTTAGGAAATGCCCATGCAAAGTTGACGCTTTCTTTTTGATTTATTTTTTATCTCAACCATTCAGGTTGGGGAGTCATAAATAGAACTTTAAAAACCTCTCATATGGTTCTATACACTACATATAGCTGATTTTGATCTATTTCTCATTTCCATTTCATATTCCTAGACTCACAGCATGTTACTTCTCCTCTGTTGTAATTTGTGTTCGGATTCATTTCTGTATTCCGCACAACTTGACATTCATGTTCATCATTCCCCTGATATTACCAGAGCCAATGACATCCTCTGAGTCAAATCCAGCATCTTTTCTCTCATTTTCTTTTAAACTTTCCTTACCTAATCATACCCTTGACCATAATATTTTTCTTAATCTTCTGACCAGTATCAGCTTCATGGATATCCCATGCTCCTAGTACTTACAATGGCTTATTATGTCTTTTAGAAAAAGGCCTTTTGTGGGGTTTTTTGCCTACTCCTGTTTTTCTCTCTCTTAGTGTTTCAAAAACCTACCTGGCCTGGGGCACCTGGGTGGCTCAGTCAGTTAATTATCTGACTCCAGCTCAGGTCATGATCTTGCAGTTCACTAGTTTGAGCCCTGCATCAGGCTCTGTGCTGACAGCTTGGAGCCTGGAGCCTGCTTTGGATTCTGTGTCTTCCTCTCTCTCTGCCCCTCCACCATGCATGCTCTGTCTCTCTCTGTCTCTCAAAAATAAATAAAAATGTTAAAAAAAAATTTTTTAAAGAAAAATAAAACCCCTACTTGGCCAAATCCATTTTTTTTATTATTTTGTTCATTAAGTCTTTTTATGTATTACTAACTATATGTAGGTGACCCCAACATTGCTTACCCAATGGTTTTCATAAAATACACCCTGGAATTTTATTTCCTATTTTTTGCCTCTCCAAAAAAGAATTACTTCTTGAACAACTCATGCTTTCGAATCCTCTGTATATGGATAATTTCAGGGTCTATTTTAGTATCTGATATTCTAAACTTAATATATATATAAAAGAGTCTGAGCACTTCACCTGTTCCATGAGATATGTTATAGGGCTGCACATAAGCCCTGTCAGTCATGTAAGCTATTTCAGCAGAAGCTTGAGCGTAAAGAGTGATTTGACTACAAGATGATCAGGGTAACACAAGCAATAGAACAGATTGGATTTGAACTGATCTTATGATATATACATATAGGTATATACATAGGATATCAACATATGTGTGTGTCTGTGTGTATATATGTATATATATAAATATTTTTTTAAGTTACCTGAGAGATGATTTTCTAGAAAGAATAGATGGCAAACTATAAGAGTATTTCAAGAGTAGAGGGTTTGAAGAAAATAATGTTTACATAGCTTTTATTCTTTTTAATTGTTTAGAATAGATATTCCTTAACTGAACATTTTGTGCAGGATGATATGTTAGGTAGTATAAGGGATTAAAAATAAATTCAAAACATCTGTGCCTGTAATAGTTTACAAACTAGACCACTAACTTAAGAATGAACCATAATATAAGATGGAATATATAACGTTCCATAAGTTCTTCTGATGACAGAGAACTTCATCAGGTAGGCTGAGGTGGGTTTTCAAGAAGTCTTATATAGCAAGTGGCATCACTGTATTTTTCTCTGTGACAGTACCCACTACATTGTAAATACCATAAAATACCAGATACATGGCTGGATGGATGGATGTGTTGGTAGGTATGAAATAGATAACATTTGAGTCAAATTATAATGGAAAGGAGAGAATTCAACAAGCAAAGCATATCGGAGAAAGACATTTTAAGTGGAGAGAAAACCATGAACAGACACGATAAGGTGGAAAATAGGGGTGTTTAGAGCAGAACAATGGCTCAATTTGGCTATCAGATATATGAGAAAAAAATAGGAAAGTAAACTTAATAAGTCAATTCATGGCCTCAAGAACTGAAATCCCAGTGCTGATTATCAGCCAGTGTAAATCCATATGGTGCTACCAGCTGCTAAAATACTGAAATCTTCCATATCATTTGGGTAATAATATAACAGAAACTGAAATAAGCAATGCCAATTAAAAATAAAAATTTAAACGTGAATTCATTACTTCAAACCTAGAGTTGAAGGCTGTCACAACAACCATTGTAATTTGGGCTTCCTGAGGCCCAACATCTGAGAATATTTCCAACATGGTCTACCTGTCCAGCTGAGGTCATGCAACCGGGGTGCCTTCCTGAACATTTTTACAAGCCCGTGCTCCATAAGAATAGCCAGTTTATCCCCATTTTCATTTGCTGCTGTTTCCAAATGGCTTACTTTTTCCTTGGATTATCATCAATTGTATCGGTCATACACAAGCACCTTGAGATTCTTGTGTAGGTCATAAGTGTGCAATGTTTTGAAAGTCACAAATTTACATGAACAAATATTTTTAAATAAACACTTAGAATGAAGAGGCAGGATATTTTGGATAAGTTTATAACTTTTCTTATAAATATAAGCACGCTCTTCTGAATGTACAACAGAACAAAGAAAAAAGGGAATTTATACTGAATCTCAACCTAGGTTGACTTGATGGGAAAATTAAAACAGCCCAGAAGCTCTTCTAAGACACTGTAAGAATCAGCAGACAATGTACACATTATTTGTATCTCTACAATGAGAAAAAATGATCATTTCAACAAAAATATGTGGATTATAATTACTATTGACAAATACCAGATACAAGTGATGCTCCAAAAGATATTACTCAAAATTAAATTTGCTACACATTTACATATTACATCAAAATGACAATTTGTTCTGTTAAAGGTCATGGTTCAGATAAAGAAAATTTTAAATTTCGATTACTGTCAATTATATAGTGAACACAATCTGGGATTTTCAGATTTTCTAGAACTTAAAAAAATGAATACTATGGATATATCATTATAAGCTTGACTTAAGGCATACACACACACACACACACACACACACATACACACACACAAACTGAAATAAGAAAACCACATTTTGGAAACTTATTAATTTATCATTATCAACTATGTTTCAACTTTCATATTAAAGTATTTTAAAATTTTAGTTAAAACATGAAACTCAGTATTTGTGGATAGTTTAATGGTTTTTGTGGGTCTCATGAAGGTAGAATAATATATATGAAATGACTTATCAAACTTTATGGTCAGAGCTCAGGAAAAATGCCTTCGCTGAAAAATGCTTAATGAATTTTGGAAAAAATTTTGGAGAAAGCCTGGAGTATTAGCCCAAGTATTACAAAAGTTCCTGGATGTTCTAAGTTGGCATTTCACTCTCGAGGATGATGTAATAAAATATAATTCAAGTAAATCCTTTGTTTAAAATGTGAATCAAATACCACAGAGAATGAAAGAATATGAGAGAAGATGTTTGAAATAACAAATTTAGGAAGATTATTTAGATCTGATGATCAGCATGGTCAAAAAAAGAGATGCAAAATATATAAAATTCCCAGACTCTATCTTAAAGGCTACCATTTTTTAAATGTGATGGCTCACTACAAGCTGTAAGAAGATTCACTCAATACTATGAGGAACTTTCTAAAAGAGTTGATGTCAAATAATTGGTTCAGATAAGGATATTATTTGTCTAATGATGGCCATTGTTAAATTATGATATGGCCAAAACAACAATTTGGTAATTACTAGAATATTTTGATGCACAATCTACATTACAAATTACACTACTTGGGCCAGTTAGATAGATTGAAAGATACATAATGGATGGATGGATGGATGGATAGACGGACAGATACCCCTCCTATACTGAACTTTTAAAATTTTGATTATCATAAGCCTCATCTTCCATGCAGCATGACAGTGAAAAGCATATGGACAGGTGTGAATTAGAAATAGACCTGGGTTTGATCCTAATTCTGCCATTTACCAGCTATGTGACTTAGCAAGTTATGAAATTCCCCTAAAAGGATTAACCTCGGTTTAGGAAAGATGAATAATAATGCTTGTTTCATAACACCATTGTAAAAGCTCATGAAATCATGCACATAGATTGCACTGAACAAACATAAACAGTCCTCCTCCTGCTCCCAGGAAAATCACGCTGAATACACTGGCCAGGCTGATAGTAGCTTCTGACCCCATGACAGTATGTTTTCTACCCCATATTATTTCCTATGAAATTCTGAAGGAAAAGTTAAAACTAGCACCTTGAGTAAGTGTGCTTGAAAATAAACACTACTACTATTAGAAGCTTTGTTTTTCCTAAAGCCATCATGGTTGAGACAAATATTTATTTAATAGAGTATAAACTCCATGAAGTTGCTTCTTGTCTCTCTTATTTACCACTTGTCTTAAGGCAGGGAACGGTCCCTGGCACAGAAGAGTAGTTCATGATGTGAATGAGTGAATGGACTAAATTAATTTATCCTAAAGGGAAAAAGAGAAACATTGAGTTATTGGAAAGAGGAAGCTTGAGAGATGGGGTCATGAAATTCACTCACACTACAAATTTGATGTATTATAAATACCCATTTTTTCTTGCTCTTCTCCCCCATACTTCCTTGGATATTCCCTCCAAGCTTCCACATAATAGCTAGTAGGAAAAGAAATGAACTAAATGTAAGATATGAATTACAGCTTAGAGCAAGCCAAAATTTAAATCACTGCTTTCAGACTGAGGGACATGACCCATTAGCTGATCATGATTTTTAGTTTAGTGGGTTATCACCATCATTGATTTTTTAAGAAAAGAAAAGAATAGAATAAAATAAAATAAATATATCAGAATGACACAGAGTCAGCATTATTTGATGGGATGTATTTTAGTGCCCCTGTGCCCCTGTACCTCTCTCTTTCTCTTTCTCTCTCTCTCTCTCTCTCTCTCTCTCTCTCTCTGTGTGTGTGTGTGTGTGTGTGTGTGTGTGTTAGTTCCTACTGGAAAATCTATTGTTTACTGTGGAATCACTGAAGAATTGAAAAGGCAGCGATGTAAACAGTCCATTTGGTTACTTTTAGTTTCTTTTGGATGAAAATGTCACATAGCCTTCCCCTCCATTCTGGTCTTCTCCCTAAGATGGTTGGGGTGTGAGGTGCCTAGAGAACACTGTGAGCACAGGACCCCAGGCTTGGTTGTGGATGTACTAAGCGGGCCTCTAAAGGTACCTAAGTGATCTCTCTCAACACGAACTGTCTCTCAGTCATGTTGCTTTGCTGCAAGAGTCTAAGAATCTGAATGTTATCTCCTTTTCCTCCTTGTATTCCTACTGTAAAAATGTATATCTCCCTCATTGACCCCCTCCATCTATCATAGGAAGAAAGACATGGATGCACTTTAATAATTTTCTAAATGTTACTCTGTCAACATTTAGTAGGAAAAGAGGAGCAGCATTTCTCCAGGATAACTTGAGGACAAGCATGCCCATCAACAGACCAGGAGAGTTCCTGCCCTACCTGGGGTTGGGGTTGTTACGGATGTGGGGATGGGGTCAGGGGGGGACGCCAAGAGCCCAGAGCACATTCAGGAATTATAGGATAAGCTGTTTAAAACCACCCTGTAGCTGAGATATTATGCAAGCAGAGGAGAGAGAGGGCACAAACTACAATGATTCTATAGCCCATTCTTCCTCTGCCATCTCCACCATCGTTTGAGAATGAAATCATTTCTATTTTGTATTTGAGTCCCTAAACTGGATTATCAACTAAAAAGAGACAATTTCCATAGTAAATTAATGAATAAAAATCAGTTGTGTTTTAATTTCATTGTGTGAGCCATTTTTTTCTAGAATCAAGTCATTTCTGTACAGCGAGAAAGCCAGATCAGAAATTTCAGAAAGCCAGTGGTTAACTTGGGGACTTTTCCGTCCTCTGAGAGACTGAATATACAAACGGACAGTGGCTAGACCAGAGGTAAAAATAAACTCTGACCCCACCCTACAGCAACTTTCCTGGACACCAACCCTCATCCACAGTAATCAACCTGGGAAGCCAGCCTGCTAGAAGTCAGACACAGAGAAGTCAGACGGCTATCTCTACTAACAATCCAGGAAGCTAAATAATAACTTCTGTTATTGTTTAACAATTGGTCCCATATATCCAGGATTTGATTAAAAAATGACAGCATACCTAATTTTGCCCTGTTTCCAACTTAGGAGAGAGCCAACATGTAGAGAAAGCCAAATATGTACCCAGAATCAAACATATCAGATGCCCTGCTTCTAGTTACCCTACGGTTTCCCCAGGCCAACAGTCTCAGTCAGAGTGCACCTGGGGCCTTCTTCTTTTCCCCCCATTATAAAGCTTCCCACTACTCTGCCTGCCTTGGAGTTGTTGCCAAATGCAAATGGTGGTGATGGACTCTCATGTGATAGCAAGCTGTGAAATAAATCACCTTTAATTTTTATATTGGTTGGTTTTCACTTATTCCGCATGTCAATCCACAATCTTCTTGATTATTTTTATATTACATCACAAATAATGTTCCTCTTTGTCTTTCACTATTTGTTTTTGAGAAGGGTATTTGAGAAGGGTACTTGAATTTGAGGCTGGTTCATCAGGTACATTGGAATAGGTCTTAAATTAAGAATCATTCATTTATTTCTTCTGAAAGGTCCTCAGTGGAATGCAAAGTCCATCACAGAAAAGAAGCATTTCCCTGCAGCTGAACTCCCAGAGAGAAGTAGGTTTGTTGGGTACCATTTTGCAATCATTTTATAAATAGCCCACCCTTCAGCCCTTCGCACAGCTGAGATTATAGCTTAGAACTGCTACCCAGTGAGACCTTATGACAGAGCTTCCTATGGTTTTACTTTGTTTTGACGCATTACATTTCTAAAATACTCTGTTTGGCTTTCTTATGAATAGTCCTACCTGTAGATTAACTTGGAGTTGACATATTTAAATATGAGTATTATTTAGGTTAGCATATAATATTTATTGTTTTAAAAAGCATTCTAGACTTATAAGAATGATAGATTTATACAGGTAGAAAGAAATTACAATCCAAATCTAATATGGACTGTTAATGTTGCAGAATTAAGTTTAAATACTGAAATTAATAGATCCTTTATCTTACCATTAAAGCCTTTTAGATTTATGCTTGAACAAATGTGTTGCTTTAGAAAATTACAGGGTTATTATTTTCTCCTTTTAAGAATCCAGAATATTTCTTATCTTTATTTTTAGATACCTCTTAGATGTGTTGAATTTGGGGGGGATATAAAAATAAAAGCTGCAAAAGTTTCTGGATCAAAGAATTAATGTACTAGGCAGTGTTTTCAAGGACGGTAAGATCAGGAAAGATTAAAGGAATTAGAAATTACTTTGTTAAAGGAAGCTACTAGATGTCAGATAATATCACCTCAAATCAGTCAGACAGCTACAACAGTTGGAGACCTACTCCAGGCTGAGCATTAGAACAATGTGCTTTTGTGGATTCCCCTACCTCCATTGCAAGAATTTTATTATCTAATGGAGAAAATTGTAAAATAACTAAGGAAATTGACAAGATAATTATAAGCATAAATTAAAGAACCCAATGAAAGGATTAAAAAACCAACTAGCACCAGATCAATGGTCCATCAAACATACACCATATAGCATCACTGAGAATTTTAGCCTAGAAAAACTTTTACAGTGCCTGTAACTCAGGCCCTACCTTGGATTAAAAAAGAAAGGGGTAGTGGGGGTGTGGGGCAGTGAAAAGGCTTGAGAATGTTTAACTTTGAGCAATGTAAAAATACTTTTGCTCACTGGCACCTTGGAAATACGTCCTTAGCCTACATTGAAGGCATTATAAGAAATAGTTTCATAAGCCTCAAACCTACATTGTTATCAAGATGCTATTGAGGGCATCATTCCCAGAATTACTGAATGTCCTCTTTATGCAGACCCATGGGGGAAATTCCTCTTTGTTATCAACACCAGGAATAGTTGTACTGCTCCTGAACAACTGGTTCATCTGGTCCTGTGGACACTAAATGTTGTAATTAATTACATCTCTCTCTTTTGGGGCTGGCACCAAAAGGCTTAGATCCAAATTTATGGCTTTCCTCTGGCAAGCGAACAGAGTCATGCACCATGTGTTTTGTATGCTAAATTTATCTTATTTTTCCTATCCTAATTTTTCTCTGTCCTGATTTTCTCACCCAGTTATTTTTTTCATTTTGTTTCATCTTATTGTAGTATGCGTATCTTATAAAGGACTTTAATTCTTTCTAGAATCTAGTAGTATATAACCATATACAACCAATTAAAGTTGAATAGATAATTACTTGTTGCTGTTCCAAAGTTTCACGCTAGTACATAGTGTTCCCTTTCCTAGAAAACCCTTCCACCTGCCCACCTGGAAAATACTGTTTGTCTCAGGCCCAGCTGAAAAGCTGAGTCCTCTACAGAGACTTTGTTGACCACTACCCCCTTGAGGAAGATGTGACCACTTGCTTCTTTGCATCACACTGAATTGTAACACTTCTTTACATGCCTTTCCTTCTAGAAAGTACCCTTCTTGATGGGAGACACTCTGTTATAGTCATCTTTATAGCTCCCATGCCAAGCACCATGAGTACATGTTGGGAGGAAGGAACAAAGGAAGGGATTAAGAGAAGGAAGGAAGGAAGGAAGGAAGGAAGGAAGGAAGGAAGGAAGGAAGGAAGGAAGGGAGGAAGGGAGGAAGGGAGGAAGAGAGGGAGGGTGGGAGGGAGAAAGGGAGAAAGGCACTGAAAAGGTGGAGAAAAAGTAATTCAAGTCAAAAGGGAGGTATACTGTATTTATGATCAAAGGTTGAAGGATATTGTGAAGAATATAGTTGTTATTGTCCTGCTTGGTTTTTATTCAGTCAATTAGTTGTTTCTTGCTTGTTCCCTCCATTCCTTCCTACTGTCTACAAATAATTTGTGCTAAATTGAACTATTCTGGAAAAGCCATCTAAAATGTATGAGAAGTGTTTTAAAGGAGGAGAGCACTGTGACTTCACAGGCAAAATGAGAAAACTTTTTTCTCTCACTTCTGCCTGTCTCAAAGGTCCCAGCTGGTGAGGTGCTTCTGAGGACAGCAGGGCTTGACACCCCTCTCATTTCACCTTCTCCAACCCCGAGGGAGCTGATGATGCAGTACCACAGTCTGGCCTGGTGCCTCGGAACCAACAAAACAATGCCTGAAAAATGAGGAAGGTGAGCTGGGAATAAAGGCACCTTTGGGCAGAGGCCCCAAAGTCCATGATCAGAAATTCTGGTTTTACCTGAGAGACCTTCAGGAGTCTTCTCAGACTTCTGTGAAGACAAGTAACTTAATTAGAAGCAAAGTCTTGAGGAGGATGCTTTTGGCGACTGTGTGGGAAGGTGACCTGAAGCTGGGGAGGCTGGGAGTCAGTGGATGCATAATCACAACTCTCTAGGTATAGATCTAGCCTCTGAGTTATTAAGTCTGGAAGAATCCCTTCAATGGATTGATTTTGTGTTGAATTGCAGTTTGTTGCCTGAGGTTAGGAAGACCTTTCTCTTTTCAAATTAGTTAAACTGTGACAGCTGAGACTTTCTTGTGAAACAGTTCTGGAAAGTTTCATCATGAAATTTGGAAGATAGCTCATCTCTCGTTCAAAGCCATCTTTCTGAGGCCACAGGCAGCACCCATGGGGAAGGCGAAGGATTTGGGGAGGGCTGTAGTGTGACAGACCATGGGACAGTCAGGACAATCTTGAAGTAGACAGTTTTCCTCTTCCCTTTCTGCCCCTTTCCTTTCCACCCCACCCTTAGCTCCTACTGCAAAAATGTCCTCAACAAGGCTTTGATTTCTCCACATCTTTCTATCTCTGCCTGAATTGTCCTTGCGTCCTTCTATGGTGAACAGAATTTGGAGATGCTCCTGCAAGATTCCTGCCCCTTGGTGTACACACCCCTCCCAACCCCTAAAGTGTGGGTGAGATTGTAAATATAGTGAATTTAATTATCAGGATTAGGTTTCATTGTATGAAGGAAATGAAGGTCCAAGAAAAGTTGACTTTGAGTTAATGGAGAGGAAGATTATCCTGGATGGGCCTGACGTGTAAGTGAGCCTTGAAAAAAGATTGAGCCCTTTTGGAAGGGCAAAATTAGAAGGAAAAGAAGTTTCCTGCTTGTTTTGAAGAAACAAACTGGCAAGCTTTCAAGAGGACCCCATGGAAGACATCGCAGGCCACTTCTAGCAGCTGAGAACTGCCCCTGGCTGACCGCCAGCAACATAAGAGCAACCGAGGACATCCTACAAACACAACGTATTGTATTCTGCCAGTGACCACATGAGCCTGGAGGAAGACCCCCAGCCCCAGATGAAAACAAAGCTGAGTTAATACCTTGGTTTCAGCCTGGTGAGACCCTCCAAGGAGACCCTAGCCATGCCACACCTGACCTTGCGATCTGCAGAACTGTGAGATAAAAAGCAAGTATGGTTTTAAACCACCCAGTTCGTGACAATTCGTTATCCGGTGATGTAAAAGCAAGTATGGTTTTAAACCACCCAGTTTGTGATAATTCGTTATCCAGTGACGTAAAAGTAATACACGTTCTACACACTGCCTCCTACCTTCTTTCACTGAATAACTCTCTGTCACCCTCTGAGATCCTGCTGGAGAGACACCCCCTGCATGAGCCAGTCCTCACTCGTCTCCTCCCATTGCTTCAACCCTTCCCCCAGCCAGGCCAGGCTAAGTGCCTCGCCTTTGTTCTCTTAAAGCAGTGGTCCTCGAAGTCCCTCCTCCCACATTTTATGGGTTCCACATCTTATGGGATCCACAAGGACAAAAATATTTTCATACTGGTGCTACAACATCATCTGCCCTTTTGCACTGTGTTGACATTTGCACTCATGATCCAAAGCAGTGGGGGGTAAAACTACTGGAGGCCCGTGCGAATCCAGGCAGTGGCACCAAAATATACTAGTATTCTTCACTGCTATGTACCCACAGGGGAAAATATTCATTTTGTTCCATCTCAGCCCTCAAGTACAGTCTTTTTAATTCTGAGTAGCAAAAATGGGATGTACATATAAAACAGTCCTGCTACATATCAAAGCTTGAGAGTTGTCTTAAAGATCTGCGTGATGTCTGAATGGCAAGCTGACCTAGAATGGCAAGCTGACCTAGGTGTTTTGTTTTGTTTTGTTCCCCCCCCCCCCCCACATGGAATACCATTTTTCCTTGAAAGAATAACTGAGAAACTATGGCTATTCAGCCTTGGATTCTTGGCAGGTGTTTTCTCAATTTAGCCAGTCACTGCAAGGAAAACAATTGGTAGTATTTGTTGCCAATAATAAATTTAATCTTCCCAGTGAAAATTAGAATTTCGATAAACATGTATCTGTCACCATGAATTTGACAGCTTCCTAATTCTTTTTTTTAATGTTTATTTTTGAGAGACAGAGAGAGACAAAGTATGGGCAGGGGAGGAGCAGAGAGAGAGAGAGAGAGAGACAGAATCTGAAGCAGGCTCCAGGCTCTGAGCTGTCTGCACAGAGCTGGACGCAGGACTCAAACTCAGGAACCCGTGAAATCATGACCTGAGCCAAAGTCGGATGCTTAACCGACTGAGCCAATTAGGCACCCCGACAGCTTCCTGATTCTTAAAGACATTTCTAAGCAGTGATTAGATTAGCTCAGTGATAATATTAATGATTTTTAAAATGCTGTATATTAAAATATGTCAACATTTAAAAATTCCACATAACTCAGTGACACAGTATTTTCTAAACGACCAATGCACTGTGTCACAAAATCATACATTGGAAAAAGATTAATTCAAAATGCAAAGTACCCCAGTGGAGTTCAACACAAAACAGTACAAAAAGGTCACTAATACAGTTTCAGATCCTCATGGCACCTAACCTATGAGAAACTACTACTTGTCCAATTTCGATGTATGATCAAAGAACAATATACCCAATTACCTGAAAAGGCTATTAAAATACTCCTCCATTGGGATCTATGTTATACTAAGTCTATTTTTTGGGTGTTGTATTTTTTCTTGGACTGTGAATGCCTGGTGGGTATTATGACAACTAATGTGTTATCCTATCCCAAGTATCAAGCACAGAGTTTAGTATATAGTAGGTGCTTAAGAAACATTTGCTATTGAGGTTCAAGGTTGCTGTGGTGCAATCCCTTCCCCAAAAAACTAACAATACCATTGGGTAGGTAGGGAACGCACCCTCAAATAGGAAAATTGTCTATTCTGCTTTTTACTAACATGCCACTTGAGTTAAAAAGACAGATGTGGGAACACTTAGAAATTTGTGAAGATAAAATACCCAAAATGCCTTTATATTTCACAATCTTTGTAAGATGAACCTATTTGAAACTTCTAGGTCACACAAATATTTCAAGAAATAGTAAAGTTCCAATTAATTAAAAGAATTTGAATAGTCTTTTTTGTTCTTTCTGTACTTATAACACAAAATTATGTTTGATTTTCAACTGTGAGGGTGGAAATTCTATCACCTTGAAAAGCATCTGGGATACTAGAAATACCCAACCACGATAAAATAAAAATAAAATTCTGTCGTGAATAAATGCATCAATATAAGGGAGAAATAGATCATAATTTGAAGTTACCTGTAAACACTAGCTGGAAATGGAAAAGCAAGAGTGTTGCTAGGAGAGAAAATGAAAACAATCACCTGTTTTTGTAGTCAAGAGCATTTTATCCATTTAATGTGTTTTCTTTCATTTTTGCAATTACTCTAAAAGACTTCATACTAGAGGCATGATTTGGGACCTGTACCTGAACAGAAGAATCTTTTATACAGGAGGATGAGTTTTGCTCAAAGAGGCCAACTAAAGAGTCTTTCATTGGCCAAGATAAGTTATTTTTACTGATAATATCTATCAGGTCCCTAAGCTTGCAGCAGCCTAAACCAGCCCACGGGCCCCAATCACTGCAGGGAGCCACAGCAGGGTCACACTCAGAAACAAGAGAACAACAATTTGTGGCTTATCTCCGCCAGCTGGCTCCCTGGAATGCAGCACCTCCAAATCCCCTCCCCTAGCTCCGAGAAAACACCTCACTGTTCTGCTGTCTTTCCCAGCTGCTGGCTGCTGGCTCCCAGTTCCCCAACCTGTACCCAGAGAACCCTGGAGCTTCTAGAGCCTGCCCTGCTGCCCTCACTCTCTCCCAAGGAGGCCATATGGTTTCACTGAAAATGGTTTTCCTTTGTTTACCCCTGTTTAATCTGGTCATTTCTGTTTTTATTGTCCAAAGGTTGAAGTAAGAAAGTATATCTGCCTAGTGTGCTCACTATCACAAAAAACAAACAAAACAAAAATAGAAACACCAAAGACAAACATACTTTTTTTGCTGCTCATGTGGTTTTTGCTCTTGTTTACACACACACACACACACACACACACACACACAACCTTACTCTTCTAAAGATTCTGACATTTGTCCAGAGAGGGCCAAGTCTTACAAGATCCAGGAACACAGCACAATGTTCTTAAAAAAGGGACATGTTTGGGGTGCCTGGGTGGCTCAGTCGGTTAGGCATCTGACTTCTGCTCAGGTCACAATCTCACAGTTTGTGAGTTTGAGCCCCGTGTCAGGCTTTGTGCTGACAGCTCAGAGCCTGGCTGGAGCCTGCTTCAGATTCTATGTCTCCTTCTCTCTCTGCCCCTCCCCTGCTCATGTTCTCTCTCTCTCAATCTCTCTCTCTCTCTCTCTCTCTCTCTCTCTCAAACATAAATAAACGTTATAATTTTTTTTTCCAACGTTTTTTTTTTTATTTTATTTTTTTTATTTTTGGGACAGAGAGAGACAGAGCATGAACGGGGGAGGGGCAGAGAGAGGGAGACACAGAATCGGAAGCAGGCTCCAGGCTCCGAGCCATCAGCTCAGAGCCTGATGCGGGGCTCGAACTCACGGACCGCGAGATCGTGACCTGGCTGAAGTCGGACGCTTAACCGACTGCGCCACCCAGGCGCCCCAGAAACGTTATAATTTTTTTTAAAGGGACATGTTCCCAGTTAAAGCTGGTGGATTCCTGAGATGTCCCTCTGTTATGAACTGAATCGTGTTCCCCACCCCAAAATCCATAGGTTGAAGTCCTAACCCTTAATGTAACTGGATTTGAATTTAGGGCCTCTCAGAGAGTAATTAAGGTTAAGTGAGGTTGTAGGGGTGGGGCCCTAAGCTGAATGGACTGGTGTCTTTATAGGAGAGGAAGAGATACCAGGTATACCTAATGCACAGAGAAGAGGCCATTTGAGGACAGCTGTGTCCTCACAGAAGGAAAAGCCATCTTCAAGCCAAAGAGAAGGGTCTCACCTGAAACTAACTCTACCAGTACCTTGATCTTGGACTCCCAGCCTCCAGAACTGTGAGAAAATAAATTTCTATCGTTTAAGCCACCCAGTCTATGATATTCTGTTATGGAAGCCCTAGCAGAAAAATGTGGCCACTGAAATACACTACAAAAAGGAGATCCAAGTGAACAGGAGGGGCTGTTATGATGGAAAACAGAATTTAGAACATTTCTAGAAGACTGGAGAAGGATAAAAGCTTATTGATAGAGGACACAGCTGGAGAGTGCACAAACCTAATTATAAGGAGGCAGCATTCAAGATAAGAAGGAATCTGCTAGTCTGACCCCTGGGGGGATGAAAATGAAAAGTGACATTTCCATCATCCCCCTCGGTACTGCACCAAAAGCAAAGACAGGCAGTATTTGTCCCTAAAGACAGAGTGAAGAGAGAGAAAGTAAGCCTTCTAGCATAGTGGATGTTGGTGGCCCAGAATGAAAGCCTCTCACATGAGAGTCTGTGGTTGAGTAGGCTTCTTACACATGTACCAAACACCGTACTATACTGTACTGTTGGATGCAATTTTTTAAAACTCTTAGTGAACACTTCCAATCCTACTCTGCAGAATTTTTAGGCAGAACTCATCCTCAGAAAAGAGAATTTGAGAGAGAAAATCTTAAACAAGAGCGGAGAAAACTCAAACATATCTAGTCCTTCCAACTTAAAACAAAGACAACCAAAGTTCACCAGGCATTGAACCAGCGGAATGAATAAAATTGAATAAATTAAACAAAAAGCTGACACTGGAGGGAATAGAGATAATTCAGGAAAAAGAAGAAAAACATTTTATGTACTCAAATGTATGTACTTATGATGAGTCATAAAATACAAATAAGATGCTATTAAAAAAAGGAGAACAAAACCCTCCCATACTAGTTATTGCTATATAATGAACTGCCACAAACTCAGCAGCTTAAAACAGTACCCATTTATTATCTGACCATTTCTGTGGGTCAGGAATCTGGCCACAGTACCTCTGAGCCCTCTGTTTAGGGTCTCACAGGGATGCAGGCAAGGTGTCGATTGGGCCATGCACTAATGTGGAAGCTTAAGTGGAAAAGAATCCACTTCCAAAGTCACACGGGTTGCTGGCAGAATTCATCCCTGGCATTCTGCTAGCTGTCAACTAGGATCATTCAGTTGCCAGAGGCTGTCCACAGTTGCTAAGGGCTCTCTGCAGTTCTTGTAAGGAGGGCTTCTCCAATATGGCCACTCCTTCATCAAGCTAATGGGAAGAGTCTGTAGAACAAGATGAAATATCTTGTGGTACAATGTAATAAGAAGTAGCTTCCTGTTTATCACTTAGAAGCAAATCACATACTCAATGGGAAGAGATTTTAGAAGGGTGAGAATACCAGGGGGCAGGATCATGGGGCAACCACCCTGGAATTGTTCTGCCACACCTCTGAAAGATTCAAGTTTTGGCTAGTCACATTTTAATAATTCAACCAAAATATTATTGAATATGTTTATGGAATATAATTTTTAAACTCCCAGAATATCAAGAAATGAAGAGAAGAGAATGAAAAGAAAAGAAAAGAAAAGAAAAGAAAAGAAAAAAAGAAAAGAAAAGAAAAGAAAAAAGAAAAGAAAAGAAAAGAAAAGAAAAGAAAGAGAAAAGATGAGAGAAAAGGCAAGAGAAATTAAGGAATTTTGACACCTGAAGAAAAAAGATGTAGAGTTTGCTTTGGGGGAAGATTCCAGTGGGAGAGAAGGGACATAGGAGGAGAAGGGCATGAATAGTCTTGGTAAAAATGAAAATATCCTTTGTTTTTGTCTTTATGTGTTCTAAGAGCCTGGAGTGGGGCCATTCACTACAAATCATGTGAGCTTACACAAGTTACTTTTCCTCTGGGAGCCTCAATATACTTATCCATAAACTGAAGATGAGATCAACCTCCCATCACATCACCTCTGAGGATGAAAGAAAATAATGCAGGTAAAGCACTTAGCACAGGGCCTGGTTCAGAGTGAACTCAGGTCAACTTAATGCTATATATGCAGTGTTTCCGCATATCACGCACCCGCCAGAGGCTTCGTAAGTGCCCAGAGATTGTATCCACACCTGTGGGATTTGCATTTGCTCCCACCAGAGTGAGCACTATCTCTTCTCCCAAACTGGGGGAATCAAAGAGGAACTTCAAGTCTTATGTGAAAATAAGACCACCAACAGGGAATGTTTTGAACTATGACTTTTGCCATTACTGAAACATCTGCATACGTCGAGAAATGTGGGTGGCATTCGCTAGCCAGACATCTGCACCTCGGTTCTTAACACGCATCCATTTCAAAACCAGCTTAAGAGCCTCACCCCTCCACACCCCCCAACACAGATACATCTACTTGGAAATTGTGGACCTAAAAGGGAGACCCTTATACCGACTAGTCAAAAATAGACATTTCATGTACATTTGAACAGTGATAATCATATGCATTTTACAAATTAGGATAGTAAGAATAAGCAGAGGTAAAATCTACCTCTGAAAGGAGATGAAGACAGACACGTGAAAGGAAGTTGAGTCAGGGTATTTCTTTAAACATTTTTCATTTGAGCAGAGTTGACACGCGATGTTACATTAGTTTCAGGCTGTACAACGGGGTGGTTCAACCTCTCTACACACTACACTATGCTCACCACAAGTGAGCTACCATCCGCTACCATACCACACCATATCACCAACCACATTCCCCACGCTGGGAATGAGGGTATTTTATCGGCTATGATTTTAACTTCGAGAAACACCTGACATACCTTCTTTTGAATATGGAATGTCGTGCCCCCTCATTACTTTCAGCAGGTGCACCCCTTCATATTTATACTAGCATCAACTTCTTCATTTACCCAGAAAAATCAGTTTCCTGGTGATGGCATGCCACATCTCTACTGTAATTCTCAGGCTAGTCTGACCCACAGATACGGGCGGGCACCCTGCCTTGGAGAGCCCTCATCACACTGTATTCTCAGGTCTTCTAATGAGGTTACAGTTCTCTTGTTTCATTCCTTTACCTGAGTGTTATATGTTTTCAAGTTATTGTCTAAGTAATATATGTATTTTTTTAAATAGTACATAAAGGAACAAAATAGTTTCCCTCCCCTCTCCTTAGACATTGAAATCACTGCTAACAATTTCTGGTGTCCTCTGAAAAAAATTTTACATCTGTATTTTGTCTTTTGTTAACACAAGGCAAATAGTGATGAGACACCAAATGATTGACCATTCTAACATTTATTAAGATAAAAAATACCACTTAATTAAATACATTTTAGCTGAAAGGTCTAGTGCTTAGTGCACAAGGTGTGGCAGAGTTTTATGTGTGGCTCTTAAATCCTTCCATGTGCCAGTCCAGACTGAAACTGACAGGGTCTTAACCAGCCATTTTCCTTTCTGGTTAGAGAAATCCAAATAGAACCTCCTGGTAGTTTGGGAAACTCTGGCAATGAAACCCCACACAAACAGTCCGATATTATTCGAGATATCAAAAACCTTGTGGAAATATTTGCCTAGGTCATCCCACACCAGGATATAAATAGCCCTCTAGTAAGAAAATAACGGCAATTGGACATAAAGGCATTGAGTCAGAAGTGCTGAGATTCATCCCCACTTCTCTGGATAGGTTGAAGAAATACCTTGCTATTCACTTAATAGCAAGGTGATCTGTTATTTTTATTATAAATAAAGATAAAAATGGGGCACCTGGGTGGCTCAGTCGGTTAAGTGTCCGACTTCAGCTCAGGTCATGATCTCACCACTTGTAAGTGCGATTCCCACGTGGGGCTCTGTGCTGACAGCTCAGAGCCTGGAGCCTGCTTTTGGATTCTGTGTCTGCTTCTCTCTCTGCCCCTCCCCTGCTCGCACCCTGTCTCTCTCTCTCTCTCTCAAAAATAAATAAAAACATTACAAGACCTCTCCTATTAACATCATATGGTTGTTAGAGGATTAAATAAAACACTAAATTTAAAAATTGTTTCAGGGGCGCCTGGGTGGCGCAGTCAGTTAAGCGTCCGACTTCAGCCAGGTCACGATCTCGCAGTCTGTGAGTTCGAGCCCCGCGTCAGGCTCTGGGCTGATGGCTCGGAGCCTGGAGCCTGCTTCCGATTCTGTGTCTCCCTCTCTCTCTGCCCCTCCCCCGTTCATGCTCTGTCTCTCTCTGTCCCAAAAATAAATAAAAAACGTTGAAAAAATAAAAAAATAAAAAAATAAAAAATAAAAATTGTTTCAAAGCCAAAGATCATCATTGTCATTGTCGTCGTTGTTGTTGTTACATTTAAAATTTTAGTGGTATTTTTTGGTTTCCACGATTGAATTGTTCCCCAAGAAAGAGAAAAATGTGGGTATACCATGAAAAGCCCTTTTGTATTCCTGAATAATCTTATCCCCAGAGAGACCAAAAACAAAAACAGAGAAACAAAACACTACAAATATCATCTATTTTTGCCTGACTTCTAGCTGATAATGGATATGCACTATCATGTCAACCCCTTATAAACACCTCATTTTAGTGAATGTGGTCAGTCACACTTATAAAACCTTATGGGGAGCTCATCCATTTGTAGCTGAAAAGAATACACTGGTTCTTAACCAATTACATGTTTTAAACTGACATTTGTATTGGAAAGTAAATTCAACACTGTGTCCATCGATTCATACGCCACGTTTGACAGAATGGCAGGAACAGTTTCTACCACTGCAAATTGAAAATAAGGGGATCTAATAAAGCAGTTTCTGAATCCTCAGCCTTGTCAAAGTTGTAAAATCACATCTAAACAAAGGTTTCTAACACCCAAGTCTGTCAATGTGTCCCTTTCATCGTGATTAATAAACCAGCACGTGTTGTTATTCAAATTCTGAATCATAAGTTAAACAGAATGCAGCAACATCACAGGATTCCATCAATATGACAAGTTTTCTGCCCCCACCCTTCCTTCATCTCACAGTGACTTAGCATAGAAACATCTATCAAGTGATGAACAGCACAATACCAGAAGTACACTTCTGGAATGGAAATGTAATAACATCGTCTGAATAGGTGTGCAGTCAATTCTCAGTTTCTTTGCCTTTGGGGAGACAAAACAGATACACGAAGTTTTAAAAAGCACTATAATTTCAAAGCCTCTTGTTATCAAACCAATTCATCATCACCACCACCTTGATTAAAAAAGAAAAAAAAAAAAAAAGAGGCACCTGGGTAGCTCAGTTGGTTAAGCTTACAACTCTTGGTTTCGGCTCAGGTAATGATCTCACAGTTCGCGAGGTCGGGCTCTGTGCTGACAGTGTGGAGCCTGCTTGGGATTCTCTCTCTCCCTCTCTCTCTTCCCCCACTTGCACACACACATTCTCTCTCTCTTTCCCTCTCTCCATCTCTCTCAAGAAAAATAAGCATTAAAACTTTTTTTAAAGAAAAGAAAAACTTTGACAAGCAGGTTAACTTTTCTTTGCTGTACACAAAACAATAACCAGAAAATGTCTTTGACTCTAGAATTACTCAAATATCCACAACAATCAGTTCTGGCTCTTATTCTTCCATTTCATTCTCTTGAAAAAGTGTTGGAGCAGTGGACATGCTAGACAATGGACGAATCTGGACCAATCCACCGGATAATTGTTGCTGCCATCAAGAACCCAAGAGAAGAAGGGCCAAAACCCAAGTATTTTTATCCTCTCAAAACTTGTCTGAACAAAACCTTGACAAAGTGAAGTAGCTTTGAAGTTGAGCCTACATAGGTGCTAAGGTGATACCTCAGATGTGTCATTCTCTGGAAAGAGTTTGGGGGAAGACAGTGCTGAAGCCATGACTTCAGTTGGAGATAGGGGATGAACTTCTCTATGCCTTTCCCCTTACACACACACACACACACACACACACACTCCCCCCATCCACATCCAAGGTTGGATATTGTGGAAGGAGGAAACAGGGTCCATATTGAGAGCCATTCTCATAGCACAATGTGCCATAGTCTTGTGCCCTCCTTTCCACCCATAAGCAGAAAATCACTGAGGCTGGACTTCCAACAGGTTAAACTACCTGTCCCCCATTGCATGGCTGGGAGGGAGAAGACTCAATCCAGGAGGAAGAGTACAAGTAGAACTGGGAGAGGGGCAAGGGGGAAATACCCCAATGTTGTCACCCTCCCATCCTCACTAGGGACTTCAGAGCTTCTTTGAACACATCCTCAGACATTATGAAATTACAAAAAGTCACACTCTTGGTAGAACAAAAAGTGTCTCTGTCTGTTTTGTGGGTGTGAGTAAAGAGCTGACCCAATGGTTGCTAAAGAAGGAAGGTTTAGGGATGGAGCCTGTGGATAACTTCACTTCTGGGTACAGCATCTTTTCCTTTCCTCTCCTTCTTTGTAAATGATGAGGAGATTTGAGACTACAACAAGCTTCTCTCTCAGACCTAGCATCCACTTAGGATCTTAATAGGAAGATATGGAGGCAAATTAATTATCCTCTTCTTCCTGTGAGTGTCAGACAAATGAGGGGAAGGGCCAAGAAGGGCCTTTCATCCTACAATGCAGCCTTTTCACAAGTACATCTTCAGGAAAGAGGCAAGCGTGGGCCCAGCCCAGGGAAGGGGAGCCCTCATGACCCCAATATTTTACCTGGGAAAAGGTTTAACTCTGTAAGGACTAAGGAGAAAGGAGGTAGAGCCAAAGAGATCCAGAATCAACCAGAGAAGGCTATACCTGACATTCTCCTCTCTTTCTGTAACCTAGCAAGAAAGTAGAGCTATTTCTCTAGGGTTGAGAGGCCCTGAGGTGAAGGCTGTATATGCACATGGCCAAATGAGAATGTTCAAGCCTGCTAAAATAAATCAATGTTCTGGCCTCCTCCAGCAATCACGTAAACAAATGTGCTCTGAAAAATATTACTAAAACTCATAGCTCCAAGAAGTTATAGGTTTGCGTTGGTGAAAGTAATTACAGAACTAATTCCATTGTGTCACTGAAAATGCCTTCAGCTTGGTAACCTGTTGACATGGGAAGAATGGCTACCAGTGAAAACAAAAGCAAGTTTCCTGCTTTCTTGAATTCACTTTGGACAAAATTCTTCCTTCCTTTGTGAAATCACAGGACTTTGCCTATGGTGGTCAATATAACAAATGAGACAAACGGTCTGTGCCACATCTATACTCAGGATCTATGTAAAATAGGCACACAGACTAATGGGGACAAATAAACCGATACTACTCTTGGTCAGAGAACGTCTTAGATCAGTGGGTCCTAAGCTAGGCATCAGATCACCTAAGGGCCATTTTTGAACTTCAGATGTCCATCCTCCACCCCCAGATGTCCACATTGGATTCATCTGTCTAGGACCAAGGCAGCCATGTTTATTTCATCTAAGTTCATTAATTCAACATTTATTCAGTAGATATTTACTGAGAGCTTACTCTGAACCAAGACTGTCAGCATATTGAGGTGAATAAAACAAAAACAGTAAACCCAACCTTTGTGGAATTTACATCTATTGAGGGAGGACTGCAATAAATAAGTAAAATATATAGCATGTTAGGAAGTAATAAGTATGAGGAAGAAAAATTAAACAGAGGAGAAGAGGAAGTTTGGGAGGGGGCACAATTTTAAACAGAGTAGCAGAAGGTGACTGTTAGCAAAGAAGTAAAAGGGATTAGAAAGTAAGCAAAGAGGAATCTGAAAGGAAGGTATTACGGGTAGATGAAATAGCTTGCACAATAATCCTGGCGTAAGAATGTAGCTGGCTTATGTTTGAAAAACAATAAGGAGGCAGTGTAAGCTGAATTGAGTGATGGCAGAGGAGAAGAGCAAGAGACGAAGGCAGAAAAATAATGAGCACAGACTTTGGTTGTTACTTTTTGTGGGTCTGAGCTGAGGAATGGTCTGATCTGCATCCAGTATCCATCCAGTATCACTCTGGTTACTCTTGAAAATAAACTGAAAAATAGTTAAAGGGGAAGCAAGGAGACCCCCACCCCTGGAAATCTATTGACATAACTGAGGCCATAGGAGCTTGGACTAGGGATGGTAGCCATGGAGGTGACAGAACATGGTCAGAATTTGGATATATTTTTAAGGCAGAGATGAAAGAATTTCTGATTGATCAGATGTAGATCTGTGAGGAAAAGAAGTGAGTCAATCATGTGTCTAATATCTTCACTTACACAAATGAAATTGTATTACTAAGATAGAGAAGATTAGGGAAAGGATTAGGTGTAGCAGGAAGGAATATTAAGAGGCCAGTTTCAGACATGCTGTCTTCGAGTTGCTTATTAAAGTCCAAGTTGAAACATTGAACAGGTGGTTGGAATAGAGTTCAGGGACACATCTGTGCTGGAAACATAAATTTTGGTTTCATCAGCATATGGATGGTATTTAAAGCCATGCGTCTGATGGCATCTGCAAGGGGCTTAGTTAGCAAGAGAGAAGAGACCCAAGGACTGAACCTGGGTTACTGCACTTGAAGGCTGAGCATCTACGGTAGGTGCGGTATATCTGGGTTTCAGTAAAACATTGGTCTGTTTCCTATTAAAAGAAGGCTGGTATCAAGCTGACTTCACTCGTGACACAACTTGATTTAAAGTTATAAGAAAAAATTAGCATCCTCCATTCTGTGGAAGAACATGATTCATGGAAAACCTTAAGTTTCTTATCAGCATTTTAAATCACCACCTCTCAGAAAGCCATGAAAGTATACATCCGATCCCCTTCTTCCTAACTGGATATTGATTAAACTCAGGTACCCCACTCCTTCTTCCCATAGCCAACATGCCTCAAGTAAGCTCCAGGATTGGTCCTGCCTGGTCTAAGGATAACCTCATTCTCCCCTGCTTCCAGAACAGAGATGTAACCTTTGGTCAATGAGAAATGAGGGGTGTTCCAGGCTAAGAAAAACCTCATGAAACTTAAAAGAGAGCCATGGTGGGGCACCTGGATGGCTCAGTCTGTTAAACATTCAACTCTTGATTTTGGCTCAGGTCATGATCTGGAGGTTCGTGGGTTTGAGCCCTCCACTGGGCTCTGTGCTGACAATGCAGAGCCTGCTTGGGATTCTCTTTCTCCCTTCTCTCTGCCCCTCCCCAATTCTTGTGTATACGTGCAGTCTCTCTCCCTCTGTCTCTTCCTCTCTCTCTCTCAAAAATAAATAAATTTTAAAAAGAGAGAGAGAGAGAGTCATGTACCTTGCTTCCTTCTCCCCGAGGTTTCTGAAGGAACCAATTCTAGGGACTATATCCTATGGCCATGTTGCACAAATCTCTGAGAGATTAATAACAACCCCCACGAGATGCAAATCTGAGAAGCCGGCACAGAATCATGGAGCTTAGAGATAGAAAACCCAGAAAAGTTAAGTGAGGGGATCAGAGTTCAGAGCACATTAAGGTCAGGGTCCAGAGCCTGGCTGCCTGACTGCCAGGCCAGTTCCCCTCTACACCCCTTGACCCCTCAGTTCCTCTTCTTTCAGCACTTACTCTGCACCTTTTGGTCAGGCCCAATGCTCTCCTAAGGACTCCTAATTGGTGTTTCCACCATCTGCTCTGAAATATGGTCTTCAACAAACAGCCAGCCAGCCTCTGATGGAATGTTACAAGGAGTCTTCCTTTATCTATCAGCAAAAAAGATCAAAGCCTCTGGTGGATGCAAATAGAATACAAGTAGCTGGCCTGTCTTGTTAAGCATTCAAACACTTCATGAATTTTCAAAAAAATTAAGAACCAGACTATGCCCTCCGTCTGTGCATGTTATTTTTGTTTATACCACCAGAAGCTGTTTCTCCATACCAATCGGGAGATTCAACACAACAAGTCTAACCATGGGGAAAGATGAAAACACACGGAGATGGGAAAGGTTGCAAGACATGCCCTACTATGCTAGGATAAATTGGAGAGTTGCCTGGAGCCGGGAAGAAGAGGGGTCAGGACCTACGAGGGGATTTTGCTGAAGGAGACAAAACAGGGAAGGAGGCCGGCTGAAGTCAGTAGACAGTGTGCTTTTTTTTTTTTTTTTTTTAATCCTATGCAAACAGTGTGGGTGAGTAGGGAGGGAGCACTTGGATTACCGTATGGAAAGCTTTCATCTCCCATAATAATAAGAATAATGAACATTTATATGGTGCTTAATACGTGCCAGACTCGACATTATAATAATGTACTACATCCAGATGATTTTACCCACTTAATTTAATTCAGTTCAATTTAAGACACATTTGTGGGTACACACACACATGCACACATACACTCATCTAGAAGCATATATGGTAACTTCTAAGTTCTATTGTTCTTTCCTTTTTTTTTTTTATTTTGTAATGTTTATTCAGTTTTTGAGAGAGCAAGAGAGACAGAGCCCAAGTGGGAGAGGAGCAGAGAGGGAGGTAGAGACAGAATCCAAAGCAGGCTCTAGGCTCCAAGCTGTCAGCACAGAGCCCAACACAGGTCTCGAACCCGCAAACCGTGAGAGTGTGACCTGAGCTGAAGTTGGACACTCAACCAACCAAGCCACCCAAGCGCCCTGTTCTTTCCATTTTAAAGAGACCCAAAGAGTTAAATAACTTGTCCAAGCTCACACAGCTGGTGACTGAGATCATGACCTGACTTCAGGTCCTTTGCCTAAAAGCCACACTGTGCAACGGCATCTGCCAATGGGGCATCCATAACTGTGTGCAATCATTGGTCAAGACAGAGAAAGCCTGAAGGTTCTGTTTACTAGGGTGATGATAAAGAAGACCCTGCACTCAGTTATTTACATCATCGCATACCTGGTCAACAACAAAAAACTCAGTTTTCCAAGGAAGGAGAAAAATAATAATAAAACACAATTTATTTTTCTTGCCATAAGCTACTCTGGTCTAGATCACTTCTGAAATTCCATTCTGAATTTGAGAAAAATTTGACCCTAACATTTAAGTAATGTGATGGTGTTTTGTTTTAATCTTCCAACTTAACTGTGGAAATTAACACATCAAAGTTATAAATCACTTTTGCATATTTAACAGAGTAAGAATACCCTGGGTTCTGCATCCTAACAAGGTTTTATATGCCACCTGTGAACATTAGTGAAAAAGTGACTTCATTTGCCGAGTACCAAGAGATGAGTCACTTAACCCATTATTACCTCTTGCTTTCCCAAGAGTCAACAACAGGTAAAATGTCTCAAAATTTGGCTAGAAATCTCTTACCGATGCAACTGGTATTGTCCTCCTTAAACATTTGGTGATTTCAACTAAATATTCTTGAAGGCCAGGCTGTTTAAGCAGGTGGTTGCTTCCAACTGAAGTTAACAGCACAGAATAACCGATAGCCAGTAAATGATCCATAACATTTGTCCTCCTCACTCAATGCCTTTTTTTCCCCTTAAAGATCATTCATTTTAAAGTGATCACCTTTTTATTTGCACTAATATTCATATTTCCCTTTAAGAATTTTACACTGAATATATTTTTAGGTCTGATAGATACGAGGCACTCAATCAGAGACAGACACCAACGAAATACTCAAGAGCTCCAAAAATAAGCAAAATGTAATTCACCATCCAGGAGTTACAAGTCACTCAGAGAAGCCCAAAATTTTAGAAATGCTATTGGATGAAATTTTACATTTTATGCAAGAAAGTTTTCAAATAGAAGCATTTTTCTTCTGTGGGTGCCATGAAGCAGCTGTTCATGTGACAAGAAGGCTATTTAGAAGAGTGATGGGGAGCTTTAATTAAAGCCTGTCTGCTGTTTCACTGTTTCAGACTATTAAACACAGTTTGTGTTATTAGCACAATACTTGGAGCTGTAATTGCCTTCAGGTTTTGTTTGTTGAGATGCAAGCCTGCCACTTCTCTATGCTGCCTTCCCTTATCCAGATAGTTTCCAATCAGTCTCAACTTAGATTAAACAGGAAAAAGTTCAGAGGTGGCTCAGTCTGTTGATGGCCCAACTCTTGATTTCACCTCAGGTCATGATTGCATGGTCAGTCATGAGATCAAGCCCCATATCGGACTGAGCATGCATGGAGTGTGTTTGAGATTCTCTCTCTCTCTCTCTCTCTCTCTCAAAATAAATAAACAAACAGGAAAAAGTTCAGTTCACAAACCAATAAGGAAACCAATGATCACTGAATGAATGAAAGAAGTTAGAGGGTCACCTTGCCCCATGATTATAACTACATTTCACATGGATCAGAACCATGTAAGGAATTCTCATCCTAGTAAGTGCTCAGGAAAATAAAAAGGAATTGCTGATTAAACAAGTCTGGTTATATCCTTCCTCTGCCTGTCCTCTATCAAGGAAATAATATACATTAGCAAGTTAAACGGTCTGAGAAGTCCTGCAGTTGGTTTAAATCAGCTTAATGTGTCACTGTGTTTCTGAACTTTTTGACTATGGAAAACTTCTGTTTCTCACTTATCATCACTCCTCAGAACTTGTGTCACTGAAGACAAAATCAAGTAAAGGCTAAATCAAAGTGTTAAGTGGAAAAAAATGATAAGAACCAGAAAAATATGGGTAAATAGTTATTCAATACTTTATGTAGGATTTCTGATGGATAAAAAAAAGACTACCAATATTTGACTAAATCAAAATTAACATATTGATACACCATAAGATCCCTACTT
Organism: Neofelis nebulosa; assembly: GCF_028018385.1. Classification (NCBI taxonomy): domain Eukaryota; kingdom Metazoa; phylum Chordata; class Mammalia; order Carnivora; family Felidae; genus Neofelis; species Neofelis nebulosa. The sequence continues at coordinate 121,655,850 of NC_080787.1, forward strand.
GGGTTTCTCCCTCTCTTCCTCTCTCTACCCCTCCCCTACTTGTGCACAAGTCAGTTCTCTCTAAACAAACAAATAAATAAACAAAAGAGAGAAAAAGAGGTAGATATTTTCAAAAAGACTGAAAGTAATATATCAATACACAAATAGCAATTCTTTCTGGATGCCACGTCAGAGGATTTTTCTAAATGCTCTCCAATAAAAGGAAAGAATAGTCCATGCCGCCAAGTACAGAGCTGACTCCACTTTTATTAATTATCTAAGAATTACCTTGAATTGGCACATTGTTTAATTATAAGCAGGTGCTAGTTAAAGTAGTTTTAGAGATCCCGTTAAATAGTTAAAGAGTTAAATAGTTCTTTAACTTGTTATCTCCATTTACATCCTTAACTGACATTTTTATATGTATACATATTTGGGGCAAAGATAAACTACAACGTAGTCGGTATATACACAGGACAACAAAGATAGATTAGTACTGGTTAGCTATTGGATGCTACTGTGGTTCTGTGCTGAGGAAAGGATTGGAAACAGAAAAACAGATCATTCAACTCCTAATTAATGCACATTCTTTCAAATGACTTAGAAGAGAGTATTTTGAAACTTCCCTCGGCTCTGCTTTTCTCAGACATGCAAAGGGAAGAGAACTCTTACTTCATGGAATAATTTCAAAGACAAGCTAGACCAAAATGGGAGCTGTTGGGGACTTCGAAATTCTAAGAAATGTAGCGTTCTGCTTATGAATTGCTTCGGGCCTCTATATACATTATTTCACTGACACTTCCCCAGTGCTCTGTCTTAGCAGCTCACTACTGAGTGTCAATAATTACACTCACAGCTAGCAAAACTGAAGATTGTAACAACCACATAGGAAAGACAGATAGTGATCCACTAGAAATTTTCCGTCCTCATTTTCAAGTACAAAATTCATACTCCTATTTCATCACTGCTTTCCTAGTATAACTTTTCTGAAAGATAGAAATAATGATGATTACAAAGCCTTTAAAGTAACACATAATGTAATCCCAATGTTTACCACCTACTTTCCACACTCATCATTGACCTTAAAATCAGATGGTAATTGTGTTTAATGTATGATTCTCACGACAATCAAGACACATTTGGCGTGATGAGTTTTTCAATCTTATTCTAGCATTATAATATGGGTTCATCCCACTTTAAATTTAGATCTTGTCAACAGATAAAATAAAGGATCATGATCCACATTACAAAAGGATCCTTCTATTTATCAAAGGGTTCATTGCAAGAAGTTTTCTTTAAAGGATGAGCTCTTATAGGTAAAAATGTTTCAGTTTAGAACAAGTTAATCTGCCTGCAGCTTTTCAGTACTGAAGGTGGAACATCAATGTCCTGGGCACGTCTCATTATAATGATAGAACTTTCCAGAGCAAAAGGCAGTCAGCCATGACTCAATAAATCAGAGAAAGAAAAAGGAGGCTCAGCCAAGGAGAGTCATGGAGAAGGATAAAGCAGGAAGGAGGAAGGACGGAATAAGATAAGAAGCTTCAAAGGTTCTGAAGGTTCGGGAGTGAAGGCTCTGAAAAATGTTAATCCTCAAATATCTGGGGGGACCGTGAAATATTACAGCAACTGCATGGCTTGTTTACATTGTATGCATATATAGTTAATCTGCCCCAGAGAGTATTTTGAGGTCAGAGGCTCTAATTGTCAGGCCCCATCTGGCAATGGGCCCAAACGTAGGAGGCCTCAATAAATATTTGTGGGATGAAATAATTAACAAATAATGTGAAACGACACATGTGCTAAATTCCACTGAATGGACTCTTCATTTGGGTACCTCTGGAAATATGGCGACAGGTGAAGGACGGCACAGGGATTAAAAATATTGTTCAATCCTCCAATACAAAAAGAAAAAAAACAAAACATCAAATCACAACTATTGGCAAGGTGATTACGGAAATTCTGGCGAGGCAATGACTAGTTATGTCTGTGACATCTTCTGTAATTGATTCCATCCAGATCCCTTGATCAGAAGCCAGGCTTGTAGGAACACCCTGACTCCCTGCCCCCCAGCTCTGCTACCTAACCCACGGTCAGACCGGGACGCCCTGCTTTTCCTCAAAGGGGAGGGTCCCACCTACTGATGTGTCCTGTCCCTCTGCAGACGGACAGCCCTCCTACCGGCGGTCTAGGACTCTCGCTCTTATCACTTGCCTCTTGGAGATGCAGAAAGGCTGCAAACAGCAACAGGCCGCCACTTCCAGTTCAACGATCCTCTCCTCAAGATGGGGAGAAGCTGCAGTTAATGGAGAGTGCCTGGAAAGAGATCAAAGGAGATTTGTGTCCTCACCTCCAGAAGCCGTTGTCCCGATCTGTAAGCCTGGAAGCTGATTCCATAGCCAAACCTCCATCATTTTTGTTAGTGGAGGACAGGCAGTAAATGCATAATAGAAGTTCAGATGATCCCAAACCCAACCGTAGCTAGTAGTTCTACCTCATTGCCCCACATCCTGGGTCAGAGCAGCCCGGTAAGAAGCCGTAAAGCTGTGCCACTCCGTTGTCAGCTTATTTTTACACTCCCGTCAACCCAGCCAGCCTTCCGTTTTCTCCTGCCATTCGCCCACCACCACGTCAGTTTTCCAAGGTGGGCACTTACTAGGCAAAACAGTAGGATTCACGGGTCCCGAGGAAAGAGACGGAGAAAAGAACCTTTAAAACTGGCCTCTGAGGGGCGCCTGGGTGGCTCAGTCAGTTAAGCGTCCGACTCTCGATTTCAGCTCAGGTCATGAGATTGGTTCACAGTTTGTGAGTTTGAATTCCACATTGGGCTCTGTGCTGGCAGTGAGGAGCCTGCCTGGGGTTCTCTCTCTCTCCCTCTCTCTCTCTCTCTCTCTCTCTGCCCCTCCTCTGTTTGCACTGTCTCTGTCTCTGTCTCTCTCAAAATAAATAAATAAACTTTAAAAGAAAAGAAAAAGAGCCAAGCAAGTTCTGAAGTCTGTATTTTCAAAATCTACCTCCAGTCTGAGCACCTCGTGTCACCCCCATTTTGCCCCACCCTAGGCCAAGTCACTATGACGATATTGAAATGTTTCTTCTTAATCTCCCCACCCATGCTACAAAGATCACACATGAATTGGATAATCAGAACAAATAGCAGTCATTATTTTTAAACCAGCGCGCACTGAATGGTGATCGACCATTTCAGTCTGACATTTAAACTTCTCTAAAGTCCAAACTGAACTCTCATTTTTCCCCTCCATGGAAGCTTCAGGCCTCTTTAGAATCACTTCAGAGTGGACCGCCTCTGGAAACTCAGTGCCCAGCATGACAGCAACTGACTGTCCGTGCTGAGATGTCATCCCAGGAAGAAAATATCCCAGAGAAACCTGCCTGACAACTCTAAAACTGAATGTCCTGAAGCCATGCTCCAGACATAGAAAGCTTGGGAGACCATGATGCTAACGACTATCAGCAGCCAATAAAGACTGAAAGACCAGCCACAGGCTGGTCCTTGTAAAAGCAGACAGGAGAAATGTAGGCCAGTGAGCACACAGTCTGAATCAGCAACATTCTGCAAAAGCCCCACCAGCTAACCACAGTGCTGATGTCCAAGAGGGGGAGGGCCACGCCGGGTCTCACGGAAGCATAACTAACCTCCCCTCCCTTCCGCCACTCCTCCCCCAGGCCTGGCCTGGAAACACACAGACGCCTGCACACCTGGGCCAGATCCCCATGCCCGAAGTTATACAATGCCAACACAGTTACTAAGGTAAAACATCAACCAACCACTCTAGGCCCCCACAGGCTAGCCTCTCCTGATCCATTTTTTATCCTCGGGCCTCAGAAGCCTCAGCTGTTCCAAAACTCAAGCTTACCAAACCCTTCAACCAGCCTGATAGGGCTAATTCAACCAGATAGACAGGTGGGGGTAAGTTCAGCTGCTAAGACAAATTAATTAAAAGTTTAAGAAATTAGAGAGTGGGTCCTGGGCACAGGGAGAGATTTGGATAAAAGCAAGAAAATCAATAGCAGCAAAGGGAATAGAAAGAGGAAAGTATGTCATTTGCCAAGTGCTGATCTGAACAAGGGCAGATATAAAGAAAGGGACGTTGAGATCACTTCATGCTATAAAGAGCCAGCTTGTTGGCTAAGAGGTTAGTCACTCATACTTTCAAACAGCACAAGGGAAGGTCAAACGAAAGTTCCATGTCCTGGCCTGGCAATAAAAGAAATAAGACAACAGCCACATGAAACAAAGAATATTGCCTGAGTCTGCTGTCCAGGAACCACGGATTAAAAAAGGAATTACACTGGACCTTTGGATTCTAGGGCAAGTCTCTGGCCAAAACTCTTGTGCTTCTTCTAAATCTTTAAAAACATAGTTTCAACTTAAAATTCAGAAATAAGTATAGTAAGTGGGCTTCATCTTTTTTCCCCCTTAATGATAACAATGTATCATAAGTATTATTTCTCAAGTGGATTGTATGTTTTATGTAGGAAAGGAGATTTTTCCTTAATCAAGAGCCAAAATCATGAACGTATACTTACATCCCATAGACAGGAAAAAGTGCTAAGAAGCAGACTACATGTTGCGAGGAACACCCAGGCCCTGGGGACAGTTTTCAGGAGTCAAATCCCGGCTGCAGCATTTACTTACTATGTGGCTTCGTGCAAGTCATTAAGCCTCTACATGACCAATTTCCTTACGTGTAAATTCTAATAATGTAGTCGTAGTGTTGTGAGGATTTGTGAGACTCTTATGAAAAATAAGGAAGAAAAATAAACTCAGAAAGTAATCTGTGTGATGCACAAAAGGCAGTGCCCTCCACATTATAAGCTCACAATAAACGCTGGCTAGTACCATCATTTTTAGTCTAATTAACAAAGAGCCTACTGGGAACACGTGGCACCTGAGGATCATGGAATGCCAATGTCAAAGGGGTTTAAGGAATCTTCTTCCTAGTCCAGTACTTGCTTCCTCTCTCACGGACTTCCCTAATGTCACAAGGGAAGAAAAGGAGTCGGTTAACTCAAAGCCTATTTTTCTCAAGAAATGACTGCTTATCTTTTGTTTTCTCTTTGTAACACGTTAGGAACTGGTTACCTCCAGGACGGATTTTCCAGCAGTGCTGGCTCTTACTTTTTGGTGCCACCAAGTGGCCGAGCTTAATGGCACAGTGATACTTCCCCCAGAGGCTTCCCCCAATTTAGTACAGCGTAAGATCTCTTTTAGGTAGCATTCAACGACTCCTTAATGCTCGTTGAATTAGTGGGTAACACTCTGGATTGAGCAAAGACGCAGAAGTGGCTCTATAGAACACTAGGGAAAAAAAGAAATCCCCAGTGAGAAGGAGGAGTGGACAAAGAGCTGGCCAGCTTCAGCCATTCCTTTGATGCCTGGGAATTACTTTGTTTAGTTCTAAGAAATGCATGCCTGGCCTTCTGGGCAGGAAGGAAGCATTCTTATGATAGAGGAGCACGTAATACACATTTTCAGTGAATGCTGAACAGTCAAGTGCTAAAAACAGTATTTGGCTGGAAATTAAGATCAAAGCTGAATCTAGCTGAATCAAAGAAAAAAACCTCTGAAATACAAGCATAAATAGGAAATGTTATCCCCCAGGTTGCAATTTTATGGCTCGCGTTTTTGGTAGTCAAATTTTAAAAGGGCAAGAACACCATTTCACAGGGTCGTCATTTGTCAGCTACCTGCACTAAACAGTCGCAACCCTGTAGGGCAGGCACTTTCAACTGGGTCGTCTAATAATATTTTTAAGCTTTTTGTGCACAGTAGAATAAAATTCAGGAAAGTTTTCAGAAACATATTTTCTATAAGAAATTTCATACCTTTAGCTTCACAGATTTGGAAAGCCTAAAAAAAATCCTCCAACTTGAATTATTAAAACGGATTGGCAGTCAAAACTCTAGAGCAATCAATTCACCCATCTTTTGTTTCAAGTCCTGGCCTCTGTGGAATGAACCTTAGAAGAAACTATCTTCTTAAGACATTTTTCAATAACATCTCTTGGTTTAAGGTTTGGTTAGTGACAATGGTATGTGCTTCCGATGCTCATTCTCCCCTAATACTTTTTCTTCACAACTTTTAAAATTCGTTATTCTGTCTGGACAAATGATGATTCATCCTAGATGGGATCGTACACGATTTTGGAGTTTTTAAATCCTCCTTGTAAAATTTTGAGATGACCATATGCACATCCTACTTTTTAAAATTCTTTCTATCAAAATGAAAAAGTACCAGGGTTCCTGGGTGGCTCAATTGGTTAAGTTCCGGACCCTGGATTCCTGCTCAGGTCATGGTCTCGCGGTTTGTGAGATCAAGCCCCAAATCAGGCTCTACATTGACAGCGTGGAGCCTGCTTGGAATTCTCTCTCTCCCTCTTTCTCTGCCCCTCCCCTGCTTGAGTGTCTTCTCTCTCTCTCTCTCTCTCTCTCTCTCTCTGTCTCTCAAAATAAATAAATAAACTTTACAAAAAATGAAAAAGTCCAAAGAATTTGTTTTTCCTGAAAGACTCAGTGCTTGAGTAAAATTAATGACCAAAATCAAACATACTTCCTTTTTTTTTAAATAGCTCTTTTAAATTTTTTTTATGCTTTTTTATTCATTTTTGAGACAGAGACAGAGCATGAGTGGGGCAGGGGCAGAGAGAGAGAGAGGGAGACACAGCGTCTTAGTCAGGCTCCAGGCTCTGAGCTGTCAGCACAGAGACTGGTGCAGGGCTTGAACCCATTGGACTGTGAGATCATGACCTGAGCCTAAGTCAGACACTTAACTGAGCCACCCAGGTGCCCCAAACATACTTCCTAAGGACTGTATTTTAAAAATATGAATGACAACACGGCAAACAAAAAATTGAAGAGTAGAATTATGATATATTCTAATTTCTTTATTCTATCTCCTATTATTTAAAATTGTACACAGTCTTTGACTCAAAAAGTAAATAATGATCTTTCTAAAGCTATCGAGGTAATGAATCTAGTTCATTCACATTAACTATCAATCCAGCTCCCTATTCATTTGGCCACTTTAAAGTTTCTAAAAACTCTGGGTACATAAAGCTAACAACTCTACCACTCAAAGCATTAAAGTCCTGAAATAATAAATATCTCAGATATTTATTATTGATAGAGTTTAAACATATGGCCAATGAGGAAGTTTTCATTTCAAGTTACATTTGGAATGCCTACTACGTTTAAATGTGAATATTCAGATATTGGTAACAAACCCAAATGACAGCCCTTGTTCACACTACTGGTGTCGGTATATTGATTACATACAATGAAAACCATGTGATGACAATCTGTTGACCAAAAGTTCAAGTCTGTCACAAACAACAGTGAAAGGAGCATTTAGCTAGTTGGCCTTCCAAAGGTCAAAGTCAAAGCAAACTTGAATGACAGATCTAGACCAAATCCAAGGCCCAAACTCAACCTTTAGTACAACCCTTATTATTCATAGTCTTGGAGTGTGCTGCAGGGGAAAGTGCCCAGGCAACACAGGCATTTAGACCGTTCCAGTCTTTCTTTCCAACTCCTTCCACCTGGGTAACTGTGGGCACGTTACAAAAGCCCTCAGCCTCACTTTCCTCATCGGTAAAACAGGAACGATGTAACCCAAAGATTGAATGAGGCTATGCAAGTGAAGCACCCAGTACAGGGCCTGTCTTGTAGATGCATAAATCCCAGTTACTACAATTGTTATAGTTATCCTGATCATCAACGTTAATATCAGGATTGTATCAGGGCACCTGGACTGATTAGTCAGTTAAGTGTCCGACTCTTGATTTCAGCTCAGGTCCTGATCTCACAGTTCATGGGATCAAGCACCACATGGGGCTCTGTGCTGACAGCCCAGAGTCTGCTTGGGATTCTCTCTCTCTCTCCGCCCCACCCTGCCCACATGCACACGCATGCTCTCTCTTTCTCAAAAATAAATAAACATTAAATAACAACAAAAACAAATATTAGGATCACATCTACTTTGAGGGCTGTGAGGATTATAGGCTACCTACAAATAGCACATGAAACACTTTGTGCTCAGTTTATAAAATGGACGCTGATGTTACCCAGGCACCTAGAGAACTTTGCAAATGCTATAAATAAAATCAGAATTCCGAGCAAATGCAACTAATAGGTATACACTCAGCTGAAATAGGCATGTCATTTCTTTTAACCCAGTGCCCTCGCCTCCTTGCCCTGTATAGGGAACTCTGCACCTTAAAATTCCTGGGAAAGGCAGATCCTGTCTCTTCATAAAGAAGCTGAAAACACTAGGAAGTGGTTTCACAGCATTCCTGGAAGCGAAACCTAATAAGCTCAGCCAATCAGAGGCACCCACTTGAGATGTTTGCATCTAGAGGTAGTGACGTCATGCAACAGGAGCAGGAGATCTTGCTAGGGACACGGAAGAAGCGTTGACATCCATTTTCAGGTGCAGCAATGATGCTGCTACAAACTGTCATGTTCGGTGTTGGGCATCAGTGGCTTCAGTGGTCCTTGCCAGTACAAGGCTGTGACAAGAATTTGCTGTGCTCTGATGTGCAGCTCCTTTATCCTGACTTTTTCCAAACCTGGTACTCCAGACTTCCCAACATTTCTGGAGAGTACCCAATACCTTTTCAATAAGTTACTTCTCTGCTTAAATCAACCGAAGTTCCCTTCTGTTGATTGTAGCTAAGGCTGGTAGAGAAATTGGTGGCAAGCAGTGGGGTGCTGGGAATGGAGCCCCGAGTGTGGCACTGGCTGAATGCAGGTAAGGTAGTGGGGACTCCGCTATTCCTCCCGGCGCATAGCCATGAAGACTGGCTACCACCTGAACATGGCGCCCGGAGGTGAGCTTGCAGACTGGGTTTCCCAAGTGGGAATTGGCGATACATGTTACACAGGATATCTTGGGATACGTGTCTGTAAAGGCTCTCGTATTAGGAAGAATTAAGGGTGTTGGATGGTGTCAGCTATGTCTTATGGTGTCCGATAGGATATTGAGAAAAAATAGATTTAAGTTGCAAGTGGCAGGTTTTGTTTTTCTCCGAACACCAACCCCTAAAGTGGCTGTCTTAAAAACAGAGAAGACAAGGAGGTATGGCTTTGCCATTTGAACTCGGTGAAAAGGATTAAGAGGCGCAAACTTCCAGTTAGAAAATAAATAAGTCGTGGGAATGAAAAACACAGCATAGGGAAGACAGTCAATAACAACTTAACAACTGCATGGTGGCAGACAGTAACTCCACTTCCCGTGGTGAGCATTTCATAACGTATATAATTGTCCAATCACTATGTTGTACATCTGAAATGAGTGTCTGTCAGCTACACTTCAAGTTTTTTAATGAAAACTTCTTTCTACCTGTGGTCTACCAGCTAAAATGGCTAAAAACCTGATAATGTACTGCCTTGCAGGACTGTGAAATTAGAATGATCTATTCCCAGGGTGCCTGGGTGGCTTAGTCAGTTAAGCATCCAACTTCGGCTTAGGTCATCATCTCAAAGTCTGTGGGTTGGAGCCCATGTGGGACTCTGTGCTGACAGCTGGGAGCCTGGAGCCTGCTTCGGATTCTGTGTGTGTGTCTCTCTCTCTCTCTCTCAAAAAATAAATAAACATTTAAAGAAAATTTTTTTTTAAATTCTCTACTCCAAATTAAAGCTTTCCAACCGAGGCAGAGACTGCAGAGATGAGGCAGGAAAAAAGACTGGAGCAGAAGACAGGCCTGATCACCCAGGTCTTACTTGTGAACTTCCAGTAAATCTCATCCACAGGACTGAGAGTTAAATATGCCCAATGTGAAGAAGCAGCTGGAATGAAAGCAGCCTGCCTGTGTTTAGGTTAGATTATTGCTTTGAAATATCCTTTACGCTGGACACAAGAGAAATCAGGCAAAGCACGGAGGCAGACAGCAAGCAGACAGAAAAGTGAACCCCCAAAGGTGATGTCTGAATAAGAGCTCTGGCAGTGGTTTCTACTCTGTGGAATTAACCAGACACGAGTAAACAAAATACCCACTAAGTTTTTAAGGCCTCTGTAGTACCCACAATGCTCTGGTTGCAGCCAACATCTTGTGATAGTTTAACTCTTCAAAGCAATCACAAGCTATCTGAATTTGTACCTACGATAAATAAACTGCTGAAGATTTGCACCTCACAGAAAGGGCATTCCTTTTCCTACTGCCATCGCGGATGTGCCCACAGAGAACAGTGGACAGAACATTCTTTTGTAGTCCAGAACCAGGGTGTCAGAACGGATGCCAGGGCATGGAGCTTGTACTCGTACTGTCCAGCGTGTGCTTTGAACCAATGACCACTGGGTGCTATTTTCGTTCTCCCCTCTTCTCCAATGAGTATTTACTATTGTTTTTATTTCTACTATTGTATATGAGATAATGTTGCGAAGGGTGTGAGTGACTTAACTTTTAACTGGAGATTTCTGGACCAAGAGGAAGATATCACTGAGAAATACTGAACTTGGAGCCAGATGCAAATCTGAACGAAGCTCTGAGTTTGCTCCCTTTGGGAAGGGGGTGACTGCATTTCATGTAGACATTCACCCTTTTGAATTCAGGTGTACTCATGTGAAGAAGTTAGTTAGCTAAAGGAGTGTGGGGACATATTGTTACTTGGTTCTTTGGCATCTAACCCTCCTGTGCCATTTCCTAAAAGACCCAGATATTTAGTCCTCCTTCAAACTACCCAAGCATATTTGAGTCAGTCTTAGCCAACCCATATCAAACTTGCCAGTGGAACCCAGAGCATAGCATTCCCCCAGTCAATATTGTTATTGGTTTGGACATGGGCACAAGTCCTAAGTAGACCCAATTAATGTAAAGGAAGTTCTTTTTTTAAAAAAAGAAATTGTTTTTAATGTTTATTGTCGAGAGAGAGAGAGAGAGAGAGAGAGAGCAAGTGTGAGTTGGGGAGGGGCACAGAAAAGAGGGAGACACAGAATCTGAACCAGGCTCAGGCTCTGAGCCACCCAGGCTCCCCCATAAGGGAAGTTCTTTATGGCCCATGGTGTGGGAGAGGTTCTTTCTCCTGGTCCCCACCCGCATGCTCCTTGTTCCCTCCACCATATTCCTTCAGTTAGGAGCCATCTTGCAACCTTCAGAGAAGCTCACTCATTAACACGTGGAGAAAGGCAACATGAGGAAAAGAGCAGAGCAATTGAGGCAGAGCCACCATCATACTGTACCTGAGGCCTACGTTATCTCTGGACTTGTTGTTACTTGAGATAATAAAGTTCCTTCTTGTCTACGACAATCCAAATTAAGATTTCTGTTCATCTTCAGCCCAAAGCCTCATGCTACACTGACCATGTAGAAAGTTAAAGTTTTCAGCTAGAAACTATTTGTCTCAAAGCCTGGGATGAAAGAGTATTAAACCAGTACAAAGAGTCCCTGGCTCCTAAACCAAGAGTTATCCAAAAAATGGTAGCCATCAGGTGGTTCACTGACAAATAAGCTCAGGGCAATAATTTTATATTTCTCCTCTATAACTTGACATGTGGAAAATGTTATTGCTTTTCCTCCAGGCATAGCACTGCTATAAAGTTTACTTTTTAAATGAATGTGTCTATGTAAAAAGGAATCAATTTAAAGAAAAAAATTATCTAAATGATAATACAAGTTGTCTTAGTTTCCTGGGACTGCTGTAACCAAGTGTCACACAGTAGGTGGCTTAAAACAACAGAAATTTCTTCTTTCACAGTTCTGAAGGCCAGAAGTCCAAAATCAAGCTGTAAGTCGGCAGGGCCAGGTTCCCACTGAAGTGTCTAGAGGAGGGTCCTTCTTGACTTTTTCAGTTCCTATTGGTGTCCAGAATCCCTAGCATTCCTTGGCTTATAGAGGCATCACCCCCAATCTCAGCTTCCATCCTCCTGTGGCCTTCTCCTATGTGCCCGTGACCCTATGTCTGTCTTCTTATAAGGGCTTCAGTCATTGGTTTGGGGCCCACCTGACTCCAGTATGACCTCATCTTCACTAGATTCTATCTGCAATGACCCTATTCAAATAAGGTCAAGTTCATAGTTATTGGAGGTTAATTTATCATATAGAGGCCACCCATTTGGGACAACATTTTTCTGAGCATCCATCTAATCATTGATATTTTCAATTGGAACTTAATTCTATTATTTCAGGCTAAAATTACCCATCATTGTACTCTGGTGGGTCTTTCATTACTCTGGGCACTATTTCCCAGTACCTGGCATTAGCCTCTGATTTCCTTAGTCCTTGGGTGTCCCTCCTCACAGGAAGACAAAGGGCTTATAATTTGAGACTTGAATTAATTATAGAAAGTAATTATTACATGCTGTACCTCAAAGAGCCTGATCTGCGATTAACTTCTTGGCAGAAATGGGGGAAGTGAATTTAGGAAGAGTAATTTTTCATTTGGAAGATAGCAATCGGAATGGTCACTATTTAAAATTGAGAAAGAAAGTCTGGGGTGAAAAAAATAATAAATCTTTCAAATGGTTTCATGAAATCTTGGGAGCTTTAAATATTAGGAAGGTTTTCCTGTCCCATTTGTTGAAGTAATAAAGTGTGAAGAAATTTTAAATCTGATTAGCTACGCCTGTCTAGCATTAATCTACGGTCTGAAAGGAAAGAAAAAAAAATTCAAAACTTCAATCACTGTTCGTTCCTGTGTTTAATCAGTTAAAAAATATTCTCCAAGGCTGTTCAGAAAACAGTGGCGTTAAGGTACTCTGAAAAATCATTCAGGAACCCATGGGCCAGTGACTAAGGCAAATGCATTTTTCTGAGTATTGTCAAAAGCTGTTTTCTCTTCACAATGTAAGTTCAGATGCTTCTAGGCTATTTGTGAACCACCTGGTGTTCACAGACCAATGCAGGAATGCAGAAAGCTGTTTCCATGGTGATGAGACTTTCCTCCTGGCAACCACCCCTCCCCCACTTCCATCTTTCTCCACTATCAGGAGTTTACATAGGATTTCTGGGAAGAGTGGGGATGAATATACAGCAAGCATGTTGTGGTTTTTCCAAGTGCAGCTACTGTGTATCCGTAAGTAGTGGATGAGTCTCCTCTGCCCACATGGGGAGATGGTCACTCTAACCCATCAGGATCCAACCAAAATCTTCTCACATTTGAAATCACTCCATCAATAACGTTTTACTTAACATCTTATTACGTGAACAGATACTTCTCTATAGTGGGGCTCAGCACCCATGGCCCAAAGTCTAAATCCAGCCTGCCACATGTGTTTGTAAATAAAGTTTTATTGGAAGATGGTCACGTTCAGTCATTTGCATATTATCTATGGCTGCTTTCACTTTCCAATGGCAGAGGTGAGTAGTTGACAGAAGTGACAGAGACAACATGGTTCATAAGCCTAAAAGCATTTTCTATCTATCTGGCCCTTTACAAAAAAAAAATTTTGTCACTTCCTGCCTTAAAGGAGGTGGAGTCAAAATCTAGTAAGGAGGACTGCAAGGTATAGAAATAGGCACAATGTGCTGTCATAAATACAGAGAGCTAAATGAATGCTACTAGGAATCTACACGGACTACCAAGGACAGAGTGGGCTGGGGAGAATCTCTAGAAAAGATGAGACTGAAAGATAGGAAGCCTTGGGATATACAAATCTGGGGCCAGGGGAAGAGGCATGCTCCATAGAAAGCGGCGAGCACGCAGAGAATGGTGAAGGAAATGCTACCTGGTGTCCTGACACACGGAAAATCCATCAACACTGGAAAGAACCATGCAGACATGAAGTGTTGCTCTCACAGTGAGCACAAGTTCATAACAGCAGAAGGAGAGAGTGTGTGCCTAGCAGGAGGTGAGGTTGAGGCCCAAGATATACAAGCTCCTGAAAGTTATACAAAGAAAATGATCTTAACCTGTAGGGAATGTAAACTCACCACACTGGAAGCTGATCTGATGAGATCTTTGTTAAAAGGAAATTCAGGAAATCCAATGAAGGATGAACTACAGAGCAAGGAAGTAGAAAGAGAGGGAACCCGGTTACTATCTGTCATCTATGTCCTGCTTACCATGTGCCAGTCACTACGCTAAGCCCTTCACATACATGAACTCACTCACTGCCCCTAACAACCCTATGAAGTAGGTACAATCATGATTGCCTCTTTATAGATGACAAATCTGTGGCTAAGAGAGGTTAAGTAACTTGCTCAAAGTCCGACAGGTGGAAATGTGTAGAGCCAGGACGTAAATCTAGGTAATGTGGCTCCAGAGTCCAGCTTCTTCTGTAATCAGTCATGAGATTGTCACAAGAGTGTGAAAGGGAGGTGGTAAGAATTCACTCAGACCTGTTGCCATGGCACACACAAGGTACTCCATAAATACATTTGATGAGGAAATGCTGAACAAAAGAAAAGAAGAAAAAGGAAATGACAAGGACAAAGTGTATTTTGTGGGGGGTAGGGGATGGGGGAGGTGAATATAAAATATAGGAAGGAGAGGGAGATGTCAAAGATAATTCTAATAGTTCTCCTTAGGATGGCTGGAAGAATAAGAGAATTCACACACAGACACAAAATAGAAGTGAAAATCAGTTCTGGGGAAAAGGTGGTAAATTCAATTTGAGATTAAACAGGTAATGAATTTGATGAGATGGCAGAGGATCCAAGCAGAGAAACACCAAGAAGCCCTTGAAGGTCTGGGAGCAGGACTTAGGAAGGAGCTTGAGTCGGAACAACGAAGTTGGTGGTTGGGCTTTGCAGAAGTGATGGAGGGGACAGGATGTCTTTCTCACACTGATGGGAAAAATGAAGTGATCTTCACTCATGACATGCACAATAAATAAAACAAAGGAAACCATTAGACGATGACAGGTGGCAAAATTGGCCTCGTGAAAAGAATGTAGGGCTGGCTCTAGAAGAAACTGGGAAATAGAGGAGAATATTCATTTATTTAATGCCTATTACGTGTCAGGTGTTCTGACATTGCACTTGGTGATGACTATGAGTCTGAAACAGGTGGTGTATCTCCCCTTGAGAGCGGAGGAAACAGAGAGGATAAATGACTTACAGAAGGACACAAGCCAGAAAGTGAGAGAGTCAGGATTTAAGCCCAGGTCCTCCACTCCAAAGTCCACACTCTAAATACTACCCAACTGCACAAGGGTCCTTCCTCGTATTTCCCAAAGTTCCCTCGGACCCTCAGCACCATCTGATAGGATATAATTCCGTAAATTTTTCCAGGATCCTTGTATCCTGTGAAAGGATAAATTGCTAGTAACTGCTTATAGAGCCACCTCTCCAAGAGGTGTTATCACTAAAATGCTAATTTCAGACCAGTTGTTAGGGAGAACTCTGGATGAATGTACTAATGTTCCTAAGTCTTTGAAAAGCCACTGAAAGGTTTCTCCCTAGTTGTTCTCATTTCCGGTTTCTGCCAGGGCAGCACCTCCCCGAAGCATGGTGTTAGGCACTGAGGGCGGGATCCAGAGTTCTGCCTCTGAAAATCTGAGTCCCAGGAAGCCCTCTTCCCAAAACCTCGGTGTTTGGTATAAAGACATAATAATTCATCTGGAATAACCAAGGTAAAATGCATTAGTCTGCTTTTAAATATGAATAAAAGAAACACCACTAAATGCAATAAAGATTATTTTTGAAAAGGAAAGAGCTGTCTCTTAATTGACATTACGTCTTCATTGACCTGGTTTGCATCACACATTTAAACAAAGTTTGTGGTTAAATTCCATATTAAATGTGCTTTGTGATTTTACGAATTGTCTTAAATATACCTATTCTAATTCTTTCTTTCTTCTCCGATCAGGCAGCCAATCTCACAGATGTTCTTGGAACAAATTTCTTCGTTGATACTCTCATTTTGTAGTGAAATCACATTGACTCATTGTATACCTCAAACAAATAGATTTCTTCACATAAATATCAATGTTGACACAGCTAAGGAAAGAATTAAGGCAAGCTTATCCCGAGACTAGGACTAAAAGTCTGAATGCTTAGCAGTAAAGAAATACAAGTACTGTGTCTACAGAAACTCATATTAACAATAATAGTATGTAGGTTATTCCTTCTCATAGAAAATGAAACCAAGGAGCAGCAAATAATTTCAAGCAAGCAACGCAGTGCTTCAGTTGGAAGAGCAGGTCTCCAGTTCCTTTAAAATCTCACACCTTTGCATGCTGTGGGCAAAGGGATTGAGCTATGCAAAATTGCAAACAGCATCTGGCTTGACATTTCCTGAATGTAATTACCCTCCAGGAGAAACAGATCCAGCAGAAAGCAAAAGCCTGCCACCCATGTTAGGAGAGAGGATCCTGGTATATCTAAGACATGACTACTAGCCCCAGCAGGAAAGTCCTCTCAGCATTGCACTTAAGAATATTAATACATCTCTGACCAGTCACTAAAGCCCTTGCTGTTTAACAGCAGCTGCACTCAATGCAGTGAGCTGAGGCGGACTGAGGAAGGAGCAACAGGCTGAGTAGGAACATCATGAAAATAGCCATGAGTCCATGGAGCAAGGCATGTGCCTCGGCCAAAAACTCACCTGTCGATATTCTGCACTTCAAATCTATGGCAACTCTAGAATACATACTCAAATTTCTGGGCCTTTTATCTCCTTTGGAAATAATTTTCTTTTCTTTCCCTAATGATTGTTTCAGGTCCTAATCTCAGGTATGCCCCAAATGCACTTCTACTCTTCGTGCAAGACAATTCGGAATTCCCTCCTTGGGTGGTTTTTCCTGATACCCCTAAGCAGCATTGTGCCATACCTTTATGTGGGTTTCTGTTGCATTCTGTGGGTTCTATAATCTTCTATCCATTCTCTCTCTGTTCTGCCGGCGTCTGCTAACTTGTCTTCACTCCTGGACTGTGAGTTCCTTAGAGCAAGCAGCTATATCCTCATCACCCAACTCAGGGCACAGGTAGCAACACCTCCTCAGGCATTCTCCAGGCCCTGGGACCAACCACTCTCCTCTCCTGTGGTGGGTTGAATAGTGTCCCTCTAACAATTTATATACCCCTGAAACTCAGAATGTGACCTAAGTTGGAAAAGGGATCTTTGCAGATGTACTTAAGGTAAGAATTGAAATAAGACTTTAACGTGTTGAAATGGGCCCTATGGTATCCACATACGAAATAGAAAAGGACAAACGGGGGAGAATGCCACGTGAAGACAGAAACAGAAATTGGAGTCACACTGCCACAAGCCAAGGAACATCAGAAGACATCAGAAGCTGGAATAGACAAGAAAGGATCCTCCCCTAGAGCCATCAGAGGGAGTGTGACCCTGCCAACACTTTGATTTTGGATTTCTGGCCTCCAGAACCATGAGAGAATACATTTCTGTTATTTTAAGGCACTAAATTTGTGGTGATTTGTTACAGTAGCCAAAGGAAGCTAATAGACTTCCTTTCTCTGGACACTGGCTTCCAACCAATCCATATGGTTTTAGATTCTGGGAAGCCATGTTGGGACTACAAGATTCTGTTCCCTCACCTCACCCCAGGGTCCTCACAGAGCTGCATACATAGTGAAGCTGGGCCAGCAATACTCCTTTCCTGGGAGTTTGGGGGACAATAAGAAAGAAATGTTCTTTTCCCATTCTTCTATCTCATTCAAGTTTCTACCCAAAGGCCATCAGCTCACAGACCCATTCCCAACATCCTATCTACAACATTCTTCTTCTTATGACTCTAGATCTCTATTCACATGATTTTATTTTGTAGTCTTTATCTCCATATGGCATTATATTATTTATGTGCTTGTTTTTTTCTTTTTGTTCTTCTGACCTCCCTCCTAAGAGTGTAACGTCTATGAGAGCAGAGACAGGGTCTGATTGCTTGACTACTATACTCCTGGCCCTAGGACTCAGCCTTGCACCCAGCAGCTCTGCAGTGAGACAGATGAGGTTGACCTAAAGAGAGAAATCAAGGGGAGAGAGGAAGCACAAGTTTTCTATCAGAGTACTCATTCCCTGTTTCAATTCCTTCTAAGGCATGCCCATATTTCTGCCTTAACTTCTGAGAAACACTCTGATAAAATATGCCCTTCTAAACTTAAGCTAGTTGGTTTACACTTCTTGTATCTACACAAGAAACCAAAAGAGACCTAACTAATATACCATGGCACTTAGTAAGAGCTTCAGCACCTCAGAGGAGTAAGTAACAGAATGAAAAATGGAATGAATAAATGTATAATTTAACTGATTAAGTCTTTCTGGCTCCTAACAGGAATAATCTTACAAGTAAGTAAGGTGATTTTAGAATTGTAGGATGTATTTACCTCCTTCAGAATTTATCTTCTTGCCACCAACTTGAGTGCCTGAAATCCTATCACTACAGATTTTAGAAATACTCCTTTCAAATATAAATATTCTTAGAAGAAGCAAACCTTTAGCCAGTGACTATTTTAACATCTTAGAAAGCTCTTCTGAATGATGTATAGTCACCTTAATGAAGGACAAGGAAAGGGATGACAGACCTGGGAAATGGCAGGATAGCAAAGATGAATTTCCACCACTTTTCTAGCATGGAGCTGGTCTTGCACTCCTGGGAAATTATGGATTCTATACTCAAGGAAGACTGATTGCACTGATGGCCCAATGAATGGCCTCTCTGGATCTTGCTTTTATAATGTGATTCTGCAACTCCTCCCATCAAGGGGCTGGATCTGTTTCCATACTGTTTGAATCTAAGCTGTTCTGTGACTTGCTCTAACCAAAAGAATGTGACAGAAGTGACATTGTACCCAGGCCTTAAGAGGTCTTTCTGCTTCCACTGTTTCCTGGAAACTTGCCATTGCCATGAAAACAAGCCCAGCCCACACTGCTGAACAACGAGACAAGTGCCTATCCAACCAATCCTCTTTGCCAGCAGAAAGTAAGTGAGGCCAGCACCCAGCTGATCTGCCTGCTATTTACAGACACATGATGAAGTCCATCCAATCTAATGCCAAGCTGACCATACCCATGGGTAAACAAATGTTTATTGTTCTAATCCATTGATTTTTGGAATAGCTTATTACACAGTAATGACTAAATGACAAAATACCAGTCTACCCTGGAAACCCCAAATCTGAGAACATGTTGCTTTCTAAAACCATCTGGAAGCCTTAGAATCTGAAACCACTTTCTCTGAGAGAATTTATACTTGAAAGCTGGGTTTTCAGGTTCGACCCCTACCTTCTACTGATCCTTCAACAGCACAATATTACCAAGTGTAATGGTTTCTAAGGAACCTTCATTTAGTTTCTCACTTGGATGTCAGGAACACAGCTCCCTTCACCACATTTGGGACCCTCACCTTCTCTAGCACCTACCACTCACACTGACAATGACTTTTGCACCTGGGACAGAGGACTCAGCTGGGAACTGATTGTTCTAGAAAAATGTATACAAAAAGAGTTCTAGAAAAGTGAGAATAGAGCAGAAGGCAGTGAGCAATGGACACAGGGGACTAGAGATGGAGCCAAAATTGGGCCTAGAGATGGGGCATGATGAGGAATCTCAACGTAAACTGGGAGAGCCAAGTGGTGGAGGTTGGGCTAGTGGGGAGTGAATAATAGCAATGAGATCACATTTGTCTCCCCCTTTTTCTTGTTTCTTTCATTACCATGTCTAAAAGGGACAAAAGGACAGACAAAAAAGCAACACATCTTCCTTCCCCCCTTTCCTTTTTTCCTGTGCCTGCTGTGGGTTGGAAAGGAGCCCCAGTGTCTGTCTGGGTAGAAACAGCTGCTTCTGCCCCCAACCTCCTCCCTCTGTCCTGTCCTGACCCCTCCTTATTACACTATCACTACCTATGGTAAGAGGTAGAACGTGGGGACTGTCTGGGCATGGCATAGGTAGGATTCCTCTAGTTTGGTGACCAGCCTGTCAGTCACGGATGAAAGCTGTGGGGAGTCAGACTTTCAGGGCAGGACAGAGAGATCCTCAGCCTGCCAAACCAATGAGGACCACTATCTTCTGGAGACCTGGTGTGTGTCAGCTGGAGAAAACAGGGCAGTCAGTGTTACTTGTGACGAATGGAAGAGTTTTATTTGCTTGTTTGTTTGTTTTTAAGGCAAGAAAGGAATCTATAGTCATCATCAGGAGCCTGTTCTAATAAATGTCCTGGCAGGATAATTTTTTTTTTAAATAATGTTGTGTGATTTTTCCCCTGCATTTCACTTTGGGCCTCTTTACAGGGCAAAGGGGCTCCAAAGCAGATGTTGCTTATAAAGACAACTATAGTTTTCCTAAAGCTTCAGCCATTAAAAATATTATGCTTCCCTGTGGTCCTGGAAGGAAACGAAGTAAAAAAAAGGAGAATGGGAGGAAAGGGAGAAAAGGGGTCAAATCTGTAGATCTGGTGACCAGTAGACCCACCCTCTCCCTGACTCCCCCCACCCTGGGAAGGGGCAAGAAGAGAGTGGATGCACAGGATGCACCCCAAAGTGGTGAACCCAGGCAGAAGTGGTCCAGCCTCAGCAAAGATTCCCACATCCCCTGGGTCAAAACCCAAAGCCAAGATTTGGGGACTAGTAAGGACCTCAGCAATGAGAATATCAGCAAAAATCATGTTGCACTGGAGGGTAGCATTCCTTCAGTTCATCAGGCTCCATGAATTCTGATGTGACAGTGAGAGAGGAAGCAACCTCAATACTAACAAAGGGGATGGGGTGGGGTCTCTGATGTGGATGTATTCAATTAAGATCAAGAAATGGATGGGGTGCCTGGGCGGCTCATTTGGTTAAGTGTCTGACTTTGGCCAGGTCATGATCTTGTGGTCTATGAGTTTGAGCCCCAAGTCGGGCTCTGTGCTGGCAGCTCAGAGCCTGGAGCCTGCTTCAGATTCTGTCTCCCTCTCTCTCTCCCCCTACCCCGCTCACACCTCTCTCTCTCTTAAAAGTAAATAAACAATAAAAAAATAAATAAAAGATCAAGAAATGGCTTTATCATGCACACCTAAGTCGGATGGTGGTTCATACCACTTCACTTGGAGATGTACCATACCTAACACATCACTGAATGTGTGAGTGAGCTCCTGATCCTGTTTTCTTAGTTCCTTTTGAATCAGAACAAACTTGTTAGCCTTCTATTCCATAAACCTTTCAGACAGATATCCTGCCTCTGTAGTTCTACTATATCTTAGAGGTTTGCTATAGGGGTCAACTCAGTGCATGCCTCTTCCATCATCAAGGAGAAAAGAGACAACAAGCATGTGAGAAACAAAGGGCAAACAAATGCAGTACAAGTTTTTGAATTTGTAGAGATGAAGGAGATTGTCTTCATTGCATCTCAGGATTCTCTATGTCACACTCAAAGTCACTGATTGCTTTTTACCAAAAGAAAACTTTTGTCCGAAACTATATTGGATGCCCTTTTGAAGTATGTGTATTTCTTCTCCCCTTGTCATTTCCTAATAAGATTAATGAAACAAGATAAGGCATTCAAAGAACCTAGCACAGGAGAGGAGCTCGGTAAATTATGTTGTGTTTTTCTATCTTTATAAGACAGAAATACTCATGCATCAAACTTCTGGTGTCTTAAGGTGAAATCAGTGCAGAAAAAGCCTCAGCCCATTCCACGCTAACCCTTGCCTGCAGCTCATTATAGGAGCAAGTTAACAGCCCACTTTGTAGGCAGTAGGTTGTCAGGAAGCAAAAAGGCCTGGACACAGAGAAAAGAAGCAAAAAGAAAAGAGGCATTTTCTCAAATCCATGGAAACTGGAGACTTACATAAATTTCAATATACAATTTGCCATTGCTACAGACTCATATACTATTTTCAGCTTTATTTTGCTTTTGCTTTAAAAAAAAAAAGCCATCTTGCAGCTGCCAAAATTGGGACATCCATCCACCTGCCACCTTCACCTGCACTCAGACACCCTTGTGATTCTGTCACCATTCCCCAGACTCAAAGTCCATCTCTGTAGCTCATGCCTCATGTTGCTGTGGACGGTAACTGATGGTGACCCTTTCCTGTGCACCTGATTTCAATGAGGGCATTAAAAATGGAAAACCATCACCCACGTGTCACTGAATCTCTTCAAGGGAGGGTAAGAACGTAGCAGTTCTGATGATGTAGAGCAGAGTGGCTTTTAATTCCCAGATTTTCATGAATAGAAACTACAGTTGTATCTCTATCTTGAAAATAACATCAAAGGGGAGAGGAAAGTGGTAAATTTTCACCCTGACTTTTGGTTACTGAAAATCTTAAACTACAACCCACTCTGCACACTGGCCTCCAAATATCACATAACACACGCTTGGCAATCATTTTTTAGGGCTCTCCATATACTTCATTATGGCAGCCAGTATCCTTTACTTTTAAGGGAGTGGGATTTAGGCAGTGGTACATTGTAGTTGGCTTAGAGCCAATAGCATGAATCTCTTCCCAAATCTGCATTCTGGGTTGTCACATTGGGTGGCTTCAAATCAGCCACATTGGGCCTATTTACATAACAGAAAATGGCAAATGTCACAAAATAGGGCTTTTTTTTTTTTTTTAAAGATAGATGGTTCTTAAACACTAATTATCAACACAGCACTGGTTTAAGGAAATGAATGGGAGCAATCATGAGGGTACCAGATGCTTAAGCAGAAGAAAGAATTGATGCTGTTGGAGATGGAAAAATGGCAGATATGAGGTTCATAAAAAAGGGGGCCCAGGGCAAAGAATACCACCACCTACTTTACCATTTTTCTTGAACTGTCAGCTAATGATGCCCCACCCCAGATTGTAAGGTCCTCCCTGTTCCATATTTACTTAGCACATTCATTCACATATGCTCACCATCAACTTGAAATTTCTTATCAACCATCTCCAAAGATACTCTTAAAAGCCCCAGATTTTATTCTCTGAAGTTGTGTTCAGATAAAACTTTCATATCACACATGAAATAATCTTTCCAGAATATAATACCCCCTACTTGCAAACTGATTAAAATTTTGGATGAAAAAATCTCCATACATTTTTTTTTTTTACTTTTTATTTTTTTCCTGTTGAATGTAAGGAAACTTCATCTTTGTGTTGAACTGCTGGTTTTCAAGTAGAAACCCAATGCCCACCTGTATGTTATTTTGATGGCGAAATTAATTAAATTCTTGAGATAGTGAAAGACAATGAACTGCCTATAGGGAATCAGTGTTTCATGGTCTTCACCACTTTAACTGCAAAGGGCAACCTAATCTATGCTTGAGGTGACAGATATGACTTCTAAATTATTTATTTTTCTTCCCTTGTTTACTACAAAAGAAAAGGTTTTGCGATTCTGGAAAAAGGAAGTGAACAATACAGGAAATTATATGTCTGTAAGTTAATATTGGCTCAAAGTTGGGCTCTCAATCAAATCTTATCTACAGAACTGATTTGGTCAAAAAAACCCCACACAGAACACATTTATTATGATCTTTGGGTCTGATTTCAATTCGGCTATGAAGGGGAAGCAAAGACTAAATGAACTATCAGACTAATGACATTTTTATTTGGTGGCCAAGAGCAAATAAAGTTATTTTTTAATGAGATTACCTTCTTTAAAGGACACCTCTTTATAGGATAATGATGAAAGTGGAAGGTTTCTTATCTCTAAGGGGAAGATATTTAATAACATTAAAATTTAACTCTATTTCACCTCTACAGACTCTAAAATGTAATGTGGTAGATTGCATTAATGGCCCAAATTCTTCATTCATCCATATAGCTATGACCTTTCCCAGGAGACTGCAATTGTGCAAAAATGTGTATTTCCTGACCCCTTGACTCCAAGTTCAGTCATGTGTCTTGCCAATAAGTAAAGTATGAAAAAGTCTTACATGCTTCCACTTGCTCTCTTGAGCTTCTGTCATCACCAAGAGGGAGAATGCCTGTGCTAGTCTATATCTCAGTAGGAGGATTAAAATTACATTAAACAGAGCTTCACCAGATAAGTTATTCTAGCCAAGCCAAGCTTAGAACAGAACCATCGGCCAACCCACAGACACATTGGCAGGCCCAGCCAAGATGAGCCAAGCCTCAGTTCCCAAGTATATAAGCTATAACAATATATGGCTATTATAAGCTGTGGAGTTTAAAAAGTGGTTGGTTACACAAAATAGCTAAATCATATATATATAACATTACTCCCTTTCACAGTTTCTTCTTGAAGAGTGAAGAGTTTTACATACATAAAGGATTTCCTGTTCAACATGCAAGTAATTCTCACTATCAGTCATTTCTACTTCATAACTATAAACGTGGAACACTTTAAGAATCAACATTATTATATTAATCTATCAAGTCTTTGAATTAGTTCAATACCAGAAACATTGACCAAACTACCAATATAATTATGTCCTAGGTCCTGGGAACACAGAATTGACAAAGAGCTCTGAATTAGAGCTCATGGTCTATGTCAGGGAGGAAAACCTTTTCTCTGCCCTTCAAGATTCTTCTAGCTGTTCTAAGAATTAGACATGAGACAGATTATTGGGAGGGGAAAAAAAACCCCAAAGTTTAATTACATGCACAGAGTGGCTCAATAATAAAATTGAGACCCCAGCAAAGGTCAAAGCAGGCATCTTCTATACTTTTTTTAGACAAACAATAAATATGTGAGGAATGACAGGACAAAGAAAACTTATGTTTGGGAGCTTTAGTTAGTAAGGAATTCTAAATAGAATTTGGGCTGGGGTAGTAAATTAGTACTTAGTAACTAAATTTGTCTGTATAGCCTTGTCAGCTCTGAATTCCCTATCTCTGCTGATAAGAATGTCTCTTTACCTCCTGGTACAGGGAGGGTACCTTTCACATGGGAGATTTATTTCCTGATTTCTCGAGACAAAGAGAAGTCAGAGTATTCTTACATTGGCTCTTTCTTAAGCAAAGTTAATTCAAAATAATCAATATGCGAAAGTGGTACATTTTGGGGCAATCCTTCCCTTGGCCCCCACATCTATCAAGGGCCTGATGATGCCAAGACAAACAGCCAGAGTCCCTGCCGAGTGCTTTCCTAAAACCAGATGTATTTAGTTCTGATTTCTTTTATTGGAAGCACCAGTTTGTAAGCACTTTCTTCATTTAAGGAGAGCTGAGTCTTACAAGGGGCTTCAAAGATTTTGATACTATGTAATATTTGAAGATTTTAGTCACATAAGAAGTTGAAATTGAGAACCAAGGGGATATCTTAAATTCTAGAAGAAAGCTCAGGAAGCAATCAGTATGTTTTTATATTGAAGGTGCTATGATTGGACTTTTTTCAGCTACAATAAATTTTCACCAAGCTCTCTACTTTCTCCATAGCTGCTGGAAGTTTTTTCTTCCCAATTTCCCCTGAGTGCCAGGGCTCAATAAGTGAGAAGAGAGAAACTGACATTAATCCAGTGGCTGTGGAGTGATTTTGGTGAACGAATATGAAAGAAGATCAGTTTTTTAAATCTTTCTCAGCTAATTTTCTGAATATAACATATAAATATGCTTTTTATACTCTAAATTCATAGTAATTACATCAGTGAAAAAAATCACAATCTTAACCATTCCAGGTTAATCTTCTCTCATAGATAAGCCTTGCAAATATGGTTCTTAAATTCTTTTCTATTAAGAATTTCTATATTCTGGGGTGCCTGGGTGGCTCACTCAGTTGAGCATTCAGCTTTGGCTCAGGTCATGATCTCATGGTTCATGGGTTCAGGCCCGCTTCGGGCCCTGTGCTGACAGCTCAGAGCCTGGAGCCTGCTTCAGATTCTGTCTCCCTCTCTCTCTGCTCCTCCCCTACTCACCCTCTGTCTCTCTCTCAGAAATAAAGATAAAAAAAAAAAATTTCTATAGTCTAAGTCTACATAAATCTAAGGTTTTGTGAGTGTTGTTTATGGGTTATTTATTTGTAAAAACTATGGATGATTATTTTGATGGGGAAATGTAAATAAAATAATAATGATTACCAATGGTTCAAAGTACTTTACATGTCTAAACTCATTTAATTGTTACAACTTTGTAAAATAGCTGTTATTATTATCCCTACTTTATAGAAAAGGAAATGGGCACAGAATGGTTTAGTGAGTTGCCCAAGGTCACAGAGCTAATAACTGGTAAAACCAGAATTTAAAAGCAGGAAATCCTCCAAAGCCTTTGCTTAGACCGCCAAAATAGACATCTCCCCTCCAGCACCAAATAAATGGCTGACTGACCCCCTCCCCTGCTGCATACTCTTTTTATCCATTCGGATTGACTCACTGACACCAAAAATTTGGGAAAGAGGGGTGTCTTTTATGTGAAACACTGTGTGCTAGGCCCTGGAAATACTCCATAAATAAGGAACAGTATTTGCCTTCTTTGGGCTTGTATCCTAGCGAAAAAAGTAACTAAATAAACGAGCAGTTAAAATAATGTGTAAAAAATATAATCTAGTCAAAGGATTAGAAAGACCTCCCAGAGAAAGTAGCTTTTAAATTGAGATCTAGGGGCACCTGTTTGGCTCAGTCAGTTAAGCGGCTCACTTCGGCTCAGGTCATGATCTGGTGGTTTGTGAGTTCGAGCCCTGCATCAGGCTCTCTGCTGTCAGTGTAGAGCCCACTTCAAAGTCTATGTCCCCATCTCTCTCTGCCCCTCCCCAACTAGTGCTTGCTCTCTTTCTCTCAAAAAAAAAAAAATTAATTAATTAAAAAAAATTAATAAATTGAGTCTAAAAGATGCATAAGGGTTAGCCAACGAGTAGAGGAAATATCATTACCAAAGGCCAACAACAAGAGAGCACCCAAGAGCGGTGGAGTGTGCCTGAAGTTTATAGAAAGGAACGGAAGCAAATGACAAGAGGGTTGGGATTTATACTGAGGAAAACAGAAAATCATTAAAGAGTTTAAGGAAAGGAGTCAAATGGTTAGATCCACATTTTGAAAACACAATAATGTGAGATGTATTTGAGGCAGAGTGGCTTGTGCCCCTATAATTACCAGCTCAGAAGAGTCCCCATTGGATACCTAGAGGGTATTATGTGAAATAAGCCAGACAGAGAAAGACAAATACCTTATGATTTCATGTCTATGTGGAATCTAAAAATCAAAATAGACTCATAGATAGAACAATCTGGGGGTTGCCAGAGGGGAGGGGGGAGATGGGCAAAACACAGGAAGGAGATTAAAAGGACAAACTTCCAGTTATAAAAGAAATAAGACACAATATACAGCATAGGCAATACAGTTAATAATAATATAACAACTTTGTATGGTGACAGATGGTAGCTAGATTTATCCAGGTGATCACTTCACATGTATATCAATGTTGAATCACTGTTCTACACCTAAAACTAATATAATACTGTATATCAACTATATTTCAACTCATACCAATGTAAACCTGTGGAGAGTCTTCTAGCAAAGACCCACAACTCCATTCTCCGTAACAGTTTTGTCTGCTCTGGTTCTTCCCATCTTAAAAAGACCTCCATCCTTGAGGAACCCAGGTTTCATCCCATTTCCCTGCCTTATTTCACTTCTCATTCTACTCCAGTTAGGGTTCAATCCCTTTCTTCCACCCAAACCACTCTCATCAAGGTCACCGGTAGCAGCGGCCTTGCTAATCCAAGAGTCCCTCGCCTGTGGTTATCTGTGCACGCTTCTCAGCAGGAGTCCATACCTGGGACCACGCCCATCTCTAAAAGCGCTTCATTCTCGTGGCTTCTGTGACTGCCCCACCTGCACATTTTATTCCCATCTTGCCTCACTAACTTCTCTTCCGGGGGTTCCTTTGCTGGCTCCTTTTCTTTACCAGGCTCAAATTCCAATTGTTGGCACAGGGACTCTCTGCTGGCTTCTCCTCTTCATCCTCACCCTCTTTCAGGCTGATCTCATTACGGACCCGCAGTTTCAATGCCAGCTAACTGTAGGTGACCCTCAACTGGATATAGCCAACCCTGACATCTCCCGAATCTTCATATTGCACTGGGCCCCACACAGTCCCATTCTCGGTGCAGGGTGCTGAATTCATTCAACAACAAGGGAAGGAATAATGGATCTGTGGTGTCGCATTTTCTATCTGTAACTTTCTCAGAGAGCATTTGTTAATTTCACACATCCTCCAACATGCAGATTCAGAGGGAGATAAAGACCTTCAGAAGAAAATCACAATTGTTTGCCAGGGGGAAAGTCCACTGTATTAAAACAGTAATTCAGAAAGCAGTTGCATAATTTTCTTGCTCTCTTAATCTTTAGAATTTTATCACAACTATAATTATGCTTACCAGAAGATGGAATGCAGATAAACTGACTAGGGATGACCTAGTTAATTTTTTTAATCACTTGCTTTTTGATCCTAATAAATGCTTCTAGCCTTTATTCTGTAATTTGTCCTTCCTTAAAATAATAATAAAGAACTCCTTCTATTTTAAGATATAATAAAAATTTTAAATTTCTCCAAGGCCTTCTGAAGCCTTAGTTTTCTGCCTCTGGACCTTGGAATGGCATTAAAGCCACAAATTGACCATCACCTGCTTCCACCAAAATTCTTTACTAATTTCACACTCTTCTTTACCTTGTAAAATGTTAAATATTGAAAATTCCAACGTTTAATGGACTTTGCTTTGTGATTTTCTTCTATCCTTACACTTACTATGATGATTCAATAGTATCTCTTTCTCTGTTGCCCTTTTTAATAGCTATGCTATTATTGTCTCCTTCCTTCTTGTGGCCTTGAACTATAGGTCAAGGAAAGAGACTGCATTTAGAAAGAGAGAGACCTAGTTTCTAACCTTGGCTGTGCTATTAATCAACCATGTAAGCTTAATATATAGAATTCTGAGTATTTTCTTTTGATGAAGAAATTGAGATCCATGGTGTTAAACTATTTGCCCAATTAGAAAATGCTAAAGGAACAAAATAAATTGAAGACATTGTTGTTTTCAATCCTCATTCTGTAAACCGATTAATTGTGGCTTTTATTTCCATACCTTTTAAGTGATAAAATTTGCTGGATTCCTGAATGTGAGATCTAATCCTCCAGGTTTAAAAAACGAGGGAGTTCCAAACTTCTCTTGTACCAGACTGAAACAGAGAAACTAAAGGGATCCCATGAAAAACTACTTTTTTGCTTTTTCTCTGGCTTCTATTAATAGTACCCACACCCTGTGTTACACTCGCCTTACAGAACAGGTAATATATGTCCTTGTAAAAGCCAAGGATTTAATGATTTCTTTGGAGTGTTCCAGCACAACAGATAACATCTAAGGAGTGACTGAGGGGTCACCATGCAAGTTTTCCAAGGCCACTGACTCATCAAGACCCCTGGCTCCAGGGCTTCTAGAAAACACCTAAACACGTGTGTGTGTTCCTGGCTTACTGAGAAGCCGCTGCACCGAACCACCATCCTCGAAACCCCAGGCCCCAGGCAAAGAAAGAGACACACTCCTCTTTACTTTCTGAATTTCCCAGATGCTCCGTCTGTATCTACACTCTATATCTTTAATAAACTCTGCTTTCACTTCCTCTCAGCTCACATTTGACTTCTATCCTGCATGAAGTCAAGGACCCTCTTGGCTTGTCCTGTGGGACCTCCCCTCTGGGTCCTCATACACAGCCAGCCCACATCAAGACCTAGCAACAAAAGTCTCCTCTCTTGAGATGGCCTCCATTGCCAGCTAGGGAGATGAGCCCTTGGATTGAAGAGTGCCTGCATGCTTGCTGATGAAGAATCTCACTTTTTCTATGAGTCATGCAAGCTAATAAGCATCTCCAGACTATGTATTTTGTTTGAACCCTACTTAAGACTAAAGTTGCTGATCAGTTGGGCACATGATCAAGCAAGTGTTAAAGAATTCCTGTGAACACACCTTCCACTTCTAGTACAAGCTGTCCCTGCCTTAAGCATGTATGGTGTTTCTTAATAAAGCCACTTTTGTTCTCTGCTGCTTTGATCCCACTTCCTCAATATTCGGAATGTAAACTGGACTGTGGCTTTGAGGGGTTGGCCAGAGATGATAGTGAGATAAGGCAAGGCTGAATAAGGCAAAGCTGCCTCTGGGCAAAGTCTTTCGTCCCTGATACTCGTCCATGACTTTTTCCCTTCCAGAGCAAAGTGCTCCCTGTCTCTTGGAGCCCACTGGGGGTCATACAGCTGCTGGCTGCCCTCTGACCCTCCTGCCCATTACATCAAATTGCCATTCTTTCTACACTCCCCACCACTGAAAACCCCAAATTACATTCCTGAATCTCAGCGAGGTGGTAGAAGTAAAGAATTTAATCGTATTGACTTACATCACTTGTTCATTCATTCATTCACCTTGCATTTCTTGAGATAGATATCCCATAACAGGCGTCATTTGACTTGCATTTTTTACCTTTATATCAGATATTGAATGGTACAATGACATAGAAAGATGTGTGTCAATGATATTTGCAAACTACCTAAGGAGATATATAAATAGCTAGATATAGATATATAAATAAATATTTTATATATAGATATATATATCTATATATAGTATAATATATATTTATATATAGATATAATATTTATATATAGATATATATAGATACATATAGATTTTATTTATATAGATATATAAATAAATATTTATATAGATATATAAATAAAGTCCCAAACCTAAGTGATTACCCAAGTGTCAACTTAAGTGATTTTCAGTTGGTAAAATTTTAAACTGGTGTTTGAAGGTCATGGGAAGCAGGAGGGGGGAGCTGATGGTGGAATCTTACCCTTTAGATTACTCTCCTTATAATCAGAAAGGTTATAGAGGGGAGGGAATGGAGGGAAAAGTGTTCATAAATCAATTTCCTTCCCCTACAGAGAGTTTAGAGTTTCACCACATCCCTTTAAACCACTAGGTACTTTGCCGCTATAACTGAGGGGACGGCCCTAGAATCAATGATATGGAGTAAGTTGGCCTCGATAGGTGGTTTAGAGGAAGTGAATTCTCTGTATGGTAGTAACTGGATCATTCTTATCTTTGTGTCCCCAGCATTGTGTAAAATCAATCACTGAAGAAATGGTGCTCTACTGGAGGAACTATTTAGACATAATCAGCTGTAGAATAGTCCTTTCTGACCCCCATAGCGTAGTCTGCAATAGCTCCAAGTGCAATGTTTTTGCCCCTTATTGAAAATGGACGACTCTCATTACAGAAGGGCATGCACAACTCTGCCTTATGTTCTGTTACTTTCTGCCTTGCCCCAGCTACCGAAAGCCTAGAGCAGAGGCACCACCACCAACCAAAAAGCATATAAACCATCGTACCTGGGACCCTTGATTATGGCCCCAGAATAAGTGTAGCATCTCCTAGGCTCCCTTTTCCTTTATTCAGCAAGCCCCACATAGAGCCAGGGTCGGTCCTGTACAAGAAGGGGAGTTATGGTCGTTCCCACAAGCAGATTTCCACTGCTGTGGAGGTTACTTGCAGCTCAGTCATGACACATTCCATTGTCAACTATATGTGATTACAACAGTAAACCCCTTTCACATTTTCTCAGTTTCATTATGTATTGGTTATCCATCATTACTTTTTTTTTTTCAAGGAAATATTGGTTTTAGCTCAGTTAAGAATGTTGGCAATACCTCATTTTTTAGAGAAAAATCTATAGAGAAGGCAGAAGCTGTCATAAAAGAAGTGCATTGTTAAGGACAAAAAAAAGTGTGCTGTTTAAGAACAAGTGTTATGTTTATGTTTAAAGCTTTGTATTGGCACTCGACACCCATCTATCAACCAATGCATCTAAACAATTTGGACAAAGAGTCTAAGAAAGTGTAATTGCAATCGTGCCAAAAATAGTTACTTTTGTATTTTTTGGCAACACCGTTTTAGATCACATTCCTATATATTTTCATTTACTCATGAGCTGCCAGATTCTATTCAAGTAGCAAGTAGCTATTCGATCAGCCAAAAAACCCCAAAATTTCCATATCATATCAGGCAAGATGAGATACTGACCTTTTTGTGCCTGTTTATTACAACCTTCCTGTACCTTCAAACGAAAACATGACTTAAAAGACATCTGTCTAGTCAAAGTTTAAGGTTCACATGTTAAGTCATTTTGGTAAAGCTGGAGAGGAAATGGGTTCCTAAAATACAATAAATATTCTGATTGAAGATTTTGAGTCTGAACTTTTGATCAGGTGGCCTTGCCTGAGTGACAGTCTGCCAATTTCAAGAGGAAATGGCTGGGGCAATTTCTGCTACTTCAAAAGCCTTACAAGTAATAGAGATACCTGAATGATTGCAACGGAGCCCTCAAATCATCAGGACCTGGTTATGAGGTGTCTAGCTCCTTTTTTCTTGCAGCATCTGAATAAATGCAAATATTCTGAACCTTGGAACCAGAACTCTGAACTCTAATATATGAAACGGGAAGATCGTTTTTTAAACTATTTGCCTCTGAAATTCAAGAAAGTCTAAGCATCTACTTTGTACTAGTTTTCCTTCTAACATGTCCTATCTCTCTTCATAGTGTGCTTTTGTAAAGGTGTATTAAAAACCTACAAATTACAATATTAAGACTTCACAATCAAAAGAGACACTAGACTACGTTTTTGTTTAGTTTTTTGGTTTTTTTTTAATGTTTATTTGTGAGAGAGAGACAGAGACAGAGACGGAGACAGAGCAAGCAGGGGAGGGGCAGAGACAGAGAGGCACAGAATCAGAAGCAGGCTCCAGGCTCTGAGCTGTCAGCACAGAGACCAACGTGGGGCTCAAACTCACGAGCTGCGAGATCATGACCTGAGCCGAAGTCAGAGGCTTAATCAACTGAGCCACCCAGGCGCCCTTAGACCATGGTTTTAAGATCTACTATTGCTAGGAATAAATGAAATCTTAGAGATATTTTTAAAGACTCTCCCACCCACCACCAAAATTCTGTAACCAGCATTAACTATTACAACTTAATGTAGCTCAAGAGGAAATTTTGCTTAAGATAGATGGCGCATCAACTACAGAAGTAATAAGGCTATGTAAACTATGTTCCCGTGCAAAAGACAACAACCAATCAGCAAAAGGCTTTTGAATATCTATGGGCAAAATACTGTCTTCAGTGCTGTGAAGCAGTTCAACGCTAAGTACATTTCAAAACTGAATAACATCTCCAGGGGCTTTGAATCCCATGTGAATGACAAGAGAACCAATTTATAAGATAAATTTAGAAAACAGAGAAGTGGGTTGATGCTTTTGGTCTCATCAGGCCTGGATATCTTATCTAAAAAATTAGGGTAATAATGCCTATTCCATGGGATCCTTGAGAGAATTGTGTCAGATGAGTGTCTATAAAATGTCTAGGGAAATATTTGGCACTTAATGGACATTCATTCAATGACAGTTGGGCTCATGGCTGGTGGTGGTGTTGCTGCCTTTGCTACTGCCCTTCTTGCTGCTGATGTTAATAAAGAAATCACCCTGAAGAGAGCAATCAGGAAACTCCCGTTTTGTACATGATGGGATTTAAGGGACAGATTATATTTGAATTCTAAATCAATGGGAATAAACGTAGATGTGTGCTAACGTCCTTTTTGAAAGAGAGTAGAGGCTTAACTGACTGAGCCACCCAGGCTACCCTATGACCCAGCAATAGCACTGCTAGGAATTTACCCAAGGGATACAGGAGTGCTGATGCATAGGGGCACTTGTACCCCAATGTTTCTAGCAGCACTCTCAACAATAGCCAAATTATGGGAAGAGCCCAAATGGCCACCAGCTGATGAATGGATAAAGAAACTGTGGTTTATATACACAATGGAATAC
Source organism: Neofelis nebulosa (assembly GCF_028018385.1). NCBI lineage: Eukaryota > Metazoa > Chordata > Mammalia > Carnivora > Felidae > Neofelis > Neofelis nebulosa. The sequence continues at coordinate 121,689,476 of NC_080787.1, forward strand.
TACGTGGCAATGAGAAAGAATGACCTCATGCCATTTGCAGCCACGTGGATGGAACTGGAAGGTATTATGTTGAGTGAAATAAGTCATACAGAGAAAGACAGATACCATATGTTTTCACTCTTAGTGGATCCTGAGGAACTTAACAGAAGACCACAGAGAAAGGGAAGGGAAAAAAAAAAAGTTAGAGAGGGAGGGAGCCAAACCATAAGACTTTTAAAAACTGAGAATAAACTGAGGGTTGATGGGGGGTGGGAGGGAGGGGTGTGGGTGATGGGCATTGAGGAGGGAACCTGTTGGGAGGAGCACTGGGTGTTGTATGGAAACCAATTTGACAATAAATTTCATATTAAAAAAGAAAAGAAAAGAGAGTAGAGGGATGGGAAAACCCAGCAGAAGCCACCTGGAACTTCCTTCTAAGTCTGCCCTAGGAGAGACCACACAGCCAGGGCTTGCGGAGATTCATCAGGGATTTGGGGTCAGGAGGGATCTCTCTTCACAATGCCATGCTTCTTCTTGTTATCTCAGGAATGGAAAGGCCTAAAAGAAGAATAACAAGACAAGTCGTTTTCTAACTAACACAACTCCGAAAATAACTCACCCACATTCCCCTAAAGTGAAGCCCAAAACACTAGGATGGGAAGGGGGTGGGGAAACAAACTGGGCCTCTGTCTTTCCCAATGTCTCTCCCTTTACCTCTGTTTTTCCCTTTCCTTTTTTTCACTCAGAAAAATCTTTCTGTACTGCAATCCCCAGACTTTTGAGGTCCAAAATGACTAACCCGTATCCCAGCCCCTACAGTCAAATGCTCCAGAAAGTGGAAAATCTGGGGGGTATGGCTTACTATCATGTAGGGGAAAAGTAAAACTTTTCCATACACCCTCTTATGTTTGTGAATGGGGGTCCTGCAAATTAAACTGACAAAAGACAGATTAAGAGATGAAGGGGCGTAGAAATTTTATTTGATGTTAATTTTTACAGGACGTGGAGTTCTTCCTAGAGAAGAAGTGAAGACCCAAAGAAGTAGGTCTTGTAATGCCTGAAGTTCCAAAACCTCCCACAAAAGACCACCAGAGTCGTAAGTCAAAGCCAAGCGGCAAGGGTCATTTATTGCAGGTTCGAACCTGGTCCTCTGCGCACTCGTCGCCGGTGACACAAGAGGCCACGATTAGGGTTGGTATAGCGTTTTTATAGACAGAGACAAATAGCACAGGGGAGGTTTTTACTTGCGGCGGGAGGAAGAAAGGGGGAAGGGGGTAGGTGAGGAATGTGCTAAGCAAGCAGGTTTACAGAAGCGAGAAATGCCGGTTAGTTTGTATACAATCACTCATTCCATTACATATCAGACTACATTTAGGAAGTTTTACAGCCCATTCTACAGCGGGTTACAATCAGGAAAGGTCTCACAATGCTCGTAGCAAACAGCAAGCAAAACAGACTTCTCAGCAATTGTATTTCTTATCAAAGATCCATAATAAGCAGAAGAGAGAACCTAGCTTTAAACTAAGGCAGGGCTGTCATTTGGATTCAAAGCTGTTCCTTTCAGTCTGAGAGTTTATATACCATTTTTAACAAAGAGCAATAAACTACGGAGATGTGGCAAGACAAAGGAAAAGGGATTTTAGGTGTCCAGTGGCTACAAACTGAAAGATAAATATATGTGGAAAATCAGTGGAAGATAAGGACTATCTTGGCAAAGTTTGTTACACAGATCCATCTCGGTGCCAACTTTCCCTCTCCATGGCCATAAAACTTTCCTTGGAGAAGAGATTTATGGCAGTCGTCATTTCTCAGGTGTCTCTGCTTTCAGTCAAATGAGGGAAGTTCTGGGATGGCATCTTTCTGCATCTGTTGAATCTCAAGTGAGTTCAGCTCAAAATAACTCCTATGCCAAAGTGGCATATCTGGGGGTGGCCTATCATAAGGCCCTTCAATTACAATGACAATTGTTAAAAAGAAACAGACCCCAAATGGAGTCACTTAAGTTAAGCCCCAGCAAGACTTAATACCTAATCTAAGGCAGTTTCAGCCTCTCCCGGGAGTGGAATTTTAGACCAGGAATTTCCTGATGGGCACTAGTGAGGTCTGCTGCCAGAGGAGACCCCTTGCCCTTCTCCCCAAGGGAAGGTGACCTGGCCTGAAATAATCTTTTCTTTTCTTTTGCTAATAACTTCCTGGTCCTGCCTGGTTCTGGATACAAAAGCCTTCTATTTTAGATGTAGTTTTTCAGAGCTTCCTTCTACTGGAAGGAAGGGATGCTGGCTAATTCATTAATCCTTGAATAAAGCCACTGGGATGAGATCTTCTAATTTGCTCAGTTGCATTTTTTTTTTTTTTTTTTTTTTTTTTTTTTTTTTGCGAACACCTGTAAATAAGAGAACATTACAACTTTCAAACTTAAATGTTTGGCCCAGGCTCACCCTATTCCTACTCCATATTCCATGCGAAAAGGATAGTAAGGTTGTCACAAAGGCAATATTTTTACTGTGAAGTGGTTATTTTAAGGTCTCTGTGAGAACAACTTTAGAAGGGGCTTCTACATGGCGCCATCACTAATAAACCCTGAACAAGAGAATATGCGTAACATCATCTGGACTGACTCTGCCAAGGTTCCAAGTCTTCTGACATGTAGCATATTTTAGAGAACAGAAGTGAAAACTATTTATTTTATTTATTTGTCAAAATAATGATCTCATTTCTATTTTGTTCCGTGATTTTTTTTAAAAATTTTTTTTAATTTTTTTAATGTTTATTTTTGAGAGAGAGAGAGACAGAAAGCAGGAGGGGGGCGGGGCGCAGAGAGAGAGGGAGACACAGAATCCGAAGCAGGCTCCAGGCTCCGAGCTGTCAGCACACAGCAAGATGCAGGGCTCAAACTCACAGACTGTGAGATCATAACCTGAGCCAAAGTCGGATGCTTAACCAACTGAGCCACCCAGGTGCCCCTCCATGATCTTTAATAGAACCATAGTCCTAAATTTATTTCCTTAACAATATTCCTGATGCCGAAGACGAAATCAGGGCAGACATCAAACATAACCTTTCGAAATTATTGCCCATGCCTAACTTCTCCTGGAAAAAGCAGAAATGAAGCCTTTCTTAGGATACAAGAGACCGCATGTAAATTTTCAGTAATTTTTGGATCAAGTGAGAGGGCTTGTTTTCAAAACAAAATGGCGTTTGCAATTTAAAACGCTTATTACAAGTTTCATATCAAGGTTACTCATGTCAACGGTAGTATGTGTGTCTTTACGTATTCCGATATCGCCAACATTTCTCTAGTACTCCATTACTTTAACACACTGGGTTAAGCTCAAACTCTGTTACTATGACAACAGAGATAATTGTGGCTGCTTACACCAGTAGGTTCCTCTGTAAATCACACTTTTATGGGTAATTTTTCTAACAAAGCGTCGTTTAAATTGCTTCAAAGTTCTAGCAATTATGATTTAGATTATAAACACAAGAGTAGAGAGAAAAAACAAATTTAGTAACTCTAGACCAGGATTATAATAGTACAACTGTAGACAGATGCCATTTTAATGGGTAGGGCTCCTTACACTCCACACACACACTATTGTTGGTTCTGGGCAGAGTAATTCAGACAGCTCATCTCAGTCTGTTTTACAGAAGAGCAAAATGTCCAACCTGCTCTTCCCTTCCGTTTAAACTTCTTTTCATACTGTGAGTTTTCAACATGCTGCCATGAACATGGCCTCTTCCATACAACTGAGATGGAAATAACTTTTCTATTATGAATTGAATCTCATCCCTTAAAACTCGGGGTGCCTGGGTGGCTCAGTTGGTTAAGTGTTCGACTCCTGATTTCAGTTCAGGTCATGGTCTCACAGTCATGGGATTGAGCCCCGTGTCGGGCTCTATGCTGAGCATGGGGCCTGCCTTGGATTTAATCTCTCCCTCCCTCCCTGCCCCTCCCCTGCTCATTCTCTCTCTCTCTCTCTCTCTCTCACACACACTCCCAAAATAAATAAATAAATATGTTAAAACTGTATAGTACTTAAATTGTCACCCTATGGTTGCAACTTGTTTTATATATGTATGTAATTGGGTGATCTTTCAAGAGATTGCAGTCAGACAGGGCTGCCATCACTGCCCGGTTCAAATGGGGCTGAAGAATCGGCTTCTAAGATCACTCCTATCACTACTGACAGACCTCACGGCTGTTGGCCAGAAGCCTCCCTCAGTTCCTCTCCAGTGGACTTCACAGGACAGCTGGCTTTCTCCAGAGCAAGTGATCCAGAGGAGAGACAGAGAGTATGCAAGGGGAAGGAAATCAAGTTCTGCTTCTCAAAAGTAGAAGTATTAAAGAATCCATGGACATAATTTTATAAATCACCACATCAGAGCTGTGTAAAGTGTTAACTAGTATTACCCGTCTGATGCTTTTACCAAACCTACTGTGGCTAGATAATACTTTAAGACATGCATTTGTTTCTGTTCTCTTGTATGTTCCCTGCTCTCTTTCCACTGTTCAGTGGGTAGCTGGCTGACCCCTCATTGCCCCTAGGGACTTATGCGGCATTGGGGAAAGCAGGACTGGCCTACAAATCTAATCCCTTAGAATGACAAAGTATCTACAGACACTAAAAAGGAGGAGCATTATCTGTGGGTACAAACCAAATATTATGAGGCTAATACAGGAGAAAGAAAAGGGAAGGCTCTGGGGAGGTCACCAAGCTGACCAAGCTGCACCAAGCTTTCTGACCCACCCCATAGGCCGTGAGATGTTAGGGAGAGGTCTGGCTGTGGTTTACCTGGAAGATTGGGCATAGATTCCCTCTGGTGTGGCAGAGGAAGCTAAGAGAGCCTCTAGACCCAAAAGAGCCAAGCTGACAAGAGCAGTGACATGCTTTCCCCAGTGACTGCCACTTCTTTGTTCCCAAGAAAAATATATTTTTGAGAACAGAAGCGAAAACTATTTATTTTATTTGTCAACCTGGGGGGGGGCTCCCAAGGAAATAGCGACCTAGAGTCAGAAATTGAGAAATGGAAAATTAAAAACTGATATTTCCTTCATACTTGAGTTGTGACTGAGACCCAACGGCGACATTCCTGTAGTACTAAGCCCTGGCCAAGTCTGGGGCCAGGAACTTCATGTGAATGATCTCAGCTGATGTTCACTCCAGCCCTCACAGATGAAGCAGCAGTCTTAACCAGATTCCATGACTTGCCCAAGTTCATGCAACTGGAAAGAGGCAGGACCAGGATCTAAACCTGACCACAACTCCAGGGATTGGGCCTTAACATAAAACCAGACAGAGAACATCACAGATCTGAAGATGAGACCTAAAACCATAAAACTCCTAAAAGAATATATAGGTAGTAATCTCTTGGATATCTGCCTTAGCAACCTACTTATGGATATGTCTCCTCAGGTAAGGGAAACAAAAACAAAATTAAACTATTGGGACTACACTAACATCAAAAGCTTTGCACCAAGGAAAGATACTATCAACCAAATGAAAAGGCAGAGAGAAGATATTTGCAAATGATATATCCAAGAAGGGGTTAATATCCAAGATGTCCAGTAAAAGTGACCTTGCACATACATAATGGAAGACAAGATGGCGCTTCTCAGCTAACAGTGACACTCTGGGTTAGAGCACTGAGCACACTTGTAACCATGTGTCCCTGTCCATCTCCCCATAGACAAGCTCTCAAGAGCAGAGCCCAGGACCTGTTTAGCTCTGTCCCTGTGGTGCCCAGCACAGTACAAGTTAGGTGCTCAGAATGGTTTTGTTGCCATCAATTTCTAATATTATCACTTTATAATTCTTCAACTATCCCATTCTGCTTCTGAAGGGGAGGAAAAAAAGAGGCTAAATAATACTGATTATTTAGGTGTAGACATTTAATTGTTTTGAGTGATTCCTCATCAATATGAACACAAACAATAAAAATATATCAGTTTCTAGCATTGTGCCAACTGGAAATAGCTATTATCTCTTTAACTCTGATATTTGATTCACTAGAATACATCTCTTCATTTGTCCTATAAGTATAAGTCCTATAAGTCCTATAACTTGCTGCCCAGTAAAATAGAGATTGAAGAGAATGTTACAAATGTAGAAGGAGATATGCATGTGATAAACATACAGCTAGAGTTCTGGCTAATAAAGTGTTGAACAAAATGACTTTTTTATATCAAATTACTACTATATGCGTTTTGGTAAAACAGCAGTTAACCACGATTCACCTTTATTTAGAGATTTTTATTTTTAATCCTTTTTTTTACCTTAAAGAGGAAAATTCTGAATCTCTGTCTCACACACATACTTACCTACATATCCACAAACACATACACACACAGCCTGGGAAGATTTTTTTTTTCTCCTCTTGAATTTGCTTCTGATTACAAAAGTAAATGTTTTGAAACATAAAAAATTTTAAGATTCAGAAAAGCCAAAAAAGAGGAAAATTCATATAATCATCCAAAGATAGATTCTTCTACCTTTCTCCCATACTAGTTGAAATGATACAGTAGATTCAATTTTGTACCCTGATTAACATCATAGCATATGTTTTTTCCCTTCATTAAGAACTCTTCAGATATATGTTACTATCAGGAAAGTTAATGAAGCTTGAAGGAAAATAATTTCTTGACTTATATGCATTTAGCCAGAAAACATAACGAATTTGAATTTTTTTTTTTTTTTTGAGACAGACAGAGCATGCATGCGTGCTCGAGCAGGGGAGAGGGGCAGAAGGAGAGGGAAAGAGAGAACCTCACACACTCTCCACACTCAGCCCAATGTGGGGCTCAATCTCACAATGCAAGGTCATTTCATGACCTGAGCCAAAACCAAGGGTCGGACACTCAACCGACTGGCGAACCCAGGAGGCCTGAGTACTTGAATATTCTGATTCCCAGAGCATGCAGGAATATTTTTATACGTAGTCAACTGCATTCAGTTCCGTTTAACTCAACAACTGTTTTTTTTTTAAAGCCTAATATATGAGAAACAATATGCAAAGTGTTTATAAGATGTTGCCCCTGACCTCAAGAAACTGATAATTCGGTGGAAAAGACAAAATTTTAATACACTGAAATGTTAAATAATAATGTAAAGCAATATGTAATAAGGAATCCAGCAGAATGGGGTAGACCATGAGGGCCATAAGAGTTCAGGGATAAAAAGACCAAATGAGGTCTGAGTGCAGGGCAAATTTGTGTGGCTCTCATCCTGGAATCACACAATCACAGGCATGATCACAAACAGTTCCTTGGGCTACACATCCAGCTAGGAGCTTTCTGCAAATTTACTCTTTCCAGTTCTTTGAAGAAACATGCAGGTGGTGAGGGAATAAGAATCAACCAGCCCTTCGGTACTTGAACGCAGGGATGGTGACAGTGACAGATTATACCCTACTCTCTTCTTGCCCTCGTCCCTTTTATAAATTGGCACATGCAAGTTATACATGCAAAACTGGATTGTACACGAACAGTAACACCATGCATTCATAAATGAAAATATACAAAAAGATGTGCAATTGTTATGGGGTTCCACTTAAGTACAGTGACTACCCCCAAGGTTAATGCAAATCAGTTTTCTTTAATTACTAATTTAAACATGAGCTCTATTCGGAGTGCAGAATGGGTTGAGCTCTTTCTTAAAAATATGGAAAAGGTATTTTTAATGTCTTTAAAATAGCTGGCAAAAAATTGTTTGAGAAAATTCTTTTTGAAACCAAAAATCAATGCAGAAGCTTTCAACTAAAAGATGAAATTTTTTAGGCCAAGAACTTAAAAATGGCTGAACAAATACTGCATTTGAGTGTTAACTGTTACAGTTGCTGTCACAGTCATTACAATTAAACAGAAACCACATCTCACCCATGGCAATGTGAGTATCAACAGAAGCAGAACCATTGTGTACTTAATGTGTTATCTTTCTGTTTTCAGCTTTCTAAGCTCCCTGAAATATTGGAGTCAAATATTGGGTCTGGGACACAATAAGAATTATCAGCAGAGTTTATAATCCTTGGCAATATGCATAAGATTTTCCTTGCTTCACATCCTCTACAAACTGCAATTTCTATGATGTTAAAGTGTTTTTACTATGACCTTTAGCATCAAGTCATGGCCTTAGTATATGAAAAATTATGCCATTCTGTAATGTCTACAAATGCAACGTGAACGTACGAGTAATGAATCTTGTTTCAAATCATCGAGTAATTATTACAAATTTCCTTTACACCAGATTATCACCCAAAAGGCACATCACAGGAATAATAAGAGCTCAAAGACTCAGTAGCCATATCGCCAACTTCAAATTGCATTTCACCCGTGGCATTTACCTATTTTTAATGTTGGAAAAGTTCAGCCATTTCATATTAGAAGGATTACCAAAATAGACATCTGCACGGACAGGGGAGAAGATTCAATATTTTATTAAGCCACAGGTCTGAGATGAGCAGCACCCCACAGACACCAGCTTCTAAAGGAAGCCGCCACACCTGCAGCCCATGGGGAGGCAGTGGAAGCGGGTGGGCTGCCCACACCCTTACTTCTACATCCTTCCAGAAGCTGCAACTCCTAGATTCAAGAGGATATAAAGCAGGGGGAGGTGGCTTAGCACTGGGAGGGGTAATTCCCACAAGTGCTGTTGTTTAGACACAAACAGAAAGTTTGGCATTACTGTATCTCACATTTACTTGTATTTTATTTGCTCAGAGTATCAAGTTGAAAGGAAGTAGGGTCAGGGGAAAAAATCCCGTCTCCCTATCACAGAGCCACCCTAGCACTACATGAATGTGCTACAGCTTGGAGATTGGTTTGGCAGATGCACATGTGGACTTGGCCCCCAGCTGTGGATCTAAGAGGCTAGTTCCACCCACATCCATATGACCATGAATCACATCCAGGGCATCCACAGCCTGGCTGCAGACAGACAGACACTGAATCTAGAGTTCTCTTGTCTCAACAATGAATTTAAGAGCCTGTATGGAGCTTTCTTTCTCAAGATTCAGAGTAAGATTAAACTTTTTTTTTTTTTAATAATTTATTGTCAAGTTAGCTAACATAGAGTATATACAGTGTGCTCTTGGTTTGGGGGAAAGATTCCCATGATTCATTGCTTACATACAACACCCAGTGCTCATCCCAACAAGTGCTCTCCCTCCTCCCCTGCACCCCCATCAACCTTCAGTTTGTTCTCTACATTCAAGAGACTCTTATGATTTACCTCCCTCTCTGTTTGAAACTATTTTTTTCCTCTTCCCTTCCCTCATGGTCCTCCATTAAGTTTCTCAAGTTCCAGATATGAGTGAAAACATATGATATCTGTCTTTCTCTGACTGACTTATTTCACTTAGCATAATATCTTCTAGTTCCATACATGTTGCTGAAAATGGTAAGATTTCATTCTTTCTCATTGCCAAGTAGTATTCCATTGTATATATAAACCACTTCTTTATCCATTCATCAGTTGGTGCGCATTTGGGCTGTTTCCATAATTTGGTTATTGTTAAAGGCGCTGCTATAAACATTGGGGTACATGTGTCCCTATGAATCAGCACTCCTGTATCCTTTATATAAATTCCTAGTAGCACTATTGCTGGGTTGTAGGGTAGTTCAGGAAACCATGAAAACCCAAGAGGAGAAAACAGGCAATAATCTCTTTGACCTCAGCTGCAGCAATTTCTTGCTCAATGCATCTCCAAAGGCAAGGGAAATAAAAGCAAAAATGAACTATTGGAACCTCATCAAGATAAAAAGCTTCTGCACTGCAAAGGAAACAATCAACAAAACTAAAAGGCAACCGATGGAATAGGAGAAGATGTTTGCAAATGATATATCGGAAAAAGGATTAGTATCCAAAATCTATAAAGAACTTCCCAAACTCAACATCCAAAAAACAAATAATCCACTGAAGAAACGGGCAGAAGGCATGAATGGATACTTTTCCAAAGAAGGCATCCAGATGGCCAACAGACACATGAAATGATGCTCCACGTCACTCATCATCAGGGAAATACAAATCAAAACCACACTGAGATACTGCCTCACACAGGTAGAGTGGCTACAATTAACAACTCAGGAAGCAACAGATGTTGGCAAGGATGTGGAGAAACAGGAACCCTCTTGCACTGTTGGTGGGAATGCAAACTGGCGCAGCCGCTCTGGAACACAGTGTGGAGGTTCTTCAAAAAAGGAAAAATAGAACTACCCTATGACCTAGCAATAGCTCTACTAGGCATTTAGGCAAAAGATTATTAAACTTTTAAAAATGTATAATGCACAAACCAAACATCTTCCAAATTGTTTTGACACCCTTACTCAGTCGATAGCAAGAACACACTGTCTTCAGTGAAAAAGCAGCCAACAGTCATAGAAAACCAGCTAAGGATAAAAGAAAATAAGAAGTAAGTGAAAAAGAAGTTGGCTAAGATCATAAATACCAATAAGGCAACAAAATCAAAATTAGAATGCTTTGGTCTGAATGTTTGTGTCCACCCGAAATTCCTAAGTTGAAATCCTAACCTCCAAAGGTGATGTGTGAAGAGGTGGGGCTCTGGGAGATGCTTAGGTCATAAAGGTGGAACCCTTACAGATGGGATTAGTGCCCTTATATGGATCTAGCAGAGCTCCCTTGCTCCATCTGCTTTGTGAGGACACAGTAAGAAGTGAGTGACCCAGAGGGAGGCCCTCATCCAACCACGCTGCACCTGATCTCAGACTTACAGCCTCCAGAACTGTGAACAATACATTTCCATTGTTTATAAGCCACCGAGGCCCTGGTATTTTTGTCTTAGCTGCCTAAGATGGAACTGAAATGTGCCTCTCTGGCAGTAAAAAGCAGAATGCACACAGCAGAAAAGTGAACCAGTGATACAGAAAGCTAACCGGAGTTCTCCCAGATTGCAAAGGAAAGGGAGAAAGAGATTTTTGTAAAATTAGAGGATAATAGTTATTGGGAACATAAAAATGAGATATGTCTCAAGGATTACTTTTGAGTTCCTGATAAGAAAATAGCTATATTAAAAGTGGTAATGGCACAATTAAAGGCTTTCTTCTGAAATTGTGAAAATAGCTTCTGTATGAAGATGAAGAGAGTCTACTGAGATACAAGCTAAATCAATTAAGTGACAGTGTTACATCCTGACTAGAAAATTCAATTACCACCATGTTAAATTAGACCAAATTGTTTGTGATCCTCAGCATTCACCCTATACATTCTGCTGCTGCTTTACTTATAATGTTCAAGAATTCCTTTTAGACAGTGATAGACTCGAAACCAGGTGTTCCTCCTTCTCCGGTAAGTCAGGACTTCACTGAATAATACTCCTCTCAAACTTGGCATGAATTCTAGCAATCAGTAGATAAAATATTCAGTCAAAAAGACCAACTGAGGCACTTGAACTTCAGTTTCGTCATGGTCCAGAACTGTCGTAAGCAATGCCTATCTCTGAAACAGCATATTGAAGGTGTTCAGTTGAGGGTTGGGGAGGATATCGCATCTGGATCTGAGAACCCATGTGTCTTATGGGCCAATGGATTATATTCTTGTTGCACCTATAGTCTCCTTGTATATGACCCCCTAATGGATGCTTTGGGATTTAAAGTCATGCCAGTTCCTTAGTTTCAATATCAGAATACAAAGGAAAGTTTAATGGACTAAGATTGGAAAATAAAGAAGAAACAAAATTGACAAGAGATCAAGAAGGAATTACCAATTGTTTACAAATACATCCAAAAAAAGGTGACTTAAGAGGTCTCCCCAGAAATACCAATTGGCAAAAGACATTGGAGAAATGACTATGGAATTTACAAGGAAAGGATTATGACCCAGGAATATTGATAAAGACATCTTCAAGTATGAAAATGCCTAGAAAGTCTATACATGTACCTCTCTTGGAAGAAAATACTTAACAGAATACTCCAGCCAGGATAAATCAAAAATTTCAAAACTCAATAATTGTCCAACTATATGAAAGGAATATCTATTGTCAGAAGCATTTAATAGCCTGGTGACAAGTTTTCACAGCGTTAGACCTTCTCAAATATTTCTCTTCTGCTTCTGAGTTTGTCTGTTTCCCATAATTCCAGAAAATGTGCTTCTTGAGCCCCATCCTTCACCCCAGGGTTCAGTTGAAATCCTTCACTTGCTATATATATTTTTTAAAATATTTAATTATTTATTTTGAGAGAGAGAGAGAGGAAGGGGCAGAGAGAGTGGGAGAGAGAGAATCCCAAGCAGAGAGAATCCTATCAGCACAGAGTCCGACACAGGGGCTCGATCCCAGGAACTGTGAGACCATGACCTGAGCCCAAATCAAGAGTCTGTGGCTTAACTGACTGAGCCACCCAGGCACCCCTCGCTTGCTATACTTAATGATCATTTAAAAGACTACCTGATGAAGCCCGGTTCCAGCTGTTACCAACAGTGGCTAAATTCTTTCATGCAGTTGTGACACTGGACAGGGAGAAGCCCCCAAACCAGGATTTTCTTCTGTCTCCTCTGCCTTCAACATACACAATCGGTTTCCTGGAAAACAGTAGGAACCAGTTTCTTAGTCAAGTAACCTGAAAACTTATTTTGTATTTCTTTAAATTTCATTTTTAATGACCTGATTTACTAAGTTTTTCTATGAAAGATAAACATATTATCTGTCACTGGCCCCTCTGCATAGCATCATCCACAAAGCCTTACAATATTTTTCTGCTCATTATGCCAAAAGAATCACTATTGTGTACCTCTAAATATATGCAAATATGCAAAGAAAAAAGATTGTAATTAGAAATGAAATATTGATAGTGGTTATCCCTGGGTGGGATTCTAGATTACTTTTATCTTCTTTATTTTTCCAATGTTCAAAGTGTTACTTTTATAATCAGAAAAAGACACTTTAAAATCAATTTATATAATTTATATGCCATATGATCACAATTATTTCTGAATATATAACAAAATATCTGGGCCCAGATACACAACAATAGTATTAACAGCGATTATCTCCGGGTGATGGATTATGGATAGTCTTTCCCTCTTGTGCATTTAAAATATTTTTCTATAATGATAACAAAACATTTTATTATAGAAAATGCTGCTCATATAAAACTCAAGGGTTTAGAATGGCTTTGAGGAATATATACTCACCCATACCATAAAATATTTATTGAGTTTTATTTCCATTTCACATTTAGAATTTAATAGACTGCAACACACCCTACAGAATAAGCCACCTGGTGCCCAACTAGGCAAAATAAAACAGACAGAGGCAGAGAGGTGACATATTAGGACTGTTTTGTCATGCTGCATGTGTCACAAGAGAGCAAGGACTGCTTTAATTACTAGTCATTGGAATTTCTAATAGATATTATGGAAAAATTTAAATCTTGTTAATTTACTTTGGCAGCTAGACAACAGGCTCATTTACAATCCTTTGAGGGAATTGCAAATTTCCCATGCCTCAATTTGGGGTGAGATGGTATTATTCATATAAGAGCACGTGGTGGAATTCAGGGGTGAACACCAGTCAGAATATATTTTTAACCCATCAGAAGCCTAAATCATCATTTTTAATGTTTGAAATGGTACAGGGAAAAAAATCAGTTAAAAGCTTATAAAAATGCAAACACAGTCCAAGCTGATACTTACATAACTTTTTAAATCTAAAATTTTATCACTGGAACACTTCCAGAAAACTGTAGGATAAATGCTAAGTTACACTGACCCCTCCTGAATAGCTTCTAAAATTCTTTTGACTACCATTTGAGCAGTGGTTTCTTCTAGAAACTAAGCTTTTTCAACCTTAGGTTGTAAACTCCACAAGCAGAAGAAATTTCCCTTCCTTCATTTACCTCCACCCAAGCCCTCAGTTCAGTGCCATAAACATTTGGAATGTTGGATGAACTCTATTTTTCAGGAGTGGGAAAGAGGTGGAACCCAGGCCAGGTAAAAAAAAAAAAAAAAGGAAAAGAAAAGCGTGTAAAAAATTTAAAGGTGTATTTGTGGATGCTCTTGTGTTTTGGCATCTTCTTCACATGGGCCAGTTGTCAGAATGGACTTGAGTGAATATTTATAAACACGGACAGTCACCTCCAGGGAAAAATTTTTCAAGCAGAAGACGCTTTAGATTTTCTTCTTTATCAAAATGCAAAATTATCTTTTCCTGGCTTTTACGTTCATGATTTTTTTTTTTTTTTAAAGCCAATAAAGCACAAGTTCGTAGGATGCTCATGCTTCCACCTCAAAGTTCTGGGACCATAAGGAAATCCACCCACTGAAACTAAGACCAGTGGAAAAATAAGCTGCATACCTCAATACTTGCTGGAACAAGATACTAGCTCTCTGACCGGAGTTGCAACATCACCTCCGCTGCCCCACATCTTGATATAGTTAACTCCCTGCATCTGCTTCACATTAGTCAAACCGGACAAACTGAAAGGGCTGCCAGCACACAGGACGAAGTATGTGTTGCTTCATTACTGCTGCTCGTTTCCTCTTCCGAGTCTCTGATCTCAGCGGACTTTCAGCTAACCCAGGAGGACAACCCTGAAGAAAGAACTGGACTTTATCTTCTTAATAAGTAACTGAAAAGCAAACACAGATGCATTAAATAGCAAGTTTTCATTATTTAGACATCCATATTCTCAAGTGATTAACATAAATTATGCAAAGTTTAAATTCAATCTGCCAGCTTTGAAATTTGTTGTAGGTTGACGGGGGCCTTTTCCGTTATTTGACTTCAGCGTTTGGGGTTCTTGATATAAGAGAGGTCATTTGTCAGTTGCGCCTCATTTCTCTCTGATGCAGTAAAAGCTCTGGCCTAAAGACTCAGCCTCCTCCTTTCTCCAACTCCTGAGACTTGCAATGTCCTTGCCGTAAGGCATCTTTTCATCTTCTCGTTGCAGAGTTCAACACTGTGGAATACAAAAGAGTCAATTAGTTGATATATGCATGGACACTCAATTCCTCAGCAACCCAGACCCATGAAATGATCTCCCCGACACTGTGTGAATCGAGGAATAAACGCAGCCTCTGCAATGAGGACAGCATTTCTATTTCCTCTCTGATGTGGATCTTTGATAAAGACCAAAACAGAAGCAAAACAACTATGAAGGGCCTGCAAAAAGTACCTACACAAAGGCAATCAGGGCACTAATAAAATTAAGAGCTGCCATTTACTTATCCAAGCATTGCTCTAACCCCTTTACGACTAAAGCATCGTAATCCACACGGCAACCCTCTAAGAGACGACCTAGCATTACCTCCATTCCACATATGAGGAGAGCAAGACACTGAAGAGTTAGGTAATCTGCCCAAGCTCACACAGCTAATAAAACAGTATTAGGATGGGGCGCCTGGGTGGCTCAGTCGGTTGAGCGTCCGGCTTTGGCTAAGGTCACGATCTCACGGTTTGTGAGTTCGAGCCCCGCGTTGGGCCCTGTGCTGACAGCTCAGAGCCTGGAGCCTGCTTCGGATTCTGTGTCCCCCTCTCTCTCTCTGCCCCTCCCCCACTCATGCTCTGTTTCTCTCTGTCTCAGAAATAAATAAACATTAAAGAAAAATAAAAAAATAAAAGATAGCATTAGGAGCCTGGATTCCCACCAGGGTCTGGCCCCAGACTCCATGCTCTGAATCACTGTGTATACTACCTTTCTATGAGTGGCCCTGTACACATCATTTTTTAAATGGAAGTCATATACTGTCATTGTTTCCCAAGTGTCCTCCAAAATGAGGACACATGCCTGGCTAAGTAGTTTTTCTTAATTTTTGGATTTGCTTGAATAAAAATTAGTTTACTTATTTTTTTAAAGATCTTTTTAAAGTTTTGGTGTTTTTTTTTTTGAGACAGAGAGAGAGACTGAGTGAGTGGGGGAGAGGCAGAGAGAGAGAGAGAGAGAATCCCAAGCAGGCTTGGAACTGTCAGTGAGGATGCAGGGCTCGAACTCACAAACTGTGAGATCCTGACCTGAGCCAAAGTCAGATGCTTAACCGACTGAGCCACCCAGGTGCCCCTAGTTTACTTACATTTTTT
Organism: Neofelis nebulosa; assembly: GCF_028018385.1. NCBI lineage: Eukaryota > Metazoa > Chordata > Mammalia > Carnivora > Felidae > Neofelis > Neofelis nebulosa. The sequence continues at coordinate 121,705,478 of NC_080787.1, forward strand.
TAAAACCATAAAAACGAAGACGTTCAGTTATATGATTAATGAATCACCTTAACTTAAAAAGAATCAAGTCACATGAGAAGCTAGAATGTCTGGTTGCCCAGAGTCACAGTGAATGCATAAATTTGTAAATTAAAAGATGTGTGTTAGCAACATAGCCCTAAATTTTGTTCAGGGATGACTTTCTTACCTTTTTTTGAGAAAAAAAAAAAAAAGTCAAGCATGTTATCAGTGGGCAGGTCTAAGTTTAAATCACGTCAATGCATTTGTCCCCTTTGCATTATAGTCCATCAAGTCTTAGCCTCTTCCTTGTCAGTCATTTACTTTGCTCTTGGTTGGGTCACTTAATGGCCCTGATCCTTAGTACCTGCAGGATTGTAGAATGGCTTTGAGATAAACAGTGTGAAGGGCTTAGATGGCACCTGTATATAATAAATCACAGTTATTAGCAATGTCGCCATTTTCATTATTAATAATGCCTCTCTCTAGAGAAGTGTTGGCTTTGTCTGCCCAGTCTGTCTCCCTCCTTACTTCTCTTGGAATTTGCATCTCCCACTCCCTTCCCCTGGGGGATTCTTCCCAGGTCCATGGGGTTTGGAGGGGCTGTCTGTCACAGTGCCCACACATGCTGGCTACAAGGATGGGCTAGGGCTCATGGTGGTCCAGTTAGATATTTACCTGGAATTCCCAGATGGGTGGTGAAGCAAAGTTCTTTTACTTTGAATTAAAAGTTCTAAGGATGGGGTACCCAGGTGGCTCAGTCGGTTGAGCATCCGACTTGGGCTCAGGTCACGATCTCACTGTTTGTGAGTTCGAGCCCTGCATCGGGCTCTGTGCTGACAGCCCGGAGCCTGGAGCCTGCTTCGGATTCTATGTCTCCCTCTCTCTTTGCCCCCCCCCCATCCCCCCCCCCCCCCCCGCTCATTCTGTCTCTGTCTCTCAAAAATGAATATACGTTAAAAAAAATTTTTTTTTAAAGTTCTAAGGATATAACCCCAGAGCTGTCTAAAGTCATATTTGGGTGGCATACCTGTAAAGGAGCCAGAGGGAATCTGAAATAATTCATGGGTGGCTAAGGAAAGTAAAACTATACCGGACTACAGCTTGACCCTTATGCTTCCAGGTACAATAATTGTTAATGCCCCATTTATATTCAGTTTTCAGAAACTTGCAATTGAAAAACATCTGATCGACTATGTTATTCATGCATTCACTTATTCTTTCATGCCTTTATTCATCAGATGTTTATGTCTACCACATGTTGGATTTAAACAGAAAATTATATACCTTGTTCTTGACATCTATAAATAACTGAGTAGCTGGACAGGTCTCAGAGGGAAACTACAATTCTGTGTCTGTTTGAATTTTTTGAAGGTCTTAGGATTTATAGGAATAGTTTATGGTTTTCTGAAGCCGGGCTCAGGGCCTTGGCTAAAAGTAGGACACTGAGAGCCAGGCTACCATATCCCTCATTTTTTAAAAACCTGAATCCAAAAGTAATTTTTATTATTTTTTTAGGATACAGAAAGTCCAGAAAGCACAAATAAGAAAATAAAAACCATCCATAGACCAACCACCAAGAAGTAACCTCTGTTAATATATTGGCAAATCTATTTCCAGTAAGACCTTATTTTGTGGATAAATTCATGGGTTTATACACTGGAATTATTTTGATTTATCAAGATATTCTATTTTTTTGTTCTCTTCTGTCACAGCTAAATTAGATGGCTATTTAGGGTATAATAAAGGAACTTAAACTGGATTATCAGAGCAGCATTTAGCTATGCCTTCTTATTAGGGGCACAAGTTCTGCCTAATTGACAACTGTCTACGGTCAACTGGTTGTGTTCAGCAGGAGATAATTAGAAAATCTGCAGCTGCCACTTGAGCAGTTAACCATGAACTAGATGACATGTGTGAGAAATTGTCCATTCTAGTAGACCAGAGAGGAGGCAGGGGAAACCTGAAACAGCTGAGTTTTGAGGCTTAATACAACTCCAGACTCTTCTCCCCACATACAAGGGACACCAACTGATCTGTTAGTTTGCGCATAAATGAGTTCCATCAGAAACTGATCCATTACTTCTCTCATAGAACTTAAGGTTACCCAGTCCTATCTTGATGTTTTGCTAAACTCCACAACTCACTGCAGGGGCAAAAAAAAAAAAAAAAATGTGAGTTTTCCCCTCCAGCTTTAGGATGAGTAGATTCTGTGAAGTCACATTTACCTAGAACCTCCTCAGGAGAGTGCCTGCTTCTCCAGAAGTACCTAAGGATAGGCATGACCAGTCCATTTCAGGTCTGGGTCAATGAGCAAACATTAGACTGTGCAACTTCCCCTTTCATGTGGCACCCTCAGGTCCTCAAGCTCTCATCCCAGTGAGGCATCCCCAATAGCATCCCCACTTTCTGGGTGGGTCCCTGGGTTCAAATCCCTGAAATTGCTACTAGTTGGGTAAACTTTTTTGTAAATATTAAAAGAGCTAATATTTTGCAGCTTTTATAACAGTTCCTGGCATATAATAAGTTCTTAAGCAATGTTAGCTCTTCTTTTTACTTACCCAGCAACAATCAGCATAATAATTAGAGGTTGAGAAGTATCCATTACAAAGAAGAAAATGTTCTATAACAAAAACAAATACTAGATATGATCTATAGTATGATATATAAATGATCAGAAGGATATAGGATTTCATCCCTCTAGGTAGTTTAGGAACTATTCTTGTGATCTTATTTATAATCTCCATTTCCTTAAAGAAATTATGGCTAACATTCTGTCTGAATGATTACAAATTCTGAAGTGATAATATCCTAATTATTGGTTCCGAACCTCTTAGTTCTTATTTTTCACACTAGTGAAATCTTGTTGTAAAGTGGCTCTGGTAATAGTGAAATATTTTGTTTCAGACTAACCGTCCTACCAACTACAATTATATATTCTAGACAAAATGTAAAGATCAACTATTCAAAGTCATTGAAGAATGTCCAAAGGAGGCAGAATTGAGAAATCATTCAACACTTAAAAGAAGCAACCACAATGGGTAAGACCTACATTATTCAGTTTTACCCTGGGGGGCACACTCCAATCCAGGACATGAAGGATAATCTCCAATAGAAAGCTCCAATCTTATTAGCTGAGTGTGGACTACCATAGTAGCTGGAAACTGACAGAAGGAATCTCAAAAAGGAGAGAATCAGACTAGTAGAAGCCCCCAAATCTGTCTCTTAACTTCCCTCAAATTGTTGGCTAACCTCTGAGCTAGATTTGTGCAAGATAAGATTCTAAGAAACTCAGAAGGAAAGTAATGGCTGGAAAAGCTGAAAGACCTGTGCGTTGGTTTCAGAGGCCATGCACCATGGGGAATACAGAGTTTAGCTTTCAAGGCCCATCAAATTAGAACAGTTGGGTAAATGTCCCAGGCTTCCATTAAAACTCCAGAAGGGACATGCATTAGGAGTAAAGACATCCTCTCAACCTCGAAAATATGCTAAGTGAAAGAAACCAGAGGCAAAGAACTACATACTGTATGATTCATTTATTGCATGATCAAAGAAAGTAAATTTATAGAGACAGAAAGCAGATCAGTGGTTGTCTACGGCTGGGGGTGAGGTCGGGGATTAATTGCAAGCAGGCACAAGGGACTTTTTGAAGTGATGGAAATGCTCTAAAACTGAATTATGGATAAACAAAATGTCATATGCATGTGTGTGTGTGTGTGTGTGTGTGTACATATATACACACAGAGTGGAATTATTCACCTTTAAAAGGAAGGAAATTCTAACACATGCTGCAACACAGATGAAACTTGGGGACATGATGTTGAAATGTGAAATAAGCCAGTCACAAAGGACAAATACTGTATGATTCCATATATATGAGGTACTTAGAGTAGCTGAATTCACAGAGAAAAATGTAAAAATAATGGTTTTCTGGATCTGTGAGGAGAGAGGAATGGGGAGTTACTGTTTAAGAGGTACATAATTTCAGTTTTGCAAGATGCAAAGGAGTTCTGGAGATGGATGGTGGAAATAATTGCCCAAGAATGTGAATGTACTTAATGCCACTAAACTGTACACTTAAAAAAGGTTAAAATGGTAAATTTTATGTCATGTGTATTTTACCACAGTTTTAAAAAATTGGATTGTGGTTATAGTTGTACAACCCCATAAATTTACCAAAAATCATTGAATTATACACTTACAATAGATGAATTTCATGGTATGTAAACCATACTTTAATTAAGTTATTAAATAGACCTTTGGCTGGGGGGGAGACTTTATCCTTAGATGAAGAGGTTTGCCTTAGGACTAATGACAAAACTCAAACAAACCTACTCTAAAGAAGGTTAAAACCAAGATTTCCGAGCTCAAGGGGATCTTGTTAGAACAAAATTACACACGCTTCAGAGAACGATAACAGAATTCAGGTTGTCTGTAATGTACTGTCACAATAACAAGTAAGATATTAAAAATCACAACTCACGTGAAAAATTTTTTAAATGTGTCTTGTAGTCAAGAGAAAAATTAGTCAAAAGAAACAGGCTAATAGATGGTCCAGATTTAGAATTAGCAGAAAGGGACTTTGAAATAACTGTAAAATATTTAAAGCATTTATAGGAAAAGATTTATAGCATAGGTGAGAAGATAGGAAATTTTAGGAGATATATGGAATTTGTAGAAAACTTGAGAAAGAAAAGAGCTAAATGGAAATATTAGAACTAAAAAATATAATATTTGAAATAAAATATTCATTGGATGGCATTAAAAGAAGTTTGGCCATAACAGGAAAAATGATTACTGAAATTGAAGAGTGGTCAATAGAAGTCATCTGAATTGAATCACAGAAAAAGAATAGACTTTTTAAAAATAAACAGAACCTGAATTACCTATAAGATCAAACAGTCTAGTACACACGTAATGGGAGCCCTAGGAGGAAAGGGGAGAAAGAATCAGGCAGAAAATTATATTTAAAGAAATAAGGACAAAAAATTTTCTAAATGTGATCTAAATCAGCAACACACAGATCCAGGATACTTGGTGAAACCCAAGCAAGATAAAAAACAAATAAAATCACAGCTGGTAACATCATAAGGAAACTTGTAAGATGAAAAGAAAATCTTAAAAGCAACCACGGTTTAAAAAGACTTACCCCATAAAGGTAACAACAATAACAATTAGGGCTTACTTCTCATCAGAAAAAGTAGAATCCAGAATACAATGGAATCACATCTTTAAAATGCTAAAAGGGAAAAACAAAAACAAAAACAACTCTCAATCAAGCATTCTATACCTGGCAAAAATACCTTCCAAAATGGAGGTGAAGTAACCTACTTTCAAATAACAAGCTGATAGAATGTGTTGTCTGCAGACCTCTGCTACAGGAAATGACAATAACAATTCCTGGGGCTGAAGGAAAATAGTACTAGATACATTCTGGATCTATAGTTAGGAAAGAACACCGGCAAGGGTGAATATCTTTTCAAAAGAATAGACTTTTAAAATTTCTTTTCTTACATTCTCTAGTTGCCAATTCAAGGTTTAAAGCAAAAAAACGACAATAATGTATTGTGAGCTTTTCTCGTTATCGAGAGGTTGAAAACGATGAAAATAGTACAAAAGGTGAAAAAAACGCGCTAATGCAATTACACTACTGTGAGATTGTTGCATTACACAAAAAGTGATATGTTTATTCAAATTCAACAATGTGACAGTTAAGGATGCATATTATTATCCCAAAAGGATTCTTTATCATGGATTAGTTACTATTCCAATTTAATAATATTTCCATTAAAACTAAGAAGCATTAAATGAAAGTTACCTTAAAAGTTACTTTAAAAACTCACTGGAAAACACTATAAAAATTACTATGGGATATAAATATTTCCAGTAGAAAAATAAGATTTTTCTCTAAGTATTCAAATATTGTCTAAGTCATTCTCTTACAGACTCAGAGAAGGCTCAGAATAAATCAGGGTAACATATTTGATGGAAAGATTTAGGCAACAATACCACAAGCTTTCAAATTTTATTGTAATTTCCTCATTTCAAGCCTTATAGTGCAGGATAAATTTAAAATATCACTATTTTAGGGGCACCTGGGTGGCTCAGTAGGTTGGGCGTCCAACTTTGGCTCAGGTCATGTTCTAACTGTTTGTAGTTTGAGCCCCGCGTCAGGCTCTGTGCTGACAGCTCGGAGCCTGGAGCTTGCTTCCGATTCTGTGTCTCCCTCTCTCTGGCCCTCCCCCACTCACGCTCTGTCTCACTCTCTCTCTCTCTCTCAGAAATAAATAAACATTTAAAAAAATTTTTTTAAATATCACTATTTTAAAATTCACTATGCAGATTTGGACTAGACAGCAAAAGTCTCCATAGAGAAGCTACCCTGAAAAAAAGAGGAAATATTTTGTGGTTTTATAATAATAAAAATAGCAAATAATTATTGAATGTCCATCATAAGTGCCAAGGATAAGAGTTAAGTACAGAGTTGATGACCATCCTAACCTTCAAGGGACTCTTCATCTAAAATAATACATAATTGATACAAACATAATACATAAAGTACACAAATAACTAGAATTCAAGACGAGTGCAAAAAAAAAAAATCCAACAAGAAAATTATCAAGTTTAATGGAGAATGTGATCATCTCCAGTTGCAGAAATTAAGCAAATCTTCAAAACATTTCCAATGGATCTTGAAAGGTGAGTAGGATTTTCTTGGTGAAGAGTGGGGGGCTAAAACAACATGCACAGAGGCACAAAAGTGGGAAATTATAATGTGTGTGAGTAGACAATCCAGTTATTCAGTTCAGCTCTATTACGCAGGACTAATAGAGGAGTTGTCAGAAATAACTTGCACATGCACATTGGGGCATCCTCTAAAGGGATATGTAGGTCACCCCAAGAATTGAGAACTTTATTCTGTGGGTTATAGGAAGTTATTTCCACATGCCAGTGGGCTGGCATAATCAAACTATATTCTTGGGGAAGACAACTAAGGCTGATGAGCCACAGGCAAGAGAGACCGCAGAGTCCCATAAATGTGCCCTGCTCACCTGAAGGATCACAGCATGCTAGAGACTCGACTAGGATGACACTGGAACAGAGGCTAGAGCTAATGTTTAGGAAGATCCTGCCAAGGGACTCCCAAACCACCCAATATCACCCACAGAATGCTTCCAGGGTCCCAGCTCTACGTTAGGCACGGCAGCATGTAAAAATCGGAGAGCAAATTAAAAACACTCACAAATCACCAAAATACAAGCTGGAACAAAACAGATGCTATATAGAAGTTTTCCCATCATTCAGCACATGGGCAACCGCAGCTGAACAGGGCAGACCGGGAGCAGCTGGAACACGAAGATAGACATGTCTACTAGGATAGAGTCACACTGAAAGGACAGGCTCAGCTTCAGGTGGAAGAGGGAGTCCAGTTTGGCAAACAGAATATAGAGTCTGGAAAGCACAGCCATCAACCATAGGAAGAAATCCAGTTAAGCCATCTCACCATGGGTGGGTCCAATACCCAGCAACGCTGTGGCCATACCTTTGGATGGAGCAGAAATAGGGAAATCCAGGACAGTCTATCACAGATGCAAGCAAACAGGTAGCCATAAGGGCACTAGTATGTCTGTCATCACTCACCAGAGCCCTTCCTATTAGGCTTGTGGTCAGGGGCAAGACATCAATATAGGAAGGGGGCAGCAGCTTGCTTTATGATGAGACCCTTGACAGTGTCCACATGATCAATGCCCTCATCTAGCAGAGTCTAGTCAGGTAAACAAGTTTTGAGGCACAGAGAACAATCACCAAAACTGGGCTATAAATGTGAGAATATGTATTAGGACCTAACCATAAAGCCAATTAACAGAATTGGGGTCAAGAGTCAGTATCAGTCTTAAATATTCAAAACTGAAGTGGTCAGCTAAAATTCTTTAAATCCACCCTATTCCTGGTCAGGATCTGTCCTAGAGAATAGGACACAGTTGAGACTGAGTAGAGGGCAAATTATATCAGTCAGGACAAGAGAAGAAGAGAAGAGTGAGTGGTCAAGGCCAGGGAGCCAGGATTCCCGACTGGAATGCATTGACGAAGCCATGATTCTGACTGGGAGGCTCAGAGTGAGGCATCATTGATCAGACGATATTGGAGCCAGCTCTTTTCTAACAGATAAGATTTTCTTAAGATGGAGAAGAAATGGAAAGATTTGCCAGGCTATGGGAACAACACAAGCAAACAGGATGGCCAGAGTGTCAATGACCCATAGGGCAGTAGAGAGAGGTGAGGTCAGGGAGACATGGGTAAGTGAGGCCCCAAAACCAACCTAAGTAATTGGGACTTCATTCGATAGGTAAGCAGTGGACATTAGAAATTTTGAGGAAAGAAATGACAGGGTTCCATTCTAGACAATAAGCCTGACCATTGTGTCTGGCCTCTACCTCTCCACCTTCTCAATTTGGGAGGTTTCAAGCACAGGAATATTTAGAATGCCCTCCCTGCTCCAAAATTGGATCAAAAGGCATCATTGGCCCTTCTGGCCCAGGTTTTGTTCCATCTCTGCCCAACCTGCCCGTTCTGATCAGGAATCTCCATTCTCACTTCTTACTGTGGTCTCTGCAGCCATCTTTCCCTTTCCCCTTTGTCTCGGGGTCTTGAATACAACCTATCTGGTAGATAACTTTCCAGGCTTTGTTCTGTGGGTGGGTATCTGCACATGTGTACCTGCCCTGTATGCAGCCCTTGCTTCTGCATATTCGTGTACAATATTCTAGGCTCAGCCTTGCCCTCACCTGCCCACCTAAGAATTTCCCTTGAGATAGATAAACCTTGGGATTATGACTGTCCCAGGAGGTCACAGTGGTGAGAGTAAGAAGGTCGTGCCAGGTGCTGTTTATGTCAGCACATTGCCCCATGCAAACCCGGACCTTGGTCTGATGTTCTGACTAGTCAGAGGACGGTCACACCACTCATTCTCAAGTGTGGTTCGTTGTGTTGTACCGAGTGACCTAAGGCCTAACCAGCAAGCTAGTAGATATACAAAGAGAAGCCCGAGATTAAAATGAAGAGGGAGGAAGTGGGGACAAGGGAAAAAAGAAACAACCAAAAACCAAACATAAAAGAGGCACCACAGGTTTCTGACTGAGCACAGAAAGCAAGTCATTCAGCAAACAGTAGAGCCCTACTTCTGAGTACTGCCTAACTCCCTATTGTTGCCTTCTCAAAGGTATCAAGCTAAGAAAAGAAAGTCTGTCACTTACCCCTAAAATTGGGAGGGAAGAGGAGAAACATTTCATGGGTAGAAAGATCACAAAGATAAAAATTCAGACTCAACCTTTTTGTCCTAACTAATACGAAGCATTGGGGTAGACAAACATCTATTTAATTCAAAAGTGCATCTATGGGTTCTTTAAAAATTCAAAACATTACTTATCAGGGGCATGTTTGGGATAAGAAGTATGCTATGAAATTCCATTTTATGATCCTAGTAGTCTGAATGGAAGTATCAGGCTTGAGATCACAGATCACCATGTTGAGATTACAGACACACTGGCGCTAGAACTCGAGGTGAATAATACTTGGCTTCTTCTTTTTCAAATACCTCTGGGAAAGGATTTTGTCAACAGCATGATAACATAGAAATGTGATGTTCTGCACTTCTGATTCTCTGATGAGTGAGATATTATACAGAAAGAGAAAAAGTGAAATTTGGTAACATGAACAAACTCTAGGAATTTAAATCAGTATTCATCTGAATTCAGATAACTTGATTCTCCACAGTACTTGAAGACCTCTTTGCAGAAAATAAATTAAAATTTTCAACTTTGACAGATAGCTACTTTCAACTACAATATTTTTTGTAGGCTGAAGAACTAAAATTATCATTTGGATTTATATAACAGCATTTCTGGGTAAAGCGGCAGAACCTAAATCTGGCTATCTTAAGCAAAGAGGCAATTTAGTAGAAAGATTGAGGGCTCACAAAGCCACAGCAAAGCTGGAGAATTGGGAGTAGAAAATGAGTTACCCAGGGCTCCCACAGGGCCTCAGGAACCCCAGTCCACATTGTGGAGAAGCCTCATCCTCTGAGCCACAGGCCACCACTGCTACTGAGATGAATTCACCGATTCCATCTCCAGATTCTTGGAGCATTTTCTCAAGGCTGAAAGTTCCGGAAGGAGTGTCTCACTGGTCAGATTCATCCCGTGAAGTTACCTAGTAAGATAAGCCTAAGATTCAGGGGCAGGCAAGAACCTGACTCCTATAGCTTCCAAAAGGAAAGATGGTTTCCAGCTGGGCTACATACAATTGGAGTCTTTCCAAAATGGAGAGTTGGGTGCAAACAGGAAGGAGTATTAAAGATTGAGCAGTGAAAAACATTACACGTGTTCATTAAAGTCTACCCATTTGGGTCCACAGATTTTTTTCCTACTTAACACGAGCCAATTATCCCTAATAGAACTGAAAACACTCTCATTGCCTCCCAAAGAGAAATGTCTAAATTAAGTAGTTACTGCTTCCCGGCTCTTAATCCAGGATCTCCCATTGATGTACATGTTTCCCCATATTTGCAACATGTGGCTTCAATATAACCACAAATAATTCATCCTATAAAGTAGGTGAAGGAGAGAGAAGAAAGAAGAGTTATGAGTTAAAATATTTATGTACACTTGATAGAGTAGAAAGGTAAATGCAGTTGAGGTTATAGTCCTTATTTCTGCAAATAATCACTAAGCTATTGCTGACATTCAACATTCAATGTTATCAGAAGCAGTTACCCATCCATTTTTGGCTTTCCTTATCTTTGACACAATCCATGTTCCCTTTGTGTCAGTCAGCATAGGTGGTTGCAGTCCTTTGCTTTACTGAGTTATCCCCAACTTCTCAACTGAGGAGCTGAGCCCTGGAGGTACTATGAGGTTGCATGAATAAGGGACATGGTGGAATGAGGAAGCGTCCAGAGATCACATGGGTTTGATTCATGCTCTTCCCCAGCACCATTGAGATCAAGACTACTTTTCTTTGATATCCAAGGCCTCTTTCTCAATTCTACAACTCAGTAATCACTTTTGATCCTGATAGTTCTAGGGCATGATGAGACTAAAATGGCCACATGCCAGTGTGGCACCCAGTGCACCAATATCATTGTTGTATCCAAGTTGGCAGCATTGCTACCTTTAGGCAAAGGCATTTAATCAGCTAAACCCAGCATGCAAAGATAAGTTTAAAAAAAAATTTCCAAGAGGATTATTAGGAGTAATTATCCTTTAGTTTACCGACCCTAATATTGATACTCTATATAAAAAAATTTCTTTGGGTCAGACCACTTACATTATCATGCTGACCCTACTGATCATTATAGAAATAATGCCCATTTTGTCTCTGACAGTTAAGTGGAGTTACGTGGCCTCTGTCACCTCTGGATCCTCCAGTCAACCCTGAAATCAGGTAACCCATTTCTACTGTGTAGTCTCCTGCCAGAATCTCCAGTCTTCAGAAAATACCCTATTCCAGAAACAGTGTTTGCTATACCAGTGTATGTCTGAAGACCTTGTTGAAGGCAGTGGATTGTTAAGACAATCTCTGATGTAGTTGGATAAGATGCTCACAAGGGATTACTCCGTATTTCCCATGTATGAAATAATATGGTCTTTAATTCTATGCCAAGAAATGTTTTCATCAGTCCTAATATTTTGTGGGCTAGAGTTGAAGATTTGGGTTAATTAGCCAAATAAGTTACTGGAACCATATCCAGCTACTCAAGGCTTGCTCTGAATGCAAAAATATCTGGTAAGCACATCCATATTTAAATTTTCAGCCAGATTTACAATTATATTCCTCCTGATTTGTCAAACACCATCAGTCATTCCCACACACACTCCACACATATTTTCTCATAAAATTAGCAAATCCCTAGAATTTTAATGGTATAGAAACCTTCTTCATCAAAGGATTTTGTAATTTGTGCTCAAGTCATGTTGAGATTTAACCCCAGTTATTTCTCTAAGCATAGAGAAATGTAAGGCAGGTGGGGAATTTAGAGAATAGGTGTCTCCCTTTAGGAAGATCTCTTTCCTCTGGCCAAAGAATAAAAGAGTCTTGAAGCAAGAGAAGAGCAATCTCGTCAGAGCAGAAAGGGGAAATTGTTCTTTTGGGAAACAGAAACTCCACACAGTATAGGGTGAGGATTTGGGTTACTCAGATGTGAGCCCATCCCACTGCCCAAGGGCCTACTTTTTTTTTGACAGATGACCACATTTTCATACACAGTGAAATATTTATTCAACTGATGTAATTTGGCATCCTTTAGGATCAAAAATCTGCTTCTGGGTTTTGAGTATTACAGCTGTGAGATAATAAATCTTTTCATCATGCTCACAGAACATCCCTAAATTTCTCTCCATGGCTTAAATTGAGAATTTAGAGATTTGGGTTTATCGCTCTCTGGATTTAATCCATCCAAAGTTATCAGAACCAATTATTCATCAATTTTTTCATATCTGTCATACTATTTTTATGGTGGTGACACCATGGTCCACCAGAACCTTCTCCTCAATGGATCATGGGACAAAAATATCCATAGGCAATCATTTCATTCATTATCTTATCATTGCAAGCCATGGACTACTAGAATACCAGTCCAGAAAAAAAAATAGGACATTCAATTCTCTCCACACTATCTTAGATTGAGATTGTCTCCAATTCCCCACATCTCCTTGGAGGTCTGTTACTTAAAACTCTACTTTCTGATATAGATTTCTGAATAGTCTGCTTCAGGCATTGTGTGGATTCAAATCCTGGCTCTGCTGTTTATTTGCTAATGTGAGCAAGCTCTCTGCACTTCAATTTCCTCCTTTGGAAACCAGGATAATAGTGCCCACTTCAACGACCATCATTAGGATGAGGGAATTAAGACATGTAAACACTAAGAACAGTGCTTGGCATTGTGAATGTGCTCAATAATCGTTAGCTTATCATTACAAAAATAATGTCAATTAATATTACTATTGTGTTTATTATCAGCTAAAATTCTTATACATAAGTGAAAGAAACCAAGTCTAGGCATCTCAAGCAAAAGAAAGGGACATTATTGGAATAGCTGGCATCACAGAATGGATGGGAGGTGGGAGGACCAGGCCTGGGAAGCATGAGGGGCAGGAGGGGTCCTGAGAGCTGAGCTGCCACAATCACAGCACAGACAGGGCAGCAGGACATCTGGTCCACACACTGCTACTGCTACTGCGAAAGCCAGACCCCAACCAGCTCCATCCATGTCCTCTGTCCAGACGGAAGTTCCAAAGCACACAGTTAACTAAACCTATGTCACATGCTTCTGGGCACTAACTGCCACCAAGATTACATAATAGGATTTTCCCCAAATGGTAGTTGGGGTGCTATTAGGAAAGAGGAGTTAGATATTGAAAAGCCAAAGGATGATAAGTGTTGAATTCATTAGGTAGCATTAGAGTCACTCAGTGCAAATGGTCAGTAATCCATGGGTATGACAACATGTGACCAACAGGAAATTTCCTCTGACTTGAGTGTGAAATGCACATGTCAAAGAAAGGAGGTTTTCAGCTTTTCTGAATATTTGAAGTATCAAGCTTCCGGGAGCCGATCCATCCAGCCTTCCTGGTGGCACAGCCCAGGGGGTTGGTGGAAGGGCAACGTACAACAACCCTCTGAATGGAAAGCTACTGGTATCTCTCCTGTTACTCATCATGGCCATCCCCATGGTCCAATTGGCATTGATGATTCAAAATAAACCCATGGGGTCAAACTTGGAGATATATTCTGGGGAAGAGGGAAAAACCATGAGAATCCGAAGATGGATAATAAAACCTTACATCCAGCTGGTGTCATTCCTGACTGCCCGTCCTCTACCTAAAGGAAGCATAGCCGCATATATTTCCCAGCCAGGGAGGATGGCAAATGGGTTCGAAAGCCCCACTCCGACAACAAAGGAATGTATCTATGGATACAAGTTACTCCAACCCCTAGGCCCAACTTGGTCACCTGGAGGCATTCCAGATGATAACTGGACCCGGTGGGTTAAGGTACAGAATGGTACCTAGGTACATTAATTCCTAGGTATCCGGGAGCACATAAGGCGTGGGTTCCCAGGGCCCTCTTGGCTCCCTCCAGGCACCCCAGACCAAAGCAAATACTTTTGTTCCTTGTACTGCAAATGGTTCACAGGAACAATTAAGAAGTCATGTCCCTGTAAACGTTCCACTTGAGGTGTTGAGAGCTAGATGACCTTTCATGAAAATAGCAAAGCAAACGCTTTATAGACTATAAATAAACGTAGATACATAATGAAAATAGTAGGAAGAAATTAATCAATAAGCAAAAGGGCAGGAGGGAACATTACAAAGAAATAACCATGATGTTCCTTAATGGGTGATTTTACAAAGGAACATTTTTAGAATTAAGTAATGCCAAGAAACATAGATGATGCACGCTACAAGGAAATTGCTAACATATACAATGCCACTCTTGCCAGTCTAACACACTGCTATTGTCTGCGTCCGTTTGTTATGCTCGCCGACGCCGTTCATCCTTCGGGAATCCCTGGACCTGCCGGAGCTGGACTCTGGCATCAAGCCATACCATCTACACCAGGAAACTTTCCCAAAGAGACATAAATATTGTACCAGCTTATTCAACTCTGCCTGACATCTTCTCCACCTCTCCAGACTCACTCCATTTTTCCAGATTAGGATCTCTGCTTCTTCTCTCCCCAGCTCCAGAATAGGGAGGAACCTCTGAGAAACAGAAAGGTCAGAGATGACCTCAGGAAGGGGGTGGCCTTCGCTCATCCTCGAAGGATGGGTCATTTTGTATAAGAGAAAAAAGATAAGGTTGGTCTAGCCACCGAGGTGAGGATGAGTCAGGCCAGGCCAGCAGGACTTGCCTGTCTCTCTGGAAGCTTCATCATGAGGATAATGAAAGAGTAAGACTGAACTGAAGGCTACGTCTAGTGTGTGTAGGCCCTTAGTTGCCAAGCTAAGATTTGAAATTTAACCTAAGAAGATCAGACTCACACTAAGTTTTAAAACTGAAGATGAA
Source organism: Neofelis nebulosa (assembly GCF_028018385.1). Lineage (NCBI taxonomy): Eukaryota > Metazoa > Chordata > Mammalia > Carnivora > Felidae > Neofelis > Neofelis nebulosa. The sequence continues at coordinate 121,720,541 of NC_080787.1, forward strand.
TCTGATGTTCCTGCAGCATGGGATAGAGAAGGAGGAGCCAGAGGCAAAGAAACAAGTGAGGATTACAATTCCATCCACTCCTTTTGGGGTTTTGATGGGAAGTCATTTTGGAAGAAATTTAGGGTATTTGCAGCAAACAAAACTAGAGTTTCTATTATAAATTCAAAGACCAGTGAAAGTCCTCAGAAAGTTATTAGTTGTGATTTGGACCAATGGGCTAGACTGGCATATATGTGCCAGGCCAATTTAGATAATGCTGCTGCTGGTGTTGCAATAGGGTGAATATTGGCCTATTGAGAAATTATCTATCTTGCTTTCAACTATAGAATTATTGCTCCCCATTCCCACATGCCCACATTTGACAGTGTAGTCAGGCCTTAAAGTTCTTAGCATGGGGAACATTAATAGCCCTTTGTGGAGTTTCAGAACATAATGGAGAATGATCAGGAGAGGTATTCTGCTAGGAAGGCAGCTCTTAAATCAACTGTTGTTTTCATATCCTAAATCTATCAGGCATTGAACAGGACCTCAGAATCAGGAAGGGTGATGGAGAGGGGTGTGGTCCAGTCATGGTGACCTTGCTGGCTTCTGAGGTAGGTACCAAGACCCAGGCGTTAAAGCCTCATACAATCATTCCCATTTTAGGGTCAGCCACTCCCAGTAGGCTGAAACTGAGTAGACTTGGGTCCCCACCCTGGGGTGACCAACTGTTCCCATTTGCTCTTGGGGAGTTCCCAGGATTCAGAACGTTCAATGTAAAACCAAGAGAATCCTGGGCAAACCAAGGCAGGTTGGTCAGCTTCGTCTTAGTAGCCTGGTTACAGACAGAAGGGTGTTCAGATTGATTTGATATTTATCTAGCTGCATTCAAAGGACGAGGCAAGCCAAGGGTCTCCCTACCCCTCCACCATCTTAACTCCTCCCTCCTGAATCTATAGTCTTAATTAGTCAGTAAACTGTTCTGTCTTATTTATGGATTAAAAGATGTTGACAGGTATAAAATTTGTGGAAAATATACACAAGAATTTTTTTTGTCCTCTGCACCTAATAATATTCGTAATTTACCATGTTCCTTATTATTTAAAGTATTTAATGATTGGGAAAGCTCCTGTGGTCTTTCAGAATAATCTTTGACTTCATAGAGGGGGATTCATTTATTGGGGCTTCTTATCCGTGACATAACCTTTTCCCCCTTCTTTGAAGATTTAATGTCTTTTGTTTAAAATGTCAACACAGGGGAACCTGGGTGGCTTAGTCAGTTAAGCATCTGACTCTTGACTTTGGCTCAGGTCACGATCTCATGATTTGTGAGCCCTACATTGGGCTCTGTGCTGACAGGGCAGAGCCTGCTTGGGATTCTGTCTCCCAGTCTCTCTGCCCCTCCCTTGCTTGCTCGCTATCTCTCTCCCTCTCTCTCTCTCTCTGTCAAAAAAAAAAAAAAAAAATGTCAACACAGAGCAAGAATGACAATTCAGGGCAATGTAAGGATGGTTCCAGTTACATCTTAAAGTACCTTCTTTTAAAACCTTTGTATTGCCTTCCTAGCAGGACTGATGACTTCATCCAAAACCACAGCATCCAAATATCTCTTCTCTTTGCCATCACTCAACTTTTTCACAAAAAAAAAAAAAAAAAAAGGCCATATTTGGAGGAAGCTGCATCCCTTACATTTTGTACATGAGCCCAACTGCAATCTCTCAGAGGACAGAACCATTTCTCATTAGACCTTAACTACCAATATAAGATTGGCTTATCAATTTTCAAGCCCAAATACATTTTATGGAAATAATCTTCTCTGGAACAGAGAACTTAGAATGGAAATCATTGGAGTGCTACAGAGTTCTAAGCGTACTGGTGCTTTTCAGAGAACATGGACCAAATAAGAACTTCACAAGTTACAACTTCAATCTTGACTGAGGAATGGCTCCAGAACAGCAGCAAGTAATAGTGTCACAGGAGAGGCATTCAAAAACAAATACATTAACCTACCCCAGAGACCCTTTGACTTCTTTCTGGTCACTGAATCTTAGGAAGTTAACAAGCTTAGAAGTTCTGGAGCTCCTGAGGATGGGTCTCATCCAGAGCACAGTGTGGGCACTCTCCACACAAATAGACCTAAAAAGTCAGAGCTGCAGGCCAACAGCAGTGGCAAAGAAATCAGGGATGGCTGCCTAAATTACCATGACAAAGACTGGTTTCTGAGGAGCGAAGAAGATACAGTACTCCCATACCCTTCCAAAGAATCTGCTGGTTGACTGCTAGTTGACTGACTGCCCCCAGCTGCCACCCCTTTGGATCCCCCACTGTCTTTCCATCCAGGCCATACGACTCCCAGTATGGCCCCCGCCAATGACTGAGCATGGTGGGGATACTGGTGTCAAACCATTCCTTAACAAAGTAGGACTCTCCCAAAGGCCAGCCTTTGCTCAGGGACTCCCCATCAGCCTGACTCCAACTTTCTTAGATCCGCAGTCCACCCTTGCTGCCGGATCCTCCTTCCTCTCTCCTGTCACCAGTGTGAAAGCAGAACTGACCAGAAGAAATGTAAAGTGAGGGAGCCACCACGTATGTCGTTTCCGATTTTTAAGTAATCACATTACAAAAGGAAAAAGAAACAGATGGAATAAATTTTAATTATAAATAAATGTATATAATGATATCTTTTATCCCAAAATATTATTTCAACATGGCGTCAATATTTTCAAAGCCATTAAGGAGGTACTTTACATTCTCACATGTGTGATGGGTTTTCTGCTTTTCAGTTTGCAGTAGTAAGTTGTACACATCTACGGGGTGTTTACACACCTCAATTCAACCTAGCCACACTGCAAATGTTCAATAGTCCCATGTGGCTAGTGGCTACCTGTCAGACAGTGCAGGTTCCAAGGCTCTTCCTGCCTTCCCCTGCTCCTTTATCTTGTACAGACACTATCCTCCAAAACCCTTCTGCGGGAGTGACTGCTTCTCAGAGGACCTGAACTGACACGTCTCTCTCATTGCCTCTGGTCCAAATACTGTTATCAGATGCAGATTCTTAAAAAACCAGTGTCTTTAGATCACTCTCCTGCTCAAGACCTTTCAGTGGCCACCCTTCTTTTCAGTGAAAAGCTCTGCCCTTGATTCCCAGCGGCCTCCCCAGCATCACGACCTTTCACACAGTCAGTTTGCTGTGAGCACTCCCAGCCCCGCCCCCGTCCAGTATGCTGGGTTGGGTCTCCTCACTCCTCCCACGGAAACCAACTTCTCTCACACCTTCAATTGTTTCCATTTCCTAAAAAGCTATTTCTTCCCATTGAACTTATTTGAGGCTAATCTGTAAAGAGTCAGTACTGATATTGCCTATCCACACATGCAATATTTAAAAATTATATCTGGATACCATTGGCATTTTCATTTATGAAGTAATACATGTAATTTTTGGAAGACAAACTAAAGTAATACTCACCTCCAATATTCATTTAACCAGTATGTACTTACCCAGAGTATATGTATTCAATAGACAATAAACACTGTGGCAACACACAAAGACACAGAATCTATAACTCTTTGTTTTCAAGGCGCGGTGGTTAATTTTATGGGTCAGTGGGCTGGGTTATGGTGTCCAGTTGTTTAATCATATGCTAGTTTCAATGTTGTTGTGAAGGTGTTTTTGATGTGACTGACATTTACAATTAATTGACTTTACATAAAGCAGATTACCTTCCAGAATGTGAATGGGCCTCTTGTAATCAGTGGAAGGTTTTCAGAACAGACTGAGCTTCCCTCCTGCTGCAAGACTGCAGCATAGAAACTCCACCTGCATTTCCAGCCTATTGGCCTGCCCTCCAGATTCCAGACTTAAGACTTTATCAATTCTTACCTGAACTTGCAGTCTGCTCTACAGATTTCGGACGTGCCAACCCCCCCAGTTCCATGAGCCAATTCCTTAAAATAAATCTCTGTTCTGTTTGTGTGGACATAAACCTATTAGTTCTGCTTCTCTGGAAAGCCCTAATACACAAGGGTTTTTCTTTCTGTTTTAGAGAGGAAAACTTGGAAAATTAAATGACAGCAGAAGACAACACTATGTTACCCAAATAAATTATTAAATTGCAACTGTCAAATTTATGCTACAGACCCCACATGCTCAGGTGTGTTCAGAAGAAAGATAAATTACAATGGACTAGTGATCTCAGTGAAAGCCCAATCACTCAAGCACTTTGGTATTTAAATTTGAAACTATTTAAAATTATAAAACTAATTTGTTAACATTCCAAACCCACCTTTTTAAAAAGCACATCCCACATTTGGTGTGTTTGGCCTTTGATAAAGTATGTTTCTGCTGAGATAGAGGAGAACAGAAAGCATGACCTAGTTAAACTCAGGCAAAACTAATCTTGCAAATTGATCAAAAAGTGCCTCGCAAAAATTCCCTTGTTAAAGTGTCTTGGGAATACCTTAGTAAGAATTTAAAAGATCCCAATCTAAATCAGGACAGAAAACTGTGGTTTTCCAACATTACACACCAAAAAAGTCTGTGTCATTTGCTTCATTAGAGAGGCAATTTTATTTTAACATGACATTTTTAAAAAGGCTATGTTGTTTCATTTTCCCTGTGTCACCCTACTTTTTGCCACACCTACTCCTTCTTTTGCAAAGCATTTCTAAATTTGGCAAACTCAGTTTTACCTCCCTTTCACACTGCAGCTGACATTGTGGGGTTGTGGTTGTTCAATCATAATTAATCAATAGGATACACAACCAAGAAGAAAAGATTAATAATAAAGCAAACATTTTTTTTAAATAAAAAGACTTCATGTCTGATAAAAGACCGTTATCCAAAATATACAAGGAACTCTTAAAACTCAACAATAAGAAAACAAACAACCCAGTTTAACATTGGGCAAAAAAGCTGAACAGACACTTCACCAAAGACAATATACAGAGAGTAAATAAGCATATGAAAACACATTCCACATTGTACTTCATGAGGGAAATGCAAATTAAAAAAAAAAAAAAACAATGAGAAACCAACACACCTATGAACATGGCCAAAATCTGGAACACAAAGTGCTGGTGAGGAGAGGAAGCAATTGGAACTTTCATTCATTGGCTGATGGGAATGCAAAATGGTGCAGCCGCTGGCAGAAGACATTTTAGCAGTTTCTTACAAAACAAACATACTCCTACCATTCAATCCAGTATTCGTGTTCTTTGGTATTTACCCAGATTAATTGAAAACATACCCACATACAAAAAAAAAATCTGTGTATGGATGTTTATAGCAGCTTTATTCATAATTGCCAAAACTTGGAAGCAACTAAGATGTCTTTCAGTAGATGAATGGAAAAAGAAGTGATGGTACATCCAGATAATGGAATACGATTCAGTGCTTTAAAAAAAAAAAAAAAGAAAGAAAGCTATCAAGCCTTGAAAGGACATGCAGGAAACATATATTACTAAGTGAAAGAAGCCAATGTGAAAAGGCTACATACTGTATAATTACAACTAGATGACATCTGGGAAAGACAAAACTGTGGAAACAGTAAAAAGATCACTGGTTGCCAGGGGTTAGGGATTGTGAGGGGAGGAAGAAAATGCCATGATCCGAACTTATGAATTATATTTTCAGGAATTATATTTTTTGAAGCTTTGCTAAAGGAAATTTTTCTCACTGTGAATCTGAGTATAGAATATACCATTTAGAATTACAAAGTTCCAAATGTTCAAATATCTTCCTACTTGGGTGTTAAAAAAGAATTTTAAACATTTATCAGCCTTTACTGTGTTACTTAACCAACCATTCCATCTTCTCTTTGCCATGTGTGTCTATCAGCTCTCTTCACATCTCATGTGGTACTTGTTGGGTGAAGCAATCAACTCTTGGCCCTGAGATGCCCTGCAACTCTTTGCTGGGTGCCCCAAGAATGGAAGGCTCTCCCCACTGTTTGCTGAAGCCATTTTTTAAGGTTGGGTTTACAACTTTTAGATATAAAGTGACATCTACCCAAGACAAACAGCAGACTTGCTTCCACTTACTATGATAGTGGCAGATTTCCCAAGTTCAATATTCCTCTCCTATACTGCAACCCACTGCATGTGAAGGCATCCATCTAGGTCCACTTATCCCCTTGTGCAGCTCTGAGGCACCAGTTTCTGGGTATTGCTTTGCTGCGAGTAATAAAGCTTTTTATCTTAAGCCAGGAGTCTAACACCTTCTGCCCTGGCAGAATCTAGCCATGAAACATACACAGGCTAATTTAGTATGACTGAAATAGTGCTAACAGTTACACATATCCTGCCCTCCCAAAAAGTTGATCCCCACGTGGGCTCAACCAGGTCTTAAGCTGTTGAATGGAGAAAAGTATTGAAAGAAGGATCAGAAAAGAATGGGGACAGTGTCTAGAATGGGTGGCCAAAATTGGGCACTGCCATGCAAGTTCTGAATAGACTAAAATGGTAAAGACAAACTCTGTAACTATGTTTGAGGTCAGGCTGCCTACCTCTTTCAGGAAGAGTGCCAAACTCTATATTTTCTGCCTTAAGCACTTAAGCATTTCTTTTGTTAATGTATTCATTCAATGAATATTTATTGAAGGGCCTGGACAAGACTAAAAAGAGAAAATTTTCTGAACATATCTATAAGACCATGTAGGTTAGTATTTTGGTTTTCATTCTGTAAGTTATTTCACATTCTACATAAAATTATCTTTCTCCTCTTCTACATCTATTCATGTGCTCAGAAAGCACCTTTTCAGGGATCCCTACACTCTACCCCAGTTACACCTTTATTCTTTATCTCTCTGTCTATAATATTATTGTTAAAAGTTGGAGAAGTCCAGTGAGATGAAAATGCAACTCTTTCATTGTCTGCCCAGTTCAAGACTTTCCCTAATCTGAGGGGCGCCTGAATGGCTCAGTTGGTTAAGCGTCCGACTTCGCCCAGGTCATGATTTCACAGTTCGGGAGTTCAAGCCCCGCGTCGGGCTCTGTGCTGACAGCTTGGAGCCTGGAGCCTGCTTCAGATTCTGTGTCTCCCTCTCTCTCTGCCCCTCACCTGCTCACACTCTGTCTCCCTCTGTCTCTCAAACATAAATAAACATTAAAAAAAAAAGACTTCCCCTAATCTGAGAGCTGCCCCCCAATTAGGGTGAGCCTCCTATATTCATACAGTCCCTCAGTCATTCAACAAATATTTACTAAGCACCTTCTGTCTACTAAGCACTGTTACAAGAGCTGGAAATCAGCAACGAACAAGATAGAAAATAGTCCATTCTAGTTGGGGATTGGAGATAGACATTGGGAAGCAAGCAGTGATGCATGTTCTTAGATATGGAGAAAATAAAATAGGGTAATTGGATAAGCCATACAAAAGTAAAGGGTATTTTACATTATATGACTCTAGAAAGTGTTTCTGAGGTGGCATTATCACTGGCACTTAGAAGGTGAAAGAAAACCTTCATGGATGCATGGGTACCCAGGGGCAGAATGTTTCAGGCAAAGGAAACCCTAATACATGGGAATGATTGGACTCTCCCAAACATAGAGAGGGTCAGAGTGGCCAGAGGAAGGGGAGAGAACTGAGAGATATGCAAGATCCTTTCCCAGTAATGTGGAGTTAATGCCTAAGAGAAACTAAAACTAGAAGTTGTATGAGCAAAATAATTAAGTATCTAATCTTTTATGTTCTCATAGATCTATCCTGGAATTGTTAGATCACCAGAAAGCATAGTCTCAGAATCACTTTATCTTAGCTTCTCGGTAATGGATATTCACCAGCTTTACAACAAAGTGTAACACATGCTGTATCACCGGGTTTCCTCAGCCTTGTCATGTCATGTTCAACATCATAATGTCTCCAGAGGTAGAAATAACAGTGTGCAGAGATAACTTTTAAGACATCAGATAAAAGTATCAGAGGATTAAATACTGTTATTGCTAATTAAATAAAGAAAGCATAATATATGCCCCTGTGAGCCCTGGAGTAGAGAGAAGAAAGGATCCTGATCCTCCAGGAACTAGCATCAGATCCTAGAAGAGTATTAGGGTCTTGACCAGGGAAAGGATGTTACTTGGACGAGAAGAGAAGAGAGAGAAGAGAAGAGAAGAGAAGAGAAGAGAAGAGAAGAGAAGAGAAGAGGACACACTTGGTTTACTTCATTTGCCTTGGATTAGTCTTTCCACTGGAGGCAAAGATATGGGAATCTCAAATATAAGCTGTTGCTAGAAGCATTTTTTGTTAAACACATTAAAGCTGACTCTGGGTCTTATCCAACTAACTTAGCTGGAGAAGAAGGAAGGCTTTTTTCATATTTTTATTTGTAGTGAAGTATTATCTTAACAACCCAGCAATTTTTTTCTCCTCTTAAAAATTTTAATTCCAGTATAGTTAACATACAACATAGTTGTATAAGTTAACAGTAAACAACCAAGCAAATTAAGACCAGAAATCACTGACCCCAGAACTCCACCATTTTAATAAAATTTAATTCAAAAAACTAATTTTTTCTGTTTCTAGTCTTTTTACATAGAGTCACTTATATGTAAAATTGTTGTAATAGTTTTATAGGTATAATCTCATGTTCTTATACAGGCTTTCTGGTTTTTTGTTTGGAGAGTAGAAAAAGTTGGCTCCAATTCTGGTCATCTGAGATGAAGTAGGCTGACTGTCTGGGTGGAAGAAAACTCTGTCTTCTAAATTTTCACAACAGAATGACAACTCTGCCTTCTGTGCATCTGGTCTCTAAGCATATGGTTCTCACTTTTATCAGCAACATAGACTTCATGCAGAACAAGCACTTGTCAGAGGAATCGACTACAATCCAAACACTCCCTTATTCCCAATATGCCAGAGTCAAATGGACAAGTAAACTACCTATTCTTTTAGGCTTCCCAAGCTCTATCTGGGTACTACTACATCAACAGAAAGTGTAGTTCCAGAAGCACACTATCTCAGCTCTCTGATTTCATACTATATTCTTTGTAAAGGGTTGATAGTGGAGGAGTTCATGAAGAAGCACCCTGGTCTCTTTTTCACCATGAAACAGATTTACCTATGAAAGAAGACTCACAATGTATTGTGAGGTTTTGTTCCTGGAAAATGTTGCTTCTGCAAAACTTTTTCATGTGCTTCCTCTTTCTAAAATTAAACCAGAAAATGAGGATGATATACCCCAATGTGTCTTGCAGTTTGGCTCAGCTGCTTGGAAAGTCAGTCACATTTGTGACCCATTACAGCAAACATTTCACCTCAGATTACCTGTTAACATCTCTTCTTGGTCATTATAAAGAGTTTAATTGTCATTAATCTTCTATCGTGTCAACTTTTACAAGTCATGTCACATCCTCTGTAATATATATCATATGTGTTAAAGAAATGGAACATACTCAAAATATAAAGAAGTCATTGGGGGAGTCAGGATAATTCTGTGGGTAGAAGGGGCCAAGCCTTCCGTGACTTCATTGCAACTTTCCGATTAGAGAGAGGAGAACAGTTCTGCAGAAATATTACTTAAACAAATATAGTGAAGAAATATTCTCCGTGGCAGTGAATACATGTCTGACCACAGTGAAGGATTCATAGGGGGAAATAGTGGAGTATGAATCTGGAAAGATATCAGGGTTAATCTGAAGAGTGCTTTGGATGTCAGGTTTATGAGTTCGATTTTAATTCTGTAATTTTTGAACAGGGAAGAGGCTGATAAAATTGCCTGAATGATCAGGACCAAGATGGCACCATTGATAGATCTACATCGCTCTGGAGGATAGGTCATTTGTTGTATGGGATGTTGAGAGCTTGTTTTTAGACATTAAATTTTAAGTCCCATCAGGATATCTTGGTGGAACTTCCCAAGAGATTGTGAGGTAGGCATCTAGAGCTTGATATTGAGGTCAGGGAGACAGATTTGGAAGTTATCAGCATAGAGGAGCATTAGAGAAGCACTGAATGGAGAGGACTACTCTAGGATCATTCTCTTTCAATAATATTTAAAGTAACCCCAGAGAGCTGTGACATCTAAGGATTAAGCTCTCCTAAATTAGAGGGCATGAGTGGACAACAGGGCACTTGAGTGCCCTCAAAATTGATACCTCCCCTCAGTCCAAAATACAGGCTTAATTTAGAGTAGTCTTCAGTTGCTGGCATTGCTAGGATTAGAGAGTTAATGAATAATTGGGGGGGGGGGCAACAGGAGGTAAAAAATAATGAAGCTGAAATGCTGAGAAAAAAAAAAGAGACAAATGTATGCTGTCCATAAACTGAGAAAACAAATTCTTCAGAGAATAACAAAAAAGCGGTATTGCCAACTCGGCTGGGAAAAAGGTGAATGGGAGGCAGTGCCTCAAGGTTGGTCAGTGGCACATTATATTGCACATATTACCCAATGTCAAGCGAAATAAACTCACACTGTGAGAAGTCACAGCCCCCTGCTAAAATCACTAGAGAGAATGGGCAGAAAGGGGAAAATAAAGGTAACACTGGCACCTTTATAGCAAAGGTAAGACCTTTGGGATGTGGGACTCCGACACATGATAAACAAGCAATGTAAGTTAAATTCAAAAATAGCCTGGGTGCTAATGGTATTTTTTCAGAACTGGTTAGCCTAAACTTGGTTGGGTGTAAAAGATAACGTTGCAGCATGGAAAGCTCAACGTGACCTATGAGGGGATGAACATTAGAACGTAGGGATGAAGCTACGGAAGATGAAACTGGAGAATCAAGGGACAGATGACAGGGCAAGGAGTTTGGGCTCCACCCTAAAGGTAAAGGGATTTATGAGAAATTTGTAAGGAAAGGGAACAACAGATTCCTATCTATGTTGGAAAAGGGGCACCTGTACAGGTGCACACAGGTGCCTGGAGGCCAGTTAGAGGCTTTTGCGATAGGTTGATGAGTGCTGCTGAGGCCTGCAGTCAGGAAACCACGGGGGAATGGGAGTAGGTGGGAGGAAGGATGGTGACCATGATTCTTGTGAGTCATGCACTTTTGAGAGCTGTTCTCAGACAGTTAACCTTCTAGCCACGATCCCTCTTCTTTCCTCATGACTTTCTATAAATCGGTCTTCCAGGCAATACAATTTTCTTAGAGGTAAAGAGAAGGGCTTATATAAGCACCACCAACTCTCCTAGCAAAATAAGATAGAGAATCTCCGGGGCTTATTGTAGAGCTTAAGACAGGTGCTAATGCATGCATTCCTCCGTTTCCTCTTCCTTTGGAGATTTTCTCTTTTGGTTGTCATGCTCCCAACACATGGGCGCCAAAGGATCTGGAATCCACCTTTAAACTCTGATTATACACGGGCAAAGCTCTTTTCATGCTTCCTCATAGCACTGCCAAGAAACACTATGACAGTTGAGATTCAAAAAGGAAAGCTTGAGAGATACCAGATCTTCTAAGCTCAGCCCCTGTAGCAAGCCTTCAGGTCCATCACAAGCGTTTGGAAACTTCAATGCTTGAACACATAGACCTGAGTTGAGTTCAAATTCTAAGTCTCCTAAATAGTCTTAGGGCCTTAGCTATGTCCACAAATGCTCAGAGTCAGTAATACAGGACTCAAAGGGAGTTGAGGAAATTTGGATGTAATACTGGAAAAGCAACTGACACTACATGGTTCTGCATATCTGTGAGTAACTTAATTTGGCTGATAGCAAAGAGACCCAACTCCAATGGACTGAACACACAGAAAAAGGTGTGTGCCTAGGGTAGGCAGTCCAGGGCTGGTATAACACCTCCAGAAGTTTTTAGAGGGCCAGAGGCCTCCTATTTTCAAACTTCAAAGTTACCCCATGGTCAAGATTGCTGCTGGGCACAATGAAGGAAGAATTCAACACCCTTCTAGAAAACTTTCCCAGAAGGAACTTTCACTTACATCTCACTGACCAGAACTTAGTCACAAAACCATAGCTGACTAAGTGAATAGTCAGCTATGCTAAGTAGACTGGAAAAATCTAGTTTTCAAATGGTCCCAATGCATTTGAGTCTTTTACAAAAATAGAGAAAATTAACATTTGATAGGTAATTAACATTGTCCTCTATAACTCTTATTAAATGTTAGTCCACTCTCTTTCTAAAATTTTTTTATGTTTATTATTTATTTTTGAGAGAGAGAGAGAGGGTGTGAGCAGGCGAGGGGCAGAGAGAGAGGGAGACACAGAATCGGAAGCAGGCTCCAGGCTCTGAATTGTCAGCACAGAGCCCGACACGGGGCTCAAACCCACGAACCGTGAGATCATGATCTGAGCCGAAGTCGGACGCTCAACCGACTGAGCCGCCCAGGCACCCCTAGTCCCCTCTCTTTCAATAAAAAAATTCGACATAGAACTTAACATCATATCCTTGGTTTTTCTTGATCAGTGACATGATAAATGGTCAAATGAAGAATATTTCTGCATCTGTTAAGAAATCATTGATATACCATCCAAAATGGTCAATATTCCTTGACTCAGGCAATAAATTAGTACCAGAACAAAAATTCATCTCTCCTGGTTAAAAGAGATTTTTTGGTCTGTTTTTCTTATCATATGAGAGCTCTATTTTTTACTTTGTCATATTTTGCTTTGGCTTGCTATTTTGCATTCAATGTTAATATGAACCTTAGTCTAGATTCCAGATATAATCATCTCACATTATTTTCTTAATTGGCCCTTATACTTTTATTTTCATGATTCTCAGAGCATTTGCACTTCAGATTCTTTTGAAAGTTTAAGGAGGCTAAAGTGACAAATAAATCCGAAGATTCAGCACTTGTTCAGAGTATCCATTTGAATTATTCTTCTGCTCCAGTGCTTAAATAATGAATAGAGAGTTGAAAACCTCAGTTTCCAAGGCACTATATGAAGAGAATTACCATCAAATTAATGCTAATGATGGCCTTAAGATCCGGGAATATGTAAAGAGTGTTCATTCATTTCAAATATAAAACTACTGGGCAGTCAACAAACCACTGTGAAATTCATCTCCAAGAACATTAAAGCCTTAGAAAACTTTCCAGAACTAGAATTGGTCATGGCCAAATAGTTTTAAGGAACTACATCTAATATGACAAGAAACAGGAATTTCTTACATGGCTGCATTTAACAAAATGGACATTTGAGAGAGGAAAAAAAAAATCACAAGATAAATGGAAAATTTCATAAGATAAAAAGCAGACTGTGATCTCTGGTACTATTTAGAGGGCAAAATGCTGACAAGTTAATAGATAAAGATGGCTCAAAGGTCATGACTTTTAAAAAAAAAAAAAGAAGCAAAATTGAATTCATCTGGTTAAGACAAGTGAAGAGATTTCTTTTTTTCTCAGTTGTCCACTGTCAGAGAGACCATATTAAGAGGTGAAGGAATAAGCTGAGGCAAAAAATGAGTTTTGATCATCTTCAATGAGACAGAAAGCTGATGTTTAAAATGAAGCTGCTGTCCTTTCTCTTCACCCTCGTGACACACTCTAGCCCCCATCCTGTTTGGACTGACCTGTTTCCTTGCAGACCCACATGTGAGTCATGCACATCTTCAGGGCGCCTTGCACCCTGGTGCCTCCTCGTCTTTCCTCGCCATCTTCCCTCCTGAGGAAAGCCTTCACATAGCTGTGTCTTAACCACTTTTTCAGAACCACCTAAAACCCTACATTTCCTGAATTTACTGCCCTCTTACAACATTTTCTTCAAATTCTGCAATCAGCCTCTGCCATACAGCGCAGCATATGTGCAGACTAACAGCATTTGATGTTCTTTTACTTATGTTGGTCTCATAACTAGCAGGGAAGTCACCTGGGGACAAACCTACATTCTGTGTCCAGCTGTGTCCAGCTGATCTAACTGTACCTGATCAAAGCCGAGCAGAGGAGTGACAGAGACGGCAACCCAGAACCCGATGCCGTATGTATGACTTTCCCCCTTTTCTCTTTGTATGCCATTTAATCCATGCAAATTATGAACTCTCTCCCAATACAAGTCTACCACTGGCACCTGTCTTTTCATTTTCTTGGTGGTTCTCCTCCTAGAGAACCAAAGCAACAGAGAAATGAGAGGTGAATCGAGAAGTTCAAATTTCAAAGACTGAATTGGCTTTGCTCTAAAGGACTTTTCCCTTGACACACTCAAACAATCTTCTCCCTGGTCCTATAGGATCCAAACAACCAAACTGTCACTTTATTTCATATTAGCCAGGAAGTCTAGGGATCCATTGCATTTTTATATCCTTTCTTTTTATCATATCATGCAACAAATATTTATTGGGCACCCATTATATCTCTTAGTGTGAAATGTAGGAATCATCCTACATCCTACATTCCCTGCTGGGAATACAGCAGGGATTAACAGTCAAGCCCCTGTAGCAGGTTGAATAGTGGCCCTCCAAAAGCTTCTTCCATCTGGAACCCAGAGATTCGATCTTATTTGGGAAAAAGAGTCTTTCCAGAGGTAATCAAGTGAAGGAATGAGGTAACATCATCTTGGATTCGAATGGGTCCTATTTCCAAAGACAAGTCTTTAGAAAACAAGGGAAACAAAAGCACAGACGGGGAGAAGAAACATGGCAAAGGCCATGAGTAGACGGAGGCAGAGATTAGAATGATAAGTGTAGAAGCCACACAATACTGAGGACTGCCAGCAGCCACCAGACCTGGAAGAGGCATGGAAGGACTCTCCCCCAAGCTTTCAGAGGGAACTCAGCACTGCCAACACCTTGATTTAAGACGCTGGCCTCCTGGCCTGTAAGAGAATACATTTCTGTTGTCTTAAGCCACCGTGTTTGTGATAATTTATTTCAGCAGCCCTAGAAAATGAATACATCCTTTCATGAAGCTTTCCATTATAGTGAAGAGACAAACTAACAAGAAAGTATAATATAGTGAGAGGTAAGTGCATTAAGAAAACAAAACAGGACAATGTGACAGAGTGTCACCAAGAGCTACTTTAGATTAGAGGCTGAGAAGACTCTATTTAATTTCTTCCAGTATTTTGTGGGAAATCTTACTTGGGAAAAAGTTTATTATATTCAAATTAACGAACTTGTTAAGGAATTTTCCATGTACATGTTAAAAATTATTTCCTTTGGGTCATTTTAAGGTGTAAGTGAGGGTTTAACTTTTCTAGATATCTGATCTAGGGCGTCATTAACATGTAGCTAATGTCCTGGAAGGGACAGTGCAAATTACCCTGAGCTGGTAGAGTGAAGCCTGTTTGGGGTTCTCTCTCTATCCCCCTCCCCTGCTCAATCTCCAACCCACTCCCTCTCTCTTAAAACAAATAAATGAATAAACATGAAAAAAAAGATCAAAATTAAGTTGTGAAATAAATCATTTGTCCAGGAAATAAATACCAAATGTCATCAGAATTCAACATCATCCACGTTATGTTTTTTCCTATAACAATTAGTTAAGTAAGTATTTTTTTCATGGTATTAGGCAAATGTTAGGGAAACAAAGAAATAAAATGAAAGAGATATAGTTTGTGCTAGGGGAATCTGTAGTCTTTGGGGAAATGTTGACATTAAATAAGTCATTTCAAGTAAAAAAGAATGTTTAAAACCAGAACAAGTATAGGATAAGGCAGGGAAGGTCACACAGGGACTTCTGAGAACAAAGACTTCCCTTTCTTCAACGAACATTTCCTGCGGGCCCACTATGTGCCAGGCACTGTTCAAGTCACCACGGATTTACCAGTGAACAAAACAAGCTGAGATCTCTGTTCTTATCTCTTCTTTCACCCCCTACCAGGAGAGGCAGGCAAGAATAGAGCCAATAAATGAATTATTTAATATTTCACAATAGACAAATGCTATAGTAAAAGGAAAAGGTAGAGCAAGGTAAGTAATACTGGAAGCGAGAGATAGGAGATGGGCTCACCATTTTTATGGAGTAGAGACAGTGTCATTGAGAAGGGGACATTTGAGCAAAGATCTAAAGGAAATAACAAAGTTAGGCAGACAGATAATGTGAGCAAAGAGGATTCCAGCAGCGGGAACAGCCAACGTACAGGCTCTAAGGCAGAGTGTACTTGGCATGTCCAAGGAGCAGCAAGGAGGCTGGTGTGGCTGAAGTGGAGGGACAAAGAAGACAGGAATAGAAGACAGTGTAATGTGGGACGAGATCCTTTAGAGCCTCCTAAGCTACTATGAAATTTACTTCTCTCATAATGAATGGAGAGCCATAATGAGAATCTCTCTTTCTTTATCTTCACAATATCTTCAGTCACGTCACAGTTACTCCATGGCTCAACTTTATTGTTATTCTTAATTATCACAGACATTTGCTATTTCCTATAGAAGGCTTATGATTTTATTTCCACATAATAACCACACATATCCTCCTCCCTTCCCCCACTGCTACCCACACACAATCTAGGAAAATAGCATACCGATGAATAGAAGGGCTTGCCAGAAGTCTGACAGGAAAATGGCATTAATGCATTTCCTAAAGATGAAAGAAGAAAGCCCATTCATAAATCAAAGTGTGCTAATTTTAAAATGTCACTTAGCCCACTATCACTGTGGGAAGGAGTGGGAGCAAAGATGAATGGCCCTCGGATTGACATGGGGGTGGGGGGACACCTGAGCACCAAGTCAAATGCCCGAGTGTTGTTCAGCCTGTCAGCAGTAGAAGGTAAAACTGAGCCAAGGGAACATTTGTCACTTTCAACAGGACAATGAGAAGAAATTGAAATGGAACATTAAGAGGAGAATTTCTCCTTGTTTGAAGAAATCATTCAAAAGCATGACCTGACAAGAAACTGAAGTGACCTAGAAGACAGCCAATCTTTGATGCTTCTCTTCAGACAATAGTTCTGAGAGAGACAGGACTGCCTTACTCGCCCCAAGGAGAGCCATTAGCTGGGGAACGTGGGGAAGAGTAATACTGTACAAAAAGGTCAACTCTCTATGCAAAGTGCCCACCTTAAACAGAAACTCTTCACGCAGTTTTCTACTTAAAATAAAATAAAGATCTATAGTCCCTAAATGACATAATTGCAAGCAGGAAACTCCTCAGCCAGAACAGGATTTATAGCTGTAGCCTCAGGTGAGTGAGCCTCTTAAACCTGGAATGGCCAACTCAGGGATCTTTCACATGACATTTCCTTCAAGGCTACATGGCCTACAGCTACATTTCCAAAGCAGGCTTAGTGGTCTTAACATAACTATATTTCACCTCCAGTTATAAAATAAATAAGTCCTGGGGACGTAGTGTACAACATGGTGACTATCACTGATGCTGTATTGAATTTATGAAATTTGCTGACGATGCTCAGGCAACTAATCTTTGACAAAGTATGAAAGACTATCCAATGGACAAAAGACAGTCTCTTCAACAAATGGCATTGGGAAAACAGGACAGCAACATACAGAAAAATGAAACTGGACCACCTTTTTACACCATACACAAAAATGAATTCAAAATGGATCTAAATGTGAGACAGGAAACCATCAAAGTCCT
The DNA here is from genome assembly GCF_028018385.1 of Neofelis nebulosa. NCBI lineage: Eukaryota > Metazoa > Chordata > Mammalia > Carnivora > Felidae > Neofelis > Neofelis nebulosa. The sequence goes on from NC_080787.1 coordinate 121,737,940, forward strand.
AAAGGAGAACACAGGCAGCAACCTCTTTGACAATGGCCATAGCAACTTCTTACTAGACACGTCTCCAGAGGCAAGCAAAACAAAAGCAGACATGAACCATAAGGACTTCATCAAGATAAAATGTTTCTGCACAGTGAAGGAAACAATCAACAAAACTAAAAGGCAGCCTACACAATGGGAGAAGATATTTGCAAAGGACATATCAGATAAAGGGTTAGTGTCCAAAACCTATAAAGAACTTATCAAACTCAACACCCCAAAAAACAATCCAGTGAAGGAATGCGCAGAAGACATGAATAGACAATTTTTCAAAGGAGACATACACATGGCCAACAGACACATGAAAAGATTCCCAACATCACTCACATCAGGGAAATACAAATCAAAACCACGAGATACCACCTCACACCTGTGAGAATGGCTAACATTAACAACACAAGAAACAACAGTTGTTGGCAAGGATGCAGAGAAGGGAACCCTCTTACATTGTTGGTGGGAATGAAAACTGGGGCAGCCACTCTGGAAAACAGTATGGCAGTTCCTCAAAAAGCTAAATATAGAACTACCCTATGACCCAGCAATTTCACCACTAGGTATTTACCCAAAGGATACAAAAATACTGATTCGAAAGGGCACATGCACCTTCATGTTTATAGCAGCACTATCAACAATAGCCAAATTATGGAAATAGCCCAAATGAACACTGACTGATGAATGGATACAGAAGATGTGGCATATGGGTGCCTGGGTGGCTCAGTTGGTTGAGCATCTGCCTCTTGATTTTGGCTCAGGTCATGATCTCGAGGTTTGTAGGATTAAGCCCCACATTGGGCTCTGCACTGACAGAGGAAAGCCTGCTTGGCATTCTCTCTCCTTCCCTCTCTGCCCCTCTCTCACTCAAGCTGTCTCTCAAAATAAATAAATAAACTTTTTTTTGAAAAGAAAATGTGGTATATATATACAATGGAGTATTACTTGGCAATCAAAATGAATGAAATCTTGCCATTTGCAATGACTGGATGGAGCTAGAGTGTATTATGCTAAACAAGTCAGTCAGAAAAAGACAAATACCATATGATTTCACTTATACATGGAATTTAAGAAACAAAACAGATGAACACGGGGAGAAGAAAAAGAGAGAGAGAGAGAGAGAAATCATAAAAGGGATTCTTAACTATAGAGAACAAACTGAGGGTTGTTGGAGGGGAGGTGGTTGGGGGATGGGTATTAAGAATGTGTTATGAGATGAGGTGTTATATATGTGATGAATCGCTAAATTCTACTCCTGAAACTAATATTACACTATATGTTAACTAACTAGAATGTAAATTAAAACTTGAAATATTAAACAATAAATAAATTAATTAAATAAAGTAAAATCTCATACAAAAAATATGTAGTCACACAATTACCAAACATAAAAAAAAAACAAAACTGTTTTACATCAGAACAAAGAGAGACATGGGCCCAGAAAATACACTTTAAGAAATAGAACTGACCCAAAGATCTGGTTTTCAGCTTTCGATATGTATAAAGCTCTATGGTAATTACACAACAAAACACCTTGTAGTTGGCATGCCCCTAAGAGGTTTGCATTTTAATTTGGGGATTTGGGATCCTATCATACCAAATAAAATTTTCCTAACAAAATTCGCTTGACTTGAGCAAAATTTCTGATGTGCAACGGGAAAACAAGAACCTCAAACAGAAAGCAAATTGTCTTTGTGGATTTAATTGCTATTGACAGAAAAAGGCCATTTGGCTGGAAAGATAATCATCATTTAGCCAAAAGGCATAATATAGTCTAAAATTAATGGAAAAAATTCTATTAAAACAGCTGGAAAAAGAAATCTAATTAAGAAAATATTTAATTAAAAAAATTGCTAACAGTAAATCTTAAAAGTTCTCATCACACACACACACAAACTATGGTATAGTATAGTATACCTATAGTATAGGTATGATGATAGATATTAACTAGACCTATTGTGGGATCACTTCACAATATATACAAATATCGAATCATTATATTGCACACCTGAAACTAATATACCTCAATTAAAAACATATATACCATCTTTTGTATTGTTAAAGAAATCCTCTATAAGTTTTCAACCTTTTGGGGGTGGGGCAGTGGAGAAGGGTTAATTGTGCTCTGCTTTCATAATTATAACTCTTATAACTGTGAACAAAACACACACACACACACACACACACACACACCCCAATCTCCATCAACACAGATTCTTCTAAACAAGAGGTCCTGGAGATTATCTGAGACAATAGCATCATTTTGCTGAGGAAACTGAGCTCACTAGACAGAGTATATAAAATAATTTCATGTCTCTATCAACTGGCTTTCAACCGTGAATTTTGACCACATGAAGGAAGTCCAAGTTGTAACAACTCTGTGCTTAATTTGTTTCTTTTCACATAAAGTCAGTTCAGTTCCAAACAGGGGCAGGTGCGCCACAACTCCAGGACCCATCATTCATATTGGAGCCTACAGTATGGCTCCTTCTGGACATATGCAGCACAGTCTGGGCAGGATTACTTAGTGGCCCATCATGAATATTCCTTTAGCTGTTAGTCTTGGGTTCGGTAAAAAGGATGCACTCATTTCCAGTGTTGATTTTAAAATGAACTGCTCTGGCTTCGTTCTCTCTGAAGTTGGTTAAATTATAAGTCTGAAACAAGTAAGAAGAGCTATTCAGAAGACACAGCCTCTATAGAGAAAGAAAAAAACCTTTTCTCTACCCTCCTAGTTCTCAGCCTGGGGGCTTGGAATTAAACTGAAAAAACAAGAGAACAATGGCTTGTTAACATATGCAGTGCTCAAGCATGTGGGAGAATCTGGATGATGAGTAGCTCAAAGGGGTGGTTAGATCTTGGGGCTTACATGCTTCTTAACAAAGACCAACAAATTTGTAGAGAAGTGACAGACCAAGGAAAAGGGAAACGTTTAGGCTTTTAGGTGCAGCAACCTGAGAAGGCAAATATATCGGAGGAAACTAATGGAAAAAAAGGATTATTTTAATCAGGTTTGTTATGTAGATGCTTCTCAGCACTTCTCTGGCTGCTAAACGTCTAGAGTTGTCTCTGGGGATTAGGAATCTAAGACTTCTCCTTCCTTTCTTGGTATGGGAGTGGGAGACACCATTACAAATGGAAATTTGTGCTCTCCTTTTAGGCAAATGGAAGGGGAGAGCAGAGAGCTCTTTTGGCACGTGCTGTTTCTCTATTGTCTCAAAATAATCCTTATGCCAAAGTGGCATATTTGGGGGTAGCATATTCTGATCCCCTATATTTTTTTTCCAGCTGAACTGCTAACATCCACTGTAGATAGGAGATCATGGACTCCATATTGCAGAAGTGATCTCCTCCTCTATTCCTACACCTGCAATCCTAATTCAGGCCATCATTACCCAAGTCTATTGCTATGGGCTCTTCATGATTGTACATGGTTACCTCTCTAGCCTCATCTAGCACTCCTTGTCTTGCATTTGCCACTTCATTAACTCTAAATTATAGTCCTCTACAACCACCTTCCTGTTTTGTGCCTCCATGATTTTGCTCATATTGTTTCCTTTGCTTAGAACACCGTTTCCCTCCATCTTTTGGGATGAGCACTAGGTGTTGTATGGAAACCAATTTGACAATAAATTTCATATATTAAAAAATAAGAAGAAGAAAAAAAAATTTTTAAAAAAGAACACCATTGCCCTCATTCTTCACCTGGCAACTCTATGCATCTTTTGACATTAAGATCAGATCTGACGCTTCAGAAAAATCTTCTCAGTCATCTTCTTCTCAATCCACCAGCTATGAAACGTGACCCCCTTTAAAGCAAAACACTCCATGCATTAAAGTTACTTGCCCCCTTACTAAATTGTAAGCTCCTTCACACCATAGTAAAAGGAGTTCTAGGAGATGAGCAAACAACATTATACTTTTAGAACCTGCTTCTGCTCAAGCTTCTCTGCCCAAGTAATTGGGAAGTTAATCCTCAGATAACATTACCATTGGCTGTAGTCACTGCCATGGAACATATCCAGGTAGGTTATAATTACATCATCTGACCACAGCTTATGGGCAATGAGTTGCATGTCATGATTCACTCCCTGATACCCTAAAAACTTTAGCCCTGAGATTCCAAGGCTAGGTAGGGAATTCATTTTGTCAGTGACTAGGTTAAATATATGAAGTACTCAGGAGTAAAGTTCGCCTTACTTATAGGTGTGATCAGCCATTATTTACCTATGGTGATTTGCATTGTGGTAAAGTCCCTGGAGACTGAAAGACCACCCTTAGAGAAAAATCCCTGACAGTTAATTTCAGTCATCCATGGTCAACTGATTCAAGGAGAATTGGCTCAGGCTGCTTCGATATTTACAAGTCTGATTGGTACCAGAAAGGAAGCATGTATTCCAGCCCACTGGTCTTGCATGGTTTCAAATGTTATTTATTTGGTGAGCCAGATCAATGATTGTTCTTAGATCATTCTTACACAGAAGAATACTCACTAACATGGATCTGTCATTCAGAGAAGTCTCTCCCATAGTCAGGTCTAAAGAAATAGTAAAAGTTTAGTGCTCATAACCAAAAGTTGTTTCTCATGGTTAAATTGAATGAACACTAGGGGTGCCTGGGTGGCTCAGTCAGTTAAGTGTCCGACTTTGGCTCAGGTCATGATCTCACAGTTTGTAAGTTCGAGCCCCACGTCGGGCTCTGCACTGACAGCTCAGAGCCTGGATCCTGCTTTGGATTCTGTGTCTCCCTCTCTCAACCCCTCTACCATTCATGCTCTGTCTCTCTCTCCTTCAAAAATAAATAAACATTAAAAACATTGAATAAACTATGCAAAAACTACTTAGAAAACTTTAAAGCACTATATAATTATAATAATTAAATTGTTTCTTTTTCATCCTCCCCCTTTTAAGATTCTTCGTATGGTAGAAAAATTATCCATCTTCTTAATTTCTTTAACATATTAGTGATTAGCATAGAGCAGGCATTCAAAAAACATTTATGGAGTGAATGAATTAATGAAAAAGCAAGAAAGATATAAAGAGAAAGACTGACGTAAGTAACACCGAGAAAGCAAACATCCTAACTCTTAATAACCTCATCTTTACTATAATGGGGTTGAACTAGATGATCTTAAAAGTTTGCTTCAAGGGTTTTGTGACAGCCTCTTCAACAAAGGGTGTTGGGAGAACTGGATGGCTACATGCAAAAGAATGAAACTGGACCACTTTCTTATACCACACACAGAAATAAACTCAGAATGTATTAAAGACCTAAATGTGAGACCTGAAACTATAAAAATCCTAGAAGAGGTTATAGGCAATAATTTCTCTGATATTGGACTTAGCAGTCTTTTTCTAGATATGTCTACTGAGGCAAGGAAAACAAAAGCAAAAATCAACTATTGGGACCTCATCAAGATAAAAAGCTTCTGCACAGTGAAGGAAACAATCAACAAAATCAAAAGGCAACCTACAGAATGGGAAAAGATATTTGCACATGACATATCTGATAAAGGGTTAGTATCCAAAATCTATAAAGAACTTATCAAACTCAACACCCAAAAAACAAACAATCCAATTAAAAAAATGGGCAGAAGACATAAACAGACATTTCTCTAAAGAAGACATCCAGATAGCCAACTGACACATGAAAAGATGCTTAATATCACTCATCATCATGAAAATGCAAACCAAAACCACAATGAGATACCATCTCACACCTGTCAGAATGGCTAAAATCAAAAACACAAGAAACAACAAGTGTTGGAAAAGATGTGGAGAAATAAGAACCCTAGTGCACTATTGGTGAGGATGCAAACTGGTGTAGCCACTGTGGAAAACAGAATGGAGTTTCCTCAAAAAGTTAAAAATGGAACTACCCTATGATCCAGTAATTGCACTACTGGGTATTTGCACACACACAAAAAAGACGCTAATGCAAAAGGATACACGCACCCCTATTTTTATTGCAGCATTAGCTACAATAGCCAAATCATGGAAGCAACCCAAGTGTCTATCAATAGATGAATGGACAAAGAAGATGTAGTGTGCGTGTGTGTGTGTGTGTGTGTGTGTGTGTATACATAACACATCATAAATATATATGTATATATGTGTGTATATGTATATGTGTATTATGTATATGTATACGTATATATGTGTGTACATATATATATGTACAGTGTATATAGTGTATAGTGATTCTATACATTACTCAGTGCTCATCATATGATCACTATACACTATAGAATTGTTGAATCACTATGTTGTACACCGGACACTAATAGAACACTATGTTAACTGTAGTGGGATTTTTTTTTAATATTAAAAAAACATTTTTGTCAAATACATAACTACCTTGGAGTAGGCTTATAAAGTTTAAGAGTCCAACAACCCCAAGGCTAACACTCAAATCACAGAGGACCATAAGTTCTCTGCAAGGTCTCCTAATCTACCAGGATGATCAACCACGACCCTCATCCTTCCTACACATTACGTGTGCCGTGTACTAAACAGGATATGTGTATCTGAAGAATCTCAAAATACAGTCCTGATCTTGGATGACTTGATATTGTGCAGAATTCTTTATTTAGCCAAACTTCAGCTCTGAGGAAAGTCAGCAAGCCATGCATGACAAAGGTAAAGGATCCACATAGCTGTGGTCTGCAAAGAGAAAACGTACGACTGCTATCAAGACTATGCTGGAATGAGACAGAAATTGGCAATCAAGCTGGAGATCTGCTGATTCTGCAAGTACCAAAAGACTAAAATGCCTCCAAGCAACTTTTGCTTAGGGCATTCCACATGCCTAGGCCACTGTCAGTTGCTCTTCTAGGAGTTGTGAGTTTTTAAACTTCAACAGAGTATCTGTAGACACCATGAAGTACTACAGGGGGCTTGTGTTATATTAACGTAATCCAATCTAAAGCTGAAAGTGATTAATCCTTACTAATCTTTCCAAAGGAAAACATTTGTCTTCTTACATTTGTAACATCAATATTTAATGCTTCACTTAAAAAAAAATCCTATTTTGGAGGTGGAGGGGGCTTCCTGGGTGGCTCAGGTGCTTGAGCATTTGATTCTTGGTTTCAGCTCAGGTCATGATCCCAGGGTCATGGGATCGAGCCCCCATCAGACTCTGTGCTGGGCAGAGAAACTGCTTGGGATTCTCTCTGTTTCTCTCTCTCCCTTTGCCCCTCCCCCATGCTTGCACTCCTGTCTCTGTACACTCTCTCTCAAAAAAAAAAATGTTTTTAAATCTTCTTATGGGGAAAATCCTTCTTATGGATTTGGCATACTATTGATGAAGACAGAGAACATACTTAGGCAGAGGTTAAAGAAAAGTGAGCGGAGAAAGAAAAATGTGTCAAATATTAAAGAACAGTATACCAGTTGGTCTTTTATAAAAGAGTCTAGCTTTGGTAATTGTATGGCTCCTTAACGACAGTTACAGCTGTATAACAGTCAAATCTCATTAGTCTGGAATTCAGCAAGTAGGAGAAATAAAATCAATTTTCAGCACTGGTGTGAATAATCCAGTGTATCATTTTCTCTGCACTATAACAAAGAGCCTAATAGGCCCTTCCTTCTTCAGCCAGGAAACCTTTGAATAAGACAAGTTGATAGAAGAATCAAATTATTCTGTTGTTTACTCTCCCCTCCTATTGGCAAAGCATGATCGTTATTCATCGATCTTTCTTTTTCTACTCATAGCACCTGATGCTATACTTATAAGAGCAGACAGAGCTAAATGTTTGTCATGAAGACAATCCAAATCCTTTCCTGTTGGCTGTGAAATGTTTTGGGCTTTGAAGGTGTTATTAAGCTCATCAAATATATGCAGTGAAGATGGTTTTTACCTCGAAAGAAACACAACTTTCTCTAAAGCAAATAAATATGGGAATAAGACAAATATTTTCAGGGTGAGGGACCAGGAGAAAAAGGGAGAATGAGAACTAAAAGAGGAGAAAGAAAGGAAGAATATCGTGTTATGCAAAAGTGAAAGTTATCAGGATGTAAACACCTGTTTTTATCAATCTTTCTAATTCACTTTACTCATATAAATGGTTGTCATGAATTTCCAAATACAACCGGATACAAGTAAAGGAAAACTCAGAAGGCACTCAGGTAATGTGGGGTAGCCTTATAAGCACTTTTAATCTGCTTACTCTTTGGGGGAAAGCGTTTTTCTGAAGCCAGAATATAAAATGTGTCACCAGACAACATAGAGTTTTCAATACTATTCCCAATTCTGTTCCTAGTGGCCTGTCTGATCTTTAGTTCTTATTGATCTCTGTTTTCACAAGTATAATTGAGCTTTTGTGACATCCTTGAACCCGCCTCCCTGACTCCCCTCTTGTCTCAGCTCCCAGTCATCCCCAGTGAGGCTGCCAGAGTCTTCTTTCCGTAACACATACCTGATCATGCTGCTACCATGATCAAAACATCTGCTGCCTCTTAAAATAGATAGGATATAATCTAGCTCCTGAGCAGGCCTAACAAGCACTTGATAATCTAATCTAACACAACCAATCTTTCCATCCACCTTCATCTCTTACTCCTGCCCTTGTCCCACACTGTGTCTTCTTAGTTCCCTACGCACACCACCCTCTTGCTTTCATGGGGGCCATTCCCACTGCCTGGATCCCCTCCTTTCCCCCTCTCCCACATCTCCATTACAACATCACAGCCACCTGATGCTCAAATTCCTTTCAAGCCCTGGATTTCCTCAGGGATGCTTTCTCCAAGCTTCCAGTCCAGTATAACCCCTTGTTCCAAAATGCAGGTTTATTATTATTCCGGCAAGGCCAACAGATTGGGAGATGATTGCCATTGAAAAGATAGTTTGTCCAACAAACCATAAGAGAACAAACTGAGGATTGATGGGGGGGGGGGGAGGCGGGGAAGTGAGGGGAGGAGAAAATGGGTGATGGGCATTGAGGCAGGCACTTGTTGGGATGAGCACTGGGCATTGTATGTAAGCGATGAATCATGGGAATCTACTCCCGAAGCCAAGAGCACACTGTATACTCTGTATGTTAGCTAACTTGACAATGAATTATATTGACAGAAAGAAAGAAAGAAAGAAAGAAAGAAAGAAAGAAAGAAGAAAGAAAGAAAGAAAGAAGAAAAAGAAAACATAGTTTGTTATTCACAGTTCCCAAGGGAAGGAGACAGGCAGTGCCACACAAGGGCCACATGGGGAAGCACCATGGTCAGTCTGGGGGCAGGGGGAGTAAGGAGAAAATGTGGGCAAAAGCCTCTATTGTGGTTTCTGCAGGAAAGGCAAGGCAAAGCAAGGCAAACCAGTTTAGGATTGGTTAGTTTGAATAATTTCAGCAGGCTCCTGGGTGCAGGGGCTGTCTTTGTCTGGTGTTTGGCCCTGGTCCAGTGATTAGGGCAGAGGAAAACCAGCCTCAAGTGTGATTGCCCAGTAGAGGAAGTGGTCAGGTGAGGTGTGCGGATTCTGCATCAGCTAGTTTGCTTGTGAAAAGTATGCTCCCTGGTGGGCAAGCTGTTTACTGTCTCTAGGAATTGGTTAGCTCTGGGAAGTGCCGTCTTCCCAAGGTCAGCAAGGGCTCAAGATGTCAAAGCATCAGAATTACAGAAAATAAAAAGGCTTGATTAATACACCTGTCCCTTGTGTAGCTTGTGTGATACTTTTATAACATTTTGTATTCAAATTGTTCCTCAAGAACAGAGAGCTCACCTCTGGAATTCGACTACACAAAGGTCTAAAATTAAAGAAGCAAAAAAAAAAAAGACAAGAAAAGAAAAAAAAAAATGAAGGCAGACCATACTGACAAAGAACCAGAGATGAGTATTTTAAATAATCTCCTAATGTTGAATTTCCCAGAGTTTTCAAGATCACAAAATTTAAACTTTGCACTGGGAATATTTACATATGAGGTCTACACAGTCGGCCTTTGGAGGTCCAGTGCAGATCTGAGCAGCTCCTGCCTGATCCCAAGACCCAAATAAGCACTCCCAAAGTTGTGAGTGCCTTTGGGCCCAGAAACAGGCCCTTCTATCACCTGTATGAGCTGAGCAGCACCTTATATTTATTCTATTTCTTTAATACAGATTAAACAGATCATGACAGCAAATAATATCATTCCCTTACATTGTCCATTCATTCCCACAAATGAATATCTGTTAGCCTATGCTTGGTTTTAACAAGAATAATAAACCAAGAGACAGGGTGTGATGGATACTCTAATTTTTCTGTGAAGATATTTCCCCTTTAAGAAACCTAAAGGGGAAAATATGCAAAGTAGTTACAGAATACATCTTTCTTAATGTCCCTGATTGTTGCCCATTCACTAGAGAGCCCTAGAGAGCAGTGTGTGCCTCTGAGAAGGCCCAGATTGGAGAGCAGTGTACAAAAAGGAGGTCTGAGGACTTGGGGAAACAGCAGGTTACGGATACATGATGTTAACCAGATATAAGGAAGGATGGGGCCAAACAGATCAAGAAAATCCGCTAGGGAAGAGTAAACAGAATCAGGAGAGTAGATGGAAGAAAAGAAACACATGCACTAATGATTGAGGTCACTCATTTAAGACCAACTTTCATTCACTATGATTTGCAACTAGAAAACACAACAGGCACTAAGTGGAATTCATTACTGCCATCGACCGAAATCTATAACAAAAACAGCCAACTCACCCTTTTGGCCAAGTACAACATCCCCCTCTTTGCGTCAAACAGAACTACTTGGGATTGTTTTAAGTGAGACAATATATGTGAAAACATCTAACATACTGAAGAGCGAATGAGGCTATTCAATAAAGGTTAGTGTTCCATTTCCTTCCCTGCATGCAATTTGAGAAGGGCACCAAAGTCATCAAGTTCATGGTCAATGGACAAGTGACACACTTTCAAATTTCATGGCTGGTGAGAAATGTAAGATTTCAGAGGAATTCGTTCACAAAGGGACTCCATGTGTGATCCTTTTCTACTCTGACTCTGGCATTTTCTGGCATTGACCTTGGCTCTTCCTGACAGCTGACAGCTTCTGCCTTTCTCTTTGCGGCCAGAGGCTAGTGGGTGCATGTTCATCCACGTGGCAAATGTGGTGTCTCCTTTGTGTCTGAGTCAACCAAACCATGCCACTGATGGAAGACATCAAACAAAGATTTTTAATGTCCTGGCTCCTATCCCCTCACCCCTGCCTTACTATGTGGGTCATGGGAGGGAAACTTCATTTACCTGATTTTCTACCTTTGAGCTTTTTTTCCATAGGAGCAATCACGCAAATGAGATCGAGATGACCCTAGTGAATCCTGTTTAATTTCTCTCTCCGACGTAATTTCACAATTAGTACTCATGTGTCTTATACTCAGCAGAGGATATTAAATCTGTTTTTACCTCCTGGAAATATGCCAATTGTGCAGAAACAAACAGGTGTCCTAAAAGTAAAGGGGTCATCACAGCCACTGTGCCAGATTGTACAAATTGTACCCTATAGGAGGAGTCCTGACTCGGGAGGTGAGTGGGGTTACAATCTAGCCCTTGTTCAGCCAAGCCACCATGCCCAGAAGAGGTACATTTTCCTAATTTATGCAAAAGCACCATATCAGAGTAACTCTTCTCATGTCAACATAATAGAAAGGGAGACTTGAGTAAACATACGAAATTGGTGTTACATCGCCAAAGAGATATTACTAATAATAGTATCAATTAACATTTGCATTTTCTTCCACATTATCCCTATGGAAATTCGTTTTCCATCTAGTTTATTTATTGCTTAATTTGAAAATAATACTCTAACCTAATAAAGATTTCTGGATTTAAAAGCCGAAATGGTATAAATAGCAAAATTCATCAGAATCAAACAATTTTATTTCTGAAGTATAAATGCCTAAAGGTAGAAAGGCAGTACCAAATTCTTCTCCCTAAAGGGAAAAATTAATTAAGTGTGAAAAAAAGATCAGAGACCTGAAATGAGTTCAAGCAAGCCCCACTATAAATAATGTAATACAAAATATGGGGTAATGTAATACGAACTTCCTCTCCCACCCAACTGACTTAGGGAGAATCTGAAAACATAACAGAATAGACTGTCAACAGAACAGAAAATATTTTTTGGCCACAGAACACTTTCCAACACTAAACTCCAGAATGGCCTACCCATATATACTAAAGCGCAAAATGCACTACTTGGTAACGGGAAGAAAACATTAAAGAAACCAGCTCCTACCCTCCAGGGATTAAAATCTTAAGTAGAAACAGACTTAAAACTCTAATGTTGCTGTCATCGAGGTATACATGGTGGGAAGGAAAAAGGAGGGGTCAGAAAAGGGTTCGGTGACATTTGAGCTGGGATTTGAAGATGAGAGAGCCTAAATGAGAATTAAATTCTAAAGCTCAATGGCCTGCCAGTCAAAGCACACTCATGAAAGGATGGCATTTGTGTGGCACGCTGGAGTAAACTGAGGATGCTGACTCCTACTGGAGCCAGGGCTCTGGCTAAGACTGGCTGTCCCCGGGGATAAAGAGATCTGTAACCCAGTACATCTGTGAGCCATTTTGGCCACACCAGGCTGCCATGGAACACACATTGGCAAGTTCTGTGGAGTGTCGAGAGTAAATTGGTAATTCTCAACCTCTGCAACACATTATAATCACCTAAGAGCTTTTAAAAGAATATAGATGCCACTCCAATCAGAATTTCCAGGGAAATAGCCTACACATGGGTGTGTTTTAGGAGCTCTCAAATAAGCCTAATAGGAGATTAGTTGAAACCACTGGTCAAAACTTCCCCTCTCGTACCAAAGCAAAACTGGGTGACTCACACAGCAAATTTCATCAACATCAACATCATCAACATCATCAACATCATCATCATCATCATCATCATCAACAACCAGCAGATAACTGAATATTGAATAGTATCTATTTCTAACCATGAAGAAGTCACAGAATCCAGAATTACTATTCTCTTATAAAACAACTAGAAAACTCAATAAAACATACATACAGGCACCAGGCAGTAGAGGACTGTGATCATTAATAGTAGGGCGAAAAATAAGGTGATTCCTATCATAAATCAGGGTTTTTGACAATCTCTAGACTGTAGGGCGGAAAGGGGGAATATAAACAGCCTGAGAATCTTGCTGAGTTTAGGATTCAGAGACTGGAAACTGGGGAGGACAAGGCAGCTAGAATTTGTAGGGCAGAGTCCCCAACAGGAGGAAGCTAAGTAGAAAAATAATTCCAAAAACCTGCGTAGGGATCCCTTGAGTCTCTTGCCACATACAAATCTGTGCATGAAAGATTGAAACCCTCAGAAACTAGGCAGAATAGCTTCCAAATAGAGAACAATTGCCACTCTTATTCAACGCTGTACTAACTAAACGCTCTAAACAGTGCAATTAGGCAAGAGAAAGAAGTAACAAGCATGCAGATTGGAAAGGAAGAAATAAAACTTTATGTATACATGACACATGAAAACCCCTAAAGGATTTACCCCAAAATAAAAGCCCTTAAAATTTATAAACAAGCTTAGAAATGTCTCAAAATATAGAATCAATACACAAAAATTAATTGTATTTCTATATACTAGCAACAAACAATTCGAAATGAAAAAAAATTAAATTCCATTTATGATAGCATCCCAAACATAAAATACTTAGAAGTAAATGAAACAAAATATGTGCAAACCTGTACTCTGAAAACTACGGAAAACTACGGAAGATTCCTGAGAGACATTACAAAGGCCTAAATGAATGGAAACATAGACCGTATTTATGAATTGGAAGATTCGATGCTATTAAGATTTGCACTTTCTCCACATTGATTCATAGATTCAACACAATCCCAATCAAAATCCTAACAGGTTTTTTTTTGTAAATCTGATTTTAAAGTTATTTGGAAAAGAAAAGGATTTTAAATAACCAAACAATTCAAAGTTGGATGATATACGCTTTCTGATTTCAAAACCTACTATAAAGCTACAGTAATCAAGGGATGCCTGGGTGGTTCAGTCGGTTGAGCATCCGTGGAGACTTCCGCCGGAGTCATGCTCTCAAGTTTGGTGAGTTCCAGCCCTGCAGCAGGCATTGCCCTCAGCGCTGAGCTTGTAGGATCCTTCGTCCCGCCCCAGGCCTGCTCTCTGACCCTCCTCCGCTTGCGCAAGCGCGCTAGATCTCTCTCAACTACAAACATCAAAAAAAAAAATTTTTTTAAAGCTACAGTAATCAAGAGAATGTCATATTGGCAGAAGGAAAGACCCTACAAATCAATGCAACATAATAGAGAATTCAGAAATAGACCCACACATAGATAGCCAATTGATTTTCGATAAAAATTAAAATACCAATTTAATTCAATAGGGAAAAGAAAGTCTTTTGAAGAAATGTTGCTGGAGGAGGAGCGCCTGGGTGGCTAAGTAGATCATGATCTCACAGTGTGATGGTTGGATTCGTGAGCCCCCCCATTCCAGTTCTGTGCTGACAGCTCAGAGCCTGGAGCTTGCTTGGATCCTGTGTGTGTGTGTGTCTCTCTCTCTGCCCCTCCCCTGCTTGCACTCCATTTCTCTCTCTCTCTCTCTCTCTAAAATAAACATTCAAAAAAACATGTTGCTGGGGGAAGACAATGAACCTTGACCCTTACTTCAAGCAATACAATAATTTAACTCAAAATGGATCACAGACCTGAATGTAATATTTAAAACTATTAACTTCTAGGAGAATATCTTCATGATCTTGGAGTAGGCAAAGATTTCTTCGATTAAACACAAAAGGCATGAACCATAAAAGAAAAAAATTTGATCACCTCATCAAATTTTAAAACTTAAGCTCCTTGAAAGACATTTTTAAAAATGTTTTATTTATTTTTGAAAGAGAGAGAGAGAGAGAGAGAGCATTAGCAGGGTGAGAGGCAGAAAGAGAGGGAGACACAGAATCTGAAGTAGGCTCCAGGCTCTGAGCTGTAAGCACAGAGCGGGATGTGGGGCTGGAACTCACAGACCTTGAGATCATGACCTGCACTGGAGTCAGGCGCTTAATGGACTGAGCTGCCCAGATGCCCTGAAAGACATTTTTGAGAAAGTGAAAAGAAGATTAAATTTTCTCTTACGGATTGGGAGAAAATACTTACAATATGAATATCTCACAAAGAACTTAGATCAAAATTTTATTAATCAGTTAGAACTCAGTAAGAAGGCAGTGCAATTTTTTAATTTTGGTTTTGTTTGTTTTTGAGAGAGAGAGAGAGAGATTGAGCTCACAAGGGTGCAAGCAGGGGAGGGGCAGAGGGAGAGGGAGAGAGGGAATCTTAAGCAGGCTCCATGCCCAACTTAGTGGAGCCCAACTCAGTGTGGAGCCCAACTCAGGGCTCAATCTCACAACCGTGGGGTTATGACCTGAGCCAAAATCAAAAGTCGAATGCTTATCCTACTGAGCCACCCAGCTACCCCAATATAATTTTTTTTTAAAAAGCAAAAAAAAAAAACAAACAAACAAACTTGAACACTTTACAAAAGAAGCTATATGAATGAGCAGTACACACATGAAAAGATGTCCAACAGCATTAGTCATCAGGTGTATTCATCATGCCTTTTTATTCTACATTTTTGATGTTTTAATATTTTGGGTCCTTGCTGACCCTTGTGGCAGTCATCTCTTGATCTGTTGACCTTGCCATACCTAGATAATAATAAAACCTTTATTTTAAAACACAGGGAAATTCAAATTAGATGCTCAGTGAACTACCACTACATGCCTACTGACATGGATAAAAATTTTAAAAGATGACAATACCAAGTGTTGGTGAGGATATGGAACAACTGGAATCCTCCTTAGCCATTGCTGGTAAGATTGTGAAATGGTACAATCATTTTGGAAGGTTTCTTATAAAGTTAAACATACATAGGGGCGCCTGGGTGGCTCAGTCAGTTGGCATCTGACTTCAGCTCAGGTCATGATCTCACAGTTGGTGGGTTCAATCCCGTCATCAGGCTCTGTGCTGATAGCTCAGAGCCTGGCTCCTGCTTCAAATTCTGTGTCTCCTTCTCACTCTCTGCCCCTCCCCCGCCCATGTGCGAGCCCACGTGCTCTCTCTCTCTCTCTCTCTCTGTCTCTCAAAAATAAATAAATGTTAAAAATGTTTTTTAAAAAAGTTAAACATACATTTACTATAAGACCCAGCAATTGTATTCCTAAGTTTCTACTCAAGAGAAATTAAAATAAATGTCCACACAAAGACTTACACATAAATGAATTCATAACAGCCAACAGCTGGAAATCAAATGTCCATTATCCACAGATGAATGGATAAACAAATCTATATCTATAATGATATGGAAGGATACGGTGTGAAATAGTACTCAACAATAAAAAGTAATTCATTACCAAAAAATGCAAAGGCATGGGTGAATTATGCTAAACAAAGAAGTTGGATGCAAAAGGGTACACACCATAAGCTTCTGTTTCTATGAAACTCAGGAAAAAAATCAATTTAATCTACACTGACAGGAAGAACATCAGAGGTTTCCTGGCGCTGAGGGTGGGAAGAATTGACTGGGAGGGGCACAAGGACAATTTGGGGGCTAGTAGGAATATTCTGTGTCTTGATTGTGGTGGGGATTATAGGAGTATATCAATATGTCAAAACACATTGAAATATAAACTTATATGGGTAGAATTTATTATATGTAAACTATACCTCAATGAAGTTGATTCTTTAAAAACAGTATCCTTGAAATTGAATCAATTTTATGTCTGTCCTATTCATTATTCTTTTATCCATAATGAGGTAATATGTCTGATTATTCTGAAAATATTATGAAAAGAAAAAATATATATTTGGAGGCAATTACTGAGACCAAATGGTTTCCTGTTCTTCTAGGAGTTAAGACAATATTAACAATATTGCTTTATATGTCTATAAAGAGCCTTATCTCTGTGTACTTTGTATTATTATGTATCTATAAACTACCACGCTGTAACAGTAGCTGTACTTTACAAATCTCTTTTTTACAAAGCTTAACTGTTAACTCTGATATATAGACTCTGTTATCTGTGCCCCTTCTCCCACCTCCTTAGCCAGTTCTGAAATTAGGAGGCTTTTGCCTTTCAACACCAACACAAAAACTGTGTGCCAGTTCAGGAATCCGCTGTCTGGACAGCTATCTACCCTGCATTCCCCAAAAGGAGGACTTGGAACGCTAAGCAGCTGGATGGATGCCCATGTCCCCATCTCTGCTTCTTTTTAGGGGCAGTGGGGGAAGATAAAATAGGACGGCCAGATGGCTACAACTCATTACTGCCTGGCAGCATTCAGGGTGAAATGAGAGTAAATTAATCAGCATTCAGGAGAAATGAATGGCAGGGGGCAATGTGTATGGATGCTATTTTAGCGCAAGTCAAATTAAACCTGTAGAACTGACAAGGTGCATTAATCTCCCTGTTGCCTCCGGTAGCCGTGCAAATGAGCTCCTAGTTTCCTTATACAAACAGCTGTTATTTTCCTGTTACTACCTTGGCAGAAAATTCTAGTAATGTCCTGGTAGCTTATGTGTAGTGATTAATACAGACTGGTGCATTATACTCACTCTGCTAATGAAAGAACTTAGCCTATATTGCAGCAACACATTTTTAAAGTGTAGCGCTCTGACAGAAAGCAGGGCTGGGCAAAAGCAACAGATTTGTCAGTCATCTGAAAACACTCGGGTTTAAATGACACTGTGGATGATGTACTGTTTGCATACTGCAGAAGTCATAAGGACTTTTTTCTAAAGGGAAATGGAAATAAAATTATGTGTTTTTTTTAAATAAAGAGAATTCTGACTCCTATTTCAAGGGTCAGCTATAAATCTGTGTAATGGCATTATGTTAAATTATCTTCTCTGTGACATAGATTTTGGAATAATACTATATAGCAGGAAAAGGTTGACTCCCAATTAAAGAAGAAAACCACAATCATACAATCAATTGATGACATCTGGGTAAATTTCATGTCTGCTAAAAGCTCCTCTCTGACATATCGAGGGTCTGTGGCATCACTCAATCCCCGCCCCCCACCCGCCACCCTACCCCCTGCCCTTTCATACTGAATACAGCCATCTTTGGTAATGCCCCTCTGGTGAGAGCCCATTAAGTCAGAAGTGCCTTCCAGAGCCTCCATATGGCCAGAAAGACCAATGAGAAGGGGTCATTATCATTTTTAAATTATGGCAAGAAGTGGAAATCAGAGAATTTAGAAATCACAAAGTGGTCTGCAAGGCTGTCTGGTACTTGTCTCAGGCTTTTCTCTTCTGGAACATTTCTATTCTTATCCAGCAGCAGATTCAGATTTTGTAGGTCTGAAGCTTTATACTTGGGGGGGGGGGGGTTCCTATTTCAGAGAAAAAAATACAAAGTTGCCAACACAAAATTCTGTATGACAGTGAATACCCACATAAACAGAAAAGAAATAACAAGTTACAAATTTTAAAAGCTAACTTATGGGGCACCTGGGTGGCTCAGTCGGTTAAGCGTCCGACTTTGGCTCAGGTCATGATCTCATGGTCCATGAGTTCAAGCCCCGCGTCAGGCTCTGTGCTGCACATAAGTTCCAGCTCAGAGCCTGGAACCTGCTTCAGATTCTGTGTCTCCCTCTCTCTCTCTGACCCTCCCCTGTTCATGCTCTGTCTCTCTGTCTCAAATATAAATAAAAATTAAAAAAAATAAAATAAAAGCTAACTTTTTTTTTTTTTTTTTACATTCTTGGGCTTCTGTCAATCTTTCAGTTTTTGATTTTTGATTTTGGCCTCCACTAGGAAGTTTCCTTCTTATCATATTTGAATTTTGGTATAATCAATAATTTAAAAAAATAAAAAAACCTAATCTGAAATTAATGCATTCCAAGAGGAATTAAATGTTTTTAATTGTCATTATATTATATTGTTCTATATAACCATATAATCAAATTTCTCTTACATACCTTGAACTTTCTTTTTTTTTTAATTTTTTTTTCAACGTTTTTTATTTATTTGGGACAGAGAGAGACAGAGCATGAACGGGGGAGGGGCAGAGAGAGAGGGAGACACAGAATCAGAAACAGGCTCCAGGCTCCGAGCCATCAGCCCAGAGCCTGACGCAGGGCTCGAACTCACGGACCGCGAGATCGTGACGCTTAACCGACTGCGCCACCCAGGCGCCCCCCTTGAACTTTCATAAATACATACACTTTGTTATCAGAACACAGGTTTCTTCAGGTGCATGCTCTGCCAGGTGGCAGTTCTGTGTGCTCTTTTGTCCAGAACTGCCACACTTAGTCAAGATAAGATCCACCATACACACTAAAACATAACCAAGTACTTGGGAATCTGTGAAATCGCACAAAGACACAATTACTGTTTGTGGTGCCATTGCTAACCATTGTCAACCTCAGACGCAGTTCTCACAAATTCTGTCTTACCCAATTAACTCCAGAATGTGTGTTTAGAGTTGCGTATACACCGTAGGAGAGAACTTTCGTTTTGACTGAGCACAAATGAGAATCAAATCGTCCCCTTCGAATTTTACACGTGTGACATTTGGAAGAGTTTTCCAGAGTCGCTCTGGCTCGTATATTTCAAACCTTATTTCTCCTCCAGTTCCCATATACTTCTGAAGTTGAGTACATAGGACATGTTGAGGTATGACCTTTTGCCCCTGAACCTTTAGGTCACATACTAAGAGTTACTACACAGTGGGTGGTAGTATTCCCGAAGCCTTTTTTCACACACAACTAAATACGACTTAACTATGTACAGAAACGACTGCAAACCACATAAACATTCCACTATTGCAATTAGATGTGTCCCTGACTCATCTTCCCCTAGACCTCTCCCAAATATGTCCATGGCTGCTCCAACACTACCCAACACAAGCAACATGACAGAAAGGGAGTTGAGGTGGAAAGACACAGTCTTAATCAATTGCAGTTAATATATTTCTTTTGTAAACTTTACAAACACTATGCGTGGGGCACCTTATTGGCTCAGTCAGTTGAACCTCCAACTCTTGATTTTGGCTCAGGTCATGACCTCACGGTTTGTGGGTTCAAACCCTGGGTGGGACTCTGCATTGATGGCCCAGAGCCTGGGTGAGATTCTCTCTCTCTCCCTCTCTCTCTGCCCCGCCCCTGCTCATTCCTGCATGCTCGCTCTCTCATTTTCTCCCAAAAATAAATACACTAAAAAAAATTCAAACACTATGCCCATGTATGTATATTTTCAGTATTCTTCCCTGGGTCTGGAAGCGCCTATGCAAATGAGGGGTACTGGCATTTAAACTTTACTAACTTAAATCAGCATAAATCAGTCTCTGTTCTGATCTCTTATTTCAAAAACATATTGATTGATCAAAGCATAATGGGTGAAGGCGGTGGGGGTGGGAGGACTCAATCAGCAGGACTTCCACCTCTGATATTCTAAATTTTTCCAGCAACAAAAACTTTTTGGTGTGTCAAAATACCCTCGTGTCCTTGGCACATGGGAGGGCACGTATTCACTTTTATACTAATCCCAGAGAGCCACCTGCCCCTGTCACAGCTTATTGTTTATGCGCAGAAACATCTAATTTCTATGGCCACCCTAGCTAGGATTGGATTACAAAGAATCTGTGTTCAGGTGGGCATGTTCTAATGATCGTTTTCCAGTGAGAAAAATAAGCTTGCAAAGTGGAATGAGCTGCCAATTGGAAATTTTCATGAATGAGACAAGGTTGATGCTTCTTGAATTGTTCGGGCCAGTTCATGCTAGTGCAATTTACAAAAACAAAAGCAAACAAAAACAAAAATAAAACCAAAAAACACCCATCATCATAATTTCTCAGAAGAATTTGTTCCTTATCCACTGTTCTCTACCTAAGAGTCTCAAACATGTATGTTGATACTTAGGGATAAACTTCATGTTCAGAGCAGTAGGATAAATCTCCCTACCCAGTAGCCTATACTCAAAAGCATGGTCTGGAGACCTTAATCCCCTGAGAATCTCCTGGCAAAAGGACTTGATGGTCTAAGTTTGGAAGAGACTCACACAGTATTCCTCTCGGAATACCAAATTAAAACCTCTACAAAATCTTGCAATAAAGAAACCTATTTACCCCAGTATTCTCTATATTTAACCATTTTCCAAGCAATGTTTAATAAATTGCGGTAGAATTTTAGAGATTCGACTATGGGCACATCTTCTTGGCCTATTGTCATTGTTGTCAAGTTTCTAGATCAATATTTCTCAAAAGTGTGTTTTCTATCGCTTGGCCTCTTTCTCAGTGTGCTCTAGCCGCAATAGGCCTCCTTACATACCTTCAATCACCCCAGAAACATTTCCATTTCAGAAATTTAGTACCTCCTATCCCCTCTGCTTAGAACTCTATTCCTCCAACTGTGCACATGATTCCTTCTTTCACTTCATTCAGCACAAAAGTCAAGCTTTTCAGAGAAACTTCTGAATTGTGTCCCCTCCCAAAATTCATGTTGAAGCCCTAATCCCCAATGTGACTAGGGCCTTTAGGGAGGTACTTAAGGTATCATTGGTCATAAGGGTGGGACTCAAATCCAATACAACTGGTACACTTTTAAGAAGAGGAGGAGACACCAGGAGCATCCGTGCACAGAGAAGAGGCCAAGTGAGGACACAGCAAGAAGGCAGTCATCTCTATAAGCCAAGGAGAAGGGTCTCAGCAGAAACCAACTCTACCCACATCTTTATCTTGGACTTCCAGCCTCCAGAACTCTGAGAAATACATGTCTGTTGTTTAAGCCACCCAGTCTGGGGTATTTTGTTATGGCAGCCTTAGCAGGCCAATACAACTTCCCTGTCCACCCCGCTTAAAATGAGCACTTCCTATTATTTTCCCGTCCTGCTTTAGTCTTTGCAGAGCACTTATCACTACTTAACATTGCATATGTGTATCTATCTCTAGGAGGTTGAGAAGCAGAAGAATAGAGTACTGTGGATAAGTGTTCGGGCTCTGGGTTCAAATCCTAGCTCTGCCATTTTCTAGTGGTGTAATCCTTGATGAGTTATACAAACTCCAGGAGCTTTTCTGTCTGTAGAATGGTGAAATGAAAAGTGGTACTTATTTCATAGGCATTGATGTAAGATCATAATGAGATGTAACACATGAAATGCTTAGACTATTACCCAGAATAATATATGCATTTGATAAATGTTACCTACAATTGCTTATCGACAACTTACTCCACTGGAATGTAAGTTCTATATAGACAGGGACTTTACCTTATCCACAGATATGTACATAGTCCCCAAATCAGTGCCTGCAGGGCACGTGTTAACGCCTCAATAAATATTTGTTACCTGCAAGTATGAATAAATAAGAGCTGGTGGACCTTTTCTCAAAGTTTACAAAGAATTTAAATTCTTTATGTCTCTTCTGTGATCATCCTTTTTTATGGAATGAGCACCCTATAATGCATTACTGTTACATGGTTTCAGAGCACTGGTTTTCGTGTTGACTTTAGTATTTGTGCCATGTAATAGGACTTAGTTATGGGCCAAGCTAGGAGGGGCAGTTAATATGGGGCAGAAGCATATAGGCTTTTTCCTACTCAAAAGAGCTGTCAGTTCTACATTTACATTGTGGGCGAGGCTTCACTTTAGCAAAATGTCATGCACATGATGAAATCAAAGAACTTTATTTGATAGTCACTAGTTGTGTTTGTACTTAAGTTTTGGCATTGGTTTCGTAGCTGTACATAATTTGGTATCCCAGCTATCAGTCAATGGCACTTTGGCACCTTCCACTGATGGACTTCAGAACTTTCATTGTCCTATGGCATGTCATTGGAATGAGTCATTCCTTATGGCTCAGTCAGACTAACATAGAATCCAAATCAGAGGCCTGGTGGGTTTGGTATTATCTATCATAGGTCACAATTACCTAAGGTAAGCTTTTGCCGATGTCATTAGAATGAGTCATTCTTTATGGCTCAGGCAGACTAATGCAGAATCCAAATCAGAAACATGGTGGGTTTGGTATTACCTTCAATAAGTCACATTTATCTGAGGAAGACTTTTGCCCAGCTGTCACCAAGAATATAATAGGTGGTAAATGAGTAGTTCCCTAGTAATTTTATTCCAAATCTCAACATCTGCAATCACTTGTTTCTTAAATAACCATGTAAATCAGCAATGGGAACATTCACTATTATGGAAATCAACAGGAGAGTGTAATCCCCAATGCATTATGTCCCTCAGTTTTCACAGATGTATATTTTCCAATGGTATTAATGATTTTTCCTATGACATGGTAAGGAGCCAGGTAAAGAATTTGCTGTCGTTTGGGTCGGAAATTGCACGCTGCCCGTGGAATCCCACCCTGAATTCTGGTAAATCAAGTTGATTACCAGTGTTTCCAACATCCCCAGCCTTTATAACTAAAAGTTCCCAGTTCTAAAGGATGTTTTAATTAATTCTAATATTTAGTCTTCCAGAAGTTCCCAGTGGTGTGACATTTTTCATAATTGAAGAAAACCTTTAATACTAGCAATAATCCCAAATCAAAACCTAAAAAGCAATACTCTGCAATAGCATGAAAAATATGAAATACTTACACATAAATCTGACTGAAAATGTTTAAGACTCACACACTGAAAACTATAAAACATTGTTGTGAAAAGTTAAAGAAGACACAAATAGAGTGGAAACACATGTCATGTTCATGGGTCAGAAGACTCAATATTGTTAAAATATCAATTCTCTCTTCATATTGATTCTCTCCTCATTTACACATGCAATACAATCTCCGTCAAAACCCCAGCAGGGCTTTTTATCGAAATTGGCAAGGTGATCCTAAAATTCGTATGGAAATGAAAATGACCTGTATTACTCAAACCAACTTTGAAGAAGAACAAAGTTGGAGGGCTAATAGTTCCTGATTTCAAGACTTATTTTAAAGCTACAGTAATTGGGATGTCTGGGTGGCTCCGTTGGTTAAGTGCCCGACTTCGGCTCAGGTCATGATCTCCCGGTTCGTGAGTTTGAGCCCTGCGTCAGGCTCTGTGCTGATGCCTCGGAGCCTGGAGCCTGCTTCAGATTCTGTGTCTCCCTCTCTCTCTGCCCCTCCCCTGCTCATGCTCTGTCTCTGTCTCTAAAAAACAAATAAATGTTAAAAAAAAAATTAAAACCTCTATGTTTTCCAAGACATTGGTAACTGAACGAAAAGACAAAGCTAGAATGGGGGGAAAAAATCCTTCCAAATCATATGTGTGATAATTGACTTATATCTAGAATATATGAAGAAGTCTCAACACTCAATAAAAAAACAAATAATCCAATTTTTTTTAACATGCAAAAGTGTTGAACAGACACTTCAAATAAGATACATAGAATGGCAAATAGGCACATGAAAAGATGTTCAACATCTTTAGGGAAATGTATATTAAAACTGCAGTGAGATACCACTACATATCATTAGAATGGCCAAAATTTAAAACAAACAAACAAACAAACAAAAACAAACAAACTAACCATACCAAGTGTCAGTGAGTATGTGAAGAAACTAAAATTCTTTTTTTTTCAATTTTTTTAATGTTTATTTATTTTTGAGAGAGAGAGAGAGACAAAGAGACAGAGAGACAGAGCATAAGCAGGGGAAGGGCATAAAAAGAGGGAGATACAGAATCCGAAACAGGCTCCAGGCTCTGAGCTGTCAGCACAGAGCCAACTCAAGCCTCGAGCCCGCCTACCGCAAGATCATGACCTCAGCTGAAGACTGATGCTCAACTGACTGAGCCACCCAGGTGCCCCAAAACTAAAATTCTTATTACACTGCTGGTGGAGATATAAATGGTATAACTTACTTTGGAAAACAGCTTGAAAATGTCTTAAGAAGTTAAACATACACTTACCATATGATCCAGCCATTCGGTTCCTGGGTGTCTACCCAAGAGAAATGAGAGCACATGTCCACATAAAGAATTATTGGAGGAGGGGTGCTTGCGTGGCTTCATCAGTTAAGCATCTGACTTAGCTCAGGTCATGATCTCACAGTTGGTGGGGTAGAGCCCTGCATCCAGCTCTGTGCTGACGGCTTAGAGCCTGGAACCTGCTTCGGATTCTATGTCTCCTGCTCTCTGCCGTTCCCCTGTTCGTGCTCTGTCTCTCTCTCTCTGCCTCTCTCAAAAATAAATAAACATTAAAAAAAAAGAATTGTGCAGGAATGTTGATAGCAGCTTTATTTGTAGTAGTCTACGATGGAAAACAATCCAAATGGCCACCAAAAGGTAAATGGGTAAAAGGTGGATCTCCACACAATGCAATGGTGTTCAGCAACACAAAGCAATATTGATACACACAACAATATGGATCAATTCCAAAATAATTACACCAAGTGAAAGAAGCTAGAAAAAAAGAAGACATACTGTGCAATGCCATGTGTATAAAATTCTAAAAATGCAGACTAACGTAGAGTAACAGATAACAGATCAGTGGTTGACTAAGAATTGGGGGAGCAGGAGGGGTGGGAGCAGAGATAGGAAAGGAACACAAGAAAACTTTTGGGGTGAATGGGTTCATCATTTGATCATGACAATGAGCTCGCAGACATAGACACACACAGGTCAAAACCTATCGAGCTGTGCAGTGTATTGTGTGAATTATATCCCAAAAGAGGCTTTTTAAGAAAAAAGTAAAGCTTTACGTCCGCTTCACAGATTGCACTTTCTTGGACATTTCCATGTGGATCAGAATTAGCTCAGAGCCAGTAACTGACACCACTGCTCACCCTCTCCTTCTTGGAAGTTTCGTTTGCTACCATTTCCTAACACTGCATCCTGTGGGCTCCTCTCTCACCCCACAGAGCCTTTTGGTTTTCTTCCCTGGTTCTCACCCTGCCTCCCATGTCTTAAGTCAGAGAGTTCTTTTTTTTTAACATAAGAAACAGAGAGAGACAGCATGTGAGCGGGGTAGGAGCAGAGAGAGAGGGAGGCACAGAATCTGAAGCAGGCTCCAGGCTCAAACGATCAGCACAGAGCCCGACGCAGGGCTAGAACCCAAGAACTGTGAGATCATGACCTGAGCTGAAGTCAGATGCTTAACCCACAGAGCCACCTGGGGGCCCCTAAGTGAGGGCATTCTTTAGGGGCTGCAACTGGTGTCTCTTTTATCCTCATGTACACTCCTTCCTGAGCGCTCTCTCCATCCACTCACCCGCAGCCACCATCTACACTACAGAGGACTTGTCCTCTCTCTTGATCTCCAGATTTCCACAAGTTTCCCCTTGAAACTCTCTGCATTACCACCAATTTAATGAGTGCCAAACTATAAATGTTCCCCCATCCAAATGTGCTGCCCGACCTGTGTTCAGGTCTCACTTTATAGCCCTGCCATCTCCCCAGCCACCCAAGCCTGGCATAGCACAGTGGATGAGAGCAGCGGTTCAGGATCACAGTCCTGAATCTGTCACTCACTAAATATGTGTCTTGGGAAAGTTATTTAACCTCTCTGTGCCTCATTTCTTCGTTTGTCAAATGAGTCTTCCTCATATGGTCACTCCGAGGATTAAATAAGATACACGTAGAGTGGTTATGAGGTGCTTGATACATAGTAAGTGCAAAGTGATTGGTAGCATCATGGGTGACATTTACTCTATCTACTTATTCACCAAGGACTATTCATGGGGTCCTTCCAGCCCCTTGTCTTCCTCTTTCCCTTCCCTTTGCCACCCCCGTTTCAGACTCATTATATACTGACACCATGTTGAAACAGCCTACTTGGATCTTTCTCATTGGTCCACTTTTTTCAAGGGCTACCTAAGTGAACCCAGGTCAACTCATGTGCGTCCATGATCAAAGACCTTTCATTGGTCCCCTTTGTCCAAACAGCATAGTCCTTGGAAGCACGTTCAAGAGTCTATGCCTTGATGCCCGCCCCCCACTTCTCCACCTTCGTATCTCTGTTCTGAACCCCATATCATTTGGCTACTCTCATTTCTTCCCTGTCCTCCATAAACCCTGCTGTGCCCCCACCTTCACGTATTTGTTTAAGGAGGCCATTCCACAGCTCTCCATCCCCAGGTTCAGCTCAAATACTATCTTTTTCATGAACTCGACCCAATTCCCTAACTGGAATTAATCAGTCTCTCTTCAATGCTTCCATTGCACTTTATATGTCAACCCGGGAGCTTATATTAATATCATTTATATTTTTGCCTGTTACTCTTACTTACCTTCTCTAGGCATTCAGCGAGGGCTTGAATGTTGAATGGAACAAAACGGAAAGAAAGAACATGACAACAGCTGCCTAACATCTCCCTGGTAATGTCACCTGCTCATGAAGCTTCTTTGTAGACTGACACTTTACAAATTAGCATCCTGTTCAAGCTGAAAGAGCACCAGAGAGCCATCTCATTGGAAAGCACTCAAGAGAAAAAACAGCAGCACCACTCAAGGGTTTGTGGAGGGGGGAGAAGAGAAGCAAATAAAGTACGACAGATGCTGACTTAATCTTGGCTATTCTAAAGGACTCTTCCTGCAATTAAGATGTCTCTCTTCTGAGAGGAAGCTGTTTATTGTTCACTGCTTAGGAATGCCAGCCAAGCATCCCAGAGATGCTCCCTATTCTTATTATTTTATAAATTAGGGTGCCGAGTTTATAGGAGGATTAAGGCTGTGCGTGGCCATGAAGAACCCCTGGTGAAGGAATTCAAGAGGCACTCACAGCAGCATGTGCTTGATAGACTCTGCCAGCCACTCACCACGGCAGCTGCCAAATGGGGACGGGGACAGGGCCAGAGCATGAGAAGAGACGTGAGCCCAAGAAGGTGGCTCGTCAATTTCCCCTCCCAATTTCCCAAATTCTCCAGGGGATTCTCTCATTATGGAAATGATTCTTTCTATTGCCTTTAGTTTAGTAGACCAGTGTCTTTCCAGTGGCAACTCAACTTAGTCAACAAGTCAGTGTCAACATAATTTTTTGCCCTTTCTTTCCCCAGAATCTTTGTACTTACCACTCAAACCACAACATTATCATTCAGGGGCCACCTTCTCCTGCTAATGGTGGGCCACAGAAATGTGTTAAGTGGAAGATAATTAGTAATACAAACTACTAATGCAGGAGGCAAAAGCTGATGCATTGAGGGACGAAGGAAAAGGGGCCATAATAGCATCTATCCCATCACTATCGCTCGGGGTCATTACCTCTTTCTGCGTCTGTTTCCACTCCGAGAAGGCAGGCGCCATGATTTACTATTCTTTGTACGTCCAGCGTCTAGCCAAGAGGTTGGGTTCCAGTAGAATTAAATATTTATTGAATAAATAAATACACCAAATGCACCTCCCAGAAAGTATTCAGAGCAGGACATACTAGGAAGAGTTTTTACCCATGGAAAGAATAGCGTTCCCCCTTCCTTGATATCAGTTGTATCAACTCCGCGTGAAGGAAAATTCACTTTTTCCAGACACAGGTTCATAGGCACATGGACGTGGCTGCGAAGCAACTTTCAACTCTGAAATTTAGAAAATGCAGGACAACTTCTTCCCATGTCTGGGCACATGTAAGTAGAAGATACGTAACAATGAGATTTGCTTGGAGTCAGGTATTATTCACTCCAGATAAACTGAATACAAAGATATCTAGGCCTCCTGGCGATATTCCCCACCCCGCCAGATAAACGCTCCTCTCCGTAACGCTTCGGAAGAATCACGTTTCAATTCCTCCACACATGGTAGCTGAGTTACAGAGTAACCCGCTAGCAAGCCTCTCGGCGTCCCCGGGGCTGTTGAAATAGAGCAAAGTCCACAAAACTTCCACTGAGACTTGCTGAGCAAAGGCCGGAGCCCCAGAAGCAAACAAATACAGACTCTGAGCAAAGCTGCTGTCATCCCGAGTGCGGCCCGCTGGCCCCTCGGGGGGCCGGGTGCTTGGCAATGAGCCCCGTGCTGTCAGCGTTCCCGAGGGAGCTCCCCGGCTGGCTCCTGTTCGCTGGGGTCTTCCTGCCTGTGACTTTGCTGCTCCTCCTCCTCATCGCCTACTTCAGGACCAAACTGATGGAGGGTAAGTGGGAAGCCACACAGGGCAGGGGCTCGAAGGCCTTTCCCAGGACTCAGCTGCACAGGCCAGCGCACGGTCCATGTTTCCGGGGGGCCTCGGGAGATACCTGGCTGTGACTTACAGGCACTTCTCACCAAGTGCTCTGTCACCACTCGTTCACTGGTGGACGGGCAATCTGACCCTTTCTGCAGTGTGGACGGCCCGCCGTGGGGACCCCTAACTATAGCCTCTCACGGAGAGCCCAACTATGAATCAGCAATTCCTACATGTGACTCTCTCTCTCTCTCTCTCTCTCAGGGAAAACATATTCCACAAACGTTAAAATGCATATCATGGACTGCCCTCTCTATGTGACACATAGGTGCATATGCCATGAGTGTGCACACACACAGGCTTCTTGCTCACCCACTGAGCTTCTATTAAGCAAATGTGCCGGGGCACCTGGGTGGTTCATCCGGTTGAGCATCTGATGCTTCATTTGGGGTCAAGTCATGATCCCAGTGTTGTGGGATGTCCGCGTTGGGCTCCCTGAGCTGGTCACGGAGCCTACTTGGGAGTCTCTCTCCCTCTCCTTCTGTCCCTCTCCTCAGGTCGCACTCCCTAAAATAAAAATAATAATAATAATTATTATTATTATTATTGTGCTGTCACAGTGTTTGGCAAATGTCAAGCCCTAATAGATAGCTGATGGCTTGGTGTATGCTTTTCATGAAACTATAGTCTCTTTTTTTAATGTTTATTTATTTACTTTTTGAGAGAGAGAAGAGAGAGAGAGAGCTTGAGGCAGAGACAGACAGAGACAGAGAATCCCAAGCAGGCTTTGCACCGTCAGCACAGAGTCTGACGCAGGGCTTGAACCCACAGACAGTGAGATCATGACCCAAGCCGAAATCAAGAGTCGGACCCTTAAGTGACTGAGCCACCCAGGCACCCCCATGAGACTATAGTCTCAAGGAGAAACAAAACAAAACGAAATGAAACAAAACAAAACTCAGGAAGCTCAAAGTGATTTGGACATAGACAATTGGGTCCTAGTTTCAGACTGGTTATTCTGCTATAATTAAATTAATGAAACTGAACTTTGACTTCATAGACTGTTAATAATGTGCCCAGGAAACGCTAGATTAATATCACAAAGGTTAATAGTTATTTTAGCAATAGCAACAAAAACCAGTAATATTTAAAATGTTGGATGGTGTCAGGGGCGTCTGGGTGGCTCAGTCGGTTGAGCGTCCGACTTCAGCTGAGGTCATCATCTCATGTTTCATGGGTTCAAATCCCACGTCAGGCTCTATGCTGACAGTTCGGAGGCTGGAGCCTGCTTCGGATTCTGTGTTTTCCCCTCTCTCTGCTCCTCCCTCTCTCTCTCTTTCTCTCTCTCACACAAAAAATAAAATAAAATAAAATAAAATAAAATAAAATAAAATAAAAAATAAAAAATTTTTAAATAAAATAAAATGTGAGATGCTGTCATATTAAAGCACTATTTAAAACAAATTTGAAAATTGTTCCTTCTCCACTGAAATTGGCCATGTCCCAGCAATGCCTTCATGGATTCCATTCTGAAAACAGATGTTCAGAATCTTGACTGAAGAATGCCATCACCTAGGCCTAAAGTCAAGTAGAAGTACAATTGGGGATATTTCTAAGGTGAGATTTAGAACCAAGAAATCCTAGAGGGCAGGGAGCTCATTAGAAAATCGCAAGTTTCTGATCCTAACATACTCAAACATAGCTTCACCTTTCATTTCTTGGTCTCATTTTTATGACCAGCTCTCTTGTTGAATGACCCAGCTGTATGCTGTCTTGCCCTCCAGCATTCGTGTGGAGATCCTCATGAATCCTCTTCTTTATTAAGTTAGTTTATCCTCCACTGCCTCAAGACCAGTCTACTGGATGTTCTGCCACTCAGCCATTCATTAACATTGGACCCTGGAAAAGAGCCTCTGAAAAAGGAAGAGAAAATTAGAACCCCCCAGGATCCTCACAGGAGTTTTAGTCTTCCAAACTGGTCTAATGTGCAGCCACTGCAAACACATGCATTTTGAAAGTCTTTTAAAGGTGTTGCAATGGCCGCCTGTCACGCACATGCATGCCACAGGCTCCCGGTGACACTGAGCACCCTATGGAGAAGTAACAGGATGCTGACGTCACAGCCGGAGACTTGAATCGTTTATGTCATTCTCAAGTTTCATCTCTGCCTGCCTTTTCAGGTAGATAAAATGTTTAGTATCTCAAAAGCGTATCAAGCATTAAATGACGCAAACAACACACCCAAATAGGCTCATGGATTCTCAAGTCTCTTTCTGGCCTCTACTTATCAGTTATTTTAGGTCAGATCGTTCAGCAGGACACCTGGTGTTTGGGACAGATTCTTCAACGAAGGATGAATCTTGGTTTTATAGCTTTATTTATCCCTGGGTGACATTTGGGGGAAAATATCTATAATCTGCAAAAATTAAAATTAAATGGGTCTACAGTATTTTGCCTAGATATTTAGATAATGTAGAGAATTATGAGGTATAGACATATCAATCTCATTCCTTCAGAAGGCCCTGGAAAAGGCAGCCTGCCCTTGAAAGTGTGGCCTGGCATCACAGGGGGCTGAGGCAGGACAAAATGTCGGCAATGTCCTACACGCATGCCCGGCCCCAAGGACATGCTCAACGTGTGGGCTACGATCATTGCACAGTGACACCCTTCCTTCTTTGACACCTCCCTGTCCATGTAAGTTATCTAGAGATCAAAGCCTCTGATTTTTGCAACATGGCATTTAAACCAAAGGAAAGCAAGAAGGTTAGCCCTACACAATGAAGGCCAACGCCCCCTGGGTAGAGGTCTTTCACCAACTTTGATGCGCACTCCAAACTTGCCCCATACTTCTGGGTAGGAAGAGTTCTCATTCATTCATTCAGCACATATTTGAGAATCTGTCATATACCAGGGAGTGTCCTAGCTACTGACACAGATTTTTACTCTGAGATTTTAGAACTAAGAGAACAATCCCAGGTCTAGAAAACCACAAAAATCATCCCATAAAATTGGTAGAAGTTGAAGGAGAGACATTACAAATCTCTATTTTTCTGGCTCTGGCCTCATTAGATGTCTGGCCAATGGCCTTAAGAATGACCTGCCCTTCTCCCTAAATCTTACCCCAAAGTTAGAGCAGAGCATTCCCACCAGAAGCAGAACCCTCTGAACAGCTCAGGGGCACCCACAGCGATGTAATGAGTCTCATTTTCAGTGGTTCTTCTCCATTGTCCCCTTTTGTTGGCTCTCACTGAAGTGTGCCTTGGAGCTTCCAGGCTACTGGTGAGGACCCCAGGAATGGTGAGTGAAGATGTGGAAGGAGCCAGCAAAACTCTCTGCATCAATCACTTAATGCAGTAGGGGTCCCATTTGAGGCTTATTGTTGGAAAGAATACTAAGGACTGTTAGCACTCTGACACCGGTGGCCTTCCAAGGAACCATCTGCAGGACACCAAGGGAGGATTGCCCGGCTGATGGGGCCAAAGAAGGCTCCCTGTTGTCAGTTTTCATTCAGTTGAGACTGGGTCCCAAGTGCAGTGGGGTGAGGAGAGCGGGGGCCTTGGGCACCATCCCTTATAGGTACCTGGCCAGGGGTACCTATCCAGGGGTACCTGGCCAGGAGGGCAGCTGAGGGGCAGCCTGCACACCACATCACTGTCTAGAGAATTTTCTAATCAAACCATGACTTGCTTATCTTTCCCTCTTCTCCCAAACGGGAACTGTGCATCCTTTTTTGGAATAATTCCTGATTATGTTGTCCAGTGTAAGCATATTTTCATTTTTATGCAGATCTGTTCCCCTGATCTTCCAAAATTTCCTTAAAAAAAAAACACTTCAAGAACATGTAGCCTTTTAAAAATGGAGCTGTTTTCCTAAGTGTAAGTAGTAATATCTCTTCTATAGTTTGAGGGCAATTGAGCTCACTTGGCCCCAAATAAAATATCACCAGTTTATATCTCTATTTAGCAGTTCCCACTTAAAAACTGTAACCAGATGGTCAAATGTCATGTCATTAATCTTCCATCCGGGGTTATGGCAAGTGTAATCATTCCTATTTTGTTCCTGTAAAGAAAGAGACATTGACAGATTAACTAGTGTGTTCACAGAACCCCAGAGTCCTGCATTCCGAAACAGAAAATCAGCTTGCCTGCCCCATACATCCTAGTCCATCAGACAAGAGAGACATTTTAAGATGTGATAGAAAGCTTGTGCAGGTACTGTAATCCCTCAACGTTAATCCCTACACTTGAAGCCTTAGGAAGTAATGGCGCATGTAAATTTAATTAGTATGTAGAGCACATCAATTTTCTCACAAAGGAAGAAAGAAAATTCTCCAGCATCCTGCACTCTTCAATCTCTGTCAGTTGCCTTGAGGAGCAGCTCTTGAGGTGGAGGTCTGAATCTTGAACTTGCCATCTGCCAAACCCTTCATCAGCCATTACTATGAACATTTCATTCCTTCTAGAGTAGAAGTTTTGATTATCTTATCTCCCCAAGTCCCGAGATTCCTAAGCCTCTACTTTCAGTGCTGTTATTTCCCCTCAAAATACCATCACTCTGATCAAGAACAAAATGCTCTCTAAGTAGCCAACATTGCCAAAAATAATCATTATTTTTTTTAAAAAGTATCTATTGAATGCCTGAAAGTTTTCATATGGAGTTAGATCCAAAATAAGGTCGGGTAAGTGATCACATTCTGGCCTTCAGCAACTTACATTCTGAGACAACTCAAGTATTGAAAATGTGCAGGTGGCTAGACCTCGTTCACTGAACTTCATATATATGTTTTAATAGTCAGCAATCAAAAGGGAAAAAGATAAGTATTTGGAAAAATCAGAATAATTTAAGCGTTAGTAGGGTAAAATTGTTAAGAGCTCGGGCTATGGGGTCAAACCAAATGGGGTTCAAATTCCAGATCTGTAACAATGGCCACCCAATCTTCTGAAGCTTCAGTTTTTCATCTGTAAAATAGAATAATAGCAGGAGGGGTGGCTGGGTGGCTCAGTCAATTGAGGGTCTGACTCTTGATTTCGGCTCAGGTCATGATCCCAGAATTGTGGGACTGAGGCCCACATCAGACTCCATGCTGACTGTGGAACCTGCTTAAGATTCTCTCTCTCTCTCTCTCTCTCTCTCTATCTCTGTCTCTCTCTCTCTCTCTCTCTCCCTCTGCCCCTCTCGCCCACCCTGGCATACTCTCTCTCTCTCTCTCTCTCAAAAAATGAAATAAATAAGTAGAATAATAGCAGGAAGGAGCTATAAGATTGGTGTGGGGATTAAGTGAGGTCATACATACAAGTCTCTTAACAATGCCTGTTCTCAAAACTGTTAGTCATTATTACCCCTGCTAGCTTATAAATTCCAAGAAGCAGTGTTCATGTCATTATGATAGCTATTATTAAAATTACCATATAATAATTAAGTAAATAGCCCAAATCACTCACCTAGAAAGTGGTAGAGACAGGAATTGAACGCTGGCTGGCCAACTCCAGCGCTAGCCTTCTCAGCCAACACACGATTCCTGGAGTGTTGAACACAGATGACATGTTCAATAGATATCTGTTGAATGGATGAAACCTTTTGGACCAGGCAAATAAACTTACTACCAATATGGAGAGCAACTGTGGGAGAATTTTAAACGTGGCAAGAATTTTATAAAAGCTTTGAGAGGATTTGATCTGTTTATATAACAGGAGTGATTCTTCTTTTTTTTAATGTTTATTTTTGAGAGAGAGAGAGAGAGAGAGGCAGAGTGCAAGCAGGGGAGGGGCAGAGAGAGAGGGAGACACAGAATCTAAAGCAGGCTTCAGGCTCTGAGCTGTCAGCACAGAACCCCAACTGGGTCTCAAACCCACAAGCTGTGAGATCAGGCCCTGAGCCAAAATCAGATGTCCCCCAGGATTAATTCTTTATGATGGTGATTCCTTAGCGTAAAGACTTAACGCTGAGGCAGGGAGGTTGCATTTCTTCACCTGTGGCCCAATAGGGAAAACTTCCGTTGCCTGCAGAATTTCCGCAATTAACAAAACACCCGCCTGCCAATCTCATCTGTCTAGCATCTCTCTGAACTTTCCTTAACAGACTAATTAAGTACAACAATGACCAGGTTGCAAGCTCTTTTAGAAGTGTAAATTATTGCTCTTGCTCTGTGGGTTGTGCCTTGCACCACACACTACGTACTGGAGAGATAACTCCTTGCGGATTGATGAGCTTCCTCTTGGTCTCTCTATTCTAGTTCTCCACTCCTGCAGGTACTCGGGTCACGCATTTTCAGTTCTACAATTTGTATCCGGGCTCCTCATTCAAAGCACTTGTGCACAGTCTTCAATAATTAGAAATAAGAAGGAAGGGGCATCTGACTCTTGATTTGGGCTCAGGTTATGATCTCACAGTTCACGAGATCGAGCCCTGAATCGGGCTCTGCACTCTGCACGCAGGGCCTGATTGGGATTCTCTCTCTCTCTCTCAGTCCTCCCTCCCCCACCTCGAGGTAAATAAATAAACATTAAAAAATAATAATAGTAAAATAAAAAGGAAGAGAGGTGCACGGGTGGCTCAGTCAGTTGAGCATCTGACTCTTGATTTTGGCTCAAGTCATGATCCCAGGGTCATGGGATCGAACCCCGCGTCAGCCTCTACACTGAGTGTGGAGCATACTTGGGATTCACTCTCTCTCTCTCTCTACCTCTACCCCTCTCCCTCACTCGCGCATCCTCTCTAAAATGAAATTAAATTAAAAATAAAATTAAATAAAGTAAAAAGGAAGAAATTACTGACATTCCAGTGAGTTTATTATCTAAACCATGGGCCATCTCAAGCAACATCTTAGAACAAGCAATAATCTAGTGGAGAGGCCGTGTAACCAAGTAGTTGAGAATGTGGGCTCTGGAATCAGACTTCCTGGGATGGAATCCTGAGTCTATTCTTTTCTGGCATCTTAGGCAAGTGGCTTCCTCTTGATGTCTCCCTGCCTCAGTTTGCTCATCTGTAAAGTCAGACTACCAAGGGTGACTACAATATAATGCCATCAAGAGTTAAACACGATAAGACACGCAAAGGGCTTCACACACTGACACGTAACAAGTACTCAGCAAATCGTAGCTATTAAATATTGAGGCTCATGCAGCCTGTCTCTGCCTGGTGTACATGTAATGCCCCTCGACTATGACAACAAGCAGTCGCGGAGACCTAGAAGAACCTGGCTCAGGGACAGTGCCTGTGTCCTGGGCTACAGGGCGTACAAAGTGCCCAGCGAGGGCTAAATTGCGTGGGTTGGATATGGGAGCCAAAGGGAACATTTCCAGGCTCAAGTCTATAAACATGCACTCTGTCCCATAAGATTCCAAGCCCCTGGTCTCTGGCTTTGGATGATCTGATTTATTATAATTCTGAAAATAAAACTTTTAAGAGCAAAAGCAGGCTCAGTTGTGGTGGTCGGGAAAAGAGATATATTTTTTTAATGTACCAGGAAGGTCCCAAGTGATACTTGTTGGGATCTCAAGAGAAATCTCAGAGCTACAGGTCCAATTTGTTATTGCCAGAGAGGTAATAGTTGAAGCTACGGGAGCAGAGAAGAGGACACAGAAGAGATGGTACATGATAAAAACCAAAGGGAGGAAAATAACTGGAGCACGGGAGGGCTTGTGTCAAATGCTACAGAGAAGGAAGCTGGGGATTGAAAAATGCCACTAGATCTAGTAATTAGGATATCAGTGCTGAGTTGTGGGTGTGTGTTTTTAAAATTTTTTCTTATTTTTGAGAGAGAGGGAGAGAGAGCATGAGCAGGGGAGGAGCAGAGAGAGAGGGAAACACAGGATCTGAAGCAGGCGCCAGGCTCTGGGCTGTCAGCAGAGAGCCTGACATGGGATAAACTGTGAGATCATGACCTGGGCTGAAGTCAGACGCTTAATGGACTGAGCCACCCAGGTGCCCCTCATGGATGACTTTTCATAGTTCAGTAGAGTAGCTTTATCGGAAGTTATATTTTAAGGGGTTAAGGAGTATGCGGGTGGTAAAAGTTGAAACTGTCAGTTTTCACTAAAGGATGACAAAAGGTAAAGGAGAGAAGACTAATCTGACGTATCTAAAGATTATAAATGTGCAAACACATTATTTTGGGGGTGGGAGGAGGAGCAGGGATAGAAACTCTTATCTTACTCATTTCCACATCCCCAGCCCCTGGCCTACAGACATGCTGAATAAATGCCTATTGAATGAGGGAGTCGTAAGAAATTTAATCAACACTTAATCTGCTAAATATTAACAATACTTAGCATGTAACGATTATTACTGTGGTGATTTGTCCACCACAACCGGGACCATTTTTGCAAAATAAACATCTACATTTCTTCTGGAAGTGATTGGGGAGGTAAGGGGAGCTCCTGCAGCAGGCCTTGCTGTGGGGACCCAGCCTTGGGGACCCGGCCTTGGGGACCTGGCAGAAATGCTGGCCAACAACCACTTAGGAGTTGTACTTTGTCTCCAAAGTACTAACTGATAGTTTTCCTTCCAGTGAATGAAGAATTGTCCCAGACCACCAGTCATCACCAATACAAACGCAGGGCTGGCTCTTCCCAGTACCAGAGAACGAAACGAAGGTGACTTGGGGACCGGTCAATGGCTAAAACACAGTGAATTTCTACTGGTCAGCGGCTTAGCTAATAAAGTAAGTTAATAAACTCAAACAACAGCAAAAACAGAAAGAATACTAAGAGGCTTATTCTTAACCACATTGAAAAGTGGCAGCTATTATCCAGGGTGACAACCACGAGACTCAGTCAATAGCAGTTCATCAGAGAGTACAAAGAATATGATTTGCTTGGATGTCGACTGGACATTTTGCAATTTTTTTACCTTTTATAGGACTAGGTCCACTCTGATGGGAACTCTTTTTCATTTTTTAAAATATTTTTGTTTATTTCTGAGACAGAGAGACAGAACACGAGTGTGGGAGGGGCAGAGAGAGAAGGAGACACGGAATCTGAAGCAGGTTCCAGGATCTGAACTGTCAGCACAGAGCCCGACACGGGGCCCGAATCCACAAACCGTGAGATCATGACCTGAGCTGAAGTCAGACGCTTAACCAACTGAACCACCCAGGCACCCGTGATGGGCACTAGTTTTAAAATAAAATTCTTTTGTAAAATATTTTACGTAAGTAATCTATGCTCAATGTGGGGCTCGAACTTACAACCCCAAGATCAAGAGTCACTTGCCCTACTGACTGAGCCAGCCAAACACACCTTGAAATAAAATTCTGAAGTATCCTTATTACATAATCCCATAGAAGCATACATTATTCTGACTTTACAGATGAAGAAATTCTGGTAGACAGCAAATGGATAGCAAAAGACGAGTGCCCGGAGAGCTCTGTGGATTCCCTTTGCGAGAGCACTCCCACTTCCTCCGTTTAGACCATGTGACAAGTCTTAAATAGTGTTCTTTCAGACAGCATTTCCGGCCCCGAGTTTGCTTCTCTCCCTTTCCCAGCTGCCTTCACAAATCACATCATCCTTGTCACAACCCACAAAATCAGCAGAGTCTCTCCATGCTTGGTATGGATCACCCATGAATGCGGATTTCAGCAAAAAATGACTTGGAGATACTGGCAACGTGCTGTTGGGAAACGGGAAGAACAGAACCTTCATGTAGCTCAGATGGAGAATAACTCAAGTATTTGCCTTTAAAACCAAAACATCAAGGAACTATTTCTAAATGCAGAAAGAAGTCAACATTTCACTAGCAGAGTTCTTTTTTCAGGGGGAGCCCCAACGAGCCAATGCAGATAACTAAAAACAAAGTGGTGGTTAAAAATAGATTGTGATTACTGTTGTGCTCTCTGCAGTTTTCTGGTTAACATCAACAAAAGATGCTTCCCGTGTCCTAAGTGTGGGTCCGGTTATATTCCAATCATTGCATGTGAATCTAACAGGCTATTAGGGTGACTCACTTTATAAAACGTAATGAGTTTGGCCACCTGGAAGAAATGCACCAGCTTGTGTGGCGACATACAATCTTACAGCAGATTGTGTGAATGACCAAAAGCAACAATACACGACTGGTCTGGTTTTCTTAGCTCCCCACCCCTCCCTGCTCCAAATTCCTCACACGCATCCAAAGTCATTAGCCTCCATTCGCACTTCTTGTATAATGTGAAACTCAAGTGTTGGAAGACACTCATTTCTGTGTTTTATTGCATTTGATTACAATGGAGCTGTCTGCTGCGGCTTTCAGACTGTGGTAATTTAAAATAACAGTGTTCGTGCCATATGGAAGGAATAATAATATTCTATCCGTTCTGGGAGGGATCTCTTTTTAGCCCCTGATGGAAATCAGATTATGTAAAAATGCTTTCTTGAACAGAAGGCGTGAAGGGATGTAGCGTATTCCCAGCTGCCAGCCAAATCTGTGGTTCGGCCACCGGGGGTGGCTCCATCCTCTTCTGGAAACAGAGGGAAGGCTGGTTTTTGGTTCTGGTGGATGTCATAGTCCACCACCTCTGCCTTCCCAGGGAAAATCATTCCAGCTCCTGCAGTAACAGAGGAGCTCCAAACGTACATGTTTTCAGTGATCGGCATAACCAGGTAGTTTAAAGCAAGACCCATTTCTTTTGTTGCTGTTGAGAGCAATTTCCAATGAAATCCTGAGTAGCTTCATGTTTTTTATATGTAACGAGAAAGAGAAACATGTTATAGTTTTCTCATGGAAAGACCAAGTCCCAGGGTTTCCTATAATCTGCTTGAAGGCACTGCTACTCAATTTGTGAAATCCTGCATGGAACACGGCCAGCTGCGGTCATGCCCTTGCTCTCTAGACTGAGTCCAGAGTTTAAGGTCTTATTCTGGTTTGGACTCCTGTGGCTCCTATGCATGGCTCCTGCCACCTAGACCAGGCTGCTTTCTCCTTAAATTATCCTATATTCTGTCCCCTCCTGTGCTCCAAAGCCTCTCACGAGGGGCCCCTAAGTGCTTTCTCAATGGCTCCTACTCTTATTTCTAATGTTCCAGTACCTGAAAGAATTCCCAGTGATTTTCTCAACATAAGACCTTCAATAAAATAATACTCTGTTGTCATTCAATGAAAATTAACCAAAGAATTTTTTTTTTTTTTAATAAAGCTGTGAATACTACCTTTCTACCTCTCTAACAGTGCAGGGAAACTGAAATCCATGAGTATTCCTCCCCATCTCGAACCTTTACAAACTGATAAAACAGAAAATTGGGCAAGGAAGGACACATACTACATTCCCTGAAATGTTATTTGCAACCTTTGAAAAGCAAACTTATAATTTATCTGACCAGGTAACAGCCTCTACTATTTTCCAGACTAACTTAGCAGCAATTAGAAAATCTAGAACACACTCCCATACACCAAAAATAACTCTTCCTTGAAAATCTTAAGTTCTTTGGCAACACGGTGTCTCCGAAATCAGAAATCATTACTATTTTTTTTTATTTTGAGGGGGGTGGCAGGCAGAGAGAGAGAGAGAGAGAGAGAGAGAGAGAGAGAGAGAGAGAGAGACAAAATCCCAAGCAGGTTCTGTGCTGCCAGCGCAGAGCCTGACGTGGGGCTTGAACTCACAAACTGTGAGATCATAACCTGAGCCGAGATCAAGAGTTGGATCCTTAACCGAATGAGCCACCCAGGCGCTCCCAGAATTTGTAACTGTTAAAACACATTTTGGAAATTAATTATCTGACTTTAGAAACAGGATTTTTAGAGCAAATTCTTTTGAGATTTTTGCTGACTTTATAATTAGTGTGCTCACTGGAAGAGACGTCTGAGTTTATCAGAATTTACACAATGGTATTTGCCCTGGCAAATGAGTGAAAAAAGAACGTAACAGAAAACATGCATTCAAAGTACTTTATTGATAATTAACACCAAACAGATTGGGAATTTAAAATATTCTTTCCACTGTTGTTTTTTTTAATGATTTAAACCCACATTCCCAAACTCAGATTATTAAGAGCAGAGGTTCCAAACTTTTATTTAGATAATAAAGCAGCCTTTTGAGAATTTGATGAAAGCCAGGAATTTATTCCCAAGAAACATGCATCTACTCACAATTTTGCATATATTTGGGGGGCAATTCAGCCCCTTGAAATCTGTCCAGGGGTCTGTGGTTAGGAAGCCTGCCGCCAGAGTGTTCAAGGATCTGTGCTGCCTCTTACCCCAGCAACCCTAGCTGCCTCCACATGGTAGACAATGAGTAGACCATAAGAGATCCTTGACATTGTGGGGCTCTCAGGAAGTGAGGTCTACATATCTTCAAAGCCAAAACCTTCTCAATAGACTTGTCAACCCTATGATAAAACAGAATTCTAGGAGAAGCCCTCAGGACACAGCTCAGATTGGCATGATCTTCCATAAATTTGCCAGTAGTGGATTACCTCATGGTACTCTTATTATTCACAATGACTGCCATGTTTTGAGGGCAGTATTGATCTAGGAGCTCTATGGGGCATTGTATACATTTTGATTTCATCTAACCATCAGAATATCCCTGCACTGAGACCTATTAGTACCTTCACTTCAGAGACACTTAAGTGCCTTCATTAAAGTCACAAGGTTGTTACTGAGTAGGGGATTCAAAGGTCTATCTGCAGGATTCTGAGGCCTTGGTGTTAGAAGCAAAGTATCATTTTATATAACCTGCTATAAATCTAATATGGCACCATAACTATATATAGGGTCGTTGTGTTTGACCCCGTGGCTAAGGGTCAGGAGTGTGGCACCTAGGATTTGCCAGCTGGCCTGTACTCTTCTGGAGCCAATGCCACACAATAGCCTAATCCCAGCAAGAACATGAACGGGTGCATGCAAGGATCCGTCCAAGTCCATTTTGACATCTGTAAAATTAACCAAGGAATATTCCCTGTTACTGTCTCAGCCGTAATGTTCACATGTCCTAGTCTCTCCTGCAAATGTGGAAGACAGGTGGAAACTTACAGGGACACCATACAATGAAGAACAATGCATTCTTCTCTAACAATACATGAGGAGAGAACTTTTTAAAAAAATTATGGGGCTTTAGGGGATTTTTTTTTTCAACTTTTAACAGAATGATATTATAAACCCTTACTTACCAACACCTGCCTTTAGCAATTATCTACTCATGGGCAATCTGGTTTCATCTAAACCACAACTCACTCTTCCTACCTATAAATGCTCAATTAGGTGTTCAGATATCAAATAATTGTGTTCATAAATAAGTGGAAACACTTAATGAAGTCCGTGCGGGTAGTAGTTATGGCTACAGTCGGTTTCATTGCCGGAGCCCTGGTGTTAGTTATTCCATGAACTGTGGTCTATGCAGTGAGTACAACATCTCTTAAAGGAAAATAGGAGCTACTCTTGATAGTGAAATACCAAACATCTATCGACTCTACACATCTAAAATATAACCTTATTTTCTATCCAGCTGTGGCCTCTGGAAAATGCACTGCTGTTTGCTGCATTCCACACCGGATTGCTATAAGACTTATGTAAAATGGCACCAATAAAAAAACCCACACAACTAAAAAGAATACTTACTATTCTAAAATTATATTGCTTTGAAGATAAACAATTAGCACCTGGACGTTTCACCTCAGTGAACCTTGCTGACCTGCTTTCTTATTCTATCATTCTAACATTCTTTCTATCTGGGGTTTTGAAAACTCAGTTTATGAACAAAATTATAATATCCTGAGAAGTATTTTCTAGTATTAATGCAAAATATTAAGAACAACAGCCTTGCCGTTGCAACTACATGGCATTACTTATCAACACTGTTCCCAGCTACTTTTTGGGTTAAGCCCCACAGATGCTCTAGAAGTCTCTCTGGGACCCCAAACCCTGTCCTTCCAATCTCAGCTGAATAAAACTAAGCCTTGACTCAAACACTGCGTATCTTATTCACTGGAGCTGCCGTAGACACTTCCTATCTGTGCAATTATCACTGGGAGTATGGACAGATATGGTTCTCAGACTCTGGTAAATCCAACCTCTGCTTTGAATGTGAACATTATATATGCAAGCTTTCTGATGCGAAATATTTTCACAAAACCACATTTGGTTCCGTAATGCCTCAGAGGCTTGGCTTGCTGAGATCGGCTTCTCTAGAGAAGAGCCGTTTCTGTAATAATTCTGCAGAGGTGAGAAAGACCTTTCACAAGGTGAGAGGGAATTCAGTGGGAACAGATCCCAAAGAAGACGGTTATGCAAATTGTATTTAACACGCTCACTTCAAATGACTAGAGAGAGAAATTCTACATAATATTTTAAAACAGAATGTACCCTGTTGGTCATTTGCTGTAGAATGTCTTCAGTGTTTAGAAGAAAACTCAGCAT
Source organism: Neofelis nebulosa (assembly GCF_028018385.1). NCBI lineage: Eukaryota > Metazoa > Chordata > Mammalia > Carnivora > Felidae > Neofelis > Neofelis nebulosa. The sequence goes on from NC_080787.1 coordinate 121,781,317, forward strand.
TTGATGTGTCTCGGCAAAAGTTTCACAATGAGCCACCCCGATTTAACACAGACACCGCCCCTTGGCAAAACCCATATCCCGCCTGAGACATTAAAGCCCACTGGACAGGAGGAAAAAACACGAGGAGGAGTCCGATGGTACAGCTAAAATATTTTCTAAAAACAAGAAATACACAAAGAAAAGAAGCAAAATTATCCCTTGGAGAATCTGTAAAAGCTAGGGTGGATCGTGTAAGCAGGCAGGAGGGATCTGGCACTCTAAACAACGGATTTCCAAACTTTTGATGCTGCTTTATTCATTTCAAATCAGTGATGCTGGCGGCAGCAGCAGATTATAAAAGATCCGAGTGACAAAAGCGACATTTCATAACATAGTAGACTTTTGCTGAAAACAACACTCCAGTTTATTTTTTAAACCCTTATAAAAAGAGAAGTGACTGGGGTGCCTGGGTGGCTCAGTCGGTTAAATGTCCACCTTTGGCTCAGGTCATGATCTTGCAGTTTGTGAGTTCAAGCCCCGCGTTGGGCTCTGTGCTGACAGCTCAGAGCCTGGAGCCTCTGAGCCTCTTCCCACTAATGCTCTCTCTCTCTCAAAAATAAATAAAAACATTAAAAAAATTTTTTTTGAAATGGTTTTTTTTTTTCCCAAAGAGAAGTGACAAGTTCAGAGAATAAACAAACTTTATTTTATAACAGTATTACAGAAAGCAAAATACCATTTAATACAACTTGAAGCTGCTATAAATCTAATCTGGCATCATAACTATACATAGGGTCAAAAGCAAAGGAAAAAACGTTCAATACAGTTAATAGGTCCCTATCAGGTCTCTGGTGTCTGCTGGTAAATGGTACAGCTTCCTCACAACCATCAAAAAACCACCACAGCCCCTGCTTCTCTCCCCGGTGTCCTCAACCTCGTGTGAATCATCCAACTGTCTGAAAGAGACATACCTGCTCCATAACAAAAGGTCAGTTTTACAAGTAGACAAGGAGGTTTAATACAAAGCAAGTGTTCTACACAAGTGTGTTCAAATAATGGAAAGTACTGAAATTTGGACATGTTAAGAAAGAAAGCACTAAGGTTTTAAGCTGCCTGCATATTTTAGCAGAAGGGAAGCCACCATTTTCTCTTCTTCCTCCCTCCTGTTTCTGGAATGCTGCCAAAGAGCACGTGTCTGAGAAGCATTGGCACTGTGGTGCGACAGGGTCTCTCAACACAGTGCGTGGTCAGTGAATTTGTTGGTAATTCTCCAGTCTGGACATTCTCTGACTTTTTACTTTTCCGGCCCAAAGTCAGAGGACTGGAAAGTCAACAGGGTTCAATATAAAAAATATCCCCAGTGAAATTCTCAAACATTAGAAAATTTTCAAGATGTAAGAAATGCTTCTAATCTGTATTAATATCTCTTCGTACAGTATATTGACTGCATCTGAAAATCTGTAAATATTTCCTGTGAGAATTCAATGGGAAGAATCTGGAAGATAGGAAAGCCGCTATTGAAATTAGTCACTGAGTTTCCTTTTTGCACAACAGCACCTGTTCAAGTGAACGGCACCTTACCAGCTTGGGCTGGCTTTGTTCACTATCATTTGATCAAAATGAGCGATTAAAAAGCAGGTAGTTGTACACAAAGCAAACGGGAAAACAAAAACAAAACTCCCTAATTAAGAGAAAAAAAAAAGAATATTTAGAAGTGGTTATAAAACAAAATAATGTATTAAAATGAGAGGGAACAGTATAGACCAGAGCTGTTAAGGTAAGGTTTGGTCGTTGGCATTTTAATTCTTCCGGCTCCTGGTCATGGTTACCAGTCGTAGTATAAATTCGCTGGAGTAGTGGTGTGGCATTAAGACTTGGAATGGTCAAAATTCTTCAGGTTCACAAAGTTGAATGTTGTTTAAAAAAATGCATTTCTAGGAGGAAAAAAAGGGACAAGTGTTAAATATTCCAAAGACAGAGACTTGAAAAAAAAAATTAACATTCCATCCAATTCCAAATTAAGTAACCAACAGTTACTACCTAATTCTACAATACACAGCATGTTTTCCAGAAGACCAGCACTAAGGACTTACTCCACCCTGAGGAGGCCTTACACTGTGTGGGGAACTGACTGCGCACCGAAAACAACCGGCAACTAAGAACACACACAAAAAGACTTAGTTATAAAACAGGTAATTCATACATTAAAAATCCATAAAGGAGAAACCCATGTAGACTTCAAAGCTAGATTCAAGGAAGGAGGAAAAACAAAGTCCATTCTGACTTCTTTGGAGTGAACAGAAACAGTGCTTCAGGTGGGAGAACAGAATGGGGAAAGAGGTCAGGAAATGAGATGGTGTTCAGGGGGGTATGCAGAGTAAGGGGGCAGAAGGGGTCGCGAGAATGAATGAGGAACAGGAGAGTGAGAAAATGGACATTACTGGGGATAAGTGATAATAAAGTAAGTAACGGCAGGTCAGGTAAAAAATATTAGGTCTAGTTTTTAATACCCGGCTGACAAGTACAAAATTGATTTGACAAAAAAAAAAAAAAAAAATGAATTCAGGAAGCACGTTCAGATGAACGAACAGCTCTCAGTGTGCTGTGATGATCCAGAGTAGAGAGCAAGAGGCAGAAGACAGGTCAGAGAGCCAGGGGGTGAGTGGCGGGTCCACTGAGGGCAGGACAAGCCCAGGAGAGGAGGCGGCTGGTTTTGAGGAAGGCTTGAGATGGCCTGATTTTGGTTCTGACAACCTCGCTGAAGCTTCAGTGTGAGGGACAGGCTACAGGTGGGGAGGAGAGAGACAGGAAGGCCAGGTATGCCTGCTGGCTGATGGGGATGTGAGTGCCACAGAAACCAAGTGCAGAGCGGACTGGGAGGTACCCCCGCTGGAGTACAATCAGAGGGTGGTGTCTGGGAAGAAAGTACCAGAGAGCACCATCAGGTTTGGAGTCTGGGACCTCAAAAGCAGAGGGAGAATGAAAGGTGTAAGGCGCAGGTGAGGTCTTAGGACCACGGATGTGGATTTGCAGGTTGGCACAAAGGGTAAGTAAAACTGGCAGGTGAACTAGTCTTTGCAAATATAAGGAAAAATGAGAGACGAGTCCCGGGGAAGCCCATAATCAAAGGGGCGGGGGGGGGGCGGGTAGAAGAGAGGACTAAAAAAGGAGTGGATAGGGAGATAGACAAAAAGTAAGGATGGTGCATTAGCCCCAAGAGTGAAAAGCGTTTTGAGAAGGCAATTTTTCACTTTCTACTCCAGCTTGGTTGGAAGTTTTGGCAAAAGGTAGGTGATTACAGAGGACAGTGGAGAGTGGTAATTAAGGTCCTTTCCAAGAGATATGGCCTCAAAGTCAGTTAGAATGCACACCCCCTTGTCTTGGTAAAATTGTCTTGTTTTAATGGAAAAACTCCCCACTACTGAGATTTATCATATGTATTATTCTAGCCTCTTGATTACACAGGATAGATTAATCAAATTCACTGTCTCCCACCTGTTGTCTGCTTTTGGCTATTTCATTACTCATTAGGACTTTGCTCGATTCCAGGTTGGGCAGGGGAGGGGGGCACATCAATGGAGAAAACACAAAGTCATCCTTTTTTAGGTTAGTAATTATGAACAGAAACTTGAGGGCTGGTGAGAGGGAATAGATAAAACTACCAATCAAATTGGAACTGGGAGTTATCTGTGACCTTCAGTCACACTATCTGTCCTTGATCTTTGCGAGCTGGTTGCTCTGTTCTTCTTGCTTAGTGAATATGCATTGCTTCTTGAAGCCAGCTGCCACTCCGCCCAGCTCAGGTTATAGAAAGTGAACCTCTCATGTCACCAGTGCCTGGAAACCTACAGAAAGAGTGAGGTTTAAGCTCCGATTCTCCATTTCCTCTACGTTCCATGTCATGTTACTCCACTGAATCTGTTTTCACCAAATATAAAAATTTCAATTTCGAAAAGAAAGCTAAAATTAAGCTTGTTTCAAAGTCATTAGCAGACAAGTAAACAGGAATCTAGGCGTATATAGGAATTGAATGAGAGATCTTGATTTCAAAGAGCTTCAATGTTTATTGAAATATATGTAGAGAAAAAGACATAGTTACTCATGTAAACTCAAATGTCATTTACTTTCATTTATTTGCAATCAAACCACTATAAAGTAAAACAAACCAATTTCCTCTTCTGGTAATAAGTATTACAAATGACAACCTCAACACACTCTTAGAATTCCAAACAGTTTTCAGAAGGATAGAAAATTACACTTATTGTAATTTTAATGTTAAATGCATTCTTTTCCCCATTCCTTAAGAAGCAGTAAATCAAATGGAACTCTGAGCTAATCAGATATTCAGTATTGCAGAACATCCCAGTTTCTCACTGTTCTGGGTGAATAGGGAGTGATTTATTGTATGAAGTTTATAATTGACACATCCACCTATCTTTTTCTGACTGCTTCCTGTACTTAAACATATATGGAAATAGATTCCTGCAAGTAGTAAACATCTAAGCTTTTGAACAAAGAAGGAGAAAAGGATGGAATCACCAACGCCACTGATACACAAGCATCAGACATTTAAATTTTTTTCTGTTCTTCTGGCATGTATCTGTGAGAGAGGAAAAAAAACCTTCATAGCTGACTTTTTAACAGACTACATTTTAGCTCTAAATGATTTATTACCCATCCCAATCAAACTGAAAACTAGGCCCTGGTTCTTCATACAAGGGCTTCCTACAAGAACTCTTTTTTTTTTTTTTTTTTTTTTTTTAAGCTTGAATTCTCTCTCTTTCACAATAGTCTGGATACCTTATTTTGTCAACAGATTGACAGGCATTAATCGCTGGCATTAATTATTATCTTTGCCCCTTTTGGCAATATCATAATGGTCACCTTGAGTTTGGATCGGATCAAAGCATTGAAGTATATGAATTATACATTATGTATTAGAGTTTTGGTCAAGTAAACAAAACAGAAGCCCAAACCACTGTTTCCATGCTTTAGTTTCCCACCCCTAGACTATATACAATGTCAGTGAGCGTTACTGACTACTACAGTGCAGTTCCCCTAGCCTCTGTCCCCCTCTTTGGGCCAGAGTGGGAACAGGTCAAGGTGGCTGCCTCATCTAATCACAGATCTAACTCTATATCCAAATGCTTCAAGGATATGTACCAGTTGCCTATTCCACCTTAAGTCCTCACAGAGGGTTCCAAACAGTCAAATTTATCTTAATGTGCCTGACGAACAGTGGGAAATCAGCCAAATTCAAGCACAGGGGTTTTATCGCTGCATCTGAAAAGCACAACCTCAGAGTTTCCAGAGACAGGGGCTCTCACACAGGGGTTTCAAACATGAGCATGCTCTATTCCAGAAACAGATTCGGTAAACTGCAAATGTGCACTTGTGAAAGAGTATTTGACCCAAACCACTAGAAATACTGCCTGTAAGTGGTAAAGCACTCATCTGAAGGGGACTCTCAATAAACATGCAAAAATGTGGGTTTTATCCAAAATAATTAAAATAATGCAAGAAACCATAACATTTAGCTTCGGATTAAGATTCAATTACAATAGAGCAGTAGTACAGCCAGAGATCTTGAAAACATGAGTAAAATATTTATGTAAGAGATAATCCAACTCTTTCCTAAATAAAAATGTGGTCCATGCACCCAGGTGTAACGTTCAGCTTTAAATACAATAGTTTATGGATTTCAGTTATTACTGATGCTAAACCATCTTCCTTGGTCTTTAATTTGAATATTTGATTTTAATTTTTAAACTGAATTTTCATTCTAAGAGGGGTCCTAGAGCCAAAAAAGTAGGAGAAGTTCTATTCGGTTAACCCAGGGAACAGCCAATGCTCACAATGTTTATAGCACCACTATGATGCAGACCGACCAGTTCTCCAAGTCTGCAGATCCTGAGGGAGAGACGTTTTGGCGGGGGGGGGGGGGGGTGGGTGGGTGGGGGGGGGTGGGGTGGGGGTGGTAATGAAGTCAAAGCCATTTCATAATCACACTGAGCCATTAGTTGCCATTTCCGGGGAATGGACATTTTCACTGATAGTGACACAAGGGTGAGTGCCCCTGTTGGCATCATGACACACAGGTCAAAGCAGTGCTACCAAACTGTACCAAAGTCACTGTCTGTTACCACCGCGCACTCTCGGTGACATAGAAGCAAAGAAGGTAAGGCAGCAGGCAGCTTCACTTAAGGATGTCCTTGATGAAACACAGAAAATAAAATTACTGTCTTACATCTCAACCGCCGAGTTCCTGTCTTTTTAACATTCTGTGGAATGAAATGGAAAATGGGCATAGAACACTCCTGCGGCATACAGATGGACGGTGGATGTCTAGAGAAAACAAGTCCTGCTTGGATTGTGAATTGAAGAGGCTGCTTTTTCATAACCACCTTTTTTATTTGAGAATTACTGGACGGCAAACCATGTTATTCAATTTGGCAGGCATTTTCTTGAAAATGAGGTGAGCCTGTCTGTCATTTCAAGGAAAACAATGGACGATACTTGTGGCTGGTGATAAAATTCAAGCTTTGAGGTGAAACTGGGATTTTGGAAAACTAGTCCAGCCACCATGAGCTTGACAGCTTCCCAATATTTAAAGACTCTTATGAGATCAGTGGCCACCACTGTTTTTAGTGTCTCACTCATTGTGCCTCTTCCAGGATTTCATATCATTGGAACCACACACTACCTGTAGCCTTTCAGACACGCTTCTTTCACTAAGTGATTATTTTGAGCTATTTTAATAAATATTTTACATTTGTTCTGTTTAATTTGTAATGTGGTAAATTTCAATAATCTTGATTTTTACTAGGGTGAATTTTGGTAGATATACTTCACTTCGACAAAAGCTCTTTGGGTTCTTTGGTAATATTTAAGAGAGTAAAGTGTCTGAGGACCATTAACCTTAGAAATTGCTTGTGTAGCCTCTGCTGTCCCTAACCTATCACTGTTTCCTTCTCTCGTGGATATCTGTGTGCTTGCTGAATTTAGAAGGAAAAATTAAATCTACTGTTGTTGTTTGTGTTATTGTTGTTGTTTTTCCTTTTTGGTCAAATGGTCAACAGGTCAGCACCTGTTCAACAAATAGTTCAGGGAAATAACTTTGCTTCACCTGCTTTGCCTGAACATACTAATGCTGCTATGGTGCCCCTCACTTCAAGAGGCTCTCCAGTGGCCCCCGGGAGACTCTGGTCTCACCTTCAGGTCTTGGACCTGGTTGCCTTCCACCCCCATCTCTGTCTCTTCTGAGTGCCAACTATATTGCGCTTGATAACGTACACGCTAACACAACTTCACTTCAAAGACAAAAGTTCAGAGTTTGCTAAAATCACATCGATTTACTTAAGTATTTTTGCTTTCAAGAGTCAACTTTGAGATGCTTTCTCCAAATTTCCATTTGTTAAAAACAAAACAAAACAAAAACCCACGCCTGACTTTCGCGCACAACTCATTCCCGTTCCAGAGGGAGGTGTCAGGAAGAGCACCTTCTTTCCTTCCACACTGTAAATGGCCAAAGCTCTCTTTAGGCTTTGAGCCAATTACACTCCCTTACCTTTGAGGACAGTAAGGGAGTGATATTAGGGATGCCAGCAGGCCAGTTAATGGAGTTTTCTTTAAAGCTAACAGTAAATTTTTTTAATATTTATTTTTGAGAGAGAGGGAGGGAGGAAGCGTGAGCAGGAGAGGTAGCAGAGAGAGAGGGAGAGAGACAGAATCCCAAGCAGGCTCTGCACTGTCAGCACAGAGCCTGACATGGGTCTCTAACTCCCAAACCATGAGATCATGACCTGACTTGAGAGCAAGAGTCAGATGCTTAAAACAACTGAGCCACCCAGGCGCCCCTAAAACCCACAGTAATTTTTCTATTGGAATCTTTATACTTGACACATTCAAGTCCCTATTAAAGAATTACTACCACACAGCAATTTCAGAACATCCTGTCAAATGAAAACATCAATTTTACCTCATTTTTAAACACTGTTATTTTATAAAATATGGATTTACTTATTCACTTAGCTTTGTATCATAGCTGCAACCTCAAAGACCTTTTGCACAAAATTTTTCTAAAATGAATCATGTTTCAAGTACATTGGTGGGAGTCTGTTATTTGAAAGATTCCCGTCATGAAGCCTTCTGCAAAGCAGCATGTAGTGTGGGTTCAGACTGACCGTGGGTCAGTTGAGCTCTGTCACTCACCATCTGTGTGACTTAGGTGAGAGACTTAACCTCTCTAGGCCTCCGTGTGTCCTCGTCGACACCTAAAATAGCCGTAAGAACTAGTTCTCAAACTAGTTGGCACAGTTCTCAGACAAAGCGGGGCACAGAGCAGGCAACCAATGAATGTTAGCCAGTATTATTTTTATAGATTTTCATAGAGGAGACTTCAAATTTTGTTGGGTTTGGTTCCACCTTAAGTTCTGTTCTACTCTTGAAGACAGACACTGAAGACCGTGTCGGTTTCCCTGTTAATAATTGCTCGAACCGATGTAATGGTTCCCTTATAGGATGCTTCACCTAATCTAGCATGCTTTCAGTCAACCCCACACTCTCCTGAGGGATTTGACCTTCCTGAAGAACAGTGCCGAACATGCCCTTCCCCTACTCACGTACCCTATGCAGATGACCTACACAGCAAAGTCTAATCTGAGGTACTGACACGCAAGGTCAGGACCTTCCATCTGCAATTTGCCGTTGACAAGTCTTTCCAGGTCTGCGGAGACCTCAACACACGCCCACGTGTAGGATTTGCTCTTCCTGATACCATACCATTGCTTCTCCACATGCTCTTTCCTCTCTGCTCGCCTCCATCTGTTCGAATCCTCCCCAGCACTCTGCACAGAGTGGCTTCCCTGTTGCCTTTTCAGGGAGGTCTTCTCAGAAATGCCCATCAGAAACTCTCTCTCCTCCGGTCAACTTTCACAGCCCTTTATGAAGGCTACTCTTAAAACACTATTTTTTACTCTCTATATTATTAGCATTCGCGTTCCTATGCTTTTACCTCCTTGTCACAACAACTATCATAGTGCTTCGAACGTGGTCCTTTCACAATGGTACCCACTGGTGAATCCACGAGTGAATATAACAGGGACGGATCTGCAAGGCAAGCCTGAAGAGCAGGGGTTCGGGAGGGGGGGAAAACTGGTTTCCTTCTTCTGTTCTCTTTTGTTAAATAACTACACCTATAATATCTTGGGAGGACTCTGCCTTCTTTAAGAACCTGGCTTTCCTAAATCTTTCAAGCTCTGACAAAGATTTCTAAGAGTAGTTAGTATTTGGCCCGAAAGCTGGAATAAGATCTTCTGGTTCACTCTGCTAAGTTTAAATCTTGTGGGAACTTGATGTGAAAGCATTTTACAAAATCTTAAAGCTTCGTTTAAATTACAAGTGGACTAGGGCGCCTGGGTGGCGCAGTCGGTTAAGCGTCCGACTTCAGCCAGGTCACGATCTCGCGGTCCGTGAGTTCGAGCCCCGCGTCAGGCTCTGGGCTGATGGCTCGGAGCCTGGAGCCTGTTTCCGATTCTGTGTCTCCCTCTCTCTCTGCCCCTCCCCGTTCATGCTCTGTCTCTCTCTGTCCCAAAAATAAATAAAAAATGTTGAAAAAAAAAATTAAAAAAAATAAAATAAAATAAATTACAAGTGGACTAGAGAAAGGATATACTCAGTATCTGGTATTCTAGCTAGGCCTGTATCAATATTAGGTTCATTAAGACAAGGAGATGAGAAAACATTTCTCTGTGGCATCAAATAAAAGTTGCACTTAAAAAAACAGTATCAAAACCCCTTATATCTTTTAGGGAAAAAAAAAACCTTTGAAAGCATATACGAACAGAACTTACTTACTAAGTATTTATTTTGCATTTTCTTTAAACAGGAAGGTTAGTGGGAATCAAAAGAATTCATCTCTAGACCCAACTCTCTAGCTTACTATTAGTTTACATTTTCCCCCACATCTTCAGAATCCAGTATGTTATTTTGTACTGACAGTACATCAAGTGGGAAGTATTTTTCATATTTTAAGTAGCCACATGTGAGTACTGGCTATCGTACTGGACAAATCGAGATTCCCACTTGCTCTAAGGCTAACGGAACTATTTTCATCCATAAGCGTTACATCAACATAGGGCCAATAAGTCACTGAATGTAATTCTCATGGGGTCGGGAGTATCTAAAACACACGCACGCACGCACTCACACTCATCGGTTACCATAGCAAAATTCTCTCCTAATGCCACCCACAAATTTACATTTTTAAAAAACAGTATCTGGGATGACTAACATGGGAGAAGTTATTCAGACAGATGAAACTATACTTAGCTCTACACATGGACGGCATTTAGGATTCCTGAGTAGAAATGACCTTTGCAAATTACTTTATTCTCTAGGATTCTAGTTCCTCATTTAAAAAGGAGGGGGGGTTGAGAGAAGATGCTCTATAAGCAGTTTAAGATTGAATATTCTTTTAACTTTCATACTCTTCAATGCGCCCTTGTCTCGGGTATAATAAAGGCACAATGTCAGGGCCACCTCCTCAGAGGCCGGCGGCTGAACACATCAGTAGCGAGACTGGGTACCAAGGGCCTCAGCATGAAGAGCCGCTGGGGACCCAGAGCTCTCCCCTCATCTGAGGGGGGCAGTGCCTCCTCAGCCTTTGCCGCCATGACAGGCAGCAGAGTTTCTCATGTTTCTGAAGTTGTTCAAAGCCTTCCCATTTTAAGCACCATTAATCCAAGTTCTAAAAAAATACTGTTTGGGCCAAAAAACAAAACAAAACTTTGGGTATCACCTTCATGACTCTAATTTGCCAATTTTGCCTCAGCCTCCCCACCCCTTTGGGGCTATTTTTAATTCTCAATAATGAAAAACTGGAAAAAATATGCAGTATTTGTGACTAAGAGGTTAATAGCCTTAATAAATCTGTAAGAGATAATAAACACCTGAACAGAAAAAGGGGAAAAAACTGGCAACTCAAAGAAATGAAAATTGTGAGGTGTATGTGTATTTTAGCTTCACTAGCAATTAAAAAAAAAAAAGAAAAGAAATACATAATTAAAAAAAGGAGGGGGGGGCAAATGCTCTTTCCTCACCAGATTGGCAAAGATTTCTTAAATGTTTTACAATCTTTAATTGCAGGCAATATGCCCAAAAGAAACCATTGTGGGGCGCCTGGGTGGCTCAGTCAGTAAAGCGTCTGACTTCGGATCAGGTCATGATCTAGTGGTTTGTGAATTCGAGCCCCGCGTTGAGCTCTGTGCTGACAGTTCAGAGCCTGGAGTCTGCTTTGGATTCTGTGTCTCCCTCTCTCTCTCTGCTCCTCCCCTGCTGATGCTCTGTCTCTCTCTCCCTCAATGTAAAACATTTTTAAAAATTAAAAAAAAAGAAAAGAAACGAAACCCTGGGTGGCACACCAACTCTAAGCAGAATTCTAAAAACATTTGCACTTAGAAAACAATGAAGTTCATGCCCCCAAAATGTACACACAAGTGTCATCTTTGCAGCTGTGTTTAACTGTGAAAACAGAGGAATAACCTAAATGCCCATCAACAGGTGTCACGTAAACCCCTCACGCATCCATTCAGTGGCTATTGAAAAACGATGAGATAATGGCAAGGAAGGTTATCTGCAATGTACCGTTAAGTGGAGGGGGGACAAACAGGCTATATAACAGAGTCAACAGTAGGAGCCTACACAAATAGAGGTGGGAATGTGTGACTGTGTACGTGTTCACACAGACACACTGTGAAAGGGAATTATCGACCTCCAGGAGCGGGGGAATTATGGGTCACTTGCATTTTCTGCTATCCCTCCTTTTTTAAAAACTTATAATTGCCTCTATTATTACCAGGAAAAAAAAAAAACCAATAAAGATCATTTCATCTTCAAAAACAATAGTGAATAGTAATTCTGTCCAAGGGCAAACCCTGGGAAATTAGTGGCTACCAGGCGCTAACGAATGCACAACAGCAGTGGTGTCCAGTGCCTCTTCCGTTGGGCAGTTCAAGTCTATTGGAGCTGACTCCTTGATAGCACCTGCCGGCTTTAAATGTTAAATGCAACATTCCACAGCACTGCAAAGTGAAAACTGGCCGTGCCTGAAAGCCACGAAGTCCAAAATGGCTTTCGAAGTCTCTGTACAAATCTTCATGTTAGGTTTGATTAATCTACACTGAAAACTAATGCTAATTTTAGGTATGAGACTAGCACAAATGAGGCAAAGGGAATAAAATGAAAATGCAACACAGTTGATATGCTGGAAGAACTCCTGGCTCCTGAACTGGAAACAGTCATCTGGAAGTCAATGGGTTTGTGCTTCCCCTTTTAAAAACAGAGTGATGCCCATCAGGGCCCACATGCAATTAGCTAGAACTCAGTTTGGCTACCAGTTCAGCCAATGTGGCTCTTCTCTCCTGTCAAGTCAGTTAGATAATGAATGCTAATTTCCTGTTTGGCTTTCGAGTTCATTTTGAAATCCTGAATATCACCCTGACTCTGAAAGGTGAGCTTGGATGCAACATGATCTTATTTAGAAATCAGTATTCATGGATGCCCAACAGCACAGGAAGCAACAGCACTAACTTAGAGTTATTTAATGTGGGAGGGAGATTGGGACTCAAGGTCTACCTCAAAGGAAGGATGGATTTACCGGGTTTGGGGTAATCCCAGCGCTAGTTCTGGTGGCTCTGTGAAACCCGGTACAGTGCTCTCCATCTTCTTGGACAACAAGTGCACAGAAAAGCCAAAGGCCCGATCACTGTGTTGTCAGCTTCTTGAAAGCACTCTCCATGCGAAATCCCTATGTCCTCAACCTGTTACAGGGCTCCATTTCACTACCGGACTGAGGCAGCTGTGACAAATCCCCAGGCTGATTTCATACCAACGAGTGCAGAGGACATGTCCACTTAATTTCTTTGCCATATTTAATACTTACTCTCTCCTTCTTGGAGTTCTCTTCTGCAGCTTTCATGACACCCTTTTGTCCTCGTAGTCTTCCTACTTTTCCCCTCTCCTCCTGTTACATCCCCTCTGACCCGGCTCAGGTCACTCAAACCAAAGGCTTCCTCACTAGAGCACACATTCACATGACCTTCAGGCCTCCCCCTCCTGCTCAAAGCCTGTTGTGATTTCTCTCAAAGCTCCTGGCAACTTCCTGGACCTCTCCACGTGCACGTAGACCTCTCACGTGCAGCTCAAACTCAACATGTCTGGGGTAGAATATTCCAATTTTTATTTTATTCCTAAGATCAAGAAGGGTTCAAAGCTGACTCTAAAGGCTACAAAAAGTTTTTACAACGTGCCTTGGAAGCAAACTCTTTTGTATATTCTATTACCATCCTCAGTTCACACGTGGCAGAACAGATACACAGAAAAGTGAAAGAGCCCACACAGGTCACACACCTAGGAGATAGATTTGAACCCAGAAGATCTGCTATGCTATATTTCCTCTTAACAAACAGACCACCCGGTAAATTTCCAAATAACCCTGCTGTGGGCGTGTGTGTAAGACAGGGCCTTACAAATTCACTGCCAAACTCCCTCCAGAATGCCTAAGGCAGGTGCTCTCTCCTACAGTACCAAGAACAAAAAATACACCTTGCTTTAAGATAGCTAAGCCAAGGGGCGCCTGGGTGGCTCAGCTGGTTAAGTGACTGGCTTCGGCTCAGGTCACGTTTTTGCGGTTTGTGAGTTTGAGCCCCTCGTCGGGCTCTGTGCTGGCAGCTCAGAGCCTGGAGCCTGCTTCAGATTCTGTGTCTCCTCCTCTCTCTTCCCCTCCCCTGCTCACACTCTGTGTTTTCTGTGTCTCAATAATAAATAAATGTTAAAAAAAAAAAAAAAAAAAAAAGACAGCTAGCCAAGAAGACTGGCCATACTGCACATGACATATGGAAATAACACACGTATCCCATGAATAAATGAAATTACAGGTACCACCATCAACTCATTGGCTCAAGCCAGAAACATGGGATTCTCCCCTGCTCAATCTTCCCAACTCACTAACCTCCATATCCCCGTGCAGTCACCAAGTCAGAAGCCTCTATCTCCTTACCATCTCTCAAATACATGAGGCACACCTTCTTCTCTGGATAAAGCTTAGCCTCTTTAGTGTGGCTCATAAGACCCTCTATGTTTGGGCCTCCTCCTCTCTGCACCCCCTCACCTTCCATCACTCTCCTTCCTACACGTGTCCTGCAACCCAGCTGTGCCTGATGGTGTATCCTTTGTAGAGGGTCAGGTTCACAGTACCAGATCTTGCCTGGAATGGCCTCTTCCGTGCCTTTCTTCATCCAGCTATTCCGACTTTCTTGGAGGCTCAGGTGAGAAGCCCCATCCTCATGCACCGATTTTTGTTCCCGCCAAACTCAGCTCAGAACATATCTTCAAACTAGAGACCCTCTTTTGCTATAATGATTTATTGTGAATGCGGAACTTGTTTGATTTCAGAGTCCATGGTACACATTCGGGGATACCCAAAGGGCGTTCCATAGATCTGGTGTAACAAACAAGAAAACAAGCGAGTAAAACGAATGAATGGACGAGAGGCTGCTCCTCCATCATTTCCTCCTCTGGCTGCTCACTGCTTTCAGAAGAGAAGGAGGCATTGTCTGCTTTTTATCCTACATGAGGGATTATTCCAGGAGCCACAGGGACTTGTTTGAAGTCTGGGCTGAGAGAGGTCATGGTGCCAGCTGAGGCAAAGTCACGAGCTCCCCCTCCTGGGGCTCATTCTTTTGAGGCCACACAGACCAAACCATCCAGTGGGACTCTTCCTCCTCATCAGGACAGTCAGGGAGCACCAGTCTAGTGGTGACAAGGCCATTAACATTTTGTGTCCATTTGAGGGATCGGAAACATGCATTTAGGATAAAATGGCAGGAGGGAGTTGTCCTTAACACAACATAAAAATAAAAAGTTACAGAGAAGTAGTGAAGTCCCCCATGCGTTGCGTGTTTCCCTTCTTCCCAGACCGTGCTCACTCCTCTCTGCCTCACAGCCGCCCAACCTGCAGCCGAGTGCCGGCCTCGGGAGGTTCAGCCCTCTGCGGGTTCCTCTTTCACCATCTTCTGTTTGCTCCCCTCTCCCCTACTTTCAATGCTTGATCAAAAGCTCAGAGCTACTCTAAAGGAAGAGGTCGGGTCAGATCAGGAGGAGAGCTGCTTGCGTCTGAGAAAGGGAGATGGGGCAGATATATCATCAGTAGTTATTTCTTCTTTTCTGGTCCTGCTCTTTGCCTCTGCCCACCTGGCTGCCTCTGTGGGATCCTGGCAGGGCAGGTGGAGAGCAGCTGGAGGGGTTCAGACACACTCCTCCTCTCAGCCCCGACAGGCACCAGGCAAGGGATAGTGTTCAAGAACAAACTGCAGCCAGCGGGGGGTGGGGATGCTTAGATGGCTGCAGACACAGGTAACTCCGATTTGTCCTTCAGATTTCACTCAAACTCGGTTTCTCAAGTAAAAGGTTAAATTTACAATATTTGGCTCTCTCCTACTGCATTACTTCCTTAGAGCAGTGAGCACATCTGCAATTACATTTTGTTTGCTCATATTTGCACCTCCCTTCCTGGAGCGGATCCTTCCCGAGGAAGGGGACCATGTTTGTTTTGTTTACCAATTTGAATCCTCAGTGCCTAAGCTCTACCCTAGAACACTTTGGTACTCATTAAGGATTTTTTTGAATGGATGGATGAATCTTTCCAAATTTACCTAGTTTGCTCACCTTACACGTGAATTTACATTTTAACCTCCTAAATCTGTTTCACAAGGCTGCTTACAAAGAGGTCCTCTGAGAGTCAAACTTCAAAGGCTGTGTGTGTGTGTGTGCGTGCACGCACGTGTGCATGTGTGGACACGCACCCACTGAAAAAAAGGAGTAAAAGGTGCTAGGAATAACTGATATGACCAATTCACATTAAAACTTGTAAGACAAATATTGAAAAGTCAATTGTATCTTCCTAAACCAGCAACAGCTAGAGAAGATTCATAAGAGCTCTTTTGGGTAAGAAAGTAACACAAGTTGGTTGGAAGACATCAAAGAACACCTATAAATGGAGAGAGATATTTTATGTTTGTGGGAAAGAAGATTTAATATCATAAAGATGTAATTCTCACCATACTGAGCTACGAAGTGGGTGCAGTTCCAATTAAAATACCATAGGATTATCTTAGAACTCAACAATCCGATTCTGAAATTTATATGGAACGCCAGGAGCCCAGAATAAAGACACTCGAAAAAAACACAATTGGGAGACACATCCTACCAGATTTCAAGACTCATTTTAAAGCTATAATAATTGAGGCAGTATGGCATTGGAGCAGAGATAGACACAGGAAACAAGTAACAAGAAACATCCCCACGTATACAAGAAAACTGATACATGACCTGCAGATTAGAGAGGGAAAGGATGGGCTCTTCAATAAACAGGGCTGGAATGCTGGTACTTATAAAGGAAACAAACGATCACTGTTTCTTATCACACAGAAAAACCGATTTCTTATGGATTAAGGATTGATCTATGGAAGGCAACATTAACATGCTTTGATCAATAGTATCTTTAACACCTCAGGGTATGGAAAGAGCATAAGCCATAAAGAAAAGCATGGAAATTAAACTGTATTAACTCTATTAATAACTACATTCAATATACTAACTATATTGACCTCTACTTCAAATAAAAGACAAACCACAAACCCAAAGATACCTGCAACACATAAATCCGTAACAAAGGATTAGAATCCAGAATCCATCAAGATCAGTAAGAATGAGAAAGTTATAGGTCATTTCGTATTAGTTCAGTATAAACTAAAACATCAGAGGGGAGTTTGAGCAAGCATGGGAGCCATCACTTCTGTGTAAGACACCTGGCCTGACCATGAGGTGTATTCTGTGACCGGCATTCCTGTGAGGTATGTATCCATTAACCGATCAGTGTAAAAGCATTTTAAAAACAAAAAAGCAACTTGGTATATGTGCTATGCAAAAAACCTACCTTTTAAAACCCTAATACAAACGTAATTATGAACATTTACCCATTTCACTAAGAATTCTTTAGCACAACTTTTAGTGGCTATATTTTAGTCATCACACGGAAACAGCCTAAGATATAACCAATCCCTACTGTTGGCCATTTAGACTGTCCGTGTGACTGTGTGTGTTTGGGTGTATGTATATGTGTGTGTATATATATATATATATATATATATATATATATATATATGTGTGTGTGTGTGTGTATGTATATATATATATATACACACACATATATATACATATATATACACATATATATACACATACACACACATGCACATATATATACATATATATGATAAATACTCTTGTAAGTAAACCTTTGTATACATCTCTGATTATTTAAGATAAATTCTTAGCAATGGTTTAAATGGTAGGTACCTTTAATGTGGATTTTGCCAAATTGTTCTCTAGGAAATATTACTAATTTATAAAGCTGCACAGGACTATTATTTTTCCTCTCTTAACCTCCCCAACACTAGTTAAAAACAAAATTTGCCAGATTTATAAGTGAAAACTTGTACACTAAATTTTTAATTTGTATTGATTTAAATAGTGAGGCTGAACATTTTTTGTTTATTGTTCACTTAGTTTCTACGTGGTTTACTTAACTCTTTGCCCATTTTTCTACTTACATGCTTAATTTTTTGATGAGACCCAAGAGTTCATAATATATTCAGGATATGGACTCCTTCTCTGCCAGGCATATTGAACTTTGTCATTTATCTTCTACTTTGGTTTAAGTTTTAAATTTTTTATATAGCCAAAGCAATCTTTTCCTTTTTGGTTCATTCTCTAATATATAATTTTTCATGTATATTTAAACGAATTAACTCATCTCCCTTTTGTGCCCCCTACAATAAAAATGCCTCATCTAAATGAAGGCAATAGCACCTTCTTCAAAGGGTCATCGTAAATGTCAATTAAGACAACCTATACTGATATACCTTGGTTTGGTTTTTTTATATCTACATATAAATTTTATTTTATTTTTTAATGTTTTTATTTATTTTTCAGAGAGAGAGAGAGACAAGAGAGACAGAGAGAGACAGGGGGTGGGGGAGACAGTGGGTGTGAGTGGGGGAGGGGCAGAGAGAGAGGGAGACACAGAATCAGAAGCAGGCTCCAGGCTCTGAGCTGTCAGTACAGAGCCTGACGCAGGGCTTGAACTCATGAGCCGTGAGATCATTACCTGAGCTGAAATCGGACAACTAACCGCCTGAGCCACCCAAGTGCCCCTATACTGATATACTTTGCCAACAGTAAAACAATATAGAAATGTCAATTATTAGCAGCCCTCAGTACATGACAGTTATTAACATTACATGTCCATTGGACAGCAGAGTTAATAACTATATGCAGGTAACGTGAGTAGATATATTTGGGATAATAAAGTCTGAAAAAATCACATGGACCACAGGAGACAGACACCGTGAGGGAGTACATTTCACGTCCCTCGGCGAGTTGAGGAGCGCAAACGGTCAAGACAGAAGCCCCAGAGGATACAGACGCTTACCTTACTTACTCTTCCCCTTCTTCCAACTCCGTCTCTTTGTGCACCACCACTCTCGTGACCGACATGTCGGGGTGCTGCTCTCTGGCTTCCCTGATGGCCTGGGCCAGCGCCTGCCAGAGTCAGGAGAGAGCACTGTGAGCACAGCAACGGGCTGCTTCCCAGGTTGGGAAGACAGACGTACGCTGATGAACTGGGATTCCATGGCAAGCAAAGATGGCTTTATTGCTTTCTTTGAGGGAGCAGGGATTTTAAGTGGGCTCATAATTCTTTTTAGAGAATGCTTCTCACTTCCCCAAATTTCCCATTTCCCCCCAGTCTTTTCATTTTTTTTTTCAACGTTTTTTTTTTGTTTTTTTTTTTAATTTATTTTTGGGACAGAGAGAGACAGAGCATGAACGGGGAAGGGGCAGAGAGAGAGGGAGACACAGAATCGGAAACAGGCTCCAGGCTCCGAGCCATCAGCCCAGTAACCTTTCAGCTGACAGAGCCATCAGCGGGGCTCGAACTCACGGACCACGAGATCATGACCTGGCTGAAGTCGGACGCTTAACCGACTGCGCCACCCAGGCGCCGCCCCCCCCCAGTCTTTTCAAATGATACATGTACAAGAGACATGCAGACTCTGAAGCCCAGCCCCGTACTCGCCACGAGACTTGGAGAAAACAGATCTTCTCTGATCTTCATATTCTCACCTGTAACCTGAGACTAACGCTAAGGTCGTGAGGATCATTTTGAGGTTCACTGTGCAGATTGGAGGAATGATGTAACAGCCTGTCTATTCACCCACAGGTACTTGCTGTCACACAGCTCAAATGCCAAGACACAGGACCAGACCAAACCAGACCAGACCACAAGCTACCCTTGTGGTTTCTCACTAGCTGTTTGAGGTAAGATGTTTGTTGAGCTGTTATGTTGCAGGAAAAAGATCTATAAACTTCTAGGGCACAGAACAAAAACGGCAGCAACACTGATAACATACAATTGCAAAGTGAAAGGACAGAGACAGACTACTCTTCAGCAAGTACAGGTCTCTATTTTACAGTCGAAAACACTGAAGGCACAAAGATCAACAGGTCGTGCTTGAGGCCATCCTGCGGCTGGGCCACAGGGCAGGAGCAAGACTGGGACGCCACTCCACTGGCTCCTAGGCTCTTCCCAGACCCCACGGTGAGAAAATGAAGTTTCTTTGTATTTTATCAGAAAGCAAGCTGCATACAAGTGTTGTGACAAAGTGGAAAGATCCTATTTTTCTGAGGGTAAGGTGTTTAAAGATGTCTTGGGGAGAAAGTAAAACACCATAAAACACCACTCAAAATCTAAGAAAGAATTCTGGAACAGAAAGGGAAGGCTTCAAGGATGGAAAGCACCACATCTCATATGGACACTATGCCTTTGAAAGAAGCAGCCCAAGTTTTCCTGTTTCTCTGTCATCTGCTGAAGGGCACAACCGCATTTGTTGTTTGTGGTACAGTTTCTGTCAGCTGAAAGGTTACTGAACAAAACCCCAAGCCTCATTCCACACACACAGAAAGGTAAAGCTGCAAAAAAAGAAATTGTTTTTATGCCAAAAATTTTTACACAGAAGCTTGGAAGACAGTTGAGGGTGCTCGAATTTCCACTAGGGAATAAACTCTGGTGACCCACCTGTGTCAGGGCAAGAGAGAACTCAACCAGGGGACTCTCCGATTTGAGCAGCCCAAGTGTTTGTCAGGTTGTGGGAGTCTGAGGGCCGGAAGGCAAGACAGGTGGGGAGAAGGGCAGCAGCTTATCTCAGAGGAGGTCAAAAATGTTTCCGTGTCTCTATGGCTGCGATGGGAAAGGGGATGGGAAACGGGGAACAGCAGAGTGGCTCCGCATTTTTGTGTTCAGAGGGAAGTGAGAGATCAGAACAATCAAAACGGTCTACTCCATGTTGGTTTCTGGAATCCAATTTGGGAGAAGGACAGCTCTGATGGGAGCCAAACATAGCTACAGACAACCTGTCAGATACTTTTTAATTCATGTTCGTTACACAGGTCTGCCTATATTAAACTAGTACAAATGTGAAAGGGGAAATAGAAAATGATGCCCAAGGGAAGGGAGCACGTGTGAAACATGCTTCAATGAGCAGAAAAGTAGGGAAACCAAAAACTGCTTAATCGTCTTCAAGCACATTTGAAATCCGTTTACCATTAGTTCCGTTCAGTCTGTAGTACCAGTGTATGAAATTAAATACTGTAAAATGGTAATTTATTAAAGCAACAGTAAAGATTGTGAGGGAACTATCTCACATCATCCTGCAAACTAAGAAGTTATTTTATTGGAAAGAAACACACCTTGGTGGGTAACTGCAGTGTCCTATGTCCCTGGTACACAGCGGGGCATCGGGACACACACAGGTGCACCACCCGCAAAGCAAGTGTCCTAAATGCATGCCTCTTTAATCTGCCAACACAAAAGAGATTCCTTTTTTTTCTATCTTGCTCAGAGGAAGGGTTTCTTTCCACTATTAAAATTCTTTTAATGTACAGAAAGGAACCGAAAAATGGGTCAATGATATTCAAGTCACTATGTGATCAGTTTCAGTTTTTGGCAGGGAAGTGATTTCACTCTAATTTTAAATACTTGCATGGTCTCATTACAGGCTAAAAGGGAGAGGGAGCTTCATCAGCTTCTGGTGACAAGCATACCAGAAGCCACAATTAAATGTACTCTAACAAGTTTATGCATCTTAGAATTAAAACATGAAAATGTTACAAAAAAGTATCTGTTCTCTTCATATGGGGTATCTGACCTTGGGTTTAAAATGGGCTGAAGCACGACATCACACCGACAAGGTCGTGTCCCTACTGTCACACGTAAAGCTGCAGGGTTTTTTCCTAATCTAAGAGTCAGGAATAGGTGTTATTTTGGTACTTAAATTTCAGACCATGTTTTTATTATTTGCTGTTCAGAAGCAGTATTATCTAGATTTGAGTTTTCAGGTCAAAGACAAAAGAATACACATGAAATAAAGCCTGAGAGTATCCTCGAAGGGAACACGTAACATCAGAAAGTCTGAAAGGGCATAAGGTCAGTGGAGAGACAGGGTAGGAGAGACTGCCCCAGTGAAGGGAAGAGATCCTTTGTCTGGGGAACTGGCAGCTTGGTTTCCACGGGGTCACTCATTTTCCCGTGGAGAACAGGCACAGGTATTGTCCTCTACTAGGAATCTCTATTACAAAGTCAAGGTTCAGGGGTCAGGACAACCCTTGAACCACTGATAGCTCTCGAGGAATGAAGAAACACATTAGGAAATATGTAAGTAAAATCATGTTTACAGGGTTTTAAAAAATGTGATTTTCTTTTTAGGCATGGAAGAAAATCTCTCTTTGGTCACATAGAGTGAGCTTTTTTTAAATGAGAAGTTTTGTCCTCTAAAATCCTCTTTCCTGAAGTTGATATTGTGCTCAAAGCTGGGTAACTATCATCTGTTCCTACTCCCTGGCCAAGATGGTCAACTAAACATTCCTTTTCCTGCGAGTTGTTATTAAGAAAACAGCTTGGTTTCCTTTAAAGTGGAGTTAAAATCACTGAGAAAATGACAAAACAAAAAGCTCCCATCACTTGGGGGCCGCAGCCTAAAACTGAAGCCACCCTCAAAGTATCCAACAGTTCCATGCGTCACCTGGATTTTAAAGCCACGCATTCTGCTCAAGCTAACATTGGAAAGAAAGCACGATTCTTTTAAACATTTTTCTGAATCCGTGTAATCTTCCACTTTGTAAGAGACCTCAGATTTCCTTCCTCCACCCCTCGATAATAGTAATGACTGGGGGAAACATCTAGTGGTAAAGAGTCCAACTTTCCTGAGGCTATAAGAAAAATACTGTATAAGTTCCTGAAAGTAGGCACAAGTCAAACTTGGTGGCTTTTCTTACTTAGCTTTGGAAAGCCAGTGTCACTGAACTGCCATTCATTCTTTAATCCATGATTTGACTTTAGGCCAGGCCCACATGAATACCTAATAGATGCCGGGAATCCTCTCCATTACTTTGACTCAAAAGTGCATGGAAAGCCAGTGTGAAATAAGCAGCAAAATCCATGTTCTATGCGGGTTCAGCATCAGGCAGGCTGAAAGGACAGGCTGTGTCTAGCGTGGGAAGCACCAGTGCCACGCTGAGGACGTAGATTCTTCCAGGAGGCACTGGGAGAAGGGGAATGACACAGGGACAGGATGTGACGGCACATGCCAAACTTGGAGACGTGGTCACTTTCAGAACCAGAACTTCAGGTCTTTACCTGGTCATGATCGATGTCCGCATCTCCCGTGATCACGATGCGTTTCTCAATTCTTGTTTCAGATATTCCACCTTTCACGGTCTAAAGGGGGGAGACAGCAATCATTAAAGCATGTTTATACATAATGGGGGAAAGAGAACGGAGCACACTCAGACCTTCTGACCGTTAAGGCAACGTGCACTGAGTGGAGAAGACTGATGTTCTGGAAACACCATTTTTAAGCTCGATAGAGATTCCTATTGTTAAAGTGGTAGCATCTGTAAGTACTCCTCAACTGAAAGCAACTTTAAAACTAATTTATCAAGATTCAGGTGAGATTAAGATAAGACAGATGCCATGAAATCCAAACAGTTCTGTTGGGACATTCCATTACAATTTCCCTGAATTTCTTTACTCCCAAGTGGCCCACTTGTTAAAGGAGGAAAGAAGAAATAATTCTTTGGTTTATGTAGAGTTACAAGGAATCCTAACAATTTAGGTACTTGATTTAGGTTTGAGAATTGCTTGACGTTATAGTTTTGACTGCTTGATTCTCATCATACAAATCCATTTGGTAATTCTGTTCATTTGGTTTAGTGCAGTAATAAAAAAAAAAAAAAAGACTTGGATTTGGTTTAAGATACAGAAGGTACAGGAGGATGATATAAAGATATTCACTCAATGTTGATTTGATTACAGACTCTGCATGTGGCTGTGTCTGCTAACAAAGTCTGTGTGAATGGACATGGGGCAGGGTCCTGTGTGAACTGCCACAGAGTGACTGGCTTGGAACAAGCTGGCACAGCCTGGGACACGACAGAGGCTGAAGAGATCACGTGGCTGTGACGCTGAACTATGAACAAATACCGCACAGTCCTGAGAAAGCACACATCCAACCTCTGCAACTCTGTTAAGTTATACGCTAAGTCACAAGTCATAGCACTTTAATGTAAGAACCAAGGTAATCAGTAGCCTTGATAACTGGATACTTTTTTTTTTTTTAAGCTTATTTTGAGGGGGAGAGAGAGAAAATCCCAAGCAGGCTCCGGACTGTCAGCCCAGAGCCCAACATGGGGCTCAAACTCACAAACCGTGAGATCATCACCTGAGTCGGAATCAAGAGTCAGACGTTTAACCGACTGAGCCCCCAAGGTGCCCCTGGATACACTTGAAAATGAGCATCAGTACCACCGTGCGTTTATGTGGCGTTTTTTAATTTACAAAGTTTCTGGTTGAAACACAGGGTGAGACCCGCATAAAAGATACATTTAAAACCTTCAAGCGCTAATGAAACATGAGAGGTAGGAGCAGAGGGAAACATGGGAAAATGACGCTGGAGCTAGAAATCGGAGGACGGCAGCACGCATCACAATCACCTGGAGGGCTCCTACAACCACCGCCAGGGTTCCTGCAGATCTGGAGTGGGGCCACGGGATTCACACAGGAATGACTGCTGCTGCTAGTCCGGAGCCAGACTTTAAGAATCATTGGTCATCTAGGGGCGCCTGGGTGGCGCAGTCGGTTAAGCGTCCGACTTCAGCCAGGTCACGATCTCGCGGTCCGTGAGTTCGAGCCCCGCGTCGGGCTCTGGGCTGATGGCTCGGAGCCTGGAGCCTGTTTCCGATTCTGTGTCTCCCTCTCTCTCTGCCCCTCCCCCGTTCATGCTCTGTCTCTCTCTGTCCCAAAAATAAATAAAAAACGTTGAAAAAAAAAAAAAATTTAAGAATCATTGGTCATCTGGTGTTAGAGACTGAGAGAATGATCTGGAAAAATGCTCCCTAGCCATGGTAGGAGCATCTTAAATGAATGAGGGGAAGATTCGATTACTTGAACAACTTGCTGAACATTTTGAATGACGGGTCTTCATTCACTTGCTTCAGTCAGGAGGGTTGATTTGTACTTGTCAAACGTACGCCTCCACTTGGACCACATTCTCTCTCTGCTCCTGTAGCTGTCTCATGTATAGTTATTCAGGACATATTTTTACCTCCTTGTACTTTACAGAACTACATTTGTCAATGGAGCCCAATTTCTCAGATACTTTAAATCCAAGCATTTTTACTCCACTGGCACTGTCTGCGTATTATTGTGAAGTGTGTATGGGAACAAAGAAACAATTCAGAAAAGATCCTGTTTGCAAGGTACCACCACGGGCTGCTTTACCTTGGTGATGTGTGTTGTCGTCGTCGTCGACACGGACTCAGATGTGATGGTCTGTGCCGTCAGTAACGTCCCCGAGTCACCACCAGCCCCGCCATCAATCTTTGGGGACAGTTAGGGGGAAAAATACAAAGTAATGCTTAATTTCCATTACGTCGTCAGAGAAGAGCTTCCCCCCTCGCCCATCGAATGTGCATCTTTTGAAATCTTCCAGATCAGCAGGAAATGTTATCTGCCACATTTTGTAGATTTACTGAGCAGGAGGCTGGCTGGCATTCAAACAGAGTAAACGCAAAGGCTAAACGCACGTGGAGAAGCAAAACCCTGGGAGGGAGAAAAAGGAAGAATCACATAGAAAAGGGGGCTGAAAGCTACAAGGGAATCAGGAGAGAATTTGACTGAAGGCCTTTTGCAGAAGACAGAAAAAGAAACTAGAGAACCAGACAGAGAAGTTTCCACAGTGACCAGAAGTGCTGAGTTCATTGTTTTTTAAGCACAGGCGGTAAAAACAGATAAACGTTTTCTTATTTAAGAAGCAACAGAACCTGACTGGGATAGACTAAACCTACGTGATTTGGTTATTTGCTTATCTCTAGTAGATTGTTCTAAATGACATTGTTCCTGTAATCGTTTGTTATGAGCATATATAGGGGTATGTATATTTTAACACATATGCATGCATGTTCTCTATTTATATCATATATAAATCCCATGCATATATCTAAATAGGCTTTAACTTGTTTCCTTTGATACTAAAAATGGTAGAAAGTTCGAGAGTTTACCAGGAAAAATATGAAACAAATGAATAGCCTATGAGTATATGTGATGACCACCATTCTGGTCTTCCTCCCTTCCTGACACTGACACAAGGAAATAACCAGAAAGCCCAGAGCCTTTCTAAGTTATGGGAAAATTTCTCTCACACTTGGGTCATGCACCTGTATTTACTAGGCCACTCACTATACTACAGACACACAAGTACATGCTCTCCTACCACACCCATTCATAAGAAACCTGTTTTTGCTTATATGGACCTATGCACATATGTGGATAACAGATCTAAAAATAATTTTGAGGAATATTTAAACACACTCAAATTAAACCTTTCAAAAAATATTTTGAGAGAGGGCAATAATCTGCCCTCCTCCCCCATGGTACAATCCGACCAAAGGACACCGAATTTCTCAGTCGAGAACGTAGTTGTACAAATTTAGAAACAGTTCCATTCTGATATGATGACCACTTTCCCCTTTTTTGTTACCATTATGGTTAGACATCTTAATGCTTATTTCAAGTCTTTACAGAATCAATTTCTAAATCGCTACCTAAAATTAAAAACACAAATCTGGTAATTATTTGGACACAGAGCATCGTATTTACAGAAGATCAACAACATGTCTTCAGAAAATAACCCCATGTGAAGGAGAAGCTCAGATGTGTATGTGGACTTGGCAAGCAGGAATGGGATGACTGGATCCATCTTCACGGAGGGGGGGGGGGGGGGAACCTAACTTCTACCAATCCGCAAATTATATCAGATCCAATAAACTTTGTTAAGACTCCCAAAATGACTTATAATAATATGAACAAGACAGGTACTGCCTGTCCTAAAATAATCGTGTGGATGCTTCCCCCTGTAATTACTGGATCACCAACGTGACTACAGCTCTCGGTCTCAATCTAAGAAGCAATATAGCAAGTTAGGTAGTTGAAGCGCAGTTACCAGCCGGGGATACAGAAAACTACATTGAAGTCAGAAACACGTAAACTGGAAGACAAATGAAAACAGAAACAAAGGAAAAAAGAAGTCAAAGAGTCCAAATCTAGAGTTTTTGTACCTGTGGAGACTCATATGTGATGGTTTTGGTCTCAGTTTGGACAATAGGGACTTCCTTGGTGGAGATTTCTGTCCTTTGTGAGGCATCAGAAATTGTTACCATCTCTGTTTTTACCACTGGTGGCTGAGGTGGAAAGGAAGGGAAAAGTAAATTCTAGAGGTAATGAAGTAAAAGTGTTTAATGGAGCCTTCAAAAATAATTGGAAAAAAATATCCAAGCACGCACTCATGCACAAGAGTATAGGTAAACAAAAGATACAAAAGAAAGACACTTTCCTTCAAACATCATAGTAGATGCATGCATGCGTGTGTGTGTGTGTATTCTTCATATATATATATATATATATACACATATATATGTATGTATATATATACATATATATGTATGTATACATATATGTATGTGTGTATACATACATATATGTATGTATACATATATATGTATGTATGTATACATATATATGTATGTATACATATATATATATATATATGAAGAATAAGCTAACATAATGGCTCCCTAAATTATGGTATACTTCAAGTTACCATGGTCCCAATTACATGTCAAATGTGGCATGGAATATATACTTTAGCTCTGGGGCAAGTTACCATAAAATGGAACAGAAAGCAAAATGGAATGAACTATGTGAAGTGACAGGTCTCAATTTTTACTGCGTTTTAAAGAACCACATGGTTTATGTGAAGGCTGTCTTTAATGGCCACATCAGCTAGGGAGATGAAGAGTTGCCCCTTCCCCCCAAAAGGACTCTTCTATCCTACTGACACAGATATTCCACTTTCGGAAAGAATATCTTCAGGTATGATTTTTTTCAATCACACTTGTCTAAAACTCGTGGTGCTTCTTTTGTGTTACA
Source organism: Neofelis nebulosa (assembly GCF_028018385.1). Lineage (NCBI taxonomy): Eukaryota > Metazoa > Chordata > Mammalia > Carnivora > Felidae > Neofelis > Neofelis nebulosa. The sequence continues at coordinate 121,808,954 of NC_080787.1, forward strand.
TAAGTTAAGACATTATATCTGGAGTTACTCCGCCAACATGGCATTAAGGCTCTGAACAATTAAAACATTAAAGAACAGGGTCACGGCCTGTTAGCATTGTAGTCTGCAGAGCATGTATGTTTAATACAACACCAGACCATACTACTACCAAAATACTACAGTTCTTTTTCTGAGAGAAAATTCCCAGATGTAATTATTTAAAGAGGAACAACCGTATATTAAACGCAGAAAATAATAAGAGTGTTTGAAGGCTCTTGAAATGTCTTCTCTGAAGTGAAACAGGAGGTTGACAAGTAACATAGTAAAAATCCAATTATTTCAAGACAAAGTCACTTCACTATTTTCCAGCCCATCAAAGAAAGCAAATATGGATAATGCCTACATCGTGGGCATTTAATTTTAGAATCGAGAAAGTCTCATGGAAGCAAACCTTCCCTCAATGTAACTTCGACTCTCAATTCAGAGACACTGTACCTCATGACCAAGACTTAATCTACCAGGAGTGTGGAAAGTTCTCTTTCTTGAAGAGAAAATGTTAAAGACTCCTATCCAATGTAGATAATCGACAAAACAGATGATCAACCTGCAAATCATCCAGAATGGAGGACAGGACAGAATGAGGAGAGGATCCTCCTCTCGAACAGTCTAGCCTCTGGCTGCCCACAAGGAAAGAAAATGCTCTTCACCGATCCACACAATCCCAGGAATCTAAAACCAGCAATCACAGCGGTATTCGAGAAATGTTTTTTCATCACTGCCGGATGCTGAACTAAGAGCACCACGGTAATCAGAACGAGTTGCCATCGCTAAAAATCTAAAGTTGAAGGGAGAACGAGCCAGAAGGTCAAACCCAATCATGACAACAGCCGCACACACACTCACACCGACCGTTTGTCAACGATACAGATACAATTTTCTCATTAAACCAACGAAAAAGGCATTTAGCACAAGGAAGCAGTGCAACTAAAGACAAACAGTTGAAAACATCCAAAACATGCAAAGAAAAATTTAAATGTGCAACGAGAAGGGGGTTTGGGGGGGGGGGATGGTGTGGCTGTTGGAGGCAAGTTTTACTCTGTCAGGTGCGTCCAGGTGCAGTAAAGAAGCCAGAAAACACGAACCGAGCTGGCAGAGAATCAACAAAGCAGTGCTTTCCCCCGTCCTCCCAGGAGAGACAAAGCCCGGAATCTCGCTGGAAACAGCCGGAGGAGGATTGGGAGGGCAGGAGAAGGAGGAAGGCAGGTGGTCTCCACCTGAGAAACAGCTCTAGAGTTTAGCTCCCCACTCGGGGTCTCCCATTTACCTCGGAACAACAAATAATTTGTGGCAACACATCAATGTCAACATGAGACACCTCTCCGTTAACTTTATGCTGCTCGTCCTCTGTTTCTTCGCTCATGTCTTGCTTAATAGCGCCTTCGTTTACACTCTTCTCTGCAGATAGCTTTGGGGCCACTACCTTCTCCCGGATCACTGTTTCTACTGCGCTTACACTGGCACCTGCTTGTCTGCCTGGGCTGGCTTCTGGCACTGCTTCCTCCCTCTCTACTACCTTGGCTGCTCGGCCGGCTTCTTCCTCCACCTCTTCGTCATACTCCTCCTGCTCTTCCCTTATGGTGCCCTGGGTCACACGGTGGTGGGGCCGGTACTCGCCCACGTCTTCCTCCTCCTCGCTCTCGCTGCCGCTGCTGCTCTCAGAAGACAGGGAGGTGGAGTCTTTCTGCGTCAGAGGCTCCACCTTACGGGTCTCCCCAGGACCACTCCCAGGTGATAGCTCTTTACCGTTCATTTCTTCTGTGATTACTCTTTCGTCTTTCCCAACCTCTGCCTGCTGCTTCTCCTCCACTACATTCAGAGTCTCATGTGAACTCTGTACGGGGAAAAAAAAAACGGATGAGGGGAAACAAAAATATATGAATAAATAAGCACGACGGAAACCAAAGTTAGCTGATGGTAGGTTCATGGCATGGAGAGAAACAAAAGATGATTATGATGGCTGACTGAAAGGGAAGCGGGGAGAACGTGAGGGGAGTCGGAAACATCGGGCAATGGTGTTAACATGGAAAAGGGGAGAACCTTAGCAGCATCACTGGTTCCAGTGCAAGGCCCTTCTGACTCGGGAGCGCGTTTCTGCGGAACAAAAAGCAACCGAGGACACAAATCAATAAAGTTTTACACCGCAACACCCACCAAAACAAACATCTGACACCGCGAGGACAGAACAGCGAGAATCGACAGCTACAAAAACCTTTGCTCAAGGTCACGTGAAGGACAATCCACACAAATGCAAAAAGCTTACGAAAGGAAACGAAAGCACAAAATTGCCAGCATCCTCCCAAAGAAATAAAATGCTTTTTATTATGGTTATACCTGTAAGCTCTACTTATTTAGTTGAAAAGGTAGAGAGGAAAACGGAATTGTACCAAAGCCCACTGATTACTTTAAAGTGGAAATTGTGAAACTTCTAAAACCTGTTCAATAAACAGTTTTGACTTTAATCTGACTATGAAGCCTGGCCTGAAACCCTGATTCCTAAATGAATATAGCACTAATGAGACGGCACCTTTATTTTTTGCTGGCTCCTTTAAAAAACAGCTATAATGGGCAAAATTATAGTGGGTCTCACATAGCTATTAACATAAAAATGTTGTCGTTTCAGAAATGGTTATTAACCTCCCCAACTACATTATAGATTAGCAAAAGGGATATTTTAACATTAGGGTGGATGTCAATGATGGCTCCAAGTGTTTTCTTAGAATTCAACTTCTCCAACTAGCATCTTTGGAAACCAAAATGAACCAAGTTTATTATCGGAGATATTTATTCCTGTCCCCTGCAGACATCTACTTCTTGGGAGTAAATTTACTCTAATTAAGTAGTACAGTACCTAAATGTTTAATAAGTGCCTGTTGACCAAATACATTAGTGATATAAAGGTCTATAATCACCAGTGTAGAAACTCTTACAAAGGAGTTTTCAAAGCTTACAATTTTCCTTAAACTTATTTTAAAATGGGGGGGGGGGGGGGCGGTGACAGCTACTCTGCATGGGCAAAAATGAAGCCTGGCTAGGCTTTTTAACATTCAGGTGACATGATAGCCTGTGATCTAACTTAAAAGTAATTCTGCTAGAGACAGTAGCCCTGCTTATTTAGATGGTATCTCCATGCTGAATGGAGCAGGGCAGTGCGCCTCTGAACCATCGGGGCAGACATGAACCCCGTTCCAAAGCTACCAAGGTACTACTTGGATTGGAGCCGTTTCCTAGAACAGACAGCAGCATCCCACATTTATCTGCACCAGGGATGTGGACAACAACCATGAGCAAAAGGCCCTAAAAAGGCACACTTCTGACAGCACCTATCAGGATATACTCACTCTCTCTGATCCGTGCTGTTATTCTTAGATGCATAGTAAGGAAATGTTTTCACTGCCCCAAATTAGTGCCATGTAAAAATTATGTTACTGACAGATAAAAAAAGATATCCTCCCAGCTTTATGGAAAACCCAGAGGTTTCAGATATTAAACTGGAACTCTCTGAAACTCTTTTGATAAATAACATTTAACTGTAACTATAAACTTCTTTATCAGTAAAGATGTCCAGTGATCAGAACATTTCTAAAGCAGACATTCCATTATTGTGATGCCAGGTCAGTAAATTATTTATTATTTAACCCCAGACAGCCAGATGAGTTCTGCCCAAGTTCAGGGAATCTCTTAGGGTCATTCCAAAAAATGAAAATAATTATTTCACTGAGAATGGCAAACGTTTCATATTTGTGGACATAAGCAGAATGGTAAAAAATAATCAGCCATCAGAAGATGCCTGAAAGACATTTAGGCTTTAAAAACTTTTCTGCAGAACATACTTAGCTTCTACTAGATTGAGGGTTGCCTTTCACAAAACAACTCAGACTCTGTTCCTTAGTGGTTTTAAAGGATTCTCTGAATTTAGGCAGATTTTGGGGGTGGGCAGGGAACCAAAAGCCGCAGGAGAAACATCCAATCTGTACAGTTTTCCCACATGTCCAAATTCAGTCATTATTTCTTGAATGTTTCTCCCAGGAAGAGTTAATTTTACCAATGAAAGCACCGGAGAGAGGGGTTCCTAAATATTCAAAAAATAAAAATCACTTTTCATATGTGGCTTTCGAAAACAGGGGAAACAAAGTAAAATGCACCTCTGGCAACCGTGAGAAGGGCGAGGAGGAAAGCTTTTCAGAAGGCGCATTAGAGCTCACAACAGTGCCCTCTGCTGTCCAAGTGGTGGCTGAGGTGAAGGTGGCTTTCATGCTACCAGAAAAGCCCTTTTCACTAAACAAAATTGACATTATCTCCTCTTCTAGGCTCTAGAGAGGTCAGAAAAGGAAGAGCAAAGAATTAACAATAAGTCAGAACAGACAGCAGTGACCTATTGAAAGAAAGGAAAGGTTACACAAGAAAGAATCACAGAACAGCACAAACTAAAAGGCGAGGGTTCTGTGAGATTCGAGCAGGCATATGTTGGCGTTTTGCCTAAATGCCAGCTTTCCACTCTGAGATTCTGATAGCTCTAACCTACGGGAACCAGCTCAAATGCCTTGGTTTATCACTGAAGCTTTATTTACAAACTGAGCACAACCGATCTACCCACACACCGAACACTTTCACATATTCCTGAAGTAGCTACTCGGCGTCAGCCTCTTTCTGTACAGAACGGTCTCCTCGGTGGCCCCTACTCTTGCAACACGAATTCCTGTGTAAGAGCTTGAATGACCCCCACCCTCCTGCCTCCCTGGGCACACTGGGCCCTGCTAATTTTGTCATCTCTCTGAGGTCCACTTGACATTCCATCTTGTGCACGGCCTTCCCTTGCCCATGCTAGCTCCCCCAGCGTGACGTACCATAGGAACGGTCTGTACAACGTGTGCTCTGACAGCAACCCACGGAACCCCTAGACACGCTAAATATGTCATGGAATGAAGAAACAGTGCTTTGCTTTGTTCAGCAAGAACCAGGTAAAGAAAAAAATTCTCAACAGGAAGACAGACTCAGAGGCGGAAATTCAAGGGAGTGACGTGAAAATCACCTGTCCCTGAAAAACCACAAAGGCACATTTAATGTTCACACTGTGGTCCTTAAACAGGAGTCCCTAACCTGTGTGAGGGCACAACAGGAAAGCCTGGGACTGTCCCGGGTACCTGTAATGCCAACAGTAAAGAGTCACCATAAAGCGAACGTCAAAATTGTGTAAGAATGCTTCCTCAAAAACTTGAGTGCTCCGAGAGCTTAAAGATGAATGAATGAATGAATGAATGGCATTTCTGAGATGCCACTTGAAACAGTACACTAAGAAGGGTGAGGAGTAGGGACAATGACATGAAGTGGGTGTGGTGCAGAAGCACTTGCAATATTCAGGAGAGAAAAAACATCTTCTAGGTTAATTCAGCTTAATTACAATCTCCGTAATTACACCATCCCTCTGGGTCGGGTGGGTAGAGAGTGTCCTTCCCAGTAAGAGAGCACTGGGGAGTTCAAATAAGTGCCATGCATTTAATTATTCAATAAAATATCTTCATAAGTACCTTAAAACTACAGTCTATGGAATCTCTACTGGACTCATGAGAATTTTTTATACAAGCATATAATTCTTACAGATGAGGATATATAATCGTTATTTACTAAATGCAAATGTATTACATTAAGTGATTTGGTTTCCAGCTTTCTCCCAAAATCATATTCAAATTGAAGTCATTTTGAAAACTTGCTGTATTTATTTTTAGACAAGAACTGTTTTTATTTTCATCTCTAAAATCCATATTCTAGAAATTTAGAAAATTTGGTCAAATTAAGGCTCTTCTGCATAACTTTTTATTTCACACTCATTAAGGATTACAATTTAAAGACAATCAAGAAACCCTACAAAATCAGTAGCAAAATGAAGATGTGGCAAAGACAAATTGAAAAGATATTCTGTTAAAAGTCCAAATACTCCAGTACACTTGACTGCTCACACACTTTCAACTAATGGTAGTGAAATGTTATTGGTGGGGGATGGGGGTTACAATGTAAGTGGCCAATAAATGTTGGGTGAATGGATGAATGGGTGGATGGATGACTGCAGTTACAACCATCCACATACATGTCAAATAAGAATATATTTTCCTGCACGTGCTAGAGAGGAAAAAATAAAAAAAAAAAACAAACACACTTCAAGTATAAATAAACCATTTGGGAGTGGAAGAGGGTCAATTCCAGATTGAAATTTCACGTAAGATCATTTTAATGTAAGTTCTACAACAATTAGTGAATGATTTCTATTGCACGTGGTTTCTATTGTATAATACTAAAACCATGACAGCCAGGAAAACAGTAATTTTAAACATCTTCACCCAAATCCCAATGTTTCCTACTGCCAAAAGTACAAAGGACATCATTTTAAGTTGATCAGATGGTGCCATCTGACTCGCTTCTGGAGGATAAATTTTCAAAACTATGTAGTATTTCAAAGCATATGATATTAAAGTCATTTTTACATGAAGAGTCTGACAGGCTTTGGATTTCAGGTTAACCTTTCAAGTATATAAATATGCCACTTGGTTTAGCTTTATGACATTATCTTTCTCATTTACAGTGCTCTGGAAATATTTCATCTCAGCTACACCTCCAATGCCTTTAGGGCAAGACTTCATTTTCCATTTATTTTGCCTCCTCCCACTGTATGTCCTGATGAATGCTACGGTCTACTGATTAACAAAATCAGACTTTGTGGAACAGGAACACATTTTCCTTTTCACTGATTTCTGCTCTCACTCACACCCACCTATGACCCCATTCCTCATCCAGCACCAGAGAGATCTCTGTCCCGCAAGTGGGACTAGGTTATTGCCCAGCCCAAAGCTCTCCAGTGACCTCCCATCACTCCTACTCGAATTCCAAATTGGCAGCATGGTCCTTAAGATCCAGAGTGACCTTCTGACCTCTGACTTTTCCTAAGCCCTTGGCCTTTGGCCTTTCAGTTCCTTAAACTAGCTCCTGTCTGGGGGCTATTGCGTTTGTTCTTCTTTACACATGAAAAGAATCTTCACGTGTCTGTCCCCTTCTCATCCTTAAGGTCTCAACTCAAATGCCATCTCTTCCTGAGCACAAGAGCAAAGCAGCCTTCCTGATCACCTTCTAACACGACATTGTATTTCATCTTCTTAACACTCATTTCTTAGTACCCTAGAGTTTCTAATTCCTAATTAACAGATCTCCTATCTCCCCCACTGGACTCTAAGCACTACATTCCCAGCAAGGAGCAAGATGGCCAGCCAGCTAAGCAAAAATAGTAGAAACAGAAGATTAAGAATGTAAAAGCAATGGAAAGCTAACTTCCTTAAGTAGTATCAGATATTTCATATATGCAGGGAGCGCAGGGAGCGCAGAGATCAGAGGGGCTGCACCAAAGACACCAAATCTTTTCTCCCGTTAAAAAGCTTAAAAATGAAAATCCACAAGGCTTCCAAGGGTCGTTAGTAAAACAGTAACCTACCTCACACGTAATGTGTTAGTTTAACACCACCGCAGCGTGCACAAGTGTTGTACTAACGGTGCATTTTCACACGAGATCATGGTTTCCCAACTGTCAGCCACATACATCAAAATCAGGGGTCATCTACCACCCAAACTGGTTGATATGTCTGCCTTTTAAGTTGTGGAATGTCCAAATAAAGTACTCCTGCAGGGCGCTGTTTCTCACTAGTGATCCCCTTTCTACGCACGGAAATGAAATTTTTTGAATGCTTGAAAATTTTTTTTCAAAAACATTTTCGGTTGATACATAAGAAAAAAGGAGTATCCCATGGCCGTGGACAGAAGTACGAGCAAAAGGGGAAAAAGCAAGCGGAGATCCAAGGATGCAAGGTGAACACCTTGTCTGCCTCCTGGACTTTTTCTTCAACTGTCCGTGTTGCCGCTCTCTCATGCTTCTCCTTCACGGATAAAATATCCTTGAAAAGATGGTCTCCTTTGCTCTATTGTTTTAAACAATAGACATAATCAACAGATAAGACAAGTACATTACATCTATAGCAACACAGACATAAAACAACCGTATGGCTCAGCAGGACAAACCAGATGAAGCGGCACATAAAGGGGGACAAAACCTTAGCATGTCATCAGACACGATTTCTCCAGAAAACACAACACTCTAGAGCTGACTGCTGACACATGGGCACTAATTGCTCCAGGAAATCTGAAAATAACAATTTAAATTGTTGTATATACAACTTGATGAGCCTCTGGTGTTTTCAATCTTAATGTTGCCCTAAGTTGTTGTTTTTTGTTTTTTGTTTTTTTTTTTTTTTCAGTTCAGCAATGGTTTCTGCTTCTGCTCTTGTAGAACTAGTTTCCTGTCATGGTCACAAACTTGGAAATTTAAAGCAACTAACAGCTTTGCCTTCTTAAGAAAAAGTGAATAAAAATAGCATGAGACTAACGCAAATGCATACACATTGGGTAAAATTCAAGCCAGACTAGATAGATGATGAATTAAGGAGAAGAGAGGGCTGTAAGGAAAGGGGGAAAGATGAAATTGTCAGCTAACACCTTTATACGACTTTTTAAAATAGCGTATTTAAAATAGTATAATCAGAATTTCCTCAAACATGATAAATGAGTCCATGAAAGTTTTTCGTTGGTAACAGATTTTGGAGCATTAGAAAATAAGAGATGTAGATAAAAACGAATGGAGAAATAAACTGAGACTATATTGTAAACGCAATACTTATATTGGTGGTGGGGAGACATAAACCATGGAAAGAAAAAGAATGAGTGTGGAGAGACGTTATGGTTGAAAATCCTATTAAAATACTAGTCTACATTTCATTACTAAGAAGCTTCAGTACTAAATTGTATTAACATTTTGCAAACTTTCAACAGAGCTCATCAGCTTTCAGAGCTAAGTTTAACACTTTATCCTCACAGTAAATACCTTGTAACATTCTAAATATGATCTATATTCCTGCACCCCTTTAATGATTAATTATTGTTTAGTAAACTCTTATTTCAGTCGTTCATAACAAAAAACCTTAATGCAACATAGTAATGCCAGTTTCTAAGTCACCAATATGACATGTCATTACTACTAATTTACTTGAGTAAAAATAGTGAAAGTACTTTGCAACTTTCAAAAAAATTTTAAAAATCATACAATGTACTAAGAACGAAGTCAATAAGTATTACATTGTTAATATTTAGTATTTAAAAAGGTGTTAGCAATTACATTAAAAAAAAAAAAAGAACATTTTCTAACTTCCTGAGAATCAACATAGTATATTAGCAATCTGAGTTTTACTGAAGAGCTGGAATGAGACATATAGCCAACAAAGAGCTAGTGACATACCCCTTGTGTCTGTAGGGACAGAGGTGTGATACGTCGTTTTTCCCATTCATTAGGGCGCGGCTCAGGTGTGGATTCCATAAAATTGCGCTTGAGTTCACTAATGCTAGCCTGATGTCTCAGTATGTCCTCCTGGGCCTTATCGAGGTCCTAGCAATATGTAACGTAATACAGGGCGGAAATCCAAAAGGAAAAAAAAAAAAGAAGAAAAAGAAAAAGAAAAACCCAGCAGGACAAAAATAAAAAAAAAACCAAAAAATAAGACAGAGCAAACTTATGATTAAAAAAACTTAGTAAAGCAAGAAAAATGCCAAGTCTCAAAAGCCATATTATCACCTATGAATATAAGGAGTTCATCAAAATTGGAAAATAAAGCCAATGTGTAATTTTTTTATGGTTCACATTTTAAAAGGTTCTAATTTCTTCTCTGTTTAGAATTTTTAAAGAAATAATTATTAACATTATCAGAAGGACGTCAAAGAACTACTGGTACTCAAAATGGCTAATGACCTTCTTCCTAAAAATTGGACTTAAAACGCAGCCTATGACTTTGTTCCTGCAAATTTACCTGTCTCATGAAGGCTATCACTACAGCTGCATTCTGTGAACACAGTAAATCAAGTAAAAAATAGAGAAAGGTACTCAGAAGCACATTTGGCTTGATGGGAAAGCCAGACCAAGATCATCAAAAAAAAAAAAAAAAAAAGAGAGAGAGAGAGAGAGAGAGAGAGATAACGAGAAAACCAAGGGTTGACTTTTTCCAGGAAATCTTAGCAATGGCTTTTAACAGTTAAGGAATAAAAATAATGGCTTCCAAAGGCTGCTTCTGTTCAGCCTCTCTATAAGAGTGAGCCTCCCATACAGTTTCATGTGCTTGCCAAGCACAATTGTGAGGCCCAGTCACCCCACATACCAAATGGTCCTTATTCAGAAAGAGTTACAAGAAAAACTGCCAGGTCAATTTGCACTGGAGCAGGCCCTGACAAATGGTATTGGTGGGAAGTTTTAGGTTGGCCCCGATAAACCGTATTTGTGGGAACAAAAGGTAACTAGCGTCCAGGAAACAGTGTTAAGTGAATTTTAAATGTTTTCTTACATTTCAAAATCACAGGGCCGCCCATGGATTATAGCTTTCATCGCACTCCCAGAGGAACAGGTCATGCATCTGATAACATTAGATAGTCCACATTCATGCACAAGCATCACAGCTCATCTACGAGCTTCTGTAGCCATTTGCAAAAACTCACGATCATCTAAAACTCTTTGCATGGCATGGGAAAATGACTGTGGCTTGAGATCAGGCACATTTCTTGCATTTGTTCAAAGCAATGTTACATATTACAGTTCAGAGCATTTTAGTAAGTTAGGCAAAACACATTTCCAATAGTTATCAAAGCTGCCAAAAGCAACCAGATTAGTCAGATTACTGAGAATTGCAGTTCTCCAAATGAATACGTCGCCATTTTACTACCATAAAATAAGGGGGAAAACAGAAACACGTTCTCATGTGACACGGGGAATATATTTTACATACCTAATTGGTTGCCTGGGTTTTCTTTTTTTTGCCCCCCCCTTTCCTTCCCACTCTCTTTTTAATCAAAACAATCCATTAACATATTTTTCAAATGGAATACTTTAAGTGGACCACATTCCTAATTGCATGGATTTTAGCAACTCCCCCACTCCCCCAAATTGCAAATACAGATTTAAAGCCATTTAATGCCAGATCAACACATATCTGTTCTGGTGAATATATATTAAGGACGGGGTGTTACTTGGGATTCTATACCCCGGAGGTAACCCATTAGGGAGAGAACAGATTTACCTGCAGAACTTCAGTAAGAGTAATAGATAAAAAAATTTTACTCATTTGATTACACAGAACTTTTTTTTTCCCAGTTGTCACTTTGAGAACTTCTCGTAGATATACTCATACCTAAGCCACTTTAAAGGAACAAAATCGGACTGGTAACATGCACTCCCGAGTTGAAGTGTCCCCCATGCATTCCATGCACCGTGCTTAAAGAAAGTTGCCAGCCAGCCTGTGCGTGACCTCCCGTCCACAGCAGCCTGGCAGCCATTAGGACAGAGGTGTTTTCTTAAATTATACAAACCTCCAACATTAAATTGCTATGTCTGACATAAATATTATCCCCTTCTACTCTCAAGGAATTCTTCTGTGAAATTAAATCACACACAGGGGGAAAAGGCAAATAAACATAAGTGTATCAGTCGACAAGCACCAAAAATGACCCAGAGTTGGCTAGTCCAAGACATTAACATAAAAGTGGAATAAAAAATCTTAAGAACCTAAAGTCACAACAAGCAAAACTCACAGATCATCCCCGAAGTGCATCACACACCCTCCCCCCTACCCCCCCCCCCCCCACCATAAGAATGGTGCACAGCAGCCACTAGGTATTTAATTCAGGGGGAATAAATATCCACCTCCTCCAGCTGTGTCTTCTCTTCTTTCCTCTTCACCTGAAAGTCATACAGCAAATGGCCAGAAAGAAGGGGGTGGGGGTAGTCGTAGCAACTCTACATTGGTGCACAGAAGCTGTATTGGAACTGAAATGGTGAACCGATTACCAACCTTTACTGTTTGGCCCTCAGAAGATGCAGAACATTAAGCCACTTTGGTCTTTCTTCACCTACATTGTTGCACAAATGGTGGAACTAGGCCTTTTTGCAAAGATGGAATGGAAAATGGAAGCTTCGCTCTTTCTCAGTCCCTAGATTATGTGCTCCTTTTGAATGTTTTTACTCAGAAATGAAAATATGAGAGTGTAAAAATGGCATAATTCCATCTGTCCTCATTGGAAAGGTCTAGAGCAACGAGTGATGAGGGCAAAGTATAATGATGTAAAAATTTCGTTTTCACTTTATATCGGGGACAAATATTCACTCTGTTATTGAGTTCTTTAACATAGATTTCTTTCCTTGGGAAGAAAACTGGCTTATTTTGCTACTTGCATGTTAAAATTGTACTTAAAAATACTCCTATTTTATAGCCACTTTTCTTTCATAAAATTCTTTAAATAAGAATACTTTTTAATGTTGGACACTTCTCAGTCTCTAGTGACCCAAGAGAAGGAAAAAAAAAACCAAAAACCTGTAAATCTAAACTAACTCATGGAGATAAAAAGTACAGCATATGTAATCTAACTCCTCATGGAGATAAAGCACAGCATAGGGAATATCATCGACAATACTCAAGTAATGTCATATGGTGACAGATGGGGACTAAGTAACATACAGAACCGTCAAATCATTGTTATACACCTGAAACTAATGGAACACTGTATGTCAATACATAAATTAATGTATTAAATAAGTAAAATTTTAAAAATTTAAATAAATAAATAAATAAATAAAAACAGAAATGACTACTGACTTCAAGGAAAGGCATAGCAAGAAACGAAAATAATGACTTGGAGACCGAAAGACAGCAGTTTAACCCTTACATGTTAATTACAGCAGGATCATATATATTCCTTCTCTTCCTAACTGGAATGATAGTGTCAAATCTGAGAGTTCAAAATGCTTTTTTTTTTTTTTTTCTTTTCTTCAAACCATTCAAGTATTTTTGAGGTAAGCAGGGAGTCCAGAGGATCTTTTTATCCGAAGGGAAATAGACAGAGCTACCCAACAACCTATTAAGGATCATCATCTTCCAATTCCTTCGTCAATATTTAATTCTCTACAATGCCAATCTGTGGCATTCTTCAGGTAACCTTTAAGAATAGTGGTTTCTCCCACTATGCCTAATCATAGCATTACCTTTACAGTCTTCTTCAAGTGTGCTCTAAATTTTTGTGGTCTACTCTGTGGACAGTACCCACAGGACATGAGACACTAAGTCTTCAGACCACATTTAGCAAAACAAAAACATACCGCACACGTTAGTACTAACCTAGTAGTGCAGTGGTAGCCCTATAAAGGGATAAAAATCCTCAAACCAGACACCTAATTTTAAATAAAAGGACGCTAAGAAGCCCAACCTTAAGGCTAATCGTCTGAATTTTCAAAGAGCTGTGTTTCATTCTTCATATGTATTTCTTCAAAAGAAACTAGTATCTTCCTTACAAATACTTGACAGTTGACCCTTTCATAGAACTACATGATTTAGTGTTAAAACAATGACCACACAACAAAAACTAACCGAAATTCATCTGGTTCCCAAACGGTACAATAATAGGGAGACAGGGAATTTCTGAGATTAGGCCTATAAATGTCAGGAGTAAAAGGTTACAGATACATCCTCATAAATGCAAGAAGAACGAGCTTGGCTTTCCAAAGAGAAATAACAATGCTAAGGAGTTGTACTAAAACACATCAGTGACAGTTATGTCCACTGTGTCCTAAGTTCTACATCAAAACAGCTTCCACCCTAAAGGAACAGCACTGATATCTGCAAAACAAACAGACCCCATTATGGATTGTTAAGGGGAACACAGGTTTCCTTCTTTTTTACATTTAAAACATTTTTTACAAAGACCGAGGATGGTCTAGATATTTACAAAATCATCCTATCATAACTTTGCTCTCAACTTAGAACGTGTGGACCTGGTCTATGGAAATCAGTGGAGGGCACGTGCTTATTTACATGTATTTCTCATGCACTAAAACACTGTATGTGACAATGTGTGGCTCATACTACTTTGAGGGTAATCGGTGGTGAAATTTATGCACATGTTTACACTCTACATTATGAAGACATAAAATGAGGTGTAGTTTTGTTGGCCCCACAAACTCAAGCTTATGTAGGAATGCCAGCAACTGCTTCCTCTTCCTCTGTTTTGTCATTCACGTCACAGTCATAAGAAACATTAAAGGAAGTGGCTTTAGCCTCCAGATAGCAGAGGGACAGAGCCAGAGGAAGGGAAAAGGTGAGAGAAAAAGGCACTGACTGAGAAGCAGAGAGAAGTAGTCCAAAGATAAGGATGAGGGAAGGAAGGAATGAAGGGGAGGTAATAGGAATGTAGTGCTGGACATCAGTGGGGAGGAAGGAGACCCAGACTTTGGGGAGGCTGGGGAAAGCAAGATAACCGTCTTCATCGAGAAGGGAGGGGAAGCTAGGCGGAAAGCACTTGCAGAACCTGAAGGAAAAGTACCCAAATTCAGAATCTCTGTGGTCAGCCTCTTTTAGAGGCTTCTCACGGGTGGGAGGACAGTCAGGCTGAGGGGGGGCTGCAACAGGAGCCAAGACAGAATCGAGGGTGGGCACTTCACAGTCCCCCTGCTCTGACGGTTCATCTGTGGAAGGGAGCTCTAAGCTGTCGAGCGTGACCTCGTCGGCCTCCCCAAAGGGGTCTTCCTCCGAAATGTCTGAAAGCAAGTCCATTTCGGGGACTGGCAACAGGTTTGGGGAAAGAGATGAAACACAGCAAATGAGTGGTGAAGGTGGGCATATGGAAACAGGCTATTCTCAGGAGCAAACCCATGATGAAATTGAGAAATGAACACAACGGATACGTTCAAAGGAGAAACAGAGGCAAGAGAGAAAAAGAAGAAATGGGTAGTTAGTGAAAACTTGTACTCTGAATTAGGGATTGTTATCAACACAGCACAGCTAGAACATGAATTACATGATCCACTTTTAAGAGAAAAAACTGGACTACTTTTATCACATAAAATTTATAGGTATAGACCGATTTCATTATTATTCTCTGACTGGTTGCAAAGAGATCCAATGAAACTCAAATAACATTCTTACTTTTAAATCTGGTTGCATTTAAATCAATGCTTCAAAGCACTGGCAAAAAGACCAGCGCACCTCGTCATTTGTTGAACATAAGCAGAATTTCCTTTGGAATTTAAAGTAACTTTTTAAAAAAATAACTACGTGCATCAAATTAAGTAGGCAAAAGGGTACTGAGACTCTGAATCCCTGAGCTCTTTGGTTTCAGATGTAAGCAGTCACTCTCCTGGGTGCCTCATTAGCATAATCCTAAAAGATTCCGACAACTTTACATTAGTTGAAGGATATTTTGTTGGTCAGAACTTGTTATTTTTAACTGAATGACTTTCAACCAAATAATTTTTTTGGTATGACAGTCACAAGTACTTTAACACAGGTATTCGGGGGACACGATGGCATGGTGCTCCTTGGGGGCATTAGGGCTCACATGGTCCCCGAACCCTGCTCTATGTAGACAGGTGGTCAGCGCAGGAATTCCTGAGCCACTGGCAGCTACTAGTAGGTTCTTTATACATTTATGTTGCAGGTCATTAACATTTTCAAAAGTTAAAATTTAGAAAGCATTATAAAATCGATAGCAGAATTTCCTTTTCGTGTTCACTTCCAATGTTCTCTATAAAAAAGTTGCTTTGTGTAGACACAGAAAAGAGATCTGATGAACTCAAAGCCTCTTCAAATCAACCTCTAAGAGACTTCACGTGCCCAAGGGAAGAAGGGATCATAAAACAGTGACAAATTTGAAAACACAACACAGGCTACTTCTCCACTCCCTACGGAGTGTGCCCCAACACACCACTTTCTCATTCACTATTCACCAGTCACCCTTTGCTTAAGAATTTCTTCATCATCAGCTAGAGATGAATGAAAAATAACATTTTTCATAAAGACCTTCTTTGTTCATTTCAAAAAAAAAAAAAAAATTCAACTCAACATAATTAAAATACCCAACACAGGTTACGCTTTCAAATTTACAAACAAATATACATTTCAGATCACCACAGCTTTTATAATTTAGGGATTTAACTAAATAGGACGATTGTGAAAACAGTCACAAATACTAGGCCACTAAATTACTTGCTTGCGCCAATATAAACTACATTGAGATATTTTGCTTTGAACAACAATCAGAAAAACGCTAGAGAGACTGTTCAGACCAGCAGGAGCCTACACGTACCTGAAAATGGGGAACTTTTATCAGCAGAGAACATACAGAGACTAATTTTAAACGATACCTGAGTTCTGAAACAACAAATGTAACAGCCCCTAGTCTAAGTACACATTTAAAATCACAAGTTCTACTAATTTACCATACCTTTCCTTCAACGAATTGCACATGTGGGACTTTAGTCGGGCTCCTGAGGTCCCTTCTGCCATCCCCATCCTGTACCATGGCGGTGCTGACAGCTCCGGGGCCATGTGCTGAAACCTCCCCAGCAGGGCCAGGAAAATCCTTCATAAGACTTTCATCAACAACACCAACTGGAGCTGGTAAAGAAAGACCATTTGGAATACTTTAGGACACTGAAATGCTCAAAGTTTATGGAATTGCCCCCTCTTACACAGATGAACAGGCAGCATGTAGACATTAACAGGAACAGGAACATTGCTTGAGCTCTGAAAATTCCAACATATCAAATTCATTTTTAAATTTTTACCAAATTCTAAACATATTCTGAATTTTAACCCATGAAACTACACCAGGCTCTCCAATCAGAAGGCTTGAGTCTGATCATGGAATTGGCCAGTAGGAGGAGCTCTAAGACCAGGTGAGACAGAGTTGTGCACTGTGTCAAAATCCCAAAGTGAGGAATATTTTAATTCTCTAAGGCCTCTTTGATCTTTCCTAAACTTATTTCTAAATCTATTTATTGCAACAAACAATTATCTAGAGATTGAAATGATTTGCTTCAAATATGTTTTCAGAGTTCTTCCATAAAGGAAGCGTTAATTTGTGTATCATTCAAAATTATGACAAGACAGCAAAAGTCCATTTTACAAATTAACTTCTGTGCTTATTTTTATTTTTTTTTTGTTGTTTTTTTTTTTTCAACATTTTTTTATTTATTTTTGGGACAGAGAGAGACAGAGCATGAACGGGGGAGGGGCAGAGAGAGAGGGAGACACAGAATCGGAAACAGGCTCCAGGCTCCGAGCCATCGGCCCCGAGCCTGACGCGGGGCTCGAACTCACGGACCGCGAGATCGTGACCTGGCTGAAGTCGGACGCTTAACCGACTGCGCCACCCAGGCGCCCCTTCTGTGCTTATTTTTAATAGTTTTCATTAACCTCCCTCCTGAATGCCTCAATTTGACCTACAATAAATCCAATCCAACCCCCTGCCTCAGCAAACCTGGCCCTCGTGTGCTTTTCCTTCATTCCTCCTGCACATGAGCAGGGACATATAATGTGCTGAAATTTCTGCCATGTGGCAGGTCAACCCAAGACAGCATCACATTTCAACAAATGCAAGTGAGTAGCAGTGACAAAGCCTCTACCCATCTGTAGCTTTTTCCCCAAACCCCACCCACTGAGGTTATTTCACCTGTATGAAAAGTGCTTGACTGACATGGTGAGGTTTGCATTGGTTCTATGCCCCAGAAAAGGGCAGTAAACATGAGGCCTTTAGGCTGCAAGCTCTTGGAGGGCAATGGGTGTGATCCACCATATTGAACTGGGGAGGCATCAAGCACCTGTAATCTGTGTATCACAAGAAATGTCTTGGCCCACACCCTTCATGTGCTCTGTCCAAACCTTACACCTTCCCTAGCCTTGCCTTTTTCACCAGATACCACACTTATACTTGTACCCAGTTACCCAAGCCACAAACCTTGAAGTCTCTGCCTTTATCCCTTACGACCATCAAGTCCAGCTGAATTTAAGTGTGGCCAGTTCTCCCTCCTCCTATTTTACTAACCAGGTCACTTTTAAGACTTTGACAGCCCTTAGGACTCACACTTTTGAAAGCCCACACCAAATCTTACATTAAGTATAATTATTTTCTTTTTTTTAAATTTCAAAAGACTTCAGTAGTTTTCCCTCAGAAAATATAGGCTATGAGTAGCTCTTTTATGATTTCTAAGCACCCATTACACACACTCAGAAATTATTGCAAAATGGGAAACTGACCTAGAAATGGTTTTAGATGTAATGATACGGAAATTTTAATGAATATGAAAGTTACATAATGAAACTGGAAAAATATTTTGCATGCTTTTAAAGACATTAATTTCAGGGTGCCTGGGCGGCTCAGTTGGTTAAGCACCCGACTCATGATTTCAACTCAGGTCATGATCTCATGGTTCATGGGATAAGCCCTGTGTCAGGCTCCTTGCTAACAGCATGGAGCCTGCTTGGGATTCTCTCTCTCTCTCCTGCTCTCTCTGCCCTTCCTGTGCTCGCATACGGTCTCTCTCAAAATAAATTAAAACATTAACAAAATAAAAATTTATTAATTTCACTATGCAGGGGGGTGGGTTGTTTGTGTTGTTTTTTGCATTTTGAAGCAAAATAACTTTTTAGGTCTCAAACACTTGTAGAATCCTGAGGAGCCTGTAGGCCCCAGGCACTGAGCTTATGGTGCCAAATGGCTAACTGGCCTACTCTCACCCAAGACAAGATCACTAGTGCTCTCACCTGGAGTATTCCTAACCAGTCTGCCTCTTCCTCTCTTGTCCTATCAATCATTCTCGACATTGCACCAAGTGATTTTTTTAAAGAGGTAACATCATGTGGTGGGGGGCGGGGGTAGGGAGTAACACGGTGCACTTACATGCCTGCAGAACTGCACACACATGTATGTAATGCACACACACACCCTCAGTAGCACTAGAATCAAAACCATATTCTTCTCCATGGCCTGCGAGGCCTTGCATGAACTGTTTGCAGCCTATCTCTCCCCTCATTTACTAAAGCTCTAACTAGACTTCCTTCTGCTCCTGGACTGTATTAAGCTCTCCCTAATCTTATAACCTTCAGCCCTGATGCTCCTGCTACCTGGAATGCTTTACTGCTCTACTCCTGGCTAGCTCCCCCTCATCCTTCACGTCTCAACCCAAATGGGTCTTCGCCAGATGGGCCTTCTTCTCCCATGACCCAATCCAAGGTAGTGTCCTGCTTATTATATATATTCCCCATTTTCAGGAAGTCGTTGTCTCCCTCACTCTCACATGCATCTTGGTTGTTCTCTTAAATGACTGACTTGCCTCCTTTTTGGCTTGATTTTCCAATCTCGGAATCACACTGTTCTAAAAAAGTTTTAGAGTTTTATTTTAATGCTTGACCTTAGACATCATGTTGATTTTTAGCTTGTATGTAATCACTGGACGATTTATTTCAATCTGTCAAAACTTCAAGTGAGAAATATTTATGTACCTAAACTAGTCTAGCCTGACTTAAAAACTAAGTAGGAAAAAGAAAATACAACGCAGGTCAACAACAGCAGATAAAAGGTGTACTGACGGGGAGTGGTGGCAAAAAGAAAGCTCAGTACCAGGTTACGGCCTAGCTTTGCTTTGGGAGGGAAAAGGGGAGACCAAAAGCCCTAACCAAATAGTTCACTGGCTCGTCATGTATTGGCATGAAAAGCCTTCTATTTTTCACAATAACACAATAATCCTTTTGATCACTTGCCCATCTGATGAATGACAGTGTCCAAAACACAAAAGGAAAAATAATGGATCACTGTGCATGTTTGCTGCTCTTACTTGTACAAATCATTGTTTTCAGATACAGACCTACTATAACCCTCTGCACTAACTGCTCACACAAGATGGTGGGCTTCTTTGAGCACAGTTTATAGATCTCAAAACAGTGGTTCACTGCTCTTTCTTAACTCTAAAATTTGCAATATAAGAGTTATAAAGTCTCACAGTTTAAGACAAAGGCTGAAACAGACAGTATTCCAGAAAGGGGAATGACTTCTCTCAGGGCATTAACCAACACTGATTATAGGTTATTCAGCACTTATACAAATTCTCTGTGGCAAGGGGCAAGGCTTGTGAAATACTTCCACGAGCAGGCACATTTGTCACATTTACTTGAAAAAAAGCGTTCAGTTGTTGACGAGCTAAAAGATACATGGACAGCTATCACACATCAAAATCTCAATAAATTTAAATCACTACATTTGGAAATACGGATAGTTATTTGAACCACAGTTTATGACCCCCTTGCCTATTTGTAGTCTTGAAACTATATGGGAGATTCTCCAGAATCAAGATTGAATAACTACATAGACAAATGCCCACCAACAAATCCTTGGAAGTATCTCTGTATGTCTGCCTGGATCTGTTCTCCAAGTTTATTCTGGGAAAAGTAGATCAAGGCCAAGGGGTGTCAATCCATTTAGGAGAGAGCATTTTTAGAACCAGACCTATAAATTCTGGGAATGGATGGCTGCCAGAGAGAAGTGGGTCAGGGGATGGGGAAAAAAGGGTGGAGGGGAGTGGGAGACACAGACAGGATTCCGGTTATAGAATGAGTAAGTCATGGTGATAAAAGGTACAGAATACAAAATACAGTCAATGATACTGTGATAGCTTTCTATAGTGACAGATAGTAGCTACATTCGTGGGGAATCACTATATTGTATATCTGAAATGTATACCTGAAATTGATGTGACGTTGTTAGATCAACTAGATTAAAAACAAAACTTAGCAAGTATACATATGAAAAAGCATTTTTATCTATTAGCAGATCTGTTTCAGCTACTTAAAAGTTGCTCTAGTTCTTATGTCAGAAAAATGTAATAAGAAAAGTTTTCTATGATCAACAGCAGTAAAACACATTTCTTTTTAATGTTTATTTATTTTTGAGAGAGACAGAGAAAGAGAGAGAGAGAGAAAGAGAGAGTGGGGTAGGGGTAGAGAGAGAGGGAGACACAGAATCTGAAGCAGGCTCCAGGCTCCGAGCTGTCAACACAGGGCCTGATGTGGGGCTCGAACTCACAAACCGCCAGATCATGACCTGAGCCGAAGTTGGACTCTTAACCGACTGAACCACCCAGGCGCCCCAGTAATAAAACAAAATTTTAAATTTACTATTACTATTTTTACATAGGTTTTGAGATTAATCAACCAAAAAATGTTGGAAAACTACTTTCTGGGAGAAAGTCACCCACATCAATTGGTTTCTTCTAGGCAAAAAGTAAAATGAAGTTCTTTATAAAACATTCATCCTAACATAAAAGGGGCACCTGGGTGGCTCAGTCAGTTGAGCATCCATCTCTTGATTTCAGCTTGGGTCTTGATCTCACAGTTCATGGGTTCAAGCCCTGCATCGGGCTCCATGCTGGCAGCACGGGGCCTGCTTGGGACTCTGTCTCTTTCAGCTCTTTTATAGAAAACCGACTATTTACCCAAAATTAGGTTAATAGAATACATATATGAAGGGAAGGAATGTCAATTTATTTCCATACATAAAATATATAAAACTGCAAACCTGTAGCTAATAAGAATTCTAACAAAATATATACAAATTTATACATAACCTCCCCCCACTTCGCTGAAAGAACTAACGATTATACTGTATTTCCTTTCTTTTTTGTTAAAACACTACATTTAAATTAATCCTTGGAAGTGGTAGTTGCTTTCTCATATGCTAAGAAGTTTGGTAAGCTTTAGTAAGAGTTTTTAACTCATAAAATCAGAATATTTTAAAGTTCCTTTAAATAAGGTTCCTATGTTAGCATACCAAACCCTTTCAAATTCCACTTTTGCCATTAATTAACAAGTTCAAGAAACTAAGACACATATAACACATCATAATTAAGTCAGATCAGTAACCATGTATTTGTCCAACATCTTACCCATGATGATTCTTAATATTTGTGTGCACTGACAGTACAAAGAAAATTAGGTTCAGAATGACAGCTTGAAAACACTATAAAACTCTTCTTGTGAATATAAGAAATATTATTTTATTTACTCAGAGAAAATAGCTATCCTTCCAGGACATTTCTGAGGACCTCATTAACTAGATCAACACTTCCTGATCCCACTGGATCAGAGAAAGATTAACGGAATACAAACTATCACAAATGTGTTTACCTCCATCTAGACTCCTGGAGACCCGTTTGCTAGAGGTACGCTCAAAGTGTGGCGCTGGCCTGTCAATGAGGGTGCTTGCCTGGCGGGTCTGGGCTTGGGTGCGGCCGCTGTAGCGGAATTTGGACCCCAGGGTCAGGAACTTGGCCTTTGGTGGCTGCTCTGGAGACACAAGCCTGTAGGGGGAAACAAAAGAAACAAAAAGGAGACTTTATGAATTTTCTTTTTTAAAAAGATGACAGAAGTTTACATTTTATCTCATTTTACTAAGATTCCTCAATCTACACAACAAAAAGCTGCCTAAACTTTCTAATGAAAAAGAACATCATTTATAAACCCTCCTACATACAGAGCTTTAGGATAGTGATTAAGATGACTAAATCCACATTCGTGTATTCATGAATAATGTATTTTCCTCAACCTGAGCAAAAGAGCAGCTGTTCTCAGTGTATATCAAAGGATATTTATTTGTATTAGCTTAAATCATTTATATAAACACATATGTCTGAATTCTTGCTCCGAGCTATAAGTGCCAAGAGGCGATCCATTACCATTAGTAATTCTCAATATTTATGTCTATTTCCCATGGGAAAGAACATCCAACTCAGGAATCCATTCCATCAAGTGATGCTTTCCCATGAAGAACATCACACACAGTAGATCTGTAGAAATGACTTATATCCTTTCTTACCAGCACAATTTCACTGTTTAAACCCTGGGTTTGTAACGAATGAAGTCAAATTTTCTTGATGTCAAATACTCCCAGACTTATGCCAAAGTACGTTTTTAGTAAATAAGTCAGTCTTGTCTGGCAGACAACTGGAATGGTCTCACTTTCATGGTCTAATCAAGAGTTGGCAAAACGTCTTAAAAAAATAATCTTAGCACTCTTATACCATTTATTAAATGAGAAGACTTTAGTTGATAATTCCAGAATATGAGCTCCATAAAATTCTTCCTTTCATTCTCCAAAGAGTGATTTCTTAAATTTTTAAGATTTTTAAATACTTAAAAATACATTTCAAGTATTTTTAGAACTTCTACGCAAAAAAAAAAAAAAAAAATTTTTTAAGACATCATCTTCTGCTTAAAAGCAACAAAGAGAGGGGCGCCTGGGTGGCGCAGTCGGTTAAGCGTCCGACTTCAGCCAGGTCACGATCTCGCGGTCTGTGAGTTCGAGCCCCGCGTCAGGCTCTGGGCTGATGGCTCGGAGCCTGGAGCCTGTTTCCGATTCTGTGTCTCCCTCTCTCTCTGCCCCTCCCCCGTTCATGCTCTGTCTCTCTCTGTCCCAAAAATAAAAAAAAAATAAAAAAAAAAAAAAAAAAAAAAAAAAAAAAACGTTGAAAAAAAGCAACAAAGAGAGATTCAAGCAAGGTAAAGCTACTTGTAATAACACAAGAGGCGATTCTCCATCAACACAGGATTCTCACTGACATTAACCCAGAAAAACTATATCTCAGAATTAAATTGAGAAGAGAAGAGCCAGGACACTCTGGCTGTCATGGTGTTAATCTATTCACATAAGGTAGCAAATGAGTTTCTTAAAACTTCCACCTTCTGCCAATAGATTTTCAAAGGAGACACCAATGCTGCTGCTAAGAATACACTCTGATGAGGGCCAGCGCCTCAACCTGTACTTTGGGAAAAGTTGTATATTCATAAATTAGAATTCTGAAATACTAGAAATATAGACCAGAATTCTTATTTGTGCTCTCTATTCTTTTTCTCTAACAGCTGAGGAATTAAATATCTCAGCCTCCTGATCATGAATCACAGAAGCAGGTGAGAAATGTGGTCACTTGCGATGCGCTATCTCCTGATGAGCTATGACAGGGTTTCCCTACCTAGCAATCCAGTTAAATAGGGATTGAAGAACACTCTGTAAGAAAGCAATGATCTATAGAAAAAAAGGGTCACTAGCAAGCTCATCACCACAGTAAGAAATATTCATCCTTGAAAAACAAGATGGCTACATCACCTCTTTATCATTTATTCATGAAGTACACTCTATAGTTAATGGAAGAGCAACCAGAGGAAAAAAGCAGTATTTCTAAAGAATACTTCAAAGGGGAAATATGCATTGGTGACCCAAAAGAAACTACCCACTTCACCCCAATTTTTAAACTAAAGACAACAAGCATTGGCAAGGATGTGGAGAAACTGGGACCTTTGCACATTGTTGGTGGGAATGCAAAATGGGGCAGAAGTTATGAAACGTGAGATGGAAGTTCCTCAAAATTCTAAAAATAGAATTACCACATGACCCAACTAATCCTGCTTCTGGGTATTTATCAAAAATAACCTCAAATCAAGATTTTGAAGAGAAATTAGTAGTATTCCCATGTTCATTTCAGCACTATTCACAATAGCAAAGATGTGGTAAAAACCTAAATATCCACTGGCAGGTGCATGGGTAAGGAAAATGTGGTATCTACATAGAAGGGAATGCTATTCACCCTTACGAAAGAAAGAAAGAAAAAAAAAAAAAAAAAAAGGAAATTCTGCACACAATACACAACAACATGGATGGGCCTTGAGGACGTTATGCATAAGTGAAAAGGCCAGATACAGAAAGACAAGGACTGCATGATTCCACTTTCACCAGGTACCCAGAACAGCCAAATTCATAGATTCAGACTGGACTGGTGGCTACTGGGGGCTGCAAGGAGAGCGAAATGGGGAGTTACCAGTCACTGGGCATGAAGTTTCAGTGAAGATGAAGACGCTCTAGAGATCTGCACAGCACTGTGCCCACACTCAATAATCCATCGTACACGTGAAGGTGAAAAGGATAGATCTCATGTGAAGGTATCTTACCCAATGAAGTAGATTTAAAAAAAAAAAAAAAAAAAAAAAAAAAAAAAAAAAAAAAAAGACAGGAGATAAAGAGAAGAGTGAGGCTGGAGGCATCTGGCACCCATCTGTAGGCTCACCTCAGTGAATGGCATCTCTCAACCAAAGGCCACATCTTCCTAGAATGAGGAGCCTCACACAGGGATTTACTGGGATCTCCCATTTCCAGTTCCAGTCACTGCTCCCCACCCCCAGCAGAGGTGACACCCCTTTAGGCCCAGTGGTGCTTATCAAACATTGTTAAACCCTTCTCAAATTAAAAAAAATTGAAACTAGAAACAGGATACCTGCTTGTGTGAATTATGAAAAATCGTACAGTATACATAAAGAGATCTTTTTAAAGATTTCATTTTCCTCTCCTATAAAATTAACTGAACTCACAAAGAAAGAAGATCAAGAGACTTCAGTCTTCAGAAAACAATTTTAAAGAAAATTAAGAAAACTTCCATCAGTGTTTTCTGACTTTCTGGGTATTAGTTTATTTTATATAACTTCACACAGGATCTGTGCTAGGTCCCATATAGAGCAGATGCTCAATAAATACAGACCAGATCATGAGACAGAATCCCACTGTCACCATTTCCTAGAGGGCACCTGAATTTAAGTAGCCAGAAAATCCAAAGACATGTCTGTCTATCCATTTTCCAGAATTCTCTTTCTTAGTATTACACAGTCACAGCATTTAAGAATAGCTTTTGAATTCTCTTATGCCAGGATATTGGAGGAGGGAAGTTGGGCTATAAGTTCTAGAACTTCTGACACACTGAGAGAACTACTGATTAATATTTCAGTCTTAGTTTCATAAACATAAAACAATCCCACTGCTACAAAAAATGCTTTGTAAAATGACATTGTTTTATTTTTTCCCCAGTTACGAAAGTGGGCTCTCATTTATATACACTAGGGGTGGCGGGGGGGTGGGGGGTTGCTGGGTGGCTCAGTCAGTTAAACATCTAACTTTGGCTCAGGTCATAATTTTGCGGTTTGTCAGTTCGAGCCCCTTGTCAGTGTGCTGACAGCTCGGAGCCTAGAGCTGCTTTGGATTCTGTGTCTCCCTCTCTCTCTGCCCCTCCCTCCCCCCTCCCCCCCCCCCCATCTGTCTCTCTGTCTCTCTCGCTTTCTCTCAAAAATAAACATTAATTTTTTTTTTTATATAGACTGGGATATGTTACCAGCTAAATATCTAAGTCCAGGTGAGGAGAATTCTATACAACCGTATTTCTTTCTTTGGTCTAATTTGTTTTTCTTTAAGGTAATAATAGATGATTCGTTCCCATTTAAATGCATATCAGAATAATTATCCACTTAACGCATTTTGTAAAAAAATACTTAAAGAAATAATTCAAGAAATACAAGGCAGACATTTTAAAAACAGATATGTGTACCAATGTAAAATTAGGAAAGTCATTAACTAAAGTATTATTTTATTTATTTCAACTTGAGATAAAACACTTCCCTGCCCAAGTGGCACCGGTGACCAAATACACAAAGTATTAGCTTACAGATTAATTTTCTGATAACAAAGAAATCCTTAAGTAATGAAGCTGCAATTAAATAGAAACAAATATCAAGACAAAAATGGACTGAACATAGACATTTATTAGCTTTTTCTAAAAGAACATTTTTGGTGACTTAAGTCAACGGCAATGCAAATAAATTTTCTACGGAAACGTAGGCCAAGCAAAATATTTCAAGATCGCTTAACAATTATTTCCTTTTGATATTACTTTTATTTACTACCTCAGACCCCACCTTCATAAAAATAACATCAAAAGGGAAGGGAAAACAAGATACAAACAGAGAGGGCGGCATACCATAAGAGACTCTTAAATACAAAGAACAGACTGTGGGTTATGGGAGGGGCAGTGGGTGGGGGGATGGGCTAAATGGGTGACAGGGATCAAGGAGGGCACTTGTTGGGATGAGCACTGGGCGTCATATGTTAACTAATTTGAATTTAAATAAATCACTATAAGACATCATTTCACTTTTGGGAATTTAAAAGCCATACCTATAGCTTTAAAGGTCCTGAGCAAGACGACCTAATGACACATCACAAAAGAAATTAACTTTCACATACTTTATTGCTCAAGAAGCATGGTAACAATTTTATAAAAAATCCTCCCATTACAAGTCAGGTATTATTGGTTTTTCACCCATGAAAAATAAAGGAAATTTTAAGACAAACCCACACACATCACTTACTGCAGTCAATCATACCGTTAATAACAAAGCTCTCTATGAAGCGGCTGATGACACTAATTCACTTGGAATTAGTCTGGATCTACAATCCCAAGTTTAAATGAGAGTTTAATGCCAAGCTGCAAGAACCTCGTGTTAATCCTGTTTACACGCCGCCACCACCACCACCACCACCACCACCACCACAAAGCACTGAGGGGAAAAAAACAACAACAACAAAAAAAAACAAAACAAAGAAGGAAACATGTCCACTGTAAACACAACCAGGAAGTACAGCAGAATGGGAACACTTATGGGCACTGAGAGCCACAGAGCTTGGCTCC
Organism: Neofelis nebulosa; assembly: GCF_028018385.1. Taxonomy (NCBI): domain Eukaryota; kingdom Metazoa; phylum Chordata; class Mammalia; order Carnivora; family Felidae; genus Neofelis; species Neofelis nebulosa. The sequence continues at coordinate 121,836,441 of NC_080787.1, forward strand.
GACTTCCATCTCCACCCGTGACTGTCTACAGGGACACAGTCATGTTTCTTAACTTCTGTTTCTCAGCTTTTCTGAGTGTAAAGTGAAGATTACAACAATGTACATATTAAAAGAATTAATCTATGTAAAGCACTTAGAACAGAGACAGGCTCTATCAAACACTCAAGGAGGAATAGCGACTTTTTATCATGTTCTTGTGCTACTAACATTAGTCTGGCTGAGTGGCTATCAATCAATAGAAAGATCTGGTTTTTTTAATGGCTTCAATCTGAAGCCAGTTTAGTTTTCTAAAGAAATCATTGGCATCTTTTGTGATAAACTTAAACAGAACAAAATCCAGATTTGATTCGAGGCACTCTATAGGCAAATTATGATTTGCCCTGTTTTAGATACATTGCTTCCTATCATGTGTAAGCAAAGTTACATAAGTTTAAAGATATAAAAATGCTTTTGTCAACCATTATCTCCAAAGTCTGCAGGTGCAAACTGGTCTACTTTTAAACCAGAGTCGTGGTATGTTAGCAAAAATGGAGGGAGGGACCTGAGGCGTCGCACGGCTAACAGACACCTCAGAAACGCCTGCTGCAAGGATACCAGAGAGGGGGGAGCCTGGATGGCTCAAGTGGGTTAAGTGTCTGACTTTGAACCATGATCTCACAGTTCATGAGTTCCAGCCCCATGAACTGGGCTCTCCACTGTCAGCCCAGAATCTGCTTCAGATCCTCTGTCCCCCTCCCTCTCGGCCCCTCCCTTGGGCACTCGTTCTCTCAAAAATAAACAAACATTTAACAAAATTAAAAATAAATAAAAAAGAAGAATACCAGAGGAAGGACCAGCATAGAGGTGACCAGTGTGGGCTCTAGAATCACAGAGCCAGGTCCCCAGCTCTGTGCAGGTGCTTGGCCCCATGCTCCTTACTGGGCACCCAGCTCTGAGCCACTTTCTCCCTGGGGGTGAGGAATAAATGACACGGTACAATGTAAAGCAAGTGGTTCTGTGTCTGACAACAATATTTGCTCAATGAACACAGCACGTGTCGTTTCTGAGACAATTACTGTTTCCATTATCATTACCTGACAGGGAAGCCTGCTATGTGTCCTGCCTTGACTGTGTCATTTAGCTCATTAATATCATCTACTAGTTTTATTTGAGGCAGACTCCGGTTGTCTGGAGTAGAAATGTGCCATGGCTACCAGGAGGAATTATAAGCTTTTCAAAGATTTATGTGACCAGTGTAACTGTGTCAGATGGATTCAAGTATATTTTAGGAGTTACATTTCTCTAAAACGAGTCTGTTTGACAACATATCTGTTGTCAAGACTGCTCTATTTAACCAGAAAGAGTCATTTGTACCACCTAATAATTCACCTTAAAAACAGCACACTGTGGTACCAAACCAAGAATAAGGATGATAATGATGGGGATGATAACGATAAACATTACATACCGGAAGTAGTTCTACATGCGTTCCATGTGTGTTTTCTCACGGGCTTTTCAAAGCAACCCTATAAGGTAGGGACTATTATTACCAGCACATAGATGATGAAAGGGAGACTCAGAAAGGTGGTAACTTACCCACAGTCACACACCCAGTATGTGGTAGCAAAGCAAGAGCCCAAAGCAAAAACTGTAAAGATGAAGGGTCTAGACACGTAGCTCTATAGACTGCAGGAACAGGACGGAGGAAATGGGGGAAAAATGATCAACAAAGTGCTCCTTGCTAAGAAGAGTAACAGAGAGGGGCGTCTGGGTGACTCAGTCAGTTAAGTGTCAGACTTCGGCTCAGGTCATGATCTCACGGTTCGTGAGTTTGAGCCCCGTGTCAGGCTCTCTGCTGTCAGTGCAGAGCCTTCATCAGATCCTCTGTTCGCCCCTCTCTGTCCCTTCCCTGCTTATGCACTCTCAAAAATAAACATTAAAAAAAAAAAAAAAGAAGAAGAAGAAGAAGAAGAAGAAGAAGAAGAAGAAGAAGAAGAATGTAGAAATACGCCCTTGAAGAAGTACAAAGGAGATGGGACCCAAGCTAAAGACAGTTAGGGGGTCTAAGGAGATCTGGTTTTCTCACTTGTCCGTTTGTGTTGGTTTTTTTTTTTTGTTTTTTTTTTTGTTTCTTTTAAATTTTTTTTTTTTTTTAACATTTATTTATTTTTGAGACAGAGAGAGACAGAGCATGAACAGGGGAGGGGCAGAGAGAGAGGGAGACACAGAATCTGAAACAGGCTCCAGGCTCTGAGCTGTCAGCACAGAGCCCGACGCGGGGCTCGAACTCACGGACTGTGAGATCATGACCTGAGCCGAAGTCGGACGCTTAACCGACCAAGCCACCCAGGCGCCCCCGTTTGTGTTGGTTTTTAAAGGAACACGATGTGGACACGTTTGCCGGCCAAAGAGGAAGTCAAAGGCATTCGTACCTTTGACATACATAACATACAAAGCACGATCCTATGTGAGGAATCAAATGAAGGATCAAGACTTCCATAGGGAATGACTATTTTTTCCCTTGAGACAGAACAGGAAGGGAAGAATGAACAAGAAGAAGAGGGGAATGCTACATAATCTGGGACTGAAGAGTTTTGAAAAACGGTACAGGAAACCGAGAATGCTCATGACTACAGCTTCTACAATCAGTGCCCCACCCAGCAGAGGGCATCTGAGCAGAGAGGCCGGGGTTCCCAGGGGCTCCAGAAGACCAGGAATATTTTAACAGGAAAGGAGGTAAAAGCACTGCCTGGTAGCTGAGGGTCCGGCTGACACAAGAAAGAATCTATCTGTAAAGGCACTAATCTGGAGTTGCGCAATTTTCCCTTACAAAAAGCGAGTGCGTCCACCGGGACAGCTGTGCTGTTTAAGGCAGAGCTCTACAGCACTGGTATAGAAGTGGGGAGGTCGAGACACAGAGACCAGCAGGCTGATGGGCACAAAAGGCAAGTGGTTAGAACCTCCCGACAAAGTAGCAAAGGGACAGACCCCAGGGTTTTGGCTGGCTGGGGAAAGAAATTAAACAGGAGAGAGCTGGTAAGAACAACTAAATGAAGCCAATGGTGAACGATGCTGGCAAGAGAATGGCAGTTGGGTTTGAAGAATGCACTTCTAGAAGGGAAGGCATTTGTAGTCAGAAAGTGGAGTCCGGGACCACTGTAGAAGCAGACCAGCTGTGAGTGATAACGAGGCACGGCCAAGGAGATCTGGCACCGAGGAGAAGCAAAGAATCATAAAATAGGGTGTTGCCTCATCTGCCCCTGTATCCACAACCACCACTTAATACGTACAGGGTACCAATTGCTGTTCTCATTAAGTCTAAGCTGTATCATTAAAATTACCTGTAGAAAGTATGATGTTCCACGCACACTTTCCATAGCCTTTTTGCTGCCCGATGGTTTGGCAGTTTGAATCCGATGGTGCTCTCAAATTGTTCGAGCTAGAATAAATCAATAAGGTAAATCAGTAAGATAAAGGAGTTGGTTAGAAGCTACTGAAATCATGAATTCAGATGTCTCCGTGAGGGGTAACTCTTCTTGAAGAAAGGAGATACTAGTATGTATATCCAGTATGATTATACAAAATGGATTCTTCATAGAACTCAATACTAGTTTCTGTGAAAACCAAGTACAACTGCTGACTTTAACCAATGTCCACAACTCACCCTACCACCTTATCAGTTGATTCAACAACAACAAAACGGGCCCCCACTATGTAGCAGGCACTTACAACTTTCTCTTTTCTGTTAAAGGTGTGGCTCTTACCTTTTTAGCAACATGGATATACATGCAGGTTGATTATTAAGAACTCTGACCTTTTTTGCCATGAAAAAATAAGGAATAGTGCATTTTATTAAAATTCACTGGGGAAAAAATGAAGTCAGCTGACAGCCATAAAGAAGAACACTGACCGAAGCTGTTTAGATATGCCCAGGCCTAAGTGACACTGCTTACCTCTGCTGGCCTAACTTTAATGTAGAAGTTACTGCGCTTATAGGAAATTTTCAAGATTTTCGGCCAAGCAAAACGATTGATTCTCAGTCTGTCTTTGTAAATGAGAAGCCCGTTAGCGCACACACCCAGCTTGATGTCCACGCCTTCTGAGTCCTGCCAAGTAGAAGCCATTTGACCGTGGTTAGAGCTGTCCAAGTTTCATGGGTCAGGAAGCTCATCATCCCCCCCCCCCACCCCCTTAAACCATGACCCGGAACGCCAATGTAACAGGTTGGTATTTAAATATCAGTGACAGTACGTGAGTTAATAGAAACATTAGGGCACGCAATACATCTTCAATCTCTTATCTCCTAGGATCAAAATTCGATTTGTCAAAGAGTTACAGCCACCTGACTACAGGACACAATATTCTCCAAAAGGCATAATTTCTGTGTTCCCAAGCTTGCCTGCAAGAGCTGCTGGGGAAAAAGGGAAAGAGAGCTCAATTTAGACATCCTGAAGAGACAGGGTTTTCCTGGAGGCTATCCCAATCCTTGGGGACACCCTGTCAGCCCACCTTAAGGTGCATTCAGACATTTTACTTTAGGCAAATTTATTTCAGATGGGCTATGCTAACTAATGGCTGTTAAAATTACGCCTCTATTTGGCGAAACACCAATCCCTCACAGAAAATTTCTCTTTGAATCTCTGAATTCTTCCGAGTAATTTTTCAGTAACTCAGAGTGCTGACATCCAGTCCCCGTTATAGCATTCCCATGGCTGGCATTTCAATGGACTGCAAACTAGTCTTGAATTTACTCAAACTGTTTTCCCTCCCCAGCATTTTAACTTGGAATAGATGACAATTTACAATAATCACAAGCCTAAAGGATTTTTAAAAACCAAATAAATTTACAGATAAAAGTGACATAGTGTCTCCTCACATTTCAAGTAATATTGAGGACCCAATACTCAAAATACACAGATCACTGACTTTCAAGGGAAGAACTGGATCGCATTCACGACATATAAAATTGAAAACATTATTCAGAGACATTCATATTTTCAGAAATCACTTATGATATGGAACAAATTCTCACCAAGCCTGCTGAAACAAACACCATATTTAATCTAAGTCTCAATTCAATGAGAATGCAACATTTCGACTACCTTGTTACTGAATCATCTAGAACAAGTCATATTACTTTTTTAAAAATAGAAGTATAGTACTAAGTCACTGATGCCAATTCCTTTCTCTGCTGCCACACTTGAATAATTCATATGTACAGGTAAAATGACATTAGACAATCCCAGCAGGTTTAAAAAATTTAATCTATAGGGTGCTTTATTCACCCAAATCTGGCAGCCCCAATTCTCTCTAGGAACAGAGAAAAAAAGCTGGGATGAATCCGGCACAGGTGCCCAAGCAACTTGGCACCAGACAGAAATGTTGTTTTCCAGAAACATCACTGGCCATGGCTACAGGAGCAAGCCGGAAGGCTGCCCAAGACAGTATGTTCTCACCACAAGTAAGGAGGCAATGCAGACTTGAAACACTGAACAAAGTCATCTCTAGTCTGAAGCAATCTTTAGGCAGGACACTGGAGCTATTTTATCGGATTTAAGAATAAACACAATCTGGAACCAAGTAAATCGGTTCATTTTCAGTTGTTGCACACATTGCTTCAGAATTCTCAGTATCTGTGTGAATACAAATTACAGATGAAGACTAACAAGTGAAAGAGAAAAAGCATGCCTTGGTCCTCCATATTTGACTTCTGCCATTCAGCAACTAAGTCAGAAAAATAAACTAATAAAAAAGGAGCATCTTCTGTCCCTTATTCACTCCCCCTGAGGAAGCTGCCACATATGGGTGGCAATAGGGATCCCATGCCCTCGGACTTCTAAATGGGTTCAGTCTTGAAAAGTTCTTGCAGAAGAGAAGAGAAGAGAAGAGAAGAGGGAAGGGAGTTCAGCGAGGTGTCCCTGTGACAATTGTGGCTCCCTTGAAGACAGTGTTCTCCACACACAGATCTCTCCTTCTGGGTTCTGGCAACCACTCTCTGCCCTCACCCCTTCAGACCCAGAGGAGTTGGGAGAGCGGCTGGTAAGAGCTCAGAGCTATCACACTAATCTTGGGGTTCCCCTGTACCTGCGAGTCAAGAGTACTTCCATTCAATGCTCTTCAACTCGTCCTAATAGCAGTGTGCCATGAAAAGCTCTTAGTAAAAAATTTTTAAAGACGTACTTAAATATGATCAAGACAATCAAAGATGAAACTTTGATGAAAAGTTCTTTTAAATTGCTACAGACTTTCTTTGCAACAACCGACAAACATCTTCCTTATCAAATATCATCGGAGTGTATCAGATGACAAACAGGATGAAGAGATGTTACTCTGAATTTTTTTCAAAAAGCAATCTGCTTCTAATCACACACCAAGAACAGAAACTACGCTTAAACAGACCCACAACTTTTTTACTTTTCTAAGGTACAATTTTGAAAACGAGAACTGTGAAACCTTGTAGTACTGCCATCTAAGAATTGGTTTCTAACTAGCGATCAACATGTAGATTTACATGTGGCCAGAGTAACAGGGTTTAGAAGAGCAGAGACCTGAGGTCTCTTTGGTCCCAAACCCATTCTTCTCCTGCCTCCCCGGTTTGGATTTCTCGGCCGAACCAGCCTGTCTCCATCACAGAGAAACAAGCTGAAAAACACGCAAGTGGTAGGAAGTCCCATTTCACCTCCTAGAATTTACCAGAAGAAACGAGGCAGATATGGGAATGCTTAACAACACGTGGCTTAGGCAAATCATTCTCTGCACTCTGTTTTATGCAGTTGTAAATAAAAACAGTCAAGTCTTAAATCTTAAAAAAGCACATGGAAGTACCTGTAAGAATTAAAAGTGTATAGCACCCAGCAGTTAAAAATGATGTCAGAGACTATATATACTGACGTGGAAAAATCTTTTATCAGAGCAAGCAACAAAACAAACAACAAAAAATTCCTCACAAACTGATACCTGTAGCGTGATCCTACTGAAAAAAATGCACGAGTTCTAGTGCTCAGAGATGTTGTTTTTTTTTTAAAGAAAACAAGAAAACGTATCAAAAAAGCAACAGTGCCTATTTCCAAATAAAGAGAGTTCAGTGGTTTTTGTTTTTTCCTTCCGTTTGCTTCTATTTTCTATGATGTATATGTACGTCTTTTGTAACCAGGAAAAACAGTCGAATAAAGGAAGCCACGGAGGAAAAAAAGAGAGCGGTGCAAACATGAAGCACTATGCAAGTACGAAGCAGGAATGATTCACCCGAGGCCCAGGGAGGGAAGAGATCTTTGGATGGAGGGGCTTTCCAAGAGATTTCTCTAATCATAAAATCTGAGGTTCCTAGGCCCCATCCATCTAGGGAACCGTTGGTTCCCTCCGCATGTGGACCCTGGACACACTTTTCAAAACCACACCCATCTTTCACCTTACCTCTTACTCTCCTCCTTGACTCTCCTCACTGTGTGATCACCCGAAGTAGTGTCAGGAAGCACATGATGTTTATTAGTGGCATCTTCCCAACCCAAACCCTCTCTCCTATCACCTAGTCCATCATTCTGCCCTCTTCCCACCTCTCCAATTAGGCTGCGGGGGTTGCATCCCCTGGGGCCTGGGCCAGTCTCTTTCGTCTTGCGAGTGGTACAAAACAGGCCCGCAGAGAGGAGCCCGACCCTCCGGCTCCTTCATTAGCCAGAGGGTTTTTCAGAAGCGATCCCATCCACACTGCATTGGCCCTTTCTTTGGATCTGCAATCCACTCCCAAGACAGGGATGGGAGAAGGGGCGGAGAGAGGCATCACCTGGCACAGCAAAAGGTGGGGATGCAGAAGAAACCAGGACGGGGGGGAAAGATGCCTGACAGGTGAGTCTCAAGGTAAGTCCATATGAGAGGGTGTTAATTGAAAAGATTGAGAAAGAAGGGGGCAGAGGAGAGAATGAATGCTCCTTTCCATAAGCACAAACCCCACAGTTAGTCACTAAAGAAATATTATAGAGACCCTTGGGTGAGGGTGAATAGCCTTTTCCTAAAAGCGAGCTAGGCCACTCTGAAACTGGAGCCCTTTCAAAACCGTCAACAGACTGGAAAGATGCCACTTCCCATTACACATTGACAGTACCTTGGCATGATGTAGGTCAACGCCATACATGGAGAGCCTCTTTGCATTTTCTAAGAACTGAGAATCAGCTTGTGCTGGAGATAAGCCCCTGAGGATCAAACGAAACAATATTATTTTATTGGCAGCTGCAAAGCAAACGTGGCCCAGATAGGAAAGGAGTGTATGAGCTTGGAGGGTTTAGGGTAGAGCAGTTAACCCCCCACAATTGACAGATAAGCAGGGAACAGGTAAGAAGGCTCAACTCTCAACCTCTAGAAGTTTCCTCATAGGATCCTCTACTCTAAATCTCTACCCTTCCTTTCTATCTCAGAGAATTGTTTTCGATGGTTTTCCCAGTGGGGAAACGGGTACAACATAAATTCCATGAGAATAAAAAAGTGGTTTCATCTTTCCAAAAATGGCAAATTCTTACTTCCCACTCCTTAATTTTATTTCGGCAGGATTGATCACAACACAGATCAGAAATACCTGTATTTGACTTTACACCTATGGTAGATAATGCAGCTCACACCGGTCCATAACTAAAATTATTTCCATTCCTGTCTCTATTCACAAGTCAACAAATTTTAGGCTCTAAGAGAGCAGGACCGTGTCCCGTTCATCTTCATAATCCCCAAAGAATTTCAGCACCTGATATTTCAAATTCAAATTATACAATAAATACCTATGGAGAAGAACCGGAATAAAGTGAAAGTGAATATAAGAAATACCGCATTTTTTTTTTTTTTTTTTTTTTTTTTTACAAAAAAGTTCATAATGAACATGGCCTGTTTAAAAACCTCTAATCTTTCAAAGTTCCCTTCCAAACATTTTTGTCAAACTCTTATAAAATCTCAATTTTGCAATATGGGGCAAATTGTAATTTTGTAGCGAGAGTTTGTCAACTTGGGCTAAAAGCACATTTATTTTCACGAAGATATAAAAGTTCTCAAAGTGTAATATGGTACTTAATACGGTACTGAGTAAATCAGTAAAGTTTAGCTACTAAAAGCAAAGCTCATCTTGTGGACAGAGAAACCACCTATATATTTCATGTCCATCACTACCTACACTTCTGATTCAAACCCAGAAGCCTAGCCCTCTAGCTTTATCGGATAAAAAACAAAAGGCAGGCGGCGCCTGGGTGGCTCAGTTGGTTCAGAGTCCAATTCTTGAGTTTGGCTCAGGTCATGACGCCAGGGTTGCGGAATTGAGCCCCGCATTGAGCTCTACACTGAGCATGGAAGCCTGCTTAAGATTTTCTCTCTCTCCCCTCCTCTGCCTCTCTTCCCTGCTCTAAAATAAAATTTTTAAAAAAAGGGGAGGAGGTGGGCAGAAGAAATACGTATTAAGTGCCCAAACAAGTATGGGAGTATGTCTGTTTTATGTGCCCAGGTTTGGAGGGAGGAAGAGGGAGAGGTCACAGGGAGAAGTAACTTTTATCCAATAAATGAAAACATTCAGGATCATGAGCACTGTTGCTCACGTTATAGTTGTGAACACAACGAAAGGCGATCTCAAGGCTACAGGTTGTCTCGTTTGATACTAGGTGAGGCTCCAAAAGGAAACACTAGATAATCCCGTAAACAGTGCTCGGATGTCTGGCAAGTGTCAGAAGAGAAGCTGCTTCAATCCCCCGTGGCTATTCTCTCCCCAGCAAGCAAGTCACCAGACCTGTGGGTTTTATGCAGCTCTGCCACCTTCTCTTCCAGCTCCTTCGTCTGTGTGGGGGCAAACTGGAAGTCACTGAGGTCACTGCTGCCATGTTCTTCTGGATCATAGTCCCCAAGTTCAGCCTGCAGCGTGTAGGATCCCAGGAGGGCATGAGTCACAAATGAGCAGGGCAGGCGGCCGGAGGCAATGTCCTGCCGGAGCTGAAGGCACAAGAAGTATCTGAGGGGCAAGGGGGAGAGGAGGGCCGGGAAGAAATCCGTTAGGATGCAGCACCAATGATCTTTGAGTTCCAGTATTCCTCTGAAAACAGACGAGAAGGCAATGCCTTATGTCCACAGCAAAAATCGTCTTCTCTAATAAGAAGTCCACCTTGCTTCTTGGGCTCCTAACCCATGGGAATTCTGAACTGCTATTCTGGTCACAGTGTATTTATCATCATCATCATCATCATCATCAAGAGCTTTGTGACTGAAGATAAAAATTGTAATCACTTAAGACTGTCTCCATGGATTTAAAACTGGCATCGAAATTTACATGTCCCTCAAAAGTTGCAAAGACCAATGAAAACTTAAAAACAGCTGCAGTTCTTAAGCATTTGCAAGAAGAGCTAAGATCACCCACCCTTTATTCTTTCTAGCCTTTTTATACCAATTTCTTCTATTCCTCAGATGCCTTGAACAACTCTAAGTCTTTAAAGCCCTTACACTTGCCCATTTACTCCATCTACAGAGACAGTTCAATTTATAACAGAAAAAGCATGAGCTTCTGGGCCAGGCACAGCTGACTCTGTGCAACCTTGAGCTAGTGAATTTGCTCGTCTAAGGCTAATTCCCTACTTGTCAAATGAGAATTCTTCCGCCCTTTGAAGGAGAGGATACGAATTAGATAACATAATCAAAACATACCGCATGTTACCTAGGAGTCAGTAACTAATAGACATCATCATCATCATCATAATTATGTTATTAACTTATTAGAATAGTTCTTATTCAATGTTTCAAGTGGTTTTACTACAGTTACTTATAAAAGTTTCCGTTTAGGGGCGCCTGGGTGGCGCAGTCGGTTAAGCGTCCGACTTCAGCCAGGTCACGATCTCGCGGTCCGTGAGTTCGAGCCCCGCATCAGGCTCTGGGCTGATGGCTCAGAGCCTGGAGCCTGTTTCCGATTCTGTGTCTCCCTCTCTCTCTGCCCCTCCCCCGTTCATGCTCTGTCTCTCTCTGTCCCAAAAATAAATTAAAAACGTTGAAAAAAAATTTTTTTTAAATAAAAAAAAAATAATAAATAAAAGTTTCCGTTTCCACTAGATGACATGCGGAACCATGTTATTTCCATTCTATGAGGATCTGGGGGCAGGGGGTACTACCAGCTCCTTTGCTGACATTTGAAAACCTGATTTCTACTCGTGACTTTAACTACTTGCTAATAAGATTACCATCAATCCCTGAAAACTAAACAGCCCCTCACTCTTGAAGACCTTTTCGACACTGCCATTCCCATTAGCAGCTGGCCACTTTGTCTCTTTGCCAAGCGTGGGGCATAGTTAGCCAAGAACTTGCCATGTAGCAAGTGCTCCAAAATCTTCTGGCAGAAGGGAAGTCATCTCTCTGGCACTATGGTCTGAGGATTTTTATGCACCGCAGGAGCTCTCTAAGGAGGATTATGTTCCTTTGGTCCCTGGAACACCACAAGCAGAACTGCATTACTTTAGAAAAGTCCATTTTAAACTAGGATTCCAGGGTATCCTCTGATTCTCTAAGTCTGACTGAGAACCGTGCCAGTTCTCCACATTTCGTGACACTTTGAAGACCTAAACACCCAGATTTTCCACCTACTACTAAGATCTTGTTGTTCCATTTGAGACTATGGTCTCGACTTTTCACATTGGTCCTGTCCTGTTTTCAAAGAGAAGTCGAAAGCCCAAAACCTTCCAACAAAAACTCCAACAGGTTCCTGAATTTCCCAGCTCCCTCTTCTTCACGTAGCAGGAGCCAGCATTCTCAAACACTATCCTGAACACTGCAACACTTCTGCAAAAACCACTATTGCACTCCTCAAAAGCCACCTCATCTTAAGTTTTCACTCAAGTCATAGTGAAGATTTCACTCATGATACTTAGGCCACCAGTCCAAGCAGGTGGCTGGTGTCAGGCTGCCTGCCGAGGCTTTTAGTGTTTAGGTCACCAAACTATCTCCTTTCTCTCACCACACACGGCGAGACTATTCAAGCCCCATTTAAAGGAAAAACCAAAGCACTTACCAATGCCATAAGTCACAATTACCAGAGGATTATCATCTCCCAAACAAATTACTCCAAGAAGTGTGTGTAGAGAGAGGGTGCTAGGGCACAAGCCCCAACTGCAATGTTCGAAGGCGTTCCTGTGGTGAGGCTGTGTATCCAGAGCAACCAACCTATCCGGTTTTATGCTCCAAAGCAGCTCGAGGTGCAGTTACAAAAGCTTATCTTTACTATCTACTAGCTGAAGTTAATTCAACCACAGCTTACTTAGTATCAGAAGACCGCCATTTAGCAACAAGTAGCAAAGGCGGGGGGGGGGGGGGGGGGGGGCGGGTGTTGGTTAGGGGCAGTGGGGAAGTCTTGTTATTTATTCCATCTTGGAAAGAAATCTCCACGTGGGTATCATGCACTCTTAAGCACCAACACAACCTGATGTCTGCCAAAACTGGCCTAGCAGAAAGCATCAAGGGCACAGGAACCACAGGAATGAATCAAAAGCAGTCTTTCAGCAAGACCTCTGGTGTTCAAAAAGTATATTCTGAACACCGTTCTCCTTGGCCATGTAACGTATGCACTTATTCTTACCAAAGCTAGTAAGTCCTATCACTGGTAACCCAGCTGAATAGGGCTAATACACCAAGGCACTTGTGGACTCAAATGCTCCTTGGTTACTATTCAAACACTCAGGCACTCTCAGAATCAGTAAATGCTCCCTTGCTCCTCAACTGAATCTTTTATTTGCAACTTAAGTATATGTTTGTATGGCCCAGACAATCTCAAAGGAGATGGAAATGAAACAGCTATTGGCTAAGAAAGCCTACCTTATTAGTTTTTTTTTTTTTCTACTTTGAAATACGAGGCCCCCGGAAATATAGTTCAATTGGCTTTTTAAATAATTTCATTTTTCTACCCTATATCACCTTTGTGATAGGAAACTAGTACACAGGGACACAAGGGTTATACAACAAAAAACCATTTTAGTATTAATCTGAAATATTAAATATCAATGATTTTTGTAAGTGTAACGTAAGAAACAAAGTTGCCAGCAATATAATTTTTTTTAATATTCTATTACTCAACTATAAATGGAGAATTTAAAGTAAAAAAAAAAATTTGAAACTAGAAACATTTCCAACCATTTTGGAGTACGCTCATTTCCAAGGAACTTTCTAGAATTCAACTTATGAAAAAATATTTTGGCTTTAATCCTGAAATTACCATTATTCTCCCAGGGCACAGAGATAAATGAAAGCTCTAAGTAAAAATTTGTTTTAAAATGTAAGTATAAAGTACCTGGTGATATCTTCAGTCAACTGAGAAGGATCAGGAGGATAAAACTTCACATTAAAGGTGAACAGCCAAGGAGGATCTGTAATTATTAAATGTGGGTATTTACCCAACCAGCAGAATGACCACTTATTTTGATAAAAATTAAAGGTTAATGTTCAAACAGTACATACTACTTCCACTATATGTCAGTTCGGAGAGTTTCATTGTTTGATTTTAAGAAAACTATTTACAAAAACAAAACAAAATATAAAAATTATACAAATAACCGACTATGAAAGAAAAACAGATTCCCTTTTTTTAAATAAACACTTACTAATACTTTCAATGTTTTGTATGGTGATATATTATGCAAAAATTTCAATATAACCTATACGTAATCATTCTGAAATAAGGTTTGTTTTAACCACAGACTCTCCAGATGCCAAATATCTCCTACTGTTTAAAGAGAAAAAAAAAAAAAAAGTATTTTAGGATTTACACATTGTTGACAGAAGGGAGATAATGATCAGTTGATCACTATAGCTATTCAAGAAAATGATTAATGGTCTCTTAATCCCATAACGAAATCTCAAAGAAGGGAGTAGTAAAACATCACAATACTTTATTTTTATTTTTTTTTTAAGTTTATTTATTTATTTTCAGAGAGAGAGAGAGTAAGGGAGGGACAGAGAGAGAGGGAAAGAGAGAATCCCAAGCAGAGCCTGATGTGGGGCTTGAACCCACAAACCATGAGATCATGAGCCAAAACCAAGAGTTGGACACTCAACTGACTGAGCCACTTAGGTGCCCACACAATACTTTTTAATAGTGTTTATTTATTTATTTTGAGGGGGAAGGGGCAGAGAGAAAGAGAGAAGCAGAGAGGGAGAGAGAATCCCAAGCAGGCCCTCACTATCAGCACAGAGCCTGATGCAGGGCTTGAATTCACCCGTAAGATCATGACCTAAGCTGAAATCAAGAGTCGGATAGACGCTCATCCGACTGAGCCACACAGGCACCCCAAACATCACAGTACTTTAAGACAATAAAATTATTCCCAGGGTTTACAGAGTAGGTGTAAGTATACTCCTATAGAACATATGCTTGGGCTGCACTGTGCCACAGAAGTGAATATAACAACCATCAGAAATGACTTATTAAAAGTTAAAACATTGCTATCTCTGCACTAATGTTTAACTAATGTTTGATATGTCATACTTTGGATAGCTTTAAAGAAAAGAAAGAAAAAAACACACAACTCTGGGCAGAAGGCAAGTATTATTTTCCCTAAATGGATCCAAATAAATCCACTGGCCAGAATTCAGGGTTATGCTCAAAGTTCCTAGTATTTCTAAATAGAAACAAAGTATGTTCATGGTATTTCATTCCATCCACATTTGAAGGCCTCATGGTTGCTTTATTTCAGGGACTTGAAGAAAATTTTACTGAATCCCATTCTCTTTTCCAACATGTCCTTTTGTTCTCTTCTCACCATAAGTACACTAACTTCTCTCGCAGAAGTCAACCCGTATGTGTGGAATGGCTGCTAAGAACACACGTGCACCTGTATTGGATTTAGGTTCAGTGCCTCACCATTCCACTTCCAAAGCCAATCCTGAATTTCAGTTCTGTGTCACACATTTAAAATATCATAGGGGCGCCTGGGTGGCTCAGTGGGTTGAGCATCCGACTTCAGCTCAGGTCATGATCTCGCAGTTTGTGGGTTCAAGCACCGCATCAGGCTCGCTGCTGTCAGTGTGGAAACCACTTAAGATCCTCCGTCCCCCATCTCTCTGCCTCTCCCCTTCTTGTACACGCGCTTGCTCTCCCTCAAAAAATAAAAAACATTTTAAAACACCTTTGAATAAATAAAAACAAAACAAAACAAAAACAAAGTAAAATAACATAAATGGGATATAGGACTTTCCTGAAGAGTGAGACTTCCCTGTCCTATATATAGTGCCATGCTGGGCGGGAATATGGACTTCTTCAGGGGGCTGCTAACCCATAATTAAGCTGAGTCACCATAGGATTATCACTTCCTAATGGATCCTTATTTTTTGTTTTCTGGGTATTAATTAACAAGAGCATGTGCTTGCCTGGATAGGACTACAGGGATGAGTTTCTAATAGAACATTTATATTTTAGCCCTAGTAATGCTATACTTTTAGGGGCACCTGGGTGACTCAGTCAGTTGAGAATCCAACTCTTGATTTCAGCTCAGGTCATGATCCCACACTTGTGGGATCAAGCCCCGAGTAGGGCTCCATGCTAAGCATCACATCTGCTTAAGATTCTCTCTTCCTCTCTCCCTCCCCTGCTCAGGCTCACTTACTCTCTCAAAAATAAATAAGTTAAAAAAAAAAAATGCTAAACTTGGGGTGCCTGGATGGCTCAGGTAGTTAAGTGTCTGACTCCTGATCTCAGCTCAGGTCCCGATGTCAGGGTTGTGAGTTCAAGCCCCATGTTGGGCTCTGCATGGGTGTGAAGCCTACTTAAATAAAAACAGAAAATTAAAAAAAATATATATTATATATATTTTTACCTAGCTATACATGAACAGTCTATGGATCATGTATATAGCAATCACATGCAGGTCTCATATATATAGTCTGATCTGTGTACATCTGAAGAAAATTTCAAGGCAAATTTTAAACAGGAACCAACAGGCTGTTGGTTTTCAAAAGTAACTGAAAAAAAGATTAATGTTTACCTTTGCTAATTGCCCATTAACTGAAAAGTAACAATAAAAGCCTGGCATTGGCTGGGTGAAGATAAAACATGCAGTTCTTTCGTCCACTTTAACACAAGCAGAAAGGAAGAGGTCAAGGCAAAAGCTAAGACTTCATGTTTCCAGCCTACTTGCACCATCAGGACAGGACAGGATTCCATTTAGAAACTAGCTCCAAATCATCTGAGAAAGCCAGATCCTACTTGTTACTGTTATCCCTCTTGCCAAACCACAAGGGCAAAAGTCCTGAATAACTCTAAAAAAAACTTCACAAACCATCAAAACACAAGACCATGATTCATAATCAGCAGGAGTCTTGCCTTCCAAAAATCAGCAACCTCCATGGCTCTGAAACGAGTGGCATACGAACATAATCAAACAAAAGCCAAAACAAAACCATAGGAAGCAACTCAATGGAACATCAATCAGGTTTCAGCGGTTATCCTATTCTATGGTTTGGGTCACTTGGAAGCTCTGGTTTCAGATAAAGTGAAAGAACCAGGCATCCGTACCTTTCCGAATTCATGCACTCTACAGTTGTGTAGGACAACCATACAAAAGACAAGGGAAAAGTGCCAAGGCTCTCTGATACACTGTGGAAGCAACTGTAAACATAACATTTCTGTGTCTAATCACTCCTTTTTTTTTTCTTCCCTTTTCCATTATGAAGCAAGTATAAATAGATGCAACACCCAGATAATAAATGCAAGGGGAAAGAGGAGGGCTGCTGGAAAGCCAGGGACAATAGTCAAGAGACAGAGTGACCAACCATTCCAGGTTACTTGGGACTGTTTGAGTTTTAGCACTATAAGTCCGACATCCTAAGAGACCCCTGTCCAGGGCAAATCAGGAAGGTCATTCTCTTCAAAAATACTTTTTTTTTTTTCCCCTGAAGGAAAAGATGAGTTTTCAAGGAGAAGTAATGGTCAAAATAAGGTAGACGCTCAGAATTTCAAACAGGAGCAGAGAAGGGACAAAAGGATAGGAAAACTACCTAAAAGATTAATGATTTCAGGGAAAAAGAAAACTAATGTGGAGTGCCTAAAATGAGAGAAGATAGATGGTAAGGAACAGAAGGGAAACACACAGATTTGTTCTGGTGTGTTGATGCCAGGAAGAATAAGTAGGGGGAGGAAAGCAAACAGCCTACCCTGGGTAGGCCGGCGCTCAGGGAAACGCTTTCTCCCACGACAGCTCTGGGGGGCCCCGGTCCAGAAGGGCTGCTGAGAATCCTGTTCTCCTGTCTGAAAATTCCAGCTGTTCATGGCTCTCTACCTTTTCTGCCTTGGTCATCCACCTGCCCGGAAGTCAATTAAGGATCCAAATCCTCCAGAGACTTTTCTGTGGTGATGATATCTCCTGGCACAGACATCTGAAAGCCAGGCACAGGCAAAACCAGGGCCTGTGGAGGGAGCTGGAGCTGGTGAGGGGGAGACCCCGAAAGTCACTTTGGGAGTCTGCCATGACAGCAAACAGGCAACGGAAGAAAGGGCCAAGCCGCACTGACTAGAAACCCAGACTCAAAGAGCACACGGCACGGCCCTGAGTGGCAGAATGACGTTGGAGAGAAGGCAGTGACCGCAGAGGATGGAAGAGATGACTCTCCCTGCTTTTCCGCCCCAAGTCTGCACTCCAGTACATCTATGAACAGTGAGCGTGTCTACGCCTCTGGGGCCAGAGACAAGCCTGTTAATTAAACTAATTACACACTTCCAAAACAAAGCAAACGAAGCAATGGTAACTGGTCGCCTGGAGTAAAATTTACATAACAGTGAAAGTTACAGACAAGCAGTGTCTACACTGGTAGACGGCCACCGTGAGGGAATATTTAGGACCAGAAGGTTAGGACCTCTAGACCAGAAGAGTCCCGAAGCCACGCACAAAATAAAGTCACGAGGCAAGAAAAATATTGTTTCCTCAACTTTGTATATGATATACATGCAAAATACAGCTGATCATTCCATCATTATTTTACATTCCTCTGAATTTGATTAAAGACAGAAATAGATATAAAGATGAACTCAGAAGTATGATTATTTAAATACTCACTTCGTAGCTGTCTCTTTATTTCTTTTGCAGGATCTAGCCAGTTCTACAGGGGGAGGGAAAAAAAAAAAAGGTTAATTAAGCCATAAAACATACTCCAGAGTCCAAAACGGAACAGTTTACAGTTCACATACTTGAGTGTAGACATAAATTCCTATTCAAAGCAGCTTTCACCCATTAGCATTCCACGGGGCTAAATATTGATTTGTTTTTGAATGTGTGTTATAAATAAAACATTAAAACACTTTTGAGGTGGGTCTCTTGGGCCTCATTTTCTTGGATCTGAAATCAAATATCTATCCAAATGATTAGATACAATATATCTACACAGTCTTTGTTCCATAGAACTCCAGCAAATAGCCCCTGTGGACAATGAAATGAGAGCCTCTGTCAAGAACGTAATTGGCTCTTAAAAGTGTATACATCCCAATCAAACACAGTTATCTCAACTCCTAAAGCCAACTTCTCCTCAAACTTTCTTCTCCCCCATACCGTACAATGCTACCGAGAATACCATCAGATTGGAACTGATCGTTTCCTTCCTGCTCTTCATATAACATCCTTTTTAAACTTCATGCCAAGTTGCAAGTCAAATCATAAGGAACTCCCTTTCACTTCCCCCCTTTCTACCCTTTGAGAAAGTTAACAAAAAGATTCTAGGAAACTACTATAATATCTTAAAGCAAAAAATCACCAAATTTGAACTACTAAGTTCAAACCACCTAAGTACATTAAACATTTGTCTTTTCCAGTTATCAGCAAAGATCCATCCAAAAAAAACTTTTATGTAATTTTTGTCTCTATTTTTTTAAACTTCTCCCACCTTATCCTTAAGTCAAACCTCTCAAAGTTTACCCTACTTGGGGGTGCCTGGGTGGCTCAGTAGGTTAAGTGTCTGACTTCGGCTCAGGTCATGATCTCGTGGTCTGTGGGTTTGAACCCTGCGTCGGGCTCTGTGCTGACAGCTGAGCCCGGAGCCTGCTTCAGATTCTGTGTCCCCTCTCTCTCTGCCCCTCCCTTGCTCATGCTCTCTCTCTCTCTCTCTCTCTCTCTCTCAAAAATAAACAAACACTAAAAAAAAAAAAAAAAAGTCTACCCTACTTCATCTTCACTAACGCAGAACAAATTTTTTGAGATACATTTTTTTTTTTTTCTGATTGAAACAGTTGAGCCTTGAACAATGTGGAGGTTAGGGGTGCTGACCCCCATACAGTCAAAAATCCACATATAAATTTTAACTCCCCCAAAACTTAACTACTATAAGATTACTATTGACCAGAAGCCTTACCAATAACATAAAGTCATTTAATGCATATTTCGTATACTATATACAGTATTCTTAAAAAGAATAGAAATTCTTAAATTTAATTCTTAAAAGGAAAAGAAAATGTTAAAATCATGAGAAAATACACAACTGTACTGTATTTATTGAAAGAAAACTGCGTGTAAGTGGATCCGCACAGTTCAAACCCACGTTATTTAAGGGTCAATTATAATTGGCTTTACAAGAAATAAGTTTCATTCATTCCAAAAGTATCCAAAGTAATGTACTGTAATATCTGTGCTGTGCTGAAACAGAATTTTCTTCAGATATATAAAGCAAACAATGAAGATGTTTGTTGTTAGGTAGAAAATAAGAGCCTCCTTTCTGTCTTAACAATATATTGAACTGGTCAACAGAACATTAACTTAACACTATTTAAAAGTAGTAACAGGATGCTTTGAAAACAAAGCTGCATGGACCCCTGTGGCTTTTACTACACGACTCACGGCTTGCACTCAGCAGCAAGGATCTAAGGTGGGCATGTCCTACACTAACACTGGCTATATTCAAACGTCTCAATAAAGAGCTACCAGAGCTTGGTTGGGTTTCCTATTACTGGTGTCCCAGCTGCATGGCCCATTGATGTGAAGGGCCAGCAGGCGCTCCAATGGTACCTCCAGTGCTATGTCGGGGAGCAGCTCTAATTCTCCCCTTAGAAAAAAGCCTGGCATTCAGCTTCCTTGCCCGGCAGCTGCTGTCCCCACAACAGCTGGCTCACAAATGGCCGGCTATGATGAGTGCACAAGAATGAGAAAAACACATCTTTCAGTCTCTAGCCCAGACAGGGGGAAGCCAGGGAAGAGGCGAAGGAGGGTCACATGTGTTAGGGCATTTCATCTATAAACAGAGAAAGAAGAGAGTAGAAGGGAAACTACTTAACTGGTCTTAAACGACCAGACAGACCCTTCTAGAGCTCCAGTTTCATTACATGACAGTTGTTACAGATGCCTGCTGGAGAAGGCGGAGGAGAATGGCAGGAGCGACATCATCTTCTGTGACCCCAAGGAATAACGCCATGTCCCAGTCATTCCGCATACTCCATTCTTGTCTGCAGTATCAATTTCTTGTACAAGTTACCCGACAGGTTTCTGCACAGCATGGAGAGAGTCAAAGAGCCCTACAGACTCAGGAGAATGAGGGACCAGTTTCTGTGCACCAGCCAGCCAAATTCAGACTGACTGCCATTCTCAGGCCACTTTCCACAGTACTGCCAGCCAGAATATTAGAAGACTGAAGTGGCTTCTCCCCTTTATTACAGACCCCTATCCAAATACAAAGCGGACTAAGTTTACCTGATGTGATCAAAGACCAGCAGCAGAAGTGACTCCTGCCATCCGCCTACTGGTTTTCCCTCTGCTAACCACGCTCACTGCCACACTGTGAGTTCCACTCGCAAGGAGGAGGTGGTCCTCCCCTCCACAGCACAACTTTGCAAGGTCAGTGAGGGACCACATTACTTGTATCCTCCATAGTGCTTAGCAGGTGCAGGCAACCAGCAAGTACTAAATCAGTATCTGTTGACAGATATCTGCCCACTGCCATGCACTGGTCATCTTAAAAGACCACAAGTTACAGTATTCTTATCAGATTTGCTTTTATTTGAATGGTTATGATCCTGAATGGGATATAATTTTATTGCCTAGAATAATAAATTCATAAGTTAAAAAAATGACAATATGACTTTTAAAAGAAATACGTCTATTATCTGCGTTATCAATTACAAAAAAATAAATATATAACTCATAAACAGATAACAAATAAAAATACACTCCTCAGTTTTGACACTTGAGGAGTGCCAGATGGATCAAGAAACAAACACAAAAGGAGGGAAAAAGACACCAGAGAATGACGTAAATGCATGCGAGAATGTGCATATGCATGCACGCACTCATGTGCGCGCGCGCGCGCGCACACACACACACACACACACACACACACACACGATAGATTCTGGTGCATAATTTCCAATTGTTTTTAAAGATTTGGCTGCCACATATATAGGCTTTGGAACTGGAGCTACATGGAGTCAAATTCTGGCTTTCACCAAGTCTGTGACCTTGGGCTCATTCTTCGCTTTCTTAAGCCTCTGATTCCCCAATTCTAAGATGAGGATCAAAACAGGTCCCTCATAGGGTAGTTCTTTTCAACTCTTCGTTCAACCGCCTCCTGAAGAGGAAGTACTTATGCAAAGTACTTTACCCAATGCCTTCAACACATGGACTTTTTTATAATCATAAACTGGCCTATCACCTCTGGGTATATATCTCTTCTTCACATAATTTTATATTTCCAAAGGTGGGGTGTTATATATATTAAAGAAGTTACTATTTATATGAATGCTACTGCCCAGAAAAAGTTAACAAATCAGACACACTGTATTCACGGGCCAGATGAAATAAAAATCGGACCCCTCTTTCCTTAAAGAAAATTGTCTAATATTTGCCCTTTCTACAAAGCTACCCTACTACAATGAAGAATCTTCCTGGAAACAAAGGCAACACATACCCCTTCTCATGAAAATAATTACCAGTATGACTAACACATACATTGAAGTGTTTGGACTAAAGTATTATCTAGCTAATAAGCTTTACTAAGTTTTTCCTGATAAGAATCCATCTGGCAAATTTGTTAACACAGATTTACCCACTACCCTCCTGAAACATTCTCCAGGAAAGAGGCCTGAGAATCTCTATTTTAAGTGACAGCTCCAGGCAATTCATAATCAGGCAAGATCAGGATTTTTCTCAGTGTTTAGAAAACTTTAAGGTACACATAACAAATGCAAAACTAAAAAGACCTAAAATCCACACTGGATTTCAATAAAATGTATCTTGGCTTATTAAAAATAAAAGTAAAATACTTTGCCAGCTACACTTATGGGCAGGGACATTCATTCATTCAATTTGGTATCCCTTCTCCTCACCTTCCCCTTTTTACCTCCACTCTGTACCAAAAGTATGAGCCCAATATAGATATTTATTTTCTGAATATCATGTAAACCAAGGAATAAATACAAATTACAAGGAATCCTATCACAGGCTTCCAACAGAAGTAAACTAAAATTAAAATGGGGTCCTAGAATGTTATCAACTCCTCTTAGAACACAAAACTGGAAGACTATGACTCAGTTGGGGGAAAAAAGTAACATCTTTACTTTCACTAACCTCTAACTGAAATCTACCATTACCATCAATTATGAATGTGGGAGAAAAAGTCCTGGTTAATATCAGCACTACCTTTACCTCTGTCACTTGTAGCAATCAAAAATACTTCCACATTCCACTATAGTTAGATATCGGTGACCATCCCAAATTTAATATTTTCAGAATATTGTTTATTTCTTGACTTCCTCTATAGGCCTCTGCATTTTATTATATAGTTAAATCACTGTTCTGAGAAGCAGCCCACAGAATTCATTAGACAGCCAAAGGAATTAATGGCACAAAAAAAGTTAAGGACAAAAACCTGCATTAGAAGATTATAGAAATTTAACTAAGTAGCAAAGCATATATCTGCACACATTTTTCTTTTAATGCTGATTTATTTACTTTGAGAGAGAGCACGAGCAGGGGAGGGGCAGAGAAAGAGGGAGAAAAAGAATCCCAAGCAGGCTCCATGCTGCCAGTGCAGAGCCCGATGTAGAGCTCAAACTCTCAAACCACGAGATCATCACCTGAGCCAAAACCAAGAGTCAGACGCTTTATCAACTGAGCCACCTAGCCGCCCCCAAGTGAAAAGTCTTTTCTAGACATTTTCAATACCTGTTACCAGAAAAAGGGTTAAATAAAGATGAGTTTCAATTCTCCTCTAACAACAAAAACATCTAGGAAAATATAAAACCCTGATTAAGAATTATTATATTTAGATTCATAGGATGCTGGTGTTAAGAAAATCCTCAGAGACTATATGGTCCAAAAGTCCTTGTATAACGGGAATGGCTTAACTCCTAAGTGACTATGGTTGTTGGCACACTTCTCAAATGTGAGCCACTGGCTTTTGCTACATTCCAAACTTCTACCGTCCTGTCACCTCAAAAGGATATTTGATCTCCGAGATCAGCGCTTCTCAAGCCTTAAAAGGTTTTCCTGAATCACCTGAAGGTCTAGTCAAACTGCAGACTACAATTCGGTAAGTTCTATAGTATAGACCCGGAATTTTCCTTTTTAACAATCTTCCAGGTAGTGCCAGTGCTGGGGGCACCCTTGGAGTAGTATAGCCCTAGATTTCTTTCAATGTCTCTTCCTAAAAGTCAGATGCACAGAGACATTTTTCAAGTCTGTCAACTGGCTTAACAGGTAGATGCCCAGCCTTCACTGGCTAAATATTCTATTTTTATTTCTATTTTATAAATATTCTACGGCCTCCTGTAGAAAGCCCTAGCAGATGGCAGCTTCCATGTGCCTACATGTAAGTATTTCTTTCTCTACCCCATCACACTAAACAGCTGTATCAAATAATGCCAAGACCTACAGTCGTCATTCCACCAAGGTGCTAACCACTTTCGCCCGACAAAGAGGAACAGCCAGGCCCATCAACCAGCAACAGCCCACAAGCAGTCCAAGGGTGTGGTTGTCTGGGCCGCAGGCCACTGAGCACCACAGACCTAGATAATGACCCAGGATACTGTCACAAAATCTGTCTCCGAGTCCCTTTCCCCCCCAAAAGCCATCCAACTCGCCTAAATACCCTTTCAGGCTGGATGCAAAGATCACAGAACTTTTTTTCCAAATGCTTAGCTGTGCCCTCCTCACTTTCGGTGGTTGTCAACTTGGCCAGGTGAGAGAAGTTAAATTCATCCGACCCTGCATTACCAAATGTTAAAAGCATAAGCTTACCTAAGATCTGCATTTTTCTCTTAGGAATTTATAGTGCTGAAGCAGGTCCCCTTTATTATACCTCTGCCTAAATGAGGTCTAATAGAACACTGCCCTAATGCTGGCATTAGCAGGAAAGTTCCAGCCTTTCTACATTAGAGCAAAATGTTCACTACGCACCTGGGAGAACGTGATTCAACTCTTGTCTGTGGTACGAGAACGTACAACTGGATTGAATATAGAATTTTATTAAAGAATAGTTTATATATGACAAACAGCATATTTGAGTTTTTAGTTCTGTTTTCCGGAGGGAAATGGACAGGCTATCAGACAGACACTTTAATCAATTTTCATAAAGTTAGCTGTGGATATCAACTACACTTCTAACAAGCTCCTCTTTCAATATGGCTTGAAGCAAAATAACAATCCCTGGGCTAGATGCCAAACTCTATTAACATCAAAAATTTAAGACAATGTTTTTCCCTTTAAAGAGGGTCCAAAACCCTTAATGATGGTTCCAGTTAGACATGAATACAAGAACTATATGGACTTGAAATTCCATACATAAACGAGTAACATGTTGCTTGATTCCACAAATTTTTAATGGCATTTTCCATAGTAAAGTTTACATAAAACTTCAAGAGACATTAAAAAGTTCTAACAGTAATAATGATAGATTTTCATACTTAGAGTAAATTGAAAAGCTTCCAACTCAAGATCTCAACCATGAGAAAGTACTACACTAAAATCAAAGGAGAGTTTAGATTTTTTTCTCCATGGAAAATTTTTATACAAATAACCATAGCTTTACCTCACCTTCAGTTTATAATATGTTGAAATAAGTGATTGAAACTTCTATAAATAGAGATAATATTCAGCATGAAAAAGCCAGCAGCTTAAATTTCTGTATGCTATAGTATCCTATTGTTGAAACTACGTGGGTTTCAAACACAATAGGACTGATTAAGCCAAGCTGATACAATGGTAATAACATCCTTCGGGGAAAAAATTAGGACACCATTCAAGTCTATATTAGAAAAATAAGAGTCCTTTTGCCTAGATGTCTTGAGGACTGGGTTTTGTCTACGTGAGAATGAATAAAAAATATAAAAGTCATGAAAGCAAATCAGATTATACATGAATAATTAAGTATACTGCCAATTACATGTAAGCGTTAAATTTCCTGAGGTTAGAAATTTCAGAAAGCACAGCCAATTGTTTATTCTTCTTATGTTCTTTGGTTAAAGCCTAGATAGAAGTGTGTGCCTAATCATTATATGGGCATTTTCATCCCCACTTCATAAGAGAAACTGCAAAAGAAAATAAGGAATTAAGAGATATAGAACCCCTCCAAACTTAACCTTATACTAATATTCTCTGCCTCAATGACCTGAGACTCTCCTCAACTCCAGCCATATCTTCTCGCCCTGAACACTAGGTCTTCTCATCACACAGTGTCCTCCACCCTCATTAGATTTCATCATCCCATTCTCAGATACAACCCTTTCCTCTCCTGCTAAGTTTTCTACCCACTAATTTTCACAGTACCTAATCTTCAGCTTCCTTGGACTTTCATCCTTTGGCCCCCAGCCATCTTCTCCCAACCTACTAGCCCATTTCAGCTTCAGTTATGTTCTTTCCTGGGTCTCTGGTGAATAAGCAGCTGGATTACCATCTCAGCAGCATCTCCAGTTTTCTAGATCTTCTGTCCATCTTACCATCACCATTGTGAACACACCCAACTGGGAACCGCTATGATACTCCAGTTCTCCACTATTAGACCCAGGGTGCAGATGGCAATTAGAGAAAAACACCGATGTATTCTGTTGCCATCACAATTGTATGATCTCCAATCTCGGCTGGACTGTCAACAGCAATCCACATACTTGTCCTTAGTAGTCTGCCTCTCTGGGTCCCCAGTGCTACCCCCTAGTCACTCTTAGCAGACAATTTCACCCTCTATTTCTCAGAGCTTTGAGGCTGCACTTCACTTAACTAAGATTTACTTACAGATACACCACTCCTGGTCTTCCTTCTTGCAGACTTAGGGGATGAGGCTGCCCTCTTTATTAAAAGCTTATCCTCTTTCTCTTCTCCACTTCAGGAGTTTCCACCATCATTCCTTTTCCTCTCGCTCCAACCGCACCCTCTCCTTGGACATTCCCACAGCCAAAGTCGAAGTTCTTTCCATCCAAGCAAATCAGTCAACCCCCAAAATCCTTAGTAAACACTCTGTGCTGTCATACATAATAGCCACCAGTCATAAGAGGCTACTTAAATTTAAATTTGTACAACTGAATAAAATTCCACTTCACTTCTTCTGTCACACCAGCCATATTTCAAGGGATCAATAGCCATCTGTGGCTAGTGGCTGCCATATTAGATAGAGCAGATCTAGAACATCTCATCGTCATGAAAAGTTCTATTGGACTGTGCTGGTCTATATCCTGTTGTATCATTCTCCCACCTGTCCTCTTCAAAGCCAGCCTTCCTTAAACACTAGTTTATGCTCACTCTCACATTCCTTACTGTTAACTTTCCTCAGCCCTCACCCACTCCCTGATCCCTAATCATCATCTAGCCCACAACCTACATGCACTTCCAACTTAGAAAAATGAAAATGAGATTTCCTCTCTGCTCCCAACCCCAAACTGCTGCTCCTCCTCCAAAGTCCCCATGTAAGAGTCTCCAACCAGCTCCCCAAGCCCCAAATGTGGAACTTAACCCCAACCCCTCCCCCCATTGCCTTTATGCCACAGAGATGAGGAGTCACAAAGTCCTACAGACATTACCTACTCAGTACCTCTGCCCTTCGTCTTCACTCCTAATGTCATTGCCCTAGTTTCCACCATCCCTGGACTAGATGACGGACCTTCTTCTGCCTCCGGTCTCAGTCACCTATGATCTCCGTTCACAACACGAACAGGTTATTCTTTCTGAAATGCAAATCTGACCATGTCACTTTCTTTATAAAAACCCTTCACATCAGAATATCTAGATTCCTTAGCACAAGATACAAGGCTTTCCAAAAAATGTTCTTTGCCTAGCTTTCCCATGATCGCCAACACTCTCCACAAAGCCACCCCAAATTAACCCATGATGTAAGTTAAAACACTGCTTGCTGAGAAAACACAGCTTCAAGACAAGTACCCAACTTTTCTTAAGCAAGTTCCACACCAGGCATGGGAGCCCAACACAGAGCTCAAACTTACCACCCTGAGATCAAGACCTAAACGGAGATAAAGGGTTGGACACTTAACCGACTGAGCCACCCAGGTGCCCTCCCAACAACTCCTTGTAACTTGCCAATCGCTCACAGGTCCCTCCTATACAGAGACTCTGAAACTGCCTCATCCCCCAGCCCTGTCAAGCAACTTGAAATTGCTCCCACACACCACCCTCATTCATGCTGGAGAGATTACTTTTCTTCTGTGCAGGATGTCCCTTACCTGTCCACATTCAGAGTATTTGTCACAATTCTCATTTTCTATAATAGAATGTTAATATTAAAGGGCTAATAGCATTTCTAAAGTTTATAGATTTGCCCTTACACAACAATTTAAGATTTTCATATCACAGGCCCTTGTCGGGTAATAAAAGTGTCCTCTATCTAGTTACTGATAAATGCCCAGCTGGTATTTAGGACAGGGTATGTTAAGTTGTGTCATGGAACTGAGATTACTAGAAGTGTATCTACTTGGGTAATATTAGCCTGAATGCTATGGTCAGAAGGTTTGTGTCCCCCTAAAATTCCTATGTTGAAATCCTAGAGTCCAATGTGATGGTACTAAGAGGTGGGGCCTCTGGGGGTAATTGGGTCATGAGAGTGGAACCCTCATATTGGGATTAGCACCCTTACAAAAGAGGCTCCAGAGAAGTCCCTCATCCTTTCCACCATGTAAGGACACATCAAGAAGGCATGGTTTGTGAACCAGGAAGCAGATCCTTACCAGACACTAAATCTGCTGAGGCCCTGATCTTGAACTTCCAACCCTCCAGAAATGTGAAAAATTCCTGTTTTGATAAGCCACCCAGTCTCTGACAGTTTGTGATAGCAGCCCAAATGGACTAAGACACTGACCAAAAAGTTAATCTATTTTCGGTCCCAAAATACGTGAGGGACAGGATGTATCCCATCTACTTAACACAGCACAAGACATCCTGCAATATCCCATTTATAAACAGTGATAGCACCATTTTTAATCGGGGAAGAGGGAGCCTAAAGGGGGGGGGGGGGGGAGGGGGAGGGGCACATGTGGGTACATGTGTGTAGTGAACAGTACATAAGACTGGACAGGAGAAAAATGAAATTCTTAGTTGGAAATTCATCTCCCAGGTGATTCTGCCAAGAAGGGAAAAGTTCCTTTAAGGAAGCACGGCCAAGGAATCTCACAGAATCACTGTCAGTAAGTCGGGTCACCCTTAAATTTATTGACACCATTATAGAAACATCAGCTGGAGAATTCACACTGGGAACGTAGTCCATAGTATCCTTCAACAACCCATATATGAAGTCTTGCAGGATGTCTTTTAGAATTGCGTTAAGATGAAAAATCCCTCCAAGGCAAGACGATATTCTTCCATTTTTCCAGTCATGATAGCTATAAAATAGCATACCCATTTTTATGCCTTGACAGAAAATTAAAAATTGTTGCATTTTCTATTTTTTTTCCTTCCTAGTTTACCCAGTTTTGAACCGTACTGTTACTATTCATTGGCTAGGTGACCTTGGGTGAATTATTTAACTTCTCTATGCCTCATCTTTCTGTGTTTACAAAGTGTGGTTCGTAATACCAACCTTTCGGGGTTCTGAAAACTACAGGAGACAACACTTGTAAAGTGCTAGAACACAGCCTGGTGCATTGTGAGAATCCCAGAATGATTAGCTATTAATAGTCACCTCTATTTTACTCGGAACATGTTTTATGATAAAAGCAACCTTGGATTCTTTTAAAAATGAAGTTATAAATAAGTCTGCTTAACTACGAGCCTCAATATAAATATGATATTTCCATCCAGAAATAAAACTGCCCCACTGCACACTTTATTATTGAGATGGATTCCACCTGGAATGCCTGCTCCACACTAGCAGCCATTCTTCAAGGCATGTATTAACAGCTTTTAGAAGAACAAGTAAGTTATCTGACCTAAAGTCAACATGATACTCGTGATACGCCCTGCCATCCCACGATGGGCCCTCCCCAACTCACTACATGGCACTTCCACCCATCCAAGAATCCAGACCCTCTTATTAGTGTTGGGTCATCCCTCACACCCAGTCAGCTGATTGATTCTACCTCTTTCCTCAATCGGTCTTCAATCATTTACTTGTCTTTCTCGACCACAATTTCACCTGAGGCCAC
This sequence comes from Neofelis nebulosa, assembly GCF_028018385.1. Taxonomy (NCBI): domain Eukaryota; kingdom Metazoa; phylum Chordata; class Mammalia; order Carnivora; family Felidae; genus Neofelis; species Neofelis nebulosa. The sequence continues at coordinate 121,865,953 of NC_080787.1, forward strand.
TTCCTGCTTGGGGTGAGCAGTGCCGCTCATGTCCCTCTCCTCCCTGTCCCTCTCACGGCCCAAGCCCACCCACTTTGTGTCTCTCCTTAAACAGCATTCTCTCTCCTAGCCGTCTCAGCGTCAATATGCTCTCCTATAGAGCAGTAATCAAATGTTAGTAACTGTGTAACTCAGTTTTTCACAGTCTCCTCAACTGGAACGTAAGTGGGGACATCGTGATGGCAGGGTCTTTGTCTTAACTGTTCACTGCTAGATTCGCAGGAGTACCACTGCTTTGCACACAGGTAATTTTTTTTTAACCTAAAGTTTACCATCTTAACCATTTTTTAGTATACAGTTGAGCAATGCTATACAACAGATTCTGAAATGCTTTCGTTTTATAAAACTGAAACTCTATTCCCATTGAATGATCGCTCCCCATTTTCCCTGTGCCCCAGTCCCTGGCAACACCATTCTACTTTTTGTTTCCATGAACTTGATCATGGATACTTCATTTAAGTGGAATCATAGTGCTTGTCCTTTCGTGACTGGTTTATTTCACTTAATATAATGTCCTCTAGCTTCATCCTTGTGACAGGATTTCCTTCCTTCCTTAAGGCTCAATAATATTCCATTCACCACATTTTGTATGGACAACATTTTGTTTATCCAATTCATTCACTGATGGACACTGGATTGCTTCCACCTCTTGGCTATTGTGAATAATGTCACAATGAACGTGTGTGTGCAAATATCTCTTCAAGATGCTGCTTTCAATACTTTTGGATATACACCCAGAAGTGGGATTGCTAGATCATATAATTTCTAATATTTTGAGTAACCTCTGTACTATTTTCCATTATAGCTGCACCATTTTACATTCCCACCACCAGTGCTCAAGGATTCCAATTTCTTCATATCCTCACTAACTCTTCTTTTGTTTTCTTGCTGGTGGCCATGCTAATGGGCGTGAGATGGCACAAAGGCACTATTTAATAGATATTTGTTAATGTCTAGATAGACGGAGGCCTCAAAGATAAAAAGGTATGGTCTCTGCCCTCAAGAAGTTCCTAGAGTAACAGGAAGAAAGATGGACATAAATAAGGTTTGTGCTGAACGTCTAGATAACAGATGGAAGAAACATCAACTCCCCTTGAGTTGGGAGCTGGAGGGATGGTGGTAGTAAATGGTCAAGGAAACTCTCATAGGGCAGGATACTTAAATGTTAAGTAGGCACTCAGATACAAAAAAGAATGGGAAGGGCATTCCAAAGGTAAAGAATAATATGTTCAAGCAGATATAGTATGGACCAACAAGGCTCCTGTTAGGAGAGAAATCTGGTGTGGACTGAATCCAGACCGTATGTGAGAGGTTACTGGAAAATGAAATGAAAGTGGAGCCTTGTAAGCCATACTAAGACGATTAGATTGTATCCAGTAAATGGTGTTACGCCAGGGAGAGCCAAGATCCAATGTGCACTTCAGAGAACTCAATCTAGCAGCAGTGTGAAGGAAGCATCACCATAGGGGCCTGGGGCCAGGCAGTTAATCCACATAGGAGGCTAACAAAATGGTCAAAGCAAGAGAGGACAGGGACCTAAACCAAAGCAAAACTGTGGATAGAGAGAACCAAGAGAAGGATGTTAGTGGGTAGAAAAGACAGAAATTTTGACTGATAAGCAATGGAAGGAGGTGGAAGGAATCTCTACCTAACTCTTCAGGGAACAGATGAAGTTTAAGGGGCAGATGCCAGCTTGCCTGGAGACAATGGACTGCAGTGCAGTATCCAGTAGGCAGCTAAATAGGAGTCGAAGATTCAGGTCAAAGATATGGATTAGACACATATATTGGAAGTTGTAAAAAATAAAAACTAGTGAATCCTAGCTAAATACCACTCTTTCTTATGTAAATCTAGTGTTGCAGACATACCAGATGTCTTTATGTAGCATATCCTGTTTCTACTAACAGAACGTGTTTTCCTGCATATTTTACAACATGCTAAATGGTTTCCCTTTTTCCACACGGCTTAAATGCTTTTATGAATCTCCCCATATGTAGTCTCAGAAAAAGTGGATAACGATAGCCAATTCCCATCACTTTCTCTTTCATAGCTTTGCGGACCAGCAGAAGGCCCATGGTTGGAAACATTATCAAGACCACTTTTAATTTCAAGTCTAAAAAGAGCAACTAGTTTATTTAGTTGAATATCTAATTTGTTATTACTTCTGAAAAAAGTATTCTAAACAGAATTCTAGTAAGAATATTCACATACTATTCTGTAGGCAGGCATCCAATTTAATAGTCTTTGGCTTAAATGTGGAATTAAACCAATTAGGTATCAAGACTTTAAAAACTAAGCCAATTGAGAAACTTTAATTTATAGATAATTATCACCCTTAGTACCCTGTATTTCATTACCAGGACATATAAACAATGACAGCATGTGGGCAAATAACTTCACAGCCTATGTTCATCTACTATGTTGTGTTCTATTGACTGTGACGTAAAATGTCAGATGCTAGAAAGTACCTCCTTTGACTGTGACCAAATGCTCCGGGCATCCTCAGACAGAATGATCACAGTGAGTCTGTCCACAGGCACAATCTAACAGACTTGAGAGGGCTTCGCTCTAGGGTGCCAGAGGACCAAACCTTTACTCTTCACTCCTACACTCAGTATCTTCTCTACCATTAGTCAAAGTGAAGTAGAGAAGGAACAGTCCTTGCTTGACAATGAGGAAAGTGCTAGAGACTGAATGTTTGTCCTCCCCTCCCCCATTCATACCTTGAAACCTAATCCCCAATGTGATAGTATTTGGAGGTGGGGCCTTTAGGAGGTGATGAGATCATGAAGGTGGAACCCTCATGGATGGGAGTAGCATCCTTATAAAAGAGGCTCAGAGAGCTGCCTGTCCCTTCTGCCATGTGAGGTTACAGAAGGCACTACCTTTATGAACCAAGAAGTGGGCCATCACCAGACACAGAACCTGCTGGTATCTTGATCGTGGACTGCCCAGCCTTCCGGTGTTGTTTCTCAACCACTCACTCTATGGTACTTTGTTAGAAATGCCTAAATTGACTAAGACAGAAGGCTGCAGGTTAATTCTGGTTAATTGCCAGAATGAATTAATATATCTCTCTTTAATTTACATATGAAACTGAAAAGTCCTGACGGTCCCCGGAATTGGCATTAAGCATCTAAAGGACTCTGATGCTCCTGCTTAGTGTCTTGGGAAACTCTTGGAGCACAGCAATCTCAACACACTTGATTTGCACTGGGTCCTGGCAGCTCATATCTACCCAACCTGTGTCCAGATGGGCACCACCTCCTTTTTTGCCCTCAGTAACCCAAAACAGGGCAAGGAACACATTCACTCCACATGGCCACCACAGTCTGTACAGCATGGCAAACGCTCTCTCCCCAGCCTCCAGGTAAGTACATTCCTTCTAAGATGCTTCCTTCCCTGTTCTAGGCATGCTTAACTCCCAGCATACAGGTGAATTCAAGAGCTAAAAATTCAACATAAAACATTTTAAAACAGTTCTTTTAGTCTCTAATAATTAACACAGGATGAGATATCCCATTCTGTCTGCTTATAGTATTAGTGGAAAAGCATATACACTCACACAGTGGCAAAAAGTTATAGGTGATTCTCTCTATACAAGGTTTTAGTATTTAGCAAATTTCTACAATATAAAATGTGTCAAAATAAATTATTTTAAAGCTAAAATCTTATACCACTTGAGGAAAAAAATACAGTATTTTCCTAAGAAGAAACAAACAAACTTGAAATCATTTCACTTACTTTCTGTTCAGGGCTTTCCTGAAATAAAAGTCCAAAATAGTCCTTTTCCAAGAGATTGAGATGTTCGCACACTTTGTCAAATAACACTTGTCCCTTCGCACATTTCTGAGGGAAAAGAAATGACATCTTTACTTTTCAAGCACTAAAGATTCCATGAGTACTACAAATAAAGGACTTCACATCAGATAATATTATTTAGCATAATATATTTGTTTTCTAATCTCTTATAATACAAGAGTGATTAATAACCTTTTCACTTTAGAATCCTTCCTCCTCCCTACACAAGGCATACATTCTAAAATGAAGGCGTGATCAAATGCTTTACTTGCTACTCTATGAAAATATAAAACAGAATCAAAAAGTAAGATGCTAGGAGTTCACTTATTTTTATAATAGTACAAAAACAGAGACACCTGGGTGGCTTAGTCGATTAAGCATCCAACTTGGGCTCAGGTCATGATCTCGCAGTTTATGTGTTTGAGCCCTGTGTCAGGCTCTCTGTCAGCTCAGAGCCTGAAGCCTGTTTTGGATTCTGTGTCTCCCTCTCGCTCTCCCTCTGCCCCTCTCCCACTTGTGCTCTCTAAAATAAGTAAACTTAAAAAATAAAGTAGTACAAAAACACATCCAAACTGCCTCCCTCAAAATTCCTCAAGGTGGCTTATATTATATTTGTGAAATACACTCCCCCAGGAAAATCATTTAGCCCTATTCTTCAGTGGATCCTAACATGATTTATCCCATCAGTACTTAGGCTTTTTTGTTCCACAATTTGTAGAAGAGGAAAAAAAAAATTATTTTTCAATTCAAGCTATGCTTTTTCTCAAGAATGACAGCACATTCTTCAGAACAATATTTTAAGATACAAGGGAATGGAACTAGGAGAATAAAATCAGTGGTCTCTAAGGATGGATTTTGTCTTAAGTAGTTTGATGTATTTTGTTTAAGAAGCTGCTATCCAGAGATGTAAAAGCCTTGGACAGGCACAGAAGAAAAACTCATAGTCTAATCAATGGCAAAACAAAGTGGTGACTCATTTCCAATGAAAACGCAGACCCCTGGGAACACTCAAACTGCAAGGTCAGGTCACACACACCCCTCCATCCCCTGCATAGACAGAAGCTGGCCCCTGGACTACAAGTGAAAACTGAACACGCCCTCAGACTTTTTCATTCTCAAGATGAATGCCCTAATGCCATCAAAAGATACTTATTAGTTAATCCACTATGTGGAAACTGAGGTCTCCCACGCATTTATCTTTAAAAATGGAATAAGAGGGGCACCCAGATGGCTCAGTTTGTTAAGCGTCCAACTCTTGATTTTGGCTTAGATCATGACCTCACAGTTCATCAGATCAAGCCCCACACTGGGCAATGTGATTGCAGCAGAGCTTGGGATTCTCTCTCTCCCTCTCTCCCCAAATAAACATTTAAAAACAGAACAAAAATGGAATAAAAGACATTTTAACTTCAAATGAGTACAACTCTGATAAGGAGTTTCAAAAGACAGTCTTCAGAAACTCAATGCAAGGGTCTGTTTTTCTCTCCTCTAACCTTTCTTCCTTCTCTTTGTGGGAGCAGAGGTGGAAAACTAATGCCTGAGAGACATGCAAAGGAGGATCTGGAACTTTCATTATTAAATGTTTTAGAGTAATGTTTCTTTTAAAAAGAGGGGAGCAGAGCTAAGATGGCAGAGATATAAGGGGACAAGGATTTTCCTTGTCCCTCAAACACAGCTGTAATCGGGTCAGATCACTTGGGACATCCAGGAAGTCAATCTGCGGAGTGGCAGAACTATCTCCACAGGTGGAGTGAGACCGCTTGGTGGGACAGAGGTGCATGTATGTGAAAACTGGGGGAGATAAATTGGCACGGGTATGGAGGGTAGGGAACTCCTTCTGTGGAGAGACGAAAGAGAAAGAGAAAGAGAAAGAGAAAGAGAAAGAGAAAGAGAAAGAGAAAGAGAAAGAGAAAGAGAAAGAGAAAGAGAAAGAGAAAGAGAAAGAGAAAAAGAGAAAGAGGAGAGAGGGGCTGTGAAATTGCAGTATCCAGTTAGCACAAGAGGCAAACCTCTCCAGACCACAGACTGGGGGATGAGAAATACGGTGAGTGCCAGTTTCTATTTTGCAAACAGCCTTAGGAGCTGAAACTCGGAGCTTTCTAAAGTGCAAAACTTTCTCCAGACTGAAGCCAGAGCCCTGTGCACGCACCTGGGGGCAGAAGGAGCCAACCCTGGGGCGCAGTAGGATCTCAGGGGCACCCTGAGAGAGAACAGTCCCTTTCCTCAAGCACTGTGGGAAGAAGGTTTATTGCCTCCCCCAGGGACAAAAGACTTTTCCAGGCCCAAGCCAAAGGCCTTTATCAGCAGGGCAGAGTGGCGCTACCCCAGAGCAGGCTCTGTGAGGTGCAGGGCCCTTGAAGACACTGGGTTTTGAATCCCAGCTGAGTGCGTGGGAGAGAGTGGAGTAGGGCAAGTCGACCTATTCTGTGAGGGCTGCCTTAACAGCGTGGTTTGAGACACCTGGTCTGGGGAGCAGAGATTGGGGGGGGGGGGGGTGTCATTTTTCTCCCCATCACCAAAGGTGGGGCTTCAGGGAGCAACACGGCAGTCCCCCCATGGAGGTGAGACCCGCTTATACCAAACCTGCCCTTCCATGCCTGGTAACTGCACATCTACCCAAGTAAGATTGACACTGACCGTACCAGACCGCCTCTCCTCCAGACCAGCACAGCCACGGCCCCAGGGACCAATAGCTGTGGGTTTTTTTTAATTTTTCTTTGTCTTTTTGTTTCTACCCTCCTCTTTTTCTTTTGGAACCAGGCTCATAATTTTGGATTTGTTTTTGGTGAATTATATATACTAATAATAAATATACATACGTGTGTGTGTGTGTGTGTGTGTGCGTGCGTGTACATTTGTTCAATCAGGCATTTTTTATTCTTTTTACACCTTTTCTATCCTTTATTTTCCTTTCTCTTTCTCTGGATTTAGCATTATAGTTTTTTTGATTCTCTGTTTGGTCTTCTTCCCCCCCAACCCCCCCCCCTTTCATTTTTCTCTTTTTATGGGATCAGGATTCCCTTTACCTTTTTCTTTTTCCAGGGTTTCTTCAATGAACAAATCAAAGCACGCCTGGTTGAAAGTCCAAACACTCCACCACTACAGGCAAGCAGTTTTCCAGAGGACTGACCAGTGGGACTGAGCAGCCAAAACGCAACAACAGGGTGCACACAACATACACCAAAAACACTTCCTGAAGTGCCAGGCCCTGAACGGTGTATGACGCCTTTTTAATGTAATAGTGCTCGCAGGTGTGGGACACAGAACATGCTATTAAGACACGCAAAAGACAGAAACTTAGCCAAACTGACAAAATAGAAGAACACAATACAAAAATCGAGAATTCTGAAAGCAGTTAGGGACAAACAGGCCTTAACCTACAAGGGTAGAGACATAAGGGTTGTAGCAGACCTGTCCACCGACACTTGGCAGGCCAGAAGGGAGTGGCAGGAAACATTCAATGTGCTGAATAGGAAAAATCTGCAGCCAAGACTCCTTTATCCAGCAAGGCGGTCATTCAGAATAGGAGAGATAAAGGCTTTCCCAGACAAACAAAAACTAAGGAGTTTATGACCACTAAACCAGCCCTTCAAGAGATCCTAAGGGAGACTCTGTGAGTGGAAAGCAGTAAAAAAATAAAAATAAAATAAAATGAATACACAGAATTATACTAAATAGCAGAGGAAAGAAGGTGAAAGCAACACAGATTATTTCATTTTAAATTTTTTTTTTCAACGTTTTTTATTTTATTTTTGGGACAGAGAGAGACAGAGCATGAACGGGGGAGGGTCAGAGAGAGAGGGAGACACAGAATCGGAAACAGGCTCCAGGCTCCAAGCCATCAGCCCAGAGCCTGACGCGGGGCTCGAACTCACGGACCGCGAGATCGTGACCTGGCTGAAGTCGGACGCTTAACCGACTGCGCCACCCAGGCGCCCCAACACAGATTATTTCAACACAGCAAGCACTGTACCTTCATTGTATCACTAGAGATTCAGGAAAGTACTAAGGACATTTAAAATACGTATGTGTGTCTATGTCTGTATATTCAAAGTACATACTAATAGAGTATACTAAGGAAGTGTACTGAACTCTGGATTCCAAATGCCAAAGTTTTACATTCATTTCCATTACTAACAAATTATGTGACCAGGGACAAGATACTTCACTTCTGTTTGCCTTACTTGGCACATCTGTGAAACAAGGGAATAAAATCCACCACAGACTGGAGTACCAAAAATTGTAATACAGAGAGCTTAGAACAGTATATGTGGCACACAGTGCTTCATCAGTATTGGCTCCTATTGTTATAAGCTGGAGAGTTTTGTAACATGAAAAGTGATTAATTTCACTTACATGGGATTTTGGCTTAAGCTTTTAAAATGAAAGCTTCTCAATTTCATTATTTGATCTACATGTAATTATTAACCTATATAATTAAAGCTTTGAGTTTGGAGGCATTCTAGAGTAACTTTATGAGGAGAAGGGAAGGCAAAGCAGACAGCTGGCTTTCTTAAATGTGCAGTAAAATCATGGTCCAGGAGGAGATACGGTTGCAAATAACAGCAATGGATATTTTAAAGGTAATAAATAAGATAGAATTCACTTTCTCTGACGTGAACTTCAACAACATTGTTCACTTCAGAATCTGGAGTAGAAAATGGCCCATCATAATAGGTGGTCATAAGATACTTCTTGAATCAACTGGAAAAACATTATGGTGTACTATATATAACATACTTATTTTAATGAGGTGATATTTAACCTACTCAGACTCCCAGTGACTGACCATAGCCACAATTTCAGCACCCACTTTGAAATTAGGAACTTTCCTTATCAGAGATAACAAAGCAAGCAAACTACTATAGCTCCTGCCTATATGAACTATCTACTTGAACATCATCCTCTATGCATTTCTAATAAAGGACTCACAAAAGACATTTTATTTACTATAAAGCAGAAATTATCTTCTTATTTAGAAAGATGCCAAAAAACTCAAAAAGCACTAATATAAGTTGTCCTTTAACCAGATAAAATTTCCCAAACTTACCATTTCTACAAAACATCTGGCTATATGTGACAACTACTTTCAAATGAGCAAACTACTAAAACCGTTAGACATCATGAAGAAATGTAACAGAAACAAAAGGAGATTCATACTATTTGATAGTATGAATGCTATTGATATTGACAAATGCTATTTGAAAGCAGGGCCAAAAGAATATTTAAGACAACTAATGTCTATGAACACATACCTCTGTTCAAAGAGGAAACCTATTCCAACACTGGCTTAAAGTGCATTTTTATTAACAAATCATACTTTCTCACTGGTTTCCATTTCAAAAATAGAAACGTGCTCTCATGGACAGAATTCCCCCAGAAGATTAAGAGTAAAAACATCCACAAAGCTCACCACCACAATTTGGCATCAGTGTGCTGGGCAGCATGGGGCGGGGAATGAGGGGCATCCACACAGGGGCTGGAGTCAGACCTAGTCCCTCCCTCATCCATACCTTGTAGGCACTTTACTATTACTAGACAAGTGAGACAATAGGCAAACCAGATAGTCTCCTTAACTGTAGAAGTAAGTCACAGGTATCCCACAGCTCACTGTGCGGGTCAAGTTAACCCAATGAGACAGTACACATCAAAGTGCCAAACCAAGTGCCTTCCTCCATCAGCTGAATCCTGTCACAAACTGTTCTTTCACTGGCCCACATCTAACAAACATCAGAGTATCTTCTAGATGCTCGGATTGCTTCTCCGCTATGCTCTCCTTCCCTTCTCTAGGAAACAGATTTTAAATGCTTGATTAGATCTTAACTGCATACACGTATTACTTAAGCTTCCATTCAGCATCTCCACCCTTAACGAACTCAACATCTGGCTGGAAAAGCAAGAATGTAAAAATACCGTACGACACGTACTAAAAGATGCATATGCAAAGTGCTATGGAAACACCAAGAACAGATGAGTAACAGGGTCTGAGAAATACCACAGCTTTACCAAGACTGTAGCATCTGAAATGAATCTTAAAGGAAATGATTTCTTTCAAGGCAGAGAAACAGCATATTCAGAAGAACTTAATTTCCCCTTTGGATGTTTATAGAGTCTGATGCGGCCAGTTTCTATTCAAGTGACACTGGAGACTATAGGAAGATGAAAAAAGTAACCCATCCATAAGAGACAAGCCATGCAGTTTGCCTGCCAGTTATACAGTCCCACTCGCACACGACTGCAAGAGCTTGCCAGGCTAAAAGGCTCAACATATTCTGATCCAGCATCTAATACGTATTAGTTCCTATGTTAAGACATCATGAAAACAATGATAAATAAGACATAGATGGTCTTGGGAACTTTACAGTCAAATGACAGAAAAAAATAAAAAAAGAAATCCCCCAAGGGAAAACCAAGTCCTGTGAATCTATGCCTTTAGAGATAACTAGCTCCCTTGTCCAGAGGACATAGCCGATGGCCCTGGAGATAGCTTCATCCAATAAACAGCTCTGCTCAAAGACAATGTCTTACTCTGGGCATAAAGATTAACCAAATACAATCGCATCTTCCCTCGGGAGTTTAAATACAAGATGCACGCGCACGCATGTACACGGTTCTCCAGCAGAGTGGTATCAACACTGAGGTGAAGATAGTGAGAAGGCAATCAGCAGAAGCCAAGGGTATCAGGAGGTAGACCTCTAGTTGCCAAGCATGTTCCATTGGTCTCACTAGTCCCATGAGATGTCCCATGTATATACCCACATCCCCCAGAAGGGGAGTGAGAATAGGATAAGGAAAATTCTGCTTAATGTACATAACTACTAGGCATGCAGCTTCCTATTTGCATGCAAGATACCCTGGGAAGTTCTATGGTGAAAAAACGTGTTTCCCATCATTCAACCTGATGTTCCCCAAAATTATTTGGCTAAATAAAGCACGGTCATATTTTAATACAACACTTACTAACTTACTCCATATCAGAATTACTGTTCTCCAGACCATTTATCTCAAGAAATGCGGGAAAAAAAGATTACCATGATCTGGCCCTCAAGCAGATTTTGGAGAATGGCATTAAAATTTTTTATTACTATTAGTATGATTTATTAAACTTAAAAAAAAAAAAAAACAGTTCACCCATTACCTTGTTGATTCAAAAATGTCAAAAAAAGAGAATTTGGTTTAAACTGGTTCAGAATTGGATGCATCTAGCTGTCTGGCTGAAGCAAATGATTATTCCCAGAGATTAAAAAAAAAAAAAAAAAATCCCAACAAATATAATCAAAAAATCAAAACACATACAAAGAAACCAATCACTATTATTATTAGATGCAATATCAGAATCAGATCTTCATATACTGTAGATAATGGAATTATCAGGTACAGAACACAAAATAAGTATGTTTTACATGTTTAAAGAAATATTATAAAATATAAACTATCAAAAAGCAGATTCTGAAAAGAACCAAACAGAATATCTAGAAATAAAACTTGTAACAATAGATTATAACCCAAATGGGCAGATTTTGGCACGGTTAAAGAGAAAACCAGTGAACCTCAAGATGAATCTGAAAAACGTAACCAGAATGCAACAAAGAAAGATGGAAAATATGAAAGAATTTCAGACATGGAAGACAGAATGAGGAGGTCTACATGTATTTCATCAGAATTCTAACTAAAGGGGCATGAAGGGGCAACTGGCTGGCTCACAGTGGAGCACGTAGCCCTTGATCTCAGGGTTGTGAGTTCAAGCCACATGTTGGGTACAGAGATTACTTAAAAATAAAATCTTTAAAAAAAAAATTCTAATTGAAACCAATACGGAGAATAAGAGGCAATAGACATCTTGCCTATGTAAAAGATGTAATAGTTGATTTAATGCTAAAACTCTCAAATTAAGAAAACTCCACAGATCTCGAGCCACATAAAATGAAATCCATTACTCTATAATCACATTATTCCATCATTTTATTATTCTGATGAACATTCAAAAGGTTTTGACATTCTTTTTTAAAAATAATAAATATAGTAAAGCCACCAAGACAAGAGGGAAAGAAACAGGAGCTAAGGAATAAGGATTGATTGTAAGAAAACTAACAGAAAACCCAGAGAAGTTACCCTTAAGAAACCTACAACGGATCCGCTTGTGGAAGCTAATTCAAAAAGGCAAACAAAAGACACGCTTCTTCTCGCATTAAGAAACTATATCAGACTATCTCATGTTGAACACTACATATTCAGGGTTCCACGTGGTTACGCTTTATGAGTGCTCCTCTTCAATCAAACTTGCCCATAGCAGTATGACCCAGTGGCTCACAACTTCTCTTTGCCTTCACACTGATCACTTTGTGTCACACTCCACAAATAATGCTCACGATTCAGGGGAAAGGAACCAAGACACAATTCATAACGGTAACACGGAAAGACGTGGGGTGGTATGCCAGTTGAAACTGTTCCTTCTCCCCTCCAGATTCCAGTGTGTACCGTCTCTTTCGTTAGAATCACTGATTCTCAACTGTATTGAGGAAAAATACTGCAGTAAAATGCCAGTGACCTGGATTTGAACAACAGCCCCACTTCTTAAAAGCTAGGTAACCCGAGGCAAGTCACTTAACTTTGCTATGCCTCAGTTTCCTCTCTTTCAAATACAAATACTTCTGGGGGGTCTGGGTGGCTCTTTCGGTTAAGCGCTCGACACTTGATTTCAGCTGAGGTCACAATGTGAGGGTCCTGAGATTGAGCCCTGTGTCAGGCTATGTGCTGAATGTTGAACCTGCTTAAGATTCTCTCTCTCCCTCTGCTCTGCCCCTACCCGGCTCGCCCCCTCATTCTCTCCCCAAAATAAAACAAAATTAAATAAAAATCAAATATAACCACTTACTGTATAATAGTGATAATTAAATGAGGTGTATTTAAAATGCTTAATAAAATATTTGGCACTTTATGTGGATTCATTCAAAGGCAGCTGAAATCACAGGACCTTTCTGAGCTGCCCTAAAACTAATTGATTTTAAATATTAAAGAGCTTTCACACTTATTTCATCCAGTCTCATTTCACAAATGAGTAAACTAAGGTTGCAGAGTTTAACCTATTTAACTTTTCAGTCTGATTTCCTGAATTTCTTTTGAAGAACACAATTCCTACTTGTGATATCCATAAACATTAGCACTCAGTATCATCCAGGAAGGCAACTTCCTCCTATTATCATTGTTTTGACTTTTTTATAAACAATTTGAATTCTATTTCATGAAAGGACTACAAATATACATTTGTTAACCAAGCAGAAAACACAGATATTTTGTTTCACTATGTGCACTTAAAATACCAGTACAAGTACCTGTCATAGCACTTTGGGGGTATTGCCCCAGATAACGAGGACCGTGGACTTGCCAAGACATACTCTCAAATTTCTTTCCTTTTTTTTTTTTTTTCCATTAATGTTTTTGAGACAGAGAGAGAGCATGAGCAGGGGAGGGGCAGAGAGAGAGAGAGAGGGAGACACAGCATCCGAAGCAGGCTCCAGGCTCTGAGCTGTCAGCACAGAGCCCGATGCAGGGTTTGAACTCACAGACTGTGAGATGATGACCTGAGCTGAAGTCGGACGCTTAACCGACTGAGCCACCCAGGTACCCCTCAAATTTCTTTCTTAACCTGATTTATCTCCAACTGTTGAAACACTACCTCTAGAAAAATCTCCAAATTCTCTTTTCCCATAAAATCTAATCTCCCGATAGTTACCTTTCTCCTTCAAGCACTTTGTTACACATCTACGGTACTTATTCTTATATTCTACTCCTTTTGATATTACTTTTGGAGACTGAATTCTTTAAGCAAAAGTATGTCTTACTTTAACATCTTCTAGGGCAGCATTTCATTGAGTAACTAGCTCACTAGTAGGTCAAAATATATCCATTGGATGGAATGGCTTCGTGCCATGATGCCAGCCAAAAAGTTGGCCGAGCGGAGTCTAGAATTCAAGCCTCTGGCTAGCAGTCTTATGCAATCTCCTGGATCTAGCTCATGGACTACCACCCATAGATATTCAAGGAGCTAAACCAAACACACACTGCCAACTACATTCTGGGAGAAGAACAGCCACAGACCTACATTTCATTTTCACAATTCTACATTGTACTTAAACTCTTCGTTAGTAATTAGAGCATTTCCAAAAACTTCTTGGGAACCGGAGAAATGACAAAAGCAGAAGTCAATCTGCCTCTCTTTCTCTTAAGAGCAGGCCATGCCCCACCTTTATGCAGAAGGAGGCAGGGGGAGTTTTATAGACCCTTTACATTACTTCACAAAGACATCAGTTTCACCGTTACTTCCTCTTGCTAAGCGAAAGCATGCCTTTGCTTTGTATCCCTTCTACCACTAGAATCTTTACAGACTACGAACTGTGTCGATTGCTACTCTATTAGCACCGAGTTAATTAAACCACTAAAACCATAAAACTTGCCAACCACACTCCAAAAAAATCTTACTTTCTATATTAAATGCCAACAAGCTTTACAATCTCTTTTTCCCTGTCTGCCTCTCCCTAACCCCACTTACAGCACAGACCAGAAATAGAAAATCACTGGGCTGAAAAATTAAACAAAAAAAAAGTCCTTTGGTCTGCCTTCCAGGTATCAGATTTTTTTTTTCTCCATTATTTAAAAGACTACATAATATATTAGAGAGCTCCAAAAGGGGGGGTGGGGGGGGCGGGAAAGACATTTTAGATGGGTTTAAAATATGTTAGTCAAGGACTGAATTAAAAAAAAAAAAAAGAAAAGAAAGGCAATCTACAGCAGACCCAGCTGAAGAAAGACAGACTGGAATCTGAGAAGCTGAGCAAAGTCCCCAGTGCCTGTCTGTTATTTGTGGCATTCACTATTGAGGCCAAAACATGACATTTCTGGAGGCCTCTCAACTTAGAGGAATTTGTGCAACTGCTTACCCGGCAGATTGCAGTGGATGCCAACACCACTGGCGTTTTATAAAGCACCATCACGGTCTCCGTGTAGGCCCCTCCACACTGTAGTTATTGTGTGCCGAGGACAGAGTGCTGGGAAGTGCACAATGCAATGCATACATTACACCCCTTGAACCATGTATTTTGCACTAGCTCTAAACTACACTATGCAAATATAAAAGGCCAAGGAAAGAAAGGTATGCAAAGAGCAAACACAACAACAGATACATTGTCAGGCCATGGAGGAAATCAAAGAAAACCATACAGAAGAGTAAAGAGAGAGTCTCATATAGTCTGAGGCCATCATTTACCAGATCGTTCTTTTCCTACCAATCTGGGTGAGCTGTCAATACACCTCTGTCCCAAAGTTCACTGAAACCCCAACAAAAAGGGGTGCCTGAGTGGCTCAGTCGGTTAAGCATCCAACTTCAGCTCAGGTCATGATCTGGCGGTTTGTGAGTTCGAGCCCCGCGCTGGGCTCTGTGCTGACAGCTCAGAGCCCGGAGCCTGCTTCCCATTCTCTGTCTCCCTCTCTCTCTCTCTGCCCCTCCCCCCTCATGCTGTCTTTCTCTCAAAAATAAAAACATAAAAAAAAATTTAAAAAACAACAAAAAGGAAGACACTATACCCAATTATTGTGTGTGTGTGTGTTGAAAATTTAATTCCAGAAATAAATGAGCCATTTATAATAAAGATTTTTAAGTTTCCCTGATTAATAAGAATTAAATTTGAAAACATTTTTCCAACTACTCAAAAAGACATGCATATTATAGAAAAAATATATATACATCTATACATAAAGTGAGTACAAATATGCACATACATGTATAGATACACACATATGTATCTTTCTTACTGAGTAGTTGAAAAGTTTGAATAACTTTTTCATTAGTGATCAGGAAAACTGTGTATATGTACATCCACAAAGAAATAAACATACATTATCAAGATTATGTAGCGTGTAGGTTTCTTTTTTTTTTTTTTATTTTTTTTTTTAACGTTTATTTATTTTTGAGACAGAGACAGAGCATGAACGGGGGAGGGTCAGAGAGAGAGGAAGACACAGAATCTGAAACAGGCTCCAGGCTCTGAGCTGTCAGCACAGAGCCTGACGTGGGGCTCGAACTCACGGACTGTGAGATCATGACCTGAGCCGAAGTCGGACGCTTAACCGACCAAGCCACCCAGGCGCCCCGCGTGTAGGTTTCTTATAAATCACCATAAGTAGAAGAAATTTTTCTTATATACTATTCAAGACCAGGCTACAAAAGGGAAGGTGGGGGAGGGAACCTCACAGGTCAGGTCATTACAAGATTTCTATTTCTTTTCCATTACACAGGATTCACGGGGTTAGGATTGATTGTGGAGCAATTCTGCATGTTGTGGACATGAACAACATAAAATAATGTAGTTTTAGGTGTTAGAAATAAAAATGCTACTAAAACAAAAACACACACGAGACCAGAACAGACTGCACAATACCTCCTGGTAACTAAATCCTGCAATAATTTTAAAGGAAACCCTAGCAAAGCTGGAAGCATAGAGGCTCACCTTTAATGCAAATCATATGCACCCCTTAATGAACTCCTCAAGGACAGAGGAATGTGCCTTTCATACACACCGAAAGACCCTGTTTCACAAACACAATGCTTCTAGGTCCATACAAGTCTAAATGCAGTATTTGGACAGAATATTTCTCTAACCCAGTGTGCCGACTCTTGAAATGTTTCGGAATTCTTAACTGGGCACACAATTTATCTCATAAGCAACCAGGTAAGTTTAGATTACAAATGACACAGAAAAGTAGGTTTCATTTCTATGCTCTGTGGACCACAGCAAAAACAACAAAATCCTGCTACTAATGTTATAAACAAACCAACGAACACAGCACACTGTCAACCACCAACCTGACTCTATGGACATGGCCCTTCTTCCTCCCAAAGCAAATAAATGCTTAATTTTCAGTCTTAAAAGATAACACACTGTTGGGAGGGCGGGGGAGGAGTGCCCTGGGTGGCTCAGTCGGTTGAGCATCCGACTTCAGCTCAGGTCATGATCTCACAGCTCATGAGTTCGAGCCCCACACGGGGCTCGCTGTCAGCATGGAGCCTGCTTGGGACGCTCTGTCCCCCTTCTCTCTGTCCCTCTCCTGCTCATGTTTGTTCTCTCTCTCTCAAAAATGAATAAACATTAAAAAAGGTAACACATTAAATTTTTAATCCTTCATCCACGATCACATTCTATATTTCTAAGGTGGTTGTAATTTAAATTTCCGGCAACCCAGACGCTTTCATCAGCTTTCAGGACACAAGAATCAGGTCACTGACCAGAGGGCACACCCTCGAGGACTTCTATCTCCACAGTGCAGAGCAGCCCTGCACTGTTGAAAGGGGCTGTTCCAGAGACCAGTTCCCACTCCTCTCACCAGCATGCTGGCTCCAGGGTAATCCCAAAGTGAGCCCTCAACTGGGGATGCAGAAAACCTCACAAAAGCCCCAGAGCGACGGAGCTTGAAGCTTATTAAACAGACCTGGTTTGTTGATGAAATGTAAATATCTGCACAGAAATTTTATACAAGGGATTGTACTTAATTTTTGGCTTTGTCTTTAACTAAATGATGATAAACACCCCTGTCAGTTCTAATACATGTCATAAAAAGTGGTCCCTTAAACATCTTCCTTTCCTAATGAAAGTTGAACGAAACAGTATTGTAGCGTATCAGGAAAGAATCATCTAAATCTTCATTTGTTCTAAGTGAACAGCTGCTAACTGGCCTGCAATTTCTCATATGCAAAATCCAACTACATTTCTATTCTTAGAGTTCTCGTTGATTTTGGTGGTAAAGGAACTCATCTGATTTTTTTTTTTTTTTTTTTTTTAATCCACTGGCTGTGGACAAGGTCTCTCTCCCGACTCTCCAGTAAGAAGATAAATCCTTGGACATTAGGGATTGGTTTATTCAAAACTGCAAAATAAAGTGTATTGTTTTTAAATCATGTGGTGTTTTCTTACTTGTAAGAGTACTAACTAAAATCTAGAGTCTAAGCAAGTTCTTTGTATTACGAAGCCACTGTGCACATATAAGTGGTGTCGGTTTCCATTATGGGCCTTCCAAGTCACTAAGTTACTGATAAAATATAAAAAACATTGTCAGGAATTTATCCAAGGCATGGGATATTAGTGTTTTCATCCAAAATCCAAGGAAAAAAAAAAAAAAAAAAGGATCCTGAGGAAAAAATAATCAGGCTTTTTAAAAGATAACAATTGCAGTTAATCAAGTCCTTGCTACACGTGGAGTGCTGCTCAAAGCAAATCCCAACCAGACAATCAGAGCCAGAGTGAGGAAACAGCTGTCAAGTAGACCCAGACACTTAGACCTCCTGCAGTCTCCATGGAGGGTCTCTACTCCACTCACTTTCCTACCACTAGAGGAAAATACCTTGCCAGCCATATTAATAAATCAACAAGGGGCTCATTTATGAATCCACCCAGTATCTGGGGAGCAGGGGTTCCACAGAAGGTGCCTGGCAGAAGGGATGTTACAGCCTCTCAGAGCAGTTCTTCACTCTTGTGCCTGGCATCAAACCCAGGATCTTCAGAGGTGACACCCGCGGGCACCTGTACTTTTTAAATTTTTCTATTAAGTTTTATTTCTTACAACAGTTCCAGGTTCACAGAAATTGAGAAGGCACAGAGATTTCCCATATACCCTCTAGCCTCACAAATGCATAGCCTCCCCCACAGTCAGCATCCCCCCCGGGTACATTTGTTACAACTGATGAACTTACACTGACACAGTCATAGTTACCCGAGTCCATAGTTAACATCAGGGCTCATCCTTGGTGTCGTGCATTCTATCAGTTTGGACCAATGTATAATGACACGCGTCTACCATTGTAGAGTAATTCCACTGCCCTAAAAATCCTCTGTGCTCCTGTATCTTTAAAAATCGCAAACAAGGATTCTGACCATGAGGCAATGCAAAGGTCAGGGAACAGACCCCCTCTCCCAGAGTTAAGACTATCTGCCCTCACACCAAAGTCCATTAGCTTTCTGTCTGGCCAGGCACCATGCAATGCTGTACATTCACCTTTCTTCCCTTTCAAAGGCTGAGACACAAAAGCCAGGACCCAAAGGAAAATACATTAATTCTTCAAGATTTCACTAAAAATCCTTTAAAAAACAACTGGTTCGCAGAGTCTGGTAACATAAAATTTATCTGACAATCTTTAATAACAACTATCTTTGAAACTACATTTGAAATAAAATGATCAACAAATGGAAAAACACAAGACACACACTTGACCACAGATCTTATGTAGATGTGATCATAAACTGGGCCCAATGAAACTATTCTCACTTGTACTGGCCAGGAGTGTTTAAAATTTTTTTTTTTTTTTTTTTTTTAAACAGTGGACCAAAGTATAAGTTGTAATGCAGAATCATCTTAAATATTTACTTTATTACAGCTGTAAAACAGAGGGAAACGGGATCTGATGCAAAAAGAGAGGCCTCGAGTTTTCTTTTTTAGCAACAATAATTTTCTTATACCTCACTACCTGAATTTCTGATTCTTGAACTCAATGACAAGCAACTTTTGGACAATCTGAGAAAAAAAAATACATTTCATTTTGAGATAGCACAGTTTTTAAACACTGATCTGAGGCAACAGTGTTTCCATTCAGCTTGACATTTTTTCCCAAGTAAAAGTTTTTTCATTCCTGGTGGGTGACTAACAAACTCAAGTAAAACCAAAAGGAAAATGACAACAAGGTCTTTGTTCACCATAAAGGCGGGTTTGGGGGGGGGGGGGGAAGGGGGAGTTGGGCGGTGCTGGGTGAATCTTCAAGACTTTAGACTTTAAAGATACATAAATTAACTCGACTACATAAGGAGAAAAACTGTGAGGTATCAGAGAGAGAGAAACATGGGGATTCAGAAGCAAGGAAGTTAGAAAGTGTTTGGGTAAGTGCGGCTCTGATGCCTCCCCAAAAGGCTACCTTACCACCAATGTGTCTACCTGATCCAAGGACGCCATAAATCCAGCTTTCTAGACTGACACAAACTGCCTTAATGTTTTCTCGTGCCTTGGCTTCATTAGTGAAATTTTACCACTTAGGATTCTTTACAGACAAGAGGTTTCTCTTAAAATGCAAATAATCTCTTAGAAGGCAGTACAGGTAATCAATCATTCACACACTGAAGTCACTCACTCAAATCACGGACGCTCTCATTACTTAGCTGAGAAATCTGCTACATTTGAGGAATTAGGAATTTAGATTCTAGAAGAAGAAAAAGTAGGCAGGAAGCATGTAACATGTTTTTGTATCACACTGTAAAAGAATAATATCATCACGGAGGTAGGAACAAGGAAATCTAAGGGAGAAAAGTACCAAAAAAATAGGAAAATAATCTGAGAAAAAGAAAAGATTTTAAGTTTTGGCCTGAGTTAAAGTGAGGTAGAAATTCTGTCTTTCACAATCAACCTGGCAATCTAATCACCTGTGCACTGTCTCAATAGGAAATCATATGTTCTACATAACTCATTTGCTGTTGTATGGCAATGTATAACCTGTTCATACACTGGAAACTTCCTTTATAAAGCCTCTTCTGCACTAGGTATTTTGAATACCCAGATGGCCAACTCCAAGCCGTCCTGTATTATTTCTTCCCTAAAATGCAAAGTGACATGTGACATCTACTTGAAATTCAGAATCTTTTCCAACAGAAACAATATTTTTACCTGGCAAATAAGTTTCAGGTCAATCATTCTTGTTCCCAACTTTAACTCCCACCCAAGCCTATGAGGTGAACAATATACCAATGATAAATACTGAAGCCCACGGTACAGTTTCTAACAGAATTTGGAGACAGTATAACATTTACTGGAAAACCTAAGTAAAATCAATACACCTGAGGATGAATGTTCTGACTGCAGAAGACCTAGGAATGCAGGTCTAAAACACTAAGGAAATACAGAGAGAGAGAGAGAGAGAGAGAGAGAGAGAGAGAGAGAGAGAGAGACAGACAGACTGTCTAATCCCAGTCTATAGCCCCAAATGGGCTTTTTGGAGGGGGAACAGTGGGAATAACAAAAAGTGAGAATTTATCAGTGTCACTTGGAAGAAGGCACCTGGCCTAAAAGCACAATTATTCTGGATCTTGGCAGATATATTCACCCTCCACAGTGGGTTGAAGACACCAGTTACTCTGTTGATGTAATACCCCTTGCTCTGAATTTCATGTTCACAAAGATACCTTATGATTATCACCTGGCATCATTCAAGGACTTCCTAACTATGAAGAAAGGAATTAGTTGACCAATTAACATATACATTTCATTCTTCCTGGTAGTTATCTCTCCCTATAAATCATTCCCTAGCATTCTAATGACTCTGTTCATAGGACTGATCAGCAAGGGCCAGTTTTCTTCTCCCTGACTGACTTGGGCATGGTGAATAAAGAATTTATGTGTGCCGGGATGTCTGGGTGGCTCAGTCAGTTAGGTGGCCAACTTCGGCTCAGGTCATAATCTCATGGTCCGTGAGTTTGAGTCCCGCATCAGGCTCTGGGCTGACAGCTCTTCAGATTCTGTGTCTCCCCCTCCCCAGTTTGCACTGTCTCTCTCAAAAAAAAATAAATGTTAAAGAAAAATTAAAAAAAAAAAAAAAAAAAGAATTAATGTGTGCCTAAAGCAGATAACCAGACTCTGCACAATGATCTCCCAAGTCCTATCCTACTGAACCTCCCCATCCCCTCACCCCCCGTACACACACCAAACCCTGGGCATCCTACTGGTCTCCACCAGCACTGTGATCTTACTCTGCAAACTTCAAGTATTATCATTATCTCTACAAAGTTATGAAACACTGAGCAAGAGAGTGGGGTAGGGGGAAAACAGTAATGGAGTTTCTTTTCACCTATGTTGTGAGATACACCCAGATTTCAAAACATTACAAAGTTGAGCTGAAGTGCACTTTAAATGTGAGAAGTACGGTACCAATGTAGAGTTTTGTCTATTAACAGCCACCCTCCCTCCATCAATTTCTGTGGGGATAAATGAGATAATATTCTATAAATTAAAAAGCTTTATAAAAATGAGGCACCTGAGCAGTTCAGTAGGTTGAGTGTCCAACTCTTGATTTCGGCTCAGGTCATGAGCCCAGGGTCATAGGATCGAGCCCCACGTCAGGAGCCTGCACTGAGCATGGAGCCTACTTGAGATTCTCTCTCTCCTTCTCCCTCTGCACCTCCCCTGCTCACTCTCACTCAAAAACAAAACAAACTTTATGGAAATGTTAACTCTGGACACTTGTCCTAATCACTACATCCAGAACAGATCCTTACTACTGGAAAGGAGTCTGAAACCCAGCCTGAACACGGGAACACAGCCTTTGCCCTCTGCTCCGACAAGCGAGGAGCATGGGCTCCGACAAACGAGTCATAAGAGATGGGACTATTCCTCCAGGGTATCTATCACCAAGGCTTGGTCGAGAAATGTGCAGTGGACAAAATCACACACTTTATACAAAGAGATAATGACCCATATCAAAGGAATAAGAAATGAATTAAACCTATTAATTACCAAAACCAACATAACATATTTTAAGTAAATAGCGTCTCCATCTTTTCATTTCCTTTGAGCTACCTCCACTCTGCCGAGAAAAGCCTGGGTCAAACCTAGCAACGGGGCTTGCTCCTAACAAAGGTTTCCATGTTATCATGCTATCCTTGACCAAGGAGGAAGGAGGCATGCAAATCTTTTTTTCGTAACCCCTTATTTTCTGCTTGGATATTCCTATTTAACCGTTTTTAAATAGAAAATGTAATGGGCCAGGTATTGCTGAGTTTTCCTAAACAGACACTTAAATCCAGGAGCCCCTTTCTCCCAGTGAAGAGCTGACAATTCCAGCCTATGAGAACGTGGTACTTCCGTGGTCTCTAACCCATAAACGGTACTTCATCAATGACATTCATATCCTACTCTTGCTTCATATGTGAAGTTTGTCCTGGAAAGTAAAATTTATAAGCAGTTGTACAGGAAAAATAAAATAGTTTTCTTTTTATCTTCCCAGCAAGAGCAGGAACCAAATCGATATTTGAGGACAAGAATTATTTCTGAACACACAAGCTATATTTAAATGAATACAGTTTTGAAACCAAATTTGTAAAAGACTATGCAAATATGACTTTCTTAAACTTCCTATTTTTCTCAAAAATTACATACCATCACTAAGGGACCTCAGCAACCCAGTCATTAAAATAATTCCTAAGAGGGGTGCCTGGGTGACTCCATCAGTTAAGTGTCTGGCTCTTGATTTTGGTTCAGGTCATGATCTCGCAGTTGGTGGAATCAAGCCCCACGTGGGGGTCTGTGCTGATGGTGCGGAGCCTGCTTGGGATTCTCTCTCTCCCTCTCTCTCTCTCTCTCTCTGCCTCTCCCCTGCTTGAGAGTGCACACATCCATCTACTCTCTCAAAACAAAATTTTTTTTTAAAGTTTAAAAAAGTAAATAATACCTAAGAAATGAAAATATAACTTCCTTTTGTCTAACGTTTTCTATTATTCACTGTGAAGAGTGGAACCTGGCATAAATGGATGAAAAAAGTATAATCTCTTTAAAAGTGACTAAAACGGTTAGAGAGGCTGGTATCAGACTTCTAGCCAGATGAGCGAACCGAATTTTTTTTAAAGTATCTTCTTTTGAATATTGCTAAGTACCATTTCCATTAAGACTTATTTCGAAAACCAGAAGCATCAACTTGTGCAGGCTAGCACATTCTCTGCAAAGTATTTGCTTAGAATGAATTTTGACATTTGATTCATACAGGCTTTCTGTGGTACAGAACAGCTTAGCATTCTCACTTGATTCACTTTAAACTGCTGTTACCAGAAGTATGAAAAGAAATCAATAAATATAACATCCTAAGGCCCAGATTAATTTTCCTCTCTACATAAATGACCAGGGGATGAACAAAAATCAGACTCGGACGGGTTAAAATGGCATACTCCACACAGGACACACAGGTATGAGATGCAGTTAACAGGCAGAATGAAGCTTTTGTCTGAAGGTGCTATAAGAGTTTAAAAAAAAAAAAAAAAAAAGTTAAAAGTAATATTCCTCATAACTTTTCTATCAGAGCCCATGTGTGACTGTTGCAGAACATAACAAAACAAAGTATGAAAACAGCAATCTGACAGATCCTATATCAATGCCTGCATCATCCAGCTACCTTGAAGAAATTTTTTTCTGGGTTAATCCAGTGCTTTCTGTACATCAGATTTTATTATGTTCTATTGCATTCAATCCCTTTTAAGATCCATATGCTAGCATACTATATTACAGTACTTTAAATATTCACAAGGGGAGCCTGGGTGGCTCGGTCGGGTAAGCGACCAGCTTCGGCTCAGGTCATGATCTCGTGGTCTGTGGGTTGGAGCCCCGCGTTGGGCTCTGTGCTGACAGCTCAGAGCCTGGAGCCTGTTTCAGATTCTGTATCTCCTCCTCTCTCTGAACCTCCCCCATTCATGCTCTCTCTCAGTCTCAAAAATAAACGTTAAAAAACTTTTTTAATCTAAAAAATACTAATGATAAATTCTGTTTTTACTGGGCCACAGAATAGGAATCCTGCTGTGGGAGGGACAGGATGAAATGAGTGGCCCCAACATTTGTGAAATGAACATACACAGGGAAGGAAGGATTCTCAAACCCGGGCCCCCTTCAGGCTCCTGCACACATCACCAATCTTGTGGAGAAGGGGAACAGGGAGATAGGATCAGGGAGGAGAATATTTAGCAAAATTTCTACAGTAGAGAAATAAAACTATCAGTTACATTATCTTTAATTTCTTCAGAAGGGAGAGCGGCGACTAAAAAATAAAACAGTAACAAGAACAAGAGGTTTTCTGAATTGTGTGTTTAACAAGAGATATTTTATGGAGTTTTTTATTGGCTGAGAGAAATAAGATTATGTCTCTTCATCTGATGAATTCTGTCAAGGAGCTAAAATTTTTTAATGCCTACGTATATTCTGGTGCATGAGAAAAATGCAGCTGAACCGATTTTCAAGTACAAACCTTACTCTGATGATGAGCTTCGTGCCATTTCTAACCTTCCTCAACCTTCAAATAATTTTCACTCAAAACAGAAAAATATTCAAAGACCCAGTGCCTGTTCTGCCACCACCCTCCAGGCTAGAGTGAAAACTTATTAAATGGTATGAAGCAGTCGATTATCAAGGAGTGAGCTTGCCTGGCAGCATGTGTGAGAAAGGGCCAGGAAGAGATGGATGCTGCCCTCAAAATTATGTCAAGATGCTTACTCACAGTGACAAGTTACATTTAAGTGTCACATTTAATGCTTTCAAAATACCACTGACGCAAGGGCAAGCCCCAGATTTTGAAACCAAAAATGAGGATCACAAAAAGGATAAAGCATGTGGTAGCATTCTTGACCGCCTAGAAATGAAAATCATATCCTTTTTTAATGTGCTCAGGAGGAGCGCTATTGAAAAGAGACAGGGAATAAGGTATTAATTATATTCTCTTCCAGCCCAGCCTACACTCAGCCACCAAGCAACAGCCCAGTCTTATGCCCTGGGAATCCACTTTCCCCTACAGGGCCCTGAGCTCCTAAAGGGCCAGGACCACATCATACCCATGTCTAGGGGCTCCTGCCTAGCAGTTTGACTGCCTTTTGTAGGAATTTCATTGTTTTCATTCAGTTAAGCCCTTGAAGCGCTTCTACAAGAACTTAGCCTGCTGTTTCTAAGTATTTAAAAAGCAGGGTGGAAAAAAAAAAGTTTAAAAAAAAAGTTACAGAGAGGGAAGGAGGCAAACCATAAGAGACTCTTAAATACTGAGAATAAACTGAGGGCTGATGGGGTGCGGGTCGGGTGGGGAGTGGGTGATGGGCATTGAGGAGAGCACCTGTTGGGATGAGTACTGGGTGTTGTACGGAAACCAATTTGACAATAAATTTCATATTAAAATAGACAGATAGCAGGGTGGTGGTAGACAGAAGTAGCAATAAGGGGTGGGGAAATACACATATTTACGTATACATGCAAATCTTTCTTTTTTAATTGGAGAGGGTGGAGAGAATTAGGAACAGAAATAAGCAAATGCAATCATTTAGCTTAGATAAGGACGAAAATTTTATACATACACAAGAAAGTAGAGAAAAATAAACCAACAATTACTTTCTATGAGTAGGGCACAAAGTCTTGTGTTAAGGCCCTATGGGGAGAAAGAAAGTCCCTTTTCTCAAGGAACCAACACCTTTCTCCAGGTGAAGAAACAATAGGAGAAAAATCAAACAACAATACAGGAGTTTAGCACTTTTTCAACACAATACAAGTAATTCTTTCAGAAGGCCGAGTGCATGATTAATTGCCAAATTAATGGTGCAAACAAGTTCAGAGGAAGAAAGAAAACATTCTAAAAGCTGAATGTGAGCTGGACATTAAACAATGGGGAGGAATGGTGTGGCTAGGGAAGAAATCAAAATGCAGAGATGGTCTGATAAGAAACTTGAAGGAAGAGAAGATAATTTAGGATGTGCCTAAATGGAAGAACAATTAGGCTGGCAGAGGAAAAACTTCAAAAATCCAGCAGATAGCGATCAAAAGACAGTCTTAAGTCATTCCTTAAGAGAGTCCTGAACGCCCGGCTAACAAGTGACTTGAAAAGGCCATGTTCTGCCCTGCTCCTGTGAATCCCTGCTGTCTTCAAGTTGAACCAAACTAACCACTCACACTCTTCCCACTTAGTAGATACAAGTTACTGAACAGAATTATCAACTTAATTAACTCCTTTTTTAAACTAAAGGTATAATTGGACAGACAGAGACCTTCACCTGGACCCATGTTGTTAGGATTTTATGTTGTACATAGTATGTGCCAATTAAATAGTTCCCAGCTCCTGGGGCGCCGGGGTGGCTCAGTCAACCGGTTAAGCGTCTGCCTTCAGCTCATCAGGTCACAATCTCACAGCTTGTAGGTTTGAGCCCCCACGTTGGGTTCTGTGCTGACAGCTCAGACCCTGGAGCCTGCTTTGGATTCTGTGTCTCCCTCTCTCTGCCCTTCCCTCACTCACACTCTGTCTCTCTCAAATATAAACATTAAAAAAAAAAAAAAATTAAAAATAAATTAAAAATAAACAGTTCTGAGTTCCTAATCCATATTTAAATCTAACACTTTAATGGGAGCGTATGTAAGGCCACAACTTCTAGATCCTCCAGAGACATGCAGATGGTTAAAACTATTTAATGGGGTACCCTGGGTAACTCAGTGGGTTGAGAATCCAGCTTGTGATTTTGGCTCAGGTCATGCATGATCTCATGGTTCTTGGGATCAAGCCCCACATTGGGCTCCACGCTGACCACATGAAGTCTGCTTGGGATTCTCTCCCCCTCCACCCCACCTATATGCCCTCCTCCCCCCAAAAATAAACGTTTTTGTTGTTGTTGTTGTTGTTGTTTTTAAACTAATAAACCTAGTGAAGGGTCAGTGCTAGAGGTCTGAAAGAACCACCTTGAAGAGTGAAAGCAGAACAAGCAGTCAAGAAAATAAATAAAAAACACTCAAAAGCAATGATAATCAAATTGGATTTCTGAGACCAGTACTCTACAAAAGACAAGACGACCTTGACACATTCTACTTTCTGATAAATACTTCTATCATCAGAACGTTGACGAAAAGAGCCTACATTCTGATCGCCTTATTCATAGCACTAAGGAAAAAATGGTACTGGCATTTGTGTGTGGGCAGAAACAATGCCCTCGATTCTCAGACTAAATCAACACGTGGGAACAACTTTCAGATGCCAGAGGAAAATGTGAGCAACTCTAACCCAGAATGCACATTCACTCTTGCTCCCAAAGTCTTGCAGGGACTCTCACATTTATTTTCAGACTTAAAAAAATACGTACAGACTTATCAGCTGTAGTAAAACTAGCTCAATCAGAGAAACAGAGGAAGCAAGTATTTTCATTCTTACTTTGCTATCTGAGAACAGAAGAAAAAAGAGGAAGTGACTGCCCCAAGACATCCAGAGTCAAAAGAAAAGGAAACATAGGTCTCTTGACTTTATATCCACAACTTCAACTAAACCTTACTGTATTTTTTTCTTAGAGGAGAGAGCCCCGGTGTTTTCACACATGGAGTATAAATGACGAATGGCAATTGTCACATGAGTCATATAGCTGATTCTCTGCAACAATCATGCACAGTCCAGGAGACTCCCTAAAATTCTTCCCATTCAAATTCTGGTACCAAAGGAGCTTGTCACATACCATTAAATATCCCAATAAGATAAAAATAGACGTACCGAAGAATAGAAACTATAGTGTTTTATTAAAAAATATAATCCTCCAAGTTTTCAAAAAAATACTTGAGATCCTTTATTACCAATTGATAGTAAAATTTTATAATTATTACTATAAAATGAAAGTGTAATTTTCACTAAATACAATGAAAAAATACCTCACACAAAGATTTGGAACAAATGCACACAGACAGACTAGGCCTTGGGTCAAAATTAATGCATGATTTAGCAATAAGCCTATTGTTACATAAGCCAAAAATAACATTAATTAAAGTCAAGCCACTTCTATATTATTTTTTTTTCAGTTAACTACAATCATTCTCTAAAACTTCCCTCTTATCCAATATTTATGCTCACAAATATTATGTGTGAGGCATTTTTATCCGCTTATTAACAATATATATTCACTTTCCCCAAAAGAATGCAGACTCCAAAGACAATAATTAGTTTTTGCAAACGGTGTTGCCTTGGCTCCCTGAGCATCTATTCATTTAATTCCTGAGGTTCAAGAAAGAATGGTCCCGGATGGCACACAGGAGGAAAAAATGTGGAAACAAGAGGCCATAAAATGAACAGAACAAGGAATACAGGGACAGAGATGGACATATGGAGATCTTTCTATCTATTTTAAGGAAGTAATCTGAGGAACAGTTCATGTTAGGACATCAAACAAACAATATCTCCAAGAATTATCTTTAAGAAAAATTATTCGGGTAATACAGTAACATTTGTATGAAATGGCTTAAAAGGGGTGCTTTTTTTGACTAAAGGTACCGACAGGCACAAACGGGAAACCTTTCCCAGTGCTCTAATCACACTGATGAAATCATTTCTATAAAAACCACTGATGTGCCTCTTTAAAACTATAGTGAATAAAAAGTTCCCCCTAAACTATTGCAGCCACACAGCTACCTACTATGTTCTGAAATCTAAATAGCATTCTTGCTAGGTCCTATATCCCAATGACTTTACAACCTCTGCCAGCTCATTTTGCTCTACAGATCAGTTTTAATCTTCTCATCCTGGCATGTGAACGCCTTCTAGAACATCATCTTACCCTGTAAGGTCTCTATAAGCTAGGTCATTCCAACTTCTCCAGAGCCCTGAAAAGGTCATGCTTCCTTCTACTGTTGCTGGTGCCCTAAAGCGAAGACATTGAGGCTCTCTTCAGTGGGAATGCTATCATCTAAAGTTCAAGTTGAAAATTAGACACATGGACATACAAAACAAAAACAAGGGGCATCTAAAAAGTCATGACAGACATCATCTTTAATGACAGTCAACAGATGGAAACAAATCTAATCTCCCAAACTAAATAAAGTGAAAGTATTTATTTCCCACATTGTATTTATCTTCCTTGAGTGCTTGCAAGTACGTGAATAGCTATGGTTTCCCACAACACACTTCCCCAAGTAGTCCTTAGACACCGATTTCCGGTACAGAGCTACACAACTCCAGATAAGCAGCATCAGCACATCACCCAATCTGTCTAAGGTCAATGCTGGAACGGGAAACATGAGAGCACTCAAATCATGTGACGGCTGTCCTCTGGGCTCTGCTCCCAAAGAGGAAATAACAGCAGGTCTGATGAGTATCAGACCCATACTAATGACACTAGGCAAGCAACCAGAGAACCGAAATGGGAAGAACAACTGAATAGACAGTTAGCCAAGATAGGTAATACAACCTATAACATTTACGTGGTTATAAGAGCTATTACGAAAATGGTGAATTGCAGCCTGTGGTCAAATAGAAGTCACTGCCTAGACAGAATTCTAGTGATCTGCTGGTACATTAAAACCTGCTATGGGATCACATCACAATAGCCTCCTCTGATTGCATTCTGCTTTGTACTTGAAAGGAGAAAAGAGTTTGTTCAACACATATATGCTACACATTTCAAATTTATTGTCCTCAAAAGTTCATTTTTAATGATATACGAAGTAATCACTTATTAACTGAAAAGCCAATCTATCTGTACATTAATATAGTCATAAAAATAAAAGACTCCTATGCTTTTGCAACCAATTGAAGTCAAAGTGTATTAAACTTTGGTAATCGCAAACTTTGCTGCATTTAACTTTGCATTCTTTCTCAACTCTGCTTCAAGCAACAGGACTTCATTCCCCATGAGTAGCAAAGTCCCAGAAGAGGGAATAGCCATACAGATAAGAATGTTATTTTGTACCATTCCAAAATGAGATCTGACAACAAATGAGTGCTAAACAGATGGGAATAAAGGGGGCAGGCACAGTGATTAATACTAGACTTCATTACGTGTGTCTATAAAACACTTAAATATCATTCCTAAAAGAGCATCAAGAAACAAAGAAAAATACCAGACAACCCAAAATTAGATGACAGGATATGACCACACAGATCATACAAAACAGCTAGCATAAACTCACCAGTTAAAAGACAGAATTCGCAAATGGGATTAAAAAACACCTCCTCAAAAAACAAAACAAAAAACAAAACACAATGTCTAAAAACAAAGAAATGAGAAAAGATAGTCCAGGCAAATCCTAACCAAAATAAAGCCAGTACAGTAATATTAATGTCAAAATAAATTTTAAGGTACTGTATGATGGTAAAAAGGGGAACAAAATTCCAAGAATATATAATTTTGCACATGCTGCCATATAATAATCTAGCCTCAAATTTTATAAAGCATAAACTTACAGAAATACGAAGAGAAATTATCAAATCAACAATTACAGGGAGAGATCTCAACACACCCCTCATATTAGTTGATAAACGAAGCAGTTAAACAATTAACAGAGACATAAATAATATGAGCCACATAACTAATAAAACTGATCCAAAGGACAGATCTGAACACTTGTGCCAACAAGGAGACAATATACTTTTCCAAACTCAAAAAGAACTATTATGAAAACTGACTATAGATTAGCTTGCAAAATAAGTCTTAACAAATGTAACAGATCCCACAAGACATGCACACATATATTCACAACACACACATGCTCTGGAAATTCAAAAACACACTTATAAAAGTTTCAGTGGTCAAAAATGACCCATTTAAAAGGACACAAAAATATTAAGAACTGAACGGCAATGAAAAGCCCTATACTCAAAACTTGTGGACTCAACAAGAAATACTTGAAGGGAAATCTAGAGCCACGAAAGCATATATTTATTTGATACTCAACTCAAGAAATCAGAAGAAAAACAGGGTAATCACAAAAGAAAAACTAAAGAGCAAAAGGGGAAAAATGTTACAAAAAAAGTAACATAGAAACAACAAAACCAAGTTGTTTCTTTGAAAAAAAATTAAAATGGTTAGCTCTATAGGAAGAATGAGGTGGGGAGAAAA
Organism: Neofelis nebulosa; assembly: GCF_028018385.1. Classification (NCBI taxonomy): domain Eukaryota; kingdom Metazoa; phylum Chordata; class Mammalia; order Carnivora; family Felidae; genus Neofelis; species Neofelis nebulosa. The sequence goes on from NC_080787.1 coordinate 121,897,407, forward strand.
GGCAAGTAACTGTAGAAACGAAAACGGAATGAAAAATCAAGTGCACACGACGAGAATACTATGACAAACGTCATGCCAATAGATTTGTCAAATTAGATGACATGGAGAGTTGCCTCTGAAAGTATGAATTACTACAACTAACTCAAGAAAAAACAGAAACAAGCTGTTAGTATAAGGAAACTGAATCAGTGATTCAAAAAACAAAACAAAAGAACAAAAAAACAAACCCACTCTCCAACCCTACTCTTTTCACCAGGCCAAGACACAGTTTTAAAGGCAAGTTTTACCAGATCTCCCAAGAACAGATAACGCCTAATTTATCTAAACTTTTCCAGAGAATGTTAAAAGGGAAGCAACTTTATGAGGCTGGTATGTAACCTGGTTAATAAAATTTCACAAAGCTGATAAAAGGAAATAAAATATATTATATGCAAAAACCCTAGATTAAAAAATATGAAATGAATGTCAAATCATCACGAACAAGTAGAGACAATGTGGAAAAATTCAATTCAGGGCTTACTAGCTGGAATTTATTTTTATTTCTTTTTAACGTTTATTTATTTTTGAGACAGAGAGAGACAGGGCATGAACGGGGGAGGGTCAGAGAAGAGAGGGAGACACAGAATCCGAAACAGGCTCCAGGCTCTGAGCTGTCAGCACAGAGCCCAACGCGGGGCTCAAACTCACAGACCGCAAGATCATGATCTGAGCCGAAGTCGGACGCTTAACCAACTGAGCCACCCAGGCACCCCCTGGCTAGAATTTAAATTGGCACAGCCACTTTGGAGATCACTTTGGCAGGATCTGGGAAAACAGAGGAAGCAAACTGCAATCGACCAACAGAGCAATTCCACTATGGTCTCTCCTGAAGAAACTCTCGCACAATGAAACAAGGCAAGGTGTAGGATTGTGATCACTGAAGCAATGGCTGTTATACTACGTAAAGAAATTGAGCCTCAGCACAGGAACGGATAGACTGGCTTAGTCATCCAAAGAAAACTACACAGCAGCTGAAAGTGAACAAAGTAGATTTACACGCGGTAAAATGAGATGTACTGAGCAAGAGAGATGCGAACGAGACTTCAGCAAGGTTTTGGTTCTTAAAAAAAATCTGAAACGCATGGCATAATAGGAACATCTGAGTAACATTTTTATGGGGAATATACAGCTGTCAATTCTTTTCTAGATTTTGGTAGATTTTTACATACATGGTGACTTTAAAAGATAGAGAACAGAAATAGATTTAAACCATAAAGCACATTGGTTAACCCTGACGTTTGGTCATATAAAGAGCTTCAGAGATAGCAAGGACCTTCTGAATTACCTAAGCAATCTTATATTCCATAGATGAAGCCAGCTTCCGGACCTCAGTCTGGCCCAGAGAGCTTCAATAAATGGTTCAAAGTCACATAACAAGTTATCAAGTTGGTTCTCAAATTTTAGACTCCCTAAATTCTAGCACACATGGGAGAAACAAGGAGCATGGGGTCAAACGTAAATGAGTCAAGTTCACAGCATCATTGTATTATCTTTTTTACTGTACCCACCCTACCTGAGACACACAGTTTGTCTCCCTCTAACCCTCCCAGCTCTCTCTCAAAGCTGTAAGGATTTTTAATTCTCTTTTGCCACTCCTGTTCTTGAAATAAATGAAATATCTAAACAATTATAACTAAAATGAGTAAAACAGATGAAGTAAAATAAAGGACCATGAATCATTCATCTTTGCACCCCCCGTACCTCGTATTCTAATACAGGTTTGAATATATAATAAAATACTGTTCAACTAGATAGGTCTATTTCACCAAGCTGAATCCTTCCATTATAGTTAAAGTGTAACTTCTATTTTTAGTAAGAATGTGAAGAATTAGGAAAAATTTTAATATTTAATAAGTGAGAAGACCAAAGCAAAGACTATTCTATAGAGACCATATTTTAAATGAACAAAATGGGTTCCACTTACTGCTTTGTCCACGTGTAACAAATCAAACAGGGTAGTTTGGTGGTCAGGTTCACAATGTCCAGAATCAAACTGCCAGGTCTGGAATTCTGGCTCACCCACTAATTAGCATGAAACTTTGAGCAAGTTACTTAAACTCTCCAAGCCTTCCATTCCCCACTGTAACAATGGGAACACCCATAATAATACCTACCTCATATAGATTCTTACAAGTGTTTTGTGAAATAGTCCACTCGAAGCTTTTGACACAGTTGTTCAGTACGTATCAGCTATTGGCACATGTTCTTGTAAATAAAGTAACTTAGCTATGAAAAGTAACAAGCTCTAACGGAATTATAAGGTACTAGATGCTTTAAAAAAATTATATTGGTGGAGCACCTGGGTGGATCAGTAGGTTAAGCATCCTACTTCGGCTCAGGTCATGATCTCACAGTTTGTGAGTTCGAGGCCCTTGTCAGGCTCTGTGCTGACAGCTCTGAGCCTGGAGCCTGCTTCGAATTCTGTTTCCCTCTCTCTGCCTCTGCCCCATTCATACTCTGTCTCTATCTCTCTCTCTCTCTAAAATAAACGTGAAAAAATTTTTTTTGTTTTAATTATATTGGTTTTGGTCACATCCATGCTAATAAATTATATGCTTTACAAATCATGAGTGTTTTTTAATTAAATGAAACTGAATAAATGAGCTCAATCTTAAGTCGTTAGACTCAGGATAAAAAAAACTTAGGGGCAAAGTTCTGAAATTAACAGGACTCTGAAATACCAACCTAGCTGGTTTCTCAAGTGAAACTCTTACAGAAAAAGGTAATATTCAAACTATTTAATACCCATCCTAAACAAACACCAGCCAATGCATATGACTAGTACAAACTAGCAGAACATTGGCCCTGATTCCGCACCCTCCCCACCCCACCCCACCCCGCCACTTAGGGTCAGGAAATATTGTTTGTCATGGAAATGACCCTCTCCTGTTCTTGTTTTTTAAAGCACAACTGACAAACTAGCTTATAGGGACACAAAAATATATACACTGTGCCAGCCCACAAGTGAGGGCAACCTGTGCCTTCTGTGTTCACCCTACACACCAAGACAGCTATCCAACCAGCACCCCATCTCACCTCCAGGTCACAGCTGTACTCGGTGCCATCTAGGAGGGTCACTTTACACTGGACAGTTTTGGCCTTCTTGGTGGCTTTCTGAGAAGCCTTCTCTGACTTTAGCTCATTGGTCTGCACTTCCTTGGTCTCCCTTTTTGCTTCTTCTGATTTGTCTTCCTGTATTTCCTTAGCCTTCTCTTCTCTCTCCTTACTTACTTCATCAGCAGGCTGTTGACAAAAAAATTTAAGTTCATACTAAAGTTAACCAATTTGCAGAAGACAAAGTATTAGAAGGAAAATCTTCAGTAGGAATTGTGATTGTTATAAACACTGTCAACTTACAATGTTAAAAGACTTCAAAATTTTGCTAGAAAAGATATTCCCCATATCTCCCTCCCCCTTCCTCCATTTTCTCATTTTGCCAGTTTGGTAACATCAGCATTAAATGAGTAGAAGAAACTACATCCTGGCAATTAAAACTTAAAATACCATCTCAAATAATAAAATTATAATAGCGTAGTATGGCAAAGCCTAGGTTCATCAGGCAACCAAAACGTTCACACATACAAATCTATTTCTTCCTACTTACTGAACACTCCCACACATCAAATCAAAGAGGTAAAAAATCCACACTATTTAAAAAGGACAGGTGGAGGCGCCCGGGTGGCTCAGTCGGTTAAGCGTCCTACTTCAGCTCAGGTCATGATCTCACAGTTCGTGAGTTCGAGCCCCATGTCGGGCTCTGTGCTGACAGCTCAGAGCCTGGAGCCTGCTTCGGATTCTATGTCTCCCTCTCTCTCTGTTCCTCCCCTGCTCGCACTCTGTCTCTCAAAAATAAAGATCAAAAAAAAAAAAATTTTTTTTTAAAGGAGAGGTCGTTGGATTCTAAGTATTTGTTTAACCTAAACAGGAAGAGACATGGATTTTTTTTTTTTATAGTTTGCATATAGAGTCAACTTTTTTGCCTTATTATTTGGGCAAGTTTTAAAAAAGAAGTAACAAGAAGGCTGTAGCAGACCACTCCAAGACCCATATTCCAGATACAATAAGCCCAAGTAGTATCTGCATAGAAAAAAAATCTCGAAATGACTCAAAAGAAATCCTTTTTGTCACGTGACTAGAACATCAAGCTTTAGGCGCGCCTGGGTGGCTCAGTCAGTTAAATGTCCAACTTTAGCTCGGGTCATGATCTCCCAGTTTGTGAGTTTGCCCCACATTGGGCTCTGCACTGACAGTGTGGAGCCTGCTTGGGATTCTCTCCTCCCACCCCCCTCGAAAATAAATGTATTTGGAAAAAAAAAAAAAGAACATGAACCTTTAATTCCCAAACACTTCTCAAACATACCTGTGCCGCAGGACCGCTCACTGGTTTCTCTTCCTTGACATCAACTTTAATCTCCTGTTGTTTCCTCTGAGTGGTTTCTTCGGCATCACCCTTGGCCTGCCTCTCTCCTTCAGGAAGAGATTCTTTATCTAAAATCTCCTCGGCAACAGCTTGGGTAGGCTCTTTTTTATCTCCTCCATCTTTGGCCACTACTAAGGTATAGGACTTTTGTTTCTTAAGCCATGGGGGTATGAATCGAGAAATTCCCCTGCTCTCCGATGGATCCTTCTCTCTCTTCTGGCGGTGTGGACTACTTTGGCTTTCAGCTGTAGGAGATGACTGGGAACCTTTTTCCTCCTCTGGATCGGAGGACTGATTCTGCTGATTTTCTGCTACTTCTTTCGTTTTCTCCTTGGTTGTATCTGTGTCTGCTCCTAATTGTTCAGGTTCTTTCTTCACTTCAGAAGTGGAGCCTACTTCAGTGGTCATGGTTACAGCTTATGCTGTAAACAAAACAAAACCACAAAATGTTATTTTACAAACTCTCTCGGTTTTAGTTTGGAGGGAAGGAACACGGTACAGAAGAGTGGGAAGGGAAATGGCAAAGAGATGATAGAGAGAAAATGTGTAGGGAAAGACAGTTCATAAGCACAAGAGAAAAATGGAGATTGCTACTCTTAGAATTCTCTATCAGAATCAAAGAACCAAAGGTAGCATCACAATGGAATTAACTGATTCTGTACTGATAGAACTTAAAATCATGAAGAGCTTAGGTGATTACTTTTATTAAGTTTCATCTAGCCATAAAAAACTTACCCCAAAAAACCCCACCATTTTTTAAGGAAAATTTCTTTTCTCTATACTTTGTATGCCTTATTCTAGCACACAATAATGTTACTGATACTGTTAGTAAGTATGGAGACAAATTTCACTGCAATTTCACACAGTGAAACCAAAATGATGGGTATTTTAAAGATGAACTTTAAATGTGGAGTGCTTAATAGTGAGAAAATTAGATCTGGAAAAAAACAAAACAAAACAAAAAAAACCTGTATCTTTTTTGTCCCAAAATTAAACCCCATAATTCACCAGCATTATTTCAGTGCAGAAGTTAGTTTTCTGAGAAAAGTACTCAAACTATGATCAAAAAGTCTAACCCTCTGTCCCACCCAAACGCAAACATAGTCTTCCTTATAGATGCAATTACAAGTATCTAGGGGCCCTTAATCTGAACCAAATGAAGACATTATAGAGGTGGGGAGGGGAAATGCATCTAACAATTGACCCTATCACAACTAATGAAAACAAAATTGAAATGAAGTGTGAAAGTAACTACTTGCCTCAATTTCACATGAGCAAAGAGGGATTTTTTAAAATAAAGCTCCCCCGCTGACATATTAAAAACAAACAAACAAAAAAAAAAAAAAAAAAAAAAAAAAAAAAAAAAAAAAACAGGCAGAGCAGAGATAGCACACTCTCTCCTCTGTTGCCAATGTTCAAAGGCCTGGGAACCCTGGCCAGTAGGAAATTTTCCAGCTATCTTCAAAAGTAGTACAAACCTTGACTAGTTCAAAAAAATAAAACACACTTGCTCTTTTTTAAGCTTTAGTGAGATATAATTCACATACCACAAAATTTACCCATTTAAATTGCTTAGTTAATGGTTTTGAATACATTCACAAGATTGTGCAACCATCACCACTATCTAATTCTAGAATATTTTCATCATCCTGAAAAGGAACTTTCTACCCATTAACGTTTTGTCTCCATTGTCCCTTCCCCCCGCCCCAGCCCCTGGCAATTACTTTCAATCCATATGGATTTGCCTATTCTAGACATTTCAAATAGACGGAATTACACAGTGTGGCATTTTCACTGGACATAATGCTTTCAAGGTTCACCCATACTGTAGCATGTATCAGTATTACACTTGTTTATTAAAATATTCTTCACCCTCTTTTGCCAATCATATATCTGATAAGAGTCTAGTATCCAAAATATATCAAGAACCCTTACAATTCAACAGAATGAATGAATAAATGAATGAATGAATAAAGGAATGAATGAATGAATGAATGCAAAGAATTTTAAGTAGACATTTCTCCAAAGAAAACATACAAATGGCCAGTAAGCACTTGAAATGCTGCTCAACATCATCAGTCATTAGGGAAATGAAACCCAAACCACCATCAGATACCACTTCATATGCACTAAAAGATGGCTCTTATCAAAAAGACAGAGAGTAACAAGTACTAGTGAGAATGTGGAAAATTTTAAATTCTCAACCCTGGTGGCAAAGAAAGTAAAATGGTGCATTCACTTTGGAAAACCGTTTGTCAGTTTCTCAAAAGTTAAAGTTACCACAGGACCTAGTGATTCCATTCCTACGTGTATATATATACCCAAGAGAAATGAAAACAGATATCCACAGGAAAACTTGAAAACGAATCTTCAGAACAGCCTTATCCGTAATAGTCAGAAAACAGAAACTCAAATTTCTACCAACTGATGAATGGATAAACAAGATGGGTGTGTCTCTACAATATTAACTCCTAAAAAGGAATGAAGTGCTAATGTATGCTGCCACACACAAACCTTGAAAACATTATTCTAAGTGAAAAAAATACAAAAGGCTACATGGTATATGATCTGCTTCTACGAAATTTCCAGAATATGCAAACCCACAAAGAAGAAGTAGATTAGTGGTTGTAAAGGGCTGGAAGATAGAATAGAGAGCAACTGCTAATGAGTACAGGGTTTCCTTTGGGGGTAATGAAAATGTTCTGGAATTAGACAGTGGTGATGGTTGTACAGCCTTGTGAATACACACAAAACCACTGCATTGTAAGTTTTAAAAGGTGATTATCTCAGGGTGCCAAGGTAGCTCAGTTGGTTGAGCATCTGGCTCTTGATTTTGGCTCAGGTCATGATCCCAGGGTTGTGGGATCCAGCCCCATGTTGGGCTCCATGCTGTATGTGAAGCCTACTTAAGATATTCTCTCTCTCTCTCTCTCTCTCTCTCTCTCTCTCTCTCTCTCTCTCTCTCCCCCTCTCCAACTCGTGTGTGCCCTAAAATAAATAAAATGAAAAAATAATATAGTTTTTTAAAGGGTGATATCTCAATAATAAAAAAGTTTTTAAAAATGGTATTCCCTTCTAATATCCAAGCATGAAAGCATTCAGTCAGCCTGACTATATTTAATGGGCCCCTACAATGTGCCAAGTACTGGGCACATGAATAAAGACTGCCTTCAAGAAGCTGAAGGAGGGGAGAAGGTGGTGTACAGATGAAGTGAAAAGCACACTGCTTAAAAAGCACAAGACAGATACTTAACCCAGATTAGGAGAAGAGGGTCACTAGGTAAGCCCTACCAAAGTTGACATTTGAGTTTCTTTAAAATGATGAGCCCTCATTCAGGCAAGGGAGTCAGAATAGGCAGCATGTGCCAGGAACACGGAAGTGTGGAACCAGGAGAATATTCGTCCTACAGGAAACCACAAGTACTGAACAGTAATACACTGTACAAGTTAAGTGGAAGCTTGTTATAGAGATAGGAGATGAGGAAGAAGGCGAATTAGCAGGGACAAAGTAGGAGCAGTAAGCAGGAGCCAGGACATAAAAGGTTTTGTGTATCCTGGTAAGAAAGGTCTTGAGGTTAATTTAAAGGCAGTCAGAAGTCATATAAGCGCTTTCCACAGAGGAGTAATGTAATCATACCCACATTTCAAATAGCCCAACCTGGCTTGTAAAGTACAGGATGAAAGATTGAAATAGACATCCAGAAGGCTGTTCAATAACCCACACACAAGACGATGATGGTCTGCACTAAGGTAGGAGCAGTGAGGCAAAGGACAAGAAATGAATCTAATGGTAAAGAGAGATAGACGACATGATGTGTCCACAATGAATAGAACAAGCCAAAGAGGAAAGGGTTGAGGAAAAGTTTCAGGTCATGGAAACTGGGGTGATGGTAGAACCACCCACTGAAACAGGGAGCACAAAGGAAAAGAGGGTCTGACGGAGACAAACTCTGTTTTGAATGCATCACAACTGACAAGTTTGTCTAGCTGAACACCTGCCATACAGGTCTTGAACGGAGACTGGATATGCACAAGAGATAATGGATTTGGGAGTTGTCATCGTATGGGTGATAGTTAAAAGCACAAATGATACATACAGCCATCACCTAGAGAAAAAGTGTAGTTTTGCATTTAGAGGGTCCTGAAAAGAACTTTATCACTGCTCAACATTGCAGAGTCAGGCAGAAGGCAGGAGGTGAGAAAACTATATAATAAGACTAGGAGATGAGTGGAAATAAATGGAGGGCAATGCTACAAAGGAAGAATAGTTAAGTAACCATAACATTTTAATTTATAATTCTATCCATGTTTGAAAATTTGCACATATTATTAGTTCACTACCTCTATGCTGTATAAAAGCATAAAGTGTAGGTGTGTTAGTAAAATGTTTAACTACCATCTGCATTGGTCTCAGATCACCAAACTTAAACATCGTATTCTGTCAAACTGAAGTAAACATCACAGATAAAACAGGCTGTAGCCAACATGGATGTATTGTAGAAAAATTATACCAATATTCCTGAAAATCAAAAACTGGTGATATTGAGCAAAACTAAACTATATGTTTTATGGAATTTTTGTACAGAAATCTTAGCTCAACGTAAACCAAAATGTACAAAATATTAAGGCATTGCCTTTATTTAGGAAGACATGAGCCAAGATCTGTTAAGTCATTCTAAAGCTAATATGATTACTGAACTTTCTCCTCCAAAGATCTGAGTTGAACGTTCAGGTAAATAGAATGCAGTTACTATTCATAAACCTAAGTGGGCTTCCCACCCCCCCCTCAATTTATTTAAACTAAACAAATTTCACCCATTTCTCTCATTCCCGCATCTGGCAACCACTGGTTGTTCTCTTTATCTATGAGCTTGGTTTTGTTGTTGTTATTTAAATTGCACATACAAGAGAGATCTTAAGGTGTCTTTCTTTCTGTGACATTTAATTTAGCATAATCCATCCATGCTATTGCAAACAGCAAGATTCCATTCTTGTTTACTGATGAATAATACTCTTGTGTGTGTGTGTATGTGTGTGTGTCACAATTCTTTATCCATTCATCCATAAATGGAAATTTAGGCTGTTGTTTCTATATGCTGACTACGATAAATAATACTACAGTGAACATGGTGTGCATACATCTTTTTGAGTTAGTGAGTTTTCATTTCCTTTGATAAATACCAAGAAACTGCTGGATCATATGGTAGTTAATTTTTTAATTTTCTGAGGAAACTCGATACAGTTTTTCTCTAGTGGCTGTACCACTATTAGGTATTTAAAATTCAGAATCATGTCTCCCAGTAAGACTCTTACATGACTTTTTGAACTGGCCCCAAATAGCACAGAAAGTCTTTTTTCCTTCTTTAAACTACCATTTTCCATGTACCACTTAAATGGAGAATATTATTTATATTAATCATGCAATGACCCAAGTTGATTTTTAGTATATACTCTCTAATTACGTTTTGAGAGTTGAACCAATGCCCTGGTAAAAATTAAAATAAAAACGTCCCACCCTTGTCCAAGCTAATCAAGGTAATTGGTAGCTCTCTAATTACTTTTGCTATGACAAATAACCTGGAGACCAATTAAGTAAAGTTGATTTTTGGTCAAAATATTTTAGAAGCAATGAGATATAAAACTCAAGTTTCCACTATTATGTTGGAAACATTAATATTTTTATTTTAATCATAAGACCTGTCACTTACTGTGTCAGACATCATGCACACAAATTTCTGCTGTTTAAAACATCCTACAGGGAAGGTATTATCCCTGTAGGATAAAGTAACAAAGAGTAAAAGTTATGTGACTTATCCAAGGCCACTGAATGGAGGACCACACAGCTGTGCATACCTGTTTTCACCTGCATTTCATAATGTAATCACAACTCCACCTTTGAATTCTTTGAATGAGTGGATCAACCAGGGTCTTTGGTGCAGTCCTCAAAGGAAATTCATACCAGTTTGTGGAAATGACTACAGAATATGAATCTATTCTGCGATTTACTATAATTCGCTCTGGCCCTCCCCCAGTAAAAAATTTACAGATGAGTTCCCATCACATAGAAGATCATACTTGAAGGTTATTTTTGGCCATGTAATCACAATTGAGCTGATGAATGGAAATTAAAGACAAGGTGCTAACACAGAGACAGAGCACAGATAAACCATACCATTAAGCCTTACACAGTGGTCTTCCTCAACCACTACTGGATTCACACTTTTAAGCTTTAAGAATCTCAGAGCTGTTCAGTGTTGCCCCTCCAAACGCAAGTTACAAGATCTTAAAACACAAACAAACAAAAAAACAGAACTAATTCTATAAAATTGTATTTTGTAAATACTCAAAAATAAGGGTGGATATAATTATGTGTAAATAAGTACCTTCTTAAAATAGTTTCAGAGATAAACAAAAGCTCAAACCTAAACACTACCTTCTTTGTTGATAAAATGGCTTCTTGAACAAATTACCACCATCAAGAAAACATGATTACAGCACATCCATTCACCATAATTATCATGCCTGTGACTCTCAAGAGTTTCAGATGTGGATAAGCCTTTAAACTCCATCACCCACTAAAATGCAAACTTCTGCAGTAGAATGCAAGCCTTCGCACTAAAATGAAAGCCCCATAAGGGCTAGGCTCTTTCTACGTTATCCGCATCTAGACTGGCACAGAGAGGCACCTGATACATATTTACCGAATGAGTGCTGTGAAATCATCCAGTCTAATATCCTCATTCCCTCTTATCAACAAGGAAACTGAGGCTCAGAAAGACCAGAGATTTGCCTGAGATCACAAAGCTAGACGGGAGAAGCCAAACCCAGAACTACGGTTTCCCAAACTCTAGCAATGCTCATTCCACTACCTTTAATAAATATAATTACAAATACCGAAAATCCATTATTTTTATTTAGCTATATAAATTATATTAAACTTAAAAAAATAAAATTATTAAATTAAATCCATTCAGTTATATAACATACTAAGTAAAGACTTTTCTGCTTATCAGCAACCAAAAAGAATATTGCTGGGAATGGCCAGCCCATTAGACAAGCATGTGGTTTTGACACAATTACCATGTTGGCATACTCCATCTGGGTTGACAAAAGTGTTCACTATTGTAACAGCTCCATGAGAAAAAGCATGCATCACTTAACATGCAACCAAGCAGAAAACCATCAACAGAGGATCAGCACTGGTTAGGTACAAAGCTGTGTTATGCAAAACCACCTTTTTTTTTGTTTTGTTTTGTTTTGTTTTTTTAACTTTTAAAAAGGGCGGTCAATTCCCAGGAGCTGTCTCTATCACCAGCCTAAACAACCTACCATACGATGCAGAACATTGTGCTACAGAAGACACTGGTCCCTAAGCGGAGTACTACAACCAGCAAAGCAGATACACAACTCTAGACACTCCTATGAAGAACTTCAAGTAAGGGGTTCAAGCTAACTATTGGGTATAGAGGTTTCCTTAAAACCGCACAAAAACCAGTGCCACTCTAAGAGCCCTCACTGTTAACAAAATCCGTGTACAGAGAATGGGGTAGGTGCTGCCAGCTGAGTGGCCCTCCCCCTCTGCAGAGATGAGAGCAATCGGCAGTCTTTGATTTCTACCAACAAAGTTCAATCCATTACTTAAGGACACTCCAGATTTAACAAAATGAAAAGGATGCATTTCTAAACTTCAAAATGGTGGCAAGGGAATCAAGAGGGGCTTTCCTGTGAACTTTAAGAAAACAAATTGTGCAACAAATAACTATTAAACTTCTAGAATATCGGCCATGTGTGCACCGTTTCAATTTTGTCACTTTCTAGGTCTGACAAAACTGGTTTTCATCCGTGGCGGTGACTGGGCAGAGGAACAATTTTCTGGCTTATGTTCATGTCCCTACACAGCCTATAGCCCAAGAAGAAGTCTTTTAATACCCAACTACCTTCCCTAAAAGCACAAAATGTGAGAAAAAGACAAAACAGCAACCTCAATATAGAAATGACTCAGCGGCCACCTAACCAGTTAGGAAATAATGAAAGCAGTGTTTCTTAAATCTGTACAGCAAGTAAAAGGAGGCAAAGAGGGAAAAGGAGGAAGACGAAAGGGAGGAAAAACGAAAAGTATCTGGAGAGGGAAAGGAATGACAAAAACAGGACGACTTAGAGCAGACTTCATGTAATTCCTCTCTTGTAGGTTGATTTTTCTTAAGCGTCAGGTGTATAGACTACTATACCCCATATTCAAATAAGTGTCACCACATTCCAAAGGGATGATTTGTTATTTTAAATTATCTATATGGGGAGGATAAATGAGTCATTTTTTTAAACAATCCAATGCTACCCACCCTAGTTACCTTAATAACACACTCTTTGGCTTCTTTTTTGTTCTTTTTGTTTTGTTTTTAAGGGATAAGGATCTATAAGAGAGACTGAACTATTTCTGCAAAGACATAAGCTAGCATCTGGCTTAAATTAAAGCCACATACACAAAAGATATGAACTGTGGCCCTCGGCTAGTTCAAGCCTAGGCAGGATCAGATTACATTCAGAGCATGTATTTCCTCCACCCTTTCTCCTTTTTAAACAGAACCCAAATTTTCTTCAGCTTTTGTCTCTCTTACACATGCATGCCAGCGGGGGCTGGCTCCAGGCCAGGCCAAAAGGCAATGATCTACTGGTCCAAGGCAATCACGGTAGTCCCCCTCCCCCTGTCGAGAAGACTTGCGGAAAGTCTATTGGTGGGAAGATTCCTTCCACTAAAAGGAGCCAAAAGGGAAAGGCCCCTCTTCTGTCTCGAAGCCCTGGATACCTGACTCTAGAAGTGCTGTTGCCATCTTGAGTATCCAAGAAGGGAGAAAGCCTGAGGACAAAGTGACACATACTAGAGCTGGCATGGTGCACATGGCCAGGTCCTAGGGTTGTGCTTCCTGGTATATGAAAGAACACACTCCCTACTATGAGAACAATGGGGTTTCAGCTACTCGCAGCCACTATTAGCCTCTGCATATTCCGGAGCAAGCATCAGAAAATAAGCCCTAAGAAACTGGGAACACATACAGAACTGTATCGGGTAATTACTACTCCCCTCTGGGTTCTATGGCCCTCATAGCCTAAGAGCCATGGCTGTCGAATGTTCATTTTTCCTGATGCTCAGATTTTTTAAACCCAGTATCTAGGTTAATATCTGAGTAAGATAAAGGATTAATCTTTATTTTAAAAACTCTAAGAATGAAACAAACAAATCTTAAGAGTTCATCAAAGTGTAAGATTCTCTTTCATCATATTGGAGGGGGGGTACATGAAAATCAAGACAATTTTCAACAATGTTCAGTTCCAGTAGCACCTAAGGTAAGAGCTAACGATCTCATTTGTTAAAAGCCAAGTCCCTGCTGCTCTCAAGAATTACGTCCAGATGATAAGCACTGGGTGAGGTATGGAACTGGTGAATCACTACATTGTACACCTGAAACTAAGACAACGCTGTATGCTAAATATACTGGAATAAAAATTTTTAAAACACAATTACATCAATAAAGATCTGTGCCAGGCAGAGTCTTCTCCACAAGCAACTAGGGTCATCCCAGAAATAGATTCCCTTTCCTAGAGTGAGGGCTCGATAAGCAGATACTATACATAGCCATTAAGGATCGCAATATTGGCCACCATTCTCATCATCAAAATGCATATAAACATCATCATATTGGGCACTCCAAAAGCACGCACTAATCGAAATGATAGAGACATCCAGAACCCTACTGGCTCGTCATGAAACAATTACTAGTGGTATGGTCAGGAATATTGATCAACTGCATCGAATTCCTGCTCTCAGACAAGGCCCCAGTTTTTTGTTTGTTTTTTTAATATGAAATTTATTGTCAAATTGGTTTCCATACAACACCCAGTGCTCATCCCAAAAGGTGCCCTCCTCAAGGCCCCAGTTTTTTAACAGTCGGATGGAGCTACATTCTTTCTGTGTGAAGCTATCTAATCTTTGGATAAAATAACAGAGTGGTTTGGAGATCAAGTCTGGGAGCTAAAAAGACCAGGATTAGAATTCCAGCTCTGTCTCCTACTAGTGGTGTACCCAGGGATATTATTTAGCCTTCAGTTTCCTCATAAGCAAGAGGGATAGAATACATTCTCACTGGGATGCCCTAAGGATGTAATTAGATGCTATACATAAAGTGCCTGGCACACAGTAAATTCATAATAAATGGTGGGCCACTGTCATCAAATAGGGATTCTGGCCAAAAACAAAAAACAAAAAACAAAAAACGGGGAGGGGGGGGAGGGCACTATGCCCCTTCGTTCACTAAAAATAATAGTAAGAACAGAAATAATAGTGACAATGTCAGCTATTTATTGAGCATGGTTCTAGAGACTCTGAGTGTAGCAATTCCCTTAATCCTCACAACGCTTTGAAGTAGGAACTAAGATCATTCCCATGTTACAGATGAAGAAGGAAAGACAAGATAAAGGACTTGCACGAAGCCATACACCCAATACACAGAAGAGCCGCGATTCAGACCCAGGCTGTCCAGCTCCAGAGACCTCCTACAATACCGCCACCAATCCCAAACAGCTTCACTGTTACACAACCAACACTAGCATAATGGCCAACAATTCACTATCTGTTGAAAAAGCCGGGGCACCTGGGCGGCTTAGTCGGTTGAGCATCTGACTTCAGCCCAGGTCATGATCTCACGGTTTGTGAGTTCGGGCCCCACAGTTCGCCGCTGTCAGCGTAGAGCCTGCTTCAGATCCTCTGTCCCTCTCTCTCGGCCCCTCCCCTGCTCGTGCCCTCTCAAAACTAAATACAACATAAAAAAAGAAAAAGCAAAAAGCAAACTATTACTACCAATTTGGAGGCTTACAGTCCTAAGCAGTATGTTCTAACTGAGCCCCTTATAAATTTCACCTATTTTCAGAATGTGGGTTGCAGATTTTAGGCCCTTCTCTCAAAGCAAATGTTTCTTCAGCCCTTTCACAGCATAGGTAACCAGACACCAGCAGTATAGGTGAACAGAATCCTGTTCTCGGCCTAGTGAGGGACTGAGGTAGCAAGACTAGCGTCAATATAGGGGTGCGTGGGTGACTCTGTTGGTTAGGCATCAGACTTCAGCTCAGGTCATGATCTCACAGCTTGTGGGTTCGAGCCCCGCATCGGGCTCTGGGCTGACAGCTCGGAGCCTCGAGCCTGCTTCAGATTCTGTGCCTCCCTCTCTCTCTGCCCCTCCACCACTCGTGCTCTCTTTCTCTCAAAAATAAATAAACATTTAAAAAAATGTTAAGAAAAAAAAAAAAAGATTAGCGTTAATATACATTCAAACCACGTGTCACTAATTCAGAGATCTTGCTCATTCAGATCAGAAATTACTACTAGTCTGAAGACCTGACAGGGTTTTCTGTGACGATACCATTGTCCTCTCTTTAGGAGGTCACACATGGTCCCACATGGGAACTCTTGGTTTAACACTCCTGAAATACAAAAAGGCACCGTGCTTTTTAAAGAAAACTTAATTCTCATTCTCAGTTGGTTTGCTAGAGATATATTCGCTGTCTGGAAAAATTTAAGTCACTTGAATAAAAAATCCAAATAAAATCTTCCTGGTTATAAATTTCTTCAACATATAAAACGAATTTGTTTCGAATTTTTGAATTAGCCCGGCTCACCATCAACCAGGTAGGGGGAAAAGGTGGTTTTCTCTCTCTCTCTCTCTATATATATATGTATAAACACTGGTGCATATGCAGGTAGGCCCAAAAAAATTATTCCCATTCTCTCCCGGAAGGGTACAAACAGGGAACTTGGAAACAGAGTTCTCTGAAATTTGAAAACACTTTTAAAGGGGAATAAAACAGAATGGGAAGATTCGTATTCAACTTCTAAGCTGGACATACATAAACATCCCTGATCTCTGTGAGCAGCTTCCTCCACGTTTATAGGGAAAAGCAGGAACAAAGTTGGCCTGACACGCACAAGGTCATGTTTTCTGTCTACACCTCTCCCCTGGCCACTTCTGCACCTATGCTCACATGAAGAGCAAAACTTTTGTACAGATGATGAATAATAACATGTTCCTAGTGCGGCGTGATGCATCTGGTAGCTTCTCAATAAATGTCTTTTGTGATGCTCCTAAGTATTTAGGAAATACTTATTTGTACCACCATCATAGGACATTCTCTAGAAAAGAAAAATACACTAATGTGCAGTTTCCTCCAATGACATCATAATCAGGCTCAAAACAGAGCAAAGCCAACAATCTCTCTTCATCATACCAGACAGCAGGGAGCAGGCTTTTTCTGAGCTCATCCTACAACTACCATCAGAATAGGATCCTTACCCAGCCCCATCAGAAAACCCACCTGATCAAGTGGAACTCCACAAGTCTAATACTATTTGTGTGACTCAAACTCTAAATTCTTTAGCTTAAAAATAACAGTGGTTCAGGAGGCTTTTCCCAAATAAGCTAACGACAAATCCATCAAGGTTAACTGCACAGGATAAATGCACAGGCTGCAGACGCTGCATTTTAATAGGTCGTAAGACAAAGTCTTGTCAAAATCAATCAACTCGCCACGCTATGACAAGGCCACCAGGCTGGAGCCTACACTGATCTCACACTTTCAAATCCTCTTCTCCATAAGCTTTGGAACACTGCAGTCAACAGGCATAAATATCTGAACCTTGTCAAAAAACAGAATGTACATTTACAACTTTGATCGTTAGCTCTTCCGCCATTTTAAATATTTACAGCACTACCAGTTATGCCAACGCATAGTATATATTCTTAATTAACATAGGAGACTGAACTGCATGATTTTTCTAGCTTAGGTAAGCAAGCCTAACTAAACGTTGACACCAGTCCTCTGGCCAGTCAGCAGAAGGTGCTGTAGACTGTTAGCTGTGGACCCTCCACGCCTGGCGTGATAAAAGCAACTTTCCCCAGGCAGGAAAAGCTGTAACTACAATGGAATTAGAGACATGACATTTGGAATGCCTAAAACCGTCCCCCCCGCCACACACACACACACACACACACACACACACACACACACACACACACAAGTATTTCTACTCTGAGCATTAGTTTAGTTCAAAACTACTTTACTTATTAGTAAGAGCTTCAAATAACTACTTTTTAGGTGAGGCTGGCTAGAACAGGTTTTTGCTTCAACAAAATTTGTTTCTTTGGAGGTAGGATTCTCAAAATTCAACATGTGTAATCGTGAGTGGAGTACAGGATCCCACGGGAGAATATGCCAGGCATTCAATTTTCAGGGGTCCAACAAAAAATTCAAGCAAACTAAATGTCAGCGTTTAGGGGCGCCTGGGTGGCGCAGTCGGTTAAGCGTCCGACTTCAGCCAGGTCACGATCTCGCGGTCCGTGAGTTCGAGCCCCGCGTCAGGCACTGGGCTGATGGCTCGGAGCCTGGAGCCTGTTTCCGATTCTGTGTCTCCCTCTCTCTCTGCCCCTCCCCCGTTCATGCTCTGTCTCTCTCTGTCCCAAAAATAAATAAAAAACGTTGAAAAAAAATTTTTTTAAAATAAAAAAATAAAAAAAAAAAATAAATGTCAGCGTTTAAAATTTCCCTTTCCAAGTCTGCAATCGAGCTAAGATGTTAAACCGTACACAGGTCACCAATGTATCCTAGAACGTGCACAGGAACGCTGCACGGAGACGGGGCGCCTACGACTGGCTGGCTGTCGAGATCACCAGCATCATCTCTACAGTTATTTGTTCCCACGCCCAAGTTGCCAATAATTTTAAGAGACAATTCTTTGTTGGGCCCAAAAATAGAAAACTTAAACTTCACAAGTACACATGTGCCCTCCTCCCCCAAATGTACTGGCTAATTCTTTCAGCAGAAGAGCATTCCATATGGTGCCAACAATAAAGGAACTTGCAGAGATCATCTGGCAATCACTGTGGTGGTTTTGTTTTGTTAGAAAGTAACACTCAAACTAGGTTCTTTTTAAGGGTGGGAATTAGATCAAGAAAAAGCAGGAAGACCATTTTTTCTAAGTCTGGATGTCAGAATCTGGGCAACAATAGTGAGTTGTCACTATTCTTCAATGTGACAACAAATTACATATTCAGTAAAAAAAAAAAAAAAAAAAAAGAGGTTAATACCTATCCTTATTTAACCAACATTTATTTACTTCGGGTGTGACAACATCAAAACAACATACAATTCTTAACCACTGTTAATGGCCACTAATCTGTAAAGGCTAAAAAACGTGAATTCAACTCTGTGCCAGTCACAATACAACTCCTTTTTAATCAAACAAATTAGCATGAAAATGAAGCATTCTATAAATTAAAATCGGTCATCCTTCAACATGTTTCAAAAGTAACTGTAGACTAGTAACCTTACATGGTTCTCATTGTGCTTTAGGAATAATTAACTTTCATATAGTATATTGTACCACTGAATAAATCGCCTGTGAAGAGCAGGACAAGTATGTAAAATAAACCAACTAGCTTCGTTATTCTCATAGGTCAAACTTGAAAAAGCACTTACGTTGACATAAGTCAACATCTGCCTAGAAAAATGCAAACAAGTGAGCCAAAACTAAACTCTGGCCACCAAAAAAATATATTTTTCATAAAACTTGGATCAAATATAACTGAACATGTTCCCTTGCCAAAGAGCATACATACCCAGGTTCCATGTACTCTGTACATTAGTATTCTCCAAATTTTCAGTCCCCTGGATATGGACAGTCTCAAAAGCAAACTTTCTTCAAAAGCAAAAACAAACAAGCATAGACCACCAAACCCAACTGCTCCAACAGAAACTTCCTCAAAATCTCCCCCTTAAAATACATACACAGCTTTTTAAAAAGTTCATCGAGCCCGTTGTCTGCTGTTCACTGTCATTAGGAGACTGGAAAGCTGATGGAAATCCAGCTTCCAAAAGCTTAATGAGCAAGACTGGCCCCACCCAGGCTGGACCCTGCTGGAGAAGGGGCATGCTCAGTAGAAAAGCCCAGCTTGGTTCCAAGTTACTTCATTCCTCGGCTACAAAATCCACACGGGTCAAAGAAAAAGTCATCTTCCTGCTGCCTGTTCTACCCACTAAATGAAGAACACTTTTCATAAAGAATAGTGTTAATAATGACTAATTTTAGGATTACAGTTTTTGTAATTCTCTTGCTGAAAGATTTTTCCTGTTTTTGTATCATTTTCACTTTGCTTTGGGTTTGCACCCACAAACTTTTTTCCCTTCCCCCCAACTTTGTTTTTAGTTCTGTCATTTTAATCCACCCTACAAATAGACACCAAAAGCATATGTATACAGCATATAATCTAATCATCTCTCCCTATAAACTGTATCAGTTTCAGATATAAAAAAGCCACATACAAAGTCCAGTTTTCATTACATAAAAACATCTATTTTGATTCATCTGTAAAAGAATTTGCTTATTCATTCATTCTATATTTAAAAATAGAGGTTTGTTTTAATTTAGATTTATAGTGACATCACATAATTACAAAGCTGATAAATCCCTGTTTTGTTATTGTCAATACTCAGGCATGATGGATACAAAAGGTAAGCCTATATCCATAGGTCATACTGAATACAAATACACTAGGGAAACAAAGTACATTTAAAAACGTTAATGCATTTTCCTTTAGTGACAAGATTCAAGTCAGAGATCAGAGAAAAGACTAATTTTCCTTAATTGTACATAACCAGCCCTCCATCCTTTGCATTTCCAGAATTTAAATTTGTGTGTAGGGGTGCCTTGGTGGCTCAACTGGTTAAGCGTCTGACTTCAGCTTAGGTCATGATCTCAGTTGGTGAGTTTGAGCCCCGCATCAGGCTCTCAGCCCAGAGAGAGCCTCCCTCTCTCTCTGTCCCTCCCCCACCTCTCTCTCTCAAAAATAAACAAACATCAAAAAAAAAATTTTTTTTAAATGAAGAAATAAATTTGGGTGTGTATGTGTGTTCCCATGTAGATATTTACATGAGCAAATCAGGACCAAGAATGACTCTGGATCCAAACATGATTCTCCACAACCTCACCCCGCTGCTACATCGCTCTTTATCAAGCGGTTCTTAGGTCAATGAGTATTACATGCTCACTTCACCTACAGAGTCTTGAAAAAAGTCTTTTTAAATTCTAAAGAAAACACTTTAGAGATTTAGGCAATAAGATGTCACCTGTACCCACTAACAGAAAAAGGTAAAATTTGCTTTATGGTAACAGTGAAAATGCGTTCCAGTGACAGCTCTGAAGACATTGATCTCTGTCAAAATGAACAAACACAAAACTAAAACAAACAAAACAATCATTCCATATAATGGAAGTAAACTTCAGTATCTACCACAAGGTTTTCAGTGGTTCACAAAAGGGCAATGTGGTGAACTTTTTAAGAGTCAATCTTATTCAATTAAAAGCATCATCTTTTATTACGTTCTTCCTTCATTTTTAAAATATTAAATGTATTTTTTAATACATACTGCAGCACAATGACAGATTTACTTCAATATGCTTGAAAAAAAGTATTGGCTCCAAACCTTTTCCTGAAATGTATTACTCCACAGAACCCGTAAGCATCAGAACTCCTAACACGTAGCACTGGATCCAGTGAAGTTGCCAATGGTAGAGGAGGTCTACAACCCATCCAGGCATCTCTGATCACCCCTGTGCCTCCTACCCTCTTAACTCTCCTACTGCTATACACTGCACTGTGTCCCCCCCTCCCCAATTTATATGCTGAAGCACTAATTCCCAATGTGATGATATTTGGAGAGGAGACCTTAGGGAGATAATTAGATTTCGATGAGGTCTTAAGGGTGGGGCCATCATGATGGAATTAGTGCCTTGATAAGAAGAGATACACCAGAGAGTCCGCTCATTCTCTCCTGCTCTCCTGCTCTCTTGCTTCACTACACGGCAGCCATCTACAAGCCAAGAAGGGAGCCCTCACCACAAACAGACCATGCTGGCACCCCGATCTCGGACTTCCAGCCTCCAGAACTGTGAGACAATAAACGTGCTGAAGACACTCAACATGACCATGTTATGGTAGCCCAAGCTGATGAAGGCACCTACATTCTTAATTATGAAGCCCAATGTCATTGCTCAAGCTCCTCTGCGGTCTCCAATATACAAGATCCTGCTTCAGAAGACATCTGGATTTCATGCTCTAATCAAAGGTTAAGAGAATTAAGACAGAAAAGGGAGTTTTGTGGCACTATAATTTCGAAGCAGAACAAATGACTCATATGGTAGATAAAAAGAGAACCCAGAAAATATAAATGAGTTTCCAAACTCATACACTCAACAAGGGGTAGAGTCAGAATTTACACCAGTCTTCAAAGCCAATGCTGGTGGCGCTGGCAGTCTAGTGACGAGCAGAGCTGCTTTCCAAAGCCAATGTACTCTTCCGCCAATTCGAACACCTGTGTTTTCAAGATGAGTAAACTGAACCCAAAGTGAAATAACTTCTACAAGGTTATTCATTGGGTTACTGGAAGAAGTACACAAACCAAAGCCAGGGTCATTTAAAGCATCCATTCCCAGTAAGATTTTAAACACATTAAAGTACACAAAGTACATCCACAAATGTCCTCCCATAAAAAAACTGTTAATATGCTCCCTCTCTCTCTGCCCCTACCCCACTCACGTCTCTATCTCTTCCTGTCAAAAGTAAATTAAAAAAAAAAAAAAAAAAAAAAAAAAAAAATTTTTTTTTTTTTTTTTTTTTTAAATTGTTAATACGAATTTAGATCTAAACTCTGTCTTGGGAAAATCATAGTCATGTGCTGACACTGTCTCATTATTCCATTAAAAGGGGAAATTAGGGGCACCTGGCTGACTCAGTAGGGGGAGCATGTGGCTCTTGATCATGAGGTCATGAGTTTGAGTCCCACTTTGGGTGTAGATACTACTTAAATAAAACTTTATTAAAGGGGGAGGGGGGTTAGAAGCTGATCCTCCAAATACTTTTTTAAGAATACTATTTTTTTAAGAATGCTATTTTTTAAGAATACAATTTTTTTAACAATACTTTTTTTTTTTTTTAAAGTATTCAAGGGAGTTGGTTGGGGTTAGATTGGGGGACGTTTTTCCTATGTTTATATTTGTGAGTTTATATATAAATAAAATGTTATGCTAAACTCAATATCATAATTTCTTGACTTTTAAAACTGTCCTACCTCCTGCTTTATGGAAACAAAAAACGTAACTGAACAGAATGTAGAGGACCCAATAATCTAACAGGTCATTCATAGCTCACAAACTCTGTGCAGAAAATAAAGTTATCTGTGTTGTAGAAAGACGATGAGGAAGACCATTTCTTTCAGTCTTTCCACCTTTATTCATCTAGCCTCTGCTCGAAAAGCAATTAATCTGTCACACCAGGAAAAAAAA
This sequence comes from Neofelis nebulosa, assembly GCF_028018385.1. Classification (NCBI taxonomy): domain Eukaryota; kingdom Metazoa; phylum Chordata; class Mammalia; order Carnivora; family Felidae; genus Neofelis; species Neofelis nebulosa. The sequence continues at coordinate 121,920,248 of NC_080787.1, forward strand.
AAAAAAAAAAAAAGGAAACAATTTTCTAGCATAGGCTTAAAATAACCTAAAAAGTACTAGCCAAAACTCACTGTTTTTGAATCTACTGATTTTTACAGAGAATCCATTCTTCCTACCTACCAATCAGCATGCAAAGGATATACTCCCTGAACAAAATGGAGAGAAGTTGTATCACTTTTTCAATCTGAATGGGTTCCCTAGTCTATAAATTTTTCTAACAGCCTACATTTTATCATCGCTATCTGTTGTCAGCAAAAAAGAAAAAAAGAGGAAAAAACCACTGCATTCGTTCCATGGATTCTATGCACAAGTTCTCTTTCGACCACATACCACCACAGTTTATCTTCGCTCAGACTCTACATCCAGAATGCTCTGCACAACTGCAAATGAGTCATCTGCAAAGTTTCATCCCTACCACATTTTTTTAAAATGTAACATTAGAAAGTACTATAGATTTATGAGACTCTGGGGAAAAAATTTGCTGTATGGTCCCAGGTTTGTTTTTGTTTTTGTTTTTTTTTTTTGGATTCTGTTTTTGTTTTTTTTTAAAGAAAGGGTTTGTAGAGAAGACAGTAGGAAGAGGTACAGGAGAAAATGGAAACAAAGAGGTGGTAAATGGGAATCCATCATCAAGTTAATGTTTTGAAACCATCTAAAAAGTGTTAAGATAAAAGGATTTGTTAAGAGTTTTAACTCAAAAGTCAAACGCATCACTATTAGAATTACACATTCAGGCAAATACAGTAATCCAGCATTCACCTTAAAGTATCATTTTCAGGGGTGGCTCAGTAGGTTAAGCGTCTGGTTCTGAATTTCAGCTCAGGTCTCGATCTCATGGTTCATGGGATCAAGCCCTGCATTGGGCTCTGCACTGACAGCACAGACCTACTTGGGATTCTCTCTCTCTCTCTCTCTCTCTCTCTCTCTCTCTCTCTGTGCTCCTCCTTTGCTCCCACATGTGCTTTCTCTCTCTCAAAATAAACAAACTTTTAAAAAAATGTATCATTTTCATCCTATTGTGTCTAAGAAACATTTGCTGAGTTCCGCCTTTGCACCAGACATTAAACCCTTAGGACTCAAAGATCCTTCCCCATTCCAGCCCTCAGAGAATTCACCAGTCTAGCAGGAAAGACAGATACATAAACAATTACAACATGTGTGATAAAGGCTACAACAGAGGGACAGGAAGGGCACAGCAAAGTGCACAACTCCCTGGAGGAGGTCAAGGAAGGCCTCATAGACTGAAGACGTTTCGGTTCATTTGGAGCTCATTTTAAGGGAGTCAATGCTACTGTTAATAATATGGCGGTGACACCCACCTTGACTTAGGGGTTAAAGAAAATAAAAGCACCTGTCACAAAGCCCATAACATAAAGAGCAGAAACAAAGACTTTGCCAGTACCTGTGAAACGTCCTACATACATGGCTGAACGAAATGGGGTTTTTATAAAGAATTTGGAGCCATAAGGGATGTCTGGCCCTTGCCTCTCACATCTGGGGTACCTAAAGCCCAGAAGCTAGAGGATTTGCCTGGGTTGTGCAGGGAGTCCGCAGCAGAACCCAGGCAGGATGTCAGATTCTGTCTAATAAATAATCCCATGGCCCTTCCCTGTTGCAAGCCTCCCTGCCTGGATGAGAAGGAAAGAGTAGAGACACAGTAACAGAAAACACACAGCACAGAGGCCCTTTCTGGCTCTCCAACGGCCAGAGGACTAAAGAGCCCAGAGACTAAGCATGCAGTAGACATCAGTGCTCCCCAGCTCTGCCCCCACTCTCTGCACCCAGGAAAAACCCTATACGCTCCCACTCCCCAAAAAAGTAGGTTTTGAGAAACAGAGGTCACTGCCAAGAAAGTATCTATTGATACTTCTCAATCTGAAAGAAGGTTAAATTCATATTCAGAGAGTCTGCATGTTGCCATGGCATGTTACCACTTAGCTGGTGACTGAATCGGTCAAGGCACCAGCCAACCACCCACCTACGTAACAGGACCATTGTAAGAATCGTCTGAGAGTCGCCACACAGCTACTACTAAAAGAACGTGAGTTCCTATTGGACACAGTATCCCGATGGTCAAAAATTCATCTAGGCTTTCTCCTAAAAATGGCTGAATGTATCCTTACGTTTACTTTTAAAAATCAAACACTGAACATAGAGTAAACGCTTACCAATTCCATTTACCTATTTTTCCCCCCTCAACTTGGGGAAGGAAAAATGTTTCTTCACTTTAATCCACCCTCTGTAACTTCCCTTCTTTCTCTTCTCTCCTTTCCTTTAAAATGGCACCACAATTTCCAAGAGGGGCCACTAGAAACCGCATAAATAGCAAACAGGTCAACACAAGCCTCTTATGACAAACCGCGCTGGACAAAGTTAAACGCTGCTCCTGGCCGGGCAAGGCAGGGAAAGGTTAAGATGTGTGTGATAAGCAGTCATAGCTACACAGCAAGCCCTGGGGAGGGACAACCCCAGAGCCAGCCTCTCCTCACTTCACCTGTTACTCCTCCCTCTGCCCAACACAGGCCATGTGCACGCCTTGGGCCCTTGTCTGGGCACCCTGTGTACCTCCAAAACCACACAACTTTGTTAGCTCAGTCACTTGAAACTGCAGCTCCGTGTTGTCGCTTCACTTTAACAACTCAACTCTCCGACCTTGAATTGTGAAAGAAAACTCGAAGCACAGGTGCAAACGTGCCCTCGGTCCACAGCCCCAACCCACCCAAAACAGAATAGCCAACATCAAGCCAGAGTACTCACCATCACCTCTGCCTAGGAGATCTTGATTTCAGCTCTGTACTTTTGGGTCTTGCTAAGACCCATTCATTCAGTGAGGAACTGCTCTTTGTTTTACTGATAGCTGTTGAGGTTACAAACCTGTGTGAAACCTGGCTCCAGCAGTGCCAGGAGGGTATTTAAATAACTAACTCTACTGCACAGAGAGGAAGAGCTAAAATACAGGCAGAGACAATTCAACAGTAACGGACTTGATGAGTAAAGAATGTTTCCCGGGGTGAAGTTTGAGCTGACCTTGAAGGATAAGAAGGTGCTTCCAGGGCGGAGTGAAAGCGGGTAGGAGCACACTCCTCACCGTGGGAACAGCAAGTGAAGGGCATAGAATCAGGAAAGATAAAAGCATGGTAGAGAATGGCAAGTACCTCGTCTGCCTGGAACACAGGGTAGGAGTGGACGAGATGGATGAGGGAGGAGGCAGCCAAGTAATAAGTGATGGGTATGCTAAAGTTTCGACGTTTTAACTCTACCCTGCGGGCGATGGAAAATACTGGGCAGTCATGTGACAACAAGTGACACAAAGGAAACTGCTTAAGATGATGCTCCAGTGATCCAAGAAACAGCATCTCAACTAAGGCAGGGGCAACAAAGGCAAATGAAGAGACGGAGTCAATAAATATTTAGTAGGTAAAATTGACAGGATTTGATAATGAATTATATTGTGGGAGTAACAGCAAATTTCCCAGGTTCCTGGCAGTCAAAGGTCAGACAGGGCAGCACCATGAATGTAGTGAGGAGTTTCCAAGAAACGTAGGAAACAGGAATGAAAGAAGCACAAGCTTCCAGGTTGAATGCACGTGGACTATAGGGCCTGTGTACAGCCAGGTGGAAAGTCAGGATGGTCAGACACAGGTGTCTGAACAACAAAGGCGGGGTTTCCATGGTAAGACTTGGAACTCATTGGCCCATCAGTGTTATTTGAAGCTATGCAATAGATGAAACCCCAGCAAAACAGAGTAAGAAAAATGCTCATCATTGTGGGGCACCTAGGTGGCTCAGTTGGTTAAGTGACTTCAGCTCAGGTGATGATCTCACAGTTTGTGGGTTTGAGCCCCATGTCAGGATCTGTACTGACAGCTCAGAGCCTGGAGCCTGCTTCGGATTCTGTGTCTTCCTCTCTCTCTCTCTGCACCTCCTGAGCGCGTGCTCTCTTTCTCTCAAAAATAAATAAAACATTTAAAAAAGAAAGAAAGAAGGAAAGAAAGGAAGAAAGAAAAATGCTCAAGATAAATCACCAGGCAGACAGAAAGGAAGCTATAAAAGAGGCTGGAAGGATCAGCCTAAGAGAAAGACCACAAACCATGAACATATTGCCAAAAGAGAAGAGTCAGGCTAGGAGGAGTGGAGAACAGGGCCAAGGGCACATTGCTTCAGGCACTGCTGAAGTTTTTAAATTGTTGTGAAAAGGCTGCTGGTAACCTCTAAGAACAAGTTAGTGGACAGTGGACGAAAAAGCCAAGTGGCTTAAAAAAAAAAAAAAAATACTGGAGAAAGGAGGGTTAGAGGTGAGTGTAGATTAATGTCCAGTTTAGCGATAGAAAAAAGGCGAGAGAATCAGGAACAAATAACTACAAGAAGTACTAGGTTGCAGGAAAACATCTGTGCACAGCAGATGTTTTGGTGGTTTTGTTTGGTGCAGGCTTTTGGTGGGAGAGAGAGAGTAGGGAGAGGCTTGAGACACAAAGGAGAAAAAGGAAAATGGATGGCAGGTAGTTCAGAAGAAGTAAAAAAAACAAAAACAAAAACAAAAAAAAAACAGGATCAAACCCACAAAAGAAGGGGTGCCTGGCTGGCTCAGTCAGTACAGCAAGTGACTCTCAGTCTTGGGGTCCTGAGTTCAATTCCCAGGTTAGGGGTAGAGATTACTTTAAAAAGTACACACACACACACACATACACACACACCCCTTCATCTTGAACAGCAGGAAGGACATCCCCAAGGGAAGGTAACTGGAAATACACATGGGCTGGCAGAGGAAGTGGCCTGAGAAAACTAGTGATATAGGAGTATCTCTAAAGCCCTGTTCTCCACCCCAAATAACTTAGAGAACTCTGGAACATTTAAAGGAGAGGAAAAAAAAAAAAAAAAAAACTGAAGAGAAAAGGAAAACTTGGGGAGAAAATATGGTCAGTCCCCTAGAGTATATTCAATGATAATTCTCTTAGCATTCATGTCAACAAAGGATTCAAAACAGGTTAAACTGAACTATTCTCAACATGAAAAGTTATTGGTCTTTTAAAAACTTTGTTTGGGATTCCCTGAATCTTCTAACACATTAACTTGACTTGTAAATCAAAATCTATTAAATTACCTAGAAGAAATATAGTCAAATGACTGCCATCTTCATACCAGTATAGCAGTAGAAAAGAAGTTTAAAAAAATAACTGACTAAAATCACAAGGTTTGGAAAGGACCATTTTAATTGTAGTGTGTGCCAAGGATTTGGCCATTCGTATTTTACGAGATACAATAACTATAACTGTAATTCTTATTTTCAAACTGTGAAGCCTGTGTCTCAATAAAATGCCAGCTTAAAAGACAAGACAATAAAGACCACGGTCACCACCAGAACCCCATAAGAATATGTGAAAGGTTATAAAACAAAACTCCTTTTATAGAGTTGAATCCTTTCCAGGGTGGGCCTTTAAGACATTCTGACAGTGCACACAAATACTATCTCTGGAAGAAAACCAAAAAGGCACAGCTGCAAGACATCTTCCACTGAAGTTGTAACTGACTCAATGGCAGTCCTTCCTTTGAGCAAGAGAGTCTATAAAAGCCAGAAGGAGAGCTATTTTCCCCTACAAACTGCTTAGTGCCACTACTTTCTCCTGACCCAAATTGTAGCTTTATTGAAAACTTAAAACGGACAGCATGGACAGTGTAACTTCATAACAGATTTGTAAAAGAAAATGTAAATAAAACTTGAAAACAGTAACTACCAAGTGGTTTTCATGAAGAAAAATCCCCAAGTGAACCAAAACTAGCCTAAGAATACATGGAGATACATATTTTTTTAATTACGATCCATCACCATTACAAACAGGAAATTTGGATGTGCCTTAAAAGCAGGATTTTTTTTTCTCCCCAAGCCTCTAAGAAGTAAGCAACCAAATAGTAGCATTCTCGAAACTGATATATTCGGGACTTATAATATCCGGATATTTATGACAGCTAAGAAAGAAAAAAAAGTCAAATGTCAATTAGGAATAAAATAAGAACAACAATTCAGGTAAGCCGATCAACGCTGTCATGCTTTCGCTGCTGTAGTTTTGACTATGTTCCTATAGCAACACCAACAAATACTCTTCTACAAATACTTCTGCAGCCAAGATAAAAACCAATAACCATCTCTCTAAATTCATTTCTATTATGGCTTCCAACAAAAAACATCAACCTTCCTAAACTTCATTCCAGAAACTTCAAAACCTAAGGCATTAATATATCAGTTGCAGTTAACCACAACTGTCACCGGGAAGTTAACTACAAAGAAGGTTTAATTCTGTTACTTGACAATAACTCATTTTGAACAACAAAAAGCGACAAGAGCGCAAAAGAAATTACTAACAAATGACTTACTTGGAAAATTATCTAAATTCTAGAGAAATAGAACACTGAAAACTTTGTGCCAAAATGTAAAGCAAAGAATTCAATATTCCGAAGCCAGGAGATAAGCAAATTTCTCAGCATAAGTTTCAGAGATGCTTTCAAAATCTCTTTTGTTAGTGCTATTGTTTTGGAGTAAACAAAATATTTTACTAATAGCAATAGGCCTATTTTGTGAGCAAGCACTCTGCAGAATGCTTTATAAAATTCTTATTTAAGCCTCAAAACAACTCGGCACAGCAAATATTATCACATTCATTTTCTATGTGAATAAAGTGAGGCTCAGAGAAATGAAGTAACCTCCCTTAATAAGCATGGAATGTAAAATAGGAGAGCAGTTAACTGTTAGTCCCGGAGTCAGACAACCAGAATTTGAATCCTGACTCAAGCCCCTGACTATGTATAAGACAGATACCGGAGACTTAAATCCAATTCTATTTTATTTGAAATACCTCCTTGACATTACACCATGATGCTTATGCAACCTCCCAGTTATACTTAACCAGATGCCAAACTCAGCCTTTTATATAAAGCCTCACCTACACATTCCTCACACTCGCATGTGAACTTTATACATTAGGACTTTACTCAATTGCTTCTACTATAATACAAAAATTTCTCAAAAATAATTTTTAGAGATACATAAGGAAAACTGCAAAACATAACAAAGTTCTGGATCTATTTCCCAAACACATGTATAATACATCAACAGATACTTGCCTGTCATATAATAACTAGATATACTACATCATGCCTGTCTTCAAAGCACAGAGAGCCATATGGGGAGACCAGAGCCGTGCAAATAAAAAGGCATCTCTATAAACTTGTGAATTAACTGTAAATACATTAAAAAAAAAAAAAAGTGTGTGTCCATAGGTACACATAAACACATACATCAGATTTCCTAGAACAGTTCTGATTTCAAATATTCTATCCCACTGAATAGATTTGGGACTAAAAGGCAACTGCAGGCTAGAGTGGTAAATACAAGAAACTTGCACAAAACTTTGCAAGAAACGTTGTTGGTGGGAAAGAGGGACAGGACATTCAAGACAGGTGGAGACAGTCCTCAGGGTATAGCAGCAAGATGCACAAGACATTCTAGGAGATCTGAGGGGAGCAGAAAGTGGTGAGTGGGGCAGTGTGTTGACCCTTATCACTGGATCAGTCATACAAAGGTAAGCCAGAGGCGAGGCTGACAAGATTGTTGAGGGCTTTAAACTCTATGGAAAGGACTCTAAGCTAAAGAAGATAGGTTAGTGCTCCTAAAGTTTGTTGGGGTTGTGTATATGGGGGTTTTTGGTTTTGTTTTTTTTGTAACAATTTTACTGAGGTACCACACAAGTCACCCACTTTAAGTGTACAATTCAGGGATTCTTAGTAGAGTCATTGTGCAACCATCACCACAATCTTAGAACATTTTCATCAACCCAAAAAGAAACTCCAAACATTCTAATTCATTCTACAAGGCCTGATACCAAAGCCAAATAAAGACATCACCAAAAAAAAAAAAAAAAAAAAAAAAAGGAAACTACAGACCAATATTCCCAATGAATATAGAAGCAAAAGTCTTCCACAAAATACTGGTAAACTAAATCCAGCAAGATATTAAAAGGATCTTACACCATGACCAAGTGGAATTTATTCCAGGAATACAAGGGTGATTCAACACACAAAAATCAATAATCATATTAATAAAAGGAAGAAAAATATACAAGATCATTTCAATAGACAGAAAAAGCATTTAACAAAATCTAACATCCTTTCACAATAAAACATTCAACAAACTAGGAATGAAAGAGAACCTCCTCAATGTGATAAAGGGCATCTACAAAAACACACCTCATACTTAACAGTGAAAGACCAAAAGTTCTCCCCACAAAGATCAGGAATAAGACAGGATGTCCACTCTCACCACCTCTATTCAACATTGTTCTTAAAGTTAAAACCAGTGCAATTAGGCAAGAAAAATAAATAAAAAGCATCCAAATAGGACAGGAAAAAGTAAATGATCTCTATTTGCAAACGGTAGGATTATATATATATAAAATCCTAAAGAATCCCCCCAAAAAAGCTAATAAAGGAGTTCAGCAAAATTGCAGGACATAAGATCAATATACATACTCGGTTGTATTTATATACATAAACAATCCAAAAAATAGTAATTCTACTTAGCATTAAAAAGAATACAAAGGAGTAGATTTAACCAAGGAAGTATGCAATTTGTATACTGAAAACTACAAAAACATCTTTCCTAAAAAATCAAAGAAAACGTAAATAGATCCATGTTCACACATTCAAAGACTTAATATTGTTAAGATGACAATAACCCCCCAAATTCATTGACAAAGTCAATGCAATCCCCATTATAATCCCAAATGCCTTTTTTTTTTGCAGAAATGGACAGAATAATCCTCAAATTCATATGAAATTGCAAGGGACCACAGATAACTGAACCACTCATGACACAGAAGAACAAAGTGGGAGCATTCACCCTTCCTGACCTCAAAATTTATTACAAAGCTAGAGTAATCAAAGCATAGTGATACTGGCATAAGAACTGACATACCAATCAGTACAGACTTGAGAGTCCAGAAATAAAGCCACATATCTATCGCCAACTGATTTCAACAAGAGTGCCAAATCCATACAATGGGGAAAGAATAGTCTTTTCAACAAATGGTACTGGGACAACTGGATATCCACATACAAAAGAATGACTCTGAACCCCTACCTCACACCACATAAAACAACTCAAAATGGACCAAAGACTAAAAATATATGAGCCAAAAGTATAAAACTCTTTGAAGACAAGGAATGTGCATCTTCATGACTTATGGATTTCACAACACATTCTTAATTAGAACACCTAAAACACAATCAGTAACGACAACAACAAAGGAATTAGACTTCACCAAAATTAAAAACGTTTGTGAGTCAAAGGGCACAATCAAGCAAATAAAACAAAACAAAAAAAAATCCACAGAATGAAAGTGCTTATAAACCACACACCCAATAAGGGTATGCAGAATATACATAAGGCATTCTTACAACTCAACAAAATGACAAAGAACCCAATTTTAAAAGGGGCAAAGGACTTAAGTAAATATTTCTCCAAAAAAGAGGTAAAAATGGCCTATCATCACAGGAAAAGATGCTCAACACAATTAGTCATTAGAAAATGGAAATAAGACCACCTAGTGATAGTTCTTCAAATACACTAAGGTGACTAGCGAAAAAAAATGAAGGAAACAAGTGCTGGCATGGAATTGGAGAGATCAGAAACCTCACACATTGCTGCTACAAGGAACATAAAATGGAGAAGCAGGTCAGAAGGTGATGTTGGGAGTGGCGGGGATGAGGAGTAACTGCTTAAAGGAAACAGGGTTTTGGGGCACCTGGGTGGCTCAGTTGGTTGAGCCTCTGTCTTTGGCTCAGGTCATGATCTCACAGTTCATGGGTTCAAGTGCTGCATCAGGCTCTGAGCTGTCAGCTATCTGTGCTGACAGCTCAGAGCCTGGAGCCTGCTTTGGATTCTGTGTGTGTGTGTGTGTGTGTGTGTGTGTGTGTGTGTGTGTGTGTCTGCCCCTCCCTTCTCATGCTCTGTCTCTGTCTCTTAAAAATAAACACTGAAAAAAAATTTTTTTTTTTAATAAAAAAAGTATTTAAAAAAAGGAGACAGGGTTTCTTTTGGGGAGATGAAAATGTTCTGGGATAATGAGGACAGGTGCACAACATTTTGAATATAATAAAAACCACTGAATTGTATACTTTAAAATGGTAACTTTTAAGTGAATATTACATTTAAAAAAAAAAAGACAAAACAAGTACTCTTTAACTATCATTCCCTAAAACTCTCAGCCCTAGACAACCACCAATCTCTGTCTGTATAGATTTCACTATTTACATACACAGAAGCATGCCACATGGCCTTGCATGTCCGGCTTTTTACTTGGCATATTATTTTCAAGGTTCGTTCATGTTATAGCATACATCAGTAAGTCATTCCTCAGTATGCCCAAGTAATATTACATCTTATGGCTATACCACATTTTGTTTATCTACTCATCAACTGATGGACATTTGTGTTGTTTCTACTTTTGGGCTACTATAAATAATGCTGTGAATATCCGCCTACAACTTTTTGTGTAGGTAGAGGTTTTCATTTCTCCTGGGCACATACTTAGGACTAGAATACGTCAGACAAATGCAAGCTCTAGGTTAAGGTTTTCAGGAACTGCCGAACTGCTTTCCAAAGTGGCTGCACTAGTTGACATTCCCACCAGCAGCATGCACTGGTTCCAATCCCCTGAACGTGTGACTCTTCATATGATGGCAACCACGAACTGTTGCTCAAAAAAGAGACTGGAGGACCCTGAATTGGAAAGGACAGACAGTAGAAGCAGAGACAGTCCAAATGGAAGGCTACATAAAAAGGCTCCCAGGGATGGGAGAAATAGAGGAAATGTTAGACAAATGGTACAGAGTTTGTAAAGAGAAAGTTCTGAGGACCTAACGTAGAGCATAATGACCACAGTTAATAATACAGTATTGTAGGTGCACCAGGGTGGCTCAGTCGGTAAGTGTCCGACTCTTGGTTTCAGCTCAGGTCATGATCTTGAGGTTCATGAGTTCAAGCCCCACATGAGGCTCTGCACTGACCATGTGGAGACTGCTTGGGATTTTCTCTCTCCTTCTTTCTCAGCCCCTCCCCCACATGCACACACTCGCTCTCTCCCTCCCTCCGTCTCTCTCTAAAAAATAAATAAACTTAATGGAAAGAACCAAAATGTCCAACGACTGATGAATGGATAAACAAGATGTGGGGTGTGTATATATATATGTATATATATATATATATACATATATATATACACATACACACACACACACACATATATATACACACACAACGGAATATTACTCAGCAATCAAAAAGAATGAAATCTTGCCATTTGCAACAATGTGTATGGAATGTTAAGCGAACTTAAAGACAAATATCATATGACTTCATTTATATGTGGAATTTAAGATACAAAACAGATGAACATAAGGGAAGGAAAGCAAAAATAATATAAAAACAGGAGGGTGGCAAAACACAAGAGACTCTTAAGTACAGAGAGCTGAGGGTTGCTGGAGGGGTTTTGGGTGGGGGAAAGGGCTAAATGGACAAGGGGCATTAAGGAGGACACTTGTTGGATGAGCACTGGGTGTTTTATGCAGGGGATGAATCACTGGATTCTACTCTTGAAATTACTGAACTAAATGCTAACTTGGATGTTTAAATAAATAAACTTAATACTGTATTATATACTTGAAATTTGCTGACAATAGATCTTAAGCATTCTCTCCACCATGCCCCCCCACCACAAAAAAGGTAACTATGTGAGGTGACATATGTTTAACCTTGATCATGGGAATCATCACACAATGTATCTGTGTATCAAATCATGTTGTACATTTTTTAAAATTTTTTTAAATGTTTATTTTTGACAGAGAGACAGAGAGCCAGAGCATGAGCAGGGGAGGGGTAGAGACAGAGAGGGAGACACAAAATCTGAAACAGCCTCCAGGCTCTGAGCTGTCAGCAAAGAGCCCAAAGCAGGGCTCGAACTCAGGAACAGTAAGATCATGACCTGAGCTGAAGGTGGACGCTCAACCAACTGAGCCACCCAGGCACCCCATGTTGTACATTTTAAATGTATTATAATTTTGTCAATTACATCTCAATAAAGCTGGGGGGGGGGGGAGGGGGATAGGCTCACATGCAAGCAGCAATAGTAAAGACAAATATCAAACTAATATTAAATTCCAGAGAAGAGACTCCATAGAAGTTGATGTTTAAATAGCAGATAAAGAAGAAAGAGAACTAAAAAATAATACCAAAATTTCAAGCCCGGAAGATTAAGAAAGGCTAGGGATACCACAGATGGAGGCAGTCTGGCTGGGGTGTCAGAACCCAAGCAGGCTCTCTGCTCTTCCCCCATTAACAGCCACATCTGATTGCAGTGCCAGCCGAGTCCCCAAAACACAATGGTGAAGGTTGGCGTAAACAGATTTGGCCGTACTGGGTACCTGGTCACCAGAGCTGCTTTTAACTCTAGTGAAGTGGATAGTCACCATCAATGACCCCTTCATTGACCTCAATTACATGGTCTACATGTTCCAGTATGATTCCAACCAGCGCAAATTCAATGGCACAGTCAAGGCTGAGAATAGGAAACTTGTTATCAACGGAAAGCCCATCTCCATCTTCCAAGAGTGAGATCCCACCAACATCATATGGGGTGATGCTGATGCTAAGTATGTTGTGGGGTATACTGGGGTCTTCACCACCATGGAGAAGGCTGAGGCTTGTGTGAAGGGTGGGGCCAAAAAAGTCAACATTTCTGCCCCTTCTGCTGATGCCCCCATTTTTCTGATGGGCGTGAACCACAAGAAGTATGACAACTCCCTCAAGATTGTCAGCAATGCCTCCTGCAACATCAATTGCTTGGCCCTTCTGACCAAGGTCATTCATGACAACTCTGGCATTGTGGAGGGACTCAAGACCACAGTCCATGCTATCACTGCCACCCAGAAGACTGTGGCTGGCTCCTCTAGGAAGCCATGATGGTGGAGAGGCTGTCCAGAACATCATTCCTGCTTCTACTGGCACCTACTCTGTAGGCTAGGTCATCCCTGACCTAAATGCTAATCTCACCGGAATGGCCTTCCGTGTCACTACCCCCAACGCATCAGTTGTGGATCTGACCTGCTGCCTGGAGAAAGCTGCCAAATGGGATGACATCAAGAAGGTAGTGAAGCAGGCATCGGAGGGCTCTCAAAGGAATCCTGGGCTCCACTGAGGACCGGGCTGTCTCCTGCAACTCTAACAGTGATACCCACTCTTCCACCTTTGGTGCTGGGGCTGGAAATGTCCTTAGTGACTACCTTGTCAAACTCATTTCATGATACAGCAATGGATTTGGCTATAGCAACAAGGTGGTAGGCCTTATGGCCCACATGGCTTCCAAGGAATAAGAACCCCTTGGCCCACCAGCCCCAGAGAGAGCAAGAGAAAAAGAGACCCTCAGCTTCTGGGGCGTCCTTGCCCCAACTCATCCTCAAACACACGGAGAATTCCTGACTTGTACACAGTTTCCATCCCAGACCCCCTGAATAAGGGGAGGGGTTTGGAGAGGACTACCTTGTCATGCACGATCAATAAAGTATACTGTACCCCTGGGGAGCGGGGGGGAGACTAGGAAAGAGTGCAAGATTTTGGATCTTTTAGACACACAGAGTTTGACATGATGATGTGACACTGAATTTCTTGGGAGAGGATTACAGAAATCAAGGAAAGGGATGATAATTAGAGAATCACCCCAGAATTAAGAGAAAATTAATTACCATATTCCAGCACATTTTGCTATTATTAACCTTTTACCTCATTTCCAACTAACGGACTATTCTTGAGAGTTTGGGTAACATAATGATAAATAAAAAGCACCTTGAAAGCCAGGATTTTCTCAAAAAAAATTTTTTTAAAGGACTATTTGACTGGCAGGGCATCCAAAGGGGCTAGAACTAGATAAAAGTCTTCCTAACAAGAACAGAGTTCAAGGTACTATAAAAACTAAACATGGTAGGTGGAATCTATCCACTTAGGCAGGACAGAGTCACCTACACATATTTAATGAGAAAATATTCAGAAGGAAGTCTCAGTATCAGGTTAATGCTGCACCGGAACACTGGCTAACTAGCTCTACAAGGTAAGGGAAGTGTTAAGAACGAAGGACAGGAAGGCCAATATCAGATCATTCGGTAACCACCAGTTCATTCAGCAAATAAGTACTGAGAGCCATTAAGTGCCAGAGAATTGTGAACACAGATGTGAAAACTGCCTTTGCGAAGCTTATAACTTGATGGTGGAGAAAGGCAAATAAACAGTCAACTGGTGAGAGGGGAGGTTATTCAGCAGGTACATTTAACAGGAAGGAGGAGGCCCAGTAGAAGAATCATAAAGAATGGCTACGCAAGGGAAATTATATCTACACTGAGACCGAGGAGTAGAATATAACTGGCAACATGTACAGAAGTCTAGAGATGAGAGAAACCAGACAGGTGAGCAGGGAAACCCAATTAGTATGTTAAAATCTAGAACAGCAAGTGCCTTATAAGGTAAAAGCTATATTAAAAACTTTGGGCTTCTTTTGAAAAGCAAAGAGGTATTATGAAATGAATTTATGCACAAAACTAAAAACTACTAGTCAGACTACAATACAAACAACAGATTAAATAAAAACTAAAAAAAAAAAAAAAACCAGGAAAACTAGACAGATTACATTTATCCAGAAAAGACATGGTAGGTGTATTAATGTTTAAAAATATATATATTAACAAATCGGTAGTCTGTTCCCTCTCTTCCAAAAAGAATTCTACCACTGTAATCTCAATTTTGAAAGCAATTTGATTTATTATAGAATAGACTGAGATACTAAGAAAAGAATTGATACATCAAGAACACAGGAGAGACTCAAGCTAAAACTCAGAGAGTTGGTGTTTAGTGTTTGGGAAGAGACTGGTTTAAGGAAGAGTCTGAGGGCTGCTGTCTACTGGGATGAGAAAGAATCAGAAAAATTCATGAACTGATAAAGAGAATTAAGTTTTGCTGTTCTATGAAACCACTTATTTTTCAAAAGAGCAAAGTAAAAACAAATGGTGTGTCCATTTTTTGTCAGTGCTGACACTTGTGCTTCTTTGACTAACAGTTAAAAATGGACCATGAGAGAGCTGAACTTTATGCAGGTTACAGTGTCTGAATATGGAAGGTGTCAGTGAAATGAAGTGGATAAATTCAGCAAATATTCAATTAGGACAATGGTGAGAATCTGATGACACATAAGAGCAAAAGGAGAGAGAAAAAGAGCAGTTAATGAGAGCAAAGGCAGTCAGTGAAATAGTCAAAGGAGGAGTAAAAAGGTTTGGAGACAAGTTAATGAGTTCAATTTAAGTTGGGTAACAAAAAAAAGAGAGAGATAGAATAGAACAACCTATTAGATGAGATGGAATCAGAAAAATAATTCAGAGTAAGATAAGAAAAAGAAAGAACAGATAGGACAAACAAAACAAAAAGCAGTATGGTACCTCAAAATACCAGTAATCAGATTAAA
Source organism: Neofelis nebulosa (assembly GCF_028018385.1). Classification (NCBI taxonomy): domain Eukaryota; kingdom Metazoa; phylum Chordata; class Mammalia; order Carnivora; family Felidae; genus Neofelis; species Neofelis nebulosa. The sequence continues at coordinate 121,935,799 of NC_080787.1, forward strand.
TGCAACTGGTCTAAATGCATCAATTAGATTATCAGAGTGAAAAAGACCCAACTCTATGCTGTATAAGAAATCTTTATTTTTTAAAAGTTTATTTTTCAGAGAGAGTGAGTGAGTGCGCACAAGCAGGGTAAGGGCAGAGAGAGAGAGAGAATCCCAAGTGCCGGAGATGCAGAGCCCATACGGGGCCTGAACCCATAAACCATGAGATCATGACCTGAGCTGAAATCAAGAGCCAATGCTTAAAGGACTGAACCACCCAGGCACCCCTAAGAACTAACTTTAAATGTTAGGACTAGGAACAAGAGAAATATAATGAAGAAGCAAATTGTAATGTACAAAGCAAAGAGGTGGCCCTAAACCACAGAAATGAGGAGCTTTGTTTAGTACAAGAAGGGGGCAGGGGGAAGGGTCTAGAAAAAAAAAAAAAAATTCCTAATATTACAAGTAAGTGTGGTCCAGATACTAAGTTTAGGGTGTACAAGTAAGTGTCCTGAACGTCCTTACAACCTGATTATACAGATTTTAATCATTAAAATGTATAATCTTTCTTCAAAGTCCACAACTTGGAAACACTGGCAGCTCTGAGCCTAAAATGTGTCAGCTTTATGGTTGTAACACTTTCCTACCACTTATATCCTCTTCCCTCTTCTGCCAGGTAATACACAAAACACGATGACAGTCACAGGAGTGGGGGCGGCTACACCTTAGGAAACGTGTGTACTGCATCAAGTATGCATTTATAGGCCCTTAACAATTAACAAAGCCGGAGCGCCTGGGTGGCTTAGTCGGTTAAGCATCCGACTTAGACTCAGGTCATGATCTCACGGTTCATGGGTTCGAGCCCTGCGTCAGGCTCTGGCCTGATGACTCAGAGCCTGGAGCCTGCTTCTGATTCTGTGTCTCCCTCTCTCTCTGCTCCTCCCCTGTTCACGCTGTCTCTTTCTGTCTCTCAAAAATAAATAAATGTAAAAAAAAAAAAAAAAAAAAAACAAAACAATAAAGGCTTCCTCACCTCTTCCCCATTGCATTCCTATTTAATAAATTTAAGCTAAAATACTTTCAAATGTCTAATTTGTATCTCTTAAGATAGAAAGCTGAGTATCCATGTTGCTTCCCTTCATAAATCTAACACTGTGTTTGTTCCTTGATTCTTTAATGCCTACATTCTTTAAAATAGCAATGCAAAATGTTATTTGAATTTTACCAAATACATTACTTCAACCACTTTTTAAACTTTGAAATAAAAGTCTCAAACACTGTAAGAAGTTGTGCTAATTACAAGAAAGGTGGGAACAATATGATGAAGATCCAACATACTTAGCACGTTATCTTTGTTTTATTCCTCTTTAGCAAAAGATGGTTTTTGAGAAAGAAAAGCGTAAAAAGTATTTTTTTTTCGAGCTTTTACTTTGAGAAGACTGAAAAGTTCACATCCATGGTTGTAATTTGTTTCTCTTGGATCTAAACATACACCCACCCACTGGCTTCAGAAAACTGCTTGGACAGAAACCTGAGACAGTGATACTTCCTGGAATTTCAATTGAAAAAAAAAAAAAAAAAGAAATTAAGAAAGAAAAAGTATCCTTTCCATGAAGGGATAACCAGTAGCAAATAATGCAAATGTTCTTTTAAATTAATACCCATTGGTAAAAACCCATTCTTACACAAAAGATATATGCATTCATTCAACAGTTCTACAACTATTAAGAAGGTGATTTATAGAATGATTCCCCCTCTCACACACTTGATACACAGTAAGATTCCATTGAACATTAAGCAAAATGTAGGAAAAATTTATTTACCCACAGTTTTGCAGGAACATTCTTAGTCCCCAAAATGCCTCCCCACTTCTCTTTGCTATTGACTGGCTGCCTCTCCATGTGAACAATCAGATTCTTAGGAACAAAGACTGCAATCTTACACCCATATCCCTAGAGCCTCACACAGTATTCGGCATATAGTAAGGTAGTCCAAGATCATAGATCTGATAAACGAGTACTTGGATCATATTCACTAGGTAGTATGCAGCTACAAACAAATCCCAGTAACCACAGAAACAGACTCAGTTCAGGAATCACTCCAGATCCTTTCCTCTCTCTTCATCCAAACTCACTTGGTTGTCCTTTCTCTGTATGTATTTCTAAGGCTGAAATGACCAGTTTTGAATTCTTAGTATCGGATGGTCTTACTGTGAGCTTATCAACAGCTCAGGCTTACTCATCTTTGAATCTCCAGCTTAAAACACAGTAAGAGTGGACCCAAATTTGTCTCATAATTGCAGTTCAAATTCCAAAGAAAACTCCTTCCTTAAATCATATTCCCAAACTTCAGATTTTGTAGTAAACACAATGTACTTCATTGGTAACAAGATTTACTATTGCAATTAAGTTAAATATTTGATCCTAGTCACCTTTATAAATAAATAGTACCTAAAGAGGAAAATTCATAGCACCAAATTTTACTGCACAGAAATACAAAATGAGGCCTCCTTGGGCAGCCTCCTTTAACAGACAGTAACAGTCACTAGAACAGATATACAGGGTAACTATATGTTCTCCATAAAATGTGACATGTAATATTTCTAATTTTTTCTTTAATGTTTATTTACTTTTGAGACAGGGAGAGACAGAGCATGAACAGGGGAGGGTCAAAGAGAGAGGGAGACACAGAATCTGAAACAGGCTGCAGGCTCTGAGCTGTCAGCACAGAGCCCGACATGGGGCTTGAACTCACAGACCGCGAGATCATGACCTGAGCCGAAGTCAGACGCTTAACCGACTGAGCCACCCAGGCGCCCCTGACATGTAATATTTCTAAAACACAGATATCTGTAATTATGTCTCTTCTTTCAAAAACAAAAACCAAAAACAGTAATTTTTTTTTAAAGGCTTCCAGTGGTTCAGCAGGGAGAATGAATACCAAACTCTTCAGTAGGAGCTCCTAAATTTAGCACTTGCTGGCTCCAATCCAGATCTTCAACTTATCTTCTGCTTCCCATCTCCTAATCTCCGGCCCTACCAGCCCCCTCAACACAAAATGAATCTTCACGCTTCCGTGTCCTCATTAATGCTGACTCTTCTCTGTCTAGACTGTCTACTTCCCATGTCTATACTTAAAAGCTTGGGTTGGATTTCTTTTTCTTCCAGGTATAAGGTTAAAAATAAGCAGTTTGCGAACAAAACCAACAATAGCTCTTTTACTGATTTCTAAGTCACAAGGTATGCAGAATAAAACATGAGGCTAGGGGGAGCCCAATCAAGTTATGTGGTAGTTTACTGGGTGCACACGTGCAAACACACACATGCACACGCGAGCGTGCTCACCAATCACAAGGCCGTGAAAGAGAAGCCTGGTAGATGGCAAACCAACCCATGAGGCAGCCTCTAGCATTCTGATAGTACCCACTGACAGAGTAACCAGGATGCCAAGAGCAGTAAAGTCAGACTAAAATGGGTCAAGAGTAATGCAGTCCCTCCCCTGAGACAGCACTAACATATACGTGGTGGGTGATGGCAATCCTCCCAATGGGCAGAACCAGGGGCGGGAAGATCCAATCAGGACTCACACTTCAAGGACAAGCTAGGTGTAATCACTACTGTTACTTATCTAATCATCTACCGTATGATCCACACAACTGATGACCTACAGAATGTGATTTACCGCTGCTCAATGGAACAGGGGAGAGGGAGGTCTCAGGGAAGCCTGACCAACGGGGCTGACCACTGACATACAGGATGAACGGAAATGGGACCGGCGGAATGAATATCACTGGTTGTCAACAGTACACTCTGCCCTTGGTGAGGGAAGAACCTTCGTGATTGGACCTATAAAAGCTACACTGAACAGATACATGCACATTTACATATTGTGCTTAGACGCACAGAAAAGTGTGTGTATATACATACATATCAGACAAAAGGGTTGAAACGGAGTACTCCTGACAACTCAGCTGCCACACTCCACTTCCCCCCCACCCCCCCATCACCATCTCCCTGACCTTTTCCTCCCACCAGAGTCAACCCCAGACTAAGGATGTTAACTAGTTCCATTCACACCATTTAGATTCAGCCATCATTTGCTGATCTTATCCTCATTCTCAATCCTTTCACATCTTCTCTCATTATCACCCCCTATAGTTCCAAGTCAGTAAATGTGAGCCAACAAAAAGCACAGTTATAACAAGAAAATTTGTTTTTGTTGTATTATCTATATAGTCAAAATAAATATTCTTCTCATTGAACCCCAGAGTAATAAGAACAGGGGAGGAGGATAGTTTTTCTCTTCTGGACAAGAGCTGGTCCCAGGTATCTAACAATCAATCCCCTGGGGAGGGTTTTCCTTCTACTTTTACCTCTAACCCTATAGGAATATCCATATTAAGAAAGTTCAGCTCTGACATGGAGTTTATTGTAACAGGGTCTGTCCTGTACCCGTTGTATATTTATCTTAAATACACACGCACACACACACGCGCGCGCGCACACACACACGTAATGGCATGACAAGGCTTGGTATCATTATAAAACAAGGCCACTGATGGCTAGACATATACAAACACTGTAATCCCTGTGCACCTCTGCCCCAGATGACAGGAGTCGGGCTGCAGCAGAATCAGCTCTTGTTGGGAATCAGTGAGCCAGCTGTCCAGGAGGGGCCAGGGCTTATGTGATCAGATCTTCACTTGTTTCAAAGACTTCTTAACAGTTCTAATAAAGACTTGTTAGGCTTTTATGACCCTGGAGAACAACCAAAATGATCAGCCTGTCCCTTTCAGACACACATATCTTTAAGCAATAAATGTACACACTTCCTACTAATTGAGAACTTCCAACTGAGTCTATATAAATGAATGAATGCCCTATGGATTATTATTTCCCATATTAAGTACTACCAGCTTAAGAATTTACAGAAACACACTCTCCATATTTTGCCAAGGGAAAATAAGCAGCTTTAAAAGGATAAGGTTGTTGTTTTAACCCATGTGTACATATTTGCAGATAAAAGACAGGACATGCTCAGCCCAAATGATAATCCTAAATGTGGACAATGACAATTTTTTGCTTTATTTCTATTTTTTTATATTATCATGTTTTCTTCACTGCACGTGTGTTACTATGATTAATAACAACAACAAAAAAAAGATTTAAGGGGCGCCTGGGTGGCTCAGTCAGTTAAGCATCTGACTTCGGCTCAGGTCACGATCTCACAGTTCGTGAGTTCAAGCCCCACGTCGGGCTCTGTGCTGACAGCTCGGAGCCTGGAGCCTGCTTTGGATTCTGTGTCTCCCTCTCTCTCTGCCCCTCCCCCGCTCATGCACTCTCTCTGTCTAGCAAAAATAAAAAAATAAATAAATAAAATGTTAAAAAAAAAAAAGATTTATATAGATTCAAGTCCATTAAAACAAACACTGTGAAGTTTTCTCCCTTTATTTCTGGACTCCTGCTTTAGCAGTTTTCAAGACAGTGCAAAACAGGATGAATAAGTCCCTGCAAAATTATAATAAACTGGTACCATGCAATGTGGTATAGATTAACCTAAAACAGAGGTACATTCATACTATCCCTATTTGAGCTTGGCACTGGTATACAAGAAATTACTAGACTCTAAGAGGCACACACGCTTTCAGACACGGTTACATCAGAGGCCTTTTTTTTTTTTTTTTTTAAGTCAGATTTTAACTGGATTTAAAAGAATGAGAGGAATTTCCTGGATTTTATCAAGCCAGTTTCCCAACAGATTTTCACCCACGCTTCTTAATACAAGGATTAAAGCCACTTAGCAAATTAGAGCTCATTCTTGCCACTCAAAATGCTATTAAGAACATATAAATTAAGAGATCTTTGAAAATCAATACACATCAACAAAAGGCTTAGAGCTCCTGCTCAGAATTCGTTGTTGTAACAGTTTCCTATAAAGTCGGTTGAAAAGCATCAAACATACGAGGGCCTAAGCGCAGGCGGGATCTACTTTCGGACCACACAGCACTAGGGAGAGATGGGGAACACAGATCTACACTCGATGGAGAAAGAGCCTTTCTTGTTTTGTTATCATAGGACAAGTATCACTGTCAAGTCTTCACCACAACTTCATTAAAATACCAAGCCATATATACGCACAATTTAACACAGCACAAGGAGGACAGGGACAGATTTTTCAGAACTGCAAAATGGCATCTGCAGAATGTCTCCAAGGAACGACAAAGGCACTTCTTTGGCCCTGACAAAGAGAACAATGTTTCCACTTGGACACTACAAGACTATTGCATTTCAGAGTGGGGGGTGGGGGAAGAGGCAATAAAAATTAACACAAAACAGAACTGAAGGAGCAGAAGGACAGCCTGTAGGGAAGAATTAAAAGAAAGTATTGAGGATACAAGTTTCACTCATTACAGTGCACAAAAGTAAGAGTCCTTATGGTTTTAAAAACTGGGGAATTTCAAACATTAACTTTGAAAAGAAAACTTACAACTAAAAAAACTCAGGGGGCGCCTGGGTGGCTCAGCCAGTTAAGCATCCGACTTCACCTCAGGTCATGATCTCAGTTTGTGAGTTCAAGCCCTGCATTGGGCTCTGTGTGGACAGCTCAGAGCCTGGAGCCTGCTTCAGATTCTGTGTCTTCCTCTATCTCTGCCCCTCCCCCACTCACCCTCTGTCTCTCAAAAATAAGCGTTAAAAAAATTTTTTTAATAAAAAAATAAAAAAACTCAGAACATAAAACTACTTATCTCACCAAATCAACCAAGTTTTTTAGGTTCATAAACACTGTGCTTCTATAATTCACGTTGCTTAAAAGGCAGCTTATAAACAAGCTACACATATTTAATTTCTCATGACCACTCTGAGAAATATAGTATCAACACCTCCATTTTACAGATAGGAAAGGGGCTATCAGGCAGATCTAATCTCAATTCCAAGTCCCTAACTTATTAGAGCTAGGACTTTTGAGTTTCTTTCCAAGACACTTTTACCTTGATTCTCAGGACTATCAACATCAAAGAACAGTCACAAAGATTAAAAACAAACTATTGTCCAAAATGGGAGAATATATTTCCTAAATACATATATATATTTCCTAAGATATATACTACAATGGAACTAGAAACTTAATAAATTAAGGGTGGGGAAATGAGGATATACCTACTTTTAATCAACCAAATAACATTTTCTAAACACTGTTAAGAGACAGGTTTAAGAAACACCTTCAGGGGAAACACACACACACACACACACACACACACACACACACACACTCATCTGATGAGTGCCAAGGGTCAGGATTAATTATAAAAAGTGAGTATGTGAACACACTGGATGAAGAAAGATCATAATCAGGGCCTTATGCTGTTCCTCTTTCACTTGAAGTGTATGTACTTTATCTGCAGTAGATAGTACCCTAGACAACTTGATGCTTTTGTATCGTGGAAAAAACAGTTAAAATTATGAACAGCACACTCTGATTAAAATAAGTAGAACCGTACATATTTTACCAACAGGTACATTTTTCACATAACTATTTCTTCCCCATAAATTGTTAGCCCTACTTTGAACCTCTACACAACCTCAGTAACTGCAGAAAGAAAACCCAAATTCTTCCACACGAAATGCAGAGTCCCTAGACTCTGGCTGGACCCTCCTTTCCAGCCTTTCTGCTGAGTTCTGCCCATGAAGAAGGGTATTGTTAAGAGAAACGCCACTCCAATTTGCAGGCTCACTCCGTCAGCCCCTTCTCAAGGGTCAACGGCATGCCTATCATCTCCCCTATCATGGGGCCAAGTCCAGCTACCATGCTAGGACCTGGCCAAAGACCTCCCTGCCACTCCCAGCTCAATGTCACCTGATCCCTCCCCCTTTTTTCTCAGCCCTTTCCACAGTCTGGGCCCTATGCCCACCTTTCACCTACTAAATACATCTGTTACTCCTCTCTGTACCCTCCACAGCAAAAAACACACCCCTTTGCACAAACTTATGCTTAGTGCATTTGGATAGAAAGAAATGAGGTTGGAAGAAAATACCTTTAAGAAACTTAAGCACCGATTTTTTTTCTCCAAACAGTTCTAGGCATCATGAACTTATTTTTCTATTATCCAACATAATCACCTTAACGATTCAATAAAGTAAGCCTAATATTAAATAGCACTCTACTGGTATATCATTTTGGCACATTTATAATGACAAACCTCATGCCATCTTTTAAGATTCATATTGGCAAAGTGTAAGGAACGTAGGATTTACTATCTTCAGTCTGCATGATTGGTTCTCATGGATTTAGGACTGACCTAAAGGCTATTATCTTCAAAAAGGTATTAAATTCTACGAAAAACAAAAAAAAATGGTTCCAAAGTAACTCCTTTGACAACATATTTTCAGCTATACAGTCCTCCTGAACAGTATCATTTTAGATAGGGGAAGGACCCAAAAGAATTTAGCCAATCCTTTATATCACAGACACTAGAGAATCTAAGAAATTTTAAACCGAGCAACGTGACTGAGGAACCTTCTTAGAATATCCTGGGCAAAGGCAGAAATCTAACCTCCTGGCAAAGGAGATCTGCCAGGCGTTTCTCATTTGCATTAACCTGTTAAATCAACCAGGTGATGAGCTCATGTTTCTGAATGAATTTGCCGCTCAGCATTTTCTCAAAAGCTTTATTTTTCCCCAAACACTTTCCTCTTGGTATCTTCTCCCACCACTCTTCACACTGCTGAGCTCCCACTTCCCTACAGGTGTAAAAATTGTACACAACTGTAATTAAAACACAACAGCCACAGGCGTTACTATAATCTCTCCTTCAGGCGTGGTGTTCATCTGATGGAAGGATGGAGGGCCTTCCTTCCCCCGTTCCAGTCTGCCGTGATCCAGGAATCACGGCAGAATGCAGGGACAAGCAATGGCTGGGAGAGTGGAGGGGCACCTGTCCAGGAAAGCAGCAGCTGTGGCTGTCAGAACGGAGGCAGACGACCAGGAATTCACTATTTTATTCTTCTGGAACACATACATATAATCGTGTAACGGTTATACAGAACTTTTAGAATATGGCTATATAAATACAATGTAAGCCTGTCTTCCAGGAAACCTGGCCAACCCAAATACCGCACGCCCAAATCTGGACCCTATCTGCGCTGGCTCCTCACTGGTCTTCACTCTCTACTTACTTCTGCTGCATGACGGCACCGTCGGAGATAGAAGTCCCGGATATTCGTTCCGTTCTAGGAGAATGGCACTGAAATAACAAATACCACTACCCTCTTGCGGTCAAAACAGAGCATCCAAAAGAAAAACACCAACTCACATTTACTGGTAATGTTTTCACTGGGTAATCACAGAGCTCTCCAGAACTCACACCTGCAGCCCAGGTCTGCAATCAGCACCACCACCTTGCTCATTGGCACCGCACGATCCAAGGACACCTGGATTAGGATAAACGCCTTAAGTAGCAGTGCTGACACAATTCAGTTCCTAATGCTTATGTCACAGGGGGCCCAGCCCGGGTCAGAAAATAATACGACCGATACGAGAACCCAACAGTAAACAGAAGTATCTTTAGGAAGCAGAAGTCCTTTTCCAATCATAAAATTCCCAAGTTATTTTACTCCTTTTGCAGAGCCAAACAGAAACAGGTGGAAAATAATTCCAAAAGGCCTCAGGGGTATGCAGATCCATTATTTTTTCAATGTGACAAAAAAAAAAAAAAAAAAAAAAAAAAAGACTCCAAGAGAAAGATCACACTCTAGCAACACATGAAACTTTCTGCACAAGTGCATTGCCTCCAAGCAGCTCTTTCAGGGAAAGGTGCAGACATGTGTGTGCACACACATCACACAATGGATACTTGCTCCGTAAAGCGGTGGTGTGGTTGTTTTCCTGTGCAGTTCCTGGAATTGGTCTCCTTTTGTATCAAATCTGTGTCCTGACACTTTTCTACCGTGAACAAGTCAACAAGGAGACGGGGAGGGCTCCAAAGCCTATTCTAAGGCAAACAGCTTACTGAGACAGGAAAAAGGCAAGCGGTGGATCAAAAAAGAGACTCTTTATATTAAACTAGCTTTTTGGCACAACGCTAGAGAATAAATTAAGTACAGTATTATAAGAAACACCGAGGACCATCGGGAGAAAAAAGATTTTTCTTTAGTTCTGCGTCTTCCTACTTTAGCCACCCAGGCTGTTCCCATCCTATTTCTCCAGCACCCAAGCTGTCATCTCTAGTCTAGTTCCCCACCCACCCCAATCATTTGGAAAACTTCTGGAAAAGCACTAAAAGTATAATCAACTTCGCCAAATGACATTCACATTCTGTCCCCACCCTAATACTTGGCTATCTATCCTTATTTCGCGATCTCTTTCCACTCTTTCTGTCATCCTGCCCCCACCTACAAATATATCCTAGTAACTGTTATTTCCTTTCTTCCCCACTCCCTATTCCTGAGATTTTCTACACTAAATTTCTTCATCCCCCTTCAGTCTGCCTTCAATTCTTCCCTCCAGATGCAGAGAGCCAAGATGTACAAAACCATTAAGTCTTCAAGACACAGACAGAATTTAATATGCTAGGGACTTTTGGTGGAGGAATTTTTCCAAGGAAAACAGAAACGAAGGATTCTCCCTCACCTATTTTTCAGACCTCCCTCCTATCTCACTAAAGTCCCTGCAGCTGTTTTACAGTTTGCTCTAGACTGACTAAGGTCAAGCAGAGGTGAGGGCGAGTCTGAGACTGGGTGCACCAGGACATCATCTGAAGCCCTAACTGCCTCAGAAAGGCCACGGAACTAACTACCTGTTGACCCAAACCGACGGGCAAATCATGCTACACTTGTTTCCTTCTGCAGAGATATTCCTGAGCACAACAGCTCACAGAGGTGGAAAAACAAAGCCACGTGCCCTGATTTGCCCCAAGTGTGCTCAGCACCTTTTTAACAAGTCAGAGTAACAACAGCGAACCAGGAGCTGCTGTGCTAGAACCAGGAAGACAAAGTGAGGGGAAGAGAGAGGCAGGAAGGAAAGGGATGCTAGGACAACCTCCCCATCCCTGAGAAGCTGATAAACTAGACACTAACACACACAACCCCCCGGGAAGTTATCATTCATCAAATACTCAAATGTCAAGAAAACACTAGAAAAAAATGCCAGAAGACTGTGTGAGCAACTGCCAAAGGAATGATATGGCCTAAGAATTCCTATAGGGATTGGGGGGGGGGGGGGGGAGGCAAATATATTCCAGAGTGGAAGAAATTTGGCATAGAAGATAATTAATAGTTGGGCAAAACCGCTAAAATGTTTTCAGAGATTTATTGGTTTTAACACAGCGGAAAAGAAGAACTTCCAATATACTGATGCTTATTCTATCTAAATGTAAAACATACATTTTTAACTTCCACTCCTTTCAGGTTCACATCAAATGGGCCTAAAATAGCAGCAATTCAGCCACATCATAATGGTTTTCAAACCACTCCAAATTACTTGGGGCAAATTAACTGTGTGTCTGGGCAGTTTCAAGGTTTCAGGGTTTTCATACTCAAGGTTCTAGTGAAATGGATTTAACTCTCTAGGGCAACGATCTCTAATTTATCCTAGAGGCTAATACTTCACAAATTCTCGCCAGTAAAGTGCAATAGGCAGAGTGTAGGAAGTAAACTGGAACAGGCAGTGGTTAACCAGTTCCAACGCCGGTTCTGAAAGTAACAATTTCAAGCAAGTCATTTAATGTCACTTTACTAAATCTCCTCATCTATAAAGACCTGAGGATAGATTAATTCTCTCTTAAAGTGCCTTACGGTTCTGAAATCCCACATTTAAAAAAATTACTTTGACAGGGCAAACAGCACACAAAATAAAGTTGAATGAAAGTGGTTTTGATATATATCAAAACCAAATATATAGTATGAGCCCTGCTTTGTGAAATGCATACAAGTACATTTACTGAAGCATTAATTCTATAAGCTATGAATGTAGGGTACAAGAATAAAAACCACATACTATTAATAAGTGATTGTGTCTCAAAGGGAGAATAAAGCTTTTATTATTTATGGTTCTCCATATTCCAAATTTTATTCAACATGCAAGTTTACCATTAAAGATTCAATCCCTTGAATCCAGGCTTGACATTTGGAATCCAAACACTTTGGCCTCTATGAAATATGCTGAAGATCAGAGTTCTCTTAGCAACACTATATAGTCCAGTCTTCAACAAGGAGGGGGAAGAGAGGGGTGGAAACCCTCAACTTTGTTCTTCCACAGCTACTTTTCTCATCTAGTCTGAAGCCCCTCCTCTGTCCCCACCCTTCCCCAGAAAAATCTCTTGGGAGTGATTGAACGCAAGTAACCTAAAACTGGAATTTCTGGGACGGTGTGCTTTTCAAAAAGCACTGGATTTCCATCTACCTCTACACACCCATACACATACACATACACACACACACACACACACAATTGAATTTCATACTTATTTTTTGCAAAAAAAAAAACCTCACAGTAGTACTTAAGTGTTCTTTTTAAAAAGGGCGCAGGGGGCACAAGGCAGGGGCAGGCTATGTAGGAAAAAAGAATGATGTGGCACCCAAGGAGGTGACGTCATTACCAGCCATGGCTCTGAATAGTCTCTGGAAAACAAGCTGTAGCTAGAATCCCTTAGCCCACCTAACACTGTTTAACAAAAACACAGTCCTTCCCTAGGCCCAGAAAACCTTACTCACACATGACTGCTCTTCTTTAGAAACCCTAAACTCAACTATTCAGCTTTAAATGTTTTGTAGAACACAGCATCAAATATGTTAGGACCATTTTTAGAAAGCTAAACTTTAGCTTCTCTAAATTTTATTTAATATCTGGCAGGCCTGAGAAGAACTAATTCTGCACTCTGCCTATAGTCAAGATACAGGGACTCCCAACTCATGGCAGGAGCCAGTCATTGGCTTGGAAAAAAGAACCCTACATACACCCCAACTCCAAATGGAGGGAAGACTTGGTTGCGAAAGGGGTAGGCACAGTGGGGAATGAAAGATGTCAAAAGTGAAATTGAGGGGTGCTTGAGGGGCTCAGTAGGTTAAGTGTCCAACTCTTGATTTCATGGTTCGTGGGTCTGAGCCCCGTGTCAGGTTCTGTGCTGGCAATGCAGAGCCTGCTTGGGATTCTCTCTCGCGCTCTCAAAATAAGTAATTTTTTTTAAAGTGAAAGTGAGGGGCACTTGGCTGGCTCAGTCAGTGGAGCATGTGACTCCTGATCTCAGGGTTGTGAGTTCAAACCCCACACTGTACTTTTTTTTTAAAGTAAAATTAAAAAAAAAAAAAAAAAAAAAAGGAAAATTGAGAGGTGAGCCTCAATAAAAAAATACAATGCCAGACTACTCCTACAGATAAACATAAAATAATTTAGGTAGAATGACGGTTTCTAACATAAACACTAAGTTAATGTTAGTTAGCTATTATTGTCTTGCCCCACAGCAACAGTCATTAAGGAAATACTAACTCCCCAAGCCTACTTATGAAGGTCCAATTAATCTATAATGCACCTGAAAGTACTTGAAAAATTAACGGCAAGTTTTAACAATGCTAAGGGAAACACACAACAAGGAATTGCAACAGCAACACATCTGCTCTTCAGGAGGAATAAGTCGGCCCCTTCCATTCACAGTGGAAAGCAGCCAGTGAAGAATCCCTATACGGCCACTCCTCCAGCAAGGGGCCAACCCAGAGATGGGGTACCTGACAAGAGGCTGGGGTAAGAACTCTGGGAGACAGCGCATGAAGTGCTACAGGAACTGGGCCTTGGCCCAATCTCCCGACTCCCCAGTCCACGAGGGCCCGGGCACCTTTCCATCCCTGTTGAAGGGCCCCAGAAAGTAGTCTCCTGCTCCCCACTGCCAACGCCTGACCAACGTCCAGTATGAAGGCGTGCTAGACACTATGCCTCCCAGGGTCAGTCCAGAAAGCAACACAAGGCCTTGCAACTTATTACCATGATTTTACTACTCAGAACAATGGGGAGGTGGCCAAGGGAAGTCTAAATATGCTTGCCTGTTTTCACTTACAATCGAAAGGCAAAGCCAAAAATCACACTCAAATGCTAATGCTAGTATTTTTGCATTTGTAAAAAAAAAAAAAAAAAAAAAAAAAAAAAAATCAGGACAGCAGGAGGAAGGTTCCAGAACTTCTACCTTGCAATTCCTAAGTGTGTCTACTTGATTTTTTTTTTTGAGTTGTTACCCTCACAACCCTCTAAAATTTTTCAATTTTCTATTGCTGATTATGTGTTTTATGGTTGATCCATCACTGTCAAAGTTGCTGAAACCTCTCCATGTGACCTCAAAGCACATCAAAAGTCTTACAAGACTCAGTTCTTACAGATCTTAGCAATAACCCAGACTCTGGTATTTCCCTAATCTAGTTCTCAGTCTGACAGTGAAGGGGCAGAGACCCAGTGTTGAACCAGAAGCTCACCCAAGATCTGAGCCATACTTTTCTCCACCAGCCCACAATGTTTAAGGTCTTTTCTAGGGAAAAGGGGAGCTGAATCCCAAACCTTCCCATGTATAATGCATTTCAAATTGAAGTCATTTTTATTACCATACTCCTACTGCTTGTTATAATGTGCAAAGCAGTGTGTGAGTGTGTGTGTGTGTGTGTGTGTGTGTGTGTGTGTTCCATTCCTACTTAAAAAGCAAATCTCAATGACCCTGCCCTCCTCACCATCTCAGCTACCCATTCCCACGGTCATACCCCAAGCACTGGCTTTCAATTTTGTCCAAATGTGACCCAGAGTAAAATATTTCCTTCCCAGCCCAGTTTGCAAATACAATGTAAACACACCCAGTTTTAATGGAAACAAAGTTCTCAAATGACTATGCATGATCCATTCTGATCCAGACCTAAACTCAGGCCAATTGTGCTAAATCCAGACCCAACCCCTGGGTTCAGGGAGCCCTCTCTCTCTACCAGTGGATTTCCTCAACCACAAAAAAGGGCACCTCTTTCCTCCCACTCCCCCCTCTTCCAAAGGGGAAGCTTTGTGCAGGGGCAGTATCATGGCCCTTGAAGCTGATCTGAGACACGATTATTACTAATTGAAAACTTTTCCCAAAAAGGGAAAACTCTTTAATTCACGTAAAATTTATGCACAGGTTAGGGGCGCCTGGGGGGTTAAGTCGGTTAAGCATCCAACTTCGGCTCAGGTCATGATCTCACAGTTCCTGGGTTCGAGCTCTGCATCGGGCTCTGTGCTGACAGCTAGGAGCCTGGAGCCTGCTTCGGATTCTTTGTTTCCCCCTCTGTCTGCCCCTCGCCTGCTCATGCTCTGTCTCTGTCTCTCAATAATAAATAAACATTAAAAAGAAAAAACTTTAAAAAAAAATTCCACACAGGTTAGATAAGACCCTGAGTCTCATGTTTATTCTTTTTCATATTCTAAATACCAGTCATAGCCTTCTAAAATGATTTCTTGAAAACTCCTGCCCTAGAAGCAGAATCCTATCATTATCTCGAATTCCTGCATCTTGACCTCTGATTATCTTCCATCTTTCTAGCTCAATCCTTCTTCTACCCCAACTCCAACAATTCTTTGACCTGAGCAGCCTGCCCCTGTCACTACCCAAGTCTTCATTACCCTCCTTCAACAGCTTGGCTCCCATGGGCCACCATTATACCCTTGACCCCCAGCTGCTCTCTCCACCATGTTCCCATGTT
The DNA here is from genome assembly GCF_028018385.1 of Neofelis nebulosa. Classification (NCBI taxonomy): domain Eukaryota; kingdom Metazoa; phylum Chordata; class Mammalia; order Carnivora; family Felidae; genus Neofelis; species Neofelis nebulosa. Next base: position 121,951,470 of record NC_080787.1, read on the forward strand.
CCATATAACTCTGGCCTTACTTACTTGCACCAGTGCAGCAAAAGAAAAATAGCTTTGAGAACTTTTCTCAAATTCCCAGCCACATACTTTAACTGGACTCAGATATCTCCAGAGATCTTATGACAGTCCCCTCATCATTCTACACTCCCACGCTCCTGAACACAGATTTCACACCTGTGCAAAAAGCAAAAACAAAACAAAACTGCAGACTAAAACTATAGGACATTGGAAATTGGATTTTCCTATGGCTGCATCCATAATCCAACTACAACTGTCTTCCAATAAGGAAAACCTGGTACTGTTTAACAATCTCAAAGATATAAATAAAAGTTACTAGATTAAAAAACAAAAAAAAAACACCTTTCCAGTATAAGGCTGACTTCTAGTATATTTAAGAGCACTGAACCATTAAAGAATAAAAGAAAAAGTGTGTTTATTCTCAAAGTGTTTTTGTTTTCTTTTCTTTTACAAAAATGTTTGCTAATATTCTCTTTAATTCTCTTACCAAAGTAGTCCATGTGCCGTCCCGCCTCTCTAATCACTGACAGGCATAACAGTTTATTGTCCAAATATAATTTGCTCAGCCATGCAAACACCTGTGCAATGAAGCATGTTCAATTTGCAACGGACAAGTCCAATGGCATGATCACAGTGATAAGCACTGATGCCCTGCTAGTGGGCCTTCTGCTGAAAGAAAGCTTTTCCCATAATTATCTCTATTTTGGATCAAAATGTCTAATAAACGCTTTCATGTAATTCAACAGAAAGACAAAATACACACATTATAGAATTGCTATTTACTCTACCTCAGGCCACTAATGATGATACTAATGCAGTTTAAAAAAAAAAAAAAAAAAAAAAAGAGTAAAATGAGGCCCTTGAATAGAAGTAAAGCTAAGGAAGCAGATCTTCCCGAGGAGGCAATAAAAGGTCAAGCCCAGAATTTCATGTGTGAGATAGGAGTGCTGCCACGGGGAGATCACTGCAGGACTGCCCGGGTCATTTCCATCACTTTAAAGCACAGTTCTTCCTAGAGGGAGGGGAACACACATGACACAGTTGAGAAATCTAGACTGAAATCACATCGCCGCAAATAGGCAGGTTATATTCCAGAACGTGCAGAGCAAGAAGATAACCGAGCTCGAAGGAACCTCAGGTAAAAGACGCAAACACCACGTGGACCTGCAGAGCATGACGTGGGGCTTGATCTCACTAGCCAGGAGATATGACCTGAGCTGAAATCAAGAGTTGGACCCTCACCCGACTAAGCCACCCAGGCACCCCTCTCATTTAGTTTGACTCCAAAGGTGTTGAGGGCACCTAGGTGGCTCAACTGGTTGGGTGTCCAACCCTTGATTTCAGCTCAGGTCTTGATGTCAGGGTCATGATCTTGAGTGCTGCGTTGGGACTCCATGCTGAGCATGGGGGTCTACTTAAAAAAAAAAACAAAAAAACAAAAAAAACAAATTGCTAAGGTGTTTGCTTCTCCTCCTCCTCCAGCATTCAGTCATTCAACACTTAGGGAAAGAGCAACAACTGTATACCCCTGCACTGTGCTAGGAAGTCATAACCTAGAAAGGGGCGTAGGGAGGAAGACAACGATAATAAATTCACTCTAAGAGATACCTACATAAAGCAATCTGAAAAAAATACATAAATAAAGAGCAGAGAATGGAGTGAGGTAGAACTGGAGTCATCTCTGAAGGATCAAGGGGGGCAAAGAGAGTTAGAGAATCCCAAGCACTTGCGACAGTATCAGGAGATCACCACAAGTTGCTCCTTTCAACTTTCAGCATTGACCACTCACAAAGGCATATTCTGGTCCTCAAGATAATTGTAAGAGGCACTCTAGGACCTTCAGCACAGATCACAGTCAAAACTTTGGTGAGTATCCCTTTTAGGCTTTTGTTTCTCTCAGCCCCAAACCAAGGCAGTTCACGTATCATTGGTAACAGGCAGTAAATTAATCGTGACTAAGATAAGTGAAGATAATATTGTAAAGGTGTGATCGCAAAAAAAAAAAAAAAAAAAAAAAAAAAAAAAGCATGATCTCTTCTAGGTCAGGATAGGGACGAAGAGGGGTAGGAAGCAGCTGAAAAGCACTCCAGCGTAAGGTCAACTTTGTTATTTGGCTTAGGGCTGGGTGAGCAGACAGATGGAGGTCGTCTTCCTCCACCTCTAGAATAGAAAATGAAAACTTGCCCATTTACCATCAAGTTGTTTTGCTATGAAAAAAATCTCACAAAGACAAAAACGGTTTCTAATTAATTAGATTTGGTCTGTGCCCTCTGTTAGCTACATCAAGGTTTTCAACCTTCTGCAGGATGGACACTTAGGCCAGGTAATTTTTTTTTTTAATGTTTATTTATTTTTGAAAGAGCGAGAGAGAGCCAGAGCACAAGTGGGGGAGGGACTCAGAGAGAGGGAGACACAGAATCCGAAGCAGGCTCCAGGCTCCGAGCTGTCAGCGCAGAGCCCGACACGGGGCTGGAACCCACCAACCGCGAGATGACCTGAGCCGAAGTTGGACGCTTAACCGACTGAGCCACACAGGCGCCCCACCAGGTAATTCTTTGTTGTAAGGAGCTATCCTGTGTATAGCAAGATGTTTAGCAGCAAGCCTAGTCTCAACACAATAGATGTCAGCAGCACACCCCCAAGTCAAGGCCATCACAAAGGTCTCCAGACATTGCTAAATGTCCCTCCGAGGACAAAAATCACCTACCCACCCCCACCCCAGTTGTAAACAACTACACTAGATTCTGAGCCGAATCAGGCTATTTGTTAAATATACAATAAAGAAGAAAGTGATACTGACAAACAGGGCAAAATATTAGGAAAAAGGGTAGGTCTTAACCAGCTGTTGTCTGTATCTCAATAAAAAGCTAGTAGAGGGGCACCTGGGTGGCTCAGTCGGTTAATAGTCCAACTTTTGATTTCGTCTCAGATCATGATCCCAGGGTCACAGGATTGAGCCCCATCTCGGCTCTGCACTTAAGATTCTCTTTTTCTCCTGCTGCTCCTCTCTCGCGCTTGCTCTCTATCTCTAAAATAATTCTTTTTAAGTTAAGAAAATTAAAAACTAAATAGAAAAAAAAGTTAAAAGCTAATAGATATCCCCAACAGAAGAGAAAGATCAAAACTCAGGCCAAAAATGTTCCAAGTCTGAAACATTTAAGCAACAATTAGTACAGGTGTGATGGAAGCTTCGCTTGAAAAAAAGATAGTGAAAATATTAAAGCGAATCACACAAGTCTATCTTCATTCCACATATCCAAGCCCACTCTATGGTGTGGGGGGCGGGGAGGGATTTTAACAGACTTTAATTCTACAAAATGAGTATCTCAAATAGTACCAATTTTGAAATAATTAGGAACACAGACCAGACTCCAGATCTGACAGGCTCCAACCACTTTCTAGCTACGACACCCTAAGCTGTTTCTCTCATCCAGAGAGCTAAACGGCTTAACCAGTTTAAAGATATTAGCGTAGTGCCCGATAAGCTGTAAGTACTACCAGTGTGGCAATTACCAGTAGTTTCATATACATATTTTATGAGCATATGTGTCACACTGCCCAAGTGAACTAAGAACACACACTTCTAAAAAAAAGTCAACTAAAAAAAAAACCCCAAAATATAAACACATTCCTGTAAAACTACACACACTACATGCCAAGATTTACCAGCACTTTTTGAAGGCAGGAGAAAAATGGATCACCATTCTAGCCCATGGTTAACAAAAAACATGCAAAGGTTGCCCCCCTTTTTTTAAGTACCACATTATGCACCAGATGTGCTAACTCCGAGTATATTTCCCCAAGTTTTTATCCAAATTCACCAAAAAAGCAGCTTAAAGCACCCGAGTTTTGAGATTCACTATATAAATTTTCTACAAAGCCTAGCAATCAAGTAGGAAAGAAGAGCATTTTCTCACATGTACCCGGAGTCACTCTGAAGTTGCTGTTTTTGCCTCACAGAAGTTGTTTTCTAGCCACAAGCTACTACAAATTGTTCAGACCTTTTGGCAGCAACACAGGAAACTGCCCTTTTCACCCGTTCTCCCACAAAAATGTAGTCAATTTCGAGGCAGGCCCATCTCTCAAGGCTACTTGCTTTATGGGGCCAAATGCACACCATTTCCCGTTTAGCCAAACCAAAGGGCCCCGAATAGTTTGCATTTTTGTGAAGAAAACTGAACGCGAGTCACCAAAGACCTGCGGGCAAAGCTCTTGACGAAATGAGCTCATAAACCGTGCTCCACCACCCTTGACACCGGCATCTGAAATTTATAGGGCGTTTGGCATCTCAGCTGTTGCTGTTTCATCCAAATCGTCGAGGATGCAATAGGTAACACGTGAAGCCATTTCCTGCGCTTAATTGCCCTTGGCTTCCCACTATTCTCAACTTGCCATGTTTCAAAGAAGAAGCAGGCTAAAAAAGGTACATCTGCCTTTTGATTTAAAATAAAATAATAACCTCAAATCTTCCCTCTGAATCTGGGGTTTTTCCACCATCTTAAGGATCACATAAAGGTATGTAAGCAAGCCACACAGATGAAGTGGAAGCTCCTCTCAGCTTTTTATTAAGGCATACAAATCAATGTATAGTTTTCTCCTGCAAATATGGAAGCGGAGGTAAGGGCAGGAGGTGGGAAATGACTCAACAGCTGTCACATTTAGCTTGTAAAAGTAAAGCAGCAATTGTCTTCTGAATGCAAAATTAAAGAAGAATCTTTGAAAGCCAGGATTCCTTTTATCCCATTTGGCCTAAAATTTCACAGACAGGACATTTATTAAAACAACAACAACAAATAATGGCAAGAAGCATCTGTAGTTACTCACAAAATAAAGCTGGATACCACCCTGCTCTGGGAGAGTCAAATGCCAAAATTCAGTCTAATGAGCTAAACTCATAATTCACAGACTGAAAAAGAAAATCAGCCCAGGATTTTCCAGGGAACATTTACTGCCTCCAAAACTGATTGTAACCTCAAACAAGTTCCAATATGACACAAAGGCCACCTCTCCAAAAAGATACAATATCAGAAACTATCCCCAAAAACCACAGAGACAAAAATGATAAGCAAAGGAAACTGGATTCAATTATACACACCCACTACTTTGATTTAATAAAAGATAATCAAAAGAATATCTTTCAGAGTCCAACATTAACATTAATTTAAAAAATGTTCAAGTTCAGGGGCGCCTGGGTGGCTCAGTTGGTTAAGTGTCCAACTCTGGCTCAGGTCATGATCTCGCGGTTCATGAGTTCAAGCCCCGTGTCCAGTTCTGTGCTGACAGCTCAGAGCCTAGAGCCTGTTTCAGGTTCTGTGTCTCCCTCTCCCTCTGCCCCTCCCCTGCTCGCTCACGCTCTCGCTCGCACGCTCTCTCTCTCAAAAATAAACATTAAAAGAATTTTAAAAAATAAAATACGTTCAAATTCAGAACTGCTTTTCAAAGATACACTGGATTCTTCTAGCAAAATAAATCCTATGGATTATACAGAGGAAAAAATCTGGAAGGCAAACCAAGGAATACAAATTAAAAATTCAAAGGAAATTTCTTACATGTCTAGTAGGTAAGAGACCTGGCTTGCCTGTATCTAAGTACAAAAAGGCACATCTTGTTATGTTAGGTAATCTTCCCAATTTAAATAGATTAACTGCACACGGAGCGAGTGCTAATTGCAAACATGCTTTCGTTCGCTCCTTGCTTGCATTAACTTATACCAAACCATCTTTCATCTCCATAAGCAAAACAGGATATCAAAGAGATTTCACATTATTGTTTATCAGCTTATCAGCATCTTCAAAGTACACATAATTGTTGGTATTTATGAGAAAGTATCTTTGGAAGGAGCAGGAAGAAACAGCCTCCTTGTATAAGATTTACCGTGTGGGTATGAGTAGTGTTGTGTGCTGCGTAACACCAGCATGAAACAGCCTGGAAGACAGGCACCAGGGGAACAAAAAAAAGCCTCTCCTGAGTTAACTGTCCACATCTTCACACGACTTACTTTCGAGTAAGTAAACAGCAACAAAAGAACAGCTGCCCCAAGGTTATCCAGAGGTCTGGCATCAGAAGTCAAAGCACTCAAGTTCAAACACATGAGTTTTCTGGCCCATGTTAGAAAAAAAAAAAAAAAAAAAAAAAAAAAAAAAATCAGCCTGGGAAAATTTCCTTCAGATTTGAGCTAAATAGGCAACTAAGGAATCTCTTTACTACTGTTACATTCTGAAATTTCTCACACATTAGAAAACCCACCTTAAAATAGAATCAGACTTTTCCAAATGGCAAAAGAAATGGGAAATGTACAATCAGGCACTGATTTCTGTCAGTTCTCATCTCACCCTCAGTCAAGCAGTATTTATTGTGCAGTTATTATATTAAAAAAAAAAGCACTCAGCTGACAGAGTTAGAAAGAGCACACAAGACAGAGATGTATTTATTATCAAATAGGTTATGTTTGCATCTGTATTTACACACAATAAATGTGTTAAGAGTGTTTTGTTTGTCAGTTTTTGGTTTCGAAGCATCTCTGTGTGGTTTACTTTAAAGAGGGCCCTTCATGTGTCTAAACGAAAACCTTGACACATTTGGCTTCAATAAAGCCAGTAGTTTCTTGAAGATGGCTTCCAGCTATGAATCATCCATATCCGTGCGCTGGAAAGGGTGAAAAGGACAGTTTTCTGAGTTGCTGCCAATGGGCTGAACAATTCGCAGTAGCTTGTGCTGGAGAACAACTTCTCTAAGAAGAAAACTGTTAACTTCCAAGCTGTCTTAGCATAGTTATGTGAAATAATGTGATTCTTCTGTACTTTTATTTTCTGTTACATCTTTTCCAGTAAGATCCTTCTCCTTCCCTGGAATTTCAGAATCAGGCCTTTAAATAATCTTGCTAGTGAAAAGAATGTTTGAAAATAATGTTTATTAAGAGTTTAACGGAAAACCAATTTCAGCACACATCTAACTTTGGAGTATTAAAATCCTTCGTAGTCTTCTCTATCCACAATATGGTACTAGTTTTGTTCAGATCGTCACTTCTGGAAAGTTCTTCATACACCCACACCCACAACCCAGCACCATCACCATCACCACCATCAGACTGCTTGTTCACTCTGGAGAATACCAAAATGAACAAGACAAGGTCACAGACCTTAATAAACCAATCTAGTAATGGACAGAAAGAGAAAAGGCAGAATTATGAGGCAGAGGTGGGGTGGTGATCAGAAAATGTTTGTTGTAAATTCATTGGATGAATCTTGTGCATAATAAGGTTTAAGAACTGCATTCACTCCCCTCCACCCCCATCCCTGCAAATCAAAAAAGGCAATAAATAACTAAGTCATCTACTCAAAAACAAACAAAAAAGACTCACCATTGGATCACTCATATTACCACTACAACTGTACTGTGTATCACTGTATAAATCAAATATACCTATACATTAAGATGTTGGGAAAAAACCATAAAACTACTATTAAAAGAACTAGAAATCAGAGAGTCCAATTACTGCCACTTAATTTAAATAAGAATAAAACTCCTGCATGCCGATTACCTCAGAAAGTAATTAGAATAATTAAATGAAAATATGCATGAGTAGGTGCTTTAAAAACTTAATATTATACCACTGCTCAAGGAAGAGCTCTGGTTTTAACGTTTATTTTTGAGAGACAGAGAGAGACAGAGAGAGACAGAGCATGAGTTGGGGAGGAGCAGAGAGAGAGGGAGACACAGCATCTGAAGCAGGCTCCAGGCTCTGAGCTGTCAGCTCACGGCCCAATGCAGGGCTTGAACCCACAAATCATGAGATCATGACCTGAGCCAAAGCCAGATGCTTAATCAACTGAGCTACCCAGGCGCCCCTGGTTTTAATATCCCCAGTAAATAAGACTCTGTCAAGAATAAAACGGGCAATGAACTAACATTGGCTGGATTTTAAAAATCAATTTTTAGGCTCCCGGAAAACTCACTCATGAGTAGAAATGTTTGCCAAGGTGCACATCTCTCTCAGTGGCTATAGGTGATGACATTGTTTTGCAGAGCTATAATATTGCTTTCATATTTTATATAAATATTATCCCTACACTCATAGTCTTCTGCATTTTTAGTTCAAGATAAAGTTTTTTCAGATTTATCTAGGCTCATATACATAGCTCTATATAGTTCATATATGTATGTTTTTAACTCCTATGCAGTACTCCATCATAAAATAAACTTTCTTTTTCCCAATTGAAGAATAGAGTGTTTCCACTATTTTGCTATTAAAATATCTCAACGACCACAGCTTCCACGTCTCCCTAGAAAGGTACAGGAGTCTCTAGAGTACACACATATTTGGTGGAATGCTGGCTAGTGAGGGATGGTCGATTTTACCTGATATTGCCAAAAGGTTCTCCAAGATAACTGCACCAATTTATATTCTCACCAAAAGTGAATAAAAACAACTTCTCTACATCTTCCTCAACACTTGATACTTTTAGATTCATATTCTGATGGTTATGGATCACATTTCCTAACTATTAATGAGATTCATATGCTTAATGGCCATTTGTGTTTCCAGCTCTGTGAACTGCCTACAATTACCCTCAATTTTTCTATTAGGTTGTCTTTCTTATTGATTTATAGGAGTTGTTCACATAACCTAGATTTTAATTCTTGTAGGATACAGGCTATTGCCAAGTAATCCTACCTGAAAACCCACCTACAATGGCTAGAATAGACCAAAGTAATTTTTCCCACGTAAGTATGGAAGTAGGTGATCTGTAACTGATGTAGCTAGTCAAGAATATCATGACGGAACTTCCTGCCCTGCCATCTTGAACATGTAGCTTCAACTTACTGGTTGCAACAAAGCTACTGCAGCTCTAAACATGATACCCACATCCAGGCAGGGGGCAAAACAGGAAAAATAAAGACCAGACCCCATATTCAGAGAGCAAAGCTCTTCCGGAAATTCTTAGCTTACCTCTCATTGCCCGCCACTGATGACCTCTGAAGGACATCAAAGGAGACAGCCATTTATTTAAATGGACACAAAATTAAGGTTGTGTTAGTAAAGAAAGGAAGGCAACTAACAATGTCTTACAAACATGTATTACGTATTCCACCAATCTGAGCCTTGTCTTTCCAAAGTAATATATTTTCTTGGATGGAAGTTTATTTTAATACAGTCAAAATTTCTCAATCTTTTTCTTTATAATTTGCATTTTCTGTGTTCCCTATTCCCCAACAATGCTCATATTTTCACCTAAAAATGTTAAAGACTGGCTTTATGCCTTTAACTGTATAATGCATCAATAATGAATGTTTGTGTATGGTATGAAGCAGGAAATGAAATTTCACTCCCCCCCCCGCCCCATATGGACAATCAATAGATGTACAGACCTTGCTTCTTTAATATAGTTCACCTTTCCCTACTGATTTAGACCACCACTTCTATAATCTAACAAGTTTTCTTATTTTGGTTTATATCAAGTTTCTGTGCTTATATTGGTTTATATCAGGATCACTGGCTTAATTATCTATCCTTGCCACAGCAGTTTTAATAACTTTGATATGTGTGGTAGGGCAAGTCTTCCCAACTGGTTCTTCTTCAAATTATTTTCGCTATTCTTGAACACATGTTCATTTCATATGAATTTTAGATAAAATCTATTAAAGGAATCGGAAATGGTGTATGATTCCGGCATTCATTTTTTTTTAAGTTTATTTATTTATGTTAATAAATAACATAGTTATTTATTATATATAATAACATAGAGAGTGAGCACGTGCAAGCAGGGGAGGGGCAGAGAGAAAGAGAGAGAGAGACAGAGAGAGAGAGAATACCAAGCAGGCCCCGCACTGTCAGTACGTAGCTGGATGCAGCTCAAACTCACTAACTGCGAGATCATGACCTAAGCTGAAATCAAGAGCCAGATACCCAACTGACTGAGCCACCCAGGAGCCCCTATTTCAGCATTCTCGAAATGCTACTGGGTCCTACTATATATTTATGAGCAACATTAGCCTGTAACTTTCTTTTCTTTTTTTCCCCACTATTCTGATCAGTATTTATTATCACGGTTATGTTGGCCTTCAACTTTTTTTTTTAAATGTTCACTTATTTTTGAGGACAGGGGAGGGAAGACAGAGAGGGAGAGAGAATCTGAAGCAGGCTCCACACAGTCAAAACAGATCCCAATGTGGGGTTCAAACCCTCGAACCATGAGATCATGACCAGAGCTGAAGTCGGACGCTCAACCAATTGAGCCACCCAGGCACCCGGCCTTCAACTTTTAAAAAGAATGCTTTAATACTACATTCTGGAGAAGTAAGAAAATTTTTGTTACGTGGTGGTATGAAAATACTTTCCCATAGTTGAGGCCCAGTAACTCATATTTTAAAATCTTTTTTATGATTATTAACTTCAAAGATTTTCTATGTCTTCTGGAGGAAAACATTTATATTTTCCTGGGAACGTTTCTATTTTATTGGTTAATTTCTAAATTATTACAGAGGTATATCTTTACAATGTCTTCTAGTCTAAGAGTATAAAAGTTTTCTCTCATTCTTTTTTCAGTAGCTAAAATAGCTAAAGGTTTTCCTGTACCGAGTGACTTCCCTATCCTTCCTCCCCACAACACACCATTAGCTCTTAGATTTCATTTATATTTTTTCTCTTCCAATTTTTGTTCACGTCATTGACTCTCTCTTCCTTATTTACTGGGGCTTATTCTTGGTTCTCTTTCTATTGTCTTAAATATAATGTTCATTTCCATTTTTTTTTTTATTTAATATGACAGTAATTTAAAACTATGAATGTCAGGTATGAATGTCAGCCAGCACCTGGCTGGCTCAGTCGGTACAGCATGATCTTGAGTCGTGAGTTTGAGCCCCACACGTTGAGGGTAGAGTTCACTTTTAAAAAATAAATAAAATAAAGTTATGAATGTCTGATTACAGCTCCTGCAGCCTCTCTCAAGTTTTGCTATGTAGTGTTCTCCTTGCTACTATGTTCTAAAATAATCTATAATTCCAGCTTCTATATTCTCCTTGACCCAAAGTGGTTTCCTCTCCCTTTCTATTACTTACCCACATTCCAAGATGCTACCAACACTGGAGTTAACCATAATTGAATGAAATGACAGTAAAAAGACCAGTGAATTGGTTTTTTATGCTAAATATCTACAGTATGTTTGGTGAGAGATGCCAATCAGCAATTCAGGCTCTAAGTCAGATAGCCCATCACTGATGTTTACAGTCGAAGTTCCTCAGTTTACTGATGGGATTTCCCACAACCCTCAGCTCTTCACTCACTGTGCTGCTCATGCTCTGGGAACCGTTCTGAAGCTCACTCTTGTTCCCTTTCTCATCACTTCACGTGGTTTATAGTGAGTGTTGGAATCCTGCCACAGCAACTCACCCAGAAGAGTACCATTTCAGCAAGGATCATCTCAAGATTAGAGGACTTCTATGTAATATGCTAGTGGTTCTATCTGTTAGAAACTATGGCAAACGGGGTGCCTGGGTGGCTCAGTCGGTTAAACATCCAACTCCGGCTCGGGTCATGATCTCACAGTCCATGAGTTCGCGCCCCACATCGGGCTCTGTGCTCACAGCTCGGAGCCTGGAGCCTGCTTCAAATTCTGTGTCTCCCTCTCTCTCTGCCGCTCCCCTGCTCACGCTCTCACTCTCTCAAAAATATACAAACATTAAAAAAAAAAAAAAAGAAAGAAAGAAAGAAACTACAGCAAACAAGAATTACTGAAAAATATTTTAAAACCCTACATAGACTCGAAGAACCGCATTCCAATGCCCCCTTGAGCAAAACCCTGACCAAAAACACCAAATTTTTCTGATACAAAACGGAAAAATTAATTAGAAAAGTAAGGAAGGTATACACCCAACTACATGGCAACATTGTTTTCTAAAAAAGAAAAAACAAGCCAAACCTCAGGAAACAGGGAATCCTCTCTAAAAAGAAAAAGGAAAAGTAATGGTAACAAAAATAGTAAGATCATCAGCTAATACTTCCTAAACACTTCCCATGCACGAGGCATTCTTCTAACAGTTCTTGCTGATACTAATTTAATCCTTACAAAAACACTATGAAATAGACATTATTCTTGTTCTCATTTCATGGATGATGAAAGTAAGGCACACAACTGCTAAGTGACAAATCCCGGCATTGTGGCTCCAGGAGTGATCCTCATCACTACACGATGCACCACCTAAATGCTCCATGCTTTTTACTGTCTCCTATAGATAATTCTCCATCTGCTTTATATTCAAATCTCCATGGTCTCCTATCAAAGGGAACAATCTCTTAATCGCTTTATTTATCTTCATAAATTGCTAACATGCTTGCGTTCAAAGCCTGGCTCAACCACTTAGCTGCCGCGCAAGTGATTTAATCTCCTTTCCTCAGTTTCCTCATCTTCAAAATAAAAATCACTGATAGCACCAATCTCGTAACTGAGTGTGTGCTTTAAATAAATTGAAACGTTCTAGTTATATTACAGTACCTGTACAGGTGAGCAATCTGTGTTAGCTGCCATTATAAGAACAGTGTAATCACTGCTATCAGCCCTTGTTCCTAGGGGGTATTTTCTTCCAGTTATAAATAATATAATATAGAAGCCTTTTAAAAATCTGTTAAAAATTGGATCTTGTAAAACCAACCTCTTGTGGATATCACAGATATTAAGTAATCAAATATGGCTATGGATAAAATTCTTGTGACATCATATCAGATTTGATTCTAGAACATGATTCCCATGAAAACAGGAATTACTGTCTGTTTTGTAAGTCATTCTATTCCCATTACCTACAAACGTTTGGCAAGGACACATATTTGCCGAAATTTATAAATGAGTTGAAAAGGGATTAATCTCAAGCAAGTTAGAAGGAAATGAAAATGTTACATCCTAGAAAACTATGCTATAGATAAAAATTTTTATACAAAAAGTTTCCTAAAATGAAAGAATGACAAAAGCAATCCTTCCACATTAATAAATGATATACTGCTATTTTAATACCTATATGTAATTACCTGAAAGATTTTATAATTTTACCTACTACTGCCCTAAATGTTTACACAATCACAATGACCCAAAAATCATTTGAAGGATGTAAACAAATTTACTATGTATTTCTTTTCCTGTTGTCTTTCATTTTCCCTCTAAAATTAGTTCCACCTAATCTCTAGTGAGCCCGAGTTTTCAGTGGTTACAAATACAAACTTCCCTTTCCTGAAAAGAACTCTATGTCTACAGGAGTATTTAACTTCCTTTTCATATCAAATAAATAAACCTTTATAAAAACAAATATTGGAGAAAGCTGCCAGTTTGTAAGTGGCAGTCAGCCATTATTATTTAACTCATTCAGGATCTATTTATTGAACCCTCCCTATGACTCAGGCATTGCGCTAAACTGAGGAAAAAGGAGGAAGGTAGGACGTGGCCCTCATTCTCGAAGCACTCCCAGTCACCGTTAGAGATGCGAACACATAATTACAAAGCAATCCGAGAGGTCTACAACATAGGCAGAATCACTGAGGAAGGGGAGACACCCTGAGGAAGCGGGGAGAGCAGTGCCAGGAAACTTCACTAGGATGCCCACTTTTCCAATTCAGTTTGGAAGGTCGGTAGAAGTTTGACAGGTGAGGACAAGGGAAAACAGGCACAGGGAATAACAGATACAGGAGCCCAAGCCACAGAACAATATGGCGTCATGAGGAAAATGAGTAATCTGTAATTTGGTATCATTGGAGTGTAGGGTTTATGGTTGAGATTACTGGGAAATGAGAAAGCAGAGCAGCAGGAAGGAGGGGTGTGCATTAACAAAGGTCTCACAGCCAGGCCAAGGAAGAGGCTAAGGCACTACTAAACGTCCCCTGCTCACGAGGTTCCCATTTCTATCACAGAATGACATGTGACAGATGGTAATAAGTAGCACCCCGAGTCAAAGCACTCATGGCAACTAGGAGAGCTACTCACTAGCACAGGACAATTTCTCTCTGAACAATCAAGATCCCCAATGAGAATGAGCAGTCCCTGAGGGCAGGGACCACCGTGTCTTATTTATACCCCGGAAGGCTCCAGCTACCATTCTTTTATTAGCAGATGTCAAGTGCCTAGTAAGCACTAGAAATTACACTGAGCACTGGATACTCATGGCTCTATATACTGTCTCATCCCAACCAATCTCAGGGCCTCTCTGAGGAAGTGGTATACCTGAGGAAAAGCTAAGAGCCAGTCTGTAGGATTTTCAGTTCCCATCCTCTACTTATATTCTCGGCTGATGTTTTAACAATAACAAACCTCTTCCTTAACACACCTCTATTTGGATTCAAAGCCATCCTTCTTCTGATCCCTAGTCCACTTCCCCTCTACTCCTCCTTCTCTCTGGGTATCATTCCAAAACAGTCCAGCCCATTTCCATCCCCACCGGAGGCCTCATTCTATCTACTCTGCTTACTTCGAATTTTTGTTTTTGTTTTTTAAGCCATATGCTTTTTTTTTTTTTTAAGTTTATTTTATTTTGAGAGAGACAGAGAGAATGTGAGTGGGGAGGGAGGGAGCAGACAGGGAGAAGGAGAGAAAAAATCCCAAGCAGGCTCTGTGCTGTCAGGGCAGAGCCCAAAGTGGGGCTCAATTTCTCTCAAAATCAAGAGTCAATGCTTAACCAACTGAGCCACCCAGGCGCCGCAAGCCATATGCTTTTTTATTGCTTTTCTATAAATTATCTAATTGAGAGGCAATGCCACTGTAGTAGTTAGGAGTGTAAGCTCAGTCCTAACTCCGCCTTTGGTAAGTATGCTACCTTGGGTGCCACTCTCAGCCTACTTCCTCTCCTATATGCTAGGGATAGGGGTATCTAATTCCTAATTTGTTTTGAAGATTAAATGAGATCGTGCATACAAAAGTATTTAGGGTAATACCACAATGTCAGCTATTCTATTATTAATCATTAAACCAACATCCTAAGTAACTTAAAGCATGAATTATTTCACTTTTTTAAACAGACTTGTTCAAGACCAGCCAGCCATTAATCTTAATACAGACTGTCCAAATGTACATTTCTGCCCTTAATCAATCACCAAAGTCACAGTATCAAATCCCTGGCCTGTATTTATCTCCACTTGGATCAATCATCTCCCCACAACACCAACTTTCCCTTGGGCTTTTGCTTCCAAGTTGCCTCTAACTCCTTCTTCTCCTTCACCCACATTTGTCCTAACTAGAATCTATCACCTGTTCTTTGCAAAGGTTGGTAGATTCATTCCTTTGTCTTTATTTCCACAGTAGTCCCTTAAGGTATAGAAATACTATACAAGCAGAGTGCCTGGGTGGCTCCGTCGGTTAAGCATCCGACTCTTGATTTCGGCTCAGGTCATGATCTCACGGTTTGTGAGTTCAAGCCCCGCATCAGGCTCCACACTGACAGTGGGATTCTGTCTCTCTGCCCCTCCCTTGCTCATGCTCGCTCTCTCTCTCTCTCTCTCACTCTCAAAATAAATAAATAAAATTAAAAAAAAAAAAAAAGAAAGAAAGAAATACTGTACAAGCAGCAAAGCAAGCTGAAAACCAGAAAGTCACTGTGAGTAGAAGCCAAACCCCTGAGCTGCCCTCCTGGTTTTCCTCCCTGCTAGCAATCTCGGTCTATTTCAAACTCTATGCCGTTCATAAGGGCAAAAGGAAACCTAAATATAAGATTATCCTCTAATAACATCAAAAAATCATTACAAAGTGCATCAAAGCAATGCTGTGCAAAATCACCTAAAAGATACCAAATGGCCCTGGGTCACTAAGACTTGAGGCATGAGGACTGAAATTAGTAAAATGACTTAAGAAAAGTTTGTCAATTTTGAGAGTGGCCAGCAATGAGGAGACATTCAGAGGGAGAGAGTATGTGGTCAGGCTGACCCACATACTAGTCCCTTCAAGAAGAGCCTTGTTGTGAGGACGCATGAGGGCAGGGACTGGGTCCATTTTGTTGATGCTGTATGAACACACAAAGCACCAAGCCCAGCTACAGGCACATAACCGATTCATAACATAGCAGAGAGTTACCCACCAACCTTCTCTGAAGCATTATAACCAACCTTCGAGTTCTGAACCCACCCTCACAACTCACTTCCTGACAATGAGCCAGGTGGCCAACAAGCAAGACGAGACAGGATGATGTGAATATTCCTCTTGCCCACTATATTTCCCACTGTAGGTTAATAAATTGCACTCTACCCATTTGGACTCGCCCATGTCTTTTAAAGGTTCATTATTCATTTGTCTATGAGAGTTGGGTTTGATTTTTGGTTTTCTTGCTTGGTGGGGGAGAAGGAAGGGCAATATTTGGCTCCCCCAAGCCCCATTAGTCGCAGGATACTGACGTGACAAATCGAATCTGTGTCTGTAAGGCAGACAGGTTCAAACTCTGGGCTCAAGTGAATCAAACAACATAAATGTCATACTGTGAGGGAGCCAAAGTGTGTCACTAACTTGTCTCTCCTGGGGTACAATGCCAATTGAGGCCTCTCTCCCACATCATCCTGCACATCTCTGCCAAATCCTATCCACCTTTTAAAATGTTATTTTCATTTTGCCATCACTTACCAGCTACAATGGCTCCCTTGTCATCTCTTTCAAATCGGATTTCAACTCCTCCAGTTTGTCGGGAAGGCCCTCTGCCTGGTCCTCTAAGCCAGTCTGCAGTCAAGTCTTGGCACTGATGGCCGTATCCCCTTCATTTAGCTGTCCCCACCCCCTTTTCCAATCTAATTCATCAATTCTTCCAAACTTTGTCCCTTACTATAAACTCTTCCAGGTACCTCAATAATACACATCACTGGTCTTAAAATTACTCTGTCATTGTTTTACCTACTTAGCTCATTGTCTAACATTATAAAAGCTCAAATACAAGAATTCTTACCACTTTTCTATCCCTCATTCCAAGTACATACTGGGTATGGGGCTAAACAAAGTACAGGAAAAATACATGTTTTCCCAATAAATGGAAAGCACCCGATGAAAACCAAATAGTAAAAAGTTCAACTTCTAGTCTGTAAACAGCGTTGGGTTTGAAATTCTCTTCTTTCTGCAAGGCAGCACCATTAGATGTAACTGATTCCTTTAATCTGAAGTGTACTTAATCAAAACAGCAAGGCCTATAATCTAGACTCCCATCCAAGTAGGTATTTTAATACAGCAAAAGCTGACAATAAAGCAAATACGCTTCCTTTCCACAGGGAAGAGTGTTTCCAGGCCCCAACATACCTGCTACAACTCCCCCTGGGACATAGCAGATTGAGTCACGGCAGGCTGTAGCCTAGCAAGTCAAACAATTATTACCCATTACCTCACAAACCTGCAGAGACGCAAGTGTTTGCCAAAAAGATACAGGGCCAGTGGTGAACACAGCCAATGATTAATAGTGGCTCCATGAGCCAAACGTCACAGCAACGGGACTGGCATCGCTCCGAAGAGTTCATAATGACATTATGTCAGAAAAAATGAAATGCTTATGTGATTTAAGTTCTCGTCCCAATGTTTATCGCAAGATAACACTTCACTAAAGGAGAGCAGCTTGTTCATCTTTTTTAAATAAATGGATACACTCTGGAGACCTTTCATCCTTATTCAATTTTCATACCATATAGTGATCAACCCTTTCTGCATTGCACCAGGAAAACATGTAAAAAAAAAAACAAAACTGTGATGACTTTTCATTACAATAGTTTACAAAGCTGTGTGCATGTAATTTCCTGGGTAAATATGTGTTTAAAGCCAGCACTGCCTTAAGATGGTTCCCCAACTGGGATACCTTCAGTTTATTAAGCCCCTGCCCCCCATTTGACAAAAATGTACTGAGTTCCTATGCTAGGAATTAGAGATTTAATGATGAACATGAGTTCGATTTCCCCCACAAAATTAAAAAAGAATTCTTGGGGTGCCTGGGTGGCTCAGTTGGTTAAGCAACTGTTAATTTCGGTTCAGGTCATGATCTCACAGTTTGTGGGACCGAGGCCATGTCAGGGTCTGTGCTGACAGCATGCAGCCTGCTTGGGATTCTTTTTCTTTCTCTCTCTCTCCCCCCCCCCCTTTTCTGCCCCTCCCCTGCTCACATGCACACGTATTCTCTCTCTCTCAAAAATAAATAAATAAGCTTTAAAAAATTCTCTAGAAAGTATCTATTCATGTTTCCAAGAGTCTTGCAATATTCAAAGGTCAATTCAAATTTCTGCTATATCCAATTTTAAATAGTTCATCCCAAACTGCCAGGACTTGAAATATTTCCAAGGAAAGCAAAGTGAAAATTCTGTACCATAACTTCTATCATAAGTGCCTAAGCAAAATTCAAACATCAACCATGTAGCATGCTGATTTGCTTACTACAAAAATAATTTCAAAAGATCTGACCAAAAAATGGTAACAGATAACAGAAAACCAGTTTGCCAATATGTTTTTATAAATTAGATATTGGAGTTTAAAAGTTAACACAATTCAGGAAGATTTGTCCTTCATTACTGCTTTGAACAAAGAGATGATAGCAAATCACAACTACTAATTACCAACTACTCTAGAACATTGGAATTACCGACACCTTCAAAGAATTAATATCTGTTTTACTATTTCCACAGAGGGGAAAAATAATTTTTTGGCCCCTTGGAAAAGTATAAGCCAAAGGAGTCCTCTGCCACATGGCCAAAGTGGTTTTCTGCTCTGTGTACAAAACTAATTTCCCCTTCGGAGACTACCTAGTCTTGTGCTACTTGTCAATAACGGACTGGGTCATCCCTCAGTGCGACGATTTTGCTCTCCGGAAAATACAGCAATGAAATAAAAATATCCCACTATCTGATGCTCAGTACATACTAGCCTATACAAAAAGTTGACTCTAACGGATTTATTATTTTAAAAGGGAAAAGGTTAACTATAAACATATGATGAAACTGTTAAATTTGATACGGTACTTTGAACACTAAGACGCTACGCTAAAGTACATGTCTCTCACTGATATAGCCCTCAGACAACAGTTTTTATGTCTCCATAATCAGAAGAAAAGGTTATGCAGTACCTAAATCATACACTAGATAATCTAAATCATGCACCAAATTATACCAGTTTCGTGGAACATTATCCAGAGTACATTACCTACTACAGGTATACAAAAAATTACACATATATTTTTCTCTTCATTATTACTCCCCAAACATACTTAATCAAGTGACTGAAATTTTATAAATAATAATTATTTGAAGCAATGTTTCTCACCCCCAAATAATCTGAATTTGTCATATCTTTATTCCTTGTGTTCCCAATTCTCCACATGTCCTATGAAAGTCTTGCTGCATTTGTGAGTGGCCAAATTACTCTGGGTACCCCCATAAAGAATACTCAACTCAGCTGGAGTGCTACAAAGTGAAAAAGGAGCTACTCTTCAGGTAGCATGATTCTCTCTCATGTTTTGATCAGTTGTTTTTATCTAAGAACAAACATTTCATCCTTTCCTTCCCATCAGTATAACTCATTAGTGATAACACTGGAGAAAGAATACCAAAGGGAAAAAGAAAATCTTCAACATTCCATATTTACATGCATATCCTCCTCCCTAATATCTGTCTCTCCTTTCCAAAATTCTGGTACGGAAATACAAGACAATCTCCTTATGACTCATTTTCCCCTTTGGGGGGCTATACTTGGGAAAAGCATCAAGTGAATGTAAGGGCTTCTCTATTTGCTTAGGACTGAAAAGCTTAACAGTTGAGTGTTATGGTGCAAAACTCTGAATGTATCACCCCACCCCTCTCCCCTCTTGAGCAGTTATGAAAAGGCATTGTTAGTCAATTCCACTAGTCAAATTCTGAAGAATGATCTGGGCAAATAGCACAGTAATCATTGTTCTTTAAAAAGCTAAATTCACATTCTACAGTTTTATCCTATGAAAATAAATGTTTAAGAACATGCAGAAAGGATGAGAGCTATCACAGCTCTATTTTTAAATTGCCAAGTTGATTCCAGAAATTAACGGTGCATTTCCCTCCATGGAATCCTGATTCACATGTCAAAGAATGACTTAGATTTTACACATTTACTTTGGAAACTCTGAGATGCCTGTCAAATTACAAAGCAACTGCATAAACATTCCAGGGACATTTAACTGCTACCAAACTGCTAGAAGTTGATCTTTACTAGGCCCACAGCTGTTGGTGTCATACTCACTACCTAACGTCTGACCCAATATTTGATTGTTCTGAGCCCTTCATCCAACAAGGAAATCCTCAGGGGAGGATTTGTTTTGTTTTGTTTTTTCCATGCAGCACCCCCAACCCGATGAGGATAACAGGTGGACTGCGGCCATACACAAACATGCGTATGCTCTCTCTCTCTCTCTCTCTCTCACTCACTCACACACACATACACACACACACACACACACACACACACACACACACACACACCCCTATTCAAAGCCACTGTTTGAAGTTCTTCAACTACTTAACAAAAGGCTCAGGGGCCTACTATGGAGAGTAAGGATTACACTATCAGCTGCTCCAGACCAGAGGCTGACAGAAGGGATGTCCTGAAGGGCAAAGCCAACAACAGGCAAAGATGGACTGCAAGCGCTGAGTGACTATAGAGCCTGATCCCTTCCACTGGGCAGGGCTCACTGGCCCTCCCTGTGGTGTGAACCTCCTGTTCTCACCATCTCCTTTCCAAGTCTTGGCTTTAAAGCATTTATAAGCAACTATTATAGCAGGTGCTCCATAAATTGCCAAAACTATATCAACAGACTTCTTTTTTTTTAAGTTTATTTATTTATTTTGAGAGAAAGAGAGAGAGCTAGAGCATGAGCTGGGGAGGGGCAGAGAGAGGGAGAGAGAATCCCAAGCAGGCTCTGCACTGTCAGCACGGAGCCTGACATGGGGCTCGAATTTCCAAATCATGAGATCATGACCTGAGTTGAAATCAAGTCAGACACTTAACCAACTGAGCCACCCAGGCACCCAGCATCAAAAGATTTCTACTCAAAGTATGTCTCCATTGCCTAATAGCCAGAACTTACTTGTACTACGTCTGTTGTATCTTCTAAAGGCAGAAAGTTACTGACAAGTCATTTTTATGTAAGCTTTCCTTTGTATGGTAGTAAGATCAAAGTTAAATATGCCGTCTCCCTTGTATATTTTAGATCCTCAGGTAGCCCCTCTTTAAAATGCACTGCATTTAAATAGATAATTTCTCAACCACTTATCTCAGCATTAAATAATTTCCTTCATCTGAGTCACTTATATAATGCCTCCACCAGATTCATCCTTTAAAAATGTACTTGTAGTCAAATATAATTGCATGTATATGGCAACAGCTGCTAAGAAATTAAATGACACCCTTCACCTGGAGATGCCAAAGGCTCTAAGTCAAAAGTTTATAAAGAATGGTAGAGAATATTATAATGTAGTACAATGCTAAATACCTAGTAGGCACCTAGTAGGCAAAACGATTGGATTGTTGGTTTAAATCTTAACTTAAAGAGATTTACCCAGGGGTGCCTGATTGGCTCAGTCGGTGGAGAGTGCAGCTCTTGGTCTCAGGTTTGTGAGTTCAAGCCCCACGTTAGGTGTAGAGATTAAAAATAAAGTATTAAAAAAAAGAGAGAGAGAGAGATTTACCAAAATGTGCATTTGGACTAATGGGTAGAAAAGTAAGCAAACAGGTAAGAAAGAGAAAACATACCATGATTAAACAAACAGGCATGAGAAAGTAAGCTACCTAAGTAACAGCAATGGACAAAAACAAAAAATACCATAGAAAAGACTGACTAGGGAACCAAAATTGCCCTGAAATAGTCAAACATGCATGTAGTAAATTCAACAGGTTTGTGCCAATAAGCAGGTTGAGAGAATAGAAGCTAATTTCTAAGCATTAGAATCATCTGACTTTATTAACTGCAAATTTTACTAATGACAAATTAAATCCAATTCTTGGCCAATGTTACACTTCAAAACTTCCTGATTTCCTCATCCAATTCTTCCATTATATTAATTGACCCCAAAAAAAGAAAATAATTTATAAACATATTCACTGAAAATTCAGTACAATTATAAACATTTATAACCAAAACAATAAATAAAGAATTCAATCCATGAGTGACTCATTACATTCTCTAAAATGAACCACAAAAATTATGCGTGTCTTCTCCAAGATTCTGACTATGATGCTCTACTAGGTCTCCTCAGTGTCTCTCCAGTTGAAGGCAGCATTTAATGAAGTATACAAGTGAAATTCAGAATAAAAGTTGTATTTAAATATTCACATTGGCAGAAGATCCATTTCCCTCTTTAAATGCCGTGAAATGATTTCATGAGGAAGAAAAAGGCATCACCACACACGACAAAGAACACTTACTTACTTCAAAGGGATGTGTAAGGGAAAGAGGAAACAGGCCTGTTTCGACAATACAGCAAATCTCGAAATGGCTGCAACTCTGAGAAAGATGTCCCTAAAACCACATTTGCAGAGAAAACCACTCAAAGAAATGCTTACCAGATAAACCCTTGACCAAGTACATGTATGAAATAGTTTTCTGTGCATTATCATATTAAAAATGACAGAAAAGGTAACAGCCTTAGGACAGCACAACGATGCCTTGGTTTAAAAGGGTTTAGCAGAGCCCTTTAAAAAGCTGTGGAACAGTACAAGGGACTCAGCCTTCCTTCATTTACTTTCATCCATAAAACACAGTGTCATGTATCTCCTACCTCCTTTCGGCTCCTGAGAAAGTGAGGGGAATAAAAGAAAGAACAATTTTGGTCCCTCTGAAGGAAGTTTTTTATAGAAACCTTTTATTTTTCTCACGATTCAAAAACTGGCTTGCACAGGTCACAGATCTCAGTGGGCCAAAGTAAAAAAATAAATGGCACTATCCACTCTACAGGGTGTTTTCAGCTTCATACTTTAATCTCAAGAACCAATGGAGCAGGACAACCTCACCTCAGAATATTACAGGCTGGGCCAATTTGCCAGATTAGAACTTTAAAATCTAAATTGTATTTACTACACCACTTACTGTCCCAAATCACAGAGAACTTATATTTGGAAGAACTATATGAAAGATGTTTTCTTAGCCACCAGCCCTGCCAAAATAATATGTGTGTGAGTGCATGTGTGTGTGTGTGTGTACACATATATGTACATACATATATATACATACATATATATACATACATATATATGTATCTGTATATATGTGTATATATGTATATATATATATATATATATATATATATATATATATATATATACACACACACATGCCAATGTTGAGGTAAGGATACTTACCTCATAATGGTACCTCCTCATTCACACTACCTTTAAAACTCAAGGACTAGGGGCGCCTGGGTGGCTCAGTCAGCTAAGCGTCCGACTTCAGCTCAGGTCACAATCTCGCAGTTCGTGGGTTCAAGCCCCGCGGCAGGCTCTGTGCTGACAGCTCAGAGCCTGGAGCCTGTTTCAGATTCTGTGTCTCCCTCTCTCTCTGACCCTCCCCCGTTCATTCTCTATCTCTCTCTGTCTCAAAAATTAATAAACGTTAAAAATAAATAAATAAATAAAAATAAAAATCAAGGACTAACAACCCAACAACAAAAAAACAACCTAAATAAAAAAAAAAAAAAAAGAAAGAAAAAGAAAAAAATAAAAAAGCAGGGGGTTGGGGGGAAGGCCTTGAATAGACATTTCTCCAAAGAAGATATACAAATAGCCAATCAGTACATGAAAAGATGCTCAACATTAGGGAAACGCAAATCAAAACCATCTTCATACCCTTTAGGATGGCTATTATAATTTTTGAAGGGAAAATAAGTGTAGACAAAGATTTGGTGCAATTAGAACCCTCTGAATTGCTTGTGGGAATGTAAAATGGTATAGCCACTTTAGAAGACAGTTTGATGGATCCTCAAAAATTTAAGAATCACCATACGACCCTGAAATTCCTCTCCTAGGTATATACCCAAAAGAACTCAAAGGAGGAACGAAATACTCACTCATACACCAATATTCATAGGAGTATTACTCTCAATAGCCAAGAGGAAGAAACATAAATGTCCATCAATAGATGAGTGGATAAACAAAATGTGGTATAACATACAATGGAATATTATTCAGTCTTAAAAAGGAATGAAATTGTCACATTATAACATAGAGGAACCTTGAAAACATGATGCTTCATGAAATGAGCCAGACACAAAAGGACAAATAGTATACGATTCTCCTTACATGAAATTCCTAGAATAGGCAAATTCAGAGACAAAGTAAAAAAAATAAAGGTTACACCGGGTTGGAGAAAAGGACAAAGGAGGAACTACTGTTTCGTGAGTATGGAGTCTATGTTTGGAATGATGAAAAAGATCTGGAAATATGTAGTAGTGTTAGCTGTATATTGTGAATATACTTCACTAAACTGTACACCACAAAATGGTTAAAAGGGTAAGTTTTATGTACTGTTTAATATATTTTACGTATATTTCACCACAACAATAAAACTCAAGGGCTAAATCTATAGTCACCAACAACTGAAGGCATGAGCTCAGAAAGAACTGTTAGAACATCCCCTAGTGAATACAGTGAACCATAAAGTCAGCATGCCAGCTTGTAATACAGATCAGGTTTAATACTGTTGTCGACTGACAACAGAGACCTGTTCTCCCAAGCAAATGAGAATAATACCTGTGGTTTCAGATCTACCAGAAACAAGCCACGAATATGATATCTTAATGACCAACATACTTGCGGGGTGGAGGGAAAGGATATAATCCAACTCATGAGAAGTCAGAAATGAAGTTCAGAGTTACCTTTCCAAGACCCTGCAATCAGTTAATGATAAAACAATGACTAGAGCAACCCAGGTCTCTTTCTCTTAAGCCAGCACTTTCCTATATTGTTTAGTCTGACCATGTTACTTACCCTCCCTCTCAAGATATAGATACCATTCATTTTTAGAAAGCTTATTCAGGAGAGCCTGGGTGGCTCAGCTGGTTAAGCGTCTGACCCTTGATTTCGGCTCAGGTCATGATCTCACAGTTCACGAGTTCGAGCCCCGAGCCAGGCTCTGTGCTAATGGCGTGGAGGCTGCTTGGGATTGTCTCTGCCACTCCTGCACTTCCTCTGTCTCTGTCTCTCTCTCTTGAAACTAAATAAACTTAAAAAAAGAGTCTCATGAAAGAAGATTCCCTCTACCACTCACACTCCTTCTCTTAAAAAAGAAAAAAAAAAAAAGCTTATTCAAATATCCTGGAAGCTGTATTTCAAAGATCACCCTATAACTCTGAAACCTACCTCCCTCAGGAGGAGTTCTCATACTCCTGATCACTAAAGAATTAATAAGCTGGCACAATATCCCCCTGGAGGTGATTTCAAGAGAACAAAGAAGACGAACTTCAAATCCTAGAAAAATGGAAAACCAGTATGCCTAAACAGCTTAAGGGTTTCACTTTGCTAACAGGTAGGAGGGACAAAAGAGTCTTCACATCGAAATGACTGACTACAAAAGGACAATCATTCGTGTCACCCATGTCTGTAATCAAATGTACCTGCACAGCTTAAGCAGCTCACCAGTTCGGAAGCTCTCAGTTACGGAGACAAAATCCAAGACTGTATTTGAGAAAAGAGTCCAAGAGCTTTCTTGGTTAAAAACACCAATCCTATATGAGAAGTTATCTGCTAATACTCTAGGATAAGAGAGATTCAGGAGTACTTAAAGAAGGCAACACAACAATGAACAAAGCCAGAAACAACCATGGGCAACTGAAATGCTATTGCAAACTCTCACAGGTAAATAAATGCATAATATCTCATTACAACCATTAAACAAGGAAAGTCCTAGAACTCTCCTGCCCACAATATTCCACAGAAACTTCAATCAAACATATACATGTGTCCCCTTCCAAGATCTAGTACCTAAAAACTTGAGAAAACTTTCCACGTCCCCACTGAACACCAATGCCTTGACCTTCAAATTGTGGTCACCAAGTTATGATTCTTCCAAGAGCAGTCACCAAATATTTACTGAGTTCTTCTGTGTTAGAGGCGATAGGGGATACAAAGACATTAGTGACCTATTCGTTGTTATCAAGAGACTTATAATCCAGGGGAAAATAAAAGATGTTCACATAAAAAAAAACTGAAAACAGTGTAGATGAGTTTGGCTCTGAACTTAGATCAAACTGCGTTCAAACCTAAGCCTGATCTTTTAAGAGTTTACCTCTCTACCCCTCAGTTACCTTATGGATCATGTGAATAACACTATCCTGTAATACGACTGTGAGATAAAAATGAAACAAGCAACGTGCTTATTATTAACACAGTGACCAGTGCAAAGTAAGCACCCAAAATTCAGCAATATCCTTGTTAATTATTACAACAGAAACACAAAAGCTGCCATGATACAATAAATAGCACCAACGTTCTTTTGGAGGCCAGAACAGACTTTCTTACTGAGTCTGAGAGAAATGCTTGAATCCGAGTTGCATCTTCAAAGAGATGTGAAAAGTGAACAGAGACCTGACTTACAAACTGGGTCCGAAGCTAGCTATTTTGTTTTGTGGCTTGGGCAGTGCAAGAATATCTAACATTTCAGGAACCCAGTTTCTTCATCTATAACTTGGAAAGGTGGTTTCAAATGGCTGCTAAAATCTTCTGAAGCCAACATTCTGTGATGTGGTGTAGGAAACCAGTTAAGCAAAAGGAAAGAAGGAAGGAATTCTAGATACGGTTTATGAAAATACAGAAAAAAATAGAGCTGTACAAAATACAGGGAAGAATCCTCTTGCTAGAGCATAGGATCCAATGTGGTGGGGGGGGGTGTCAAGGGAAAAAGACTGCTCATTTTGACTCCCCTTATAGCAGAAGGGGGCTGCTAGAGGTTACTGAACAGGCATAATAAAAGAGCATCTTACCAACAGGAGAAGGATGTGATAATAGCATAGAGGGCAGAATCAAACTGAGGTATGAAGATTAAGGGGGTGACAAACAATCAGGAGACTGAATGGATGTAATTCAATGATTCTGGGGTAATGAATGGGAAATGAGTGGGAACTAGCCTTGGAGAAGAATTACAAATCCCTAACTTTTTGCCCCAAGTCTTTAGATTAATTTGAAGCATTGGTTTTAGAAAAACAAGACAAAACCCTTAAGGTTTCCAGGTTCCCTTACAGAATCAAACTTCTATTTCTTCCAATCCTACAATTCTATGATTCTAAGATTCTGATACAAATGATCCGGATTGGGGACGAGGCTTTTTTTCCCAAAGGTCTCTGGATAATTTTCACATACAACCAGGGTTGAGAATCATTGTGTCAAGGAAGGGAAAGAAGACATGGGGCAGTTAGCCCTTCTTAATAGGACATCTCTGAGTAGGCCAAAAATGATGAGGACAGGATTACTGGGTTCAACTGGGAGGAGCTGACTTATCCTCAGACTGGAAGGAGGCCACCTTTCCCACTGAGAGGCAGGAAAGAGGTAAGAATGAGTCAGTCAGTGTTGGGTAGAAAATCAGTTGTCAGATGATCATCCAGCTTCTCCATATCAAGAATCAGTTTCAGGGGCACCTGGGTGGCTCAGTTGGTTGAGCATCTGACTTCAGCTCAGGTCATGATCTCACAGGTTGTGAGTTCGAGCCCAGTGTTGGGCTCTGTGCTGAAAGCTCAGAGCCTAGAGCCTGCTTCAGATTCTGTGTCTCCCTCTCTCTCTCTCTCTCTCTCTCTCTCTCTCTCCCTCCCCTGCTCATTCTCTCTCTCTCTCCCTCCCTCTCTCTCTCTCTAAAATAAACAAACATTAAAAAAAAAAAAAAAGAATTGGTTTCAAATTCTGATTATAAGTCAACTCACATTGCTATGAGTACTTTAGAAATTTCTGTACAGGGACACATGGGTGGCTCAGTCAGTTAAGCATTCGACTTGATTTCAGTTCAGGTCACGATCTCATGATTCATGAGATTGAGCCCTGCATCAGTCTGTGTTGACAGTGCACAGCCTACTTGGGATTCTCTCTCTCCTCGCTCTCTGCCCTTCCCCCACTCTCTAGCTCTCAAAAAATAAATAAACATTTAAAAGAACTGACTTTTAAGCACACAAATGGTTATCATTTTTTTAAATACCAGGCTCAACTATTAACATCTTTGAAGAAAGTTAATTATGAAAATTATCTTTATACTTTCAAAAGCTGGGGCACTTGGATGGCTCAATCAGTTGAGCATCCAACTCTTAATTTTGGCTCAGGTCATGATCTTACAGTCATGAGACTGAGCCCACCATCAGGCTCCACACTGGGTGTGAAGCCTGCTTAAGATTCTCTTTCCCTCCCTCTGCCCCTCTCCCCAACTCACTGTCTCCAAAAAATAAAAAATAAAAATTTGTACTCCTCTAAGGATCTTATTCATGAAAAAAAATCTTTAATAATTTCCAGCAGACATTTCAGAGAAGAGCAGTGGCTTTATCAAGCATCATTATTTCTTAAATATTTCTTGTATAAAAACAAAACATAACATAAATATACAACAAAGATACACAGAAACAAAATATCAATAAAAATATATGATAGTCTATAGCTACAGGTTAGATATGTTCAGGAATAAAAGGTGTGTGGAGGGCAGATCTTCATTTTATTTTTTAATTTTTTTAATGCTTATTTTATTTTTGAGAGAGAGAGAGAACACAGCGAGGGAGGGACAGAGAGACAGGGAGACACAGAATGTAAAGCAGGCTCCAGGCTCCCAGCTGTCAGTTCAGAGCCCAAGGCAGGGCTTGAACTCATGAACCATGAGATCATAACCTAAGCCAAAGTCAGACGCTTTAACCAACTGAGCCACCCAGGCACCCCCAGATCTTCATTTTAATACTTTCCTATTATTACCAATTTACCTGACCTCAATTTGTTTTTACTTAAGCAATTTTACTATATATATTCCCTATACGATGCCTCAAATCCTTTGTCTCAGTGATGTAGAAAATAACTACCTCTCTAAATACATACACTGGTATATCTCACACAAGAGACACCAAGCCTTTATGGTGTTATATGGACAGTCCCAGAACAGATTTCAATTGCACTAATTCACAATTCATTAATATCATGAATGAGAAAGAAATAAATCAAATTCTTCCAGTTGCTGTCACCATCTGGAAAATTTACAGAATGAACCCTATTTACTACATATTATGATATTCCTAGTTTCTGCAGTTAAGGCAACTTCACATATTTTTTAAAGTGTTGGCTTTTGTAAAAAAAAAAAAAATTAACGGACTTCTTATAGATACAAAAACGATCTTATTTTACAAACCAATCATGCCTAAGGCTGAAAAGAAATACTTCTAACTAAAACACAGTATAATCTTTTATTTTCTCCAAAACTTAACTCACTGTTGAATAAATATAGAATTCCATAGTACTTCTTTCTATTCTGAAAGAAGAAATGGTTTTTCAAGACACAGTATTTTGCTTTTATCAGTATAGTACGCAGCTGCATTATTTGTACTTATGCCCAACATTCAGTAAATGCTCAAAGTATTAAAAATAACCGGCAATTCATATTTAATACTTAACAAGAGGTACATAGTGACTACTGAGGGCATACTGATAAAACTGAGCCACCATTATTCTGGAAAAGGAAATTTACAAAACTGAAAAGAATTATTGCTTATGGGATGACCATTCTCCACATTAAACTCTGTAATGGGAAAAGACAAGTCAATTTAGAAAACTCACGTGTTTTTTAAAATGTCAGTAACTTCCCAGAGGTTTGGAAACATGACGTAAGTATTAGGATGTACAAAACAGATCTCCACAAATTCAGTTTTACATTCAAATTCTTGCTGAAACTTCATCTGTTTACCCAAATCAGAGGAAATAAAGGTGCCTGCAGGAAACAGGCAGCAGCTTACTGATCCAGCATCACAAAGCTGACCCCCCTGTGGAATGTTCAGTCACGTTATGTTGGAATAAAAGGCAAAGGTTAGGATGCAAACCCCTTCTTGCTTCCTGAGGCTGGACCCTATAACTGTGAAATACGCTGAACCCCTTGCTTTTCCAAATTCACAGTACTTTTAATCCATGGCCCAGGAAGCAGATGATCAGAATAAGAAGAAAGTAATAAAGATGTTGTGCAACACAAAATCTGACAACATTCAGTCTTGAAATATTTTGTTCCGGGGCACCTGGCTGGCTCGGTCAGAAGAGCATATACAACTCTCGATCTCAGGGTCCTGGGTTTGAGCCCAATGTTGGGTGTAGAGATTACTCAAACAAATAAACTTAAAAAAAATGGGAAATACTTTGTTCCAATAAAAACCAAATACTAAAACAACTGTATAAATGGTAAAAGATCACAGAACATAAAATGGGAAAAGGCCTTAGAGATCACCTAACTTCATGCTGCTTTCCTGTATGTTGATGAATTAGGACTTTGGTATCAAGGTCTTACTCCCCTCTATGGCACTTTTCTATAACACAGATGCTTTTTTTGTGTGCTATGACTAATAAAGATTTGACCAAATTCTCCAAAAGAAATGTTATTGCCTTGGGGCGCCTGGGTGGCTCAGTCGGTTGAGCGTCCGACTTCGGCTCAGGTCATGATTTCACAGTTTGTGGGTTCAAACCCCACGTCGGGCTCTGTGCTGACTGCTCAGAGCCTGGAGCCTGCTTCTGATTCTATGTCTCCCTCTCTCTCTGCCCCTCCCCCACTCATGCTCTGTCTCTCTCTGTCTCAGAAATAAACATTAAAAAAATTTTTAAAAGAAATGTTATTGCCTTTAAATAAACATATTCCTTGTTTGCAGAGTCTGACAGGATCATGTCAAATGGACTCATGAGCCAACTCAAAGGGGCTCCCATTGGCCAAGGCTGGGACAATTTGAACATTAAAACAATAACTGAATTGAGTGTGCTCGATTGAAATACAAGGAATATACAAAAATCCACAAGCCAACAATGACACTCAAAACAAAAGAAAGTCAGGCAAACAACAAACATGAGATAAGTATTATACTAATGGCTATTCTGAAATGTGGTAAAGGGAGAAATTCAGTTGTTTATCCGGCACGTCAAATAAAAATTGTATTTCACAGTAATCAAATAGCCCACATTGAAGAAGGAAAGTCATTTTGCACAGAAAATTGCAAGCCTATGAAGTTGAAGTAATGATAAAACTTAAAAGTCTCATTTTAGGATACAGAGTTTTAGTTTTGCAAAATGAAGAGTTGTGGAGATTAGCTGAACAGCAATTGTCACTGCACACTTAAAAATGGTTAAGATGGGGGCGCCTGGGTGGCTCAGTCGGTTGAGTGTCCGACTGTGGCTCAGGTCATGATCTCACAGTTCATGGGTTTGAGCCCTGCCTCGGGCTCTGTGCTGACAGCTCAGAGCCTGGAGCCTGCTTCTGATTCTGTGTCTCCCTCTCTCTCTCTGCCCCTCCCTCATTTGCACTCGGTCTCTCTCAAAAATAAACATTAAAAAAAATTTTTTTTTTAATGGTTAAGATGATAAATTTTAGTTATGTGTATTTGATCACAATTTTTTTAAATCCCATTTTATCATCATTTTGCCATCCCTAATGAGAGAATTGATCCAGAGGAGAGTCACCAATAGATTCTAACATTAGTATGAAAGGCTAGAAAGGAAGTTGATGTTTCTATGGTGCCAAAGTCTCACATCTCCTGGATTATATGCTATACTCAAATAGAAAAATATAATTTTATAATGAGGAGGTCAGTCATCATCTTTTTTTTTTATGGGTTTTTTTTTTTTTTTTTTGAGACAGGAAAGAGAAAGAGCGAGCACGTGCACCCACATGAATAGGGAAGGGGCATTGAGGGAGGGAAAGAGAGAATCCCAGGCAGGTTCCACACTGTCAGCCCAGAGCCTGACTTGGGATTTGATCTCACAAACCATGAGATCATGACCTGAGCCTAAATCAAGAGTCGACACTTAACCAACGGAGCCACTCAGGTGCCCCAAGATCAGTCTTCATCTTAATCAATCTCAGCTACAATAGAAAGAAAGCATTATATGGCTCCTGATAAGATGTAATATGAAACATACAACTTGGCTATTAAATACTCTTACCAAAAATGTTTATTCTTAATTAACCAAGCACATAGCTCTAAATTTTACTTTATATTAAATAAAGAGTATGGAAGACTAATTTGAATACCACACATGGAGACAATCAGACAAACCCGGAAAAAAGAAAGAGTCTACTAGGTATTAGGCCTCTGCTTGTATCTCTCCCACAGGTCACTGTCATGAAAAGGCAAGGGATGGGAAGAGGGCTATTTTAGGTTACAAAAGACTTAAAGTGACAGAGCCAATAACCAAATGCAGTATATGCTCCCTGATAGGATCCTGGTTCAATAAATA
This sequence comes from Neofelis nebulosa, assembly GCF_028018385.1. Taxonomy (NCBI): domain Eukaryota; kingdom Metazoa; phylum Chordata; class Mammalia; order Carnivora; family Felidae; genus Neofelis; species Neofelis nebulosa. Next base: position 121,983,857 of record NC_080787.1, read on the forward strand.
AGCTATACAGGATGTCACAGGGATGACTGAAGAGATTTTAATACAGACTAGATATTAGATAATATTAGAAAACTGCTGCCAACTGATAGTTATATAATAACAGTGTTCTGGTTAGATGGGAAAATGCCCAAATTTTTTTACAAATACAGAATAAAGAAATTGGAGTGAAATGTCATGAGTTCCATAATTTATTTTACATTACTTCAGAGAAAAAAATACATGGTAAAAAGTTAATGTAATGAAAAAAGTATCTAGGCAATGATCATCAACAGCTGCTAAAAACCCGCTACGCAAAAGCTTGTTGGGAAATTTACAATGGATGGATCAAGCTGACTGGCAATACCTAAACCCACGGATCAAACTTAATCCCAAGAAGACAGCCAACCATTCACTACGTCTCTTGAAGAAATGCAGTAAGGAATCAACAGAAACTAGCATGAAGGATTCTCCAAACCACCACCACCATCAGAATTAACCTTGAGGAGTGCCTGGGTAGTTCAGGAAGTTAAGCATTCAACTTCAGCTCAGGTCATGATCTCATGGTTCATGGGTTTGAGCCCTACATCAGGCTCTCTGCTGTCAGCACAGAGCCCGCTTTGGATCCCCCATCCCCCCCACCCCCACCTCTGTCTCTGCCCCTTCCCTCCTGGTTCTATCTCAAAATAAATAACTTAACTAAAAAATAATAATAATAATCAACCTTGAATCTGATTAAGCCTCAGATCTACCTACCAATGTAAGAGGATATTCAAAAAGAGAAACATATTAATTAACCATCACCAAAGGGATGCAATCAACAAATGTGGGAAATTCTAAAGAAACAACACAGTTTTTTCAATAAGGAAACTTAAAGAAAAGGAGGGAAAAGAAAAGAAAAGAAAAGAAAACTACATATTAAGATATTTAAGAGACATACCAACCAAATGAAATGTGACCTCATTTGGTCCTGACTTGAACAAACCAACCACAAAAACATTTATAAAACAAATGGGAACAACACTCACTGAATATTTGCTATTAAGGAGATATGAAATTGTGAGATGCGACATTGGATGTGTGGTATTGTTTTTTCTAAATGCTTACCCACTACAGATATATAAAAAAGTATTTACAGGTGAAGTGATACAATATCTGGGACTTGCTTCAAAACAATCCAGCAAGGTACAGGGTAGGGGGACAGGCTGTTTGGTGGCACAAAAGAGGACACAAAATTAACCATATGTTAGTAATTAGCTATAAGATGGGTACATGGAGATTCACTATCCTACTTTATGTCTGTATACACTTCGATTAAAAATTAAAAAAAAAAAAAGAAGGGAATGAAGCATCTTCACCTAATTACAGAACCTTTTTCACCTACCACCTCAAATAATAAATACCAACCAACCAAAGTAAAGTAAAATAACACTGACAAGAGAAAGTCTGTAAGGCCTCCGCCACAAGCCTCACAATGTGAGAAGATTCTGGTGAACAGCAGTGTGAACCCAAACCCAACTTTTACAAAGTGCACTGAACATGAAGGGGAAAAACTGGGTTGGGGGTCATGGGTGTTCCTTACACTGGGTTCCCTATTTGTACATCTTAAGTTCCCATGATAAAAAGTGATGACCACAGAACACATTTACTTGATTTTCCGCATATATCGGTCGCTTTGTGACTTGCTGTCTTCCCACTTTTATCCTTTTACCCACAACTGCCAAGGGAGGGGGCAGGGGAGAGGAGTCACCAACAATACTTGCTTACTGGGTGGGAAATTTAACTAGCAAAACTGAAATGTTTCCATATTGCGCTAGAAAAATCAAGACTGGTTTTACTGTAAAATGTCTCACTCCAACTGAAAACCTGGTTTGTGGTCTGTGGAAATTACAAAGGCATCTGCTTTTTCCCTTTCTTTTTTGGAAAGGAAGCTGGACTAAAGACTCTTGTGTAATTTGTATTTGGATGTGGTGTTTGCAGAGGATTATGATCTTCCCAAATTTCTAAGTGGTTCCATCTGTTTTTATGGGAAATTTGGCTTAGAACGACTTTAGAAAATGAAGACCCAAGTAAGGAATCCAATCGCCTTTACAATTAGTCCTCATATATTAACTGAGTGGTTAAGAAGTAACAGAACCAATGAAACATTCATTGGGAAAAAAAGTGTTTTTTAATTGAACGTGGAACTGATAAAAAGCCTCTGTACATAACTCTCAATTTACAAAACAGGAACAGGTTAAAACTATGCCATGGCTGGGGACTGGGGGGAGAACCTGGGTAGCTGGATCAGGTAAGTGTCTAAGTGTCAGACTCTTGATTTCAGCTCAGGTCGTGATCTCACGGTTCGCGTGAGTTGGAGCCTGAATGTGGGGCTCTGTGCTCTCAGCACAGCTGAGGGGATCCTCTCTCTCCCTGCCCCTCCCACACATGCATGTACATGCATGTGTCCTTTCTCTCAAAAACAAAAAAAAAAAAAAAAACTATGCCACAGGGATAAAATCAGCAAAATAAAAAATAGGAATGATATAGGACAATCCAATTTCTTAAAAAATAAATAAACTACAAGTAAATATAAAAGAGAAAAGGAGACAGAACCTATAAAGAGAATCACTAATCACAATGTGTGCACCTAATTTGGATACTGATTCAAACAAAAAACTGAAAGAAAACAAAAACTGGAAATCTGAATACAGTGAATATTTGATGATATTAAAAGTTAACTTAATTTGTTTAGGTGTGATAATGGTATTGTGACGTTTTTCAAGAGTCTTAGCTTTTAGAAATACATACCGAAATACATACAGGGGCACCTGGGTGGCTCAGTTGGTTTAAGCATCTGACTCTTGATTTCAGCTCAGGTTATGATCTCATGGTTGGTGGGTTCAAGCCCCATGTGGGGCTCTGTGCATGCAGAGCCTGCTTGGGATTCTCTCTCTCTCTCTCTTTGCCCCTTTCCCATGCTCTCAAAATAAATAAATAAATTTTTAAAAAAGAAATATATGCAGATGGAACAAGATGCCTAGGATGTGCTTCAAAATGATACAGTTGCAGGTAAAGTAAACAGAGATATGGATAAAAGCAAGGTTAGCCACGAGTTGATCACTGGAGTTGATCACTGTTAAAGCTGGGAGATGGGGAAGTACTGGGTGGGAAGGGTCATCATCATACTATTCAATTTTTTTTTCTTTGAGAGAGAGAGAGACTCTCAAGCAAGCTCAGCATGGAACCCGACATGGGGCTTGATCCCATGACCCTGGGATCATGACCTGAGCCTAAATCAAGAGTCAGACGCGCAATTGACTGAGCCACCCAGGTGCCCCTCGATTTACTTTTGTACATATTTAAAACTTTCCAAATAAAGCTTTTTCATTAAAAGAAAGGAAATGACAAAGTTAGCTTATGAATTTTTTAACTTTTTAAAACACTGTAACATCTAAAAAAAGAACAGTGATACATTTTCTACCTAAAGTAGAATATTAACAAATAAATTTAGAATTAGTATTTTTCCATCTTGAAATTGTCTAAAAATTTCAGCAAGTCACAAAATGAGAATTATAAAATCTAAGAGTTGGAGGACACCATGATGGCCCCAAAGTCCAAGTTCTCAGCCCGTGAATCTTCCTCCCCGCTCCCAGCAGGCAGTTACCAGCCTCTGGCAGAGGTCCTTCAAACCTTGAGAAAGTCACTTCCTTCCAAGACAGCCCACTCCATCCTCTGCCTACTCCAACTGTCAAAAAGTTCCTCTCATACCAAAAAGGAGATTTCCCTTCTCCAGATCTCAGTTCTACCCGTGGAAAAAGGGTTTTTCAAACACATTCGTGAGCTGTGAAATCAAGCTGGTAAATTGTTGACTGCCATTTTTATTATTGTTGTTGTTATTATTACGCAGAAAAGAAAATCTCAGAGTGAACTGCACGTAGTAAAGCTCAAGATTTAATTTATGAAGCTTGTTTCTGTTCTTTATGTACACACACATCTAAAAAACACACATAGACTTCCATACTGATAAAAGAGCCAAGATATCCAATCTGTGTCTTATGGTACCTTTTGTCAAGGAAAAAAAAAAAAAAGTTAGAAAGAAAGCCAGTGCTCAAACCATAGCTCTCAAAACACCTCAACAAGTTGCCCACCCCAGCAAGCCCTAGCCCTTCAGTTATCTCCAACAGCCAGTGCCTCATGGTGCTATAGTTTCTCCTAACCTCAACATCCCAGGCAGCCTTCCAGGCACAAGGCTTCAGTTTGTCTAATCTTCCACTGGTTTTTATCGAACAAATATATACTTAGTCCATACTACACAGCCCTTACAATGCAGTACCTAAAAATTAACAATATATTCCAAGTCAAAACAGAATAATCAATTACAGCCCACATTCCGCCTTAAATATTTCACATATTCATTTAAAAACATCCTTTGAGATACAGGTAGAGACATCCGCTAAGTGGAAAAGACTAAGCCTAGAAAGAGAGTTGAGTCAACAGATTATGATGGCAGAAGAAGTCTTGGGTGACATAAAATTAGAGAGGAGAGTCAAAGGACAGAACCCCAGGATACAGGGAAAAGCTGAAGGGACAGTCAGAGAAGTCTTCAAAGAACAGAAGAAGTAGAACAAAGCACTGCAACATGTCAGGAGAGAATTTCAAAGACAATGCTGGGTCAAGAGTATCAGAAGTAACACAGGGGAAGAAAGCATTCAATAGATTTGACAACAGGGTCATCCACTACCTGGAAAAGAGCAATTTCAGAGGAGTGGTAAGACTCCATGTCAACGAGCCTCGCACTGAGGAATACAAACGCATGTACTACTTTTTAATAAAGCTTCATTCACACTGAAAAGAAGGCCAAGACTGTGCTGTTTTAGAACTCTTTCAAGGAGCTTACGATTAAGCAGACTTAACTTTATTTCCAAAAACTTTCATGTTATTTATTTCAACCAGTTTTGTAACTAACAAGACAATCTGCATATAGCTCATTAGGTTTCCCTGCAAATGCCCATGGAATCTGTAAATCTGATTGGGAGTCCTTGTCTGTCATCATAAAAACCACTTGCAAAAAATACTTTAGGTAGGAGATGACCAAGGCTAAAATTTCAGTGACAATCACCACCACAGACTTCCCACCACAAAACAGTTTCCTCCCAAAATTGCTACAAAGATACCATGAAAGCTTTATCAAATGTTTTGCCAAAATCGTATGTCTATGTTTTTCCTCTTAGAAAGGGCACTTTATTATAATTTTTAATTTTTTTTAATGTTTATTTATTTTTGAGAGAGAGAGAGACAGAGGACAAGCGGAGGAGGGGCAGAGAAAGAAAACGAGACACTGAATTTGAAGCAGCCTCTAGGCTCTGAGCTGTCAGCACAGAGCCCAACACGGGGCTTGAACCCACAGTGAGATCATGATAGGAGCCAAAGTTGGACGCCCAAGGGACTGAGCCACCCAGGCACCCCTAAGGGCACTTTAAATTACCTTCTCCATCGAGACAAATGAATGAGCCACAGACAACACTTCACTGGATCAGGACTTAATTCAGGGCACCTGAACCATTAAAGAAACAAACATAAGAAGCAGTATCGTTTCCCCAATGTCACACTTAGGAATTGGTGAACTGGGACTTGGCACTACAATTTTCTTTATACCCTCTGCTCCTTTCAGGAAAAAAGGAAGAAAAAAAAAAAATTATCAGTTACCTGGTTTGTTAAAATTCCAGTCACTAAAGACCCAAGACAAACTCCCACAAAAGTTTATTCTTTTCAGGACAGATCAATGATGGCCGAAGTTCCACTCCACCTGACACTTCCAAGGTACTCAAGTGAAGACAAGAATTTTGATCATTCAGTGGTACTGTGAACTACTGACTTCAGCAACTCGTCTATGACTTGTCAACATTCCAGTTGGACTCAAATTTCCATTTAAAAAAACAGCAGGGGACAAGTAAGACAGACCTCAGTAGTTACCGTCTTACTTTCTGTATGCTTCCACTTTTCCCCCCTTTCTCCTTTATAACTAAAGCCAGCAAAGGAACAAGTGTCATTCTCATTAACTGCTTTCCAGTTTCTGAATGAAATCTACCCCTTGTGATCAAATTAAAATTATACACTAATGCACTAGTGGAGTACTGGCTGTGGGTCTCCTCCCTGGGGAGGAGAATGCAAGTAGGACTAGGGTATGAAGAAGGAATTTAGGGATAATACAGGACAGCAGTTATGACTGTAGGGTCTGGAACCAGACCACCTGGGTTCAACTCCCCGCTCTGCCATTAATTAGCTGAATGAACCCGAGCAAGTTATTTAACTTTGTGATGACTCGGTTTTTTTACAGGTAAACCTAGAAAAACAGTACCTACCAGACTGGGTTACTGTGGGGATTCACTGAAAAAATTAAGCAAAAGTGCTCACAGAACAGTATCTGATACACACTAAGTATTCAAGAAATGTTACCTATTATTATCAATATTTTTGAATTCAATATGTAATGTCTTTACAAAGAAAATAATTAAACTACATTTCAATAAGTACATATTAAACTAATTCAATACGTAATGACTTTACAAGGAAAATATACTAAGCTGTATTTTAATTAAAAGTAAAAATTAGGGGCGCCTGGGTGGCTCAGTCGGTTAAGCGTACAACTTTGGCTCAGGTCATGATCTCACGGTCCATGAGTTCAAGCCCCACGTCGGGCTCTGTGCTGACAGCTCAGAGCCTGGGGCCTGCTTCGGATTCTGTGTCTCGCTCTCTCTCTCTCTGCCCCTCCCCTGCTCATGCTCTGTCTCTCTCTGTCTCAAAAATAAATAAAAACATTAAAAAAAAAAAAGTAAAAAGTAAAACATAAAATAAACTACCTCTCCCGTAGAAATCCTGCCTTTATTAGTTAGGAAAAGCACTTGAACTATTAAGTGATTATCAACCTCAGCTATAATGCCAACCTTTTGATTTATAAACAGGATTCATAAACTAATGTATGACCCATGTTTGAGGCACTTTCCTCTCTACACTGGCAGACAGACCATACACATGGCAGGTTGATCTGATTTTACAATAACTGTAGTCCCATTAAAATTCAGTCAGCTGAGGGGCGCCTGGGTGGTGCAGTCGGTTAAGCGTCCGACTTCAGCCAGGTCACGATCTCGCGGTCCGTGAGTTCGAGCCCCGCGTCAGGCTCTGGGCCGATGGCTCGGAGCCTGGAGCCTGTTTCCGATTCTGTGTCTCCCTCTCTCTCTGCCCCTCCCCCGTTCATGCTCTGTCTCTCTCTGTCCCAAAAATAAATAAAAAATGTTGAAAAAAATAAATAAATAAAAAAAATAAAATAAAATTCAGTCAGCTGAAAAAAGCAATGTTTCGCTTGGTCTACTTCCAACATATTGCCAACTAAACTATGCTAAGCGAAAGAATGAAAGAAAGAGAGAGGGAGCATGGGAGGTAGGAAAGGAGAAAAAAGAAAAATCTACAATCATTGAAGTCTGGTATAAACATAGGAGCCCTGGAAAAAAATGTGCAGAACAGCAACATTACCTTGAGAATATATTAGTGTGTGAAGATCAGCTCTGATTTGGTTTAGAAATTGTTAGGGTTTTTTTTACCACTCACTAAAGCATTTCCCATGTCCACAATGCTACATTCACATGAAACTGCTTTCATTGATCAAAACAATATTCAGATATTTATTCCAAAAACATGACAACTATACACGTGGCAAATGAACTAATTTCTATAATCCTACAAATGCAGCAATGAACATGAACTTTACTCTGGAACTAGGAAGTGCATGCCAAAAAGAAGGGGCAGGAGGAAATATCTTGCCTATATACAAATGAAACTATACAATGTCTAGAATTTGCTTTGAAATAATCCTGGGGGGGTGGGGGGGAAGGGTAGTATCAGGAGCGGAAGGGAAATATAGACGAAACATGACTGGCTGCGTCCCGGTAACCGTCAAAGCTGGGTGAGGGTACCTGGGGTTCGTTACACTACTATTCTCTCTACCTGTGAATATGTTAAACTTTCCATAATAAAAAGTTTATAAAGGACACTTCTCTGTAACTGACAATGGTACATTCCTTCTGCCAAAAACCACTTCAACAGATAATCAGATACAGTAAAAACAGAAAAACAGTAAAACCATGAAAAACAAATCTAACAACAAAAAAGGTCCTTAAGAAAAGAGCCACATCATCCTTCACTGCTATCATGTGTGCCATACAGAGCAAGTAACACATAGATCACGGATCTACAGAATGCTCGAATCTCTGCCCTCGAGTCTTTCCATTAAAGCTCGCAGCGCTAGGGATGAAAGCAAACGGGCTGCCATTAGGAGAAAAGCTGGAGCCACATCTGCACTACACATGCTGCCCACATCTACAGCTCTTCACTGCAGAGCCACAAAAGCTAAGAGTATCTTCAACATACCTTTATGTGTCTGTTTGCGGGGGGCGGGGAGGGGAGTAGGACAAATGTATTCATATTCCCATATGTGTGTAATGTAAAACAGACAATCTTGGCATTAAGGAAATTAAGACATAGGCTTTACCGATGTTGATTTTAGTGGCTAAGATCCAAAAACAGTTCTAGTTACAAGCTCATGGATAAACTCTTGATTCCTTTGTCAGTGGACAGACTCAACTCTTTTCATGACATTTTAACCTTTCCCACACACAATTTTTTTTATTTATGTAATTAAGAAAAACAAGAGGTTTCCTTTTTCTCCTTAAGAGAAGTGGATTATTTTTTTTTTTTTTCAAGGAAGGTGTTCATTCAACAGCTTTTCTACCTGAGTCCAAAAGCAATTCAACAGAGCACACTGGGGAAAAGTGAAGGATTATCAGAGTGAACGTGGGCTCCAAAAACAAAGGGTGAATATGCACCACTGGCTAGCAGATGACCCTGCCACATTTGCTTTTCAAATACTAAAGGAAGGCATTTGGCACCATTTTCCAATAATCCCACAGGACTTCTACTTCCCTGTTTTTTCAACAGTATCTCAAAATGTTGACACATTTATTGAACTATTTTTGGAAGATCTAGCTCTGTCTACCTTCAGGGCTCAAGATACAAATAGATGTGAGCTACAGGACAGACCTCTAGCTACAAAACTTGGCAGGCTTCCTGAGTTCTCCAAGAAAAATTCAATTGGCAACTCCATTAGCTGCAGAAGAGCACAGAGCAGAGGGAACAACTCTGGACACAAGGAGGCTTTGGCTGTGCCTCTATTATGAAACTGGATGACTCTGGGTAAGATTAACCTCTTCCTGACTCACTTTTCTTATCTGTAGAACATATGGTATGAAATTATTTTAAGAATCAAATGAGAAAATGTTCTAATGATTTACTCGGAAAAGAGAAAAAAAAACTTTACAAATTAAAACAGAATTAAAAAAAAAAAAAGAAAACCCTTAGAAGTCTATGCCACAAGCACCACATACAGTTTTATGCTGTTATCTATTAGGAGAAAGGAAAAATGTACCAATGACCTTGATGAAGAAAACCATATTTTGAACACATTCAATGTTTCTCAAACTTCACTCTCATGCCAACTTCAGAGTTTTTGCCAAATCCAAACTGTATTATTTACTGAATACTCAATCCTTAAACCAAGTTGCTTAAAAAATACCTACTTTAGCCTTATACTATGTTAATATCAATGAAATCATAGGTTTGAGGCACTTGTCTATTTTTCTGATGTACACTGACATATATATTTAACCATTAAAAGAAAAAGATTCATCTGTATACCACCTTAACTCATTTTAACGTACCACCACACCTTGGGGAAACGCTATCCTGACCTACTGCCCGCAACACCTTCTACGTTAATGAACAAAGTAGTGTATTTGAATGTATAAGTCTGTAAAACCCACTGAACAATTTAACCTGCCCTAACCACATGCACATATGAGTCTTCGGGTCTTCCAGAACTTCCTCAGACCTCCCAGCCACTACCTCATTCAGAACCTCCATTTTTGTTGCCCCAAACTCCATACACAAAAATCCCTACGTGAGTGTAGTAATAAAAGTTCTCACCCTAAAAGTGCCCTAGTAATAAAAGTTCTCACCCTGAAAGTATTTAACAGAATCCACGAGTTCAAAGTTCCTCTATATCACAGAATCAATATTCAAAGAATATTTAAGTATTTGGATGCGAACCACGTATCAGTCTAAAGATAAACTAAGTTACTCAGAAAACACTAAAATAACATTGCCATTTTGATACGTATTCACCAAATTTGTTTTTATTGTATATTTTAAAATCTAATTCAAGTTTACACTGTCAGATTTGAAAGCATTTGTACTGAACTAATTCTTGAAATACCACAGGGAAAAAAATAATACACCGCCTGAAGTCTCCCTAGGAAGCACTTGCTTGTACAAAGACCTATCAGTCATCCATTCCCATCCATGGTAGACCTTGGCCCAATCGCTCTTTCTCTTTATACACACACACACACACACACACACACACACACACACACACATTCATACATACATACATAACTAAAACTGAAGATAAATTCAGCATCTGGCATGAAAAAAGGACAATTTTATCATGGCTGCAGTCCACAGTAATCTTGGGAATTTTATTTTTATCAATTTAAAACCCTAAGTCAGTGGATTGAACATGAGTTAATTTCTGCGCCCTCCCAAAACCACACTAAAATGACAGTAAGGAAATTTTTTAAAAAGGGGGGAGGGGGACAAAAATAGGGAGGGGACAGGCTAGCAGATGAGATATATCAACAGAATTTTAGAAGATGGAAAACAGATGTACAAAGTAACTGACTTAGCAAAGAGAGGAAGCCAAACCTGAATCCCTGGCCTGGTGGGGGCTTGCAAGAAGCAATCCAAGTGCTGGAAGAGGCCCCGGGATCCTCAGTAAGCAGAGGTTCCAGATACCACTGAGGGCTGAGGTGAGAGACAGAGCCGAAAACAGGAGACCAGCTAGAAGCACATGGGACACTGAAACACCTCCTTCTCTCTCCTGTTCTCTCCAAACTTTTGCAGCCAAAAGACAGGAGAAGAGGTTCACTCTCTAGAGCAGCTGAAGGAAGAAAGTGTCCACGTTTAGGGAATCCAGACATAGAGGGCAGATGTGAGAGGTACACAGAAAACAAAGAGGCCCAATTATTGTCAACACATATTCAAAAAATGCAAAACAGACAAAAACATTTGTCTACTTGCAGTTTACACTCAGATGATAGTAATACATACTGTAGAAGAGAGAAAAGGAAAAGATTTAAGGGATGCTGGGGCAGGTGTGGGAGTGGGGCTGTAGTTTCAAATAAATGATCATGGGAAGCAAAGATCTGAAGGAGTTATGGGAGTAAGCCATGTAGGTATCTGAGGGAAAGCATTCCAGACAGAGGGAAAGCAAGTAGAAAGGGCCACCAAGTAGGGTAAGATTGGAGATACTACAAATATTTAAAAGAGGACATTGCCAAAAAGAAAATTCAGTGACCAAGGAGCAGCTTAGAAAATAGGAAAACAAAAAAATTCAGTAGAGAAGTTAGAAGAGAACACTGAAGAAAGCCAAAAAGTCAACAAAAAGACAAAGAGAAGGTATGAGACTAAATAAATAAATAAATAAATAAATAAATAAATAAAATTGGAGCATCAATCTAGAAAATTCAACATCCAAAAATAACATAAGTTTCAGAAAGATCGGAGAACATAGAGGGAGAAATTACCATGGAGGAATATTTCTAAAGGACAAGAGTTTCCAACCCGAAAGTACAATGAGTAGAAAAACCTCCCACACCCAAGGCACACCATTATGAAATTTCAAAACACCAAGTTCAAAAAGAAAATCCTAAAAACTTCTGAGGAGAACAAATCAGCCACATGCATAGAAGCGGGAATTAGAATTGTACTGCTTCTTCTGGATAGCGCTGGGATGCCAGAACACAACAGAATAATGCCTTCAAAATTCAAAGGTTAAGTAATCACTCATTTAGAATTCTATACCCAGCCAAACTATAAAAGCATTCAACTTAAGAATACAAAAAGGCATTTCAGGTAGAGCATGCAACTCTTGATCTCAGGGTCATGAGTTCAAGCTCCATTTTTAGGTGGGGAGCCTACTTCAAAAAAAAAAAAAAAGGCATTTTATGAATGGAAAAAAGCTACTTCAAGACATGCAAGGTTTCAAATAATTCACCTTCCATGTGCACTTTCTTGGAAACTACTGGAGGATAGAGTCACGTAAAGTAAGACTTAAGAAAGAGGCATGGAGCCCAGTAACCTGGGAGCACAGGAAGAGAGGCAAAGGTACATCCCAGAATACAGCTGTACAGTAGCTCCAGAAATAAATCAGTCTTGCAGGATGGAAGTTTCCTAATCTCAAAAATAAGAACAGAACTAAATCAGCCGTTTTTGAACTTCTGTTTCCCAAAAACCTTTCAAAAACTGCTCCCAAAAGCTTTGTGCAGTGGCAGCATAATAGCCAATGAGATTTATCCAAGGAGTGATTATTGCTAATTGAAAAACTGGGGTGCCTGGGTGGCTCAGTCAGTTAAGCATCCAACTTTGGCTCAGTTCATGATCTCGTGGTTCATGGGTTCAAACCCCACATCAGGCTCTGTGTCAGTTCAGAGCCTGGAGCCTGCTTCAATTCTGTGTCTCCCCCTGACTCGTGCTCTGTCTCTCTCTCTCAAAAAAATGAATAAACATTAAAAGAAGGAAAAATTTTTAAAAACGAAAAACTGCTCCCAAAAATCTCTCTCTCTGACATTCAAGACACACACACACACACACACATATATATACACTTTACTAAAGTCTCAGGCAATTCGTAAACCACTGGGCAGTACCTTCCCCACTAAACCCACTCCACATCAACTAAATAATTTCCACGCTCCTCTCTGGTCCTCTAGGTGAATGAATCTAAGGTATAAAAGAACCTAAGAATTATGTGGCACAGTGTAAATTACATTTTAATTTAATGTCTTCAAGATACTGTGATGTGTATCTATACTGGTAGAATACACAGGAAACTCAAAAATATGATTAAACTCAGCAGTGCTGTTATCACGGTGTTAGGTCCAGCTCAACAGGAAGTCTAGAAACCTGAATTCAGTGCTTAGAAAAGATGATTAGGGAGCTGGTAATCAGACCTATATGAAAACTTTCCAAAATCACAGTTATCTTGGAATAAGGCATTTGGAAGGTAATGTAAGTCCTTATGTATTTGAAAATTCTTTTCAAAGAGGTTGATAATGAGGCCATAAAAAGAGGAAAGCAAGACCAAACTGACTTTTCAGTTGCAGCATGAAAGCCTTAGTTTAGATACAATGAACTTCCATACCTGATATAGACAATAAGATCCTACAGATGAACAGACAAATCCCTTTGAGCAATTTCCATGCCCTCCCATTCTTAACCTAGAAAGAACAAAAACCATCCCAGTGACACTGAAATTAGTTACATGTGCAAAACATTAACTTGGCTACCTAAAATCTTACTGATGCTATTTCTCAGAGCAAATAAAAAGATAATTCTTATTCCCCAAGATGCTCCTGGGTAGCTCAGTCAGTTAAGCAACCAGCATCAGCTCAGGTCATGATCTCGCACTCCGTGAGTGTGAGCCCAGCATTGGGCTCTGTACTAACAGCTCAGAGCCTGGAGCCTGCTTCAGATTCTGTGTCTCCCCCTCTCTCTGCCCCTCCCCCACTCACACTCTTGTGTGTGTGTCTCTCTCTCTCTCTCTTTCTCAAAAATGAATAAACATTAAAAAAAAAATTTTTTTTTAGAACCATCCGACTTCAGCTCAGGTCATGATCTCACAGTCTGTGAGTTCAAGCCCCGCACCGGGCTCTGTGCTGATAACTGAGCCTGGAGTCTGCTTCAGATTCTGTGTCTCCCTCTCTCTGCCCCTCCCCTGCTCGCACTGTCTCTCTCAAAAATAAACATTAAAAAAAAAATTTTTTTTTAATTCTTATTCCTTAAACATATCCCGTATTACTATAAAAATCATTTGGGGGGGGGCATCTATATACATTTAGACCTTTATGGCTCTATGTGCTGAAATGAAAAAACACTAATACATACAGCAGTATCTGTGAAATGAAAACGATTTCTGTTTTAAAAGTAACTGAGAATATGAAATTAGCCCAATTTCAATCTTTAGGGAAAAAATCCAGAAGCAGTATGTCATAAACTATTGTGCTTATACTAACAGGTAAGAGACATCACTTTAAAAATAAGAAAATTGAGAAAAGCACCAAAATTCTCATTAAAATAAATACTATCCCAAACACTGGGTATTTAGAGAAACTTTATATTAATTATCTACCCTTCTAGACATGAAAAACACATCTAAGAAACCCACACAGGTCTCATTCCAAACACAGATCAAGGGGAAACAATACCCACTAGCAAGAAAAGCAAATCCCCTATATGAAATATTGCCTACATGGCATTTCTACATGAACTAGTACCGAGCTCCATGTCAACTCCAACTTTCAAAGAATCCTCACTAAAATCACCTCCAAAATATTAAAGGTTCAATGAACAGATTTTCAAATGTATTAAGTACAATGTTACAGACACTTCACATAACAAATATATATACACATATATATAAATATATTCCCTCTCTCATATAAAATAAACATACATACACACTTTACAGAAAAACTTTAAAAAGCACTGGTTCTCACTTTCTAGCTATTAGAGAGGATTCTTTTGTTTCCCTGTTGGCTTACCTATAACTTCTACACAACTCTAGCGTTTATACTTGGAGGCCATTCCCCTACAACTAATGACAGCAGCCATGACTCCATTTGAGATTTTAGTCTGGGGCACTGCCCAGTCAGACGAATGATAGATATCTTATGAATACTGACTTGCTGGTTTGTGCCAAAACATGGCATTCCCAAGGGATGCTCTGTCTGGAATCTGTGGGGGATTCATATACAAATCTTCTATTAACTCAGGCCTTCCAAAGAGTCTGGAAATGTTTGTGTGTTGGGGGAAAAGGACAAGGTCTGAAAGTGGATTTGCTGACTCCTAAAGGTCCAGCCCTGAAATTCCAAGATTCTATAAAAGGGCAGTAAATTAGGGTTTGGCTAGTATTTGCTAGACTACTGATGCCAGCATAAACATTTACTTACAGCTTTTAAATCTGTAAGGGTACCCAGTGGTTAGGTAGAGTAATTCTGAATCTGAAAAAACAAACAAGGCCACTGGAAATGTTTCTAAATAAAGGTGGGGCGGGGGATGTAGGCGCATTTCCTTTGTTTTCTCCAGTAAAAATACAGATTTTAGAAATGCAAATTTGACTCTCAGCAATATCGATCCCTATAAATTACTATATTGCCTTATAAAAATATTAGCAAGGCATGCTCTTCTAAAAAGTCCACACAGAGCTTTCAAAAACACTACTTCAGTTCAAAACAACAAAGAAAAAGGCCCATACTTTCCTGTGGAAACAGAAACTAAGTCAAATCTTTAAAAATATTTAGCATTCTACTATATAAAATATAAACCTCACGTTCCTAAATAAAATGGCAAAGATAAAAACGCTTGTAGTTCTCTAGCCACAGTAATATGAGAGTAGTGATTCAGAGCAAAACCTGATGTTAAACATAACTACACAATATTACTAATTACAGAGTAATTCTACCAATAAATATTTTGGTTGAGGACTGCTTTGTCATCTTGGCAAGTATTTTTAGTTGAAAGCAAAGGGTTGGGTAGTACACATGGACATGCTTATGATTTTTAAAAATCTATTTTTAAAATCTGGTGACTGGATAGGTCTTCTAAACTCGATTCTCTCGAACTGGTAATTTGGAAAGGGTAAACCACAGGAACATTACGTTAAGAAGCAAAGGACCCAGCAAGCTCACCAACTCAGATCAGCACAAAGCTAAACTGGAAACCAGCGGGAGCTCACAAATCTAATGACAGGCGCAGAGTCACTAACACCTGTATAGACACTAACTGTAGTAAAAGCTACCTCTCCAGATACAGTGAGAGCCAATGTGAATTTCCTTGTCTTACATTCGCACGGTTACTTTTTGGTGGCCTCTCTTCTGATGCATCCCCTAAATCGGCAAATTTGCTTCTTTCTACTTGGAATGGAATTTCTGATTTTAGTGTACACACCCAGCTGTATACATACCCAATTTTATAATACATACCCGGTTAACGATATTCCACAGCAGTTTAAATTTTTTCGCCAAAGTTAGTAATAATTTCACTGAAATTCTAACTTTGTTGAATTATCACATTTAATCCTTTTAAGCAATCCCCGTCCCATTTATTTTTTTTTTTTAATTTTTTTTTCAACGTTTTTTATTTATTTTTGGGACAGAGAGAGACAAAGCATGAACGGGGCAGGGGCAGAGAGAGAGGGAGACACAGAATCGGAAACAGGCTCCGAGCCATCAGCCCAGAGCCTGACGCGGGGCTCGAACTCACTGACCGCGAGATCGTGACCTGGCTGAAGTCGGACGCTTAACCGACTGCGCCACCCAGGCGCCCCCCCCCCCCCCCCCGTCCCATTTAGATACCAATTTTGAAGCTGGGGCTCAACTCACCCACCTGTTTTCTCTGGTAGGTCTTTGCACACAGTGCTCCCGCTATTTGGGACTAGAGGTAAAAGATTAAGAACTGTTATGACTAGGTCTTTCTTAAAGAAGGGTGTTTTAGAAGCAAAGAAATTGTCTCCTCCCATTACTCCAAATGAGCAGCCTCTTGTTCTCAGCGGTCCTTGTGCACACAAGACCACTACTGACTTCGGTGGGAATTCTGCCCAAGAAGTGAGGAAGACAGGATAGGATTAAATGAGCCCTAAATCCACACCATTGTGCCAAGTCATTACCACTTGTACAGTTCTCCAATAACCTCCAGGGAGTAGATTATCTGAGGTTTGGTAGTGGTTCTCAAATTGAATTATAGGACTGATCACTTGAGCCCTGCCAGGTGACACAGCTTCGCTCTTTAAAATTTCTGTCCGCCCGATTCACGTAGTCGGTGGCCCTTATCACAATCCAAGATTGCGTTGCAGTGCAGCCCCATCAGCCGCTGCAACGGCAACCCAGTGATTTCTCACAGCAACGAGGCTGCAAACAGAATTTGAACAGGATTAAGTGCTATTCGTTTCCCAGTAAAACCTATCCAAAGCCTGAGAATCCTACATCCCAGCTCCTGCGCGCCAAGAAATTGACTCGGTTTCCCTCAAGTGCTAAACCCAAGGTGAAACGTGACAGAACGCCGGCTAAAATGCTAATTCTCACATTATATACAGTTAGGGAATAGAGAAATAATGCACTCCGGGAAGAGAAGGGAAAAAAGGGGGGAGAGGGGCATAAAGAGGGAACTGAAGAATATGGAAGAATATAGGGAAAACTGTAAGAATTATTAAAGAAAAAAAAAAAAAGCTTAAATAAGTACCAAGAACAAGACTCCTGGCCCAACGACGCCCCAGAGACACCATTTCGGAGGCAAGAAGTTCAAGAAACTGAGGGAAAGATGTGATTCAAAAAAACACATCCACCGCTCCTCTAGGGTTCCACCTTCTCACCCTCTTAAAAACAGGAGCAGCGGTTGTGGTGACGGGGAATTCAATTTAAGGTATCCTAGGGTCCCACAAGAGACCTCCCCTAAAAATAATGACTGTTGGCAAGAGCTCTTCTAATCTCTCCCAAAAACCCTGACCTCAGGGGAGGTGAGCGATCCTGAGAAGTGTAAAGACCGATGTCCCCCACCCCCCACCTCCACAGACAAGCCAGCTGCCTCGTTCGGTTCGGTTCTTCCCGTCTTTCCCCCGGCAGCTCACCTAAAACTGCTCCCAGCCCTGTGTCCCCAGCCCCGGCGGAGGCAAACAAGCCATCCGTGCAGAGACCGCCTGCGTGTGGGATTGTAAGGACCAGAGCGCAAGCGTGCGCCCCTCTCCGCAGCGGCCCCGGCCGCCGGCTTCCTCGGGGACCGCAACGGGGGCGCGCGCGGGCGGACGCCCGGCCGGACGGCGCGGCGCGTGGGGCTGGCGCGCCCCCCTCGCCCAGCAACCTGCAGAGCCCACGCGCGCTGCCTGTCCGGGAAGGCGCGGCGCCCTCGCCCGCGCTTCCTCACCCCAAATCATCCCCCTGAAGGACGCCGCCGCCCCCTCCCCGGAGCCCCCGTGCTGTGCTCCACGCTGGGATCGGCTCCCTCTCCGCGGCCCGCGCCCGGGATGGAGCCGGATTCCTTCTCCAGCCTCTCAGCGGGGCCCTGGACGCGCGACCCTGAGCCACGGCACCTCGGCGGGACCGGCGCAGTCCTCACCATGCCCCCACCTCTCCCGGCTCCGACCAGACGTGGCTCCGGCTCCCGGGAAGGGAGTTACGGGGGACCAAAGCGGAGCGGGGAAGCGGGAATCCGGCCTGGAGCAACAGGACCCGGACCTCGAGGCGGGAATGGGGTCCGGTAGAGAAGAGGAGGAGAGGAAAGACGTAGCCGCAGAAAATCCCAAAGCCGGCCGCCCTCCCCCACGGTGGGACCGTCCCGCCACCGCTTCCTGCCAGGGATCAGCTTCCCAGCTGCAGCCAGAGGAAAAATCCGAGCCGCCCCTGCAGCTCCGCAGAGACCAGCCTCTCGGCCCGGGTTCCCCCGGCCCGGGCCCGCCATTCTGCAGCCCCGCAAGCCTCCTTACCCGGACACTGCACCTCCAGGGCTCCCTCGCTGCGGGAACTGGTCCCGCTCCAGCCCCTGCCGCCGGGCCGCCGCAACCGCCTCCTCCCTCCGCTGGGTTTCAAATTGAAATTCCCTGGCTGGGGCCGTCAGAGGACTCGGAGCGCCAGCCCCGCCCCCTCGCGGCGGAAGCCCCTCCTGCGCCCCCGCCGGACGCGCCCCCGGCGCGGAAACCCCCGCGGGCCTCGCCACGCCCCCGCCCCCAGGCCACACCCCCGGGGCGGCCCTTCCCGCGGGATTCGCCGCGCGCGGTGGCCCGGGTACCAGGGCTGGAAAGACGCGTCTCGCCAGCAGAGCTGCCCTGGTTAATGATGGCTATTGCCAGTGCGCCAGGCTTTCACCCGCCCTTAAGTCCTTCTTATCAAGTTTTAAAAGTTATTTCTCCAAAGTGCGTTCATTGACTAACCCTTTGTTGAACATCTATTCGGAAGCAGACACAAGGGTAGGCCCTAGAGCCTAGAGACACGGAAATAAGGAAAAGGGGGGCCCCCTCGGTCTAGACTGGAAGAAATGCTTTCGCAGCAAGAGCATTGGAAAGGAACCATTTATTCTTCCTGTGGGAGAGGCTGGAGGGATTGGGGAAACCCCACAGAGGAGGGACTTGTAAGATGAACCCAAAGTCTGAGTAAGATTTCTCCAGGCAGAGGCTGGGAGCCTGGATTGCAGAGCAGGACAAGGCTGAAGAGGCTGGAGACCTAGGTTGAGGCCAGTTGTGGAAAGACACACACATACACACACACACACACACACACACACATGGTACCTCTCAGTTCTTTTCTTTTATATAATTACACCACTTTCTGTCAGCTTCTACATATTTCATCTTTTCTTGACGTTGGCATATCAAAAAAGGATGTCCTCCAGCATCTGCCACACATGCACTTGTTGTTCTTTGCTTCCACCCTCTTCTATTGAGGGCTTTAGTGACTCTCCCTCAGCCAAAGTCTTTTCTAAACATAACCTTAGCAATGTCGAATGAAACTTCAGTTACAATACCTCCGTGTGCATGGTGCTTTTTAGTTAACAAAGCCCGTTCACATTTTTTGTCGTTTGATCCTCACAATAACTTTATAAAAAGGATAGGGCAAGTATTATTTCCAATACATGAAAGAGAAAATTGAGTCAGGAAGACAAACTATTTGCTCAGGTCCTGCTAGTAAGCAATAAACATAATAATAGCTAACATCTATTGTGTGCTTTATATACAAGGCATTGTTCTAAGTCCCTTATGTATGTGAACTTACTGAATCCTCCATATGCTAAGTACTCAAGTTAACTTAATAAGTCACACTAATACGAAAAGGAAACCTGATTAGCAGCTCTGATTAAAAGACCCAGGAATTTTATGAGACAATACTATTAGGAACTTGGAGGCAGATTTACAACAAAACTAACCAAACCTAAGCTTCAGGATCCCTCATTTCTACATACCTTTAAACTAACTGTATGTTTGTAAAATTTGTAAAGTTTGTAAAAAGCTCTAGAGCCCATAAAACCTTGATCTAGACCTGATGAAACCCTCTAAAATGCTAACGCAAAATAATAACATAAATAAAGTCATGGCAGATAAAATATAATGCCCTTGTCAGAGGAAATGATATCCCTATGTTCTCTGTTGAAGCATGTGAATCACTTCAGTAAGCTACCTTTTAAGTGGGATATTGAGAAGCTAAATTATATCCATAGATGGGTAGCCTTGATAATGTGGGAGCCTCCAAGATTTAGCCTAAAGAGATGATCAAAGGTCATGGGAAGGTTGTTATCAAATATCTAAAGGCGATCGTGTGGAAGAATTAGACATTGTGTCGTGGATACAGCCTTACAACATTTCAATGGAATGGAGCAGATTCTGTGATAACCTGGAAGGAACTGAAGGCAGAAAAATCAAATTCCAGGAGCTATAAGGAAGTGAAGAAAACAGATGGAACCTGGTACAATACAGATGTCAACAAACAACAGGTGGTATTCCAGGCAAGCAGGGAGGTCTTAATGGGAAGAGAAGAGGAGTTTGGACAGACAAGCAGGCTGAAGTCCTGAACAGGTGATATTCAGAGATGTAGGCCGGCTGGAACATTGGCAGCACACAGCAGGACCAGCAGGCTGTGGTTCAAGCCAGAATATTAATCCCCAGGAAAACAGACTGAGAAAAGCAAGGCCGGGTGTTCCCATTAGACAGACTAGAGTAACAGGCAAGGGACTGACGCGGAACAGGAACAGGAATCTAGGTTCCAGACCTGAGAATCACCATGTCCAAATTTAGCACACAGCCTCAGTCTTAGGCATCGTCCGTAAGCACGGCCATTCTCGCAATATAACTAGAAATTTACCCAGGACCTCCTTA
Organism: Neofelis nebulosa; assembly: GCF_028018385.1. Classification (NCBI taxonomy): domain Eukaryota; kingdom Metazoa; phylum Chordata; class Mammalia; order Carnivora; family Felidae; genus Neofelis; species Neofelis nebulosa. Next base: position 122,004,837 of record NC_080787.1, read on the forward strand.
AGCCCTTCCTTACCAACTCATTCACGGAGGCATGCCCCTAAGAAAACTTGATCCCACAGTCCTGGTGATTCATTCTTTTATCTTTGTGCCGCTGGGTGCCAAGCCCAACCAGGTGGAAGTACTGGACTGGCTCTGAGCTGAGAACCTGCCCTTCCTTTCCATGGTCCACAGGCAGGAAGACCCGACGATGTGCTCTCATGTTCTGTCTGATGGAGGCAATCTCAGAAATGCATGTATTCCCAGTTGCACTGCCATAAGCAATAAGACCACCACAAAAATGTCAGTAGGAGTCACTGTATCATAGGCTTCACCACTTGATATGAGTGGAAGATACGCATAAGGTTGGGAAGAAGTGTTAACAGCCATCTTGGTAAACATTTCACCACACAGGCCATGGTTTTCTAGTTTGGTATTACAGTCTGCCTTCCAGCAACCCTTCTCTTTTCCATCTACAGTAAAATTTTCCACAGGTTTTTCCTCAAAAGCATCACAAATCCTCCTTTTTATCTAAGCCACACTGACTGATGATAATCTCCTTTTGAAAGACTGCTCCCAACAATTGCTAATAACAAGTATAATATTCTCAAGCCTGCCAAACTGAGGTATTCTCTTAAATGTAATTGGAGTTGTGCCACAGACACCCCTGCTTCGTTCAACTCAATGACAGAGAAAGAGGCCTGGACGTGCTGATTCCCTTAAGCTGGAGCATGGTCTCCACACTTGCTCTCCTTGGGATCTCATGGTCAGTTGCTCCCTAGAACTGAAAGCAGAAATAGAACAGGCCCAAGGAAAAAAAAAATCCCTCCAAAAGCTACATTTGGAAAGAGTGAAACAAAGATGTATTATTTCAGTTTAACCATCTGAGTGTCATTATGTACCAGGCCTCATGCCATGCCTCTGGACATACAAAAAAAAACCAAAAAACGAGTGGTATAACAATCTCCACTATGGTGAAATTCAGTCTGGTAGATAATAAAGCTGGTAAAGGAATCAGGAATTCTGATTCCTATCTGAGCCCTCAAGTTGTTCTCACTACCTAACAGACAATATTTAGTCTCTGCCGGATGACTCTCTGTCATTTTACTGAAAGTATACATGAGGAGCACCTGGGTGGTTCAGTCAGTTAAGTGTCTGATTTTGGCTCAGGTCATGATATTGCGGTTCATGGGTCTGAGCCCCGCATTGGGCTCTGTGCTGACAGCTCAGAGCCTGGAGCCTGCTTCAGATTCTGTGTGTGTCTCTCTCCCTGCCCCTCTCTTGCTCATGTGCTCTCTCTCTCTCTCTCTCTCTCTGTCAAAAATAAACGATAATTTTTTTTAAAGGTACACATGAAATATAAGGATAAAACAATTTTTTTTTTTTTTATGACAACGTATCAGCATCATCGACACCCATTTTATACCGGTTCAATTCAGGCAGTAGTAACACAGAGCAAGTGTATGAAAGCTTTTATTTCACTTTGATTTTCAGCAGCAAATGAAGGTTATAGAACCTTCCATATGTGCCTGATATTCAGTGGGAAATGGCAGAGAGGCCAGAAGTAAAAGCTCCAGGCTCATTCACAGATATAAGTGTAGATATTTATGGAAAGGAGGAGTCAGTGGGAAGAAACTTATGAACATGGATCTCGATTTTGTAGGGAACAGGAAGATGTCCTACTATGGAAAATGTCTGAGACAGATGCCAAAATTCAGTGCAAATGGATTGGCATGTGATTCATGCCACAGCCCTGTGGTCAACAGACACGTAATCGCTGAGCTTTTTCCCTGAGAGTGACTGGAGGGAAGACTTGGTCAAATGAAAGGGAGTTACTTTACTTCCAGTACCCACTTACTTAGATATGGAGATTGGGGAGAAAAAATGACCTTGGAAGCATCATTGGACTTTGCTAGACAGGCAGAGGTAACACACAATCCCATAGAAAACTTCTGATGTGGCACAAGAGTGAGGGACCAATACTTTGGGCACACTGTGAGGAATCCTGCCTATACAGCATGATTTGTAAGTGGTCTCCACAGGTAGTCGTAAAAATCCACCAACAGCTACACCAGCTGTTGAAGAAACTGTTGAATAAAAGCATCAGGAGAAAAATTTTCGAAGAGCAGTCCTCTGGATTACATGGGCTTTGCCTGGGATATTTACATAACTCAGATCTGATTGGCTAGTTTATAAAATAGCCCCTGGAAATAGTGGAGACAGTGGGATTGGAAATGGAATGTTACCGTTTCTAAGCAAATAAATTCCTCCACTTGGAAAATGGACCATCCTAGGGGTCCTTAGTCTATTCAAAACAGATGTATGGTAAAAGATTGGTATTAGCAAGATACTGTCCCTCAGTTTGGTTTTGTGTGGTTCCCTGAGGCACATAAATGTATTCTACTTATTAGAAAACGCTTAGAAGGATAGGGATTCTAAGGTTATGTGTATGGCTTCTTATTCCTATTGCTTCCAATGACCCTACCCTCTCTGGAGGACTATCCTCGTGGAGAGTGCAGTCACTGAGAAGAAATGCACACCTACAGGGCACATGGGTGGCTCAGTGGGTTAAGTGTCCACCTCTCAGCTTTGGCTCGGGTCATGATCTCAAGGCTCGTGGGACCCAGCCCAGTGTCCAGCTCCGAACTTATGGCATGAAGCCTGCTTGGAATTCTCTCTCTCCATCTCTCTTTCTGCGCCCCCCCCCCAACTCTCTCTCTCAAAATTAATAAATAAATTTAAAAAAAATAGGAAATACACACCCAGAAAATGATAACAATGGACCGCTGGACTATATGCTTTATGATGGCAGGGACTTTGTTTTGTGTACCATTATATTTTAGTTCCAAGAACAGTGGCTCATATAGGCCTTCTTCAGTAAATCGTTGAAGGAATAAAAGCATGAACCTAATTGAAAATGTATGAGGTAACCTCTTCCCACATTTTGACAGATCTAGTGTTTAGGGAGAAATTCTCAAGGCATATACTTTAAAACGATGGATACAATATTTTTTGAAATATTTTTTAAATACATGACTAAGCCTGATAGAAAAGGGGAAGTAATTGTAAGAGGCCAGAACCTATGAGAAAAAGATTATGCATCACCCAGAAATCCTGTACGTTAAAATGAATTCACTGACAAGGTGGGACTTTGAGTTGTTTCCCTTGGGGGTGGGGGGTGGGGTCAGTATATGTTCTTTGTATGGTAAAACAGATATTTGCTGATCAGAAGGACAGATTATGGCAGAGGCAAAGCTACATGGTCACCAAACTATATTTTCTTTTCCTCTGGGAGCACAAAACTATCCACATTTTCTAGCCTCCTTTGTGGCTATGTGACTGGGTTCCAGCCAATGGAATGTGGGTACAGTTGATATAAACTGTTTCCAGCATGGCCCCTATTAAAATATCTCCTACACGATCCTTCACTCTCTCTCTTCCTTTGTTTGCAAGATGCTGAGGACCCAGAGGAAAACTCCAAGTTCCTGGGGGATGATAGATCCCCCAGAATGTAAAAAGCCTGGGTCCCTCAATGACTGTGAGGAGCAAATGTTTCCCCTGCCTCATTTATATCCATACTGGACTGTTAGCAAGAAATAAGTAAGAAATAAGCCTTTAGGGGCACCTGAGTGACTCAGTCAGTTAAGCGGCCAACTTCGGCTCAGGTCAATTCCCAGAGGAAATGAGCAGGGGAGGGGCAGAGAAAGAGGGAGAGCTATTTCTACATAACAAATGACCCCTGCTCATTGTAGCTCTCCCTCTTTCTCTGCCCCTCGCCTACTCATGTTCTCTTTCTCTCTCTCAAAATAAATAAATAAATTTAAATAAATAAATGCAAGCAGTTTTAGTGTGTGTGCTCATATCCAGTTATCTTAATAAACCCACTTTTTAATTTGTTTTTCTGTGGATTTTTTTTTTTTTTGGATATTCTATGTGCACTATGGTTGTTTTAAAATCTTCCCTGTAAACTCTTGGATACAGCTCTCTTTGGAAGAGCCTAATTTCCCTCCGTTGAGTGTGGACTGTACTTGGTAACTTGCTTTTAACAACATAGAATATGGGAGAAATGACACAGTGTGACATCCAAGGCAAGGTTAGAAGAGGCATTGTGGTTTCTACCTCGTTCTCTTTTAGATCATTTGTTCTGTGAAGCAAGCTGCTGTATCATGAACACCATGAAGCAGATCTATGGAAAGATCCACGTGAGAAGGACTGAGTGAGGCTTCCTGCCAGCGGCCAGCATGGAACGGAAGGCTTCTGCCAACAATCATGTGCAGGAACAACCTTGGAAGCAAATGTCCTTAGACTCCCAGTCAAGTCTTTGGATGAACTGCAACCTTACCTGATGTTGTGAAATATCGTACACCAAGATCAACCAGCTAAGCCACTCCTGAAACTCCTGGCCCACAGAAGCTGTGAGACAATAAACTTTTTTGCATTAATCTGCTAATTTCGGGGTCATTTGTTATGTAGAAATAGATAACTAGAATATACACAATTATGCTTTATTTGCTAATAATAATAGTTTTATTTCTCTCTTCTCAATCTTTTTATTATTTTATTCCTTGACTTACTATACTAGGTAGGATCACCAGGCTATGAATAAAAGTGCTGATAGTGTGTCTCCATCTCTCATTCCTGGTTTCAGAGAGATTTCATGTATTTATCATTGTTTGATGGTTACGACAGGCTATTTTTGTAAACATCCTTCATCAAGGTAACTATATTCCTTTCTATTCCTAAATTGTGAAGAGTTTACGTTTTTTTTAATCAAGAGTAGGTATTGAATTTAATTGATATAATAATATATTATTTATTTCCTTTATCTGGTTGTGAGGCAAATTTTATTAATGGATTTTAAAATGTTAAACCAGCTTTACACTCTTATAATAAATTCAACTTGATTGTATATGTTGTCTTCTATATACTGCTATATTCAATTTTCTAATATTGTATTTAGGTTTTTTGCATTTTAATTAATTTAATTAAAATTTAATTAATTTTAATAGTAATTGGACTATACTTTTTAATAATACTTTTTAATAATATCCTTATCAGGTTTTGATACGAAGGTTATGTTGGCCTTATAAAACAAGCTAGAAAGTTTATACTCATGTTCTACTTTCTGAAAGAGTTTGTGTAAGGTTGGAGTTACTTTTCCTGAGTGTATAAATAATTCATTAATAAAGCCATCTGGGCTTATAGTTTTCTTTGTGGAAAGGTTTAATTATGGGTTTGTATTTTTATTAAAGTCTCAGTAAGTTGCATTCTTTTCAAGGAATTCTTTAATTATTTCTGAATTTTCAAATTTGTAGATATTAATTGATCATAATGTTCTTATTCTCTTTTTCACGTCAAAAGTATCTCCAGTGACGTCCCTGACTTCATTCCTGACCTAGGTCCGTGTGCCTTTTCTCTTCTCTTTTTTCTTGATCCATCTCCCCAGGGACTTGTCAATTTTATTAGTTATTTTATTTTATTTATTTATTTTTTTTAATGTTTTATTTTTTTTATTTTTGAGACAGAGAAAGACAGAGTATGAACAGGGGAGGGGCAGAGAGAGAGGGAGACACAGAATCCGAAATGGGCTCCAGGCTCTGAGCTGTCAGCACAGAGCCCGACGCGGGGCTCGAACCCACGGACCGTGAGATCATGGCCCGAGCCGAAGTTGGATGCTCAACCGACTGAGCCACCCAGGCACCCCTTATTAGTTATTTTAAAGAAAATCCTTTAAGGTTATTGATTTTTCTCCATTACACAAGAGATTTCTATCGAATTAGTATCTGCTCTTATCTTTATTACTTTTTTTAGAAGAATTTTTTTAACATTTATTCATTTTTGAGAGACAGAGAGAGAGAGAGACCCAGCACGAGGCAGGGAGGGGCAAACAGAGAGGAAGACACAGAATCTGAAGCAGGCGCCAGGCTCTGAGCTGTCAGCACAGAGCCCGACACAGGGTTTGAATTCACAGACCACAAGATTATGACCTGAGCTGAAGTCAGACACCTGACCGACTGAGCCACTCAGGTATCCCTTTGTTACCTCTTTCATTAGCTGTTGTTCTTCTGAAATTTTGAAAAAGACACATAGATAATCAATTTTCAATACTTCTTTTCTAACATATACTTTTGTCACTACAAAATTCTCTCAGAACATTCCAGACATGTTGATGTTATATTTTTGCTTTCAGGTATTTAAAAATATTTTAGCTTTTAAATATTTCAAAATATTTTTAATTCAAAATCTAGGTGCGTTTTACAGTATTTGATATCAAGATTTATTGTAAAGCTACAGGCTGTGTGATATTGCTAGAAGGATACACAAATAGGCCACTGGAACACAACAGAATGTCCCAGCACAAACCCACACATCTTACATGGTCACTTGACTTTTGAGAAAGATACCACTGCAGAGAAATGAAGAAAAGATGTCCTGTCATTAAATAATATGAAGTCCATTGGATGACTGAACAGGAAGAGGAATGAATCTTGACCCACACTTCCCTCTATACGTAAAAAAACCAGTTGCAGCCAGATGGTAGACCTGTGTAAATGGTAAAACAATAAAGCTTCTTTCTGTGAGATAGTATAAAAGAATGCCTTCTCGATGTTGGAGGAGGTGACAATACCTTAGAATTAACACATGCATACACACACACACACACACACACACACACACACAACACTAACCATAAAGAAGCAGATTAATCAATTGTACTTTGTTAATATTAGAAATGCTTGCTCAGCAGGAGACACCATAGAGAAAGTGAAAGGCAACCTGAATGTAGAAGTAAATGTTTGGAATTTATTTTTCTGACAAAAAGTCAATGAAAAATGGGCAAAAGACATGGAAATTTGTATTCTAAATTTATATTCCAAAGAATATATTCATATTCAAATATGTGTACATAAATGCACCAGAAAATGTATGCGAATGTGCATGGCAACATTTTTTGTGTGTGTAACAGCCCAAATAACAGAATATCCACAAACAATAGGATTATGGCATATTCATATAATCAGTTATAGTACAACAATAAAAATAAGCAATTATAGCTATAAACAAACATGGATTTACCTCAACAACGTAATGCTGAACGAAAAAAGCCAGAGAAAAGAATGTATACTGTGCAATTCTATTTATATGAAGTTCAAAAACAGGCAATAAATCTATGGTGATAGCAATCAAGGATGATGGTTAATTTTGCCTGGGGGGTAATGACTGAGAGAAGGTTCTGGGGTGCTGGCAATGATCTATCTCCTGATATGGGAAGTGATTACACAGGTGTGTTAACTTTGGTAAAATCCATTGAGTGGATTTGTGCACTTTTCTGAATGAATGTTTTACTTTAATAAAAAAAAGTTTAATAAAAAAACAAAACGAAACAGGGCTGCCTGGGTGGCTCAGTTGGTTTAGCTTCCTACTTCAGCTCAGGTCATGATCTCGTGGTCTAGGAGTTTGAGCCCCTCATCCGCTCTGTGATGACAGCTCAGAGTCTGGAACCTGCCTCTCTCTCTCTCTCTGCTCTTCTCTCCCTCGCTCGCTGCCCCTCCCCCACTCAGACTCTATCTCTCTGTGTCTCTCAAAGATGAATAAATCTTTAAAAAAATGTTTAAAAAGATTTAAAAAACAAAACGAAACAAAAGCAAATGATGAGAAAAAATATAGATCTTTTGATCTCTAAGTGGTGGTGTCTCTCTGCTTTTATCTTATGCCTTCATAGCAGAAAGAAATAACTCCTCACACTGTGAATATATTTCAAATTGTCTTCAAAGTATTAAAGCCAGTTTTAAAATAGCATAGATTCTACCCTTAACATTTAGCTTAACAGGATTGATTTGTCTTCTTAACTCCAGCCCGTTAATTACTGCTAAGTAACAGCTTTTATTTTTATTTCTGAAAAAAATTTTTAAAGAGAGTAAAATGAAATATGCTTTTGTCCCTCTAAATTATAGATACTTTGTTTTCTTATTTGAATAAGTATACTTAATATTTCTTGAGAGCAGTTTTGCTTTGTATTCAGGAAGATCAATTACTGACTTTAAAATAAATATGTGGTGGAAATATATTTCTCTGTGTATAAGCTCGACTCCCAAGGTCTCTATTCTTTATTTTTAAACAACAAATCAACATGAATTGGATATGATAATTCTTGTGAGTAATGAAGAAATTAGGAGAGTGGTATAATTATGTTTGCGTGCATGTGCGCATCTGACAACATACATCATTCATCACGTATATATACTAAAGTGAGAAGCATTTTTTTAAAAATTATAGAATATGGGATGCATAGCTTCTGGGAGAATTCACCTAGGTAAAGGAGGGCTTGCCCTGCTATATCCTCCTTGTTATCCGTCAAAATACCAAAGCCAAAGCCAAAACCAAGAAAGGACAGAAGACAAATCAAGACAAAAAACAAAACAAAAACAAAAACAAAAAAACACAATAAGCTAAATAAACAGGTTCCCCCCCACCCCCCAGTTTGGTAGCATGAGCCTTTTGTTAGATCACAGAACAATTTTACTAAAGGGAATTGCAGGAGGAAAGGAAAGGATGATAAACAAGACCCAGGAAACAATGTAATACAAGGAACAGAAAACCACTTCTACCTGAGTATTAACCAATTGTCTGGAACATAATGGGCTTCATTCTCAGCAGGTGGAATTTTCTGCTACAATTATACTTACCTATTTAGTAATATATTGCCTGCTTTAAAATTCTTTAAGCTATATTCTAAAAGCCAGTTTACTATAAGAGGATTGAAGTCTTAGTTCTCAACCATTCTTACTGGCTTAGTGCTGTCTTCCAAGTCCCTCTGAAAAAGAGATGTGTGTTTTTGTACCTCCACCAATTCAGATGAAAAGGGTGACGATGGTCAAAAGAGAGAACACAAGCTGGACACTAGAGCTCCATCCAAAAGTGTGGTAGGAGGGCGGGTTCAGCTCATGCACTAAATGACAATGGCAACAAGTGACTCTCTGCTGTTATGATGCCATATTTAAATTTCAGGTTGTCCTTTTTATTCTCTTTATTTTCTGCAGCTGTAAGATACGGTCTATCTTTAAGACAAAAAAAAAATCAAATTAAAAAAAATTTCCCTCTCACTTTCAGTCATAAGTCTTTTTTTGGTATATTTTTCACTTTTATTTTTAAATCAAATCCCTCTCTCCAAGCTTCAGACTCCTTAGGATTTGGAGTGTAACCATTGTATCTGACCATCTCATTGATATTTCTCCATCCTTTTCCCAATCAGTTCCTCACCTTTCACTAACTCTTTACTATTCACGTTTCCAATCTGTTAATCTAGCCTTTTTACCTCCTGCCGGCATAGATTGTCATTCATTTTGACATTATCTCAAGGCCAATTAAATGGTCTAACTCCCTTACCAGTAGTCTGTGACTTGACCAGGCACTGCACTTGACCCTATGTACTAGAGAAAGTATCCTTTGATGGCAATAAGAATTTTCAGTATATCGAGTTTGCTGGAGAATTGATAACCATTTAAAGGAAGAGATAGGAACATGGGAAATCAGTTTGTCATGATTTCGGTTTCATTTCCTTTATAATCCTACAGAAAAGTCTATAATCCTGTCTTTATTATGAGACTATAACCATGTAAACTGCTTTGAAGTTATGACTTCAAAAAGGTTTTCAACATCATGGAGTCTAACAGGGCAGAGAAGACTTACTTTATTATAAGTCTTATTTAATCAGCAAAGGACTTTGACAATTTACAAAGTTTCTAAACAAAATTATCTAAACATCTGGAAGCTATTAAAGAGCTGAGGAAGTTATGCCACAGTTACATTTAGGAAGGTATTTTTATTATAAATTCCTTATAAAGTAAGTCTGTGAAAAACAAAGCTAAGTGACCATTACCACTTTACTCAGATTTCTCATATGAATTAAGCCTAGACATCCAAAAATATTAGGATTGAAATACAAGTTTACTCTTTGGGAGAACAATGACTTAGTACTCACCCTGCAATAGATATATAAATGTTGGCTTTATTTTTTTTTTAATTTTTTTAACGTTTATTTATTTTTGAGACAGAGAGAGACAGAGCATGAACGGGGGAGGGTCAGAGAGAGGGAGACACAGAATCCGAAACAGGCTCCAGGCTCTGAGCTGTCAGCACAGAGCCTGACGCGGGGCTCGAACTCACGGACCGCGAGATCATGACCTGAGCCGAAGTCGGCCGCTTAACCGACGGAGCCACCCAGGCGCCCCAAATGTTGGCTTTAATAGTAATGCCAAATGCCATTTATATACATTTTGGTGCATATGAGCCATATTAAAACACGACAGCTTTAGAGGTCAGCAGATTTAGCTTTAAATTCCAGCTCATCGCTTCCTAGTTGCATGAACTCAGGCAAGGTTTATCAACTCAGAACCATTATGTTCTCCTCTGTCTGGCATAGAGATACCCTCACAACACAAGATGATTAAGTGACCTAAAGCTGGAAGTGTCTAACACAGCACCTAGCATTGAGTATATGCTCTTTAAAGCTTTTCTCCTTCTTTCCCTTTCCTTCCATTTTGCGTCCTCCTTCCTTTCACTGTTGGTGTCAATATGTGACATTGGCTTTTCACTTCATGGTCTAAGGGGGCGGTGCATAAAGGTTGGGCTTTTTTTTTTTAATTCCCGTATTCTTTATATTTTTCCATTGTTACCAACTGCTTCAAACACTGGAAATCCTTAAGAGGATTCTGTGTTTATTTTAGGGACAGAAGTGTAGGGGAAAAGCTTTAAGAGAGTATTTTGTTTGGCAGTAGGTCATGGATTAAGGAAAAAACGCCGTTATCTACTGAACCCTATTCTGAGCCATACAATACCTTAGATTTATTATATCGGCTCATTTTTAGCCTCATACTCCTCAGGCCTGTCTGACTCTAACGCTCATGGTCTTTTTGTTCAAAAATGCCCCCATTTGCTTTTACACGTGCACCTAAGGGACAAGTGATTTTGTACAGTGTCAGCAGGAAAATGACTGTTGAGTTTTAAACCGCTGACTTACAAATGGATGCAGGAGGCCAGGACAGGTCTGAGTAGGGGGCTATTTAAAAACAAAAACTGAAAGGGGAAAACCCAAGGCATATAAATAAATCAAGAGCAGTGTTGCCTGAGCAACTGTTCGCTGATTGCCTGAACTGTGGAAAGGAGAGGAAAATAATAGCTGAGAATCAGAGCAAGGCCTGAGGCCAGGATGTACCAAATTCAACGCAAACTGAATCAGCTTAGGCTGAGCTGTAAATGGAGGGTGTACTGAAAGGAGGTTGAAAATATATCAAAGAACAGGGTGTGGGATGGACGATGCCAGGTGACTCATGATTTAAACCCCTAGAATACAGTGGAGCCCCTCCAAATTGGGGAGAGCTCTGTAAAGACCATCAATCAGGCTGGACAAGTTGGACTTTATAAAAGGCAACACTCTCCTACTTAAAGTCCGCTCCGGGCCAAATGTGTGTTCTTTAAGGAGTGTTCCTGCCCCTGTAAGCCATGCTTATCAGCCGGCTTTATCATACATTCGTTTTATGAATGATGATAGGAAACAGAAGGTATCGATTTCACAACTCAGTACATGTAGCTGTTCTTCTCTTGCGTGTATCTTTACAATGACTCCTGCTACTTAAAAAAAAATAATAAATTTTTTTTAGGGTAAGTAGCCAAGTTAAAAACTATTGTCCTTGTGTTTATCTAGAAAGTATGTCACTAAATAATGATGATTAACATTATGGATTCTGATCAGATAGATCTAGTTTAAGCCTTGGTTCTTCCCCCGTTACAAACTGTGTGACTTTAAGCAAATTACCTAACCTCTCTAAACTTGTTTTTTCCACCTGTAAATACAGGCATTTTTGATAGCTGTATCAATTGGAGATTGACAAACTGAGATGTCAGTATCATCCAGAACACTTCAGTCAGACCAAATCATCTAAGCTCTTCACTTTTTCACTTACAACTTAGATCCATAGGTATTGGCTTATTGACTGTACCTTCACAATATTTCCAGACATATTTTCTTTCAGCACCTTTGCTGCTCTTGTCTTGGTCTAAACTACCATCGTCAATCTCTTGGGTTATGGCAATAGCCTCCTAGCTCCTTTCAATGCTTCTACTCTTGCCTATGCTCCCCGCATACTTTTCTCAATGTCGTATCTAGTACTCGCCTTTTGAAGTAAAAGTCAGATCATGTCAATTATCAGCTTAACACCTGCCCTCCCCATAGTTTGCAATGTTACTTAGAGAAAAACGAGTCCTTAGAATGCTCTGTAAGGACTCACAGGATTTGACCCAGCCTGCTCTTCCCTGTCCTCATCCCCTGAGGCTCTCCCATTTTTTTATTCCACTCCAGCTCTTTCTGGAACACACATGCACAACTACCTCACATAGATAATTTGCATCTGCTGAGCTCTCTGCCTGGCATGTTTTTCTTTCCAAGGGTCGCAAGCTTGGCTCTTTCTCCTCCTTCAGGTCTTTATTCAGAGGTTACCTCCTCAGAGGGTATTTCTTTCATTACTCTACCTAATATTGCACATCTTTCGCTCCCTCCCTCTCTCTTTTCCTCCCTCTCATCCTCCCCTCCCTCCTTCCCTCCCCTCCCTCCTTCCCTCCCCTCCTCTCTTCCCTCCCAGGCTTCCTCATTCTTTCCCGTCTTCCCCTCCCTCCCTCTCTCTTCCTTCCTCCATCCTCCACTTTACTTTTTTTTTTCTTGGCTCTATCATCATCTACCATCCTGAATGTTTTAGTTATTTATCCTTATTTTTTTAACTAACCCCACTAGAATATGAGTTCCACAAAAGCTGTGATTCTTAACTGTTTTATACCTAGCCTGTAAAACAGTGCTTGGCAAATAGCAATTGCTCAATAAATAAATATGTCGGTACATATTGAACCAATAAGTGAATGATTAGAAAACCATGATGTGGCTCAGCCATGTATCTATACATATACCTGTTGGACATACTTCCTTGGATGGCATTGCTTTTAAGTGGAAACTCATTCTGATGTTCAATTCTGGCTAATGAGAAAACACCTCCCCAAAATGTAGCCCCAGCTACTGGAGTGAAGATTCTCCAAGGTCCAAAGAAAGCAGGGAAGGAAAAGGAAGCTTCTAGAAATTTTTAGTCAAGTCAGAAGATACGGAGGAAATGCTGTTGCCGACCCTCCCTCTACACACACAAGCAGAGCTGCTATCGGTTGGCAAGGGCCATAAACTGGGGGAAGAAGAGACCCCTTGTTTGGACCAACCAAGCATTTTGGGATCAGGAAACAAAGAACAAAAAGAGAATATCACTCACAAAGCCTCTCAACTCTGGAGCAAACTATGCATGTGGGAGAGAAATGTGGAAGGAAATCTCATCACAGGAGGGCACCAGGACTCCAAAACATTCTGTAAAAGTCTTTATAAATTTGAATGTTTTAGACTATTTTTGCATCTTCTCTTTATTCATTCATTCAACTCTAAAATTTTTACATAGCATAAATCTTATCTGCATGGAGAGTCTGGTGAACAGCTTGGAGAAGCTCTTCCCAGTGTCCCAGCCATTTACAGACGCTCCACAGGCTTTTACCGCTCATCTGTAACTAAAGAGTTGTTTGCAAAGAAAATGTTGAAATCATGAGTTACTTTTTTTCTCGCTACATTCATTATAACTTCTAAGAATATGTTACCATGGAAGATTTCACATGAGAGAGAGGCAGAAAAGTGAGAGAGATGAAGGCGTGAGAAAGATTAATCAGGTTAATAGCAAGCAAAGAAAGAGGCATTATCAAAATTTAAAAGGAATAAAATCTTGGGTAAGTTGACAGGAAGGAATAAGGGAGCTGGTGACAGTTCATCTACAAATCTTTTGGCCTAGAATTATCTTACTACATGCACTTCTTACAGCTACTAGAAGAACTAATATGTGATTTTCTTCAGTCTGAACAAATCCTTTTTTTATACTGCTCTTTATGGAAGACTATAGCATGAGTCAGAAATACCAAGAGCATGATAAGCTCCATCCTTTTGTGGCACCTGCTCCAACATTATGTTAATCATTGGTGGGTAATATTTAAAGCTGAGAATTACACACTTCCTACCGTTGTATCTAAAAATCTATAGTTGTAATACCAGATGCTGTTGATGAGATCATTATTTGTATTTTCAGACACTAAGTTTGACTTCAAAGTTTTCAGAAAAATAAATTCCAAACAGAGAAAGCATTACTTTTCCTTTAAAAGACTTGAGCATACTTACTGATATTAAAAAACAAACAAAAAAACAAACAAAAAAAACGAAAGCAAGGACATCATTTTATAGTGACTTCAGGCTGCTGATACATTCTAGAAACCTTTGTTAAATGGAATTTCCTTTCACTGTCGCCAATTTATCTTTTTTTTCTTAATGTTTATTTATTTCTGAGACAGAGAGAGACAGAGCATGAGTGGGAGAGGGGCTGAGAGAGAGGGAGACACAGAATCCGAAGCAGGCTCCAGGCTCTGAGCTGTCAGCACAGAGCCCGATGAGGGGCTTGAACTCGCAGACCGTGAGATCATGACCTGAGCTGAAGTCGGAAGCTCAACCAACTGAGCCACCCAGGCGCCCTTCCAATTTATCTTTTTATTATTAGTGGTGTGATATGTTTTACAACTACCAGGCAGCTTAAATCTTCATTCAGAAGTATCACACCTACAAAGACGAGGTTTTGTTTTGTTTTATGGTAGTAAAATATACATACAATTTGCCATTTTAAGTGCACAATTCAGCGGCATTAAGTACATTCACAATGTTGTCTAACCATCACCACTTTCATATCTAAAACTTTTCTATCACCCCTAACAGAAACTCTGTACCCCCTGACCATCAGTTCCTGGTAACTTCTAACCTATTTTCTGTCTCTAAGAATTTGCCTATTCTAGATATTTCATATAAGTGGAATGGTAAATTATTTGTCTTTTTTGTGTTTGATTTATTTCACTCAGCATAATATCTTCAAGGTTCATCATGTCATAGCGTGTCAGAAATTCATTATTTCTTAAGGCTGAATAATACTCCATTGTTCGTATATACCACAGTTTGTTCATCCATTAGTCTGGTGACGGACATTTGGGCTGTTTTCACCTTCTGACTATTGTGAAAAATGCTCCTATGCACATTGGTATACAATGTTTTGTTTTTTATAATGATGTTTAGTTTCTCCTGATTCAAAGAACTTTTTAAATCAACTGTTTGGCCTCTTGGTAAAATATAGCCCCACATTAAACCTCTAGTTAAGATTACTTAGCAAGTCAGGGGGCACCTGGGTAGCTCAGTCAGTTGAGCGTCCGACTTCGGCTCAGGTCATGATCTCACTGTTTGTGAATTTGAGCCCCTCATCGGGCTCTGTGCTGACAGCTCAGAGCCTGGAGCCTGCCTTGGATTCTGTCTCCCTGTCTCTCCGCCTGCTCACGCACTCGCTCATGCTCTCTCTCTCAAAAATAAATTAAAAAAAAATTTAAAGATTATTTAGGAAGTCATTTAAAAAAGTCTCTGCTTATCAAAAGACAAAACTCACAGCAGATCGTGGGCAATTTTGCACTGGTCCATGTTGGGCAGTAGCCTTCACCTCGGAGGCTGCATATTAGAAACAAAAGAACACCTAAGCTTTAATCCCTGCACCAGAACAACCAAATTAGAATCTGGAGGTGGACGAAGGCTTTGGTATTTTTCACCCTCCTCTCTGCACCCACCTACCCAGGTGATTCTGTTATGCAGCCAGGGCTGAGAACCTCTGATCTAGGCCAAATCTGGGATCAATCACCCACGTTGCCACTGGAGCCCTCAGAAAACATAGAGAAAGTCTTATTTTTTAGCCCAGGTCCTCTACAATTAGCAACAATAGTGTCATTCGTGTCCTACTGCTGTCAATACAGGGATTCAGTTGGCCAATTATGGCTACCAACACCAGGCTTGGATCAGAACACTACAAAATGAGTGGTGGCCTCTGAAGCCAGGATAATTGGACTAGTAAAAATAATTCAGTGATTTTTTTTTTTTAAGGGAGAGGTAAATGTTTTATCCTGTGTTATGGCCTGAATGTTTGTGTCCTCCCCAAATCCATATAGTGAAGCCCTAACCCCTGGTGTGATGGTATCTGGGAGGTAATTAGGGTTAGATGAGGTCATGTGGGCAGAGCTTGGTCCAATGGTATTAGTAGCCCTTATAAAAGAGGTACCAAAGAGCTTGCTCTCCCTCTCTGCATAGGCGCTGAGGAAAGGCCATGTGAGGGCATAGCAAGGAGGTTGCTATCTGCAAGCAGGAAGAGAGCTCTCACCAGGAACCACCCCTACCAGTCTTTGACCTGGAACTTCCAGCCTCCAGAACTGTGAGAAAATACATTTCTGTTGTTTAAACCACCCAGTCAGGTATTTCATTATCTCAGCCAAACCGACTAAGACACTGTTGGTACCCTACTCACCCTCAACGTTGAGCCTGAGTAACAAGAAAGGAGAGGAAGCCAAAAAAAGATGCTATCTTACGAGGGCTTTCTAAGGAGCCTTAGAAGTAGCCATTAAGGAAAGGAAGTGTGGAGCACTTGACCCACTGGCTCCTTCCCACACCACCCACGAGGCATTAATTCCCTCACACTTCCACTCTGCACTTCCTTGAATGCCAGGTAGGTTCCCGCAGACATCCCACCCTATGCTATCAGGGAAGCGTCATGGTTACAAACGGAAGTTAAACAATGCAACCGAGGCAAGGTGCTGTCGCCTGATGACTGTGTGACACTATTTGCTGCAACAATAGAGTAAAAAATGGGCAAAAGGATGTGAGGCAGGGAACAAGACATGGGCAGTGCAGGGAATTTCTGGATACTCTAGTGAAACCAGTGAGTTCCAGCACTCACTCCAAGGTGCAGTTGCAGCCTTCACTTGAAGACCCTCCCTCGATTCCAAACTGGAATTTGAGAGCTGGAGTTTGATTTTATTAGGAGAGCTGATTGGTCCTCTCACAATACACCATTGATCTACTTTTCTAGCATAGTCTCCACGAGTGACACATAGCTTTGGAAATACAGGTGTGATGATTCATTTTATGTGTCAACTTGACTGGGTCATGAGGTACCCAGATATTTGATTAAATTTCATTTTGACCTGTGTCTGTGAGGGTGTTTCCAGATAAGATTCACATTTGAATTGGTAGATTGAGTAAAACAGATTGTCCTCCTCATAGGGATCCCAATTCCAACCTGAGGGGTGGGGAGCATTCCCATACCAGCTGGGTAGCTTTTGCAATTCGACTCAGTTCTTATACTACATACCCTGAGATCACATCAGACCCCATAGGTTAAGGGTTCAATCCTACAAGACTGCTCCCCACTCTTACTTCAACCACCAGTCGCAAGCCCAGGTTGTTACCCCTGCTTCTGATTAATCCACTATAGATCGGAGGGCCCTATAACCTCCTCTTCAGGTTTGATTAATTTTCTAGAGCAGCTCAGAGAAGTCAGAAGAACATTTTATGTACTGGTGGCCAATTTGTTATAAGGGATATTACAGGATACATCTTGCTGACCAGATGAAGAGATGCATAGGACAGGTATGTGGGAAGGCACGTGGACCTTCTGTGCCCTCTCCAGAAGCACCATGATCCTGGCATCTCCAACCTGATGTTCACCAACCGGGAAAGCTCTCTGAACCCTCTCCTTTTGGGTTTTTATGGATATTTCATTACATAGGTGTGGTTGACTAAATCATTTGCTGTTGATGATTGAACTCAATTTGCAGTCCCTCTCCTCTCCCTGGAGGTCAGGGGGTGGGACTGAAAAATTCCAACCCACTGGGGTGCCTGGGTGGCCGACTAGAGCTCAGGTCATGATGTTGCGGTCCGTGGGTTCGAGCCCTGTGTCGGGCTCTGTGCTGACAGCTTGGAGCTTGGAGCCTGGAGCCTGTTTCGGATTCTGTGTCTCCCTCTCTCAGCCCCTCCCATGATCACGCTCTGTCTCTCCGTCTCTCAGAAATAAATAAATGTTAAAAAAAATTTTTTTTTTTAAAAAGAAAAATTCCAACCCAGTAATCACATGATTGGTTCTCCTGACAACCAGCACTCCCCACCCCCATCTTTAGGGGATTTCTATAAGTCACCTCACAAACTCAGTTGTAGTTGAAAAGGGCTTGTTATGAATACAAGACATGCATTTGTCTTGGATGGCTCTTAAGTGACTTCAGGAACTGAAGATAAGAGACCAAACATTTTAACAAAAGATCCTCCTATTTCTCTTATTACTCAGAAAATTCCAAGGGTTTTGGGAGCTCTGTACCAGAAACAAGGGCAAATATGCAAATATGTATACATACAAATATACATACATGCATTTAAAATCCAGGGGCACCTGGGTGGCTCAGTCACTGAAGCATTTGACTCTTGATTTCGGCTCAGGCCATGATCTCACCATTGTGGGATACAGCCCAGAGTTGGGCTCTGCACTGACTTCAAGGAGCTTGCTTGGGATTCTCTCTTTCCCTCTGTCTCTGCCCCTTCCCTGTTCTCTCTCTCTCTCAAAATAAACTTTAAAACTAAATGAATAAGTAAATACATAATTAAATGAATAGAATCCAAAATGTGTTTATTGGGATAGTTTCCCACTCATCTTGATTCAGGGTGCTTTCAGTGCTGCTTCAGGTTTGGGCACGGTTAAGACGGTGGTGATTTTAACCTGTCCTGGGTATTTCACACCCATGAAGTAGGAACCAGGCACTTCCTGTGTTTCCTCTTCTCTTCTGGAGAGGGATGAAGGAGATCTTTTGTAAGAGGTATGTTCTTGTGGGAAAATCGTCACTGTTGGAAAATGTATTTATTATAAATCACAATATCACACCTCCCCCAATATAGGTGGCCATCATACAGTCCCCATTAAGGGTCTGAATAAAATTTAAAAGGTGAAGGAAAGGAGAATTTGCTTTCCCTGCCTGGCTGTTTGAGCTGGGACATTGGTCTTCTGCTCCATGACTGGGACTTCCCCCACTGCATTCCTGATTCTTAGGTCTTCAGACTGAGACTGGAACTACTTCACTGTCTCTCCTGGGTTCCAGCCTGCTCACTGACAGTCATGGGACTTCTCAGCCTCCATAATCACACGATCCAGTTCCTTATTAAAAAATTGCACATATATGGGGCGCTTGGGTGGCTCAGTTGGTTGAGTGTCCGACTTCAGCTCGGGTCATGATCTCACAGCTCGTGAGTTTGAGCCCCACCTTCAGGCTCTGTGTTGACAGCTCAGAGTCTGGAGCCTGTTTGGATTCTGTGTCTCCCTCTCTCTCTGCCCCTCTCTTCCTCGTGCTCTGTTTCTCTCTCTCTCTCTCTCAAAAATAATAAACATTGAAAAAATTTTTTTTTAAAAATGCACCTGGCTGGTTCAGTCAGTAGAGCGTGTGACTCTTGATCTCAGGGTCGTAAGTTCAAGCCACATGTTAGGCATGGAAACTACCATACAAAAAAAAAAAAAAAAAAAAAAGAGCAAAAGAAATGCAAGATCTCAGGCCTGGCCATAGACCTTCATTAAAAAAAAAGAAAGAAAGAAATCATATGCATATGCTCCCGTTGGGTTCTGTCTCTCAGGAGAACCCTGATCAATACACAGGTCAGTTATTCCAAAAACAAAAACAAAAATATGAGAGAATTGTATGGGAAATAATTCCAACTTCCAACAACACAAGGCTAAGAACTACAACAAATCTGAAGGTATTAAGTCTTTATTTTTCATCTTTTAGTATGCAGTTATTTGAATCGCTTCTCTACCAGTTGCTAAAATTACTCATTTAAGGAAAGAAAGTTAAGTCTGCTGCATCTATTTTCTTTTCTTTTTTTTTTTCTTTTTTTTTTTAGTGTTTATTTTTAAGACGGAGAGAGACAGAGAATGAATGGGGGGAGGGTCAGAGAGAGAGGGAGACACAGAATCTGAAGCCGGCTCCAGGCTCTGAGCTGTCAGCACAGAGCCTGACATGGGGCTCGAACTCACAAACCGTGAGATCATGACCTGAGCCGAAGTCGGCCGCTTAACCGACTGAGCCACCCAGGCGCCCCAAGTCCGCTGCATCTAAATACAGAACCCACATAACCCTTTACCCTCTTTCCAACTCTTGGTATGAAAATATTTTAAATATTTATCATTTAGTTTTATATATGTATTTTAATATTTTATTATATTGCCTGCATCCTTCATGTTTATCTACTACTGTGTTTTCTTTCATAGACAGCAATTTCATGAATCAGGGATTGACAAGTTATGGTCCATGGCCTGTTTTGTATGACCAAGCTAGGAATGGCTTTTACATTTTAAATGCTTTTTTTTTTTTTTAAGTTTATTTATTTTCAAGAGAGAGGGTGGTGAAGGGACAGAGAAAAAAGAAGAGAGAGAATCCCAAGCGGGTTCCATACTGGCAGCTCGGAGCCCAGCTCAGGGCTTGAACCCACGAACTGCAAGATCATGACCTGAGCAGAAACCAAGAGTCGGTCACTTAACTGACTGAGCCACCCAGGCGTCCCCATTTTAAATGCTTTTTAACAAATCAAAAGAATAATGTTTTGTGACATGTGGAAATCATATGAAAGTCAAATTTCAGTGTCCATAAATATGTTTGTAGGAACACAGTCACATCTATTCATTTACATGTGATCTATGGCCACTTTCGCACTATGATGGGACATTAAGTAGCTTCAACAAAGACTATATGGACCTGCAAAGCCTAAAATATTTACAGTATAACTGTTTACAGGAAAAGTTTGCTGACCTCTGTCCTAGATAGCAAAAGGTTGCTTGTTTTGTTTCTTTTGTGTATTAACTGGCCTTTCTTTTTTTCTTTTTTTTTTTTTTAGTGTTTATTTATTTATTCTGAAAGAGAGAGAGAGAGAGAGAGAGAGAGAGGTAGAGTATGAACAGGGGAGAGGCAGAGAGAGAGAGGGAGACAGAGAATCCGAAGCAGGTTCTATGCTGACAGCATAGAGCCCAATGCGGGGCTCCAATCCATGAGACGTGAGATCATGTCCTGAGCTGAAGTTGGATACTTAACTGACTAAGCCACCCAGGCAACCCCCCCCCCCCACCTTTCTAATGAAGGTAATAATTCACATATGCCACTAGCATAGGTTTTGACTAAGTCACTCAAAAACTACTAGATAGGAAAACGTTTTACTAAGCTATTTTATAGTCTTTACAAGTCTAGTTCACAGGGTGTGCATAATAAATGTTTATCATGGGGCACCTGAGTGGCTCAGTCGGTTAAGCGAACGACTCTTGACTTCAGCTCAGATCATGAGCTCATGGTCGTGGGATTGAGTCCCACATCGGGCTCTGCATGGAGCCTGCTCTCTCTCTCTCTCAAAAATAAATAAATAAACATTTAAAAAATTTAAGTGTTTATCAGATAAATTAGTAAGTAAATAACTTGTGAATCTGATAGCCTGTGGCCTCAGCAAAGAGCTACAGAAAGACATACTTACGCCTGCTGCACATTTGCACAGAGCCCAAAGACACATCCTTCAAGAAGCAGTTCCATATCTGATATTACAGCTATTTCGCAACAGATTTATAGGACGTTAAAGTCAGGGGCGGGGGAGACATCATGTTAACTGGAGACAGTATCATAAAATAATAGGTCTAGAGGGGCAACATTTCATACAGCTGCTGACTTTAAGCAGGACTGTGTTTGGATCATTCCCAAAAGATAAACTTGCTCTTTAATAATAATAATTATTATCCAGAGACACTTTATAACTTCTTGCAGTTAAATATTTCAGAACGTCACAACCAAACTCTTAAAAATTACTTCCTATTCTTCAGCCTAATTCTTCATGCTGTAACGTAAGCATATTTTCGAGGCCATTCATTCAATAACTTCATAAATAGCATTTGCCATGAAGTTTTACAGTTGTGTCTCCCTTTTCCTGGTCACCTTATTTCTCAGTTTGGGGGCAGTGCTTGGTATATTTTTATGTGTTGAAATGTTATCACCACTTCTGGCATTCCTGGTACTCATAATGATGGGGATCATTAAACTGTGGTAGTAAGAATATTAGATTTGGAGTCTAAAAATCAAATGTGAGGGGCGCCTGAGTGGATCAGTCAGCTAAGTGTCCGACTTCGGCTCAGGTCATGATCTCACAGTTCCGTGAGGTTGAGCCCCATGTCGGGCTCTGTGCTGACAGCTCAGATCCTGGAGCCTGCTTCAGATTCTGTGTCTCCTTCTCTCTCTGTCCCACCCCTGCTTGTGCTCTGTCTCTCTCTGTCTTTCAAAAATGAAAAGACATTAAAAAAAAAAATCAAATGTGAATTCCGGCTTAGGATGCTGCCCACAGGGGTGCCTAGATGGTTCAGTTGGTTGAACATCCCACTCTTGATTTTGGCTTAGGTCATGATCCCAGGGTCCTGAAATTGGGCTCCACGTCAGGCTCTGCACTGAGCATGGAGCCCGCTTAAGATTCACTCTTTCTCGGGGCGCCTGGGTGGCTCAGTTGGTTAAGCATCCAACTTTGGCTCAGGTCATGCTCTCACACTTCACGAGTTTGAGCCCTACAGCAGGCTCTCTGCTGTCAGCACAGAGCGTGCTTTGGATTCTCTGTCCCCCTCACTTTCTGCCTCTCCCCTGCTCATGTTTTCTCTCTCTCTCTCAAAGAAAAAAAAAAATTGCAAAAAAATTTTCTCTCTCTTTTCCCCACTCACTCTCTCTTTCTCAAAAAAAAAAAAAAGCAAGAAAAAAAAAGATGTTGCCTACAATATAACGGATGCTTGGTGAATATTTGCTCTCTTTCGCCTTTGTCTCTGTGAAGCTGGATAATTTACAGAGTCTCTGTGAGCAGCAATTTTCTTATCTATGATATGGTAGATATGGAAATCATATGAGATGTTTTTTGAAACACTAAGCCTATGAAGCATTATATAAATTGCAAATTATTATAAGGAAATGAGAATTCAAAATATAAGAAAAACTGTGAGTGGCAGTACAAGTTCAAAGGTCAGAGACTCAACATTGGACATTGTCTTTTCCCAATCCACCACCAGATTTTGAACTCAGAGAGATCGTTTACTTGATAAACACAGACCTCAGGGTCCATACCGTAGGCCAGTTTCTCTTCATTTAGGTCAATGTGACCCTTCAGCAGTAACCCCTCAGTGAATTCTGAGGGTCCTGACTTGTGCTGAAATTTGCCTTGGAGGTTTTTCAGAACAAAGATTTTTCTTTAGTGTGCCTCATTAGAAGTAATAATGAATTGTCGATCAAATATTGCAAATTACTTTGCCCAATGGTGTAAAGAATATACATAGATTTTTTCTAAACAGGCTTTTTTTTTTTTTTTTTTTTTTTTTTTTCCAATCAGAGGTTAAGAGAGCAGCACAGCTCTGGCTGTTTTATACTAGAATGTGCAGACTGAGGGGGAAAGCTCATTTAAATACATATTGATTATTTCAATTCTCAGAAAAAAAATTGGTTTTAACTATTGTAAATACACATCTATCTATCCATCTACCTATTTATTTATTTTAAAGATTTTATTTATTTCTAAGTAATCTCTACCACCAACGTGGGGCTCGAACTCACAGCCCTGAGATCAAGAGTCACACACTCTTCCGACTGAGCCAGCCAGGTGCCCCTATAAATATACTTTCCTGATTCCTTTTCATAAAGGGGCCCATGGTTTTGTTCTAAAAGTAAACCTGACACTTTGTTTTGTTTCTATTTCTCTTGTGTCTGAGGGCAATATTTTGGCTGCTCAGCAAGGTCATTACCCAGTTTGCTTTGGTAACATGAAAGCAGCCATAGATGATATGGAAATTTGGGCAGGACTGTGATCCCATGAAACTTTTCTTAAACAAATGACCAGTCTATAAACTCTAGTTTTCTGACTCCTCTTCTATACAAATAAGTAAAGACCACCAGAAACAGCTCACTTTTACCCAGAAGAGTAGCAGTACTCGAGTCCTGTCCCTGGGCTGTATCAGATCTCCAGCTTTCTGTCATAATGTAATCCCCAGGAAATCTGATAGCCTGCCATCACATAGGACTTTATACTGGCCCTCCACATTAGTGACATAAAGATTGGAACAAGTGAGGATTGCAAGTATGCTTTATGATTCTTTTGTTTTTAAGTTTGTTTATTTTGAGAGAGAGGGAGAGAGAGGGCAGGGTGGGGAGCAGAGGGAGAGAGAGAGAGAGAGAGAGAGAGAGAATCCATGCAGGTTCCATGTTGTCAGCATGGAGCCTGACACAGGGGCTCAAACTCATAGACCAAACCAAGAGATCATGACCTGAGCAGAAATCAAGAGTCAGACACTTAACCAAATGGGCCACCCTGGCACCCTCGCTTTATGATTTTTTTAAGGCATGTTCTTAAGGCATAAGAAGAAAAGCTCCCAAGAAGTTCAGGGCTTGCCAATTTGGTCAACTGCTTAGGAATCCAATGGCTCAAGGCCTGTCAAGTTACCGACTGGAAAGGTTAAATTTCTATAACTTGCATCCCCTACTGCTAAGAAACAATTCCTGTCTCATCCTGTGTACAGTCTCAGAAAATTACCTGACTACCGTGGAGGGTAATGAATCCAATATTATTTGTTGGTACTTAGTACCATTTCCATTCCCTTTATACTCTCCCTTTCAACAGAGGAGCTGGATGAATGAGGACTACATTTCCCACAGCCCCTTGCCGGAAGGGTTCCCAGGACAGTTTAGATTGGGCCAATGAGATGTACACATGCGTGAGTTACAAGGCGTGAAGGGTTATAAGTTATAAGGCAGAAGAGAAGTAGAAGCCATTCCTCTTTCGCCTGCAGTGGTGGTGGAAATGTGAGCCTAAGATAGGACTTTTTGCAGGCACTTCCTGTGGTGTCTAAATGGGGTGTCTCTCAATTGGATTTGGGGGCCCCCAAATGTGGGGGGACGATTGCGTGGAAGCTGGATGCACAGGAGGTGAAAGAATTCACCTGAGGCAGATCAAAGGAAGTAGAAGTTTACCGAATACACTGCAAGGGCGCCTCGGGCAGCACTGCAGAGGAGAGGCTATGCACTACGAGACAGTTTAGGGAGGGTGCTGTTTTTAAAGCAGGAAGATGAGGAGGTAAGGCCAGGTATGGAATCTCCCTTTTTTGGTAACTGTGCCTGGTTGTAAGCAGCCCTTTAGTCAGGTAGGGTCTATAGATATTTTAAGGTGCATTCCGCCTGGGGTTTGCTGTACATTTCCATTGCTCAAGGCTGTTTGCCTAAGGGGGCCTCTGCATTTCCCTTCCTGCTTTTCAGCCCAGGGCTGCAAGGCAACCATGATCACTGATTGCCATCTCTTGCATTTTTCTGATTTGTGCATGAAAGCAAGAAGTTTCAGATTCAGTTTTAGTAAATCTGGCAGCTGGGGGCAGCTGCCTAACTTTCACTCATTAAGCCCTTTCGAAAGTTTAAAGTACCTGTTTCTCCGTATTAAATGCCTTTAGTGTTAAATATTTACATTGGTTTCTACTTTCTTCTTTTTAAAAAAAATTTTTTTTAACGTTTATTTATTTTTGAGAGACACACAGAGACAGAGCATGTGCAGGAGAGCGGCAGAGAGAGACACACGCACAGAATCCAAAGCAGGCTCCAGGCTGAGCTGTCAGCAGAGCCTGACACGGGGTTCAAACCCACAAACCCCGAGATCATGACCTGAGACGAAGCTGTACGCTTAACCGACTGAGCCACCAGGCGTCCCAGTTTTTGCTTCCTTGACTGAGCTTTGACTGCATACAGAAACAGGACCTAATTCATTTTTGCAGTTTCTATAATGCTCAACAAAATCCGTTGATGAAGTGCCACAGGATGACTGAGTAGATCCACTGCGCACATATTCTAATAATTTTGTCATGAAGCCCTTTGCGGCAACATTGTATTTGTTATAATCGCGTGGATCATTACTGTTTGTGTCTAAATCTCAAGCAAATGAGTCTTCCTAAGGGATTAGTAGAGCGTATTATCACTCCCTGCCATCTGTCTGTCTGATAGGAAGAAATAAACAAGATATTAGTTGAGATAAACAGTTTTTGCTGGTTTAATATCATATACAATTTGATCCTGTGTTCTGGGGCTACTTGGGCACCATCTCTTAGTAAATAACTTCAAGAGCACAGGTAATAGTAAAACGTAAAATAATCAGAAAGTGGTATGCTTTGATTACTTGTTATCCTGGTTTTTTTTTTTTGTTGTTTTTTTTTCAACAGCTTACTGACATATAATTCACATACCACACAATTCATCCATTTAAGGTGAACAGTTCAATGGTTTCTTTGTATAGTTACAGAGTTGTGCAACCATAACCACAATCTAATTTTAGAACATTTTCAACATTCCAAAAAGAAACTCTGGGACACTGCGTCCCATGGGATTAATGAAATTAAGACCAATGGGAAATTTAAAGCTTGTTTTTCAAAGACCTGTGTCTCCCTAATCAGCTATTGTTTCTTTTCAGACCCTGCTAAACAGACCACTAGCCATCTCCACAGTGGCCTGGACTGACACAAATGAAGGTCAGTGATAGGGTCCTGGCCCATGAACAAGCATTCCTTACCTGAGATAATGAGCCCAAGACCCCATCCAGTGTGTACCAGCTCTCAGAGCACGCCCACAGCCCCTCCCCTTGTCCTGCACATGACCTCCTGCTGTCAGATGCGAAAATTTGCCTTACTTTAATGTTAAGTCTCCACCCTAAAATGAACACGGGATGTGTGTTACATATATGTTTGTTCAATGCACATGCTCTGTCTTTCCTTATCAACAGTTATACATTTTCCTGCCCTTTTCTTCAATATGTACATAATCTCAACCCAACCCCTATGATTATAAAAGCTTATTCTAATCTCAGTTGGATGAGACAGATTTGAGCCACCTTTCTGTCTCATTTGGCTGCTGCTTGAATAACCCTTTCTCTTGCTTCATACTCAATGTCTCAGTGATTGGCTTTGCTGCGTGTCCTTGAGCTCTGTTACACCTGTGACTATTCCAGTCATCTCCCTCTCCCCTCCAGCCCTGGGAAACCACAAATCTACTTTCTGTTTCCATGGACATGCCTATTCTGGACATTCCTAATTTCTTCCCGTCCACACCAATATTTGTTATTGTCTTTTTGATTAGAGCCATCCTAGTGGGTATGAAGTACTTCATTGTGATTTTGATTTGCATTTCCTTAATGGCTAATGATGTCGAGGATCTTTTCATGTGCTTTTTGGCCATTTGGACATCTTTGGTAAAATATTCAAATCGTTAATGAGTCTTTTAATTTGGTTATTTTTTTAAAAAGTATTATTGAGTTAAAGGAGTTTAAAAAAATGTATTCTACATAGAAATCTCTAACCAGATATATGATTTGCAAATATTTTGTCCCATTGGATGGACTGTACTTTCACTTTCTTAGTAGTGTCCTTTGAAGCATGAAACTTTTAAATTTTGATGCAGTCCAGTTTAACTACTTTTTAATTTTTGTCATTTGTGCTTCTGGTATCATATTTAAGAAACAATTGCTGGGGCGCCTGGGTGGCTCGGTTGGTTAAGCATCCGACTTTGGCTCAGATCATGATCTCATGGTTCGTGGGTTAGAGCCCTGCATCGGGCTCTGTGCTAAGTGCTTAGAGCCTGGAGCCTGCTTTGGATTGTGTCCCCCCTCTCTCTGCCCCTCCCCTTCTCGTGCTCTGTCTCTCTGTCTCTCAAAAGTGAATAAACATTAAAACTTTTTTTTTAAAACAAGAAAGAATTGCTAACTCAAGAAAAAAAGGTTGATTCCTATGTGTTCTTCTAAGAACTTTGTATTTATCATCATTTTTAATGTAATTTAACTATAAGTTTCTATAATTTAATTTTTAAAATATTTATTTATTTATTTTGAGAGAGAGAGAGTGAGCATGAGCAGCAAAGGGGCAGAGAAAGAGGCAGACAGACGATCCCAAGTATGCTTCACATCCAGCGCAGAACCCGATGTGGGGCTTAGCCTCACAACTGTGAGATCATGACCTGAGCCAAAATCAAGAGTCAGACTTTTAACTGACTGAGCCCCCTAGGCACCACTCCATAATTTAATTTTTAATCACAGCTGGTCTTATTCACCAGGCCTCAGTTCTAGAAGTTTAACTGGCTCTTGCAATCTGGTTTGAACCAGCTCTAGTACACCATTGGTACCAAGAATGTACAGGGCTGGGTGGACCTAGAATAAAAACAAGCTAAAACTCTGACATCAGGACCAATAGGGGAAAGAAGCCACTGGTCACTCACCCAGGAAGGCACTGGGCAGGGGTGCCCAGGGGAATCTAACCTCACTCTGAAATTTGGTCTTTGTAATGGCCAGTAGAAAACTAATCTAAGGCTAATCCCATGAGGGTCTCAGGTTTGGTTCCAGAAACACCAGTAAGAACGGTATTCCTTTGGACTGAATCAGAAGATAAGTTGGGGGACTGGTGGTGGCAGCATTAGATTGGCTTTTATTCTATACCACTTGAGATATTAGGGCATAGGGAAATGGGTTCCAACTTAGAGAAAGAGCACCGGTAGGAAATAAACGCGGTAGTGGCTCAAGTCATTAGATGTAACTCAGAGAAAGCTCCCATGGTCTGTCATTGGACAGATCACCAGGCTATACAGTGTGTGAAAGCAAAGCCAAATGATACTAAATACTCTGGACTAGACCGATTGACTGGTAAAGAATATTAAAACTTGAAAGAGACACTGAGAATACCAGATTTCAGAGTTAGCAAGAACACAGGATTGAAGGATATCGGGTTCTGATAGAATATCATTTGAGACACTCTGAACGACTCTCTCCTCAGAACACCTTCTCCTTGATCCCTGCTGCCAAAAACAACTAGAAATACTGGATAAACTATGTAAAAATATTTGTAAATGTTTCATGGACTTCATAGAACAGTCAGGGATCTAAGGAAACAAACAAACAAACAAACAAAAGAAGAAGGAAAAGAGTCCTGAAAGGTATGTGATCTGTAAAGCTGATTTTCACCCTAATGATCAACCTAAGGGACTTATGAGTGTACATTTTGCAAATTACATGGTATGCAGAGGACAGCAGATACTGTCAAGGAGCTATGCAAAATCATTGCACAGATCTGAGATTCTAACAAACAACACTACCAGTGTTAAGTAAGAATGAGTAAGAAATACAACTATCTGGGGCATCTGAGTAACTCAGTCAGTTGAGTGGTCAACTCTTGATTTTGGCTCAGGTCCTGACATTGCAGCTGTGGGACTGAGCCCAACATGGGACTCTGTGCTGGGTGTCGAGCCTGCGTGGGATTCTCTCTCTCTCTCTCTCTCTCTCCCTCTCTCTGCCCCGCTCCTCTCTCTCTCTCTCTCTCTCTCAAAATTAGTAAACATTAAATTTTTTTTTAAAAAGAATACCTCTACCTTAAAGAAGAAGATCTTGCAAAATTATCTGTCTCAAGCTTTGCCCTGGTAGAATGGGGAAAAAATTCCCTGAGACGTTGTAACCTTAAGCAAATCCATATGTGGGTTTGAAGCCATATTCAAGCTACCAGTGTGTGGGGTTGCCAGATCTACCAAATAAAAATAGAAGATGGCCAGTTAAACTTGAATTCAAGTAACCAATGAATAATTTTTTACTACAAGCATGTCCCAAATATTGCACTGAAAAAAGAGTGTGTAGAAATGAATGGTGGTGGGCCTTGAATGCATACTGAACTTGTCCTTAATTTGGTAGGTAATCTTAACTGTATGAGAGAGGCCTGCCTCAAATGCTCATCACAGGTAGTAATCTGGCTTTCAAAGTCCAAGCTCTTAAACCATTCCACTATGCCACCTATGGACAATGATGCCTATGTATGAGACCCAGTGATTTTTTGGCAAAATATTAGGCACTTGATAAATTTTTGACTATTAGAAAAATTTCAGCATTGCTGATGATTTCTGAGGCGCAACTGTAGAAGCACCTGGCTGGCTGGAGCATGTGACTCTTTATCTCAGAGGGTCTTGAGTTCAAGCCCCATTTGGGAGTAGAATTTACTTTAACCAAGAGGTGGGGGTGGGGGGCTGGGATGGAAAAGAAGTGCGATGTAAACACTTAGGAAGTACAAGTGAAGAGTAAACCCAATATAGTGAGGGCTTTTGGGGAGCAGATACCTTGCCTTTACACTTTGTTTTTAAAACCCTGTAGAACAATGTGATATACTACTAAGAAAAGTCATAAAAATCAAACAAGTTTTTCTTGGTAAATTTATTTTTGATGTATGCATCGAGAAAATAATACAAATGAAAGGGGAATAAAAAACTGCAAGGATATTTGTAAGTGCATTCTACTAGAAGCCAACATTGTCAAAATGATCAAGATTTAGGGACTAGTCAAATAAATGATGGCAGAATACAACAAAGCATCATAATATAGTGCAAACTAGGCTACATATAAAAAATACCTATTTGAAATAGATTTTGGAAAATATATTAGAGGAAAAGGTGGCATAAACTATTATATATTGTTTAGTTACATGTAGAAATTGTGTCTAGAAAATGTACTGTGTTACCACAATGTGATAAAGATTGAAAGTGTCAGAAGACCTTGGGTATTGACACCTTGTGATGAGGGGAGTTTTGCATTTTTGCTGATTATAATTATTTTGTCGTTCTTTCTTAAAAAAATTTTTTTTTAATGTTTATTTATTTTTGAGAGAAAGAGACAGATCACAAGTGGGGGAGGAGCAGAGAGAGAGGGAGACACAGAATCTGAAACAGGCTCCAGGCTCTGAGCTGTCAGCACAGAGCCCGACGCAGGGCTTGAACTCACAAACTGTGAGATCATGACCTGAGCCGAAGCCAGACGCTCAACGGACTGAGCCACCCAGGTGCCCCATGTGTTTCTTTTATTACATAGCCAGGCCAACAGAAATAAAAAGATATTCTTTGATTTGAAAACACTCAATATTTAAGCAAAGAGCGGTTAGGTAGTGAATATATTCATATAGATGACTATCACTAAGGAAATCTTTTACATAGTAAAGGAGAATAGATTCAAGTTTCCTCCATCTCTGATTCTATTTCTTTCTAGGACTTTTGAACTTTTTCTATTTTTCTCCCTCTCGTTAAATCATCTAATTCATACATGATTCAAAGAAAACCACATAATATAATTGTCAATTATATTCTGATGGGCAAATAAGATTAGTCTTGCCAGTGTCATCTTGTGCAATGTTGTTTTAAATATCAATTTTACAACTAAAAAATGGGGAATACTTATGCCAAGCAAGCAATGAGGTTACTAAATTTGGAAAGGTGTGAAATCTTTCATTAATATCCCATTAATCTAGTCTGTTACTATTTCCCCGAAAAAGAATTGTAACACACAGTTAAAATGGACAATGAGAAATTTAAATATAAACTACACCAACACTTTCTAGCACATTAAGAGGACAATGAAACCAACAAATAGTAAAAAACAGCCCTGGTAGGAGGGCACCTGTTGGGATGAGCACTGGGTGTTGTATGGAAACCAATTTGACACTAAATTATATTTAATATAAAAACAAAACACAAAACAAAACAAAAGCCCTTGTGACTCACAAAGTGAAATTTGACACAGCTTGTTTCAGTATTCAGCAAATCTTACCAGAAAGTAACAATAACAAATCGTTGATGCACAATGGTCTATTGGAAAGTAGATAGTTTACATGATGTATATGATACAAAAAATAGCTAAGAAAGCATATGGTTTTGAGCTAAATCGTATAGGATAAACTATCAACTGAGAAACAAATCCCCAGCACTAATCAAATTCAGGAAGCCTAATTAGAGCTGTTAAGCCTAATCTCTCAATTTGGCATGTGACCAAATGTGGTCAGAAGCACTAACTGCTTTAGTGCATAAAAAGAGATCATCTCAAGACCAACAATATAAGAACATTATTATCTCTAAATAATGATACAAACTAGCATACTCCTCATAATAAGTAAATGATCCCCTTTTGTTTGAAGAAAAAGAATCATGTCCTGGATGAATATATTCTTAGTGATTGTCTTATTTTTACCCAGAAAGGAAGAAATGTAGTAAGTATGTAATAATTCAAGAAGCTGATGAAATATATTAAAAAAAAATTCAGATTGTAATCACAAAGATGATGAAAGTGTTCCATCCACTCTCCCTGGATGTTCTCAAACAAACCCATAGTTTCAATGAACACTTGTACATCTATAAAACTTCTAAATCACCAGGGTTCTTCCTTCAGTGTCTTCTCCTTCCAGCAAATGAGTCCACCACCTATTTCTATCAAGAAAACTGACATCTTTAGAGAGTAGCTCCCTTAAACAGCCCCATCCAAAAATGTAACAGAATTCATCTATCCTACTAATCCCTCCTACTCTTCTTACCTAAGATCAACACCTTCATCATGTTCTGACGTTATACCCCCAATATTACTCCACCAGTTTTTCTCCTTTACCTCTCTACTAATTCATTTCCATAGGCATTTTTTTTTTAAATATTCTATTTTTAAGTAATCTCTATACCCAACGTGGGGCCCGAACTCACAACCCTGAGATCAAGAATTGCATGTTCTACTGACTGAGTTCCGCGGACATTTAAATGGAACCCAGTTGGGGCGCCTGGGTGGCTCAGTCGGTTAAGCGGCCGACTTCAGCTCAGGTCACGATCTCGCGGTCCGTGAGTTCGAGCCCCGCGTCGGGCTCTGGGTTGATGGCTCAGAGCCTGGAGCCTGCTTCCGATTCTGTGTCTCCCTCTCTCTCTGCCCCTCCCCCGTTCACGCTCTGTCTCTGTCTCAAAAATAAATAAACGTTTAAAAAAAAAAAATTAAATGGAACCCAGTTGAATGGCACTCCCACCCCTCAAGAGCTACTGAAACTGCTCAAATTCACCAGAAGTCCAACCACCCATGCACCATTGCTGCAAATTCTTAGGTGCTTACAACCATAGGACCCTCCCAGCTGCTAACCACAGGAGTTCTTGCATGCTCTATGTTCCTCAGTCTTCTCTTTGGTTTTCACAGCAAAATCACTCACACCTAAAATTGGTGAATTTAATTACTGCCTTTATTCAAGATGCCCGAGGAATGAGAAGGGTAACATTACCCAGTGCACACTTCCTGCACCTTGCTTGCTCAACTTGTCCCTCTCTCTCACTTCTCATCCTCTTCATTCTGTACTGCTCTGGGAACACCAATCTCACACCACTTCTAATGCGCCAACCAATCAATTTTCTCTTTCTCCACATTATTGTTTGCCAAGTTTTGCCATTGATTGTCTTGCAATCTCTTAAATCTAGCACTCTCATTTCATTTCTGGGCCAACACCTTAGTTTAGGTTTCTGTCCCACATGCTTTGATGACTAAAGTATCCCCGTGAACTAACCAGACTCAGGGCTTTGACTCTCTGCCTTCTTCAATAAATCCTGCACAGACCCGAAAGATGTGTCTTTCTAAAGCCATCCTTTTATCATGTCACTTCCAAGGTCAGAGATCTTTAGCAAATCCCAATTCTTATATAATAAAAGTCCCAATTGCTTATCCTGGCATTTAAGACCTTCTACAATCTGGTCCCAGCGTAATTTTCCAGCCTTATCTCCCAGTCCTCTGCCACTTGAACCAGTCGAACTGGTAGACCCTCTTTTGTGTCTACTTGCACAGTCCTGCCTTCCAGCTTGGAATGTGTTACCCCCATGCTCCAGCATTCTTCATCCACTCATTTTCAGTGATTTCTTAAATAAATGTTATACTCAAACATATTACCTCCTCTGCTAAGCCTTCCTTGGCTCTCTCAGCCCATGGAAACCTTCATCCTTTGGTCACATTATCTCATTTCTCTTGATCTGTTTTAGGGTGAAAATTGTCTCTGTTAGGGACTGAGGGGTTTCCTGGGACATGGGACTTTCAGTGCTAAAACTGAACAGTTCTGGACTAACCGGGACAGTTGGTCACTCTACCTGTAATGCAGGTGGTGAGGGTTCATGGGCAGGAAGGGAAGGCAGTGCCTTTTGTGGATACCTACTGTGGAAATTCAGATATTAGGGCTGTCCACAAAACTCGACGGAAGGAAAAGGAAGGTGAATGAGGACACTTACTGGCCCTAAGGATACGCCAAATGGGGCAGAGACCTTCCGATAAACACATAGCCAAAGAGAGATCCGTTTCTGCAGTTCCTTGCATTATACATATGTATACACACACATAAATTAATTTACATATAAATTTAATATAAATAAATAAGTTAATTAATTTTGAAGGAATCAAGAAAAGCCAAAAAGAGCAAGGGTGAATACAAAGATACATTCCAAGTAAAGGAGTTTTAATAAGGAGCTAAGTGGGTGGCAAAAGTACAAATCTTAGAACTAAGAGGAGTATTTAGACAGGTACACAACCTCCTCTTTTTATTGTTACCTTGGAAACAGAATAGGAGCTATTCAGTACTAGGAGAAATAAATAAAACCCAAAAGCTAAGGTCAGACTTTCTGATGCTAAATTGAAATCCAAGGTGGGTTAGAAAGGTTTGCTAAAATGGCAACAGATCAGCCAGTCAGAGAATTCTGTCAGAGATTTGTAATATGCACTTTGGATCTGTTATAGAAGAATATTCAGATCTGTTATAGAAGAAAGCTGTTATAATTGTTTCTTTTGTTATAGAAGAAAAGAGGGAATGAATGAACTAAGATGCATTACATATAGATCAATAGTAAGTGAAGCAAGTACATGTTAAATGTAGATACATATTAAGAGGGATGGAAAGACTAAGAAGTATCTAATAATCATGACGCATTAGATGTACACGAGGCACTGTGGGCAGGAGTACTTGTCTCTGCCTCTTTCCAGTAGAGCAAGTATATGTCAGCAGCTTTAGGGAAACTTCCAAGTTTGGGCCCCCTTGTTTGAAGCTCAGTACTTATCCTTACAACACACATAAGCAGGGAGAGCTGCTGGCGCAGCAGAGAGAGTCAGGATGAATGAGTATTGCATACTCCAGGACCCACATTTATATAAAGATTTAAAATTCAGCCATTGAAACAAAAGCAAGAAACAAAAAACAATAAATAAAATAAAATTCAGCCTTGAAATTACGGTATACAAGAATATTTAAGGATATGAGAAATTCGTCACAACATACTGCAAGGAAAAAAGTAGGTTACAAGGCCAGACGCCACATCATTCTTTTTTTTATAAAGTATATACTATAGCACATGTGTGTGTGGACATGTGTGTATGTATGTCTGTTTCTAAGGAGATATACTTCTGCTTGATGTATTATAGATAATTTTGAATGTTATTCCATGAGTTTTTCTGAATTTAAAAATTGTATAAAACAACACAGGTTACTTACATAAGTTAGAAATTAGAGATTTGAAGCCAGAAGTATTTAAAATAATTTAGAATATTGCATTTGAATATTTAATATTTTCAGACCTTTTAACTGTGTCTGGCTACTGAAATAAATCTATTATTAAATGGGTGCAGTGAGGTTTTTTTAAGGTTTATTTATTTATTTATTTATTTAGAGAGAGAGAGAGAGAGAGCATGCACACACACAAGTGGGGGAGGGGCAGAGAGAGAAAGAGGGAGAGAAAAGAATCCCAAGCCGGCTCCATGCTTTTAGCACAGAGACTGACTTAGGGCTCAATCCCACCAACCATGAGATCATGACCTGAGCCGAAATCAAGAGTCAGATGCTTAACTGACTGAGCCACCCAGGTGCTCCAAAACAGTGATTTCTTAAATAAATGTTATACTCAGACGCTAATTTAAAGCATAAATGTTTTGGGGTGCCTGAATGAATGACTTAGTTGGTTCGAGTTCAAGCCCTGGGTCAGGCTCTGTGCTGACAGTACAGAACCTGCTTGGG
The DNA here is from genome assembly GCF_028018385.1 of Neofelis nebulosa. Classification (NCBI taxonomy): domain Eukaryota; kingdom Metazoa; phylum Chordata; class Mammalia; order Carnivora; family Felidae; genus Neofelis; species Neofelis nebulosa. The sequence continues at coordinate 122,040,638 of NC_080787.1, forward strand.
ATTCTCTCTCCCTCTCTCTCTGCCCCTTCCCTGTTTGTGCATGCTCTCTCTCTCTCTCTCTTAAAATAAACAAATATACTGTTTTTTTTTTTTTAAAAAGCATACATATTTTATAGTTAAACACATATTTCTTGTCTAACAAAATAAAAGGTCTTCCTGAGTTGCCTTGGGTGACCAAGGGTTCCAGTTGACTTTCACTGATACTTGACTATGTCTTTCTGAACTGCATGACTTCATTTTCCTTGATAACCATTTGTAGGTGTAGTTTATTGGGAGGACCAAAGAACCTTCTAGGACAAAAACCAAAACAGCAACAATGCATTGGGACAGGACCACAGCACAGAAGAGAATCGAGGGACCTGAAGAGGGAACTCACCATGTGGAATGGAGTTGGCTGCACGAATGAGTCAATTCAGTAGTAGGCCCCGAGGGGTGGTCAGAGGGGGTGCTGGCACAGGAGTGTTGTTGCAGCTTAACCGGAATCTTTCCAATACAGTCATCTTGGCACTGTACGTTGTCCTCAGGGGAGAAAAAGACTGTGTGTGAATTGTTAAAAGATAAACTGAGGCAGATTCAATTTTTAACAATTATTTGAGCAAAAATTGATTTAAGCTGGTAGCATCCAACCTAGCAGACAGAAAAGAGCTCTGGGGAGCTGTACAAAATGAAAGACTGTTATAGGCAGAAGGGAGGGGAAACAAGGAAGTTATACTAGGATCAAAAACTGGATGGACTATTGCAAGATTACTTTCCTTTTGATGGTGGGGGTCTATCAGGCAGATTCCCTAACTAATGCTGATCAGGCAACTCCTGACTGACTGGTTTAAGGTTCCATTTCTAGGACAGTTGGAACTATTATAAGTCTTGGTGTGGTGACAGAGGGCTTAGCATAAGTGACTCTGTTTGGGGCCTCCTATCTTGTTTTTCACAAAAGGAACATGCTATCTCAATGAATTCTCTAACTCTCAGAGGTCCAAGCAATCTTGTGCGTCCTCCTATCCGCTGTTAACAACCGAATAAATGTAAAGATCAAATTTACTTTATTCAATGATTCATGAATAGGGGCAGCATACCACCTAACAAATAAAAAGGAGCTCCGAAGACCTGAACAAAATGTGAAACTTTTATAGGCAAAAGGGGGCAGGGAAAAGGAAAGGGCAGACTGTTATCTTTCTTTGGGGGCTGGAAAGGGGCAACAGGTAGATTATCTCACTATAGCTGACCAGGAATTTCCAGATTTACTTGTTTAAGATTACGTTGCTGGGAAAAGTTGAAACTGTAATTAGGTGAGGTATCTATCAAGACCTGGTTTACTGACGTGAGACTTAGCATAAGTGACTCCATTTTGGATATGTTGTCTCTGGCTGTCTCTCTCAACATCACCAAGCAGAATGTAATGCATGGGGGGAAGAATCAGTCTTCTCATTTGCAAGAGATTGTAACCATGAGGACTGTTACCATGTGGCCAGGTGAACCACCAATCAGCAAATGTCTGGTGAGGATAGAAGGCTTCCTGGAAAGGAGACTGAACCAGAAGGGCTCAGTGAGGCAAAGGCTGGGGAAGGATGGCAGCCTGGAAGATTCATTAGCGATGTCAGACACCATTTAGAACCCCAAAGGTATTTTGGAGGTATTTCATCAGGGGCTAGAGTTCTGCAGGGGCAGCAATTAACAGTCAGATGTTAATGTTAATGTCAGCTATTTTTTTAGCCTCAGGTTGGCGAAGCTTTAGAACATTATTACTTAGGGGGGGTGCCTGGGTGTCTTAGTCAGTTAAGCGTCTGACTTCAGCCCAGGTCATGATCCCACGCTTTGTGGGTTTGAGCCCCGTGTCAGGCTCTGTGCTGACAGTTTGGAGCCTGGAGCCTGCTTTGGATTGTGTGTCTCCCTCTCTCTCGGCCCCTCCTTTGCTTGCACTCTGTCTCCCGAAAATAAATAAATATTAAACAATTTTTTTAAAATAAAAAAGAACATTATTACTTATAACACTGTTTCTTTTTTATGAAACTTATTTGGATGTGTTGCTTTCTTTTTTTCACAAATCTGACTGCTTAAGCAGATCTGATGCTTATAAAAGTTTCATTCAACAATACATTGAATAACCTCTATGCACTTGTAAATATAGACTTTGTCTCTGCCTTCAGGTGGTGACCAGGAAATGTTTGGTAAATAAGGGTTATTTAGTACGGTTCCTTATGCAGGTAAGAATTACTCTTCTCTTCTGGTATGACTCCCCCCTCTTCCTGAAAAGGGGAAAATCTTTACAAATGGAAATGTATGTCATCTTCACAAAGTGACACTTACCCTGCTTTTCATAGAAAGGGGGGAAGGCAGAGTTCTTTCATTGCAGTTTCTCAATTGCCCCCAGTCCCAAATCTTAATGTCAGAGTGACATATTTTGGGGTGGCATATTCTTATCCCCTTCAATAGCAGTGTGGATTGTTTTTTGTTTGTTTTTGCAGCTTTTAGTGTATAACTTATTGCAGATACTCGTGTTTCTTTCTCTGTTATTAGGTGATGAGCTCCTTAAAAAAAGATGTCTTATTCACCTGCACAACCTCAGGACAGGGGAATCCGTCAGGCCTCTCTAATCAGCCCATGATTGTTATGAGTGTGCAAATCAAATACTCAACTTGCTAGAATAATTTTAGAATGAGAGTAACGAGCTTTATTACTTTCTGTGTATGATCTTTATGTCAACTATTGTGGTTGTACCAAGGTCTTCTTTGCTTCCATTCCCATTCTAGGACGCATTTAAGATAAGTCAAGTGGTATCCGCAAAACAGGCTACATTAATTTAGGGGGTGCGTCTAATTTTTCTTTAATGCAGATTTCTTTGCACTTAAAAGTCCAGTAGAATTCTGCTCCAAGGTCAAAAGGCCTCCCCTCCCCCAACTAAGTAAATTGCTTTTTCCTCCCATTTTACCAATGCTTTAATCTACAAAAATCAGTTAGCCGGTTTCCATTTCTAGGCATAAAGCCATTGTTAAAAATTAGAGACGTTGCCACAATTTGACTTTTTTGTTTTTTCAAGCAAAGTCAATAACACATCTAATTATACAGATGGACATGGTCTCGTTCTTGTACATCTCGTTCTTTGCAAATATTTTGTAATCAGAACTGTTTTTGAAAGCTCTTTGCAAAACTAAACACATGGATCCTCAGGAGGCCACGGGCCACGGAATGCTTGGAGGCAGGTCCCAAGCTCACCCTAATCCCAAAGCTTGGGGCGGGAAAGGCCGCGCCACGGGAAATAACCGAGGGCTGCCAAAGGCCGCAAGAGGCCGCCGGCTCGGGAGCGCAGACGGGCACGCAGCGCCGCGAGGCACAGAGGCGCCCCCAGATCTCCGCGGGCGCCGGTCGCGGCGGCCTCTCCGCCCTCCCCGAGCGGGGCCGGCGTTGCTCGCCCCAATCCGGGTACCACCGGGCGAATCGCCCGGCCCCTTCCGCCGCTGCCGGGCGCCGGGCCTGACCATGCGGCTCCCGCGGGCGCTGCGGCTCTGGGGGCTCGGCGTCTCCGCCGGCCTGGTCGCCGCGGCCCGAGCCCCCGTCGCCCCCCGCCGTCGCCTCCTCCAGTCCCGCCCCCCCGTGCCGCCCGCGAGTCCCCGGCTCCGCCCCGGCCTCCGCCTCCGCCTCCGCCTCCGCCTCGCGCTCGGCCCCGGGCCGCAGCGCCGGGCCGCCGCCGCCGCCTGCCCGGACGCGCCGCCCCGACGCGCCGCCGCCATGGAGCGCCCCGGAGCCGGTGAGCCCGGGCTGCCGAGCGGGCCGGGTGGGCGGCCGGGGGCGTGGGCCCCGTTCATTGCCCGGCCTCGGGGAGGGCCGGGCCTCGCCGCCCCGCCGGCGCCACCAGCGCGGGGAGCGCGACCTCACGCCCGCCGCGCTCGGGGTCCCTTGTCGGTGCCAGTGGGACTCGGGGGTCGCGTCGAGGCCCCCCGCGCAACCGGGTGTGCTGGCTGCAGCTTGGAACCCAGCGTTCCAGTGCAGGCGCTGTTGGTGTGGCGGGAGGCGAGGGGTGTGAACCTGCCCCAAGTTTCACTTTTGTTTCCCCCTTTCTGATCTTGTGACCTTCAGTTCAAATTTCAAGTCATCCCCTCCGCCCCCCGACGGTGTTTGTGTGGTCAACGAAACCCACAAAATCGCGGTTTTCCTTGTTTATCGCAGACATTAAAGACCCGAGCTATCCCGCTGTTTCACGTAGAATTTTATTCTAGGTGTGGAAATGACCTCTTTTAAACTGGCGCCAAATCTGTTTTAGGGCCCAGAATTCATTTCCAGTTGAAGTCCGCATTTCTTGTGAACTGAACTTTGTGGGTAGAGCGAGCGAAGGGTTGGACTTGGGGCGAAAGGGACCAAAAGCCAATCAGAGAAAAGACGCTCCCCGGCGGGATACTTGTAGTGTAAACGCATAAAAAGATACAAAGACCCTTAAAATGTTAAAATGTGTTACATGACAGCCAGTAACCAATAGAAATTTGTGTACAGATGTTATGGAGATGACCTTGTGGGTTGGTGCGGAGGGCGGGGCGAGTGGGTGGGGAATCGTTCGGGAGAAAGGAGACCCACACCCCGGGCGCCCTGCTTAGTGCGTGTCCTTGCAGTTCTGGATACTGGTGGCGCATCTGGGCCTTTCCCTCAAACTAGCGAAGTTTAAGATGATCTTGGAGTTTACCAAGTAACGTTCCTTTTCACACAGTATTAACTTATTTTCTTCATTTCTTTCTGGTAATGGATTGTATTTTTGGTCTCTTTTTATGAAGAGGAAAGCTAAGCTGACTTGTTGATTATCACACAGCTCAACCCTTATCTAGATGTAGGATGCTACTATTTTTAGTAGCCACACCAGGACTGGCATGGATAGCAGTGACCCTTTCCATTGGGTCTTGGGGAATGTAACTAGCAGACTGAGTAGAAGAATCTTATCTAATGAAATCACATTTTATTATCCAAGTAGGAAACTTGCCCTTTGTGGCAAAGGGCAAAACTGGCTATCCTTTTTCCCCTCTGTTGGCTTGTCTTTAATAAAGTCACTTGCTGAAGTGCACATATATTCGAATATTAGTGTATACTTATATATAGTTTTGCATGTACGCCTTACATTTTTATAAGAGTAATTTTTTATTTAAAATGTTTGACTAGCAGAGGGGGGGAAATATAAATATATTGAGTATGGCTATGTCATCATTTAGAAATGATTTATATTTCCTTTAGTCTTTGTATAGAACATACAATATTGTATTTGCTTTAAAAAGTCAGTATTAGTAACAAACTTCTTTGGTTGTGCTAGTCTTCATAACCATTATTCTTGGTTGTCATTAGAGTGAGTATGCTTTATTCTCTGAAAAGTTGTTCCACTTTTTCTTTAAACAAAGCTGTGGTGAGTCTTTGTCAATATATGTGATAGACACAGATATGTTAGCGAGAAGAACATTTTTACAGCTCCTGATCTATTGCCAGAGTGTTTTTTGAAAGGATTCCCTCAGTTTACAGCTCCATAAACTATGTATGTTTAAACTGTAACCTTGGGCAAGTTACTTCACTGGCTAGTCTGTAAAATCAGTAAGTTAATAGTACCTCCCCGATACCATGGTTGTGTGGATTAAAGGAGTCATTATCTATAAGTGCTTCCAGCTTAGCCTAACGTTACTACATGCTCAAGTGTTAGCTGTTGTTTTTAGTAGGAGTAGTTTCCCAGTTTCATCTCATTTTTGTTACGAGTGCACTTAGCATCATTCTTATTTGGATTTGTGCAAAGGATAATTTTAACTATAGTTGGACCAAGTTTTAAGTACTCAAAACAACCAGTTTATGGTTTAAATGCTATTATTTAATAATTCATATCTACAAACATGGTTTCTTTTGTTCTGTAGTTTAATGGAACGAAGTCTGTATTTCAAGTTCTGGACTGTTGATTTGACATAGCATTGCATTCAAGAGTTTATATATGCCTTATTTAACAAGATGGAGAATGATAGTGAGCAAGTCATATGCTTTACCTTTTATAGTTTGGGATAGCAGTACCTTTCCTTCATTGTCCTGTGAAAAGGAGAATCTGTGACATGCTGAAGCTGCTGTTTCAGCACCAGAAATGATTTGTTCTTGGGCATTGAGTAGCCATACTGCAGTATAACTGAGTGATTTATTAACTACTCTCAAGTGTGTGCTTCTCTGTATCCAGTCATTCAGTACAAATGTACTGGTCACCAGTTGTGAGCTGTACATTGTACTAGGCATTGAGGAATCAAGTGAGAAGTTGTGGCACTTAAGGGACTTATATGGGGACCATACTTATTGGTAGGGGTGTAATTATGAAAAGTGTCCTCTTTCACTTTCAAAAGTGTCCCAGTTTCAGTGGTAAATTATATATGATTACTTTAGCTTAGTGTCTAAAGGAGAAGACAGACTAATGGAGACGTACCACATTGTGTATTTGTCCTATGACTGGAGGAAGCACTAGGTACTGGGAAGGGGATAGGATTCCCTAACTCAGCCCTGATCTGGGGATAAGAAAGTTTTCCCTAACAGTAAACATCTGATCTGAGTTTTTACTTTTTTTTTTTTTTAATGTTTATTTAGTTTTGAGCGAGAGAGAGAAAAAAAATGAATGGGTGGGGGTGGGGCAGAGACAGAGGGAGACCGAATCTAAAGCAGGCTCCAGGCTCTGAGCTGTTGATACAAAGTCCAACGCAGGGCTCGAACTCCCTGCCAGATCATGACCTGAGCTGAAGTAGGACTCTTAACCGACTGATCCACCCAGGCGCCCCTAAGTTTTCACTTTTAAGTTGATTATTCTCAACTGTTAACATAATCTCCTGGTGTGGTGTAGAATCAAGGTATGGAAGAAGTTGAAAGGGGATCTTTTGGAGCAGTGATTTTAAAACTTCGATTGCATATTAGAATCACCCTGTGAGGCTTTAGGAAAATACCAGCAGCTGTCCTGATCTCCAGAGATTCTGATTTGATTGTCCTGGAGTGGGACCGAGACATTGGTAATTTTAAAAAGCTCCAGGTGATTCTAAATGCAGCCAGGATTTAGAATTTTTCAACTAGGACAACAATGTCATCTAGGAGATGAGATAAATAGTCGGGACTGGAGAGTTGGTATGAATTGCCTGGGATCACATGGCTAGTGAGTGGGAGCAACACGACCCTAGAATGCCAGCCTTCTGATTTCTGGTACAAGCCCTTTCTTTCTTTTCTTTTAATTTGTTTTAGTGTTTATTTTTGAGAGAGAGAGAGAGAGAGAGAGAGAGAGAGCGAGCGAGCAGGGGAGGGGCAGAGAGAGAGGGAGACACAGAATCCGGAGCAGGCTCCAGGCCCTGGGCTGTCAGCACAGAGCCCAACTCGGGGCTTGAACTCAGGAATCGCGAGATCATGACCTGAGCTGAAGTTGGATGTTTAATGGACTGAGCCCCCCAGGAGCCCTGCAGGCCCTTTCTGTTACAGCAGCCAGCTGGCCTCGCCTCTTTACCTAAATGCCTCTGTTATCACCATTGTCCTTTCCTGAGTCTCCTTTTGGTGTAGCTAGAGGGATCCACATCACCCTGTCCTCTATTGGTTAATTGAGCTCGAGAGAAACTAAAGTATTTCAAGAACTATTTTCATTTAAAAAATGACAAAATTTAATTCATCATGCTTTTCAAGTTTTCCTTTTGCCTTCAAAGTGTATGATTAGAGCCCAGAAGTCAGCCTCTTACGCCATTCCATGTATTGTCAAGAATCCAGTCTATTTCCAAGTGGCACATGGACTTTAGAGCTACAATTGAAATGTCAGTGCTAATGGCCAATTTCATGTCACTGAGTTATTTTTTTCCTCCTAGCTTCATTGAGATGTAATTGACAAATAAAATTGTATATATTTAAAGTGTACAGCGTGATGATTTTCTATAATGTATTGTGAGAGGATTACGACAGTCAAGTTAATTGACACATCCATCCCCTCACATACTTCTTTTGGATGAGAATGCTTAAGGTCTCTCAGCAAATTTCAAGTATATTCTACAGTATTTAATTACAGTGACCATGGGGTACATTAGTTCTTCAGAGCTTAGTAACAGGTTCTTAGGCTAAGGATACAATAGAGAAAAACGAAAGTTGGGTTTGTTTCATTTTGTTCTGATTTTCATTCAGCTTTGTGCATATTTAACTGCCCAAATACTCTTTGCTGCTACCTTTTCAAGTGTAAGCGGGTCAGTAATGATTCTTTACATGTAGCTGCAAGTGCCCAAAGGTACTAGATGTGTGTCGATCTATTATTAAAATTTTTGTTTCGGTATAAACTGCATTTGTATTTTTCAATGCAAGCAAAAAATAGAGAGGGAACCTTTACTTGTTCTCACATATTTCAAATAGTTGTAAGTTTATGATTAGACTCATGCTAAAATAATATTTGTTGAACACTTGAGTGCCAGGCACTCATACTTGATAAATAGCATCATTATTAAGAATGTACTGATGCTTTTGTTTGTTTTGGTATTTAACACGACTAATTTATATAAAAATCTTTTTGTGTTTTTTTTTTTGCTTATATCTAGAAAATAGATGAGTGTGTGCGTGCACGTGCATGTGTGGTGTGTATGTGAGAACAATAGAGACCACTCAGACTGCAATAAAAATTTAGATTTTTTGGATATATATGTTAACTATGACCTTCAGTGATAGTTATGTTGTATACTGTAAGCCATATTCTTTTATTCTTTCCTTCTTTCCTCCCTCTTTTTTAAATTTGTTTATTTATTTTTGAGAGAGAGAGAGAGAGAGAGAGAGGAAGACAGAATCCAAAGCAGGCTCTAGGCTCTGAGCCGTCAGCACGGAGCTTGATGCGGGGCTTGAACTCATGAACCGTTGAGATCATGACCTGAGCTGAAGTCGAATGCTCAACCGACTGAGCCACCGAGGTGCCCCATATTATAAGCCATATTTTTAATGGAGTGTGGTTTTTAGGTATTATATTTGAAAATAGAGGATTACCACAAAATGAAATAAATAACTTCATTAATACCTTTCATGGTAAATTAGTCTTTAGTAAATACAATTATCCCAAGATTTTGTTCAGTCCTACTTCAAACCACACTTCTGTTCTTTCAATAAAAGTGTTGCAAAATAATGGTACTGGAACTACCACCTACTGATACATTTTGCAGTTAACTTTATCAGCTTGAACAGACACCCTCTTTCCCTTTACCTCCACCCGAGACATAGACTATTCCATCCATAACAAGAAAACAAAACAAAGACCAAATGTGAAATGTGGCTTTAATACTAGCAAATGTCCTTGGGAGGCCTGTGAAGGAAGCTATAAGATCTTTTGCTTTTTAACCATTGAATTTCTAGGAAGCATATTTAGAGCCTTGCCTTTTAAACTGAATTTCCGATATGAATATAATAATGGAGAGAAAAAATTTTAAAGTCTTTATTGGAAAAAAAATAAAGGTTAGAACTTGTACAAATGAGTACACATAAATCATATTGTTAAAAATAAACACGAAGGAGACTGACAAAACGTTATTTGTTTTCAAAAGTGTGCGGAAAAAAATGCAATTTTAGAATAAAGAAAAGATAGCTACAAAAGATCTTGAGGATTGTTGATTAACTCTGTCTCCGTCTAACCCTGAGTTGAATACTGTGCTTCAGAAAATTTTTAATGCTGTTTGACATAAAAGTGCATTGTAAAAATGTAGAATAGGATATAAATAATACTTAGACAGGTTTACAGTATGTTTGAAGACAAGTTGTGTCATTTCTCAAGAGATGTTAATTTATATTGAATTCAGGTGACTTGTTTTAGTGTAGGATACAATGTTCAAAAATAAGTTAAATAATACATTTTTCTTTTTGGTATGTTACAGGAGGAATGGAGTCTAGTGAGTGTGAAAACGTGTCAAAAGAAAAGGAAGCATTTGAAGCAGAAGAGTTTGAAGCTAGTGCTATGGATTCTCTGATAGACATGCCATTTGCCACCGTAGATATTCAAGATGAGTGTGCAAGTAAGTACTGAAAACGAGACAGATTTGCCTACCATCCAGGTTACTTGCGAATAGAAAACAACTGAAAGCACCAATATAGTCTACAAATGTTTATTGACTGTATACTCTGTGCCCCTTACTTTGCTGTCTTCTGTAGAGCCTGGCTATCATTTGATACAGTTTTATCTTGACTGAGGTTCTATAACTAGAGGATCCATAAGAAATTAGTTGGCTCTCCCCCGTTGTGGGGTTCCTTGCCACCTTGCAAGGAACATCTGTCCAGGTGGTAGAAGGGGCTGGGCCCACTCCTGCCTCCATGGGTGTGGACTCTGTCTTCTTGGGGTCCTTACTTACTCTCAGTGTTTAGTTTGCAATTTGAACAACAAATCGAGGTGGTAGTTTGGAAGAACAATTAGAGTGCGCTTGGGTGGCTCAGTCGGTTAAGCGTCTGACTCTTAGTTTCCACTCAGGTCATGATCTTGGGGTTCATGAGTTCGAGCCCTGTGTGTCAGACTCTGTGCTGACAGCGTGGAGCTTGTTTAAGATTTTCTGTCTCCCTCTCCCCCTACCCCTGCGTTTTCTCTCTCTCTCTCTCTCTCTCTCAAAATAAGTAAACATTAAGAGAATTAGTTTAATCTCTTCATTTCTAAGAAAAAAATGATACTCAGAGAAGTTAATTAGCTAAATTCACACAGTTGAAAATAACTACTTCCAAAATCTGTGATTTCTGATTTGTTAGTCATTTCTTTGGTGAACAGTTACAATCTCTTGAGACGAATGTTGTGCAGGATGCTTTGGGGGTGTTTGGGGCGAGGGTGTGTCAAGAGAGGCATCTGACCTGGATGTGGGGTTAGTAGGTGTCCTGGGAAGCATCCTGGAGGTTTGACAAGAGTACAGGCCTGGTGGATAAGTATGAACCATCCAGGGTTCTTTCCTTTATATTAACTGTCCTTGGATTTAGCTGATCATCTGGATTTTCTGTGGAGTGATGGAAAAGTACAGATTCCTCTTTTCCACCTTTGTGTTAGGCCAGGGGATCTTTTTTGTTTTTAAACATCCCATGCGATTCTGGTGGTCATCCAGGCTCAGAAACCACACTGCTCTCTATCTCACTGTCTTCCTACCCAGCAAGGCTGATTTATGTTTTGGGATGATAGGAGGAGAGAGGGATACTTAAAATGTATTAAATCTCTGGTAATTTTTTCTCCATTCCATAATCTAAGGGGAAAAGGAAGGACAAAGAGGTGTTTCCTCAGGCAGGGCACGGTTTCCTGTCCTATCCTTTACAGCTAGCCTGTAGAGAAGAGCCGCTTTTAGGGGTTTTACAGCTGTTCAAGGAGCCTTCATTTGAAGAAGTACTATACCTGTTAGATGGAAGAAGGTATCCTTTGGAAACAAGGGGCAAGAATAGCAAGGATTTAATCATGTTTTCCTTTTAATTTTCCATTTTTTGAGCGAATGCCTTGAGTATTATCTAAAAAATGCAATCCCTTCTTTCTGATTTCATTACTTTCTCTAACTTGGAGGTAAAATAAAGCAGAATTTTCCTGAGTAGCCATGCCTACATGCCTGTGATGGGCATCTCCCATCCACCCTTCTTGCCCCTCAGCCCTGTTCCAATTCGAATCATTCCCACTGGAGTGCTCATCAGTTAGGCTGGACAAGACGGGGACTTGTTTACCCTTCCAGCTCTAGGTACTTAATGACTTTACATAACTGACACGGAGCTTATCTGTTTGAACAAACAGCTTTTACTTGGGACTGACAGAGAGATACTGCCAGAATCCCAGAGAGCAAATACTATTTCTGAAGCTGCTGTATTCTTAGATCTCCACTGGTGAGGAGAAACAATGACCACTGGGACCAGAAAGAAGGAAGGGGATGTGTTTGTGGCTCTGCACTCCTTTCCTGCTCTGAATGGACTAGCCACTTCTTCAGAGGATGGGCATTGGGAAGGTTAGCTAATCGTTTATACAGATAGGATCTTTTCTCTGCAGTATATGTTATATTTATTACTAAAGAAGTGTTATGCGTGTAAGTTAGGGGCTTGGGTCAGTCCACGCAAGTCCTTTTTTTTTTTTTTTTAATTTTTTAATGTTTATTCATTTTTTTGAGAGAGAGCACGAGTGGGAGAGGGGCAGAGAGAGAGGGAGACACAGAATCTGAAACAGGCTCCAGGCTCTGAGTTGTCAGCACAGAGCCCAATGCAGGGCTCAAACTTGCGAACTGTGAGATCATGACCTGAGCCGAAGTTAGAGGCTTAACTGACTGAGCCACTGAGGCTCCCGAGTCCTTTTTTTTTTTTTTAAATAAAAAAAAAAAAGTTATTTAATGAGGGAAAGAGCGCACTTGTGAATAGAGGGAGAGGAGCAAAGGGGGAGAGAGAGAATCCCAAGCAGGTTTCATGCTCGGCATAGAACCCGAAGCAGGGCTCCATCCGGCAACCCTGGGATCATGACTGGAGCCAAATCCAGGGTCATGCGCTCAACCAACCAAGCCACCCAGGCTCACACATAAGTCCATTTTTAGCTGTATAGTACTTTTGGATAGTTCAGTCTTTGTGAGTTAGAGGGCTTTGTGGGTTAGTCTAGACTCCAAACCACCATGTACAATATTATTTTTGTGGAAAGATAGATTTCAAATTCTAAGCTCCAAGTTACACACAGTCAGTGTGGTATGAGAGAAACAGAAAACTTGGGTTTTGAGTTTTGGTTATTTCATTTTCTACTCGTGTAGCCCTGGACACTTAAACTGTGTGAGCTGGGCTTTTCGACTGTGAACCATATGGAATTCCCTACTGTTTTCCTCCCAGCGTTGCTCTACAGATCAGAGGAGGTAATGTGGGCAAGAGGGCCATGAAAGATGTAAAATAATGCACAAATGCTATTTACAAAAGCTTTGAAACATATCCCTTCCTTATTTGGGGACAACTTGTTCTCTCTCACTTTTATAATAGCATTTACTAAGACACTAGAAACAAATACTAAAATTCTTCGCAAACTAGAAACTACTAGCTAGTTTTTGTGAAATGAGATTTTTATAGAAATGCACAAGAACTGGGAGTTTTGTTGTCAACCCTTCAACTTAAGATAGCTATAGGAATAGTGTTTGTATCCAAAACTGGTTTGTGGCTTGAATGGACTTCGTGTGGCTTTTCTCTTACATTTATTAACATGGAAATGTAACCAATTTACTGGCCTGTGGTAGACGACAACCTTAAAATTCTGAAGTTGCTGGTTGTTGCCTTTGGTTCTTTTAGTTTCCTTTGGTGGGTGGAAAGTGTGAGTTAACTGCCAAGACATTCTTGCCGATAGAAACCCTGGCAGGGTGACGAGGAAAGTAGTGCTAACAAGAACATCGTGGGAAGGAGAATCCTTGCCAATAAGAAAACTCCTCCCCAAATGCTTGGTTCAGAGGGTCTTAGGCGCCAACTGTGTTACCTTGAGTGTGGGTGCTGTGTCACGATTAGGTGTTGTGTGGTCTGGTTGGCCAAAATGGGTGTTTACGTTTTTTGTTTGTTTTGTTTTTGAGAAGAGATTATTTTACTATATGCTGCAATATAAAATGTATTAGAATTTTATGCTGAATTAAACATAAAACGTATTAGAACTATATATATTAGAATATAAATATACACACTGGAAATAAATTATCTAAATGTAAGTGTGAAAGAAAATCTTCTACAAATATTGAGGAAGCAATACAACCTAAGTCACATCTTCTGGCTCTATAGGTTGAACATATTCTGGGAGAAAATATAACATCACTGAGTTGTTGACCTGGGCCTGGGTGGGTCTATTCTCTCTACAAGATGGAAGTGTCAGTGGTTAGTTGGTTAGAAACCCAGCAAACCATCCGGAAAATGCTTGGAGTTGCTGTTAGTCTTGCCTCTGAAAGTTGAATGAGAGTCTGCACCGAAGAGTCATTCTGCTGCTGGAAGCAATAGCTTAGTGTGCTTCCCATGGACTGTAAATTGGTGGAGAGCTTTCGTTTAACCAACTCAGTTCTCTTAAGAGAATCATGGCCCTTACCTATCAAGCCACATTTTAAATCAAGATTCAAAATAAAATATTTGAGTGCCTTTTTTCTTTCATAAGTATAGAATTCAGTTCTCATATCAAAGTTATTATCTTTATTTTACCTCACACAGAATTCTAACCTTGTAATTATTGGAGACTTTAAAGATCTGGGAAATTATTTTGTTACTTGTTTATTAGCTAATATCATTAAGATGTATTTTAAAAAGTTCTTCAACTCTTAAGTATTTTAAAATACTGATTGAAACCTACCTTTTCTGGAATAAAATTTTTTATAGAAGAATGCTGTGTCAAATAAAGATGGAATCTTAACACCTGGTGTAGTAAGTGATTATCCTGAGTCAATTTTAACTTCTTTTTTTTCTTAAAGTAATCTCTGTGCTCAACATGGGACTGGAACTCCCGACCCCAAGATCAAGAGTTGCATGCTTTACTGACTGAGTCACTCAGAGGCCTCTCTTGAGTCAATTTTATTTTATTTTATTTTATTTATTTTATTTTTTTCTTTTTTTAACGTTTATTCATTTTTTTTTCCTTTTATTTATTTATTTATTTATTTATTTAATATATGAAATTTACTGTCAAATTGGTGAGTCAATTTTAAAAAAGGATAAAGTAGGGGCACTTGGCTGGCTCATTCAGAAGAGTGTATGCCTCTTGCCTCTTGATCTTGGGGTCATGGGTTTGAGCCCCATTTTGGGAATAGAGATTACTAAAAAAATATATAATAAACTTTAAAAAAAAATAAAAAAGATCAGTTATGTTCTGTATCATCTCTAATTGATTAGGGAAACATGGAGTACACATTCCAAATTTTTATGAAAGGGCTTAAGGCAAATATTTGTGTCAAATACTACAAAGGTTTTATCTTTTTCCCTTAGAAAAACGCACAAGACAACAAAAAACATTGGAAAATCCCAATAAATACATTAATTCATTCCACACACATTGGGTGCCTGCAGTGTGTCAGGTAATAATGGTCCTGGGCAAAGTAGAAGATAAAATTCAGTTAGTAAATAAATACACGGAGAGTTATCCAACTTCAGATGTATTAAAGGATGTACCTTAAAATATGGCTACAACTTATCAGATTGGCAATATCTTTTTCAAAAATATCAATTTCAAAATAATATGCAGTGCTTTTAATGTCCTGTCTACCTTGCTTGTGACAATGTACTGAGTCCTTTTAGAATGGAGTTTGTTGGGACCTCCAGCAATGTTCAAACACGGGATAGATCCACTCATGGGATTCCCAATGCAAGGACATAGTCTTACTTGTGGAAAAAGGTCTTATTCATAAATATATGTGTTACAGTGTCTGTTAAATAGTAGAAATATTGGGGGAAAAACCCCAAATGTCCAAAATTAGAGAGTGATTGAGTAAGCTATACTAATGCTTTAAATTACACATTATGTAATTACATGTTGTTATGAAAATAATATTTCTGAAAACTGTGTTGGGAGGAATATTTCATACCTTCAGTGCCAAGTCAAAAAGTAGGTGGAAAAAAGTATGCGTTGTTTGTTTACAGTAGTGTAAGTACTTTGTGTGACCTGTCACCAGAATTCATAGTGGTTGTGTTAAGATAGCGATTTTTTGAGCAATTTTTTAGCTCCTTTTGCTAATTTTTTATGAGTGGCTTTTATTCTTTTTATGAAAAAATACGATTAGAATTAAAAAAATGTTTTTAAGTGTTTATTTTTGTGTGAGAGAGAGACAGAGACAGAGTGTGAGTGGGGGAGGGGCAGAGGGGGAGACACAGAATCAGAAGCAGGCTCCAGGCTCTAAGCTGTCAGCACAGAGCCCGACACAGGGCTAGAACCCATGAGTAGTGAGATCATGTCTCTAGCCGAAGTCAGAAGCTTAATGGACTGAGCCACCCAGGCGCCCCTACAATTAGAATTTTTAAATGTGCTTAAAAACTTGCTTTTAAAAATGTAAGCTTCATTGATTCACTAAATAGAAAGTTGGATAAACTTATTCCTCTTTGATCATGTCCACTAACATTATTCCTAATAGTGTTAAACTGTGGTGGTTATAAGCAAGGGCTGTGGAGTCAGACTGACAGGGTTCTACACTTTCTCTTCAAAAAAATTTTTTGAGGGTGTCTGGCTGGCTGTCAGTTCAAACCTCATGTTGGGTGTAGATACTACTTAAATAAATTAAAAAAATTTTTTTTCAGGGGTGTCTGGGTGGCTCAGTCAGTTGAGCATCTGACTCTTGATTTCACCCAAGGTCTTGGGATTGAGTCCCATATTGGGCTGCATGGAGTCTGCTTAAGATTTTCTCTTTCTCTCTCTCTCCTTCGCCCTCTCCCTCTCTCCCTCTCTGCCTCTGCCCATCTCCGTCCCCCCGCCCCCCCCCCCCCCGCAAAAAAATGTTTTGGGAGTGTAATTAACATACAATGTTATGTTTGTTTCAGGTGTACAACATACTGATCGACAATTTTGTACATTACTCTGTTCATCATGATAAATGTAGTCACCCTCTGTCACCATACAACATTATTACAGTATTTTTGGCTGTTTTCCCAATGTTGTACTTTTTACCTCTATGACTTATTTATTTTATAACTCAAAGTTTGTACCTCTTAATCCCCTTTACCATCAGTTTATTCTCTGTGTTTAAGAGTCTGTTTTTTATTTATTTCTTTAAATTACACATATAAGTAAGATCATATGGTATTTATCTCTCTCTGACTTATTAGCATAAATACCCTCCAGCTCCATCCATGTTGTTGCACATGGCAAGATCTCATTCTCTTTATGGGTAATATTCCATTGTATGTATGTGTATATATGTATCTATATATATATGTGTGTGTGTGTGTATGTGTGTATATGTATATATATATATATATATACATATGATGTATATACAATGTATATACTCCCATGTATATACTGCATCTTCTTTATCCATTCCTCCATCCATGGGCACTTGGGTTGTTTTCATATCTTGGCTATTATAAATAATGCTGCAATAAACATAGGGGTGCATGTATTTTTTGAATTAGCATTTTCATTTTCCACCCACTAGTAGAATTAGTGGATCATATGGTATTTCTGTTTTTAAATTTTATTTTTTAAAGTTTATTTTTGAGTGTGTGTGCGTGAGAGAGATCCCAAGCAAGCTCTGTGCCACCAGCACAGAGCCTGATATGGGGCTCAAACTCACAAACCATGAGATCATGACCTGAGCTGAGATCAAGAAGCAGATGCTTAACTTTCTGAGCCATCCACGCACCCCTTTAAGGAACCTCCATACTGTTTTCCACAGTGGTTGCACGAACCTGCATTTCTACCAACAGCATGAGAGATCCTTTTTCTCTACATCCTTGCCAATGCTGCTTATTTTTTGTCATTTTGAGTCTCGCCCTTCTGCCAGGTGTGAGGTGATATCTCATTGTGGTTTTGATCTGTAGTTTCTGGATAATTAGTTTCCTGATGAGCATCTTTTCATGTGTCTGTTGGCCATCTGTATGTCTTCTTTGGAAAAAATGTCTCTTCAGGTTCTCTGCTCATGTTTTAAGTTTTTGTTTTTTGTTTTTGTTTTTTTGTTTTTTTGGTTTTGTATAAGTTCAATATATAGTTTGGATATTAACCCCTTATTGGATATATTATTTGTGAATATCTTTTCCCATTCAGTGGGTTGTTTTTTCTTTTGTTGATAGTCTCCTTTGCTGTGCAAAAGCTTTTTATTTTGGTGTAGTCCCAATGGTTTATTTTTGCCTTTTTTCCCCTTGCCTGAGGAGACATCTAGAAAAATGTTGCTGAAAACTGTCAAAGAGATTACTGCCTTTTCTTTTATGGTTTCAGATCTCACATTTATTTTGTGAGTTTATTTTTATGTCTGGTGTAAGAAAGTGATCCAGTTTCATTCTTTGCCATGTAGCTGTCTAGTTATCCCAACACCATGCTGTTATACTTCCTTATTGTGTCCTTTGAGCAAATGTCTAAGTCTCCATCTCATTATCTGGAAAATTGTCATTATAATTGTCGCTATTTCAGGAGTTGAGAGGATTCAACTTGTTAATACGTGTAAAATTTTATAAATCTCAGCAAAGTTTTTGCCCAAGTATACTTGCTAAATTAAATATTTAAAAAAAATTTCATCTTGAGAGCAGTATTTTATAATCATGTTATCAAGGGTGTCCAACACATCGCTAAATGCTTTATATTTTCTTAATCCTCAGAGAAACTCAATGAGGGAGGTAAAGTTTTTTTTTTTTTTTGAAAGTTTTAGTAATTTGCTAAAGATTACTCAGATAATAAGGGGGAGTAATGCTATGAAATAGAGAAGTTAATATTCTAAGTCATAAATCGAGGAGTTTTAAAAATGGTTACTTCAAAGATTTTGACTGCTTATATGACAAGAAAAAAAGAAAAGATTATCAAAACAAGAATCTAGTCTGTTTTCAGCCTTTTGGCTAAGAGGAGGTCTGAAAACAATCAACCAACAATAGCAATTAAAGTAATTTCTCTCATAATTCATTCTCTTGTAGTTTATTTTTTTTTTTTTGAGGGAATAAATAAAACTTAAGGAAAAACTAGATAAATTGCATAAAATGACATGTGCTTTGGGTAAGAAAACACATGCACGGATCAGAGAATTTCAGCCTTTATCAACAGGACCAGATTCATTAGAGTACAACAAAATGGCTACTGAAATCGTTATGAAAATTAGCAGTGTAATGAATTAAATTTATGAGATGAGGTTATGAGCTCTAATCCAGTGAAAGACCCAGGGTGCATGGCCAAAGCTTTTTCCATTTTGCTTCTGTGGTCACTGATCTTTAATGCTTTTATTAGTAAACTAGATTTTACATGAATACTTTGCTCATTATATTTTCATATAAAGTAAATTAAAAGAATAATTGCAGATTGTACTTTAGAATTTAGATTGTGATTTCAAAGTTAGAAATAAAATGAAGTTAGATAAGGAAAGAGAAGATTTTATGTTCTGGCCATACAAATTAAATTTACAAATACAAGGCAAAGAAGATATGTAAACCAGGGAAAAGAGGTATTGGGCTCAGTGTGTAACCCTGACCATAAATACGCAGGACTCACTGAATTAAAAAATAGAAATAATAAACTTATTACAAGGGCAAATATAACTGTGGTATAGCAATAAGTAGTCACAGGATTCTTTTTCTTTTTTGCCCAGCTCTTGTTACATAATTTCCAACTTTACCCTGGCAGTGATGCCTAACAAAAGAAAATTTTATTTATTTTTATTTATTTATTTTTTAAGTAAGCTTTATGCCAACATAGGGCTTCAGCTCACAACTGTGAGATCAAGAGTCACATGCTCTACTGAATGGGCCAGACAGGTGCCCATAAAAGAAAATTTTAGGTAATCCAGTTGGAAAGAAAGTTAAATAGTTATGGATAAGATTAGAGAAAGCTAAGGGAAGTTAGAAAAACTCTGTACTTCTTGGGGCGCCTGGGTGGCTCAGTTGGTTGAGCGACCCACTTCGCCTCAGGTCATGATCTCACGGTTTGTGAGTTTGAGCCCCGCACCTGGCTCTGTGCTGACAGCTAGGAGCTTGGAGCCTGGAGCCTGCTTCCGATTCTGTGTCTCCCTCTCTGTCTGCCCCTCCCCCCACTCATGCTCTGTCTCTCTCTGTCTCAGAAATAAATAAACATTAAAAAAAATTAAAAGAAAAAAAAGAAAAACTCTGTACTTCTTTATTTTTACCAAGAGGATTTTTGTTTGTTTTTAAGAGGTATTTTTGTTTGTTTGTTTTAAATGTTTATCTGTTTTTGAGAGAGAGAGAGAGAGAGAGAGAGAGAGAGAGAGAGAGAGTGCGTGTGTGCACCTGAGCCTGGGAGTGGCAGAGAGAGAGGGAGACAATCCCAGGTAAGTTCTGTGCTGACAGCATGGGGTGCTCAACTGACTGAACCTCCCAGGTGACCCTTTAAGAGGTATTTTGAATTGGGATTTTACCCAATTCATTCTCATGATACCAGAATTGTTTAAAAGAGTTGTTATACAATTATGACTATTATATTCCAAGGTTATGGTTTTCCTTCTCTGGATATCTGTAGAATGGACTTATGGAATGTTTGAAATGGCAAAAATAAGTCGCTACAGGAAGAACGGTTTAGTTTTTGTTTTTGTTCTTTTTTTGTTGTTTTTTTTAATATGAAATTTATTGTCAAATTGGTTTCCATACAACACCCAGTGCTCATCCCAACAGGTGCCCTCCTCAATCCCCATCACCCACCCTCCCCTCACTCCCACCCACCCCCCCCCCCCATCAACCCTCAGTTTGTTCTCAGTTTTTAAGAGTCTCTTATGGTTTGGCCCCCCCTCCCCCAACCTTTTTTTTTTTCGTTCCCCTCCCCCATGGTCTTCTGTTAAGTTTCTTAGGATCCATAAGAGTGAAAACATATGGTATCTGTCTTTCTCTGTATGGCTTTTTTCACTTAGCATCACACTCTCCAGTTTCATCCATGTGGCTACAAAAGGCCATATTTCATTCTTTATCATTGCCACGTAGTATTCCATTGTGTATATAAACCACAATTTCTTTATCCATTCATCAGTTGATGGACATTTAGGCTCTTCCCATAATGTGGCTGTTGTTGAGAGTTCTGCTGTAAAGATTGGAGTACAGGTGCCCCTATGCATCAGCACTCCTGTATCCCTTGGGTAAATTCCTAAGCAGTGCTCTTGCTGGGTCATAGGGTAGATCTATTTTTGATTTTTTGAGGAACCTCCACACTGTTTTCCAGAGCGGCTGCATAGTTTAGTTTTGAACAGATAAGGTATAAAACTGAAAATGCTAAAAGTCTCTGGTCTCTCTCTCTCTCTCTCTCTCTTTTTTTAAAAATTTTTTTAATGTTCATTTATTTTTGAGAGAAAGAGAGAGAAACAAACACATGTAGGGGAGGGGCAGAGAGAGAGAGGGAGACACAGAATCTGAAACAGGCTCCAGGCTCCCAGCTGCCAGCACAGAACCCTATGTGGGGCTTGAAGTCGGAACGGTGAGATCTTGACCTAGACTGAAGACGGACGCTTAACTGACTGAGCCACCTAGGTGCCCCTCAGTGGTCTCTTAAATACCACATTTAAAAAAAAAAAAAATTTTTTTAACGTTTATTTATTTTTGAGACAGAGAGAGACAGAGCATGAACAGGGGAGGAGCAGAGAGAGAGGGAGACACAGATTCTGAAACAGGCTCCAGGCTCTGAGCTGTCAGCACAGAGCCCGACGTGGGGCTTGAACTCACGGACCGTGAGATCATGATCCGAGCCAAAGTCGGATGCTCAACCGACCGAGCCACCCAGGCGCCCCAATACCACATTTTTAAGCCTGTTCTTATTGAGTAAAATATAGCAGAAACAATTCAGTGTCTTAGTGCACAGTAAGGAATACATTCATGTTGCCATCCAGTACACACGTGCATGAAAAACCTTCAAATTCATGGAGCAGTACTTAGACCTGCCATAAGCAGGTGGAATGTTACTTCTATTCTATCCTGTTCTGTAGTATTCTAGTCTAGTCTACAACATTTTCTTCCATTTCATTCTACTCCACCCCACCATATTCCATTCTATTCTAGGTTTTAAAAAGTGCTTTTAAATTATCTTCTATGTTGATTTAGTAACCTAGTAGTGGGTTGATACTAGCAGTTTGGAAAAAAAAACAAGAAAAACTAGACTTTGGGTTCAGGATTCTCTTTCTACTATGTTAATTTTGAAATGAACTAGAAATTATAAAATCAGCTGGATTATTAGTTTGGACATCTTTTTTTAAGGTTATTTATTTTTGTTTAGTAATCTCTACGCTCAGTGTGTGGCTTGAACTCACGACCCTGAGATCAAGAGTCGCATGCTTTTCCAACTGAGCCAGCCAGGAGCTGCTGGACACCATTCTTGATCGAATTTTACCATGAGAGTCCTAATTGTTATAGGTGTTAAGTTAGTACCTTTATCACAGATCACAGAAAACTATAACTAGAAGAGACTCTAGATAGAGATTATCTAGTTGTCCTTCCTATGCCCCTGGGTGTTTAAAAAAAAAAAAAATATATATATATATAATTATGGCAAATTTCAAGCATATTCAAAAGTAGAATAGTAGACTGAACCTCATCTATTTATATCACCTCTTCCTCACTAGATTATTTTGAAGTATATTCCAGATATATTTAATCTGTAAATACTTAAGTATGTGTCTTCAAAAGATAAGGATACTTAACAAAAAGCATACCCAAAATATGCTTCTCATGACAAAAAATAAGAGTAATTTCTAATATCATCAAATATTATGTCAGTATTCACACTTCTCTGTCATAATTAAAAAAATTGTTTTGAATTAGGAAGTAAAGTCCACACATTGTATTTGATTGACACATCTCTTCAGTTTCTTTTCATCTGTAGTTCTCCTTTCTTTTTAAAAATTTTTTTTTTTTAACATTTATTTATTTTGGGGACAGAGAGAGACAGAGCATGAATGGGGAGGGGCAGAGAGAGAGGGAGACACAGAATCGGAAGCAGGCTCCAGGGTCTGAGCCATCAGCCCAGAGCCCGACGCGGGGCTCGAACTCACGGACCGCGAGATCGTGACCTGAGCTGAAGTCGGGTGCTCAACCGACTGAGCCACCCAGGTGCCCCTGTAGTTCTCCTTTCTTTCGTGTGTGTGTGTGTGTGTGTGTGTGTGTGTGTGTGTGTGTGTGTGTTTTGAAGAAATGAAGTTGTATAGAAGTACCTACATTATGGTCACTTAATGTGTTCCTCTGCCCTTTACATTTTAGTCAGACGCTTAACTGAGTCACCCAGACACCCCAGATTAAGGAATCTTGATAAGTTTTGGAATATTGGCAAGACTGCTGCAAAAATGCTCTGAATTTCGTATTGTGTTGAAGTGATGATTCTATTTGATGCTTAAATTGCGCCATCATTGGCCAGTGTTGGGACTTTCAAACTGGTTCTAGAGACCTTCTGACATGGTGCCAGGAGTCTTTGAAGAGCCAGGATCCTCTGGTATATTTTATGCCTCAGACCTAGAATAAGCTATTTCTCTAAGGATTGGCCAACTTTTTGAGTTTGCAGATAGAGAAATGAAGTGACTTGATAGGAAGATGCTTGTTGGAAGATTAGTCTTGGGGTTAATGCTCTTTTCAGTATCTAGTGCTGCCTCTGCAGGACTGAAATAGACCTGGCTAGTTGCCTTGCCAACTTCTGTTCCCCCTCCTTTTTTCCTTTTGTAGATTTCTTTTTCCACATAGGTTGGGAACTGGCAGATACTTACTATCTCGGCTTCCGGTGCTGTTTGGGGTTGTGTCCTGATTTGGACGATGGGATGTAAAAAGAAGGATGCTGAGAACTTATCTAGAATTAGTTTGTGATTTTACTTTAAAAAATGGGTGTTTTACTTTAGAACTATTTTGCAGTATTATATTTAATTTTTAAAAAACTGCTTAAGATTATTTTTCATTTTATATAATCATAGGGGATACAAGTGGTCTGGATGATGAAAAACAATGGATACTTTATACTGTATGTCAGTTTACTTTTGGAGTTTTCTAAGTGATCTTAGCAGATACACATTTATCTCCCTAATTCTTTTGAGCTCTGGGTAACACCTAATAGTTATAGCTAATTATAGTGCTTAGTTTGTACCAGAATGTAGTCTAAGAGCTTTCATGTATTAACTCACTCAAAAATGGCCCTGTGAGGTAGCTATTATTATTATTCTCAACTTAGGAGGAAACTGAAGTAAAGAGAGTTCATGTGACTAATCTAAGATCACATAGCCAGTAAGTAGGGGAGCCAGGATTCTAACCCACAAACTCTGATCTAGACTATACTAAAATTGGTTTCCATTTCTAATGTACCATTTTACTAAGAGCAGATGGAGGTGGGCTAGAAATATATTTGCGCATGGATTTAAAATATATGTGGTACTTTATTAGCATATTCTGTGGCTTCTGTTTAAAATTAGTAGATTTAGTTTGTGTTACTACAGTCAAATGTAGGACTGTTTCTTAGATGTCTAAAATTACAAGCAGCTCAACAGCATATTGATGTCATTTTCCATATTTAAAGAATTGCATGTGGAATAAAACCCAGTGGCATCACATGAGGCAATTCTGATAATGCTCATAATGCAGATGAGAATGCTGGAAACTTTTTCTTAGCAATAGGATTTATAAAGTTCTGACACGCTCATGTATGTAAAAGAAAGTAATGATTTATATTTCAAATATGTATTCTCTGTGAAGATGTATCATTTTAACCATATAAATCATCGGTAGTAGGGAAGTGGATGCACAAAGACACCAGATAATTTTGTCCTAACTCTTAATGATTTAGTCAGACTTATTACCCAGGTCCCCTTGCTTTTAATTTACCCCCACCTTCTAGATGTCACAAGTGTGTGTTAGTCCTAGAAAGAAAGCACATGTTTCCACAAACCCTGAGTTTTTAAATTTTTAACATACTCTACTCATTTTCTAGAGGTTAGCATTAAGACACTATTTGTGACATTTATTTAAAAATTGTCCTTAATATTTTATTTTTTATTTTAAAAAATCTTTTGAAAGTTTATCCACCTATTTTTAAGTGATCTCCACACCCAATATGAGGCTTGAACTCCTGACCCCAAGGTCCAGAGTCACATGCTCCTCCGACTGTGGCAGCCTGGTGCCCCTGCTCTTGATATTTTAAAGAACAGTAGGGGCGGGCTCACTCTTTAGAGCACGCGACTCTTGATCTTGGGATTGTAAGTTCGAGCTCCATGTTGGGTGTAGAGATTACTTAAAAAAGTAAAATGTTGGAAAAAAAATAGAACACTAGGATAAGGAAAATGACTTCTGCTGTTTGGTTTTGCAGAACTTTGACAGAGAAGCAGTTTGATCTAATAGAAAATACACTAGGTAGAGAGAGTTAAAAGGTCTAAATGCCACATTTGACTCCGTGACATTGAGTAGCTTTTAAGTTTTTCTGCACTTCCGTTTCCTTGTATTTAATAAGGAGTTGAGTTAGATCAGGATCGCATAGACACACAGACTCTGCATTATTGGTTGAGCTCAGACTTTCCCCACAGACCTTTTTAAGGCATTATGTGCAGGTGATCACCAGGGTCAGTAAGAGTTGATCCCAAAGATGGAGCCAGCTTCATAGGATTGAATGTAAATAAGGTGTTTTCTTCCTCCCACTCCTTTCGGGAATGATACCTCAGAGTATACAATTATATTTGAATTTTTACAAAGTCTCTATAAGGCACTCCATTTTGAATAGTAAGCTAATGTTCGGGAAGACAGCCTGAAAACTCAGTCAATGTTAGTTTTGCATGCATAGGGGACCTCCTGCTCAAATCTGAAAAAGGAAACCATGGCATTTCATACTGATTTGGTAATTCTTTCTGGGGACATAGCTTCATAGTTACTATTTTGGGTGTTATAAATGAGTCTTTTGAAGGTGACTTTAACAAGTAGCTAAGTGCTTCTCAATTATCTATGGTCAAGGACCAGTTTTTTTTGTTTTTGATTTCCTATTTGTTGCCAACTGATACTTGTGTAAAATACGGTAAAAGATGAACTATTAGAAAAATGAAAAAAAAAAACCCCACACATAATAGAAGCCAAAGTTCAGTAGACAGAATTTCTTTGCCTACTTGCTATGAAAGTTTCTAAAGCAATCTAAATTTTTCCAAGTTTGTAGCATGACCTTGACCACAAACCAAACTTTGAGTGGCATTGCTATGAGTGGTTATGTTGTGGGAGTCACAAATGTACATTTACAAGACGTATGAAAAAAGTGATCTTTTCTAGTATCATGAAACTTGTGGCACGGGGGAGAGAATGGTTGTTAGTTGTGCTTTAGATAATGGGCCAAATCTGGCTAACTATCTGCTTTGTAAATAAAGTTTTATCGGAACACAACTATACCTCTTCATCTATGTTTGTCTACAGTAGACTTGGGTAGTTTTGATAAAGACCATATGATCTGCAGTGCCTAAAATATTTATTCTGAGGTCCTTTACAGAATAGTTGCTAGCTCCTACTTTAAATTTGAAAATGACTATTATGAATGATTGCTATTTATGTAGTGCTTGTTTCCTTTTTATTTTTTTTTTTTACTAAATTATCTTTGTTTAAATCCATTAGACATATTATTGTTTGACTTTCTCCCTCTAGTCACTGATGTACGTCACATAAATTTGGAGAGAAGTAAAGAAAATGAACGGATCAGTAAAGATCAGATAAAGAAGAAGAAAAAAAAGCAAAAAGATTATCAACCCAACTATTTCCTATCCATTCCGATCACCAACAAAGAGGTGCTTTTTTTTTTTTTTTAATTGAAGTGCAGTTGACACACAATGTTACATTAGTTTCAGTTGTACAACATGGTGCTTTGACGGTCTACATTGTGCTGGGCTCACGACCCACATAGTTACCATCTGTCACCATACAGCGTTATTACTGTACCATTGACCAAATTCCCTGTGCTGTGCCTTTCAACTCCTGACTCCTCCATTCTGTACCTGGAAGCCTGTGTCCCCCACTCTACTTTACCTCTTTAGCCCTTCCCTGCACTGTCTTCCCCTCAGGCAGCCATCAGATCTTTGTATTTATGGCTCTGTTTCTGCTTTTTGTTTGTTTGTTTATTGATTCGTTTTAGAGGTGCTATTTAAAAAAACAACTATTTTTACTATAAAGTTTTATTTTAAATTAGATTTAAGCTACACTAAATGCTTGTAAGCCCATTTGCTCTCAGCTCTTAAGTGTTTTTGGTGGTATTTTAGGTGGGCTCCATAGGAAACAATCCTATTTATTTATTTTTATTTTTTTTTTTTACTATCATCTTACATGTTTTTGAAATTTAAATCCAAGTTAGTTAACATATAATGTAATAATGATTTCAGGAATAGAATTTAGCGATTCATCACTTCCATATAACACCCAGTGCTCATCCCAACAAGTGTCCTCCTTAATGCCACTCACCCCACCCAATACCCTGCCAGCAACCCTCAGTTTGTTCTCTGTATTTAAGAGTCTCTTGTGGTTTGCCTTCCTCTCTTTTTATCTTATTTTTCCTTCCCTTCCCTTATGTTCATCTGTTTTATTTCTTACATTCCACAGATAAGTGAGATCATATGATATTTGTCTTTCTCTGACCGACTTATTTCACTTAGCATAATACACTGTAGATCTATCTACGTTGTCGCAAATAGCAAGATTTCATTCTTTTTGATGGCTGAGTAATATTCCATTGTATATATATGTACCACATCTTCTTTATCCATTTGTCAGGAGATGGACATTTGGGCTCTTTCCATACTTTGGGTATCGTTGATAGTCTACTATAAACATTGGGGTGCATGTGCCCCTTCGAAGCAGTACATCTGTATCCTTTGCATAATTACCTAGTAGTGCAGTTGCTGGGTTGTAGGGTAGTTCCTTGGAAATAATCCTATTTAAAAATTTTTAAAAATATTTATTAATTTTTTTTAAGAGAGAGAGAGAGAGAGAGAGAGAGAGAGAGAGAGAAGGAGAGAGTACACACATGAGTGAGTGGGGGAGAGGCAGAGAGAGAGGGAGACATGGAATCCGAAGCAAGCTCCAGGGTCTGAGCTGTCAGCACAGAGCCCAACATAGGGCTCGTACTCATGAACAATGAGATCCTGACGAGCTGAAGTCAGACACTTAACTGACTGAGCCACCCAAGTGTCCTATAAATAATCCTATTTAAACAATAAAATGTACTTAAACAGTAATTTAGAAAAAATATTAAACAGTCATATTTAAGTAATAATTTTGAGTGTGTTGCCAGATGGCATGTCAAGGTTCTCTCTGTTTGTTCACCACAACTGAGGAACCTTTCAGAGGCAGAAAGCAGTGACCAGGTAGAAAAAGAGGGATTTGAAATCTCTGCTGGGAAAGTAGTGGGATTTCTTGCTGCTCAGTCCTGTGCATGGAAATGATTATTGTGACATAGTTTCTTTAAAAATTACTCCCTGTACAAGTTTAATACTGCATGATAAACTTGGGTAAAAATCTATTAAAAATCTGGAAAATTAATGTGGTATGAATAATAGGAAATGGGACCAGCCAGTTGGCACAAACTAAGAAACCCTTGTATGTGGCCGAGAGCTACAGTATCTAATTCACACTGGTGAAGCAGTGAGGGAGGAAAGAACACTTTACTTGGAAGACCGACCGTTTTCATATCTTGGCCCGATTTGAGAAGCAGATCTGAATTTCTGTGTGATCTCTTTTACCAGTGTAAAACGACAGAAATTCCAAGTGCATCTGAAGATCCAGTTGGCTGTGTTGAACGAGTCATGAATCGGGCAGCATCCCATCTAGCAGACAGAAAAGTGCTCCCCAAGACTGCGGAAAAGGAAAGGATTTTAAAGGGAGAGAGGGAGGGGAAAGAAGGAAACAATTAGCAAAGAATCCATCGTGTTAGGCGGGGACACCCTCTGAAGGAGAATGGAAGGGGTCTGTCAGAAGTTTCCTAGTGCTGACCAGGAAATTGTGTGTTGACTGGTTACATCCCTGGGGGGCTGAAACTGCACTTAAGTTAGTGTTAAGTCTTGGTTTGCTGACATAAGGCTCTTAACATGTGTTAAGAGCCCATGTTGGGCCTGTGGTTTTCTTTAAAAAGAAAACAACAACGTTTTTTCAGTGTTTATTTATTTTTGAGAGACGGAGAGAGAGAGCCTGAGCAGGGGAGGGGCAGAGAGAGAGGGAGACACAGAATTCAAAGCAGTCTCCGAGCTGTCAGCACAGAGCCTGATGCGGGGCCTGAACTCATGAACAGTGAGGTCATGACCAAGCAGAAGTCAGACACCAAACCGACCAAGCCACCCAGGCACCCCAGGTGGCTGTGGTTTTCTTTTTAACAGGAGGCACATTTTAAGGTTGTTTCTCCCCTTATTTAACTGGAATGTTTCTAGGGAATGCTAAAGAATTTTTAAAAATCAGAGCAAATGAAGTTGAAATCAAAGAAATAAATGTTAAAAGAAAAAAAATAAATTTTATTGAGGCATTCCAAGAAATTTTTAGTCCATGAGATACAGTTTAGCTGGGGAAAGAAGATACATAAGAGAAATTTGTTTAACCTAGCAATGCAAGGTTTTAGAGTTTAATGCAGTAAAGAATTAGATTCTGATTTTACTGGTACATGCCAGTAAAAACCGTTAGAATGCTTAAAAGTGTTTAGGTGATACAAACTTAATTTTTTTATTTTTTATTTATTTATTTTTAATGTTTGTTTATTTTTGAGAGAGAGACAGAACGTGAGCGGGGGTGGGGCAGAGAGAGAGGGAGACACAGAACTCAAGGCAGGCTCCAGGCTCTGAGCTGTCAGCACAGAGCCCAATGTGGGGCTCAAACCCACAAACCGTGCGATCATGACCTGAGCTGAAGTCGGATGCCCAACCGACTGAGCCACCCAGGTGCCCCGAGGTGATACAAACTTTAATGTCATTAGCAATTGTATATTAAATATATTAAAATACCTTGATTTATTTGGGCAGGTTTTCTTTGAAATTTAGGGTTATATGTACATGTGGGAGTTAGAAGAAAGCCAGAAGTCAAAGGTGGTGCTGCTGAAGTGAGAAGTCTCAAGCCAGGTCCTAAGGACCCAGAATGTGAAATAGGCAAAGCGACTTCCCCAAGGACGTCAGGACTGGACAAGACCCCGGGTTCCTTATTTTGATTCGCTGCTTAGAGATTTTTCCACTGCACTCTGTCAACTATAGAAGTTTGGGAAGCACTTCTATAAGTTGCTTTAATGAGGCCCTTCATGGAGTCTGTCTCCCTTCACACCTTCATTCTTTAAAAAAAATTTTTTTAATGTTTATTTATTATTGAGAGACAGAGAGTGACAAAGCATGAGCAGGGGTGGGGCAGAGACGGAGAGACACAGAATCCGAAGCAGGCTCCAGGCTCTGAGCTGTCAACACAGAGCTTGACGCGGCACTCGAACCTGTGAACTACGGGATCATGACCTGAGCCAAGGTCGGATGCTTAACCGACTGAGCCATCCAGGCGCCCCTTCACACCTTCATTCTTGGCGCCCCTGGTAGTCTGAACAGCAGCTCTGTGTCCCTTTCATGCCTGTCCTTCCTCTCCTAGCCTTGTTCTGACTGTGAAGATCAATGGGGTGACTGGTGGGGAAGGGCAAGGAGAGGGGTTGGAGAGGAAAGGGGCTGGAGAAGTTCTTTCTTTCTGAGGCTTAGTTCAGAATTTGGGCCACTAAAGTGACCAGAGGAAGGGGATGGGAGAGAACAGTCTGCAGCTCTTAGTTTTCACCCATAAGCTGCTGTAGCCATCGTGTCTGCTTCTTACCTTCTGGGAGGTGGTGTGGGATCGGGAAGAGTGCGACTTTGGAGTCCTACACGTCTTGTTTGAGTACCATCTGGGCTGCAAACTCCTCTGTGGATGTCAGTCAAGTTACTTAATTTCCGTAGCTTCCATTTCTTTAGGTGTAAAATGGAGGTGATAATGATTATTTTCTAAACCCAAATCTGGACATGTCACCCGCTTATATACTTCACTCTTTTCCTGTTGGTATTAGGATAAAGACAAAGACTCTACCATGTCCTGTGAGGTTCTACATGGTTCAACCTTCTCCACTTTGGCACTTGTTCCTTCTGCTTGAGTCCCTCTGGCCTTGAACTTGCCAGGGGCCCTCTCCCCCCAGAGGAAACCTTTTCTGTCTAGGAGTTTTCTTTCATCCCCTCTTGGTTTTGTTAATGTCAAAATCTCAGCTCAAACCTCTTCACCTGTGACCACCTGCCTTGGTCACCCCCTAGTTTGCCACCTCCAAGGTCTCATAGCTTTCCTTTTGTGATCTGTCATTCTTGCAATTGGAACTTGTTTGTCTTCCTCACAAAGTCTTCGGCTCATTCCCAGTACCTAGAGCAGAGCTTGGCAGGAGCAGAAATACACACACACAAAATACTGTCATTTCAGGGCTGAAGACGTATTCGTGGCATACCAAGTTGCAACCAGAACATTTACAATAATTCACAAATAAGAAATACAGTGTTACAATGTTGGTTTCACAATATAGGTTGAACAGCCATCCTTTGAGGGTCGCGTGACTCATAGTAGTGGGGAATGCGGGTGTCAAGTGACCTGGAAACCAAATAATTTAATGTTTCCCTCTCAAGAGACTTATTTGTACTTAGTAGCAGGTGTACTTACAAATACAGAGAGGAGAGGTAGGGTGGGAGGAGATTAGGAGGTGCATTTTACATCTTTTCTATGAACATCCTTTTTGTTTGTTTTAAAGTATCAAATGTTAATTTTCTTTTTTAAACTGCTTATGAGCTTTTGTGGGAAGGCCTGGGAAAAGAAGCAGCATTTATAACATTGTTTCAATGGGAGACTGTATTCCAAGTTCCAATTAAGTGACCTGCAAACAAGCCTTTGGAAGCTCGCACACTCACAATGAGTTGCTCTACTTTTGGCCTCTACTTGTTGGCATCTAGTTTTAAAGAAGAAAGTGTTCAGACTGACATGGGTCTTTGATTTTTAAACACATTCTTAGATGTTTGAAGTTCTTCATTAATGGAAAATCATAATTTCATACTTCAAAACATTTTCTTATTACGTTTCTTTATTTTTTTGAGAGGCAGAGAGAGACAGAGGGTGAGTGGGGGAGGGGCAGAGAGAGAGGGAGACACAGAATCCAAAGCAGGCTCCAGGCTCTGAGCCGTCAGCACAGAGCCCAGTGCAGGGCTCAGACTCACGAACTGTGACATAATGACCTGAACCGAAGTCGGACGCTCAACCGACTGAGCCACCCAGGCGCCCCCATAATTTCATACTTTTAAGAAATAGAATTGGAAAATGCACTAGAATGACTGGATAAAATATCCAAGTTGCAAGTATGTGAAAGGATGTGTTTCTCCATTACCTGCAATTATACATTAGTTTAAAAATAAAGAATGAAAGAATCTAATGGAGTTATAATAAATCCTATATGTTTCTTAAATGCTTAGAATTGTTTAATTAGTTCTAGTTGGATTACTCATGTTGGTTTTATGGGCTTTCTTTATGACTAGTAATAAATATAAGGTAAATCAACATTGAAGTACAAGGGAACAATTAGAAATTGATTGAATTCAGGAGTATATTAATTTTTTAGAAGATACTTTTTTTTAATTTTTAAAAAATATTTTATTTTTGAGAGACAGAGAGAGAGAGACAGAGTATGAGCTGGGTAGGGTTAGAGAGAGAGGGAGACACAGAATCTGAAGCAGGTTCCAGGCTCTGAGCTGTCAGCCTGGAGCCCGACATAGGGCTCAAACTCATGAACTGTGAGAAACTGAGTCAAAGTTGGATGTTTAATCGACTGAGCCACCCAGGCGCCCCAGATAATTTTTTTATACTATTGGAAAGATATGATTTTTCTCTGGGTGTTTTAAAAGGCATTTGTAACCTTTAATTCCATATTTCATCATTTAGTAATGTGAAAATTGCTGGTCTTATAAAAATAATAAAAGTAGATTTGTGCATTCAGTCATTCAATTCTTGCCTGGGAAATATAATTGTAAAAGTATTTGCTATCATGGTGTATATGTTGAGCATTTGGTAGACATAGAAAATTCTCCTATTTCGGAAGGACTTTTTACTTTTACTCCAGTTTTGCTATGTTATCAATTTTTCAAGTTCTTTTCATGGTTGTAGACAAGCGAGAAAAATGAAAGTATTCAGCACTGAAGAAAAATTATGTAGCAAATTGAAGTGATAATTCTGGTAAATATTAATGAGGCAGCAAATTTAGGAACAATATAAGTTAACACCTTAGAGAAATTCTGAAAATAATGTCAAAAGTTGAGGTCAAAGACATTCTTGTACTCTGTGCTAGAATGTAACTTCTCTCCCTCGTGCAGAGGTACATAATGTTAAGGGTTTTTATCTGCACTCATATATATATGCTTCGAGTCAATTAGAAAACTTAAAAGATATAAACATGTATTTTCTTATTGCATTATTTTTAGGCATGTAGAATATCGCTTAGTGCTGAGGTTTAACAGATGGATGTTTGTTTTTATTTTCTAGACACAAAGATAATACTCAGTGAAATATTTAAGATTTAATAATGCTCTTATTTTTGAAAGTTTCTTTGAATATAATATTTAAATGTGACTCTATAGTATTAGGTTTTTAAAATGTGCCTGTGCAGTACTGTCAATAGCTGGGATTATGGTGACAGATAAGCTTTAATGATTTTATTGAATTTTAAACAGCAGCTCTAAAAATTAGTTTCCTTTGGCCTGTAATGACACTGGTAGTTCTTAAAATGCAATACAGAGAAGAGTCAAGTATTTTTCCCTTTTCTTTTATAAGAATGTAATTAGGAATAAAAAAGCATTTAAAAAAGCTCTTAAGATGATATCAAGGAATATATAAATTAATCTGGAGCATCAAAGCATAGCTAGAAATACATCTCTTGGTTAGATTATCTGTAGAATTTTCCTAGATTGAGGTTAATCCTGCATCATAAGTACTGTGTGACATCAGAGAATTAGTCTTCCAAGTATTTTACAGTTTTTAATTTGCAGTTTACATGCTTCCAGATAATTAAAAAATAGGAATGGTCTAAAACTATTTTACTATGCAGAGCATTGCACTAAAATGCTGGATACACAAATGACTGGAATTCTTTGAGCATTTCCCTGACTTTATACATAATTAGTGTTTGAGCCCAGAATCAAGAGTATATTTTTGTGAAAATGCAGGTACTCTATCCACTAAGTGCAAGTGGCAAGTCCCCAGTTATGACAAAAATGCCTCCAAACATTGCCAAATGGTACTTGGGAAGCAGAACTACATAGGGTAGAGAACCACTGAATTTAATTTTGGCAGTGTTGTATGCTTTATATTAGGCAAATGGTGTAGAGCTTGTGAAGTATTTTCATGTAGCTTGCCTACTGTGATCTGTAACACAATGCTGTAAGTTTGGCAGGACAGATTTTATCATTCCTATTTTACAACTGAAGAAGCCAAGATTTAGTGAGAAGAGGTGACAGGTGTGGGGTCACACCTGTGGTAGACCTGGAATTAAAATCCAGAATTTTGGGGAGCCTGGGTGGCCCAGTTGGTTAAGCATTCAACTCTTATTTTCCACTCAGGTCATGATCTCACAGTTTCTTGAGTTCGAGCTCTGCATCGTGCTCTGTGCTGACAGTGTGGAGCCTGTTCCGGATTCTCTGTCTCTCTCTCTCTCTCTCCCTACTCCCTCACTTGAGCTGTCTTTGTCTCTCTCAAAAAAAAAAAATAAATAAAATAAACTGAAAAAAAAATCCAGAATTTCTGAGCCAAGTCCAGCGTCCTTAATTTGTATTACTCTGATTGTAAAACAGAGTTCTCATCATAAGATACTTTTCATGTGCAGTTAAAACAATATTATCATTTGTACCAGCTGAGATTTGTAGATGTAATTATATTGTTTAGAGGTATGACTTTTTTTTTTTTTTTGATTGATGTCTAGTTGACACACAATGTTATATTAGATTCAGGTATGCAACATAGTGATTTGACAAGTCTGTGTTTTGCTCTGCTCACCACCAGGGTAGGTACCATCTGTCACCATGCAGTGCTGTTATAATACCAGTGATGATATTCCCTCTTCTGTACCTTTCATCTCCATGACTTATTCATTCCATAACTGGAAGTCTGTATTTCCCACTCTCCTTAACCCATTTTGCCTATCTTTCCACCACCTACCCCTCTGGTAATCATCAACTTGTTCTCTGTATCTTTGGGTCTGTTTCTGGTGTTTGTTTATTTGCTTTGATTTTTAGATTCCACATATATGTGAAATCATACGGTATTTGTCTTTGTCAGTCTGACCTATTTCACGTAGCATAATACCTTCTGGGTCCACCCATAGTTTTGCAAATGTGAAGACCTCATTCCTTTTTATGTCTGAGTAACATTGCATTTTATACACATTTTATGTGTGTACACACACACACACACACACACACACACACACAATTTACCCATTTATCAGTGGACAGTGGGGTTGCTTGCGTAATTTGGCTATTGTAAACAATGCTGCAATAAACATAGAGGTTCATACATCTTTTTAGTGTTTTTGTTTTCTTTGGGTAAATACCTGGTAGTGGAATTACTGGGTCATATAGTGTTTCTACTTTTATTTATTTTTTTAAGTTTATTTATTTTGAGGGGGGGAGGGGGAGACAGAGAGGGAGAGAGAGAACCTAAGCAAGCTCTACACCGTCAGCACCTGTCATGGGGCTTGATCCCACAAACCGTGAGATCATGATCTGAGCCAAAATCAAGAGTTGACACCCAACCCACTGAACCACCTAGGCACCCCTCTATTTTTAATTTTTTGAGGACATTCTATGCTGTTTCCCATAGGAGCTGTACCAGTTTACATTCTCTTCAACAGTGCACGAGGGTACCTTCTGTTCTATATCCTCACTAACATGTATTTCATTTTATTTATTTTGTTGTCTTTTTCATTCTAGCCCTTCTGACAGATGTAAGGTGATATCTTACTGTGGTTTTGATTTGCATTTCTCTGATAATTAGTGATGTTGAGCATCTTTTCATGTGTCTGTTGGCCATCTGGATGTTTTCTTTGAAAAAATGTCTCTTTAGGTCCTTTCCCTACATTTTAATCAGATTGTTTTTTTTTTTGTTGTTGTTGTTGTTTTGTTTTTTGGCGTCAAGTTGTATAAGTTTTATACATTTTGAATATTAATCCTTTAGTGGATATGTCTTTTATGAATATCTTCTCCCATTCAGTAGGTTGCCTTTTCCTTTTGTTGATTGTTTCCTTGGCCTTGTAAGGCATATTTTCGTGTAGTTCCAATAGTTTATTTTTGCTTTGTTTTTCTTGCCTGAGGAGACGTACGTAGACAAATTTTGCTAAGGCCAATGTCAAAGAGAGACGGCCTTTGTTTTCTTCTAGGAGCTTTATGGTTTCATTTCTCACATTTGGGCCTTTTATTCTGTTTTGAGTTTATTTTTGTGTATGGGTTAGAAAGTGGTCCAGTTTTATTCTTCTGCATGTGGCGGTCCAGTTTTCCCAATGTCATTTGTTGAAGAGTCTGTCTTTTCCCCATTATATATTCTTGCCTCCTTTGTCATAGATTAGTTGGCCATATAAGAGTATTTTTCCTTTTGGGATTTCTGTTCCGTTGATATATGTGTCCAGAGGTCTAACACTTTTGAGCACCTTTAATATCCTTGACGCTGGACCAGGCCGTTGGCATATGAACCTCGATCCTCTTGAGCTGCTTTGTTATGCCATGAGCCAATCTCAGCGCTTCATTGTACCTGGAAAAACTCAAAAATTCAAATTTAAAATCATTTGTGAGCAATACAGTTTTATAATAAAGGTCTTTCTGAGAGGGCCAGTGTATTCTGTTACACAATATTCAGTAAGACTTTCTAAAAATCTCCTTTGAATTCCTTTTTCCCCTCAGGGTTTCATTTCTTAAGTCACTACCCACATCTCTGCCCCCTCTTTGTCCCCTCTGAAAACAAACCAATTCGTTGTCACTGTTGCATTTTTTCTCATGTATTGTAATTTATCCTTTATTTACGTTCCTTTGCTGTTTTGGGTATATGATTTTGAAGAGATTTTTTTAAATCTTCTGTTTTTCAATTTATTTTAATAGAGTTAATACCAATATCTACCTTATAGGGTTGTTCAGAGGCTTCAGTGAACTAATATATATAAAATGCTCGCTTTAGTATCTAGAACCTAGTGATCACACAATAAAGGTTAGTTACTGCTATTGTTTTTTAAATATTGTTGTTTTATTTTTTATTAATTAAAAACTTTTTTTGAGAAAAAACTTTATTTCGGTAAGTAAGTGATTAGGTAACTAAATTATGGGACATCTGTACAATGGGACCCTATTCCATTAAAAAAGTGAAGACATTATATATTTAATGATATGAAAAATGGTCTAATCCTTTTTAGGTGAAAAAGCACATTTTATTATATGTTTATTTTTAAATGATTATTTTTGAGAGAGAAAGAGAGAGTGCTAGTGGGGGGGGCGGGGCAGAGAGAGAGAGAGAGAGAGAAGGAGGGAGGGAGGGAGGGAGGGAGACACAGAATCTGAAACAGGCTGCAGGCTCTGAACTGTCAGCACAGAGCCTGACACAGGGCTCGAACTCCAGAACAGTGAGATCATGACCTGAGCCAAAGCTGGATGCTTACTTTGTCCAACTGAGCCACCGCCCCCGAAAAAGCACATTTTAGAATAATGTGAACTGACATTTACTGATGTGTCCTCATGCCAGTTATTTTATTTTATTTTATTTTATTTTATTTTATTTTATTTTATTTTATTTTATTTTATTTTATTCTATTCTATTCTATTCTATTCTATTTTATCTTATTACTTTTTTTTTAATTTCTAGTATCATTAATATACAGTGTTATATTAGTTTCAGGTATATTTTAAGTATTGTTTTTATTATTATTACTGGTCACTGTGGTGAGATGGTGGGTTAGAAGAAATAAACATTACCCTCAAGTTTATAACTTAGTTTTATTGATATAGAGTAGAAGAAAGTGACTCTATAAGATCTTTGTGTACTATTACATCAAGAGCATTTTATTTATCAGGCAATCAGTATTCTTTTGCTGGGTTTCACAGAAGTGATCTCTTGACTTGGGAAATATTATGTTAGGTGTTACTGCATAACTTCCTCCCAGGAAAACACCATTTCCTGTGTCGCCCTCTTCCATATTGCAAGGAATAGAGAAAGGCTGAGGTTATTTTGGGTGATGCAGATTTATCATAAAGACACGTGGAAAGTCAGATCCCAGGATGGCATCTCATGATTTGTCCAGTCACATTCTGCAGATAATGGGAACATTGTTCAGGATAAAACAGCTACTCTAGTATCAGAACAGTCTGCTGTGCTCATGATTCAGTTTTTTCTTATCTCTGCTGTTTCTTTTTTTTTTTTAATGGACTCTTTCTGTTGCCAGCCTCCTCTCCTTCCCCTTTTCTCTCT
This sequence comes from Neofelis nebulosa, assembly GCF_028018385.1. NCBI lineage: Eukaryota > Metazoa > Chordata > Mammalia > Carnivora > Felidae > Neofelis > Neofelis nebulosa. Next base: position 122,078,633 of record NC_080787.1, read on the forward strand.
GACTAATTCTGCTGCCTCAGGACTTCTATGTGCTCTCTTTTCTCTGAGTATTGCTTGGTTTGCTATTTCATATTCAAACCATTTTCTGATACACTTTTCTAGTCACATGTACAAGTTGACTAGAATTGTATCTGACTGGAAATGGAGGAGGGAAGAACATTGTTCCCCTTTTTGTTTCAGAGCAGGGACTGAGAGGGGAAGTCTGATGGAAGAGGAGGGGTTGCACCTCTCTGCGACTGTAATTGTTTTTCTAACATACACAATTGGACCTCTTTGCAACTCTCTCTCCATCGTTATGCCCCTCCTCACATATCTGGAAAAGTGACAGTAGTCACTCCTGTTGAGATTATTGCTGTCCTAAAAAATTTTAAAGGCCATGAAGAATGGGTTCTCAGACACATTCACTTGGGGACAAATAAATAATACTTCCAACAGGAATGGAATGTTGTCTGCTGGTTTGACCTTTCTGTGGCAAGAAAAACTTTTTTTTTTTTTTTAATTTTAGGAAAGATCATAATTATCATGAGTCATACTGCAAGTTTGTGAAAAGATGCATGGTCACTGAGAGATTTTCAACCAGTGGGTTCAACCAGTGACCCAGTGTGTAAAACAAGGGTATTAGGTTTGATGTTTTCAAGATGGACAGGAATTATATGATTTAAAAAAAACCTCATACCTCATATTAAGCTTCCTAAGTCATTTTATCCAGGATATTTGAGAACAAGTAGGCGATTAAGCATTGTTTGGTTGAAGAATCTTGACATTGTTCTAATTTTGGTTGTTGCTTATTTTTCTTCTTGATTTACATTTTGCCATAAAGAAATATTGCTTACCTAATCTCTATTTTGTGTGTGTGTGTGTGTGTGTGTGTGTGTGTGTGTGTGTGTGATTAGATTACAAGAGGAATTAAGATCCTACAAAATGCAATAATACAACAAGACAAACAACTGGCCAAAGCAATGATCAGTGATGGCTCTTTTCATATTACCCTGCTAGTGATGCAGTTATTAAATGAAGAGGAAGTAAACATGTGAGTAATATGTCTTCCTTGAATATCATTTTCCAAATTATTGCTTTAATATGAGTAAACATAGTAGAACCCAAAGAGGCACTGAAATTGTAAGGAAGTATTCTTTGTTATAATTTGTTCCGGTTAATAGTCAATGTACAGAATTAGCAATATAAATATTCCTCCTAATCGAGACTTTAAGTTGTTATTGTTATCAAATAGTTGCCCTTGGTTATGTAGTTGTCTTCCCCATGTTAATTATGTCAGCACTCTGGAGGCCGACCATTTAGGTTAGGATTCTTGGTAAAGATTCTGGAACTGTGACACAACCATTTCTGAATAGCTGCCTAATTTTGGGCAAATTGTTTAGTTTTTATGTAAATGGAAAAAAATAATAGTTTCAATACATGTAAAGACTCTCTGTACAGCCCCGGCCCACAGTAGGTGGCTGATGTTATTGTTATTAGAGCTGTCCTCTATTCCAGTAGATAGTTACAATTTTACCTTACTCATTCTTGAGTACCTATATACTACCCACTCCTAATTCCAGAGTTGTGCCATAAAGTTTGAGTATATAAGTCATTGATTGCTGCTTGGAGTGGAGAACCCTTGGTCTTCCCCCAATTCCCTGGGGTACTCCTTTCCCTGTTACTACCTGTATAGCTCTCCGGATTGAGCTTAAGCTTTAGCTCTTTGGAAAACCAGAGCCAGAATGTATTGCAGGTTACTTCTGAGGGAATGAAGAACAAGGCTTGAATTGGGAAGGGGGTGAGGAAAAGGGAGAAAACGTGAAACTAGTGATTCAAAATATGAAGCCAAATTATGATTCTTGTAGTTATGTCTTTTAAACAGTAGACCCTCGGGGCGCCTGGGTGGCGCAGTCGGTTAAGCGTCCGACTTCAGCCAGGTCACGATCTCGCGGTCCGGTCCGTGAGTTTGAGCCCCGCGTCAGGCTCTGGGCTGATGGCTCGGAGCCTGGAGCCTGTTTCCGATTCTGTGTCTCCCTCTCTCTCTGCCCCTCCCCTGTTCATGCTCTGTCTCTCTCTGTCCCAAAAATAAATAAAAAAACGTTGAAAAAAAAATTAAAAAAAAAATAAACAGTAGACCCTCATGTGTTTAGAGATCAGGTTTCCATTCTATTCCAACCTGATCTACCCAAGAGCAGGTCTGGGGCACCCTGCATTTGCAGAGAGGACCAGAAGATTTTATTTGGCTTGCTTTCACTGTTCTCTTTGCCAGTCAGAAGACAAAATAAATACTGTGATGCTCTTAAGGGAAAAAGAGCCAAAGAAGATGTGACATGAGGAGTCGAAAGCCTGAGAGAAGTGTCCTGTGTGTGTTAGAGTGGTGAATTAGTCAGGGTTCTCCAGAGACACACAACCAACAGGATGTATATCTGTATGAATATCTAGATATATTGATATCTCAATCTATCTGTATCTGTGACTACATACAGAATTTACTTTAAAGGATTAGCTCATGTGACTGTGGAGCCTGGCAAGTACAAAGTTTGCGGGGCAGGCTAGAGACCTAGGGAAGAGTTGCTGTGGTCTCAAGTCCAAAGGCAGTCTGGAGGCAGAATTCCTTCTTTCTCGGGGGACCTCAGTGTTTCGGTAAGCTGGCGTGAAGGGTGGCAAGTAGGAGACACGGAGCCAGCAATAAATTCAAAAGACCTTCAGTGTGGTCAGTGAAAACACAGACAGCTTTGAGGAGGGTTGTAGGTGGCTGCTCTGAGACTTATTGTCCAGGGTGGGAGGGAGTATAGAGCCCTTCCAGTGCTAGGTGGAGTAAGCAATGGCAGAGGAAGAAGTATGGAACCAGATACAATGTCCTGGCTCCCCTTTTGGGGCTGAATGTTTTTCCAAACCTGGCCCTCACCGGTGTTGGAACAGAGAGCTAGGAATGATAGAGACATTCACATTGGTTTGGGGTTCTCAGGGTGAAGCTGGGGAAAGCTCAAGCTCTTTGGAGAAGTTCCTGTTCACTAATGCTACAAGAATGTGGTGTCACATAGGTGGTAGATTAGAGTTGAGGAAGATTTCCAACAGATATACCTGAGGTAGTTTCTTCAATTCCCCATCTCCTATCAAGACATATAGATGAATCCAGAAATTTCTTGTGCCATGGTGGGTTGATGTAGAGGCCCAACTCAGAAAAAATTGGTGGGTCAGAAAGAACTGGATAAGAGACAAGGGCACACTGCTGAACATCCATGTTTCTTGATGAGAGACTCTGGCAGGGACGTGCTTCTGCAGTATGTGCTGGTACAAAGCCCAGAAAGAATAAGCATGTTCTCATGGTCCCTGATATGGGACACCCAAGGATATAGCCAGACCAGTCCCCCCAAAATGGGAATCTCTGAGGACTCAAACAGCAGGCAGTCTAGAGACCTCCCTCAGTCCTCTTAGAAGAGTAGGCTGGAGGGGCACCTGGGTGGCTCAGTCGGTTAAGCGTCCGACTTCGGCTCAGGTCATGATCTCACTGTCTGTGGGTTCGAGCCCCCCGTCAGGCTCTGTGCTGACAGCTCAGAGCCTGGAGCCTGCTTCAGATTCTGTGTCTCATTCTCTCTATACCCCTCCCCAACTTGTGCTCTGTCTCTCTCTGTCTCTCAAAAATAAATGAATATGTTTTCTTTAAAAAAGGAAGAGTATGCTGGATTCCTTGGGAAGGAAGAGGAGAGGGAAGGGAAAAACTCCTGAGAGGAGGTTTGAATTAACTGAATAATTGTACTCCAAAGAGACCTTTTGAAACCAGCAAAGATCCCCGTTGACCAGTAGGTTTAGGTTTATCTCTGTCATCAGAAGTAGGTCTTGGCCGTGGCAAATGGCATCCGTGTGTCAGTCCTGTTCCTCAGCCTCCACCTCCCATACAAATATTCTGCTTTATTCTCTTAACAGTATTGTGAGGCAGCACAGAAATGTCATCTCTCTTATACGTACAGGGAAGCAAGAGCCCTAGGAATTAAGCAAATGCTGGTTAGTAGAGAAGCCAGAACTAGTCCGTTCTCTTATTATTCCATGGGGCGTGTCTGTGAAAGATGGGGAGGTGGAGAGTGAGGGGGTAGGATGGAGACAAAGGAGAGGATGAGCACAAGGGCATGAAAGCAGTGGGGAGGATTAGTCTGCATAGGTATGAAGGGCCTCCTGTATCTCAGTGGTCTCTACTGATGAGCACGTGGTGTGCAGTGGGGTTAGGGTGAGGGGGCAGGTATGCCTCCCGATGTATTGTACTGTGTACATTTCTCAGTGGAGGTGGGACTGCCTCTAAGTCCTAAGAGACTTTTAGAAATATTTGGGGGGCATTTTTGGCCGTCACCATTACTGAGGAGTAATGTGGGCATCTGATGGGCAGGAGCGAGGGTGGCTAAACCACCTGCGGTGCATGGGAGAGTCTGGAACTAGGAAGCATTTTCTTGCCCTAAGTCATGGCATCACTCATTGAAGAATTACTGTACAGAGCATGGTGACGGTCTGCATCATTCATCCCTGCGTTTCACCATGTCATTTTGCAAATACTTTCAGTTTTGTGGGAAAAAACCCCTAAATGTTTAGCAAGTCTGCTTTGTGTTTGAAGAGTTAAAGTGGCATCCTTATGCAACTTTATGATACTGGAAATATTATCTCTACTAGAAGATGATGACCAGATATTGCAATTCAGTAATTCCTCTTGACTAAGTTAATTTTTTTTATGTTTATTGTTTATTATTGAGAGAAAGAGAGGGAGACAGAGTGCAAGCAGGGGAGGGTTAGAGACAGAGAGAGACACAGAATCAGAATCAGGCCCCGAGCTGTCAGCCCAGAGCCCGATGCAGGGTTCGAACTCACAAACTGCGAGATCATGACCTGAGCTGAAGTCGGATGCTTAACCAACTGAGCCACCTAGGCGCCCTGCTCTTGACTAAGTTATAATGAAAAATCTAAGAAATAAATAAGGTTTGCTATACAGACAAGATAGTGTTTTACAACTCAACCAGGATTATCAGCCATGTGCAAGATACTGAGTTAAGTGCTTTGGGGAAAATAAAGACGAGTCAGGAATGGCTCTTATGCTTATGTATTATACAGTTAAGTTGACTGGATACCATATGAACTCAAAAATTAAAATATAAAAATGTAAAATGTGGTGTGTTTCATGAAATATAAAATATTAATGGAATTTCAAAGGAGAAAAGATTTACTACTAGTTTGGGAAACCAGGGAAGTGTCTGTGGCAGTATGAACTTTTAAGGGAGGAACAGAATCAAGGTGTGGCTTCGCTTTGCGTTGCTATATTGTGAGAGAGAAATGAATTGGGTTTTCTGGTAAGATGTTATTTATATGAAGGATTTTCTAAGTCTCTAATCTTTTCATTTTACCTTTCATCCTGTACTGTATAATATGCTGGCATCTATGTTGTCGGTTTCTTGTTCTGTGTTCTTACTTTTCAAAATCTAGCATCATATTTTAGGTGTTTAATGATGTATTGATCAATGGGTTGGGTGTGGAGTATGCAGAAGCATTTTCTTGAAATCATGAATTTCTTCATGGGCGCCTGGCTGACTTAGTCAGTAGAGCATGTGACTCTTGATCATGGGGTTATGAGTTTGAGCCCCATGTTGGGTGTGGAGATTACTTAAAAATTTTTAAAAAATCATGAATTTCTTCACAAAGGACTTTAGGTGTAAGGTCCTCTGCCCTTACAGGGTAGAAGAAAGGCATAGAAATTTGTAAGGCCAACCACACCTAGCTGCTGAGTTGAAAAGAAGACTGTCCTTCTTAATTTCAAATACTCCTTTTGGTCTGAACTCTAGTTTGAGAGTTCTTTTTTTCTATACACATATACTTTTTACTTATTTTACCATAAAGAAGTCTTTCCATAAACCACTCTTCGAAAGGTATTCTATTTAAAAGAATTTGAAAGTTAGTGATACTTACCAACAGACACTATGACTTTTTCTCACTCTGCGATCAGTGACATCTCACTGGGACTTATTTATTGATTTTTGCTCCTGGAGAACTGAAAAAACTGGGCTGAGTATATTTCTTTAATGAAAAATGGGATATAGAATTCACGGTCTCTGAAAAGCCCTAACCTTTAGCATGGCCTGCTTTAGTATATAGTTATAATTAAAATAAGTATCTTGATTTCCCCCAATTTATGCAAGATGAGCCAGAAATGGCTGTTCTGTTTTCACGTGTTCTAGCTCATGGCACACGGTGAAGGACCGTGCCGCAGTAAAAGTATGGACAGTGTCTTTTAGGATGGACACAAATAAGGTTAGGAAGGATTGTGTTTAGGAAGTGGATTTGGAAGTACAATGAGAAATGTGGACATTTCCAAAGCTATTTTTTAAATTTTTATTTATTTGTGAGAGGAGGGGCAGAGGCTGGGGAATCTCAAGAAGGCTCTGCACTGCTGGTGTAGAGCCTGATGGGGGGCTCGAACCCATGAAACATGAGATCATGACCTGAGCCAAAATCAAGAGTTGGATGTTTAACCAACTGAGCCCCCCAGGTGCCCCTTCTAAAGCTATTTTGAACAATTGTATATTATGTTATGACATAGATAAGAATTGAGACTCATTATGAATTTATTTATGAAGTCAGTTAAAAACTTTATATGGAAGGTAATTTAGAAATATGAAAGAACTAGAAAAATACTTAAATTTCTCTTCGCACATTTAACTTATAATTACTAGTGAATGATCAAGATAGTTTAATGATGTTTCACCAGAAGGGTGTTTTAAAGCCCTATTATATAAGATTGTGCATATTTCTTTTTGGAGTAATTGCTGCCCTCTAGTGAGATTTTAATTTTTTTCTCATAACAACATATCTACACCAGAATTCTCTTTAAGATGGAAATAATTCATCCTAATTTTCAAAATACTCTAAACCTGATGATGTTTAATTCATTAATATAGTAAACACTTGTTTTATAAAGAAAAATAAAGCACTTGAAACACAGAGTAGCCCTATGATCACATAGGTTAAACAGAAATAACAAACTTATGTGGTTGCAGTTGGCAAATATAACCTTTTATTTTTGTTTAATCCAGTTACAGTATTATTACGGAGGCTATTGTAGTTTAAGAGATAATGAAGTGTTAGTAGAGTGCCTTGCAAATAGTAAATACTGTATTAGTACTTTTGATAAGAATTTATAACTTTTCATATAATCTAATAATATAAGCTCTTGTGGTATTAGGTTTTTGGAATATATTATCAGTAATGTTTTTGAGTTGTCCCTGCAGTGTTTCCTTGATTAAAAACTTCTTGTGAACAGTAAAATAGTATTTTCTTTCATGTCTTTAATATAAATTATAATTAAGTAAAGATGTAATTCACTTCTTCCATAGTTTTTATTTAAAAATTAATATTAGTTGTATTTTAATCATACAGATTAGATTTTGAAGTTATTCTTGAGCTCTAAAATAATTAGAACAAATATCAAAATTAACTTATCTTTCTAAAAACTGATTATTTCTTGTTTGGTTTTGTATATCTTATTACCTAATTTATTACTGAAAATTGTATTATCTCTTACCAGTGGTATTGGTGCTCTTTTGGAATTAAAACCATTCATAGAAGAAATCCTCCAAGGAAAACAGTTGATTTTGCCTTTTCAAGGGATTGACACTTTTGGAAATCAGGTTGGATTTGTGAAGGTGGCAGAAGGAGATCACATAAACCCACTTTTGGAGATAGCAGGTAAAATGAACAGCAACACATCCATTTGAAATCTCATCTGTTTAAAGAAGCAATCTTCTCCCCATCCCCAATTCTTATAATAGAGATTTTAACCTTGGGGAGCCATTGTAACCTTACTTTATAAGTGAAACGCTTCAGTATCTGCTTGTGTAGTTACGAGCCAAATAAAACACCTGAAAGTTATCTTGATTTTTTTTTTTTAAGTATAGTTGACATACAGTGTTCCATTTGTTTCAGGTGTACAACATAGTGATTTGACAAGTTTATACATTATGCTCTGTTAACCACATAGCTGTAGCTACCATCTGACCCAATACATCGCTATTACAGTATCATTGACTGTATTCCTTATGCAGTGCATTTTAGTCCCATGAATAACTGGAAGTCTATCTCCTACTCACCTTCACTCATTTTGCTCAACCCCCTACCACTTTTCCCTCTGGCAACCATCATTTTTGTCTCTATTTATAGGTCTGATTCTGCTTTTTGTTTATTCATTTGTTTTGTTTTGTTTTTTTGGATTCCACTTATGAATAGAATCGCATGGTATTTGTCTTTCTCTGTCTGATTTATTTCACTTAGCATAATACCCTTTAAGTCCATCCATGTTGTCTCAAATGGCAGAATCTCATCCTTTTTTTGTGCCTGCGTAATATTCTATTTTATATATACCAGTCTTTCTTCTCTGTCTACCGATGGACACTTAGGTTGCTTCATATTTTGGCTATTGTAAATCATGCTGTAATAAACATAGGGATGCATGTATCTTTTTTATTAGTGTTGTTGTTTTGGGGTTAATACTCAAGCGTGGAATTATTGAATCATATGGTGTTTCTATTTTTAATTTTTTGAGGAACTTCCATACTGTTTTCCAGAGTGATTGTACTATCTTGATTCTTTGACCTGAGGATATGTTGATTCTTGGCTATCTAGAAGGTGGTGGGTTGGACTCAAGGACCTGCTAGGACAGTCCTAATCATAAGTCTGAAGGGTTCCAGTGCTTTTCATGACATTTGACATACACTTGGCATTTAATAAGTACCAACTGTGTGAATAAGAATCACCAATTGCCTATTCAGAGGCTTGTGGGCATTGTCAGCCCTGTTCCAGAGAGTCAGCACCTTTTTCCTTTGTACCACATTTTCCCCCCTTCCTGAAGGTTCTACTCTCTGAGCAGGTCCATTGGTGATGTTAGAAGGTCTCCTATCCGTTGAGAACAAGTTGCTTAGTACAGCACAATTGAAAGTGTTTAGGGAAGTATAAGCAGAAAATTACAAAATCTGGATGGATGACTTTTGAGTTGATCCAGAGACTTGTTTGGGTGTTAGTCTACATGCTTTAAAAAATTTTTATTTGCATATTCTGTCATATCATTTCAGGTCATTTCATTTCAGGTTTAGTGATTTTTGGTTCGTAACACACTCATCATTGGTCCATGCTTGTTTTGCTCGGTATACCTATCTATCCATCTGTCATCTATCTACCATCCATCCATCCATTTAATTAATTAATTAATTTAAAATGCTTATTTTTGAGAGAGAGAGAGTAGTAGCAGGGGAGGGGCAGAGAGAGAGGAGGACAGAGGATCTGAAGCATGCTCCATGCTGACAGCAGAGAACTGTATGTGGGGATCAAACTCAGGAACCGTGATATTGTGACCTGAGCTGAAGTTGAATGCTTAACCAGCTGAACCGCCCCTTCATCCATCTATTTTAAAATGGTATCATAATCACATGGGAATCCACCACCAAATAAAAAGCACAAAACAAAATCCATAAAACAAATGCTAGGACATTGGCAGTAATCTAATTGTATTATCCTTTTTGTCAACGCATCCCATGATTGTCCTTCATTTAAGCTAACCATCATCCTGAAGCTGAAGTTGGTGTTTATTATGTCCTTATATTCTCCCAAAGTGTATGTTCAAGTGGTTTTAACCTTATAAAAAGGTTATCATGTATATGATTTTTTGAGACATACTTTTTTCTTTTTACTTAATATTATATTGCTGTTATGCAGTTTTATAGTTGCCTATTCAAAAGTACATTTCTTGGGGTGCCTGGCTGGCTCAGTCTGAAGAGCACGTGACTCTTTATCTCAGGGTCATTAGTTGGAGCCCCATGTTGGTTATAGAGATTACTTAAATAAATAAATAATACAAAAAACCTAAATACCCCCCCCCCAAAAAAAAAACCCACAAAAAACAGAAGTACATCTCTTTTAGGGTTAAGGGAGGCATTGAGGATTAAGTTTCATTTCATTGTTGGTTAAGTTTTCTTTTGTGAAGCAAAGGACATATAAACAAACATGCAAACAATATTTATGAGTCAAGAAGGACTTAAAATTATTAGTTGGTCAAGGAGAAGGCAACTCTGACAGTTTTGATAGCATAAAGCATTTGGGAACCACTGTCCACAGTTAGCAACTTAATCTGTTCTTCCTAACTGCTCTGGAGAAAATGCTAGATTTAGGTTTTTTCTTTTGTAATATAAATTTCTCTGAGCTCAAGAAACATTTCTAACTAGTCATTCATTCATTGTTCTTTTAAATAATTCAATGGGTGCTTGCAACATTGAGAATTCCATCCATTCTTAGCAAATATTCTCACAAAGGCGGTTTCCAGTATTGGTGAAAGATCCATTGTATGCCGAGGAATGTGAAATCTTGCCAGCTTTAGTATGAGTATGAGCCGAAGGGTTTTGGTTTGTCATTTTAGGAAAGGCCACTGCCCCTGTAATTCCTTTCTTGATGGGAGAGACTGTTGCTTGAAAATGTATATACTTTTCCAAAATTTAAACAAAACATTACAAAAATGGAAAATAGAGGGGGAATAGCATTCTGTCCTCATGTAATCAATGTTTGTTATACTTGCTTTTAATCTCTTGTGCATATATTTTACTGTTGCTTTTGATTATAGTTTGTATGCACTGGTATAAGAAATCTAAATACTTAAATATGTGTATGGAAAATTTTCATTGAAGTTTTTAGTTGGAGCACTCTATATATACAGTGTTCAGATAGACTGTTCAATATATGAAATTTTTGTCAGTATTTCACTTCATTAGATTTATTTTGACAAAAATGCCTCAGGATTAGTATTGTTTTAGTCCAACAGTATCAGTAAATAATGTAATATTTGTCTTTGTGTCATATTTTATAGATGATTTATTCAAATAATACATTCCAACTTTTAAAAGAATATATTCCATTGACCAGGCCATTACATTTCTTAACACTGTGCTAAACTATGCATATGTATATGTCTATACAGGAGTTTTAAAATCTTTTTTGTTCAGAATACAGAGCTAGATGCCCTTAATAGAAAGGAGAATTTTTAGAGAAATTTAATTATTAAAGTATTGATAAAGAAGTTTAAGTACATGTTCTGAAGTAAAACCAACTTGAAAAGTAGTTCAAAATTGTAATTCATGAATAGCGTGATTTACCTGATTTTCATAGAGTTTTAAAATTTACAAGTTAATAGAACAAATTCTTAAAATATTACATAGTTGTTATAAAAAAGAGGACTGAATTTTAGACACTAACACTTGAAGTCATTGCTGAAAATTTTGCAAGATAAAGAATAATTTAGAATTTTTAATGTGTAAAATTGAAGAAAATTACTGTACATTTTGAATTAATACAGTCTGAATATATGTGCTTTTGCCATCAGTACTTGAATTATACCCCTGGATCTGCTGGCTACTACCCGTTATTTCTGGGAGGCGCCTAGTGGGCCGAAAGACCAAGCCTATGTTTGCACACTGTGTCCTTGTAGGTTTATGGCGATAGCTGCTTGAGGAAGCTGGTAAGACGTGTGGCATCAGAGCTCTGAGTGTCAGCTTCCTATGTTGACCTTGAGAAGTCCTGTTTTTCCAGAATAAAACAGCACCTTCTCCTTTCTTAGCAGGACACGGTAGCTCATAGAGCTAAGAAGATACTGAAAATTATGCATTTTTGTGGCACTTCTCCACATCTTACAATGCTGAAATTGCACTGAAAAGCTTTTTGTGTGGAAGTGAATATATGATTTTATTAATTTATTTCAGCAAAATGTAATTTTGTTAAGATATGTATTAGATTGAGAGATTGCTAAAAATGTAGCCTGCTAGAACTATAAGAGTTTTTGCAAATCTCTTTTTTTTTTTTTTAATGAGGAAAGTGCCCCTGGTTAGCATGTGAAAAGACTCCAAGTGTATTTATCTCATATAAAGAAGAGTGAAAGGTTTTAAGGATATTCATTTGAACGTTAAGCTTTCTCTTATGTTGTCACTTCCCCCAAAAGATGGAGAGCATATGCCCTGTGTTTTCTGCTCCCTGTGGGGATTCCGCTTGGTTGCTGGCATCTTTGAGCCTTTCTAGGCTGCTCTATGACCACATGAAATCTTGGACTTCTAACCACCACAGGCAGTGGGCATCCTTCCCCTTCATGGCCTGGGTTAGGCTGTCTTCAAAAACATCAGAACACCGTAGCCACACTTCATTTAGAGGAAGCAAAGACCAACTTTTCTCCCCACTCAGGATGAATGGCAACCCTGCACCACTGACGACCTTCAGAGCCTCTGTTGCATGCCCCACCTCATGCGCAGGCTTCTGTAGATACAGCCCCCCCCACACTTCCTGCCCCTTCTCCTTGCTCTTTTACCCCTTTCCACTGTCCCCGCAGGGGAGGGAGAGTGTTTTTCCTCCTGCCCTCCTGGATTGTCCTCCAAGGACCCATAAAATTAGACTGACAAAAGGTTAACAAGAAAAAAACAAGGAGTTTATTAATGTGTGCAGTACATATCCAGTGGAGAAGCCTCCATGAAGAGTAGCTCAAAAGGATGGTTGGGGCATCTGGGTGGCTCAGTCGGTTAAGCATCTGACTTCAGCTCAGGTCATGATCTCATGGTTCATGAGTTTGAGCCCCACGTCAGGCTCTGTGTTGACAGCTCAGAGTCTGAGTCTGCTTCGGATTATGTGTCTTCATCTCTCTCTGCCTCTCCCATGCTCACACACTGTCTTTCTCTCTCTCTTTCCAAAATAAATAAACCTTAAAAAAAAGGGTGGTTAGAACTTGGGCACTAGAGCATCTTAACGGAAGAACAGTTACTTTGTAGAGAAGTGATAAGACAAAGGAAGAGGTTTTAGGCTTTCCAGAGTGGTAAATTGTGGGAAGGTAAGTATGTGCGAGACTCTCATGAAGTAAGGTGTGTTTGTAGAGGTCCAGCTTGACCATAAAACTTTCCTGGGAGAGGGGATTTGGGGCAGTTTCACTTTTTAGAAGTGTCTGCTCTTAGATAAGAGAGGCTCTGGGAAGTTTTCTTTCTACATATGCTGAGTCTTCTTTGCCTCTAGCTCAAAGTTCTTATGCCAAAGTAGCATCTTTTGGGGTGGCATATTCTGGTTCCCTCCATCTCCTCTTTTATTTTACCTGATTATCTGTCAAACACTTAAATGGATTTACTTTGTGCAATTATTCTAATCATTTTACAGACATTAGTTCATTTAATTTTAACAACTCTATGAGAGAGGGACCATTATTATCATCCCCATCTTTATAGGTAGGGAAACTAAGGCATAAAACAGCTAAATAATTCGTTAGTAAGTGGTATAGCCAGGACTCAAATCCAGGAAGTCTATTTTAAAAAAAGTGTTACTATTATTGTTACTCTTATTCATTATAATATATGTGTGATATATAATGTCCATAAAGAAGAGTATTTGGGGGGCACCTGGGTGGCTCAGTCGGTTGAGCGTCCGACTTCGGCTCAGGTCATGATCTCACAGCTTGTGAGTTCGAGCCCTGCGTTGGGCTCTGTGCTGACAGTTCAGAGCCCAGAGCCTGCTTTGGATTCTGTGTCTCCCTCTCTCTCTGCCCCTAACCCACTCACATTCTGTCTCTGTCTCTCTCTCTCAAAAATAAATAAACATTAAGAAGAGTATTTGGTACAGAACAAATGCTCACTCAAGAAATGTTAGTTACCATTATCAACATCACAGCATAGTTTCCAAAAGCATTTTTTAATTGTGTGACTGTATTTTTATTTTATTTATTTATTTATTTATTTATTTATTTATTTATTTGCTTATTTACTTATTTATTTTAACGTTTATTTATTTTTGAGACAGAGAGAGACAGGATGAACAGGGGAGGGGCAGAAAGAGACAGAGACACAGAATCTGAAACAGGCTCCAGGCTCTGAGCTGTCAGCACAGAGCCCGATGCGGGGCTCGAACTCACGGACCATGAGATCATGACCTGAGCCGAAGTTGGACGCTTAACCGACCGAGCCACCCAGGCGCCCCTGTGTAATTGTATTTTTAAATGATTGTATAATATGTCATTGCATCCTAATTTATTTTACTGTTCCCCTGTTGTTCGACATCCTCTTTTATTGAGGAATAATTGACATATGAGATTATATTAGTTTCAGGGTTTACAACATAGTGATTTGTTACGTACGTGTCTATTGTGAAATGACTAGACAGAAAGTCTAGTTAATATTCATTACCTCACATAGTAACAGATTTTTTTCTTGTGATGAGAACTTTTATTTACTCCCTTAGCAACCTTCAAATACCAATATGGTATTATTAAGTATAGAAACCATGTTGTACCTTATATCCCCTGACTTATTTATATAATAACTGGAAATTTGTACTTTTGATTCCCTGCCCTCATTTTGTCCACCCTGCACCAGAGTCTGTGTTCTTCATCACTGTGCTAGTTACGCTGTAAATTAGCAACTGGACTCCTAGTTTGCGGTAGCATCCCCTTGACCTTCTTGCCTTAGCTGATCTGAGATTTGCTAATCTGAGATCACAGCTTCCTCTGGGTGAAGGCTGCTCCTTCCACCACATGCCTCACACCATGAGGCCCAGAGGTCATCCGTTTTCTCTCCGTTCTCTGTTGCTTTGTCCCCAATCTGCCCTCATGCGCAATCCTTATTGGTGGTTCATGCTGTGGAGTTTTGTCACCCTCTATCTACCTCTCATTCTTGCTGTTGTCCAAATATTTCCTCTCACTTGTTGAGCACTTTGTTTCCTACCTCACGCTGCGACCCTTTCTTGCAGCACCATGAGCACAACCATCTAACCATCCTGGCTCAGAGTGAGCCGTGGAAGTGGAGTCTGTTGGGATTGACTTTGCATCAGTTTCCTTATTTGTAAGATGAGCATGATAGTAACTGTTCTCAAAATAGGATAACGTACATGAAGTGCTTCGCGCAGTTCGGCACATATACAGCGGTAAATAGACGGTGGCTGTTATCATTACTAATAATGGTAAGTCCTACCCCTCCACCCCCCTGCTACCATCACTGTTACTTTTCTTAAGATTCCGTGACTTCTTTGAAGGTAGCCTCCTCCACTCATACTGTGCTCCAGCAAGTTCGTAAGTACAGTGAAACCTTTGGCTATTCACGTGCCAGAACTACTGTAAGACTGTAAATTGGACAGAGCTGTCTATCACCCTAACTTCCCACCCTTCAGGCTATTTCACTTTCTCTCCATTTTTACTCATGCTGTGGGACCCCACTGAGCCCTCTTGTTTCCTCTTCCTGGCCAACATGTTTTATTCCTTCTTAAACTGGTCATGGCTTCATGGTGCATTACTCTGTTGGTAGCTCTTTCAGGTGCCCTGTCTTCTTGTTCTTCTGTTTTGTGACCGGTCTGGCAAATACCAATGGTAGATCAGTTCAGTCATTCGCTTTTTTACCCCAACAACCTGGGCAAATTAAAATCCAGACTCCTTGGGGCACCTGGGTAGCTCAGTCGGTTAAATATCCTGCCTTGGCTCAGGTCATGATCTCACAGTTCTCGAGTTCAAGCCCTTCATCTGGCTCTGTGCTGTCAGTGCAGAGCCTGCTTCGGATCCTCTGTCCCCCCTTCTCCGCCCCCTCCCCCCTCCCCCGCTCGCATGTGTGGTCACGCTGTCTCAGAAATAAACAAACGTTACAATAAAACATTTAAAAATAAAATAAAATCCCGACTCCTTGCTTGGGTCCACAGTGTCTCTCTGCTGGTGTCCTGTCTCCTGTCTCGTCGTGGTTCTCTCATCTTGCCTACCGTGCTCACGTGGTTATGCTGCTTTCTCTCCAGTACTGGGACTCAACGAGTTCTTTCTTGCCATGGAACTTTTGCAAATGTATGAGTTAACCCTCCATTTGGACCTTTTCATTGTTCAGCTCAAATGTCACCACCTCAGAGACCATTTCCCTTTCCTCTGTAAAGAGTCTCCTCATGAGTAAGTTCTCTGTCATTGTACCTGGTGTGTCTCCTTCGCAGATCTCATCACCGGTTATAACAGTGTAATTTTGTTTGACTGTCTTCCCTGGGTTAAGCTCCATGATGGCAAGGACCATGACTGTTCTGTTGACGGTTATTTACCTAGTACCTTCTAGAAAGCGTGACACATAACAGGTGTTAATGAGTAGTTATCAAAGGCATGGGAAAATGAAGAAAACATTTTCATGTCATGTATATTGGTTCTCCTGCAAGTGTAAGTTTTCAAGACTCAGCAGCGTCCTGTTGACAGGCCACTTCTCCTGCCTTTCTCTTGTCCCCTGTCACTGCTCCAGGCTTCTGTTAAGTTCCCTTAACCTTCTGCCCTTCCCTCCACAGACAAAACTGAGGCTGGGACCTACTTCATTTGTTCCCTGTACTTAGTAAACCTGCTGCTGTGTTTGGCTTTTTAAGCCTCATATAGTTTTAGGAAAAGATGTATCTTCGGTCTATTTTAGACTAATGTCTTCAGCTGTGTTCTTGATCTGACACTTCAGTCTGGAGATTGCTTTACTGGTTCCTTCCTCTCTCTCCTGTACTTCTGTATTTTCTACCTTTTTTTTTCACTGGTTCATTGCCCTAACTTTAGTATTTTGTATACGGTATAAGGCAAGGGTTTCACTTCATTCTTTTGCAATGTGGATACCCGGTTTTTCCAATACTACTTGTTGAGAAGACTGTCCTTTCCCCACTGAATGGTCTTGGCATTCTTGTTGGAAAACATTTGACGATATACAAGAGGGTTGATTTCTGGGCAGTCTTTTCTATTCCATTGGTTTTGTAGGTTTGGGTTTTTGCCAGTGCCACACTGTTTTACACCAGTATAATTAACATGCAGTGTTGTATTAGTTTAGGTGTACAATATAGTGATTCAGCAGTTCTGTACATTACTCGGTGCTCATCATGATAACTGTACTCTTTAATCCCCATCACCTATTTCCCCCATCCCCCCACCACCTCCCCTCTGGTAACCATCAGTTTGTTCTCTAGAGTTAGTGTCTTTTTCTTAGTTCGCCTCTATGTCTCTTTTTCCTTTGTTCATTTGTTTCTTAAATTCCACATATGAGTGAAACCGTATGGTATTGGTCTTTCCTGACTCACTTTGCTTCGCATTGTATTCCCTAGTTCTATCCATATTGTTGCAAATGGTAGTATTTCATTCTTTTTTAATGGCTGAATAATATTCCATTGTATATGTACACCACATCTTCTTTACCCATTTATCTGTCGATGGACACTTGGGCTGCTTCCATATCTTGACTATTGTAAATTATGTTGCAATAAACATGGGGATACATGTATCCCTTTGAATTAGTGTTTTTGTCTTTTTTGAATAAATAGCCAGTAGTGTGATTACTAGGTCATAAGGTAGTTCTATTTTGAACTTTATGAGGAACCTCTGTCTTCCACAATGGCTGTACCTGCTTGCATTCCCACCAGCAGTGCCAGAGCGTTCCTTTCCCTTCACACCCTTACCAACACTTGTTTCTTCTGTTTTGATTTTAACCATTCTGACAGGTGTGAGCACACTGTTTTGATTACTGTAGCCTTGTAGTAAATTTTGAAACAAGGAAATGTGCGACTTCTAGCTTTGTTCTTCTTTATTAAGAATTTTCGGCTAGGGTCCCTTGAGATTTCATATCAATTTTAGGATGTTGTTTTCTATTTCTGCACAAAGCGTCATTGGAACTTTGATAGGAATTGCATTGTCTGTAGATCACGTTGGGTAGTATTGACATCTTCACAGTATTAAGGCTTCCAGTCCATGAACATGAGATGTCTTCCATTTACTTTGTTTCTTCTTCCGTTTCTTTCAGTACCATTTTGTAGTTGTTAGTCTTTTGCCTCCTTGGTAAAGTTTATTCCTAAGTATTGTATTATTTTTGATACTATTGTAAATGGAGTTGAGTTTATTCTTAATTTCTTAATTTCTTTTTCAGACTGTATAATTGATCTTTTATAGGACTCATTTCAAATGTCATTTCCAAAATGAAGGCTTTTCTGATTTCTTCAAAATAGAACTGACCACTTTCTTCTCTAACCTTCCCTATATTCTGTATATAAATGCTTATCTACTGTAGAAACTACAGTAGTTCATTGCATTTGATTGTTTAAAATCGATGTTTCTCAACTAGAGTGAAAGCTTTTGGAGGGAATCTTTCATCTTTGGGTCCCCAGAGCCTGCTATTTAATAGATATTCAATAACTGTCTTTTATTTTTTTAATTTTTTTTCCAATATATGAAATTTATTGTCAAATTGGTTTCCATACAACACCCAGTGCTCATCCCAAAAGGTGCCCTCCTCAATACCCATCCCCCACCCTCCCCTCCCTCCCACCCCCCATCAACCCTCAGTTTGTTCTCAGTTTTTAACAGTCTCTTATGCTTTGGCTCTCTCCCACTCTAACCTCTTTTTTTTTTTTTTCCTTCCCCTCCCCCCATGGGTTTCTGTTAAGTTTCTCAGGATCCACATAAGAGTGAAACCATATGGTATCTGTCTTTCTCTGTATGGCTTATTTCATTTAACATCACACTCTCCAGTTCCATCCACGTTGCTACAAAAGGCCATATTTCATTCTTTCTCATTGCCATGTAGTATTCCATTCTGTATATAAACCACAATTTCGTTATCCATTCATCAGTTGATGGACATTTAGGCTCTTTCCATAATTTGGCTATTGTTGAGAGTGCTGCTATAAACATTGGGGTACAAGTGCCCCTATGCATCAGTACTCCTGTATCCCTTAGGTAAATTCCTAGCAGTGCTATTGCTGGGTCATAGGGTAGGTCTATTTTTAATTTTCTGAGGAACCTCCACACTGCTTTCCAGAGCGGCTGCACCAATTTGCATTCCCACCACCAGTGCAAGAGGGTTCCCGTTTCTCCACATCCTCTCCAGCATCTATAGTCTCCTGATTTGTTCATTTTGGCCACTCTGACTGGCGTGAGGTGATCTCTGAGTGTGGTTTTGATTTGTATTTCCCTGATAAGGAGCGACGTTGAACATCTTTTCATGTGCCTGTTGGCCATCTGGATGTCTTCTTTAGAAAAGTGTCTATTCATGTTTTCTGCCCATTTCTTCACTGGGTTATTTGTTTTTCGGGTGTGGAGTTTGGTGAGCTCTTTATAGATTTTGGATACTAGCCCTTTGTCCGATATGTCATTTGCAAATATCTTTTCCCATTCCGTTGGTTGCCTTTTAGTTTTGTTGGTTGTTTCCTTTGCTGTGCAGAAGCTTTTTATCTTCATAAGGTCCCAGTAATTCATTTTTGCTTTTAATTCCCTTGCCTTTGGGGATGTGTCGAGTAAGAGATTGCTACGGCTGAGGTCAGAGAGGCCTTTTCCTGCTTTCTCCTCTAGGGTTTTGATGGTTTCCTGTCTCACATTCAGGTCCTTTCTCCATTTTGAGTTTATTTTTGTGAATGGTGTGAGAAAGTGGTCTAGTTTCAACCTTCTGCATGTTGCTGTCCAGTTCTCCCAGCACCATTTGTTAAAGAGACTGTCTTTTTTCCATTGGATGTTCTTTCCTGCTTTGTCAAAAATGAGTTGGCCATACGTTTGTGGGTCTAGTTCTGGGGTTTCTATTCTATTCCATTGGTCTATGTGTCTGTTTTTGTGCCAATACCATGCTGTCTTGATGATTACAGCTTTGTAGTAGAGGCTAAAGTCTGGGATTGTGATGCCTCCTGCTTTGGTCTTCTTCTTCAAAATTACTTTGGCTATTCGGGGCCTTTTGTGGTTCCATATGAATTTTAGGATTGCTTGTTCTAGTTTTGAGAAGAATGCTGGTGCAATTTTGATTGGGATTGCATTGAATGTGTAGATAGCTTTGGGTAGTATTGACATTTTAACAATATTTATTCTTCCAATCCATGAGCAGGGAATGTCTTTCCATTTCTTTATATCTTCTTCAATTACCTTCATAAGCTTTCTATAGTTTTCAGCATACAGATCTTTTACATCTTTGGTTAGATTTATTCCTAGGTATTTTATGCTTCTTGGTGCAGTTGTGAATGGGATCAGTTTCTTTATTTGTCTTTCTGTTGCTTCATTGTTAGTGTATAAGAATGCAACTGATTTCTGTACATTGATTTTGTATCCTGCAACTTTGCTGAATTCATGTATCAGTTCTAGCAGACTTTTGGTGGAGTGTATCGGATTTTCCATGTATAATATCATGTCATCTGCAAAAAGCGAAAGCTTGACTTCATCTTTGCCAATTTTGATGCCTTTGATTTCCTTTTGTTGTCTGATTGCTGATGCTAGAACTTCCAACACTATGTTAAACAACAGTGGTGAGAGTGGGCATCCCTGTCGTGTTCCTGATCTCAGGGAAAAAGCTCTCAGTTTTTCCCCATTGAGGATGATGTTAGCTGTGGGCTTTTCATAAATGGCTTTTATGATCTTTAAGTATGTTCCTTCTATCCCGACTTTCTCAAGGGTTTTTATTAAGAAAGGGTGCTGGATTTTGTCAAAGGCCTTTTCTGTATCGATTGACAGGATCATATGGTTCTTCTCTTTTTTTTTTATTAATGTGATGTATCACGTTGATTGATTTGCGAATGTTGAACCAGCCCTGCATCCCAGGAATGAATCCCACTTGATCATGGTGAATAATTCTTTTTATATGCTGTTGAATTCGAGTTGCTAGTATCTTATTGAGAACTTTTGCATCCATATTCATTAGGGATATTGGCCTGTAGTTCTCTTTTTTTACTGGGTCTCTGTCTGGTTTAGGAATCAAAGTAATACTGGCTTCATAGAATGAGTCTGGAAGTTTTCCTTCCCTTTCTATTTCTTGGAATAGCTTGAGAAGGATAGGTATTATCTCTGCTTTAAACGTCTGGTAGAACTCCCCTGGGAAGCCATCTGGTCCTGGACTCTTATTTGTTGGGAGATTTTTGATAACCGATTCAATTTCTTCGCTGGTTATGGGTCTGTTCAAGCTTTCTATTTCCTCCTGATTGAGTTTTGGAAGAGTGTGGGTGTTTAGGAATTTGTTCATTTCTTCTAGGTTGTCCAATTTGTTGGCATATAAGTTTTCATAGTATTCGCTGATAATTGTTTGTATCTCTGAGGGATTGGTTGTAATAATTCCATTTTCATTCATGATTTTATCTATTTGGGTCATCTCCCGTTTCTTTTTGAGAAGCCTGGCTAGAGGTTTGTCAATTTTGTTTATTTTTTCAAAAAACCAACTCTTGGTTTCGTTGATCTGCTCTACAGTTTTTTTAGATTCTATATTGCTTATTTCTGCTCTGATCTTTATTATTTCTCTTCTTCTGCTGGGTTTAGGCTGCCTTTGCTGTTCTGCTTCTGTTTCCTTTAGGTGTGCTGTTAGATTTTGTATTTGGGATTTTTCTTGTTTCTTGAGATAGGCCTGGATTGCAATGTATTTTCCTCTCAGGACTGCCTTTGCTGCATCCCAAAGCGTTTGGATTGTTGTATTTTCATTTTCGTTTGTTTCCATATATTTTTTAATTTCTTCTCTAATTGCCTGGTTGACCCACTCATTCGTTAGTAGGGTGTTCTTTAACCTCCACGCTTTTGGAGGTTTTCCAGACTTTTTCCTGTGGTTGATTTCAAGCTTCATAGCATTGTGGTCTGAAAGTATGCATGGTATAATTTCAATTCTTGTAAACTTATGAAGGGCTGTTTTGTGACCCAGTATATGATCTATCTTGGAGAATGTTCCATGTGCACTCGAGAAGAAAGTATATTCTGTTGCTTTGGGATGCAGAGTTCTAAATATATCTGTCAAGTCCATCTGATCCAATGTGTCATTCAGGGCCCTTGTTTCTTTATTGACCGTGTGTCTAGATGATCTGTCCATTTCTGTAAGTGGAGTGTTAAAGTCCCCTGCAGTTACCACATTCTTATCAATAAGGTTGCTTATGTTTATGAGTAATTGTTTTATATATTTGCGGGCTTCGGTATTCGGCGCATAGACACTTATAATTGTTAGCTCTTCCTGATGGATAGACCCTGTAATTATTATATAATGCCCTTCTTCATCTCTTGTTACAGCCTTTAATTTAAAGTCAAGTTTGTCTGATATAAGTATGGCTACTCCAGCTTTCTTTTGGCTTCCAGTAGCATGATAAATAGTTCTCCATCCCCTCACTCTCAATCTAAAGGTGTCCTCAGGTCTAAAATGAGTCTCTTGTAGACAGCCAATAGATGGGTCTTGTTTTTTTTATCCATTCTGATACCCTATGTCTTTTGGTTGGCACATTTAATCCATTTACATTCAGTGTTATTATAGAAAGATACGGGTTTAGAGTCACTGTGATGTCTGTATGTTTTATGCTTGTAGTGATGTTTCTGGTACTTTGTCTCACAGGATCCCCCTTAGGATCTCTTGTAGGGCTGGTTTCGTGGTGACAAATTCCTTCAGTTTTTGTTTGTTTGGGAAGACCTTTACCTCTCCTTCTATTCTAAAGGACAGACTTGCTGGATAAAGGATTCTCGGCTGCATATTTTTTCTGTTTAGCACACTGAAGATATCGTGCCAATCCTTTCTGGCCTGCCAAGTTTCAAAAGAGAGATCTGTCACGAGTCTTATAGGTCTCCCTTTATATGTGAGGGCACGTTTATCCCTTGCTGCTTTCAGAATTTTCTCTTTATCCTTGTATTTTGCCAGTTTCACTATGATATGTCGTGCAGAAGATCGATTCAAGTTACGTCTGAAGGGAGTTCTCTGTGCCTCTTGGATTTCAATGCCTTTTTCCTTCCCCAGTTCAGGGAAGTTCTCAGCTATAATTTCTTCACGTACCCCTTCAGCACCTTTCCCTCTCTCTTCCTCCTCTGGGATACCAATTATGCGTATATTATTTCTTTTTAGTGTATCACTTAGTTCTCTAATTTTCCCCTCATACTCCTGGATTTTTTTATCTCTCTTTCTTTCAGCTTCCTCTTTCTCCATAACTTTATCTTCTAGTTCACCTATTCTCTCCTCTGCCTCTTCAATCCGAGCTGTCGTCGTTTCCATTTTGTTTTGCATTTCGTTTAAAGCGCTTTTCAGCTCCTTGTGACTGTTCCTTAGTCCCTTGATCTCTGTGGCAAGAGATTCTCTGCTGTCCTGTATACTGTTTTCAAGCCCAGCGATTAATTTTATGACTATTATTCTAAATTCACTTTCTGTGATATGATTTAAATCCTTTTTGATCAGTTCATTAGCTGTTGTTATTTCCTGGAGATTCTTCTGAGGGGAATTCTTCCGTTTGGTCATTTTGGATAGTCCCTGGAGTGGTGAGGACCTGCAGGGCACTTCCCCTGTGCTGTGGTGTATAACTGGAGTTGGTGGGCGGGGCCGCAGTCCGCCCTGATGTCTGCCCCCAGCCCACCGCTGGGGCCACAGTCAGACTGGTGTGTGCCTTCTCTTCCCCTCTCCTAGGGGCGGGATTCACTGTGGGGTGGCGTGGCCCGTCTGGGCTACTTGCACACTGCCAGGCTTGTGGTGCTGGGGATCTGGCGTATTAGCTGGGGTGGGTAGGCAAGGTGCGCAGGGGGCAGGAGGGACAGGCTTAGCTCGCTTCTCCTTAGGTGATCCACTTCAGGAGGGGTCCTGTGGCACCGGGAGGGAGTCAGACCCCCCGGAGGGATGGATCCACAGAAGCACAGCGTTGGGTGTTTGCGCAGAGCGAGCAAGTTCCCTGGCAGGAACTGGTTCCCTTTGGGATTTTGGCTGGGGGATGGGCGGGGGAGATGGCGCTGGCGAGCGCCTTTGTTCCCCGCCAAGCTGCGCTCTGTCGTCCGGGGGCTCAGCAGCTCTGCATCCCTTTGTCCTCCAGCCTTCCCGCTTTCCGAGCAGAGCTGTTAACTTAGGACCTCCCAGACGCTAAGTCGCGCTTGCTGTCGGAACACACTCCGTCCGGCCCCTCCGCTTTTGCCAGCCAGACTCGGGGCTCTGCTCGGCCGGCGGGCCGCCCCTCCGCCCGGGCTCCCTCCCGCCAGTCCGTGGAGCGCGCACCGCCTCGCCGCCCTTCCTACCCTCTTCCGTGGGCCTCTCGTCTCCGCTTGGCTCCGGAGACTCCGTTCTGCTAATCCTCTGGCGGGTGTAGGTGGAATCTAAGTGATCAGCAGGACGCGCGGTGAGCCCAGCGTCCTCCTATGCCGCCGTCTTCCTCAATAACTGTCTTTTAAAGAGATGTATAAGTCAATGAAAAATGTATGATGTAAGCATAAAAGTGTAACTGAACGAACATAGTCTCTCTTTTCTTATTTATATTTGTGTCTAAATCTCTGCATGAGCGTAAAATCCAGTCCTGGTGCCTAGAATCCCTGATGGATAGTGTACCAGCATTCTCTGACCGTTCACCTGGACTGGCTGGTTGTGGGGATAGAAGAGGGAGCTGAGAGATCATTTGTAATGGCCTCATCACTTTTACTGTCAAGTTTAAGGAATCTGTCCAAGGACACGAATTGAATAATAAGAGAACTGAGCCAGTGTTAGAGCGCTCAGTCTGGGTCTCTTTCCTCAACTGCAGTGGAATGAATATGATTCCTGTGGCATCAAGGTGTAATTTTAAAGACTTGCTTTCAAGAATGAAATGTTTTAAAATTCTGTTGGACAGTTTTACATAATAATGAATTGGAAATACCTGCTTAAAATGATGAGTATAAAATTTTTTAATTGAAGTTCATATTATGGCAGCCTTCATGTTGAAGTGTATATACAGTTCAAATGACTTACTAAATCTAAAATGAAACAGTTTAAGTAGCATATATATGGAAACAAGAATCCTTCAAATAGTAATAACATAGGAACAACAAAAACAGTTGTATGGCTTTTATTTCATTCAAGGTTAGATGGCTAAACAGCGATTCTAAAATTGAGATTTTTCATACTGTATGTGACATAGATTTACTGTAACTTAAAATAGTGTAAGAAAGTATCTTCCAATTAGCATGGAGAGACTTTATCACCCCCTATTGTATGGTGTATTATCTAATTACAAATCAGTCTTCTTAAAGCTAAAATCCAGCTACTTATTTCTGTTGCATCTGAAATAGAATATTAAAACTTAAGAATTTATTAGGACTATGTAATTTACATTTAGTATTCTAAATTATTCTTTTTATTTTGAGAGAGAGAGTGCACGTGTGCTGCGTGAATGCATGGGAGGGGCAGAGAGAGAGGGAGAGAGAGAGAATCCCAAGGAGGCTCTGTGCTGTCAGCATGGAGCCCAACACGGAGCTCAGTCTCACGGAATGTGAGATCATGACCTGAACGAAAATCAAGACTTGGACGCTTAACTGAGCCACCAGCCGCCCCTAGACTACTCTTATTAGTAAACTTTTTGTATACCTCAATAAAAAAATAAACCTCTTTGTGATTATTCTCAAATTATAGATCATGCTATCATATAAATATCCCTTACAATGTTAGCAAAAGGGTAAAAACAGCAAAAGAGGAAAAAAGGAAAAAAAATTACAAGAAGGTGTATTTAGTTAAAAAGACATGATTTTATTAAAATTGGTCTGTTGCAACAGTTACTTTGAGACAACTTTAGCAATTTCTTTACATTTTAGCTATAAATTTATTGTTGCTACATACTTATGGGTTCATTTGAATAAAATGTCCTATATAAAAATAAATATATATAAAAAATTAAAAAACAGATAAAACTTCCTAGTGCTTAGCATACTCAATAAATGTTTGTTGAATAAAACAACCCCCTCCCCCAAATAGATAAAACTGTATTTGTTAGGATTACAAAATATTGTTTCTTTAATGAAATATTCATTTCAGTGTTCTCTTATATAGTGAAGTCTCCTAGTGTTTAAATACATTTTAAGAAATTGTTCTTCGGACATTTTGCACCTTTAGCTATGAGGCATGTATTATTTAGGAAGTGTTCTTAGATGGCTTTTGAAGGGTGTCTGATATATTTGCTGTGTGATTTTCTATTTACTGCTTGGAGGAATGGCTGTGGACTAGGAGGAATTGAACAATCTCTTAAATTATTCATAAGCTTCTCTTCAGAATGTGAGTTAGCGTAGATGAAAAATGACACGTGGTTTTCACACCGGCAAAAAGTCTTCTCAAGAATGACCTTTCAAAAAAATGTTTGTTTATTTTGAGAGCGTGTACGAGCAGGGGAGGGGCAGAGAGATAGGAAGAGAGAGAATCCTAAGCAGGCTTTGTGCTGTCAGCAAAGCCTAACGTTGGGCTCAGATTCACTAACCGAGAGATCAAGAGTCAGATGCTTAACCGACTGAGCCACCCAGGTGTCCCTCAAGAATGATATATCTATAACCATTACCCTGTAGTCTAGCTAAGCAATAGATTATACTGCTATTAGGAGCAAAACACCAACACTAAGAAATACTTTTCAAAAAGAAGACAACAATTTCTTTTTTTTTTTTTTATTTCTGTCTACCTAGAGAATATACTGTACTGAACAAAACACAATAACAAATTATATGTGCTTTGTGACATATTATTTAAAACAGTATTGTAAATAGATACCTATCATCAAAAATTTAAGGCCTAGGGCACCTGGGTGGCTCAGTTGGTTGAGTGTCTGACTCTTGATTTCGGCTCAGATCATGATCTTATGGTTCATGCTTTGAGCCCCTCATCAGACTCTGCACTGACAGTGAGGAGCCTGCTTGGGATTCTGTCTCCCTCTCTCTCTGCCCTCCCCAGCTCAGCTCATGCTTTCTCTGTCTCTGTCTCTCTCTCTCTGAAAAAAAAAAAAAAAAAATTATGCCCAGTGAATAATGAAAACTGTTGGGTCAAAATTTAATGTAACTGAAACCAGTAAATAGGAAAATGTTATATCTTTAGAATCAGTTGATAATAAGATTGTTACATCAAGTAAAATACATAAGTGTAAACTAATATAGATAGTAATGAACAGTACAGATGCCTACTCTTTTAATTTCTCTTCACAAAACTCCTTTCTTTGTATCTTTTGTAGTTTTTGGTAATTCTGAACATTGTTAAGTCCTTCTCTTTACTGGACCTAAGTCTGTCCCCTGAGACTATAAGCTCTCTGAAAGTAGGGACATGTTTGCTGTCTTAAGCAGATAGTGTGCCTGACATACTTGGGAAGTGCTCAGTAAATAAATGCACAAATGAATTTTTGCTTTCGCACCTTCATGCCATGTCTGTTTTCTGGGTTGATACGAACATGTTGCCGAGTTGCTACCAGGAACTCTTCTCCGTGCTAATTCTTCAAATACTTGAAGACTTAGAAAATATGTCCTAATCCCTTCAGTCCGATCCTAGGAACTTAATAAGTTAGTCCACCATGGTATATGTTAAGCTATCAGACACTGCCAATATTTGACTATTTTTGACCCATAAAAATGGCATTTGTGTATGAGTTCGCTTAATATTTTAACTCTAAGTCGGTTTCTTTTTAAGTTTATTTATTTATTTTTGAGAGAGAGCAAGGTGGGAATAGGGGCAGAGAGAGAGGGAGAGAGAGAGAGAATCCCAAGCAGGCACCACACTGTTAGTGCAGAGCCTGATGTGGGGCTCAAACTCATGAACCGTGAGATCATGACCCGAGCCAAAGTCAGAGGCTTAACTGAATGAGCCACACAGGCATCCCTCTCCTTGTATTTCTTATATGCCGTGTTCTGTGCCTATTCTCCCCACCTCCCCCCACCCCGACAGTGGCACCCATGTTCACAGAATAGAATATAGCAAGAAAAATCGAGGAAAGGCTTTGGGAGTTCAACACCTAAACATAATGGTAAGTTTTTCCTGCTTTGATGCTAGAAAAGACTCCCAGGGTCAGGCAAAGAAGAGAGTTAGAGCCCAAGGTAGAGTGTGATTTCTTGCCCCTCCATCATCCTGACTGGAAGAGCAGAAACTCGCATGAGTCTGAGAGCAGGGGTGACCCTGTGGTTTGCTCCTGAAGTGTGCCTATAGGTGTGGCAAGGAAGAAGCCCCTGTGCTTCTAGAGGGGTGGTAGAGGTGAAGTGAGGGTGGTATTGTGTGAATGGGTGGTCTTACAGGGTTTCGGCCTTTTCCCCCTTGGTCCTGGGTAATTATGCTATTTTTGCGTGCTCAAGAATAGCAAGAAAGTGGGAAAGGGGCTCAGACAGATTTAGTGAACTCCTGCTTGCCAGGGTATGGTGACCAACAGAATGAAATCTTGCACACCAGAGGTGGGAGGGAAGTTGCAGTCATTATATAGGGATGAGGGAGGGTCCACTACAAAAACCAAGCATGGTGCGTGTCTCAGGAGTTGCGGATGATGACCCAAGAGCCAGATGCTACATCCCCTTCTAAAACGTATGACACCCCATTAGCTACCTTCTATTCAGCTAAACTACAGTCCTACGAAAAGAGGGGACCATTGGATTGTCTGAGATTAAATTTCTTCCAGAGAAAGAAATGTACCTTGTAGTTAAAATAGAGATGAATAAAGAAAGTTATTCTCACACGTACATTTCCCTTGCTTAAAATCCAGGACTTCCCGCCACACTGAGAATACAATCTGAAGATTTTACCATGTCTGTAATGCTCCTGCCCACCTCTCTAAACCCATTTTTTACCACTTAGCAAAGCTTGATACGAATCCTAATGCTACTTCTAACCCTAACCCTAACACTAACCCATAACCTAACACTAACCCCTAACACTATTTCTTTTTTTTTTTTCATTATATGAAGTTGATTTTCAAATTGGTTTCCATACAACACCCAGTGCTCATCCCAAAAGGTGCCCTCCTCAATACCCATAACCCACCCTCCCCTGCCTCCCACCCCCCATCAACCCTCAGTTTGTTCTCAGTTTTTAACAGTCTCTTATGCTTTGGCTCTCTTCCACTCTAACCTCTTTTTTTTTTTTTCCTTCCCCTCCCCCATGGGTTTCTGTTAGTTTCTCAGGATCCACATAAGAGTGAAACCATATGGTATCTGTCTTTCTCTGTATGACTTGTTTCACTTAGCATAACACTCTCCGGTTCCATCTATGTTGCTAAAAAGGGCCATATTTCATTCTTTCTCATTGCCACGTAGTACTCCATTGTGTATATAAACCACAATTTCTTTAGCCATTCATCAGTTGATGGACATTTAGGCTCTTTCCATAATTTGGCTATTGTTGAGAGTGCTGCTATAAACATTGGGGTACAAGTGCCCCTATGCATCAGTACTCCTGTATCCCTTGGGTAAATTCCTAGCAGTGCTATTGCTGGGTCATAGGGTAGGTCTATTTTTAATTTTCTGAGGAACCTCCACACTGCTTTCCAGAGCGGCTGCACCAATTTGCATTCCCACCAACAGTGCAAGAGGGTTCCCGTCTCTCCACATCCTCTCCAGCATCTATAGTCTCCTGATTTGTTCATTTTGGCCACTCTGACTGGCGTGAGGTGATCTCTGAGTGTGGTTTTGATTTGTATTTCCCTGATGAGGAGCGACCCCTAACCCCAAGTCCTAACCCTTAACCCCTAACCCTAACACTAACCCCTAACACTATGTCTAACCCTAACCCCAAACCCTAACCCTTAACCCCTAACTCTAACCCTAAGAGGCTTACCTTGTTTTTCATCTCTAAGAGATCACTGACCTGTTTTTGCCCAATACATACAGTGTCTTGCAAACCATTATTTTATGTACCTTGTCCTTTTATTGTTTCAGATGGGAGGGTGAATCTGATTTCTTTTATTCCATCTTGGTCTTTAGATATTATGGGTTACAGATAAGCTGGTCCTTCTTTATGAGTATGGATACCACTGGGATATTCAGTGAAAATCAACATATCAGACAAATTTTTTTTGTTTTATTAAATGTTTCCTTTTCAAATTGTTGCTTTTGCGTGCTTAACTTAAAATTTGAAATCTCTGCAAATTTAATAATATACTTGTTATACACATTGTGGTTTTTCCTCTCTTAAAAAATAATATGTCATACAGGTATTTAATCTTCATATAGAGTAATTTGTTATTTTTTGAACTGCCATTTTTATAATGAAAGGTAGCTATGTGTTGCAGTAGCAGTTTTTGGTTTTTATTTTCTTTAGAGACTGCAAAAAGGACGTTTCAAGAAAAGGGCATCTTGGCAGGAGAAAACAGGGGTTTTAAGCCTCATTTGACTTTTATGAAATTGTCCAAAGCACCATGGCTCCGGAAGAAGGTGAGTGGACAGTTTTATCCTAAGCCTTGTTTTGCCTGCTACACCAGCCTTAATAAGCATGGTTGGGGCATGAGTGACATTTGCGGTCGTTTTTGACCCCCTGCTACTCTTGGTCCCGGGATTCCAAGTGAGATTGTTTCCAGTTCCCAGGGATGCTGAGCTGGCTCACGAGACTCCATGCAGGCCATTACCCCTGTGCCCTCCTTTGCCTCTGTGGCTGTTAGCTGTATACTCTGACCCACGTTTCCTGCTGCTTCATCTGTTGCCATATCTGCTCCGTTGAAGGGTGTTGAGGCAGGGCTGGGGCCCCATTTTACTGCTTTCTTTGCTTATGGTTGTTCACAGCCTGCTGCCCTCAAAGCTTCTTCCTCTGGCCTGCATACCCTGGTGCTGCTCACTGGAACTGGGTTCTTCAAGGTGGGACAAGCTTTTTTACGCCCCTTTACGCATCTCTTTCAAGGGCTCCAGTAGACGACCTTGTGTGTTCAGCAGTTGTTGCCATTAGGGCTTGGAACAGGTGTTCCACGGACTGGGCAAGAGGGTAACTGAGGAGCTCCCATCCTTCCATCACTTAAAAGTACTTTTTCCTGACACGAGCTGAGGGACCGGTCTCTTGACCTCCCACATCTTAGGGTGACTTTCTGCCTTCTCACAGGTTGGAGTAACTTTTGGTTTTCTTCAGGATTCATGAGCTTTTCTCCTGGAATCCTAAGGGCACCCTTCATTGTTTTTCCCATTACAGCCTAGGGAGCGTCTTATGCACATTTAGACATCTTGACCTGCTCTAACATACCAGAGTTCTGGAGATGGCCATGCAGATTAATATTCGTTCCTACTCTCCATGACCCTTTGCTGCAGTTAAGACTGATTTGCAGCTTTATAAATGAAGGTCATGTTTATTAGTAAGTAGATCTCTTTTCTAAATTTGGCACATATTGTATTTAACGTCTTTTTGCTCAGAAGGTCTTTTCAGTCTTTTAGAACCTCTGTTTGGGTGATTGACCATCCTGTGGTTGTGAGTTTTTTACAAGCTATTGTGAATACTTTCTCAAAAAGATTTTTTTTTTTGGGTGACTATGCCCCACATTCAATAATAACTCTATCAGGTAACATTCCTAAATATTTTAAGTAACAGATGTTGAAATTTGGACTAACAACTGTCAAAACTTGCAGACTGATGGTTTACTGTTTTTACTCATTATCTTTCTTGTTTTGCTTTCAAATGGATTGTCCTCTTGCCAGTGATTTCACACTTAATCACAGAATGACAAATCAGTGGTGAAGGTAATATCCATCATTTCAAAATGTTTCTTTGTCTTTACAGTTTTAGCTTTTACATGAGAGCACACAAGGACATTTATCAAAGGAGTGTTTCAGCTACTCTAGAATCTCAATTTCAACGTTTCAGGCTAAATTTAAATGATTCCTTGGCAGTTAATTTCCCCAAATCTGCTCCCTTATTTTATAGAAAAGGGATATGAGACTAACAAATGTTAAGTGGCTGAATGAGATCCTGTTCCTCCATTTGCAGAGCCCTGCATGGAATCCATCTTACCTCTTTCCCAGGCTCATATTCTCTGCCCCCACTGGCCACATCCAGTTCATCCAAATTAATTTCTGTATTTACGTGAGGAGCTCCCTGGTCCAAATCCTATTAAGTCAGCCGATATTTACTGAGTGCCTAGTACGTGCCAGACATTGGTGCTAGGCTCAGAGTTATGATCAAAATAGAAACAGTCCCTGCCTGAATGGTATATAAAATCTAAATGGGATTGTATTTTGTCTAGATTAGAAAGCGTAATCTTTAGAAAATAAATTATTATTATTAAAAAAATTTTTTTCTTACAGTTATTTATTTTTGAGAGACAGAGAGAGACAGAGCACAAGTAGGAGGGGCAGAGAGAGAAGGAGAGAGAGGAGACAGAGAATCCAAAGCAGGATCCAGGCTCTGAGCTGTCAGCACAGAGCCCGACGCAGGGCTTGAACTCATAAATCATGAGATCGTGACCTGAGCCGAAGTCGGATGCCCAACCTGACTGAGACACCCAGATGCCCCTAGAAAATAAATTATGACTTTACTGTCTTTCAGACAGCCAAGTGAGATCTTTTTCTTTTCAATATGGAATGACTCTGTTTCTGTGTAGTACTATGATGCCCAGTGTTCCTGAATGCTTAAGAATGTATATTTTAAACTGTGGGATTCATATGTCAACATTGAAGCTTGAAGATATCCACCCTCTAGCTTCAGATCTGAAGTTGTACCTAAAGACCTTGCTTTTGATGGTCAGGCAGTACCACAGGTGATTCTAATCAGATGGTCTGCAGAGTGGTTTAGTCTGAGACCTGCAGGTTTAAATAAATACCCAGCATTTTCTTTATGCAGCAAATCGTTTGTTCCACTGTAAAAGTTAAAGCCAGTATGAAAAGATAGCGTGCACAAAAGTACACTTTTATTATGCTTTGTGGTTTGGAATACAGATTATTTGAAAATATGTGGTTCTTCAGTCTCTTTCTTAATTTTTTTACATTTCCAAACATCTATTCTCCTTTCTCAGCCCCAATTCTCTACCTGGTTTTTATTCTGGTTCACTCATTTACAAGGCAATGGACATTGATAAAATCAGTAATGGAAAGTATTGCTAGTGTTCAGTGTTATTTAGATTGATAAAGAATAAAAGGAGGAAGAGAGAGAGAGGTAGGAAATAATAGGTTTCAATCACTCAAGTGTTACGAAATTTGTCTTATTGCAAGTACTTTCTTTTATTTTAAAAGTTATTTTAATTGTAAAAGTATTAGATGAATATTTGGTCACTGTAAACAGTCCAAACACATGCAAACCTATGGAGTGAATTATATAATTTTTCTTTCATCACTATCCCATCACCACCTTTTCCCCAATTTCTCTGTAGGTTACCACTGCTAGTGGTATATCCTCTTGACTTTTTCTCTATACACTGCAAACGTGTAGATAGATAGGTGCAAATAACCTGCATATAGTTTCTTTAAAACAGAAATAAATATACATTATTTTGATTTATCATAATTTATTCTCCCCTTGATGAATAATTACATTAATGTTTGGTTTTTTGTTTTGTTTTGTTTTGTTTTTTTTTTTAGCACAAACAATGCTGCAGTGAGCATCCTTGTTCATTTTTCTTTGGGTAAATATGCCATTATTTCAAAGAACCAGTTTTTTGAAGTGGAATGTCAAGGTCAAAGGGCATTGTACATTTTAACTTTTTAAAAACACCACACACAGTGGTCCTAATTTATACTTCCAACCATTTTGTATTAGAGGAACATTTGTTAGTGTACGCTTGAGGTAGAAGGACCATCAGGGATTTGAATGGTGGCTTGGTATGGCCCTTTGAGCTATACATTGAGCAATTCCTATAAAAAGTTAAAATATTTATATTCTTTAAGAGGTTCATGCTTCTGAAATTATCCTAAACAAATAGTTTTTATTTAGATAAAATAGATACATAGCATTGTGTAAGTTTCAAGTGTACAACCTAATGATTTAGTATATGAATATATTACAAAATGATTACCGTAATAAGGTTAGTTAACACATCCATCACTTCATATAGTTACCATTTTTGGTTGTTGTGAGAACTTTTACTACTCTCTTAGTAATTTCCAAATATATAATGTAGTATTTTTTAACAATATAGTTATTTTTAACTATTATCACCATGTTGTACATTATATCCGTAGGAGTTACTTATTTTATAACTAAGAAACAATTTAAAAGAAGAAATTCTTTATGTGTAAAGATGTTTACTGAACCACTATCTGTAATAGAGAAAAATTAGAAAAAGCTTCCATTACAGTGAGGGAATTTTTAAGTCAGTTATGGTATATCAATGATTTAAGAAGCTATTAAAATAGATACTTATAAGGACTGTGTTAATAGCACAAAACTTCCTTGTATTTTGACGGTAAAATGTGGGTTCCTGCAATTGCTCTTTTAGCCCATAATTCTTCTGGTAGGTCACTGAATACCTCTGATCTTAACGTCACCTGGAATATAGTAAATTTCTCTTGACACACACAGGATTTCTCTTGTGGTTGGTTGGGAGTTTGCTGAGGTTCTGAGGAAGAGTGGAGCCTTAGTGGGCTGATCATAGAAATGGTGATGGGCAAGTTAGATGTCTCATGACAATGAAGGGTAAGGCGAAGCCACCAGATGCAGAAAACTTGAAGGTTTTCCATCATCCTGAGGAGTGTTGTTTCTGGTATGGATAGGTGGTACGTAGCGAAAGTATCTAGAAAAGAGCTAATAGTATCTCCCACCAAGATGCTGTTTGGAAGGTTGGTGTACTCTTTATATTTCAGTGTGACCTGCTAGAAGGTCATCTGGAAATCACTTTGTGTAGTGAGTAGATACTGATATACTCCTAAGATACTGCTGTTATTACTGTAGACATGGTAATTATTGGTAAAAAGGGTGTTCTGGATGGAGGGGTGCTCTGCATCATTATAGGCAGATTCTGAGGTAGTTAAGATTATCCATTCATTATTATCTACGGGAAGTATAACCAATTATTCTGTAATAGGACTTCAACTGGTATTTTTTTTCACCATATACTGAATCATTTTTACGATTTAAAAAGCTGTTAATCCATGCCAGTGTGTGTGTGTGTGTGTGTGTGTGTGTGTGTGTATATATATATATATATATATATATATATATATATATATATATAAATGTATATATATAAATATATAAATCTTATATATATATATATATATATATATATATATATATATAAGATTTAAAGCTGAAGCCATAATTGGTCTGTTCATGAAGAGAAGATAACATGTGTCACTGGTGTAAAAGATATGAACAGGTCTCTGGTGCAGGGGATGCATGTTTACCACCACTGGAACGGTCATAGGATCTGCTATGAGGATTTCCCAGTGGTGTTTAGTGTTGGCTGCAGAAGTCCTAGGCTGTGGGGTGCCATCCTTTGATAGGCACCTATTTGTAGGTAATACCACTTAGTAGAATTAACCAAAAGTCCAGTGGGATAACCAGAAGTTCTGTAGATTGTGATCAGCATTTTGAAAATACAGAAACTCTTGTTCAAATTTCCTGGTTGGAACTTCCTCAGGTACAGCATGGCTTTCTGGTTCCCGAGCTCAGAAGTGAGTTCTCTTAATTTAGAATCTGAGAAACTTAAGATTTCCCTTGGCATTATATGTTTTTCTAACAGTAGGAGGCATTTAGTCAATGTGTTAGTTTTGCATATTCTTAGTTTCATGAAATTCTAGTAGGGTATATTGCATTAGAGACTATTGAAAATAGTTACTGTATATTTTAAAGGTAGTTTGATTATCATTGTGCTTTGAGAGTTGTAGTTTCTTTCATTAAATGAATGGAGCCTTAGAAAATCTTATTAAATTGCCATGTGTCTGAAATAGTAACTAAAATTCAAGTTCTCTGTGTAGTTTTCTTGGAATGTATTTGTTTTATGTGGTTAGTCTGCAACTTTTTATATGCTTTTTATCCATGCTTTTAAGTCCATGCTTTTTATATGCCTTCTTTTGGATATATTTTTCTCACTGCGGGACCTCGTACTTCTGTGATTTAACCATTGCAAAAACTGGTTGGTTAGAAATGTGTGCTAACACTTGGTGGCAGAAGACAACCAGTTTCAAATCAAAAAGTATCTTAATGCAGATCTAGATTCCTTAAGAAATATATGTGATCTTTTCATGGATAAATCCGTTGTTTTTAAGCATTAATTATTTTCTGGCCTTTTTAGATACTTTTGCTGGCCTATGACTCTTTCAAATTACTAAGGTAGCACTAAACCAACAAAGCTATAGTTTGTTAGTTGGCACTTCCTTGTAGCAACTTTTCAGAGTTAGACAGTGAGAGAACTTTAGAATGAAAGAAATGGTCTCCTTTGAAATTGTTAGCTACAAATGTCACTTAGACTGGTTTGTTTTGAGTGCAGGATTTGATATGCAGAAAGCATGGGCAAAGAAGTGGTTATCGGACCATAAGATGATGAGGCTGGGTGGGAGAAGCAGGGAGGAGAATACAGGTCAGTCATCAGTAGAGATGGCAATGGGAAGTGGAAAAGGAGCGTATGGATGATGGTGGCACAATTAAGGGGGAAAACCCAGTCCCTGATTCAATATACAGGACCAGTTGTAGTACAGAATGTCTACGCTAGGTTGGCTGAATCCCAGCCTTCCTCTGCCAGGACCTTCTGCCGTTGTCTTTCCTCACCTACTGCCATTATTTACTCTTATGTATCTAGCAGGTAGCACATTTTCTCAGGATTTTGTTAAGTGGCTGGTATAATGTAGCTGCCACTGACTTTCCTGGTTCTGCACAATGATGTGCCTTTATAAACCATTTCAAAACTCAGGAGTGCTAGACTGTTCCTTCTCAAGGGAGTCTCTATAATAAATTTGGAACAGCACGAGTTTTCTTGTGTTACCTTTGTTGTTTAGCTCTGGACAAATCTTATAGTCTTTCTTGACCTTTGCTGACTCATAGAGTTACAATGCAACTCATTAGTCTTAATGGTTCTTGACTCCTGTGCTATTCTGAAATGTCTATATAGTAAGCATTTTGCCCAAAGAGGTGAATTTGGCTTCAAATAGAGATGTTTTTGTTTTGTTTTGTTTTTTTAAAACCTCAGATAGATTTCCTTATATGCATGGAGGGAGGCTTTCTCCTAGCAGAAAGGAGAAAGGTCTTTAAGTGTAGGAAGGTGGTGGCAATTTAGATATGGATCTCCCCATTTCTCCTCTTGGAACCATACAGAACAATAAAGATGATGGCAAAGATATCATGAACTGCATCTTCAGTGAAAGAGACATCTGTAAAAAGCAACAGATGTGCAAATATGTCCAGAAGCAACTGGAACTAGTGGAGCTTTCATGAGAAGTTGCTTCAGGTGGGGGAGATGGTAGAGGGAGAGGCAGGCCTATGGGTGACGGATCTCAGAAATGATCAGCAAATGTTCACTCCCAGAGGGTGAGGGCTCCACTGTAAGAAGGCATAGAAGATGTGGAAGGGGGCCCAGAGGAGGTGACTCAGGAAGCGTCGCCTTCCAAAGGTGGGGGTTGGGGGGAGTCCCTCCAGCAGCAGCCAAGGAGCCCAGGGCTGGCAGCAGGGAGGCGGGCAGGCCCATCCTCACAATAGTCCATCCCTGTCTCAGAAGAGGAGGAAGCCCTGAGCATGGGAGCCTGCAAAACTGCCCTGCCACTCCCGTCACCTTGTCCCTGAAAGACTGCAAGACTGCAGGGATCAGCAAGCCTTTGTCATTCCAGACAAAAGCTTGTCTTAAAATGTCCATGGAGTACTACGTGGCAATGAGAAAGAATGAAATATGGCCCTTTGTAGCCACATGGATGGAACTGGAGAGTGTGATGCTAAGTGAAATAAGTCATACAGAGAAAGACAGATACCATAGGTTTTCACTCTTATGTGGATCCTGAGAAACCTAACAGAAGACCATGGGGGAGGGGAAGGAAAAAAAAAAGTTAGAGAGGGAGGGACCCAAACCTAAGAGACTCTTAACAACTGAGAACAAACTGAGGGTTGATGCGGGGTCGGAGGGAGGGGAGGGTGGGTGATGGGTATTGAGGAGGGCACCTGTTGGGATGAGCACTGGGTGTCATATGGGTACCAACTTGACAATAAATTTCATATTTAAAACAAAAATGTCCTTGATACAAGGTAAAGCAGATTTCTTCAGTAACCGATTCCTGAATCTCCCGATGCCAAATGACTTAATTACTCGTGAGTTTTAGTTGGTTTTGAATTTCTTTGTACATCAGGTGCACTTAGACCTAAGGCTCATGTAGAATTCTTAGAATTTTCTTAATTAAAAATCAGTAAATAAACAAAACATAGCAACACACCTCTTTTTTTTTTTCATGGTTTTTTAAAACTAAAAATTCAGTGAAATCTACTGAGATGGAATTAGAATTTCTTCTGAGATATTCTAGGTGCCATTAGTCAACTGTGTCATCTAGAGTGTGTCCAAGAGCACTATTTATAGCAAATGACTTCATTTATGTTTCTGATGGCATTTTTCAACTTCATGCTGTTGTGTTGTCTCTTTCCATATATTGAAAAAAACCCCTAAATAAGTTTGCAATTATTTAACAACCGAAAATGATACCTACACAGGTAGACTGAATGTTCATTAGAAACTGTTTAGCACTTTATACATCTTTAAGGTTGAAACATATAGAAAATTACAGACAGAAAGCTGAATTATTTTAAGGAAGGATTCTAGGAATTGACTAATGTCAGAGTAATAAATGATATACCTGATTGGTCCTAATTCTGTTAAAGATTTTGAAAATGTTGAGAACTCTAGAAGAAATGATACAGTCAACCTAGTTTTAAGTCTGTGCAAAGTGGAATGGAGATTTGAAGGAAGTATTTCCATGAACATTTCTTGAAATTGTTCTCTCAGAATATCCCCCAGGGTTTTATGTGAGGCAACGATTCTGTCTTGAAGTCAATGTTAGAAGTGAGGGTTTAAATACAGTTAATCTGATTCCTTATTCCACCACTTCTTAGGATTTTTAAACTGGCAACATTTATTGTGAAGCTCAAGAGCTTACAGCAACAAAGCGTTGTTTTCTGCTCAGAAACATGGGTCAGGTGTGGCTCTACTCCACGGCGTCTTTACAGAGGACCTTGGCTGGGCAGCCTCCGTGTAGGACCTTGCTGGTCTTTTGGCAGAAGGAAACAGGAGACGCCAAATCATAGGCTGATTTTTATTAAAAAAATTTTTTTTTAATGTTTATTCTTTAGAGAGAGACAGACAGAGACAGAGAGAGACAGAGCATGAGCAGGGGAGGGACAGAGTGAGAGAGGGACACAGAATCCAAAGCAGGCTCCAGGCTCCGAGCTGTCAGCACAGAGCCTGATGCGGGGCTCGAACTCACGAGCTGTGAGATCATGACCTGAGCCAAAGTCGGATGAGCCACCCAGGCACCCCATAGGCCAATTTTTAAAGCTCAGAAGTGACGCACATCATTTCTGCTCATATCTTATTGGCCAAAGCAAGTCACATGATCCCTTCTGAGTTCAACAAAGCAGGATGTATAATGTACATTCAGGAAAGGACACCACAAGGAGGGGCAGTGAATATCAGCGTTGTTTCCCAAATGTACTTGACTAGCAAGTTTTGTTTTGTTTTTTTTTTTTTTTTTTTTTTTTCATTGGCCGTCTTGTGACACTTGTGTTTGGCAGAACATGGGTTTAGGAAATGTTGGTCTTGATAATTTAGGCCTAAATGATATTTTCGCTTCGAACATCCAGGTTCAGTGGGCATTTTTACTTATTTTCTTGCATTCGTATTCATAGACAAAGTTCTGATTTAATTATAATTTAAGAAACAGAGTTTTAGAACTGGTATTAAAATATGCAATAACAAAGTATTCAAGGTAATTAGAATTGCATGGGTTTAGCTTCACTACATTAAAATATAAATGTTCTGTCTACCTCAACTATTACTGTTAGTGTTGGAAAAAAACCTTTTATTTTATTTAAAATTTTTTTATACTATTAATTTTAAATTTATATATAAGTTAGCATATAGTGGAATAATGATTTCAGGAGTAGAATCCAGTGATTCATCCTCTACATATAACACCCAGTGTTCATCTCAACAAGTGTCTTCCTTAATGCCCCTTGCCCATTTAGCCCATCCCCCCCACCACAACCCCTCCAGCAACCCTCAGCTTGTTCTCTATATTTAAAAGTCTCTTATTTTTGTCCTCCTCCCTGTTTTTATATTATTTTTGCTTCCCTTCCCCTATGTTCATCTGTTTTGTATCTTAAATTCCACATATGAATGAAGTCATATGATATTTATCTTTCTCTGACTAATTTCGCCTAGCATAATACAATGTAGTTCCATCCATGTTGTTGCAAATGGCAAGATTTCATTCTTTTTGATTGCCGAGTAATACTCCATTGTATATATATACCACATCCTCTTTATCCATTCATCTATTGATGGACACTTCCATACTTTGGCTATTGTTGATAGCACTGCTATAAACATTGGGGTGTATGTGCTCCTTTGAAACAGCACACCTGTATCGTTTGGATAAATACCTAGTAGTTCAATTGCTGGGTCATCGGGTAGTTCTATTTTTAATTTTTTGAGGAACCTCCATACTGTTTTCCACAGTGGCTGCACCCGTTTGCATTGCCACCAGCAGTGCAAAAGAGATTCTCTTCCTTCACATCCTTGCCAACATCTGTTGTTCCCTTAGTTGCTGATTTTAGCTATTCTGACTGCCGTGACTGGTGGTATCTCATTGTGGTTTTGATTTATATTTCTTTGATAATGAGTGATGTTGAGCATTTTTTCACGTGTCTGTTAGCCATCTGGATGTCTTCTTTGGAGAAATGTCCATTCATGTCTTTTGCCTATTTCTTCACTTGATTATTTGTTTTTTGGGTGTTGAGTTTGATAAGTTCTTTATAGATTTTGGATAGTCACCCTTTATCTGATATGTCATTTGCAAATATCTTCTCCCATTCCATCGATTGCCTTTTAGTTTTGCTGATTATTTCCTTCACCGTGCAGAAACTTTTTATCTTGATGAGATCCCAGGAGTTCATTTTTTCATTTGTTTCTCTTGCCTCTGAAGTCAATGTTGAATAAGGAGTTGCTATGGCTGAGGTCAAAGAGGGTTTTGCCTGTTTTCTCCTCTAGGATTTTGATGGCTTCCTGTCTTACATTTAGGTCTTTCACCCATTTTGAGTTTATTTTTGTGTATGGTGTAAGAAAGTGGTCCAGGTTCATTCTTCTGCATGTCGCTGTCCACTTTCCCCAGCACCATTTGCTGAAGAGACTGTCTTTATTCCACTGAGTATTCTTTCCTGCTTTGTCAAAGATTAGCTGGCCATATTTTTGTGGGTCCATTTCTGGGTTCCCTGTTGTGTTCCACTGATCTGTGTGTCTGTTTTGTGATCTGTGTGTTGTGTGTCTTGATGATTACAGCTTTATAATACATTTTGAAGTCCGGGATTGTGATGCTTCCAGCTTTGTTTTTCTTTTTCAGGATTGCTTTGGCAATTCGGGGTCTTTTGTGGTTCCATACAAATTTTAGGATTGTGTGTTCTAGCTCTGTGAAGAATGCTGGTGTTATTTTGATAGGGATTGCACTGAATATGTAGATTGCTTTGGGTAGTATTGACATTTTAACAATATTTGTTCTTCCAATCCGTGAGTATGGAATATTTTTCCATTTTTTTGTGTCTTCTTCAGTTTCTTTCATAAACTTTCTATAGTTTTCACCATATAGATTTTTCACCTCTTTGGTTAGGTTCATTCCTAGGTATTTTATGGTTTTTGGTACAATTTTAAATGGATTGATACCTTGATTTCCCTTTCTGCTACTTCATTATTGGTGTATAGGAATGCAACTGATTTCTGTGCATTGATTTTATATCCTGTGAATTTGCTGAATTCATGGATCAGTTCTAGGAGTTTTTTGGTAGAATATTCTGGGTTTTCCATATAGAGTATCATGTCATCTGCAAAGAGTGAAAGTTTGACTTCTCCTTGCTGATTTGGATGCCTTTTATTTCTTTGTATTGTCTGATGGCTGAGGCTAAGACTTCAATACTAAGTTGAATAACAGTGGTGAGAGTGGACATCACTGTCATGTTCCTGATCGTAGGGGAAAAGCTCAGTTTTTCCTCAGTAAGGATTATATTAGTGGTGGGTCTTTTGTATATGGCTTTTATGATCTTAAGGCATCATGCTTCCATTCCTACTTTCTTGAGGGTATTTATCAAGAAAGGATGCTGTATTTTATCAAATGCTTTCTCTGCATCTATTGAGAGGATCATATGGTTCTTGTTCTTTCTTTTATTAATGTGGTGTACCACATTGATTTGCAGATACTGAGCCAGCCCTGCATCCCAGGTATAAATCCCACTTGATTGTGGTGAATAATTCTTTTAATGTATTGTTGAATCTGTTTGGTTAGTATTTTGTTGAGAATTTTTGTATCTATGTTCGTCAGGGAAATTGGTCTATAGTTCTTATTTTTTGTGGGGTCTTTGTCTGGTTTTGGAATCAAGGTAATGCTGGCCTCATAGAATGAGTTTGGAAGTTTTCCTTCCAGTTGTATTTTCTGAAACAGCTTCAAAAGAATAGGTGTTAACTCTTCTTTAAATGTTTGGTAGAATTACCCTAGAAAGCCATTTGGCCCTGGACTCTTGTTTTTTGAGAGATTTTTGGTTACTAATTCAATTTCTTTACTGGTTATGGGCCTATTCAAATTTTCTATTTCTTCTTGTTTCAATTTTGGTAGTTTGTATGTTTCTAGGAATTTGTCCATTTCTTCCAGATTGCCCAATTTATTGGCATATAATTGCTTATAAATTTCTGCAGTATTGGTTGTGATCTCTCCTCTCTATTTGGGTCCTTTCCTTTTTCTTCTTGATCAAACTGGCTATGGGTTTATCAATTTTGTCATTTATTTCAAAGAACCAGCTCCTGGTTTCATGTATCTGTTCTACTGTTTGTTTGATTTCAATAGCATTGATTTCTGCTCTATTTTTTTTTTAATTTCTTATCTTCTGCTGGTTTGGGGTTTTATTTGCTGTTCTTTTTCCAGCTCTTTAAGGTGTAAGGTTAGGTTGTATATCTGAGACCTTTCTTCCTTCTTTGGAAGGCCTGGATTGCTATAGACTTCCTTCTTATGACCGCCTTTGCTGTATCCCAGAGGTTTTGGGATGTGGTATTATCATTTTCATTGGCT
Source organism: Neofelis nebulosa (assembly GCF_028018385.1). Taxonomy (NCBI): domain Eukaryota; kingdom Metazoa; phylum Chordata; class Mammalia; order Carnivora; family Felidae; genus Neofelis; species Neofelis nebulosa. Next base: position 122,121,471 of record NC_080787.1, read on the forward strand.
TCCATGTATTTTTTAACTGCCTCTTTAATTTCTTGGCTAACCCATTCATTCTTTAGTAGGATGTTATTTAATCTCCAAGTATTTGTTGTCTTTCCAACTTTTTTTCTTGTGGTTGATTTTGAGACCATAGGGCTATGGTCTGAAAATATGCACGGTGTGATCTTGATCTTTTTGTACTTGTTGAGGGCTGATTTGTGTCCTAGTATGTGGTTTATTCTGGAGAATGTTCCATGTGCACTGGAGAAGAATGTGTATTCTGCTGCTTTAGGATGAAATGTTCCGAATATATCTGTTAAGTCCATCGGGTCCAGTGTGTCACTCAAAGCCATTGTTTCCTTTTTGATTTTCTGCTTAGATGATCTGTCCATTGCTATAAGTGGGGTGTTGAAGTCCCCTGCTATTATGGTATTATTATTAATGAGTTTATTTATGTTTTTAATAGATTTATATATGTGGCTTCTCTCATGTTGGGGGCACAAATGTTTATAATTGTTAGCTATTTGGTGGATAGATCCCTTAATTATGATGTAATACTCTTCTTCATCTCTTGTTGCAGTCTTTATTTTAAAATCTAGATTGTCTGATATAAGAATGGCTACTCCAGCTTTCTTTTGGTGACCATTAGCATGATAGAGGATTCTCTATCCCCTTACTTTCAATCTGTCTTTAGGTCTAAATGGGGCTTTTGTAAACAGCATATAAGATCTTGTTTTCTTATCCATTCTGTTACTCCCTGTATTTTTATTGGAACATTTAGTCCATTGGCATTTAGAATGAGTACTGAAAGATATGAATTTATTGTATTCTGTTGCTTGTAGAATTGGATTTTCTGGTAGTGTTCTCTGGTCCTTTCTAGTCTTTGTTGCTTTTGGTCTTTTTTGTTTTGTTTCATCTTTTCTCCCCACAGAGAATGCCCCCCCCCCCCCCCCCCTTAAACTTTCTTGCAGGGCTGGTTTGGTTGTCATGAACTCCTTTAGTTTTTGTTTGGGAAACTCTTTATCTCTCCTTCTATTTTGAATGACAACCTTGCTGGTTGGCTGCATATTTTTCTGATTCAGCATGTTGAATATATCCTGCTGATCCTTCTGGCCTGCCACATTTCTGTGGATAGATCTGCTGCAAAATTTATCTGTCTTCCCTCATAGGTTAAGGACTTTTTTCCCCTTGCTCCTTTCGTAATTCTTGTCAGTGTATTTTGTGAATTTGACTGTGATATGCCTTGTTGATGGTCAGTTTTTTTGAACCTAATGGGAATACTCTGTGCTTCTTGGATTTTGGTGTCTGTGCCTTTCCCCAGGTTAGAAAAGTTTTCTGATCTGATTTGCTTACATAAACCTTCTGTCCCTTTTTCTCTGTCTTCATCTTTTGGGACTCTTATGATTCGGATATTATTCTTTTTTAATGGATCACTGAGTGCTCTAATTCTTATATTGTGCCTTAGTTTCCCTCATTTTTTCTGCTTCATAACTCTCCATAATTTTGCCTTCTATATTGCTGATTCACTGCTCTGTTTTGTCCATCCTTGCCGCTGTGGCATCCATTTGAGATTGCATCTCAGTATAGCATTTTTAATTCATCCTGACTAGATTTTACTTCTTTTATCTCCACAGAAAGGGAGTTTATGCTTTTTCCAACCCCAGCTAGTATTCTTATTATCATGATTCTAAATTCTAGTTCAGAAATCTTGCATATATCTGTGTTGATTAAGTCCATGTCATTTTTTCCTGCTCTTTCTTTTGGGGTGAATTCCTTCATTTCATCATTTTGGAGGAAGATAAAGAATTAATAAAATTAAAAACAACACAAGCAATCAAATAAAGGAATCTAGATCCTTGGTGTTTTTGGTCTGATTGTTGAGAGAAGCTTGTAGAATAGAGAAAAAAGGGAAAGAAAAGAAAAGAAAAAAAAGTAAGAAAACATTTAAAAATTTAAGAAATGTATACAATAAAATAGAATAAAATGAAATGAAGAAAGTAAAATAGAATTAAAAATTACAATAAAAATATAGTAAAAAAATAAAAAAAAATCATAAAAACAGAAAATAAAAACAACTTTTTCCTCTTTTTGTATCCAAGAATAAGAAAAGAAAAAGAAAGGGGCCCCTGGGTGGCTAAGTCACTTAAACCTCCAACTTTGGCTCAGGTCATGATCTCGTGGTTTGTGAGTTTGAGCCCTGTGTAGGGCTCTGTGTTGACAGCTCAGAACCTGGAGCCTGCTTTGGATTCTGTGCCTCCCTCTCTTTCTGCTCCTCCTCTGTTCCCTCTCTTTCCCTCTCTCTCTCAAAAATAAACATTAAAAAAAATTTTAGAAAGAAAAAAAATGTATAGACTAGTGAACAGAATGAAACCCGAATGAATTACATCCAGTTTCCCCTAGACGTCAAACTATGAAGCACTTTATAGTCTGTAAACCAAGCAGGAGTGTTGTTCCGCTAGGGCTTGGTTGGCCCAGTTGGATGAGGTTTGGTGTAATTGTTCCATTCTCCACTAGGTGGCGCTGCTTAGCTTACTGGTGTAGATCAGTGTGGCGTGTGTGTGAAGGGATAAGTGGAAATGGCATCACCCAGCCTCCCAGTCTCTAGCACCAGAACTCTGTGCTCTCACCGACCGGCAATCAAACACGCCTCCTTTGTCTCTGGCTTCCTTCCACTCCCCACTTCTGCACTATCTGTGTCTAAGCCGTCAGCCTGCCAGGTGGCACCTCCCTCTGAATTTTATTCCAGATGGGGCTGCGTTTCCAAACCCCTCACTTCTGAGGGCCCTGTGGCTTGGAGCCACTCAGACCTTCTGGTGGGGAGGGGGAGTGGGTCTCACTCAGTAATGGCCAGGTGCTGGATTGTCCCCAGGAACATTTGTCCAATCACACTGCCATGGCTCAGAGACTGTTACTGACTGCTGGCTTGCCCCAGAATAAGTTCATGTGATTGGGTGGCAGTTCAGGGATTGTGGTAAATCACAGCACGCAACTGGCTCCCAGGTTTCACCGCACCCTGGCATCTTCATTCCAGTACCAGCAATCATGTTCTCTGGGGTCCACTGGGACCTTTGCCTGTGGGGAGGCTGTAGGGCCTCTACCAAATGCCCTCATAGCAGGGTAACCCCATGAGGCCTATGGACCCCTTGAATCTCACTGCCTGCTCCTGGGGATTCATCCTTCCTGCCAGAGCACTGTCAGGTATTGAGCTGCGAAATTTCCGACTCTGGTCTCCCCTGTTTATAGAGTCCTAATGGTATTGAAACCCTCTCCTTTCTCCCTTTCTTGATCAGTCGCTTGTGGATGTTTCTACTCTTTCTCTTTCCAGCTGCTTTTGGGGGGGAGTCCTTTTCTTATATGCTCCCCCCTTTCTCTGTCATCTCTCCTAAAAACAGCTCCCTGCCCCTCTGTGGCTTCTCTCTCTCAGTTCACCTCTCTGCACCACATACCTACTGAGTCCTGTAGCACGAATCATGCAGATCGTTGTGTTAATCCTCAGATCAATGTTCTAGGTGTGCAAAATGGTTTGGTGCTGATCTAGCTGCATTTCAGGGATGAGAGAAGCAGAGAACTTCCATGCTGCTCTGCCATCTTGGTCCTAGAAATTTCTTCTTTAACAAGTCTTTTTTAGACATTTTGAAACCTCTGTGAATTTCATTATCCTAGTTAAGGACAGAATGGAGCATAATGATCTTGTATGAAACTGGCAAACCCCACAGTGGATTGATTATAGTGGATAGCAAAACAGAACATATGATCCAGAAAACCTTAACTTTATTTGAAAATAGTGTTGGTACAGAATTTAGTTTGTTTAGTTACAGGAGCTAATTCCTTACCCACTTGACTAGTCACATAAAAGCAAACCAGCTAGTATTATTTGTATGGTAATAAGATTTTCTCTACTACTAGAGAGTGATCATCTACCTGTGTTAATTAGAATTAACTGCATAGGGGCGCCTGGGTGGCTCAGTCGGTTGAGTGTCTGACTTTGGCTCGTGTCATGATCTCGCGGTCTGTGGGTTCAAGCCCCGCGTCGGGCTCTGTGCTGACAGCTCAGAGTCTGGAGCCTGCTTCAGACATGTGTCTCCCTCTCTCTCTCTGCCCCTCCCCTGCTCATGCTGTCTCTCTCTCTCTCAAAAATAAACATTAAAAAAATTTAAAAAAAAGAATTAAGTACACAATAAAAGAAGGTAAAGCTATAATTTTTCTAGGGAGCCCCATTTAGATTTGAGGGGAAACTAAGGTTGCAATCCAGAACTGTAACTAGTTTCTATTGGAATTATACTTCTGTTCCTAAATATGAACTGATTATTTTTGGCCATTCATTAGAATATTATTCTTTCAAGGAAAGGTAACTTAAAAACAGAGCAGTACTAGTTTGAATTACTAAATTGCTCAGTTGACTCTCTATTGGTTACTCCAATAAGTTAAAGAAAAAACTTTTTTTATTACTGGCCTCTTTGCCAGGGACAGACTTCACATTATGTGTAGTTGAAGACCTAACAAAACTTGCTCGTATCACCTACGGGACTAGCCACCCTTGACTACAGGAACTCCAGCTTAGTTTCTGCAGTAAGTGTTCTTTCTCTAAAACCTACCTGGTGGCAACATTTTTAATTGTTGCCAGAATTTGTGATACCATTTTGGAGACCCATCTTTAGGGCCTTCGAAGTACAACTGTAACTGTGCCCTGCCCTTAAGCAGTGACCAGAGTATGAAAGTACTTCTCCCTCTTTAGCTCTTGCCTCCCCCACAGATGAATTTGATTATATAATAATTTGTTACATAACTTTATTTAGACCAGAACGTTTCTTTCACAGTAATTTCATGTGTGGCCTCCAGTACTACTGTGAGATCTTACTGAGCTGTTAGCTGGGAGAATGTTCTGACTCCCTCTGGTGGTCCTGCGCTTTTAGCCACATCCCTCCTTATTCATACGCATTCCATTTTTCATGATTTGGTCGTCTTGTATTCTCACTTCTCCCCGTCCCTGACCTACCCTGATAATCAGAAAATGGTAGACAGAGTACTTTGTACTCTTGGACTTCTAGCACAAACATTGCTAGGACTTAATTTAGTGAAATTAAGTGTGTGTGTGTGTGTGTGTGTGTGTGTGTGTGTGTTGGGAGGGAAGTGGTCACCTGTGAAAAAACTGAATGCATATGGAAATCATGTCAGATATCCGTCTCAGTGGGTTGTAACCTTCTATCACACATATCCCTAATGGCAGGTGCCAAAATTGTAATCCCTGCTGGTAGAGATATGTATGATAGAAAGAGGTAGATATTTGATAGGTAGGGTGGATATGGAAGGGATGGTGTTGGATTTGGGCAGTCTAGCTTTCCTGAGGCCCATCCCACTGTGATAGACCAGGTATAGCAAAAGAAGAATAGGCCAGTTCATTTAATTTTTTGCATACTACTATGCTAAGATGGAAATCCCTTGTTTCTTAACTTTTCCATTAAAAGCTTTTCCCCTACCAAACCTACTGCTTATTTTACTAATCTAGAAGTGCTTCCTGAAATTGTGAAAATATACTTATTTAAAAATTTTCTAAAAGAGAAAGTTGTGTGAAAATTAACTGGCTAATTTGTTTATCTCTGTACTTTTTTGGAAGCAATATGTCATCTCATATTCATAGATACATACTGATACCGAGTCCATTGGGGAAACTATGTAATCCCTGTAATTCTGTATTTTAAGAGTGTACCATGGGGAGATTTCATGTTAAATGTGATTAAGTTTGAAATGAGGACAAAAGAAAGATTCCAGTTGTATATTATGTATAAAATTATTTTGCATGGCAATGTGTATCATATTAAAAAAGAAAATCACTGGATACATTTCTTGCTCTATCTGGAAAGAAACATTAATTTTGGAATTGGTTTAAGAGGCGCACATGATTCCCAAGTTATATCTTTAATGACTGTTTCATATGTAACTATTGCTTTTTTTCTTAAAAAAATTTTTTTTAATGTTCATTTATTTCTGAGAGAGAGAGAGACAGAGTGTGAGCAGGGGAGGGGAAAAGAGATGGAGACACAGAATCCGAAGCAGGCTCCAGGCTCCGAGCTGTCAGCACAGAGCCCAACGTGGGGCTCGAACCCACAAACCGTGAGATCATGACCTGAGCCAGTCAGATACTTAACCAACTGAGCCACCCAGACGCCCCTGTAAATATTGCTTTTTTCCTACCAAACTCTTTTATCTTATATGATATACAGGGAATGTTTCCAACCAAGTAAAGTGGAAAGGCCTGTATCATTGAGCACCTTTCTTTCCTTGTTCCATTTCCTAACCTATAGCACACTCAGTGTAAATCTTAGTGTTACTTCTTTCCTGGTCCTTCACTCAGTTCTCATAACATTCCCTTGTTGGGACACCTTCCCCTGTTAGGGTCTTCTGTCCTATGTAGAGTGCAGAGAATATGCCTGGGAAGTTGAAAGAAATGAGTAAAGTGCTCTATTGAGAATGATGAGGGAGGAGTAAGGAAGAATGTTGAGGGGAGGAAAATCAAGGAAATTGATAAGTTTATAAGAAAATGGGAGAAGAACAAGTACTAGATGCATAGGAGCATGATGAATTATAAAAACACTCTATGTCTCTCTTGCTTAACATGACAAGGCTATGGGTGGCTCATTTAAGCAAATGACTCTTGATTTTGGCTCAGGTCATGATCTCATGGTCATGGGGTCAAGCCCTGCATCGGGCTCTGTGCTAACAGTATGGAGCCTGCTTGGGATTTTCTCTCCCTCTCTCTCTGTCCCTTCCCTGCTCTCTCTCTCACTCAAAAAAAAAAAAAAAAAAACCCACAAGGTTAAAATTAGTGATGTCTGTGGATGCATTTAAAATATTTCGTCAAATATATGGCCCCGTCTACACTCTCTAGGTATTTAACTTTCATTTGGATCATACCTGTGGCTACAGTTAGGTCTGAAATTCTGTCTGTAGATATCTAACCAATTGAGGTGAATGTTTTTTGACCTTTAGGTTATAAAAGCAGAACACGTTCAACCACAATAGAAGTATGTTGCAGTATATAAGCTGGTGTTATAGGACAAGTTAAAATTATTAGGATTTTTCTGTGAACTTGTTTCTGAATGATCTTCTGCAGAACAGCTTTACTCTCCTGTTTTGTTGTTGAGACCCTGGGAAGTTTTTACACCTATTTGCTGGCATTACGTCATGTTGGGAAAGGTTGATTAGAAGGGAAAGCTATCGATTGAAGGAGGAAAACATTTTAGATTAAGTTGTGAGTGAATAGACCACATATGGCGAGATATTTTGATGTGGGGATATTTTATGTTTTATCTTTAGTTTATGGAAATAAATGGCTAAGTTGGTGAATTCGGGAGAACATGTTGTTATTTGTTCCAAACAGCAAAGTATTAGGAAAACAGATGTGATAGGGAGGAGTAGGCTGCAGCCTGTTTGCGTCTGAGTGACCACAAAACTGTGATGAGCCAAGAACACAGCTGGGGTTGGATCTCGGGGAATTGAGAATCCAAGTGAGACTGAACTGTATAGGAAGCAGTCTTGGATGCCTCACTGACCAGGTTCTTTCTTTGTTCCAGTGTAATGAAAAAAGCCAAGGCAAATATAATAGTTACATGGACAAACAGCGTATGCTCTCTCATGCTATCCTCAAGAAAACTTAAGGAGGAACTGGGAAGAGTTTTGCTAAGTAGACAAAGAATGAACCTATATGGCAGCAGACTGTTGTAAATAGAAGTGCTATAAGGGCGCCTGGGCGGCTCAGTTACATATTTGACTTTGGCTCAGGTCATGATCTCATGGTTTGTGAGTTCGAGCCCCACATCAGACTCTCCACCTGCTCTCAGTGCAGAGACCCCTTCAGATCCTCTGTCTTCCTTTCTCTCTGCCCCTACTACTTGCTTTCTCTCTCTCTTTCTCAAAAATAATAAGGATGAAAAAAAATAAAAATAAAGGTGTTGTAGTTTTCCATTGAGCTAGTGACCTTGAGAATGCCCTGGATATCATCAAAATGTTACCTCTCTAGTTAATATGTCATTAGTATAAATGAACTAAATACAGGTGGAAGCCATGTTTCTTCTTCTCTCTGACGGCAGCACTTCACGGAAAGAAACTGCAGGAAGCAATACAGCTCATGTTTTCTTGGTGATTTTGTGAAGTGGCTTGCGGTATTAGGAGTCACACATCATCTTTACTATGTGGTGGCTTTCCTTGCCACTTGATACCCCTAAAGAGCATTCAGCTGCTCTCAAAGCGTTAGGATAGGTAGAAGGAGGTGTCAACAGTAGATTAAAAACATAGAATTCTAGCAGCTGTATTTCTACTTATTACTTGCTGAAAGGTATTATAAATATTAGATACAGTGCTAGAGTGAAGAGTTTCTGTTTCTTTTTAAAATTTTTTTTAATGTTTATTTATTTTTGGGAGAGAGAGAGAGACACACACAGAGTGTGAGTAGGGGAGGGGCAGAGAGAGAGGGAGACACAGAATCTGAAGCAGGCTCCAGGCTCTGAGCTGTCAGCACAGAGCCCGACGCGGGGCTTGAACTCACGGACCGCGAGATCATGACCTGAGCCGAAGTCGGCCGCTTAACCGACTGAGCCACCCAGGCGCCCCAAAAGTTTCTGTTTCTTTCCCTAAAGCCTTAAGATTAAACAACGCAGTCGTGCTCAACACAAATTTATAAATAGAGGGATTGAAGAGAAGACCTATCTAAAAACCCCATGGTAAAGTAATAGATGCTCTATCATAAAATAAAATGAAGAATTGAGAAATAGGGATGTCTGGGTGGCCCAGCTGGTTGAGCGTCCAGCTCTTGACTTCAGCTCAGGTGATGATCTCATGGTTGTGGGATTTAGCCCCATGTCCATGCTGAGTGTGGAGCCTGCCTGAGATTCTCCCTCTCTGTTTCTAGCAATCTCCTCTCTCTCTCTCTCTCTCTCTCTCTCTCTCTCTCTCTCTCTTCAAAATTAAAAAAAAAAAAATTTTAAATAATTGAGAAATACTGTATATTCAAACAGATGGTTTGGAAAATGCAGACAATCTCCACCAATATTTTACTCCATTATTTGGGCATTAACAGTAGAAGAAGAGCTCTTTTTATAAAGATTATTTGGATAATTTTTTGCATGTCTAAGTAACATCTATGAATTATTTCTCTTTTTCCTCTATGAAATTCATTTGTTATGGACATATAATTATCACTTGACTTATTAATATTAATGCAGCATGTTAAAAGCAGGTATTTTTAGAATGCTAGAGATTCCCAAAGTAATTTTCACATTGATTTTAGAAATATGGTAGTATATTATATATGATTATATATTAAGGATGATTAATACTATTAGAATTTTAATATTTTAAAGGAAATAGTGATGAGCTTGAATGTTATCATTCTATTCTTTTCAATTTGTCTCTGCTCTCTGCTTATTTTGACTGTGAATCCACACTCTGCCTCTTAGTAGCTATGTGTCCTTTGGTAAGTGACCTAATTTCTCTGTGATTCACTTTCCTTCTCTGGGGATAATAACAGTACCAATCTTACAGGGCTATTGTGATTACTAAGTGAGTTAATAAAAGGTTTTAGAATAGTGCCCGTACATAGTATGTGAGCATGTACATATATACGTACCTGTGTAAGTTTTCTCTTACTGTTGTTATACAGATAGATGATAGAGCATCATTTTGTTTGTTTGTTTAAGATTGGCTCGAAACAATAAGCAAAGTACCATTGTCTTTTCTATTTTCCATCACTCTTGCTTTTTCACCTCTAAAGCTAATGGCAGGCATGAGGCAGGGTATCGGGGCCTCACCCAGGCAGCAAACGGACATGCTTGGGCAGGGGGACAAAGGTAGAGCCCAGCGCCAACAGATGGTCCAGAGGGGCAGAAGAGGGGACGGGGAGGCTGCCAGGCAGTTCTCACCCAGGGTGCCGGCGCTGGATCCGAAATCACCATGCTAATCTAAGCCCATTAGCTGGTGTGGTGAGGTGCCTTTGCCTGCTTGCATCCCTGTCAGGAACGGGCTCCGATGGAACTGAGCCTGAACGGGAAGGTCCTCCCTTACCCGGGGCCGAGAGGGGCTGCGGGAGGCTGTGGCTCACAAGAAGGTAATTGAAGGGTCTGTATCAGGAGGAAGGTGGAAATGAGACAGTGGAAATAATGAAAAGTGTAGTTATGCCAAGAGATGAAGGAAGGAGTTGTTAAGAATTATAAAGTAAGATCTGCCTCAGAGAAATCCCATGTCAATATACACATTCTCTCTATAACTTTGAATTGCCAATATGTAACTTTTCATTAGGGGCAGTGGCCATTAAAAAATATTTTAGTTTTTTAACTAATGCCGTACTACTACAGACATGTAAACTTTTCCCAGTTATGAAAATGAGTATAAAAGATTGCCATTCTTCTTTGACCATCAAATCCCCAAAATGATAAACCAGTTTAGTTTGGCTTTTAATTTACATTCTGAATTTTGGTTTCAGGTCATTATCACATGAAACATACATTTCTTTATAGCTACTGCATAACAGGAATAAAGTATTAGAAAACACAGCAGAGCTCCAGGAATATCAGCAGGACACATCATTTCTTCATCTGATATACAGCCTATTTATGTTTTCATCGTGGAAGTTGTGATTAGCGTAAGATAACAAGTCTTGATAAGAAATTATCTGCTATCGTAAAAAAAATCTTAACCTTCTTAATGAAGCTGGTATTCCATTGTTCTTCTGATCACAATAACCTTCTTACAGAAATTAAATTTTATCTTTCAGAACCTTAGAATGATTTTCATATTCAGATTGTGAACTAAAGTGAATTTTCATATTTCATGGCTGTCTTTACTTCTATATCGAAATAAAGTTGGGTGCATAGTAACATCAGTCTGAGGCCTCTTTGGCACATATTAAATTAGACACATCATTTAGCTAAATGTAAGTGATATCGTTGGTGAGTGCTTCCCGAGTAAATAGGTTACATTATTTAGCAGATGCCACCTTGGATGATTCTAAAAATACTCATCATGGTCTCAGTGGCATTTTTCCCGTATTGGGTCTTTGGGTGCCAATTGCAATCGAGAATGAAGTTCTGAGGGATTCACGGTATAGCGTATCAAAGGTTATCAAGTGGCTTTGAACGTCACTGATAATTCTCCCTAAACCGTGCCTGAAACTAGGCTAAAGGAAAGTAAAACTTTAGTCCTTTCTAATGCTTAATTAAGATAGTCTTGAAAAGTTTTTCTGTTTGATGTTTCTTGCTACTAATTTATTGTTTCAAAGTCTTCTATCTTGTATTTGACTTCCTTCAGTGTTATGTTGTATAATTGATATGCCACTTATATTAGGTAAAATGATAAATGTGAAGCCCTTGAAAATATCTCCTGTGCCTGCTAGGTTCAAGGCAAATATAAGATTCAGGTGTAGCATTAGACAGTCACCAAGCCTATCCACCATTGCAGGGTTGCAACTCCCTTGGCATGGTCTTGTTGAAGATACCCTACAGGTTGTTTCTCTCCAGTTGAAATAATCCCAACTCTATTGGCCTTTACAGGTCAAATTTTTCTGGCTTTAACCATTTTTATAATTTTCTTTGAGCTCTCCTGATGTGATATACTTCCACCAATCCTTAAATGACAAGGTACCTTGGAAAGGGCCTGGCCTATGAAGAAGGGAAACGGAATAATGGGGGGGGGGGTGCGTCTAAAACCTAAAAATAATGCTAACCCAGACTTCTTAGCTTTGAACTAGAACCTTTCAGGGTGATATCTCTGGGACTGTTTTGGCCACCCAGTGGATCCATTCAGAAAATAGGAACCTTTTTAGCCTTACCCTGACTGATATTCAACTTTGATATACTCATTTATTTTCTTAGAATGATTGTCCTTTATTTTATTATGGAAAAAAACACCACCTGCTGCAGCTGTGGGGAGAGCAATTCAGATACATTTTACTAGAGAAGATGTATATTGCTATGGGGAAAAGTGCCTGAAAAAAAAAAAAGAAATATATTGCCAAAAATTCTCTAGAGAACAAAGACCATATTAATACTATATATCAGACAAAGCAGATTCTTACCTGTTTCTAGATTCTTTATTATTAAAGATGCTTTCTGTTCAGGGCATATAATTTCAGTGCCTCCTAAGGCATGCATTTTGAACCACAGTTCTCTCTATAAATTATGAGTTAAAGAATTAATTCCATTCCACTCTCTAGTAAAAATTCATTCCTTGAAGACTCATGTTGGAAGTCATCTGTGAAGAACTGCAAAAATAATCGGTTCTTACTTTTTTGCTAAAATTAAATTAATTAGCTTAACGGTGTTTCTAATGTTTCCCTTATTTCTTACTTAAAAAAAAAAAAATAATGGGGGCGCCTGGGTGGCTCAGTCGGTTGAGCGTCCGACTTCGGCTCAGGTCATGATCTCACAGCCTGTGGGTTCAAGCCCCGCATCAGGCTCTGTGCTGACAGCTTGGAGCCTGGAGCCTGCTTTGGATTCTGTGTCTCCCTCTTTCTCTGACCCTCCCCTGTTCATGCTCTCTCTCTGTCTCAAAAATAAATAAATGTTAAAAAAAAAATTAAAAAAATAATAATGATATCTTACAAAACTGAAATGGAGATTATGGTGGCTAGCCAGTGCTGGCCTTGGTCCTTGAAAACTGAAGTTCCTTTTTTTTCCTAAGTTATGACTGGTCACCTTCTGCCTGGCCTAAGGGGGTGACACCAGCCTGCCTTGCCTTCCCGCTCCCAACCAGCACCCATGCACAAGTGAAAAAGCATTTAAAAGACAAGTAAGCACGGTCAGTTTCCATTTACTCAGAACCTTTAAGAACTTTTTCTGCAACCTTACCTGTATTGAAGTTATTCCTCTAAGTTCACTAATGACAATATATAAGAGTGTTGTATATATTTAATAGCATTTGTCGTGTAAATATGATAGCATTTACTCTATTTCCCTGTTTTAAACATTTTAGAAGTTCACTTATTTAGTCCATATAACACTTTGAAGTAGGTTCACTTGTTAACCTCATTTTATCGTTGAGGAAACTGAGGCCAAAGCACATCTTGAAAAGTGGCAGAGCTCGTTTGAAGTCCTGCATTTCGATTGCCCCTCAGTACCATGTGCTGCTTTCTCAGGGCCCCCTACCCACCAGACCCAAAGAAGTCCACTTGGTTTCACTCTTACTGAATTTCGAATGAGCAGCATTTGATGCTGTCAGCTGCCCTTCTTTTGAAACTCTATCCTCTGAATTTGTGACAATTAGGATTTTTTTCACTTCGGTGTTTTTGTTTTTGTTTTTCATTCCTATCAAAGTTAGCTAGTATATAGTGCGATAACGATTTCAGGAGTAGAATCCAGTGATTCATCCCCTACATATAACAGCCAGTGCTCATCGCAACAAGTGTCCTCCTTAATGCCCCTACCCATTTAGCCCATCCCCCCCCCCACAACCCCTCCAGCACCCCTCAGTTTGTTCTCTGTATTTAAGAGTCTCTTATGTTTTGTCCCCCTCCTTGTTTTTATATTATTTTTGCTTCCCTTCCCTTATGTTCATCTGTTTTGTCTTTGAAATTCCACATATGAGTGAAGTCATATGACATTTGTGACAATTATTTATTAAGCACTGTTCCGTGACAAGCAGTGTGCTAGGCACTGGGGACATTTCAGTGAATGAAAGTCAGACAAAAGTCTTTGTCTTTGGGGAACATACATTCTAATGGGGAGAGATAGATAATGACAGACCGTGAAAAATGAACACAGTAAAGTAAATTGCACAGTATGGTAGGAGGTGGTAGGTGCTGTGGAAGAACGTACATAGATATTTATGAGGAGAGAAGCGTTGAAAGGATTTGGGAGTGCAAATTAAAGAGTGTGGTCAGGTAAAATTCTGTTAAGAAAATAAAATTTGAAGGGCGCCTGGTTAAGCATGGGACTCTTGATTTTGGCTCAGGTCATGATCTCAGGGTTGTAAGACTGAACCCTGGATCAGGCTCTGTGCTGAGCATGAGCCTACTTAAGATTCCACTGCCCCCCCCCCACCCCGCCCCGCTTCTCTTTCTTCCTGTCTCTGTGCATGTGCACTTTCTCTTTCAGATAAAAAGAAAGATAGAAAGAAACAAACAAACAAAGGAAGAAACAAAGACACAAAGAAAGAAAGAAAAAATTGGATGGCAGGCAGTCTCCCAGGATGGCAGGATGGGAGACTGGCCATGAGGATATCTGGAGGAAGAACATAGCCAGGAGAGGAAGCAGGAAGGGGGATGAGCAGGAGACACGGCCTAGAAATTACTGAGAGGGCAGAGCAGGAACTTGTGGGCTGTTCTGGGGAAGTTGGCTCTACTTTTGAGAAAAGTGGGGACCTCTGGAGAATTTTCAGCAGAGGAGTGACCTGATGTGATGTATGTTTTGATAGGATCACTCTGGCTGTAGAGGAGGCAAGGGTGAGAAAACAGCAGGCTATCAGGATAATCCGGGTGAAAGACAGGACCAAGGTAGCAAGGCAGTAGTGAGAATTAGTCATGTGTTGAAGGGAGAGCCAACAAGATTGGATTGGAGGCAACACTGAAAGAAAGAGGCAAATTCAGGGTGACCCCAGGGCTTTCCGCCTGGTCAGCTAGAACATTTACTATTAACGGAGGTAGGAAAGTCTGTGAGTGGAGCAGTTAGGAAAGGGCAGCAGCTCAGCTTGGATACAGAACAAGAACATGGATCAACAAAAACATGTTAAATATAATATTAAAAATTAAGGGCAATTTAAATGTCTAACAATAAATAGTTGGATGGATAAATTAATGATGCCCCCATATAGTGGAGTACTGTGGCAACAAAAATATTAAAAATATCTTGTACATCTGTATATTACTTATTGACATACTAACTGGGAAAAAAAGCTGATTGCCAAATAGTACTCATGGCTCAACCACGTTCCTATAAAAAAGAAAAAAAAGTACTTTGTTTTGCACAGGAGAAATAAAATACATAACAAAATTGTAGTAGTTTCAGTGTGGGGTGATTTCATTTTAATTTTTTGTTTTTATATTTTTTGAAATGTTTGTCATAATTTTTTTGTGAATAAAAAGGGAAAATATGTATTCTAACTGTACTTTAATAAGACTTATATAAATATAATCTGAATATAATATATATATATATATACATATATATGCATATATATATATATATATGCATAGAAAAAGACTTGAAGGGTATACCCACACTGTTAATGTGTTGGAAAGGACATGAATTATTTTTCTTCTCTTTCCGATTTTTCATATTTTCTAATTTTTAAACAGATGACAAGTATTGCCAGGGTAAAATTTTTTTAAGTTATAAATTAAAAGGAAAAATTCACACATAGCCAGTAAACTTGACCTGGAAAGTATTGTACCTTCATCTTGTGGACTGTGTTTTGGGACTGTGAGGCTGGCTGCAGGACCATTGCATAGGAAGGGGAGAGGGAGACATTCCTTCTCTTGTTTGGGGGAACTACACGGGTAGCAAGGGCTTCCACTGTGAGTTCACCAACCAGCCTTCTTCTTGATATGAAAGGCACTGAGAATAAGGGGAGGCAGGTAGAGAACAACTTGGAAGATCCGATGACTTCCTCTTCCAATTCAAATAACCTTTGTCTTCAAATGGTTCTTTTAAAAAAATATGTATTTATTTTGGGGGGCAGGCAGAGAGAGAGAGAGAGAGAGAGGAAGAGAGAGAATCCCAAGTAGGCTCCATGCTGAGCGTACAGCCTGACACAGGGCTCGATTGAACAATTGTGAGATCATGATCTGAGCTGAAATTGAGTCGGATTTAACTGAGCCACTCCGGTGCCCCTGTTTTAAAATGATTCTTACAGGGGCGCCTGGGTGGCTCAGTCAGTTAAGCGTCCGACTTCGGCTCAGGTCAGATCTCGCGGTGGGTGAGTTCGAGCCCCACGTCGGGCTCTGTGCTGACAGCTCAGAGCCTGGAGCCTGTTTCAGATTCTGTGTCTCCCACTCTCTCTGACCCTCCCCCGTTCATGCTCTGTCTCTCTCTGTCTCAAAAATAAATAAATGTTAAAAAAAAATTTTTTTTTAATGATTCTTACATAAGGAGTTTAAAAATTGCATTCATCTGGTGTGCCTGGGTGGCTCAGTCGTTTAAGTGTCTGACTTCGGCTCAGGTCATGATCTCACAGTTCATGGGTTCGAACCCTATGTCGGGCTCTGTGCAGACAGCCCAGAGCCTGGAGTCTGCTTCAGATTCTGTCTCCCTCTCTCTCTGCCCCTCCCCCACTCTCACTCTGTCTCTGTGTCTCTCAAAAATAAACGTTTAAAAAATAAAAAAATTGTATTCATCTTATTAAAACATTTTATACACTATAAAATGTTAAAATTTGTATCACTTTTAAAAATTTATCCATTTCTCTGTTGAAGACAATTACTCTTTTTTTTATACCTCAAATTTCAACTTGATATACTTTATTATTTCAGAAGCTTAAAGCCTGTGAAGTTCTGAATGCTGCCAATTTTAAACCCAACATTCTTCAATGATTTTTTTTTTTTTTTAAGTACAACTCATCCTAGACAGGGAGATTTTAAAAACAACTTTAAAACCATTTTGTGGTATCCATTTTCAAATGCCAGTAGGCAGTATTGTGTACCGAAGTGTGATATCAGGTTCCAAGAAAGGGATATAAATATGAAGTAGCTGCCCTGCCTCAGTGGAATGATTGAGTGATGTGATTTTGTTTTGTCATTTCAAGGGAGTGAAAAAAATAGACCCTGAATTCTATGAAAAATTTATCAGTCACAGATTTGGAGAAGAAATGGTACATCGCATAGATCTTTGCTCCATGCTAAAGAAAAAACAAAGTAATGGTTATTATCACTGTGAGTCTTCGATTGTGATTGGTGAGTGCCATTTAAAAATTACTTATTATCTTTAATTTTGATTTTGTTAATATTGTCTCTTTTTGGCAGATACTTAGGGCTAGTTGTATATGTTCTTTTCAGCGATGTATTTTTGTAAATATTATGTTTTGGCGATAATACATTGGAAATTTTGTAAAACATACGCATGGTTCATGTTTATCGGTCAAGATTTTAGTACCTTTGGTTTTTATATTTTTGCGCTTTAAATATAATGAAGTCTTGAAATGTTGATTCGAAATTCATTCCAGTTTAATTTTATTTCATGAATATGAAGAAAACATTTTCTCCAGTGAGGACCTGTATGAACGCACCATTCCACACAAGGCATTTTCATGTTTGCTGCTTTTAATTAGAAATAGAATATTCCAGGTCAGAACGTTTCACTCTGAGAAGATAAAGTCTAGGTGGCCTGCAAAGATTGAAAACGTGTTCTTCAATTTCTTCCCCAAAGGAAACATGTTTTGTGGGGAAACAGATTCACACATGAATACTTCTCTCATCTTATCAGGGAGATGGCATGTGATTAAGACAGACTCATACACAATTATGTTTCCAAGTGAAAAGTGTATAAACCAAATGAAGATTTTTTTTTTTTTTTTAAGCCAGAGCAGGGCTGTTCTGCAGTGTGAATGTATTCGAAGGAATTTGTTCACATGTGATTCACATGTGCTATTTCAAATCCAGGCATCATTCTTATAAAATGGTGAACTTCAAGACAACCTGACTTGTATACTTTTGAAGTAACATGAAAATATTCAAAGAAGATAAATACCCATATCTAAATATTTCAAGGTCTTCAACCAAGATAATTTCTCTCCACATCAGCTTGAAGAAAACCCATGGACATATACATCCTGAAAGAATCTTAATACTGAAGTCTTTTTAATGCATTAAGGAAATGTTCCAGAGACACAATTTTATTTCCAAATTCTCACTAGATATCTTCAGAGCGGTCGTCATCTTATCTTCCAAAGATCTTAGCTATCTTAAACAGAAGATATTCAATATGTCGTTTGAATTTATGTTCTGAAACATTTCAAGTCGATTTTTAAGGAAGACTTTTGTGTTTTCAGGAGTTTTGCTGGAGTGCTGTCTTCCATGAAGTTTTGATGAGGGCTAAACATTTCCTTTTAAGTTCATTGCAAATGGCAAATGTACAATTTTCTTGTGGAACACAGATTTTGGCTAGCTTGCCATATCTTCTCTGTGATTACTTTAGGCCAACCTTGAAGGAGAGCTCAGTGCTTCATTGCCTCTCCCACTCCCATTTAAAAAGCAAACAAAACCCCCTGAGCAATCTGTAGAATTTCCTGAAGATACTGTGGGATTGGCCTGTATCACTGACATTGCCATTAGACAGCTGTGTTCAGCTCATCCCAAATCACAATACATCAACCATTGAATTTTTTATTTTATTGCTCTTTTCAGCTTAGTCTTCAAAACTCCCCTTATTCCAGGCAATATCTCTAGATTCTCCCCTTAGGCTTCTTTATCTCTCATCTTTTTCTAACTCAAAGCAATTTAGCTTCTTTTAAGCTCCACCAATCTTGTATCCCCATACTGATCATTTAACACTTATTTTAAAAAATGGATTTTGCCTATTACAAATACTCTACCTTTTCCGTCACATTTTGTGATGCCAAAATGAACTTTAAAATTATATCTGCCTCGATGAGGCTCCTGGGTGGCTCAGTCTGTTAAGCGTCTGACTCTTGGTTTTGGCTCAGGTCATGATCTCACAGTTTGAGTTCGAGCCCTGCTTTGGGCTCTGCGCTGACAGTGTGGAGCCTGCTTGGGATTCTGTCTCTCTCTGTGTCTCTCTCTGCCCCTCCCCTGCTCACACACACACTCTCTCTCTCTCTCAAAATAAATAAACTAAAAAAAAGATTTTAAAATAATATCTGCATCTAGTATAATAATTATTGTTATAATTAATACACACTAGAATTCCTTTATTTGCTATGGCTAGTTATTGATTTTCTCAATCTTAATTTTATCTGAGTTTTGTAATAGAGAGTATTTAGGAGGACTCAGGATACTTTCTTTGTGAGTTTCATTTCTTGATCAGATTTAACTGACTTCTTTTTGATTTGATCCTGACTCAAATTTAAAGCCTGTTTCCTGTACCTTGAACCAATATTTTATTGTATGCATTTATAGAATGCGACAGATTTACATTCTTAACATATTTTGCATTCAGAATTTCTAGGGTAAGAAGTTGGGTTCAAAGACTCGGAATTTTTTATAAAACTTTGTATGTAGGTACATAAGTGAATTTCTCTAGGGAGGGAATTCTTCGGATTGGCATATTTCCTATGTCTTAATTTGGTAATAAGGCATTCTTGGAGAGTACTAGATTCCAAGTCATGGATTTTCTTTTCAGCTGTCTCAATTATGCCATTTAGGGTATCTTATCATTATTATTTAAAAAATATCAATGACTATATGCTTCATTTCTAAGATTTCCAGTTGATTCTTTTTCATATTTTCCTCTTCTGTTCTTTGCTTTGTGGATGCTATTGCTTCATTCAGCTCTTTGAGGCTTTCAATATAATTAATTATTGATGTTCTTTTTATATATTTAAAAGTATTTTAGTTTTTCTTTTTTATTGAGTGAATTTAATGTGTAACATTGTATAAACTTAAGGAGTACAAGTTTTTACTTTGATATATTTATGTATTATGCTTTAATTGCCAATGTAGTGATATTTATCACATTATATAACTGTACAATATTTATATTTATATTAAGTATATTGTATATTAGATCTTTATGACTTATTTGCTACTTGTTATAAGTTTGTACACTTTAAAACACCATTACTCTTACTCCCCCAACCCCCAGTTTTCTGGTAATCATGATTTTATTATTTTTTTTACAGATTTAATTTCCTAGATTCCACTTATAAATGATGTCATACAGTACTTGTCTTTCTTTGACTTATCTTGCTTAGCATAATGTGCTCAAGGTCCATCCATGTTGTTGCAAGTGGGAGGATATCCTCCTTTCTCATGGCTGAATAATATTCCATTGTGTGTACATATGACATCTTTTTATCCATATTTTGGATATTGTGAATAACACTGTGATAAACATGGAAGTTCATATCTGGTTGAAATCCTATTCTCATTGCTTTAGGTTTATATCCAGATCTACTGGATCATATGGTGTTTCTATTTTTAAGTTTTTGGGGGACTCTGCATACTCTTTCTTATAGTCTTTGAACCAATTTACTTTCCCACCAAAAGCGTATAAGGTTTCTGTTTTCGCCATATCTTTGCTGGCACCTACTGGTTCTTGTCTTTTTGTTGATAGCCATTCTAACAAGTGTCAGATGACATTGTATTGTGGTTTTGACTTGCATTTCCCTGATGATTAGTGATGTTTAGCATCTTTTCATGTGTCTGTTGGCCATTTTGAACAAAAAACCAAATAATCGGATTTAAAAATGGGTAGAAGAGCCAAGTAGACATTTCTCCAAACAAGACTTCCCATATTTTTTAAATCTCTGGTTCCGTGGGTGTGAATTCTTCTATTTGTTGGATCTTTTGTGTCACTTTCTTTCTTCTGACGCTTTTTAGGTTTTTGAGAGCTCGTTGTTGTTGTACATGTGTGGTTTGCAGATGAACTGGCAACAGCAAACCGTGCTTGTCCATAAGGAGTTGGAATCTATTCTTTTCGTGTCTCTTATCGATTTGTGAGATGTGTTGTTTTGTTTTGTTTTGGGTTTTGTTTTTATAGTAAAGACAGTTAGCCCTTTGCCATATTGGTCCAAATATTTATCAGGTTTTATTTTACATTTAATTTTGGTCACAAGGCAATTTTCACATTAAATGTTTTTAATTTTTGTTAAATTATAGATGGAATGTTCTCCTGTGATTTCTTCCATTATTATAGAGTCATCTCCAAATCAAAGATTTGATACGTATTCATTTATGTCTTCCAGTTTTTTTGTTACTGCTTTTGCATTTGAGCTTTTAATCTACCTGGTAGGATCATTTATACAAGTACTCAGACACAGAGGATTAATGCAGAAATCCAGTTGCTAAAAGTGAGTGTGAAGTAGGGATTTAGCTTTAGGAATATATTTTTATAATATTTTTTATACCCCAACTGTATGTTCTAAGATCACAAATTAGCATCTTCCATTTTGTACTTCACTGGCACAGGGTTTGTTTGTTTGTTTGTTTTCTAATTTTAGTAATTTGCCAGTATTGGGGTGATTTATGTAAAAAATCTGGGTTTCTGCTGCCTTCTGAAAAATCAGAAAATGTGATACTGGTTCTCCATTCTTGCATGGTAGCAATTTTCTAGATAGGGTAGTAGGCACACTGACCTTAGAAGTAGCTGCTTTTTATTATCCCCCTTATTCTGTTGTTGTTACCATAAATTTGCTGAACTTGTTCACACTCTGTGCTTGGCTCCTGAAGCCCTCTGAATTTGGATCCCCCTGCCAGCTATTGCTGTTTCCTGTGCCTGCTTTACATTTCAATGCTGAGCATTTTCCTCTGTCTTTAGCCATCATATACCTCGATGTGAGTGTTAGGGGAGTTTGGTAGAATATGGAGACATCATTCATATTTTCAGATACAAAAAAAGGTTGTATCTCTTAGTTCTCCCATCATCAAAACTTTGGGTAATATTATGCCTACTTAATATTGGGCTGCAACTCCTTACAAACCTAACTGCAATAATCAACTAAAATTCAAATCCAAAAAGGAAAAAAAAAGGAGCACCTGGGTGACTCAGTCGGTAAAGCATCAAACTCTTGATTTCGACTCAGATCGTGATCTCTTGGTTCATAGGTTCAAGCCCCACATAGGCTCTGTGCTGACAGCATGGAGCCTGCTTGGGATTCTCTCTCTTCCTGTCTCTCCGCCCCTTCCCCTCTTGCATGTGCGTATGCTTTCTCTCTCTCAAAATAAGACTTTTTTTAAAAAAAGGTAAAAAAAAAATTTTGTGGTGAAACCAGGAATGCAATATGGCTCAGGTATCCTAGCATGGTGGAAGCTGTTCTCAGTGAGCTACTTAACAGTTTCGGTGAATTAATTTTTCTCAGGCAGCTATATTCCATTTATGTTTCCTTAGGGGAGGTAATTGACTAAATGACACCCTTTGTAAGATTGATGAGCAATTTAATGATTGCAAAGACTAGTTTACTTTCAGCTCTCAGACATACCTTATAGGAGGGAATGGGGAATTTGAAAGGTCTAGACGTTGTTGTTGTTGTTGTTTTTTTTTTTTTTTGGCAGGCCAGTGTATTTCTTTATAACTTTCGCAAGTAGATGTGGAAACCATAATTTTCTGGGATCCTGACTATTTTTTGGTTTCACAATAATTAGTCATCATTAACTTAATGAATGTTATTGAGCATATATAATGCATTTATGCCTTGGGGCTCCTGGGTGGCTCAGTTGGTTGAGTGTCCAACTTCGGCTCAGGGCATGATCTCACGGCTCGTGGGTTCCAGCCCTGCATCAGGCTCTGTGCTGACAGCCTGGAGCCTGTTTCGGATTCTGTGTCTCCCTCTCTTTCTCTCTCTGCCCCTCCCCCGCTCATGCTCAGTCTCTCTCTGTCTCTCAAAAATACAACATTAAAAAAAATTACAATGTGTATATGTCTCTCTTTGGTATAATGAGGTATGGAGAACTATAAGACAGTCCTTAAGTGTGATAGTCACTGGGCAATGAGAAATGGGGAGGAATGAGGAATAGATGAATAGGGTTTTGCCCATGACAATAGTGGGCTGTGTTAGGACACAGTGGAAGAAGCTTATGATTTTATCTTCTCAGAGAGTGTGGGAGTAAGGAGTGGCAGAGGTCAAAAGAATAGGATAAGACTGAATAGACAGATGGAGAGTAGCAAAAGGACACCTTCTAGGAGCAGCAGTTATGATTTCCAGGGGAGAGAAGCGATGGGTTGGGAAGCAGTGAAGAGGCAATATTAGTGATAGACACACTGCAAAGACTAACGATTGAACCTGTAATCTAGTTAGCTAAGGAAGGTGTGGCAAGGAGCTTGCTAGGTTTGGGTGTAGAAGTAGGTGAAAGAGGTAGGAAAGGAGATACGCACAGTCATACATATTGAGACCGAGGATGTGTAATAAAAAGACTGAGCAGATAGACGTGGGATAAAAAGAGGGTGAAATTTAATACTTCCTGTAATAACACAAGATTGGATCCTGAAGTTAAGACTTTAAGTTAGTTACAGACTATAGCACAGAGGCAATGAGAGGGTTAGGATTGGGCCATCCGTGGGCTCAAATAGAAGCATACAGGTGTGCACAGTTACAGTTGTAGAAGATGAAAGGGGTCATAGGTAAGTTAGAGCCGACTCAGTTATAGTCAACTCAGCCTATATCCAGTGCCCAACAGGTCAGACCAGCAAGATACCAGACTCCGACTTTATGGGCTGAAACGCAGTGAGAATTCCAAGTGATGTGAACCAATGAATTTATTCTATCTAAGGCCATCCACACGCCCTTAAAAACATTAAAAAAAAAAAAAAAAGCCAATTTCAGAGTACCTGGGTGGCTCAGTTGGTTGAGTGTTTAACTCTTGGTTTTGGCTCAGGTCACGATCTCAGGGTTTGTGGGACGGAGCCCCACATCAGGCTCTGTGCTGACAGGACATGGAGCCTGCTTGGGATTCTCTGTCTCTCCATTGGCCCCTCTTGTCACTTGTGCTGTCTCTCAAAAATAATATAAATATTTTTAAAAAGCTCTCAAAAATAAATAAAAAGCTAAAAAAGCCAATTTCACGTAAGAATGCTTTTGCTGAGTAGTAAAAGTAATTAATTGTATTTAATTTATCTCTATATGTGTGTCTTTTTTCGTATTCTATTAACATAAATGAGAAGTGTTCATAAAGTACCTCAGCAGCATATTGAAGCAGGTGGTTGACTCAGGAAGGGCACTTGTATCATTATTTAAACTACGAGATAAAGTAGTGACTTCCTTTTCTGAAACGTCATTTTTGTTGAAACATGACTCACAAACTATCATTTTCACATCTGGGCATTTGGCAGGCATTTTCTTTAAAATAAACTTGTCGCATCAGGGGTATCTGACATGATTTACTACTATGATAAAATTCAAGCTCTCAGGCAAAAATAAGAATTTTGGAAAACTTTATTACCATGAGTTTAACAGCTTCCTAAAACTTAAAGACTTTTTCCCACTTTCTGTTATGGAAAATGTCATCAACAAAACTAAATAGCACAGAGTAGAATAATGAACTCTGTTTTCCCAGTTTTTCCCCCTCTGTCACACTATTTTTATTTTACTGAGGTATAACTTATATACAAAACTGCACATAATTAAAAAAATTTTTTTTGTAATGTTTACCTTTGTGAGAGAGAGAGAGAGAGAGAGAGAGAGAGAAAGAGAGAGAGAGAGAGAGAGACCCAGAATGGGAAGCAGGCTCCAGGCTCTGAGCTGTCAGCACAGAGCTCAGTGTGGGGCTCGAACTCACAAGCCACAAGATCTTGACCTGATCCGAAGTCAGACGTTCAGCTGACTGAGCTACCTAGGAACCTGCAGACTGCACATAATTTAAAGTGTACAATTTGATGAGTTTTTAACGTACAGATACAACTGTGGAACCATTATCACCATCAAGATACCGAACATTTCCATCACCATCAGAAGTTTACTAGTGGCCTTTTGCAATCCATGGAGTGATATTAATGATTGTCCAATGTGGGTTTTGTTTTTTGATGTTGTATAATGAAGTGGGTCAAAATATGGAAGATCTGCATAACTCAATCAATATTTCTTAAATGACCAATATTTGTTACAAAGACATATGCATAGATAAAGGATCCATTGAAAATTCAAGATACCAGAAGATTTGACTATAAAGAGTAAGAGGAGTTCAGAAGTTTTAAGATTCCACATTGCAACTAAACTTCAAGAAACTGCAACTTGTTGAGTTTTGGTATAGTATCAAAGAGGAATATTCATGATTATCTGAAAAAGCTATTATTCTCCTCCCTTTTGAAAATTTGTATGTATGTGAGGCTGGATTTTTCTTAGGCTCCAAATGAAACCATATGTTGCAACAGACTGAATGCAGAATCAGACCTGAGGATAAAGCTGTCTTTGATTATGCCAGACATTAAGGAAAATTGCAGAAATGTGAATGAATGCTGTTCTTCTCACTATAAAAACTTTTAATTAAAAATACAGTTGTTTTTCATAAAAAGACTCCTAATGATAATATTTAAGATATTTTGAGGGGCACCTGGGTGGCTCAGTTGGTTAAGCGTCTGGCTTTGGCTCAGGTCATGATCTCATGGTTCGTGAGTTTGAGCCCCGCGTTGGGCTCTGTGCTGACAACTCAGAGCCTGGAGCCTGCTTGGGATTCTGTGTCTCCTCCTCTCTCTGCCCCTCCCCTGCTCACGCTCTGTCTCTCTCTGTCTCTCAATAATAAACATTTAAAAACATTTTTAAAAAAGATATTTTGAAATAAAAAATTTTCGAAAAATTCTGTTGTAATTTCAAATGCAGTAAATATTGATAAATAATCACCCACATGAGCAAAAGCTCTTTGAGTGTGAAGGAAGATGGGGAGATTGTCAGTAATTTTTAAGAGTGTAAAATGGTCCTGAAGCCAATACGTTTAAGTTGCTGCTTCAGTTCATGGTCCAAGAAAACCATGAAAAAACTTAAGCCTCAGACAACCGTCCAACCTTAACTTTGATCAATATTGCCAACCTTTTCTTCCAACAAATCAATTTGGATGGCCACCTAGCTATCGAATTTTTTCCTCCATTCCTTTTTAATTTCCATTTAAGCATTCTGTGATAAAAATGTATCAAGAACGAAAATATCCCAGAGTGCCAGCACCATGTCTATATGAATGCCTCATTTAAAAATCATTCTTATGTGATGCTGATACTGTAAAATATAGAATGTCCATTTTGCTGTGGGCAGGCCCAAAAAGTTTGTCTTGTTTTCTTTTACACAGGCTGACAGGGAAGATGATTTAGAAAATTTCATCTCTACTTAGACCAATTAAGATGAATGTATTTCGAGTATGTTAGGAGAGGGAGAAGTGAAAAGACAGTTTATCATCTGAGGAGACTGTGCATTTTTTCCACTTGAAAACTTAGCAGTTGGAAATTTTCTCCGTTGAAAATTATCAAGTAAATTAATAAGAGCTGAGTACAGAGTATTTAATCATTTAATTTCTGACACAGAAATGAGTGACCGTATAATTTATCATTTAAATGTTCCCTTGTAAGTGTACGAGGCTGGGATAAAAAAAGAAAGCCAAGACTGTCCAGATTTAACTGGAACTGAGTCATTCTGCCTAGAAAGCAGAATGCTCTTGAAAAAGCAGAACCTTTAACATAGTAAAATTTCTCAAATGCCCATGTTATTCCTTTTTGTAATCTAATTGTCCTCTTCTTAAATATTTCTTTGATGAAACATGTCTTCTAAAAAGAAAGCATTTGAAATTTTATGGTTATATGCCCTTAGTAAAAATGAAAAGCAACTGATCATTAGAACGCTCGGCTTATTTCCTTACATTTGCTTGAGTTAGAGGAAGACAGGGATTAAGTAACTGAAAAAAAAAATGAATCTTTATGATGGCTCACTGTATTTTAACTGATTTATCAGCTATTAATCTGGATGCTAACACAAAGTGGCAGCTGTGGCTCAGGCTATTTTGAAAATGAAACCATCTGTTGGCCTGGTTTCAAACCTTATGATTTATATCAGATGCCGTAGGAACCCTGCGTATTAAAGGAGCAGTGCTCTGTGGTAAATGTAATGATCTGACAAATTAAACATTAATGCTAGAATGATACAAGAGTAACTTATGTTGTTTTATGATTTATTTGTAGAGCCTTTGATTTTAAGTGTATTTTAGCAAATAAGAAAGTAAATATTGAATTTCAAATAAAAAGAAAAAAGCTACATGAATGATATTGGGGTGCAGAGTCTGTGATGAAAGATATTAAGATGTGTAGTAAACTAGTGTTAGGAGACCTTTCCAGTTGCCGAAAGTTATGGCTAACTAGCCCATCGCATTGCCTAATTGCCTCTGAATACTCTTTTTCATCACATTAATTAACGCTCTAAAGGTGCTTAGCATAGTGCCTGACATATAATGTTGTAAAAATGTTAGTTTTTGATATTAATAGCCATACTAGTCATATTAGAATACTTACGGTAACAGTGTTCTTACTGTTCTAATATCAGAACATCCATTTCAGGTTATTATAGATTTGCATTATTCTTAATGCTTTCCTTAAATTGGCCTGTGATTAACATCGGTGCATTTAAAAAATAAAAATGCATAGATATATGTCAGGTGTTTTAACTTATGTATTTGTGTAATATTTTATATTGCATATATACTTATATATAATTTACATATACATAAGTACAATGCGAGGATAAAAACTTCACTGTGTTTTTATGGCTATGGGAAACACAGAACAAAGTTGTCGGTCTATCTTCTTTAATGTCACGTTGTTAAAAAAAAAAAAAGCAATTTGATAATGTGATGCAATCACAGGAGACAAATATGTAAAACTCATGAAGTTCATGCCCCTTTCAGCGAAGCACTAAGGAATTCCAGAGGATGCAGAATAGTGGAGAGGCCGAGTATGTGCTACGCGGTTGCTGACCTAGGAGTTCTGAGAGGCAGGCAGACCTTGTTGTAATGGCCACTGCTACTTCCCAGCGAGGCAACCTTGCACGCATTACTTACTGACCCTAAACCCATCTATAACATGGGGTTAATAATGATGGTTGCCTCATGAGGATGTTGTGAGGACTGAATGAGATAATGCGTGAAAGGCACTTAGCATCGTGCCTGACGCGTACTCAGTGCTCACTCACTTGTGCCCATCATTAGTGCTGTGTTTATCACAAAGTATGTGTACAATTCTTAAACTCAGGACAGAGAAGGAAGAGTTAGTATAAGGGGGAAAAGTCATTTTCTTTCTTTTCTCTTTTTTAATTTTTCTTGAATGTTTATTTTTGGGAGAGAGACAGAGCAGGATGTTTATTTTGGGGAGAGAGACAGAGCAGGAGTGGGGAAGGGGCAGAGAGCGAGGGAGACACAGAATCTGAAGGAGGCTCCAGGCTCTGAGCAGTCAGCACAGAGCCCGATGTGGGGCTCGAACCCACAAACTGCAAGTGAGATCGTGACCCGAGTTGCAGTTGGATGCTTCACCAACTGAGCCACACAGGCACCCCAAAAGTCATTTTCTTTTTAATCTTTACTGGGAATATACTATTTTAGGAATTAGGAACAACTGTGGACTCTAAAAGATTGATTGTTAAACACTAGGACAAAGGTGTTAAGGGATTTGTTAAATGTCTTTACTGACCATCTTTTAAGGGGGAAGCGACAGTACCATTTGTGGGTCATATAACCCGGAGGCCTGAGGGGCCTCATGAAGTTTCTTCCATCGTTACAATTCACAAATTCTTTGTCTTGTGTTAAGCTGTTGTACTTTAGTTTTTGCCAGAGCTACATTTTGATGTCATTGTATCTGGTTAATTGAAAGACAGTAATATTCTCATTGTCCAGCTCTGCCTGAAAATCCAGTTCTACCATATTCTTCTTCTGTTTTAGATTCACTCTTAAAATAGGAATCGGAACAGGGACCATGACCCTAGTGAGTAAATGGCCCGTGGCTGCCACACTACTGTTACAGTGATATTGGGACTCAGCTGTTTGGCCTGAGCTATCCGGCTTACCTCCCACGGGGCATTTGAAGAGCTGCTAGCTGTGCATATAAACACATTTTGTTGTATTTTACTTGTGCAATTTGTTGGACAGATAGTTATGGAACCTACTAAGTGCCAAGAATTATGTTGTGTATTAAAGATCAAAGGTGGGCCAACACAGCCTCTGCTCTGAGCCAAGTCATGCAAACAATTACAATTTAAAGTGATAACGACTGCCTGAAGTTAATGGGAACCCACCGAGTGTACTTGTAATTCAGCCTGGGATTGTCGGGGAAAGCTGCACAGAAGAGGGCAGGTCTGAGCTGCAGCAAGAGCATGTGGGAAGGACAAGTGAAAGGGAGGGTGTTTTCCAGGCTGAGTAACTTCCTGAGGAGGGTTGGTAATGCATTCTGCACGTGAATTCCCTACCCTTCAGATCTTATCTTAATTCAGATCTTATTTTGTAGGGGATGGGAGCCTTCAAAAATTTGGAGTTCAGAATAATGTGCTCAGATTTGTGCTTTAGAAAGTCCAGTCTACCAGTAGTGTAAAAGCTCGATATGACAGAACAGGAGACTCAGTCAGCAAGATGATTAGGAGACTAGGGTGGTAGCCTAGGGAGGTCCTAACGATTGTCTGCAGTGAGCATTTGCAGCAGAGACAGAGAAGGAGGGGTTCATTGCAGATCTAGGCAGGCGGGAGAATCACTCTTTTCAGGTTTACAGCAGATCATCGTAGGGGATGGGTCTAGGATGGCTCTCAGATTTGGGGTTTGACAGCTGGGTTGATGGCAGTGCCCTACACCAGTGTAGGGGATAAAAGACAAACAGATTTTGGTGATGAGAAGATGAGTTTGATTTTAGACATATTAAAACACCTGTGGCCCAGTCAAGGGACACATCCCAGAGGGAGGTCTGGGACACGGAGGACGATCTATCCAAGAGATCGATTTGGGATTCAGTGGCATTAAGTTGGCAGTTAAAGCTGTGGGTGTGAATGAAGTAGCTGGGGGTTACCTGGGAAACCTGGGACTTCAGACTGGTTTTGTAGCTAGTTACCTGAGATAACTATTGTAGAGGAAGGAAGGAGATCTAACACCAAGAGCTAAAATAAAAGGTGGTAGAAATTGGTTAAACAAATATGACAGATCTGTTTATTGTTTCTTCTTGGTCTATAGGGTCTGGCCAGCAATGGCATAAAGATGCCCCTTCGCTATGCAAATTTGCTTCTCTTTTTAATTTTTAAAAAACATGTTTTAAAGTCTATTTACTTATTTTTAGAGAGAGAGAGAGAGAGAGAGAGAGAGAGAGAGACAGACAGACAGACAGAGAGAGAGAGAACAAGTGGGGAAGGGGCAGAGAGAGGGAGGGAGAGAGGGAGAATCCCAAGCAGGCTCTGCATCACCAGTGCAGAACCTGATTCAGAGCTCAAACTCATGAACCGTGAGATCATGACTGAGCCAAAGTCAGACACTTAACTGACTGAGCCACCCAGGCACCCCTCAAATTCGCTTCTTTTACAGAGAAACTTGTTCTGGTAAAAACAGGGATCATGAGGGTTGAAGAAACTGAGTATACTCATTTCTCTTTATGAAGATTAAATTCTGTTTTTTTTTTCATTAACCCATAAAGATCCTTTACTATTTTATATGACTTGAAAATATTTTATATGAAATTCCTAGAACACATAACAGTGGCTGGGAGAACAACATTTTGTCAATTCATTCATTGTGGTTCTATTTGATCTTCTGATGAGGATATTCGAGTGAATATTTTGTCTTGCTTCTGGTTATGAGTATAGGAAACTGAATTTGATAATCATAACTTTTGTATTTCATACCAGGGATTCGTAGCTGCCAAAAATATTTTCATTGCTGACAGCTCTGATCAAAGCAAAAGCTTTTATTTAAGAAGTCAATCTTAGCATAATAAGGTTTAGGAGAAAGACAGTTAATATTTTTGATACTTGTTCTCCAACTATGCATTCAGCAAGAATTCAGTATGTAAGTGTGGCATATATTCATCCATATATGATCTTTTTATTTATTTTTGAAGAACAGAGAGCACGTGAGCAGGGGAGGGGCAGAGAGAGAGAGAGAGAGAGAGGGAGACACAGAATCTGAAGCAGGCTCCAGGCTCTGAGCTGTCAGCACAGAGCCCAACACGGGGCTTGAACTCACGAACTGTGAGATCATGACCTGAGCCAAAGTCAGGTGCTTAACCAACTGAGCCACCCAGGCTCCCCCATTTTTGTTTTTTTGTTTGTTTGTTTTGTGTTTTTGGGGGGGTATATATTTTACTAGCATGGCACTCTTTTTCAATGATTTACTTTTTAGGGCTTTTTCCTGTTTTTGCTAGGCAAAATTATTTATCAACCCTTTCAATAACTTTAGTAATTATTGGGGTGCCTGGGCTAAGCATCCCTCTTTGGCTCAGGTCATGATCTCAGGGTTCCTGAGATTGAGCCCCACATCAGGCTCTGTACTGACAGCTTGGAGCCTGGAGCCTGCTTCAGATTCTGTATCTCCCTCTCTTTCTGTTCTTCCCCACTCGCACTCTGTCTCTCTCTCTCTCTCAAAAATAAATACAGATTAAAAAAATTTTTTAGTAACTTTACTAATTATAATTGACCAATAACAGACACTAGTGCTTTGCCTGTTATGGGTCCATTTTCTTCCCCTTCTTCCCTGTTGGCAGAGCCCCACTTCCCCTAGATTGTGGTGAACTTCAGAGCACATGGGCCTGGCTTTAGTCCTGCTGATGACTGGGTCCATTCTTCTTGCCAGTGATTAGTTTAGGAAGTGGCCTGTGACCCAGTTCTGATCTGTGAGGGGAAGTCTACTTGAGACCTCAGAGAATAGTTTTGCTTGTCTGTTTGTTTGTTTGCTGAGACCTAGAGATTCTAAGGAAAGAGAACGTCATTTTTTATCGGGAATTGTTGGTTATACATGTGATGTCAGGACTTAGCAGCCACCTTAACCATGGGGGACCCTAGATGACTACAAGCATGTGTACTGTGTATGGAAGACTGGAAAAGTGACTCTTGATGATCTTGTTAAATTACTGAATTACCAACCCTAAGGCAACTCCATCTCTGATTCTAGGAGATAATGAGTTTCTTTACTTTTTAACCATTTGAATCAAGAGGTTTTTGTTACTCACAGCTGAATGCATTCAATACATATTGGATATGAAATAAGAGATGTATTAACGGAAAATGTTGGGGTTCAGGATTGAACGGTCAAGAAAGAATTCTTGAGACATTTTTGGTGCAAAAGGTGTTTTTTTTTTTTAAGTTTTTATTTTTGAGAGAGAGAGAGAGAGAGAGTACACGGGTGTATGCACGTGCAAACAGGGGAGGGACAGAGAAAGAGAAAGGGAATGAGAGAATCCCAAGCAGGCTGCATCCTGTCAGCACAGAGCCAGATGCGAGGTTCCATCTCACAAACCGTGAGGTAATGACCTGAGCCAAAATCAGGAATCAGACGCTTAACCAAGACTGAGCCATCCAGGAGTCCCCCAAAAGGTGGTTTTATTAAAGCACGGGGACAGGATCCATGGGCAGAAAGATCTGCACTGGGATTGTAAGGCGCTATTGATTATATACTTTTTAGTTGTGAGGGACAGAGATAAAGGAAGTTTCCAAAAGGATGTTAAAGAAGACTGACAGGATCCTTGAGGCCTGGCTAAAGTCAAGCTAAGGTTGCTTTTTGCCTGTAGCAAAGCATTAACATTAAGGCAGTTGTGAGTTCCTTGAGGACTGTTGCTCTGCCTGTTTCAAGTACTTGTCAGTAGGCTGCAAGGTGTGAGGACATTTAATATTATCTACATTTCTTTTGCTTTTGTTGTCCACATCATCAATATTTTAGTTTTATGGGTACTTAAACTTTTTTTTTTTTTAAGTTTGTTAATTTATTTATTTAAGCATCCAACATGGCGCTCGAACTCAAGACCCCAGGGTTGAGAGTTGCTTGCTCTTTCAACTTAGCCAGCCAGGGGCCCCAATTTTATGGGTACTTAAACAACAGTTATCAAATGCTGTTAGAAGTGTCTAAAAACAGAGTGAATACTGACATAGTGTATCAGATGAATGTTACCCTGGGCCACGGTAGATCATGACAGACCCCGAGACCTGCCAAAACCAATCTTGACTTAACTGCCTTTCATCTAGTAGAAGTGGATTTTCTTTTTATTATTTTGTGGATTTACTTTCATTCTTCCCTATCGATTTCACTGCTATTACAGAAAAAAAAAACTTTAATAACAATGCATTGAGTTATGAAAGCACCTTTTATTTGAAGTCTTCAAATCCTTTATATAGCAAGGAATGTAACTGCTCAAGGTCAACCGGGGGAGCACCTTCAGAGCTAAATACAGACTGAGGATATTCCATAGAAAGGATAAGTAGCACCTGTGAAAAAAACCCCAGTAAATTAGAAACTAAAACCAAATTTTTGTTTACATTGTTAAATTGCAAATAAAATCTATTCATTTGGGTCCTCTTGGCTTTTTTAAAATACATTTTTTCTTGCTGTGAAGGGTGTTGCTTTCTCTCCGAAAGCCTCAGGGCATTAAAGGATTAAAAGTAGTTGAATAAGAAAGCAGATAATACAAATACTGGCCAGCAGATTAAATGTATTCTTTGCTTTTCCTTTTTTTTTCTTTTTTGTTTAAAAAACAAGTTTTGACATCCAATCATTGAACTTGTCCTTGAGTTAAGTAACTCATGTCAGTTTTTGTGAGTTTGTTGTTAATGCCTGAAAAGAAAGACAGACTGTAAAAGCGGGACTGGACAGCAGCTAACCAGAATAGATGACCTGTTACTGGCCTTCGTTCTTACTGCATTTCCTTAATAAAACTGTCCAAAGGGATTTACCACAATGCGAATGCCCCCCTGCTCCCTCTGGCTCATGTGTACAGATTTCTGCCTCCTACTCTATTTGGCCTGGCCGGGGCCTTCTCTCTCACTTATTTTGGTTGTACCCCTTGTTTCAAAAGTTAACTTCACCTCAAGAGCCAATGTGATTATCATATTAGCCATACTAAGTGTTTAATAAATAGTGGCTGGAATCAAATTGAATTGAGCACATGAGCAGGGGAGGGGCAGAGAGAGAGGGAGACACAGAATCCAAAAGCAGGCTCCAGGCTCTGAGCTGTCAGCACAGAGCCCCACGTGGGGCTCGAACCCATGAACCATGAGATCATGACCTGAGTGGAAGTCGGATGCTTAACTGACTGAGCCATCCAGGCACTCCAACCCAATTTATTTCTTACCAATTAAGGGAAGGGCCTCAACTACATACATTGTTGAAAGTTAGGCCACACACATAGAAAAGTACAGCATAATAAGCATGGAGGAGACATTTGAAAATCAGCACTAAATCGGCCCGCAGCAGCCGAGATTTGACCATGATTCTTACGGATTGGTAAAGGAGAAGGACTTCTTCTCTAACTCTAGTTATCTGCTTGCCTCCTCCCATTTCCTAAGTGCACATATGCTGTATATGGTACATTATGTTTTTCTGCTTGTGTTTTAAAAAAGCATATTTTCTCTTCAATTACATACTGAAATTCTATAGCATACGGCAATTGCAAATTCAACTACCTATAACTTTCAGTTTTAGAGAAAAACAACTAAAACACTGGAAAGAGAAAGAAAAAGTCTTTGTTGAAAATAGGACTAACATGGGAGTAATGGTAAAAATATATTCTTGGCTCCCAAATTTCACAGTTAGATCAAGATTCTTTTGTCTGCTAGTTAAAGACAGGACTTTACCAGTGAGATTAACAAGTAATCCTTAAAGTTTTTCAGTTATAACTTTTCCAGCCTCTCTTCCGTGTAGACAGACATTCGTCAGAACCACTTTCAAAGATCATTATTTAATCATGTAGCTTCGGGACCTTGCCCTTTGGTCACAAAATGGCTGCAAGGATGTCGCAGTGGCTAAAGAGTAGAGGAATATCTACTCTTGGGTAGATTGGGTCTGGGTGACATATGCTTTGTGGATTGATTCTTGAGAATTGAAATTTGGTTTTCCAGGAACATAGAAAAACAGAATACAATATTGAATATGTCCATCCAACCTTTGTAAGGCCCAGATTAATAGTTTTTATCTTTTGGCACCCCGGTATCAACATAAAAAACTGGAATATGTTCCAAAAGATCCCAATTTTTATGAGTTGTGTTTTCATGAATCGTCAAGCATTTCTTGAACTTACGTACATTTTTGCTGAAACTGTGACATTTCTTGGCATTAACAGTTTCCATAAGTGTGCCACCTGCTGTGTAATGAAATCTTCCTGAAGTGTTTCTTTGTGCCTAAAGGAATGTCTCCTAACGCTTGGTTCCAGAGTTTGGAGGGATGAAGCATTCCCCCCCACCCCCAACCTTTACACTTCACAATTTAATGCCCTCTTTCTCTTTTCTCTTTGCAATAAAGGAATATATGCTTTTTTCTTTTCTTTCTCATGTGTTTCTGTAAGTTGTCAAACTCAGCTTTCCTTTAACTAATGAACTGGAGGCTTCAAAAGAGGTGGGATCTGTAAAGTTTTATAGATTCAGAATCTTATACTGAGATTTGTTTGAGTCCAACTTTTATATAGCAAGGTTGCACAGAAATCCAATATACATGTTTTCCAATGGAAAATAATGCCAACCAGTGATACAGAGAATAGAGCTGGTCATAGTTAAGAATTATCTTTTCACATTAGAGACAATATTGTCAGAGCTTATATTTCACAGCACGTGGAGAAGAGGCGGCTGCCACCCCTCATACTGTTTAGTTTCCTCCCTACTGGTTCAGTGGTTAGAACAAGAATCCAAACAACTATAGCAGGCAGAGAACTGTCCTAACCATGATTTGTTTAAGCCAGGCCTGTGAGCAAAGGTTATAGCTTTAAAGTTAGGAACATGACACCATATCAGATATTTTTTTCTCCTTGAGGCTACTTTCTTTTTGTAGATCTCTCTGTATTACTGAAAGGAGTCTGTTAGCCCTCTAATAGAACGCCGTTAATATTCTCAGGGATTACTCGTGACTGGTATAAGTTGCTATTTTTCCTGGAAGGTGAGTGCTTTCAGGGGCCATTCTGGTATCTCTGCACTCTGGATAGATCATCTCTTCACAGCGTGACAGGCAGCAGAACGAGGCTCCAGCTCCAATAAGCGATCTGCCTTAGAAGAAGATTATATTACTCTTGCCCCATTAATAGAGGGATTTCCTGACAATACATGAGAAACCAAGACATTTAAACATAATACCATTGAGCTTGGCTAAATAGCTATTTTGCTGCACATTATTCTGAAATTGTAGTGAGCTGCCTTGTAAGGTATATACCTGATAACCACACACAAATTGCGCTTAATGATACAGAGTTCTGGGGAGAGCTGCTCAGGGTCTGTGTAGCCAGACACGTTGAGTTCAGATCCCATTATGGTCCCATGTTCTCTAAGAGATTTTGGCCTAGTTATTTTTCTGAGCTCAGCTTTTCCATCTGTAAAAAGGGGATAGTAATACTCCCTACTTCACAGGACTGTGGAAGGGATGAAATGAGTGGGTAAATGTAAAACACTTAGCAAGGGCCTGGCATATAGCGAGTGTCCAGGATTATCTTAGTGTTTGTTCTTGTTCAGCCTACTACTTGGTTGTTTTTGTGACATAGGGAAGGGCGAGGAGGGGCTTATATCTTCTACAATTGAAGTCAGTTACATACTGTTGTATTCCCAAACAATTGGGTAGATGATGGCTACTCTCTGGGTCCTTCTGTATGGTAGCTATTCATATTTGAGGAGGGGCATATGATGGTGGGGAAGAAAGTCAGCTTTTTCACCAGTATTCCTAACATATGTATGGTTTGTGTTTCAAACAAACGAACAAACAAACATCTGAACACATGAAGGTGTCCATGATTTTGAGTTGAAAATTTGAGTGTATGGAAACTCTTTGGAAATCTATAGTAGTGAAATTAGATTTAATTGTATAATTAACGAATCATATTTATTATAAAAAAAAAACAGGAAAGAATGCAATATGAAGACCATTCCTGGAAATCCTGGGCTAAGAGTAGCCTTAGCCTTTGGTATGAAACTAGAGCTTTCCAGAATGGAGAGACACCTTAGTGATAGGAAACCAGACTCCATCTGCTCTGTGAGTTTAAATGTGCTAATTATTTACACAATTAAAACCAATTTTAAAAATTCCTGTCTTGGATTTTTCAATTGTTTTCTAGGCTTTTATTATGGTTGATTCACTCTTAATGCTTATGAAAAAAATCTCTAATATATATATTTCCCCCTGAGATTGCAGAATATTGTGAGGTAAATACTGTTACTTAGGTAATGACACACTTTATATATTTTATTCTTTTTTTAAATTTGTTTTTAATGTTTTAATTATTATTATTATTATTATTTTTGAGAGAGAGAGAGAGAGAGAGAGTGAGCATTGGGCAGAGGAAGGGCAGAGGGAGAGGGAGACACAGAATCTGAAGCAGGCTCTGGGCTCTGAGCTGTCAGCACAGAGTCCGATGCGGGGCTTGAACGCATGAACCGTGAGATCATATCCTGAGCTGAAGTCGGACCCTTGACCAACTGACCCACCCAGGCGCCCCTATTTTATTCTTAATTGCATGTGGTTAGAAGTAGTACCAATAGGAATGGATTAATAGAGTCAGTGTGGGGTTCATCACAGAGTATTCTCCCCTGAATGCTGCATTTGAGTGAGGGGGCTTTTTGGTTGGAGTCCACATATGTGAGCAGTGGCTTAAGATGGCAGCCAGCAGGGCAGGAAATTGGAAGAGGCGGAGGAGAGACTGCAGGCTGGTGCTAGAAAGACTGAGGTGCAAATAGATACAGTGCCCTGTCTGTTCTCTGCTTCTTCCGTTCCTCCCACACACTTAGCTACAAATGAAAACTTTATAATAAACTTACCTGATTTGCAGATCTCACAGAGGAAGAGATCCACAACTCTGACAACAGGTCAGAATTTCATCACTGTTCATACCTGACAGACCTGGGATTCAAAGCTCTGCCTTTCTACTTCTAAAGGTTTTATGGCTACAGCAACGTTGGTGATTAGGGAATGCCAGGACTCACTCGTTTTTTTCAATGAAGAGTGTTCACTACAGATCTTTCTTTAATGCACAAAGTAGTATTTCACATAAAAATTGACAGTTTTTATTTTTCCAAGCTGCCTACTCTTTTTGTTTAGGGGAGTGTGAAAGCAGATACCCTGCATTCAGAAACATGGGAGGTTTTCGTGATCATCCCGAGCCCTCTCTTTCCACCTCCTGGTAAATGGGTGTATGTGCCTTGCCAGGAAGTAGAGCAGGAAAGCAGGGATTTGCATGGTATTTCTGGCACTAAGAACAGCCTTTTATTCCTGTAGTGTCATACAGTAAGGCTGTTCCCTACTCGAGGGAACAGATTTGGAGCTGTTACTTGAAATCGGTTATCTCATGTCATGAAGTTCAAAACTAGTCGTGCTGTCCCCAAATTTGCTTACCCACCTCGTGATCTTTTTCTCAGTGATGCTTCTAGGTTTGGGGAATTTTCTGGGCTATTGAATATTTGATGCTCTGATTTCAAAACTCATAATGTTGATTTCCTGCCTTAATAGAAAAACAAAGCTGTATTTCAGAAGGCAGATGTTTAAAAGATAACGCTGTCAAGTGCAGGCAACCATTGGTATCTTCTTTTACCCCCATTTTCCCTGTCATTTCTCCAGTTTGTGCAGTTTGTGGGGTAGTTAGTGGTACTTCATTCAAGTTGGGTTTTCAGTGTTGTGCAACGTCAGGTTCCTTATTCATAAAACAAAGAAACAAAAATCTCCTGGGGATAATAGAAAGCTCTTCCTCCTTAAATAGCAGACAGAAAGTGAAGAGATTGTTTTTTTTTTTTTTTTGTCTGTGAATTTCTCTGTGTAATTACTCTGTTTTTCTGCAGGAGAGAGGACGACTCGGCGTGGTTTGTCCTTGATTATCTTTCTTAAAGACACACACGGTCACGCAGACAGTGCTGGCGGCTCTCATCTAAGGCTGGGCAGCTGGGAGCTCTCAGTTGTGTGAGAATCGGGGGAGCATATGGCCCCTTGGTTCACCGAACGCGGGTCCCGGTCCCGGAGCAGCCGCCTCTGGCTGGGGACCGGGAGGTGGAGCCTGCCTGCTCACCGCCGCAGCGACTTGCCTTCTGCTTTCTCTCTGCCGGCTGTGCATTGGCTCTCCGTGCCACGCGTGCTGTTCCTCGGAGTGGAATAGGCAGGGCGTGCTCGCAGACCGCGGTCCAAACTGCAGTTTCTATTTGGGGTGCCCAGGGAGAAGAGCACCGGGAAGGAAAGACAGCACCAGTGCCATGGGCCAGCTTTGCTGCTTTCCTTTCTCAAGAGAGGAGGCAAAAATCAGTAAGTGTGGTGACTGTGCAGTGCAGAACCCCGAGTGCCTGTTTTGTGTGGTTGTCTTCTAGTGGTAGTTTGGGGTTTTTTTTTGTTTTTTGTTTTTTTGTTTTTCTTATGGGAAAGGTAACAGAATAACTGTGGTTTTTCAAGTGCGTTTCTGAAAAGGGTGGGTAGGTATGTAGTTGATAATTAACTGACAAAAGTACATTTACAAATGGCTACGTTAAAAATACAAAATAGTGAAAACTCCTTTTTTATTTTTCGGCGGTTCGATGAATCCCACAGCTCATTCTCATCACACTATCTAGAGTCAGAGTTGAGTTTTGACTTTCTTTAAATCACTGCCTTGTGATTTGATATATTTGTATGAGCCAGACTTCATTTTTCTTATCTGAAATTGGGATATTTTGGGAGCGGTGCTCGATAACAGCAGACAGAGAAGTAAAGCTGGGTCTAAAATGACGTATATTACACATTTGCAGCTATTTTCCCGTGTCCTCCGCTTTGTTCTCTGTGGAGGGGGATTCAGGTGTAACTGGGAGGCCACTCCAAGCAAGTGATGCGGCTTTGCTTCCCAGCGAGAACCTCATGAATGTTTTTAAGCCAGTGTCAGGCAGATTCAGCATCTGCTTACGGTTTAGAAAGCAGAACTTAAAGTGATGACACTTGCATTAGTTGCTTTTCCCTCACTGGATCGTGCATACTCCCTTACGTTTTGGCTTACTTAGTGTGCTGAATAGGATTTGGCTTACACTAGTTGCCCCCCCCCCCAATACTGAATTTGTAGTTCTTTTTGTGGTCATACTTACCAAATTTGCAGCCATATTTGTGTCACATCAGTGCTTTGCTTAAATAGATTTAAGTAAGTCTATAGAATCGCCTGATAATCTGGTTCAGATACTCAAAGGTCCACATCTGGCTTATACGTCCTGCTGCTTGTTCTGGAAACCAGCCAGGGACAGGTTTTGAAAAAAATTAATATGCATCCTGTACCTGTTCACTTGAGAAATAAGCCTGTTTTTACAAGAAATCTTCTGGGAATGCTTTGGAATAAATGTTGGGAGACTCTGGAGCATTTGATTATTAACAAGAGCCAATAGGTGTGCTGCAAATTTTACCTGTGAGAATGACATCGTACGGTACCTGATTTAAAAACCTGAGATGAGTCTACAACAGAATTGTTCATTTTTTAACAATGAGCCCTGGCATTAGTGTGACAGCCTGAAACTTTCCAGGTAGTTGTCAGAATGATTTATTTGTAGTTCGCAAGGGTTACGGTTGATTGACTGATTGCTTAAACAGCACCCGCATCTGAAACACTGTGGTGTGGACAGATGTAGGGACAGCGAATTCTCCCCTATCCTTCTTTACCTTTCCCCACTTCCTATTCCACTGCTCCACATTTTCCCTCGACACCTGCTTTCCTTCTGTTCGGTTTCTCTCCTTCCCCCTGGGTAAGCAGTCTTCTTGGTGCTAACAGAAGTCAACTTTCACCTCATTGAGGAATTTGGTCTTCTCTGTCTTTTTCATCTGGAATTGTGGGGTGCAGAGTCTCGTATTTTATGTAAGTGCTTAATATAGCTTGATAGGAAGTGGTATATACTGCTTTTGGGGGTTACTTCCTCAACTTCCAAAATTATAAAAAGAAAATGAGGACAGGACACTGTCTGAAGTGAAGTTCTAGTTCAGAAGTGCAGATTATGGCTGGGATCAATGCATTCGCACCCCTTTTCTCTCCTCTGCCCCAACCGCTGCTGCTGACCTTTTGCCCCCCCCCCCCCCCCGCGCCACCATTCTTGCAGTTGTCTTTGATTTTGACATTGCTTCACTGTTTTTCTCCTCACGATCTGCTCCACACTCCATCATCACACATCCCATCAGCTGTTTTCTGACGCCGTGTTTAATTTGTCTGCTACAGGATGGTCTAAAGAGAAGCTTCTCTGCCAGGCACTGGTGTGCTGCTGTTAACACATGTCTAATAGTACTTACGAAGGGGACTTGGGAAAAAAAAGTGTTTTAGAGAGTTCATTAGCCAGCATGCCTCAAGAAACAAGTAAATTAGCACTAACTGTAGATAGCCAGTCCGTAAGTTGTGTTGATAACATGTAAAAGAATCCACAATAGACATTTGGGAGGGCCCATCATTTTTCTGATTGTATAGTAACCTCCTGGGTCTTAATCGTCCTTGTGTCCCCACCTAGTAGCCTTGTTAGCCTGCTCTGAGCCAACAAACTCAGTGGGGACCTACTAGGGACACAGCACAAAAATGCAAATGCCCACATCCTTCAGTTCTGCTGTAAAGGATGATGGCTCTGGAATATACCTCCTTAGGCAGCTCAAATTATAGAGAATTGAACGAGGTCTTGGTAAAAGTTTAAATTTGTGGATGTCATTCTCAAAACACAGGTGAGTTGGAAAGCCCGTCCTCTACCGTCCTGCAGAGGTACAGAAAGGATATACCCAGCTGGCCAAGTGGTAAGACTCAAGTGACCCCCTTCCCCCTCCCACTGCTGCTTTAGCCTGCTTTTACCCTTGGTGGTGGTGGTGCATAAAAAGTATTCCCATTTAATTTGTTTGTTAGTGCTATTTTAATCTATTGATAGCAAACAAAATGATTGTTTAATCAACTAGTTGTGCAGGGACCTAAGTTTGTGTGGAGTTAACTGTGTACATAGTCAGAAATCTTGGTAATGGGGTGAATAGTCAAGTACGGTAGAACCCAAAATGGTTTATTTTTCAATTAATGCAGCACAAAGCGACTACACCCTTTTTGTTTAAATCCCAGCAATGAGCATTTTCTTAAACTGTATACTTTTGGGCCATAATGAATAGCATGTACTGATAATAAATGCATGCTTCTTACAAGATTAACAAATGCATTCATTGCAAGACCAATTCTTTCTGTTGCTACACAGGAACATACTTAACATTAAACATTACTGTAGATATTGTAGGATGAACAGATGTTATATATACTCTCAATCTAGTAGTTTTTGCTGAATTCTTATAATAACTCCTGTTTTCTCTGAATTGCCTAGTTTCTCGTAGTGAGTTTCCTGAAGGGGATGTCCATGAATAGGAATGTTATTGTACAGCCTTACTGACCACTGTACTTTATCAATCTCATTAAGTAGACTTCAAAGGAAAACTTAATAACTAAAGGCAGACACTTCCGTAACTAATTAGAAAACACTCTACTTGCTCTTTCCCTATTGCAGATTTTCCCATTTTGAAGTACATTGATTTTATGTAGAATGAAATAGATGTATGTTCAAAGATGAACCATACTGCCTCATAAGCTAGTAGTTACTGTCACTGGAGGTATTCAACATAGGATGAGAAGCCATTCTAGGAATGTTGTGAAGGGTGAACAGAAGAGCTAATAACTGGATATATTGGCAACTTGGTTACTTTGTAACCCTGATATTCTGTGATACTGAAAATAAAACAGTATGTATTTCAACAAGACACATATTTTAATTTGACAAGTATGTGTCTTTTTATTGTGGTATAATTGACCTAAAATATTATATTAATTAATTTCATGTGTACAACATTGTGATTCGACATGTGTTATACATTGGGGACTGATAATTATAGTCTGTTGCCATGCAAAGTTAATACCATATGTATTCCCCATGCTGTATATTATAATTCCTTGACTTATTTATATCATAGCTGGAATTTGGTACCTCTTGTTACCCTTCACCCATTTCACTTCCCTATTCCTTCCCCTCTGGCAATCACTAGTCTGTTCTCTGTTATCTATGAGTCTGGGTTTTATTTTGTTTGTTTTAGCTTCCACATATAAGTAAAATCATGCAATATTTCTCTTTCTCTGTCTGGCTTATTTCACATGGCATAATACCCTCATGTTGTTGTAATATGGTTATCTTTCGTTCTTTTTTTGTGGCTCAGTAGTATTCTGGTATTCTGTGTGTGTGTGTGTGTGTGTGTGTGTGTGTGTGTGTATTCCACATCTTCTTTATCCATTCATCTCAATGGATATTTAGGTTGGTTCCAAATCTTGGCTGTTATAAATAATATTGCAATGAATATAAATGTGCATGTATGTTTTCAAAATTAGTGATTTTGTTTATTTTGATAGATACCCAAAAGTGAAATTTCTGGATCATATGGTAGTTCTATTTTTTAATTTTTTGAGGAACTTTCTATTGTTTTCCATA
Source organism: Neofelis nebulosa (assembly GCF_028018385.1). NCBI lineage: Eukaryota > Metazoa > Chordata > Mammalia > Carnivora > Felidae > Neofelis > Neofelis nebulosa. Next base: position 122,164,611 of record NC_080787.1, read on the forward strand.
GTGGCTGCACCAACTTACATTCCCACCAACTGTGCATGAGAATTCCTTTTTCTCCACATCCTCACCTACGCTAGTTATTTCTTGTCTTTTTGATAATAGCCATTTTGGCAGGTGTGAGGTGGTATCTCATTGTGGTTTTGATTTGCATTCCCCTGATGATGAGTGATGTTGAGCATCTTTCATGTGTCTGTTGACCATCTGTATGTCTTCCTTGGAAAAATGTCTATTCAGATCCTCTGCCCATTTTTAAATCAGATCTTGTTGTTGCCATTGAGTTGTATGAGTTCTTTATATATTTTGGATATTAGCCTCTATGGGATATATAATTAGCAGAGGTCTTCTCCTATTTAATAGATTGCTTTTAATTTTGTTGATGGTTTCCTTCACTGTTCAGGAGTTTGTTTGTTTGTGTTTTTTTCCCCAGAAGCTTTTTAAGTTTGACGTAGTTCCACTTGTTTATTTTTGTTTTTATTTCCCTTGCCTTTGGAGACAGATCTAAAACCAAATCATTAAGACACTTGTCAAGGAGCTTACCACCTGTCTTTTCTTCTAGGAGTTTTATAGTTTTAGGTCTCACATTTAAGTCTAATCCTTGAGCTAATTTTTTATATAGTGGTTCAGTTCCTTTTGCATTTAGCTACCCAGTTTTTTAACACCATTTATTGGTGATACTGTCCTTTCTGCATTATATGCTCTTGTCTCCTTTGTCATATACTGATTGACTTTGTTTGCATGGGTTTATTTCCGTTCTGTTCTGTTAATCTATGTATCTGCTTTTATGCCAATATCATACTGTTTTGGTCACTATAGTTTTGTAGTATAGTTTGAAATCAGGGAGTGTGATACCTCTAACTTTATTCTTTTGTCCTAAGATTGCTTTGGCTATTTGTGGTCTTTTATGGTTCTAACAGTCATTAGAAGTATTTGTTCTGGTTTGTGAAAAATGCCATTGGAATTTTGACAGGGATTTCATTGAATCTGTAGATTGCTTTGGGTATTTGGGCATTTTAACAATATTAATTCTTCCAGTCTATGAGTGTGGAATATCTTTAAATTTATTTGTGTCTTCTTTAGTTTTTTCATCAATAACTTATAGTTTTCACTGTACAGGTCGGTCTTTCACCTTCTTGATTAAGTTTATTCTTAGATATTTTTTGATGGAATTATACATGAGATTTTTGCCTTGATTTCTCTTTCTGATAGTTTGTTATTAGTGTATAGAAATGCAACAGATTTTTGTATTTTATTTTATTTAAAGTTTATTTATTTTGAGAGACAGAGAGAGAGAGAGAGAGAGAGAGAGAGAGAATACAAACAGGGAAGGGGCAGAGAAAGAGGGAGAGAGAAAGGATTCCAAGCATTCTCAGTGCAGAGCCTGACACAGAGCTTAAACTCACTAACTATGAGATCATGACCTGAACCAAAACCAAGAGTCAGACATTTAACCGACTGAGCCACCAAGGCCCCCCAGATTTTTGTATTTTAATTTTGTGTACTGCAACTTTATTGAATTCATTTATTAGTTTTAATAATGTTGGGTAGAATTTTAAGGGTTTTCTCTATAAAATGTCATGTCATCTGCAAATAGCGACAATTTTACTTTTTTCTTACCAGTTTGGATACCATTTATTTTTTTTGTCTTGTCTGATTGCTTTGGCTAGGACTTCCAAAACTGTGCTGAATAAAAGTGGGGGAAGTTGGCATCCTAGTCTTGTTTCTGGTCTTAAAGTCTGTAGGTTTGTCATGTATATAACCTTTATTATGTCAAGGTACATTTCTTCTATACCCATTGAGTTTTTATCATAAATGGATATTGAATTTTGTCAAATGCTTTTCCTACATCTACTGAGATGATCATACGATTTTTACCTTTCATTTTGTTAATGTCACATTGATTGATGTTGAACTAACCATGCATCCCTGAAATAAATCTGACTTAATGATGGTATATTATCCTTTTAATGGATTTGTGAATTGGTTTGTTAATACTCTTTTGAGGATTTTTGCATCTATGTTCATCAGGGATATTGGCCTGTAATTTTCTGTTTGTTTTTTTTTTTTTTAATTTTTTTTTCAACGTTTTTTATTTATTTTTGGGACAGAGAGAGACAGAGCATGAATGGGGGAGGGGCAGAGAGAGAGGGAGACACAGAATCGGAAACAGGCTCCAGGCTCCGAGCCATCAGCCCAGAGCCCGACGCGGGGCTCGAACTCACAGACCGCGAGATTGTGACCTGGCTGAAGTCGGACGCTTAACCGACTGCGCCACCTAGGCGCCCCTGTAATTTTCTGTTTTTATGGTGTTCTTGCCTGGCTTTGGCCTCAGGGTAATGGCAGCCTCATAAAATCAGTTTGCAAGCATTCCTTTCTCCTCAGTTTTTTGGAAGAATTTGAGAAGAGTAGGTATTAAATCTTCTTTGAATGTTTGGTAGAATTCACCAGTGAAGCCATCCAGCCCTAACCCTTTTTTGTTGGGAGGTTATATGTTTTAACAGTGCATATGGGGCGCCGGGTGGCTCAGTTGGTTAAGTGTCCAACTTCGGCTCAGGTCACTATCTCACGGTTTGTGAGTTTAAGTCTCGCCTCAGGCTCTGTGCTGACAGCTCAGAGCCTGGAGCCTGCTTCTGATTCTGTGTTTCTCTCTCTCTCTGTCCCTCCCCCACTCACAGTCTGTCCCTCTCTGTCTCTCAAAAATGAATAAACGTTAAAAAAATTAAAAAAAAAACAAGAAAACAGTGCATACATATTTTGCTTTTATATATGAAATATTTCTCAGTATAGTTTTTCTGTTTGGCATGAATTACCAGGATAGTATTTGTTTCATAAATGTGAGCCAGATTTCAAGATAGTTTGTTTCTGATGATTTGGAATTTGATGATATTACATTAATATTTAATGAGGTAAACAGTGTTCATTTCATGTCTTGTGAATACTTACATTTTTGAGCCTTAATTGCCATGGTGGATGTTGTTCAGTTACACTAAGGGAAGTCTGTATTTAGACTTTCCAAATCTCTGGACGGCTTCCTAGAAACCTTACAGGCTTATCCTTTGCTCTTCTTCTTTGCACTGAGATGCACCAACTTTGAGGTTATGTTTAATGTGTGCATTCCACCTCCTCACAGATTTAAAGTACCACGTATTCAGGGCCCTTGTCACATACCTCTCTTCATAGCCCCAGAGGTTAACATAGTGTGTTACCCAGAGGAGGCATGTTCTAAATGTTTTAATGACAAGAGTGATACACATTTCCTGTTACGAGTATGAGAAAACTTGAGTATAAATCAGTCTGTCAGAGTACAGAATTTGAAATGACGCTGGTTAATGCTATAACCTATAAAGAACTTGGTTACTGAATGTGCTAGAAGCATTTTAATATGGTCTCACTTAGATGGCGCAGCATGTGTCCCAGGAAATGTGTGTTAGGGAGCCTCCCATCCGTGGACTACAACATTCATTTTCCTTCCTTGCCTGTAGAAATGTTTTGTACACAGGGACACAGCAAAGCTCTGCTTCTGCTGTTGCCTATTGAAAACATATGGCCCATCCCTTGGCGTGAAATTTTTCCTGTAGAAAGAGCACAGGACTGGGAGTAAGGAGGTGTGGGCGAGAACTTCAGCTCTGCTACCAACATCCTGTCTGACACTGGGGAAGTTACTAACCTCTCTGGACCCCACTTCCTCATATTTAGGAAGGGGTTGAACTACCATGGTCTTGAAAGTTTATTCAGCTTCTCCCCATTTGTCCTGTAGAACTAAGAGGCTAGGAAATACATAGTATAGATAGAATACAGTTCTTTCTTCTTCCCACTCTTCCACACTCCTCCTTCTCCTCTTTCTCCTTCTCCTCCTCCTTCTTGTCCACCCCCCCTCTCCTCTTCTTTTTCACGTATTGAATGCTTTCTGTGTCAGGTACTACATGAGGATCGTTTGGAAAAGTGCTTATGAAGTGAAACCATTGAAAACTAAATGCTTCCAAAGCGTCCCAGTTGAGAGGGGACGTGGCTCAAAGCCAGGAGTTCGAAGGAGTTCTCTGTCACAGTCCTCTAGGGGTGCGTGGGGCCACAAGCTGGGAGGAGGCTGGGACTCCAGGAAGTTCAGTATCCTCTGCCCCCTTTATCTGAAGCAGCAAAGCACAGAGAAGCCAGTGGTGCTCTGTGTAACCTGAGACTACACTTTGAATAAGATCCCTGTGGGTAATATTGTGGTAACACCTGTAATGTTGTGTGATCTAAAGAATTTAACCATAGTCACTAAAGACTAGATTTTTCTTTTCCTTTGCTAAATAATGTATACCCAAGAGATTTATGTTTCTAAAATTAAGTATAGGAACATTAGTGCAAATTCTCATAGTTACTATTCCTGTCTTAACTCCCTGATTCCCTTTGCTAATTCATCGGCTATAGAGGAACTATATTTCTTTTTGTTGCTGTTCTCAGACCATTTTTACAGTTTCCCTGGATCGTCTGATCAAATACTGAGTAATTTTCATTGGGAGCACAAAGGTTGTAGAATTTTTTTCCAGCCTCTAGTGCAGTCACTGGCTGCTGTGAGCTCTACCCAGATGCCCTGTCGAGCAATGTGATGTGACCTGTCCCTGTGTCTTCTTTCCTGGGTGAGGGCCATGTGAAGAAGGAGTGGAGAATCTGATGAACATAAAGGTTTTGGCTAATGGAAGAAAGCTTCCTGTATTACCCCTTCCTGGGGCATTTGCATTTTAACGAGGCTTATTATCCCAAGGGCTCTTGGGAAGTATTTGTAGTAAAATAATGAAATAAATTAAGCAGCAGTAATGACTTAGTTCAAAAATAATCTCTAGTGGAGGAATTTTGGGCAACCAGTAAAACTCTTTCAGGGCATCTGATAAATCACTTTCTGTAGATAATTGCCTTCTTGTTAATTAAGTTGGTCCTAATATGTAAGTCTTTGAGCTTTCATCCACAGATTTTTGAAAAGAAACTTAGAAGAGTGCTAAAACTCAGTGCTGAAAGCGAGGGATTTTGGAGACAGACTCAGCTTATGTCTTTGGTTCTAATATTTACTATATAACTTCTCTAAGCCTCTGTACTCTTATCTTAAATATCTACTTATTATGGGAATTAAATAAGCTCATGTCTGTAAAATGCTTGACACTGTGATGGGCATGTAATAGACCCAGTCAATATAATTGTAGTCATCTTAAAAATCAGCTTGGCAGAACTACGGTTTTATTTCTGTCATCCCCAGAAGGGGAAAAAGGGGTCTTACAAATCCCAGACCTTGAATTATTGAGTAGACTTTGTGTAGCATTTTTTTCCTTTGAGGCCCTCCCTCCCCTTCTCCTGGGGGTCTGTCTGGCAGGATGCCTTACTTCCCTACCCTAGGACAGACATGTGGTTCAAGCAGAGTTAACTGAGGGTCTTCCCTAAGATATGATAGAGGGTCTATCTTCCTTTTGGGTTGTGCATGGAAAGAATGTAAACATAAGACTGCTGGTTGATAGGGAGTCAGTGGGAGTCTTCCTGAGAATGAAACCAGCACAGAAAGGAGACCAGAGAAGGAGAGAGAAAGAGTCAATCCAGATGATACTATCTGAACCTCTGAGTTCAGCCATGATGAAGACCTTCTTTATTACGTAAAGCAGTAAGTCCTCCCCTTTTTCTTTGCTTAAACTGGCTTAAGTTTTTGTCACCTGCAACCAGAAGGCTTCAGATACTATTACAGAGGACACTCGGTATCTGTAAGAGTAGGACCCATTCTGGAACAAATATTTACAAACCTGTCAAAGAAGTGAAACCTCTCAAAAAAAAAAAAAAGTGAAAACTCTGATTTCTTCTGAACCTTCATGTTCCATTTTGGTGGCAATGAAATTTAGCTTTAAGTGAGAACTGTTTTAAGGAGGTATTCCGTGCACTTCAACTAGTATTATTGAGCACCATACATTTGGAAAGCTCTGAGCCAGGTGTCATGAAAGGTGCAGTGATGATGACACACAGTCCCTATTGTTGGAGGACTTCTTTTTAATTTACCATGACTTTTTAAAAAGAGATGTGTTGTTTCCCAGTGTTTATTATGCCCTGAGCGGAAAAAGCCAAGATGAAAGATCTTGGTGTTCTCAGTGGAATGAACAAAGCCACACCCCTTCCACAGCAGGGAAGTTACACGGCTACGTGAGCCAAGTCCAGCAAGAGTGAGTTAATTACCACTCAGAGTGGAAGTTGCCTCAGACTCCCGTCACAGGTAGTGGTTACAGCCTGACGCAGGCAAACCCCGTTTCTACAACAAACATTTTAGCAAATAAAGTTTCCTACAGCAAACACTTACAATGTCAAAGATACAAGTTAACAGAACCCAGAACTGTTGAAAGCAACCTTTCCATTGTACAGTCACGTTCTTTGTCCTTGGCAAGTAGGCATAGACAAGAACTGAACTCTGTGATGAAAATATAAAGAACAAGTATAGTTTTAACCTAAAAGTCTGTGGTAAACTAGGATATACATGATACTAATTTTACCAAAGGCTGAGTCAAAGGTATGTGAGGTTTATAATTTTCTGTTTCTACACACTGCCCCCAAAACTTGTGAGTTTATTCAAGGACATTTGTAAGCCTAAGATATATATACAGAAAAATTACAGTGCCTGAGAGAAAGTGTTGTGAAAACAGGATGCTTGGAGTAGATAGAGAGGTTTCACATTCCCAAGAGAGACAGAGCTCACCTAGTTGGTAATGCTGATGGGAGAGGGAAGAAGGAATCTGATGGAAAAGGGTGACCTACTTTTTTACATGCTTCCACAGTCCCTCCCCTCACCTCCCCTTTGTCTTTGTGGTTAGAATGTTGGTGTTGGCATTTGCCACGTAAGTTAATTTGATGTCTCACATCTGACTGTTAGAGCAAAAATAAAATTAACACTTTCTAAGCATTTAAAAGGTTCAGCTAAAGTTAGCTGTGAAGCTCAGCTTTTTCAGAGTTTTGATTGATGTTTATGATAGCTAATAAAATGGCAAGCAGATGATCTGTTAGTCTAAGACTTTCTATGTAGGTCTATAGCCGTCAGACCTTATTTAGAATTCTGACAAGCGGGAGTGTGTCCCGTGGAGGGAGGCCAGGATGGTGAGCCTGGAAACCACATCATCAGAGGAAGGCCGAGAGGGGCGCCTGGGTGGCTCAGTAGGTTAAGCGTCCGACTTCGGCTCAGGGGATGATCTCACAGCTCATGATTTCGAGCCCCACATCAGGCTCAGTGCTGACGGCTCAGAGCCTGGAGCCTGCCTCAGATCCTGTGTCCTCCTCTCTCTCTGACCCTCCCCCACTCATGCTCTGTCTCTCAAAAATAAATAAACATTAAAAAAAATTTAAAAAAGAAGGCTGAGGGATTATGGCTGCTGAACTAGGAGGAAATAAGGCAGATGAATTAGTTGTCTTGAAATATTTGGAGGTCGCTTTAACATGGAAGGAAAAGAAGAATTATTCTGTATGGTTCCGGTGAGGCAGAATTAGGACAGTGAGTGTGAGTTTTTTACACATTGTCTTTTGGTGATTTTAGATATGTAAAACCCAGTAGTATGTTAATTATGTTTGTAATAATTCTTGTTTTAAATAATGAAGATACTGAAATGGAGTCCTAAAGCAGAGAGAAATTATGGTCAAATTTACATTAATAATTCTTAATTTTAAGCCACCTTAAATGGAGGACCAAAGTTTTTATGAAAAAAAAAGAGTGTGCCTCTCTATTTTTTATTTTATAATAACCATTAAACAACTATTTTAAACTAATTTCTTTAGAATCAACAACTTTGCTTTAAAACAGAAAGGTAATATACAACTTTGGGCTCTTGTCTAGGTATCCTGTTGTACTTATGCACCACATTAAATGTTGATCGTTGAATTCGGTAGTAACAATGGGAGTTGGTACCAATAAACCCTAGAGATAACAAGCTAAGGTGTGTTGCCTATTGTCTTTATAATTTCATAATTTATGAAAATATTTTTTCCAAATTTAAGTTTATTTAAATTAATTTTCCTAATATGGGTATAGTAAATTTAAGGTAACAATTCAATGTGATGCTATTTGTATACTGTATGGTATACACTAATCTTCTCTATAAAATTAAATTTGCAGATTTGTAGGTTTTAGAGAACCTAAAAAATGTATATGTGAAACGATACGAAATTTAAATATTAAAAGGCATAATAAATTGTTTTATAAGAAGCATGTTCATAAAACATGCAGTTTTTCTAAAAAAAAACCAAAAAAAAAACACCAAAAAAAACCAGCCTTTCAGTTGCTCCTGACTTTGTACTGTTTGTTTTTTTATCATTCATGTCTTAGTCTTCGGGAAATACAACCTTGTGTGGGGTAGATAAAGAAACAGTTTGTGTCATTTAGGATCTGGTCAAGCAAATTAGAATTACACTGGTTTTTTTTTTTTAATTTTTTTTAATGTTTATTATTTGAGAAAGAGACAGAGAGCAAGCAGGGGAGGGGCAGAGAGAGAGGGAGACACAGAATCGGAAGCAGGCTCCAGCCTCTGAGCTGCCAGCATAGAGCCTGACGTAGGGCTCAAGGCCACAGACTGTGAGATCATGACCTGAGCCGAAGTCGACCGCCTAACTGACTGAGCCACCCAGGCGCCCCACACTGGTTATTTTTAACAGAGGATTTCACATAGGGGATTAATGAAACAAATTTTGGAGGAATAAAGTATTGCATAGGCAATACTGAGAAAAAACATAGGTAGTGACTTTCAGTCTGGGGTACCGTGGGGAATGATCTCATGGATCTGAGACTCAGACCTTTGAGGAGGGGTTGCTGTCTCCCAGGAGGTGCCCCAGAACTCAGAAATGGGCCCTGGAAAGCTGGGATTCTAGCCTCGAAGGAGCGGACACTGGCCTGCTTTGCTCTTCTCTCTGAGGGAATACAGTGAGGCTGGTTCCAGGAGTGGGGAAATAAGTGAAAACTGGAACCAACTGGAATGAGCAGCCACTATCAGGGGCTGAGCTGTAGCTGGGGCAACACTGCCAGGAACAATGAGCAAACCACAAAAGGCGAGTTCCTTTCCCCCTTGTGCAGCTGTCCAGTTTCCCTCTGGAGCTTCTTCCTGGCAGAACCATAAGTAAAAGCTGTGGCAGGTACAGGTTGTAAACTATACAACCCTGGAGGGTACTAATCATATCAAAGACCTAGCTGGTAAAGGAGGAATACGTTTGCTGGCTCCCAGCTCCAGTATCATAAAGCTGAATAAAGAAGGTGAGTTCAGAGCTGAGGGACCATATAGTTTAGTAACTGGCACACAGTGGTTGGCTGTGTTTTAACATTATTTCAAAAAGAAATACAGTTTAAAAATAGGTAGTAGTAATGAAACTAATTGTTAAGGTTTTTCTAACAAAATCCATCACCCAGGTCAATTTAATAAACTTAGAACAAAATTATTTTTAAACTAACTCATCGTTTATGAAATTCTTTAAAAATAATTTATCTTTTAAAGTTTATATGTTCTGCAACCTTACCAATCTTACTTATGATTTTTTGTGTGAATATTTCTTTTTTTTCCCCAGTTTTATTGAGACATAATCGACATATAATTTTGGTGAATATTTTTTTACACCGATTCTCTCATTCCAAATGAATGATGTTCACTGTCAGTGCATGATAGAGGGACAGGTTGGTGAATTAGGTGTGGGGGGAATTATACCTGCAGCCAGGTGGAAACTAATGTTTGGAAGGAGAAGCTGTGGTCTCCCAGCTTTGGAAATTAAAGGGAAAAACGAAGGCTCAGATGCCAGGAGGTCAAGGCTGTCTGTGGAATGTTCTGAAAAGTCTGAGGAATTCTTAAAAGGATCTGGGAATCAGTCAGTCAGAACAGAAATAGAAAAGGGCAGTCAGAAGAGTCAAAGCAGTGAGAGGTCAGATGCCAGAAAGTCACATACATCAAGGCAAATTTACTCTTTTTTTTATTAAAAGGGAGAACTTACTGACACACACTTGCAAACAACAAGAGTAGGGTAGATAGAGTTGACCTTGAGGCTGACTGACGGGCATTATAACCCTCCATATCTGTCTCTTCCAGCAGCTTCTGTGTTCTCACCCTCTCAAGCTCTGTGACTTCCAGCAGCTCTTGAGAACATTTTTCCTGTTCAGCATTTGAGAAGAATGCATTTCTCTTTCCTACTGCCCATATATAAAATCTGAGGGAAGGTACAGGTTATAAACTACACACCCTTGGACGGTATCATACGTATCAAAGATGTTGTAATTTATATATTATGGCATAAAGTACTTTTATACCCTAATAAAAGCTGTATATTGTGAAAAATTTCCCAGAGTTAGAAATGAAGTGTCTTGAGGAAGGGACACTTAAAAACATTTACACCAGGCACCGTATGAACCAGTGGTTGCTCTGGTAGACCAGCAGCCCCACTGGAGTCCTGTGGAATGTGAGATGAGCAGTGATCCGAAGGGGAGAAGTGAAGTGGGCGGCTCTTATCAGAAAGGGTGGAAGGTAGTTGAGGAAAGGATTGGGGGCCAATCATCATGAAGTCCGTGTGGCCCGGAACCCTGTGGGGGTGGTCAGCAACGGAGCAGTCACTGATCCTGAAGGAACCGTGCTGTGTGTGCTCTTCCGGTTCCTGACAAGAACCACCGTGCATCCCCTTTCATTCTAAATATTGGGAAGCTCAGAATCCAGCTCCCAGATCTCATGATCTGCACTTCTGTGATCTATACTTCCTTCTGTTCTTTTCTTGCTGTGACAATTTATGTTTTTTCTTGGTGCCGATTTTTACTTTTTACTTATAGTGTACTTGTTACTATATATATATTTTTGCCACTAATTATCTCAAATCTTCTTGAGACGGGATGATGAACAGATGAATGATGGAAAGAAGCATGTGGCTGAAGAAGATACGGAATGGCCCTACTAGGAAAACAAGAGCAAAGCTGAGGCTGCGAAAATTGTCACATCCACCACACGTGCATAATACACGTTCTAAAGTAGACATGCTCCTGGAAGGTTGCATAGAAACTAGACTTACGTGATTATTTTTATCAATTGGGATTTTCAGAAAATAACTGTTTCAATGCCTCGCATTCAGTGTGGTACATCTAGAAACCTAAAACCATCTGCCCCTCACTGTTTCAGCTGTGATCTGTTCGTTTGTCTGCTGAAAGGCCTTTTGTAAGATTAATTAGCAGTAGTTCTTCTTTGTACCTAAGAAGGAATGTCATTTAGTTGCAAAAGAATGTGAATGCAAGCCATAAGGAACAATGCATAAATGTATTGTTTGCAATCACTCTAACATTGTTTTAAAAAATATATAGTATAGGGGCGCCTGGGTGTCTCAGTCAGTTAAGTGTCCAACTGGCTCAGGTCATGATCTCACAGTTCGTGAGTTTGAGCCTCATGTCGGGCTCTGTGCTGACAGCTCAGAACCTGGAGCCTGCTTCGGACTCTGTGTCTCCCTCTCTGCCCTCCTCAGCTTGCACTCTGTCTGTCTGTCTCTCATAAATAACTAAATAAACATTTAAAAAAATATACATATATGTATATGTGTGTGTATGTATATATATATATGTGTATATATATATATACATATATATATATATACTTTTTTTTTTTGCTATAGAGATGTATAGCAGGGAAATCATAAACAAATAGCCTTGTAGCCTTATGAGTTGAAAGAGGCTCTTAGTATCCCTTTCACCTAAAACAGTAATAAATATTTGCTATGAGCAGGGAAGTATACAGAGTGCTTTGTATTATTATCTTCCTTAATCTTCACAACAGCCCTATGGTATAGAACTACTGTTAACCTGAGTTTGCAGATAAAGAACATGTACCTCAGAAGGGGTAAGCACATTTCACAGGGATACGAAGCTAGTGAATGGGGAGCCAAGATTCTAGTCCTGGCATTCTGACCCTATAACTTAACAGGAAGCATTAGAAATATTTTCTGCTTGGAAGTCTCACTTTAGTGCTAAAGATATAGAAAGTATCATAAAAATACATTTCCAGTTGACAGGTAAGGAGCAGCATCCTTGTATAATGGCAAGAGTGTGGTTTGAGTCCCAGCTTTGCCATATTTAGGTGTATAGACTTGGGCAAGTCTCTTGGCTTTTCTGACCCTTGGTTTTCTCATAGGTAAAAGAGTGATAAGAATGTAAGTTTTTGATTTAAATGTGTGGGGAAAAAAGCCAGGCACATAATAGGTACTTAATATTAAGTAGATTTATTATTATCAAAAGGACCCACAGGTATGATGATTACAGCTAAGTAAAGTAATGTCAGGTGCTATGAAAACATCGCTACGTAGAGGCTTGGGGCTCAGTGTGTAGTATCCTAGGTCTTTGAAGAAGCTGGTGCTGAAGGAACATAGCTCCTTAGCCTCTGAGGCTCCTGGGAAGAGATTCTAAGCAGCTGTACGTAGGCACAGGCTCTGGCTTATTCTGCAGAGACAGACATGCAGTGGTGGACATGACCAAGGTCCTCTCTGATCTCCTCCTTCTAACCATCTTCTCCATGCCCCACTTTCCCCAGTGACATCAGGCTTGCCGTTAGGGTGGCCTGGAGAGGAACCCAGTGTGACACTGTTCTTTGTCCACCCTGGTAAATATAGCGGGTTTCCAACCCGTACCTGAGACTTATTTGCTGGGAGCAGTTTTTCATACTTGGAGATCAAGAGCTTGGGAAGCAAACATCAACTGACCCAAGAAATGAATTAATGTTTATGTACATCAGCGCATTCTATGCTAGTTGAATTTCCTATTGTAACAATTCACATATTCAGAGAACTTTAATGAGCAGTGGATGTCACCAAAGGGAACTTTAAAATCATTTGATTTTTGTCTGAATGCTTTCTGAAAGCCTCTGGTAAATTGCTAGTCATAGGTCATTGAGAAGAGAAAAGTATATCCTAAGTTACCCTCTTCAGTCATTCTTCCTGAGGCTAATGCAATAAATGTAGGAATTCACCACGCTTCAGTTTTGTCTTGTTTTTTAAATGAGTAACGAGACTGTGTTTAATGAACGCAAGTTGGCAGTACAGGCGAGGACTGTGTCAGGAAGTGGGGGTGGTGAGGGTGAGTGGAGATATCACCTCTCGGTACCTCTCCCCTCTTCAGGGACTGACACTGTCCCCCTTGGAGACTCTCAGTGGTCTATAGGGACAGCAGAGCAGGATGACTGTCCCCTTTTACAGCTGGAGAAACTGGTTCCAGTGCTCAGAAGTGTACTCCGTTTCTTTATTCATTTTTATTACATGGCCTGAAGAATGGCCAAGGATGACCTTAAACTGTATTTCCTCTTGGTTTTATTTTAATGATTTATCATAATCAAGTTTTCGTTAACATCACACATTCTCTGTTTGACCCACTCTTATTGCCTGATAGATACGGTCCACAGATTGATCACTATTCACAAGCAGAATATGCTGACCAAATAGTTGTGTCCCTGGATTTTTGCTGGTCAGACTTTAAAAATTAGGTTTATGGGTGGGGAGCCTGAGTGGCTCAGTTGGTTAAACGTCCGACTTCAGCTCAGGTCATGATCTTGGCGGTCCGTGGGTTCAAGCCCTGCCTAGAGCTCTGTGCAGCCAGCTGAGAGCCTGGAGCCTGCTTTGAATTCTGTGTCTCCTTCTCACTCTCTGCCCTCCCTGGCTCTCTCTCTGTCTCTGTCTCTGTCTCTCTCAAAAATAAATAAATTTAAAAAAAAAAAAGAAAGAAAGAATGTGCACATTACTTGGTATGTCCTACAGGAGTCTTCACGGTGTCTCCCCTGAGAACATTTCCAGTCTCATCATTCTCGATCCCTCCTACTAACCACCCAGTTTATACTAGTCTGAGTTCTGCAGTTACCTGAGCAAGCTGCCTGGTCTTGCCCCTTCCACTTGTCATATCATTTCTACCCTGGTCCCCCTGAGAAACACTTAGAAGATCCAGCTCAAGCCTTACTTCCTACAGGAGACTTTCTTCTGATATTTTCCCCTAGGTAGAATTGACCATTCTGTCCTTTGTGTACCTACTCTATATTGTACATCTTTCCTTCTGAGCGTTCACGATCTCTTATTTGTCTCTTAACATGTGTTTCTTCCTGTGCTAAATTGCAGGTGTCCTGAAGGCAGGGCCCATATCGGATTCATTTCTGTATGCATAGCAGTGCTTATCACACAGAGGGTGCTTGCTGAATATGTGGAAAGAGACATGAAAGGAGGGAAGAAGGAAAGTTTGGAGATGGAGGGAAGGGATTATACTACCCTAATCAATATCCATTACTTAGCTTTTCTTTTTCTTTTTTTTTTTTTTTAAAGTTTATTTATTTATTTTGAGAGAGGATGTGAGCTGGGAGGGGGACAGAGAGAGCGAGAGCGAAAATCCCAAGCAGGCCATGCAGTTAGCACCGAGCCCAACATGGGGCTTAAACTCATGAACCTTGAGATCATGACCTGAGCCGAAATCAAGAGTCGGATGTTTAACCAACTGAGCCACCTAGGTGCCCCATCAATATCCATTGTTTAGTTTAAAAAATGTTGGGGCGCCTGGGTGGCGCAGTCGGTTAAGCGTCCGACTTCAGCCAGGTCACGATCTCCCGGTCCGTGAGTTCGAGCCCCGTGTCAGGCTCTGGGCTGATGGCTCGGAGCCTGGAGCCTGTTTCCGATTCTGTATCTCCCTCTCTCTCTGCCCCTCCCCCGTTCATGCTCTGTCTCTCTCTGTCCCCAAAATAAATAAAAAAACGTTGAAAAAAAAAATTTAAAAAAAAAATAAAAAATAAAAAATAAAAATGTTAACCTGAGAGCAAAACTTTCTGAATTTCTAATTTTTTCCCCCAATTAACCAACCCCCAATTTATGTGCTCTCCTGTATACCTTCACTTCCCCAGGGTGCGGGTGCACCAGAGAGCTGTGGTGTATCTGCCTGGGGGCAAGTGTCCTGGATGAACTCATCTACCTGATTTTGAGTGAGAACTCCAGATTTTCATCACTTCTATGTGATCTTAGACAGTTTGTGTAATCCCTTGTGTCTCATTGTTCTTACTTGTAATATGGGAAGAATAACATTTTACCTCAAGAGGTTTCTTGGAGGACCAGATGCAATGTTTCTGAAAGCACTTTGAAAAGTGTGAAGTGTTATCTAAATGAATGGAAGGAAGTATTTCTGTAATGGCTGTTAGTGACCTGGCACCAATGGGAATTTTCTCAGCCGGCGGAACCTTTTGACCAGGGTGTGTCCTTATTGCTTGTAAAAGAGGAAAAATGATTTATATCACCAGATTAGATGGATGGCAGCATTTATGCTGCTGATCTAACCTTGGTGAACGTTGGTTGCCTTCAGATCAGGAAGGTGACCTTTATTTTTGCTTGAAGCAACTCCTAGCTGGGAATATCAGCCTAGGAAGAAAAGTATGTTACTGTGAGCATTTTCATACAAGTGAAAATTAATTCCAGCTAGTTGTGCTTTTAAGTTTTATGTAAAACTCTCTTAAGTTGATGATAAAAAATTACATGAACATAATAAGTTTTTCCATTCAACGTTTCTTATTTATTTTTATTTATTTTTGGGACAGAGAGAGACAGAGCATGAGCGGGGGAGGGGCAGAGAGAGAGGGAGACACAGAATCGGAAACAGGCTCCAGGCTCCGAGCCATCAGCCCAGAGCCTGACGCGGGGCTCGAACTCACAGACAGCGAGATCGTGACCTGGCTGAAGTCGGACGCTTAACCGACTGCGTCACCCAGGCGCCCCAAGTTTTTCCATTCAAAGCAGTGCTCATTTTCTAGCCCCCTACCCGTGCTAAGTTGATCATGATTATTTTAAAAATTGATGCTTTTGACATGGTTGAAACTACATTTATTTCCTCTTTGTCACAAGAATAATTTTCCAAGGGTAACCAGACTTCCGTCAATACTCCTTTGTACCAGGGCTCGTGTTGGAAATCTCTGCTGCTTTTATTACTGCTCAAATGGCAACTCCCAATCACTTTTGTACAAAATGATGTGAAGTCGTCCTGAGCAAACAGGGATATTGAGAACTTCTTACATTCCAACCTGGGCAACTATAAGAATCAAAATTCAGGGAGAAAGAAACCATGGGCTCTGTAGAACAGAGAGCATTTTATGATAGGGAACAGCCTCCAAACAATACAAGGCAAAACAAGTGAGTAAAGCAACCCACAGGGAGTACAGTGCCCCTTGGAAGTCGATTGCAACAACAGGCCGGTGCTGGCCACTTGTCATTCAGGTACTGTCCTACCAATTCAGTTTTCTCTTTTTGAGCAGATTGGGACAAATGATACGTGTTTTGTACCCTGAAGGGGAGAATTAAAATGTTTTGGGTTTCATTTGTGCTCAGAAACCACCCCTGTTACACTGGAAATTATTTTTTCAAATTTTTATACTGAGCACAACAGAAGAATATGATTCCAAAGAAAAGCAACCAACAATCTGAAGCCTACAGCTGTGAGAGACTGAGAGATTGCGGTTGAGATGTGTTGTTTTAGAACAGAGAGAGGAGCTGAGGGAATCATCTTTGTTATCAGCCACATGCTAACTGCAAAGAATGACAGGGCACTAGGGACTTCCAATCCACAAGTCTACGTGTTGCCCCAGTAGACCCTGACGTTGTCACTCATCATGAGGAAGAAATTGTTCTCAGTATTTTTTAAAATTGAGGTGTAATTGACGTACAGTAGAATTCACTCTTTTGGGAGTTTTAATCAGCATGTAGGGTCATATAACCACCATCACAATCAAGACTGCAGTGTTTCATTATCCCCCCCCCAATCCTCTTACGTCCCTTTAAAGTCAACCCCTGCTCCTGTCCCTAGCCCCTGACAACCACTGGTCTGTTTCAGGACTGGTAGTTCTGCCTTTTCCAGAATTTCATAAAAGTGAAATGATACATTACGCAGTCTTTTGACTGGAGCTTCTTTCACTTAGTATTAGACATTCTAGATTCACCTGTGTTGCTGATGTATGAGAATTCATTCCTTCATATTGCTGAGTACCGTTCTGTTGTGTGGATGTACCACAGTCTGTTGATTCATTCACCAGTTGAAGGTTGGGGAAATTATGAATAAAGCTAGTACAAACACTTATGTGTAGGTTTTTGTGTGACCATATGCTCTCATTGCACTTGTTTTCAATTCTAACTAGAAATGAGATTGCTAGTCACATGGCGAGAATATGACCAACTTTCATAAGAACAACTTTGATAAGAAATTTCCAAACTGTTTTTACAAACTGGCTATACCATTTTGCATTTCCCCCAAGAAGGAGTTCCAGTTGCTTCACATACTCACCAACACTTGATATTGTCAGTGTTTTAAGTTTTGAATTTAGTGGGTGAGTGATGGTATCTCACTGTGATTTTAATTTGCATTTCCCTGGTAGCTAATGATGTTGAGCATTTTTCACATGTTTATTGGCCATCTGTATATCTTTTGTGAAGTAACCCTTTGATTCTTTTGGCCATTTTCATTTTTTTTCTTTGTTTCTTTGTCTTTTACTAAGTTGTGGGAGTTCTTTTTGTATTCTGGATACACATTCTTTAATGGCCATGTCTGGCAAATATTTTTCCCATCCTCCTTAACAGTGTACAGTGTCTTAAAAGTTTTACATTTTGATGAAATCCAATTTATCCTTTTTTTTTTTCTTTTTGGTAGACTGTGCTTTTGGGATCCTATTTAAGAATCTTAGCCTAACCCAAGGTCACTAAAAAATTCTATATTTTCTTCTAGACACTTTATACTCTTAGCTCTTATATTAAGTCTATGATCCATTATGATTCCATTTTTATATATGGTGTGAGATAAGGGCCATGGTTCTATTTTACATATGTCTATACCATGGTCTTAGCACTATTTTTTAAAAAGATTATTCTGTGTTGAATTATCTTGGCACCTATTTTGAAAATCCATTGGGGCGCACCTGGGTGGCTCAGTCGGTTAAACCTCCAACCTCAGCTCAGGTCATGATCTCACTGCCCGTGAGTTTGAGCTGCTGCTGACAGCTAGCAGCTCAGAGCCTGGAGCCTGCTTCAGATTCAGTCTCTCTGCCCACCACCCCCCCCATCCTCAAATATAAATAAGCATTTAAAAGCATTAAAAAAAAAAAAAAAAGAAAACCAGTTGTCCATATGTTTGTGAGTCTATTTCTGGATTTTCTGTTCTGTTTCATTGATCTGTATATTTATTTTTATGCCAATACTCACAGTCTCTATTTCTATAGCTTCATAAAAAGTCTGAAAAAAGTTTGCTGTTTTTAAAAAAACAATGTTTTGGGTGTTCTAGTACTTTGTACATTTTCCTAGTACATGTTCATATACATTTTAGAATTACCTTGCCAGTTTCTATGAAAAAGCCTGGTGGTGTTGTAATTGATGTAGTTTTGCATCTGTAGAACAATTGAGGAGAATTGACAGCTGGACACCACTGAGCCCTTTGATCAATGAGTATAGTTTATCTGTCCATTTATTTAGATCCTACTTAATTTCAGGAAATTTGTAGTTATCAGTGTACAGGTGTTGCATATATTTTGTTGAATTGTCCCTAAGTATTTTACATTTTATGCTATTAAAAAGAATATATTTTCAATTTTCCATTTCCAGTTGTTTGTGGCTGGTATATAGAAATACAATTGACTTTTAAAAATATAATCTTTGTGGGGTGCCTGGCTAGCTCAGTCAGTGGAGCATGTGATTCTTGATCTCAAGGTTGTGAGTTCAAGCCCCGCCCTGGGTATAAAGATTACTTAAAAATAAAATCTTTAGGGACGCCTGGGTGGCTCAGTCGGTTGAGCGTCCAACTTTGGCCCAGGTCATGATCTCGCGGTCCGTGAGTTCAAGCCCCGCATCGGGCTCTGTGCTGACAGCTTGGAGCCCGGAGCCTGTTTCAGATTCTGTGTCTCCCTCTCTCTCTGACCCTCCCCTGTTCATGCTCTATCTCTCTCTGTCTCAAAAATAAATAAACATTAAAAAAAATTAAAAAAAATAAAATCTTTAAAAAAAATTATTAAAAAAGTATATAGTCCTTGTATTCTGTGACCCTGCTGAACATATTTTTGTAGATTCTTTAGGATTTCTAGATAGATAATCATATATACCATGAACGAAGACAATTTTACTATTTCTTTTTCAATCAAGGGTTTTTTTTTTGTGTTTTTTTTTTTTACTATTGATTGATTGACTGATTGTCTAATTGCATCGGCTAGGACTTGTAGTACAGCACTGAGGAGTAGTGGTAAGAGCCAATCTTTATCTTGTTCTGACCTCAGAGGAAAATCATCTTTTACTAGTAAGTATGACATTGCTGTAGATTTTCATAGAAGTCCTTTAAAGCCTAAGGATGTTTCCTTCTATTTTTAGTTTGCTAAGCATGTTTATCATGAATGAGTATTAAATTTTGTCAAATTCTTTTTCTGAAAATATTGAGATGATTGTATTTCTTTATTTAATCTGTTAGTATGGTGAATTATACTGATATTCAAATGTTAACTCAATTTTGCATTTCTGGAATAAACAAACTCCTCTTCGTTATGATGTATTATCTTTTTCATGCATTGCTATATTTGATTTGGCAGTATTTTCTTAAAAGTTTTTGTGTCTCTAGGGGCGCCTGGGTGGCGCAGTCGGTTAAGCGTCCGACTTCAGCCAGGTCACGATCTCGCGGTCCGTGAGTTCGAGCCCCGCGTCAGGCTCTGGGCTGATGGCTCGGAGCCTGGAGCCTGTTTCCGATTCTGTGTCTCCCTCTCTCTCTGCCCCTCCCCCGTTCATGCTCTGTCTCTCTCTGTCCCAAAAATAAATAAAAAACGTTGAAAAAGTTTTTGTGTCTCTATTTGTGAGGGATATTGTTCTATAGATTTGTTTTCAGTTTGTCTGGCTTGGGTGTCATAGAATGAATTGGGAAGTGTTCTCTCTTCTATTTTCCAGAAGATTTTGTGAATTGGTAAAATGTCTTTGTAAAACACTTGATAGAATTTACCAATAATGAAGCTATCTGTTGAAAGATATTTTTTTTACTATAATTTCAGTTTCTTTAATATGGCTATTTAAATTATTCATTTCTTCTTGAACATTTGGGTAGTTTGTTTATTTTAAGGAAATTGCTCATTTCATCTAGTTTGTTGCATCTATTGGCATAAAATTGTTTATAATATTTCCTTATTATCCTCTTAATGTTTATAAATTGATGGAGATGTCCTCTTTCCCTTTCCTGATATTGGTAAGATGTATCTCCTGGTTTTTTGTTCCTGATTCATTTGGATAGAGATTAATCAATTTTATTAATTTTTCCCCCAAAGAACTAACCTTTGGTTTGTTAGTTTTTCTCTATTGTGTATTTGTTTTCTGTTTCATTCTGCTATTATCTTTATTATTTCCTTCTCTCTGTTTACTTTGAGATTAATTTCTTCTCTTTTCCTATGTTTTTAATGTGGCAGCTTTGATAACTTCATTTCAGTCCTTTCTTATTTTCTAATATAACATAAAATGGTATAAATCTCCCTCTAAGTATAGCTTTAGCAGTATTCTACAAACTTGATGTGTTGTGTTTTAATTTTCATTCAGTTCAAAATATTTTCTGATTTTCTTTTGATTTCTTCTTTAAAGCATGGATTATTTAGAATTGTGTTGTTCAATTTCTAAATAATTGGGGGGTTTTCCATCTTTCTATTTTTGATTTCTTATTTGGTTCCACCATGGTTTGAGAACATGCATTGGATGAGTTTGAGAATTTTAAATTCATTGAGACTTGTTTTATGGCTCAGAACCTGATCTCCTTTTGTAAAGGTTTCTGTATACTAAAAAGAATGTGTGTTCTGTGGTTATTGGGAGGGGTGTTCTATAAATTGTCACTTTGGTGGATTTGGTTACTAGTGTTCAAGTCTTATATATTTTTACTGTATTTCTCTTTCTTTGTTCTGTAAACTACAAGACGGGTCTTGAAATCTTAAACTCTAATTGTGGATAACCTATTATCCTTTCAGTTCCATTGGTTTTTATTTCAGATACTTTGAAGCTCTTGCTATTAGGTGCATACACATTTAGGGTTTTTATATCCTCTTGATGAACTGATTTCCATAAGATTATAAAATGTCTCTTTATCTCAGGGAATGCTCTTTTTTCTGAAATCTGCTTTGTGTGCTATTTACTCTCTAGCTTTCTTTTGACTAGCATTAGCATGATAGATACATCATTTTCCATCCTTTTACCTTTAACCTTTTTGTGTTTTTATATTTGAAGTAGATTTTTGGCAGACATCATAGTTGATTCTTATCTTTCATCCATATTAACAATTTTTAACACCTTATTGGACTGTTCAGCCCATTCTGTGTTCAAACTCATTTCTGAGTTTAAATCTCCCACCTTGCTTCTTCTTGGCCTATCTTCTCTTTGTTCTTTTTTCTCCTCTTTTACTGCCTTAATTTTGTACTAAGTATTTAGGATTCCATACTATGTTTATTATTGGCTTATTAGTTATGCCTCTTGTTCATTTTTACTTTAGTGGTTGCTCTAGAATTTTAAAATCTATATTCTTAACTTACGATGGTGTGCCTTCAAATAATACGCCACTTCACGCTTAACATAAGAACCTTTGAACAGTTATTTCTGTTTCCCACTCAGTCTTGGTGCTATTGTTGCCATATACTTTATTTCTACATACTTTATAAACTCCATTTAAAATAGTTGTCTTTTAAAGAGATTAAGAAAGAGAAAGTCTTTAATTTTTACCTACATATGTACAGGTTTTAGTTTTTTTCATGTCTTTGAGTAGATCCAGATTTCTATCTGGTATCATTTTTTTTTGCTGCTTCAGGTTTTTCCTTTAACATTTCTTCCAGCACTTGTTGGCTGATTATTAACTCAGCATTTATGTGTCTGAAAAAAATCTTTCACCCTCATTTTTGAAAGATAATGTGTCTGGAATAAGAATTCTATATTGCCTTTTCTTTTTCTTTTAGCAGTTTAAAGATGTTGTGCTATTGTCTTGTGGCTTGCATTGTTTCTGACGAGTAAATCTGCTATATCCTCTCGTCTTTGTTCCTCTGTGTATAATGCATCCCTTTTCTTTTGGCTGCTTTGATGGTTTTCTCTTAATATTGGTTTTAGCAGCTTGATCATGATGTTCTTTGGTGTGATTTTCTTCACATTTCTTAAGCTTGATATTTTTGAGCTTCTTGAATTTAGAGTTGAAGTTCTTATTGAATTTCAAACATTTTTGGCCATATTTCTTCATATTTTTTTCACTTTTTTTTTTCATATTTTTTCCCCTTCCTCTTTCCTTAAAGCCTTCTTCTAATTAAATTGGCTGTCTTCTAATATTCCTATTTCTTAACTCTTTCTGTAATGTGTCTCTTACTTTTCTGTTGCATCTACCATAGTTCAGGGCCTCATTGTTTCTCTTTTTGTCTACTGTAAAAACCTGTCTCTAGTTTTGCCCCTCTCAAATCCTCCTTCCATTTTCCACATGGCTATTACAGTGAATTTGCTAAAAATGGCTATGCTTGAAATTCTTCAGTAATTGCCTGTTGCCTATAGAATGAACTTAAACTGCGTGGTATGGTACATAGGACCCTTCATCTATACCTGCTGTCCAGGCCTTCTTGCCTCCTGTACCACCCCCGCCCTAACCCATGACACTCTGAACTCTTTACTCCAGTACCATGGAAATACCTCTAGTTCTTGAAATGCGTCATGCATTTTCCTTCTTCTGAACACACACTCATGCCTTTGTCATGTCTGGAAAAACCTTCCTACTCCCTCTACCCCCTGCCTGAAAACTTCCATTCACTGAGCCGGAATATCTCCTTTGTGAAAATTAACCTTGTTATCCTGTCCCAATTCCACTGGACCTTGAACATATTTTGTTACAGCACTTAACCTAGTGTTTTGCAATCATCCTTTCTTGGTCATCTTCCTAGGGTGACTTCTGTGTGGTCAGAGACTAGATTTTATTTGTTTTTAAATACTTAGAAATGGCACATAGTGGGCACTTAATAGAATGAGTAAATTAGTGACTGGCTTATAGTAGGCCTTGAACTCATTCTTCTTAAAATGAATTGAACTCAGATCTGTTCATAATACATGTATAAAGTGTACTAATAAAATAGCTACCATGTTTTGAGAACCTACTATGTTCCAGGTACAACGTTAGGCACTGTCCATACCTTATCTTTAATGCTTAAAACAACAATGCAATGTATATTATCCTCATGAATGGCCTAGTAAAGGGAAATTTAGGTTTAGGGAGATTGTGAATAAGGCTGTGCAGACATAGCAGAATTGGATTTCAAACTCTTATGTATATATTTTTCCCTCTGCACACACATATTAGGAGTTCTGCCTTATCACCACCTGTAGTTCTAGCTCATCACCAAAGCTTCCAAAAAGAAATGACAACATCACAGCAGAGATTATATAGAGAACGGTGTGGATTATAATGTGGACTCAGAAAAACTAATGCTACAGATAGATGAAAAAGAGAAGTCTCTACGAGGCTGTTTTGTGATGTCTGGAAAGATTCCTTTGGTAGGCTGTTTGACCTACAAACATCCAGCAAATATGTCTTGTTCCTTCTCTGATATGACTGTACAGGGAGCAGTCTTGAGGACACAAGTCATAGAAAGCATCCTAAGCCATGTGATTTGGAGTGTTTGCAAGGATCCTACAAGGTTCCTACAAGGATATGTGGATTGGGGGGTTGCTTCAGGCTGTGACTTGGGCAAAAATGGGGGGAAGTGAAGACTCTGGAGGTGCCAGCACCGGGTGTGCTAACAAAAAGCCGGAGGGGCCCATAACTGTTTGTCATCATGACAGCTTTGGCCAAGGCCGTGTGGATGGGTCATGCCCAGCCCATTTAGGTTGCAGGGCGACTGCCTGTTGGGACTTTATCTCCCCTGTTTCCCCTCAAAGCTATTAGTGATACTCAGTATAACTGCATGGTACCCCTCCTCCAACTCCAATTTAAAAATGGTGAGAGTGGGGTGGGTGGAGGGACATATAGTATAGTGATCTCCAGAATCCCTTGGAGGATGGGGGGATTGTCCCTTATTCACATAAAGCATAATCATTTTCCTATGTATTCTGTGCTACTGAATCTGGAATAAAACTTACAGAGGAATGATTTTTTTTTTCCTTTTTAAATTTATATTCTAGAAAATATTTAAAATATGGCCTTGGTGTTTTAGTTCTAAAATTTTCTGGTGTGTGTGTGTGTGTGTGTGTGTGTGTGTGTGTGTGTGCGCATCGGGGGTGGGAAGGAATCTTGGTATTTGGCAAGAGGAGAGGAGCTCTGTTTACAGGAACTCTATTTCCTGGGGTGTTGCAGCTAATACATTGGGCAGAAGAATGCCCAAGGACAATGTGAGTTTAAATATGCACTTGGGGACAATTCTTGATCTGTCCCTCATCATAGATGAGTTGTAGGTGGTATGCAAAGGAATTGGATGTGTCACCCCAATTTTTTGAATAGCCTACAGATCTACATTAATGTTTCTTTTTATCTGGGTAGATGAAAGAAAAGGTGAGCTCAGTCAAAAAAATCTGCTGCTAAGGAGGGCACAGTTATGTGGAAGGAATGTGGAGGGCAAAATGGTACAAGTAAAGAGAAGATGCTAGGGAAGCCTTTGTTCAGATAGCGTGGGACGTCCTGGATAGTTGGGATGTGAGAAAATGAGAACTTTTTTTTTTAAATTAAGATTTCAGTATTTTTTTAAGAGCAGTTTTAGGTTCACAGAAAAATTGAGAGGAAGCTACAGAGATTTCCCAGATACCCTCTGCTCCCGATGTATGCATAACCTCCCCCACCCCCACCAATATCTACCACCAGAGTGATACTTTGTTACAATTGGTGAATCTGCAATGGGTGACCGGTCACTATCACCCAGAGCCTACAGTTTACTTTATAGTTCACTCTTGGTGTTGTACATGCTGTGGATTTGGACAAGTGTATAATGTCATATATCCACCATTATGGTATAATACAGAGTATTGTCACTGCCCTAAAAATCCTCTGTGTTCTGCTTAATAATCTCTCTCCTCCCCTACCCCTGGCAACCACTGATCTTTCTTTTTTTTTTTTTTTTTTTTAACATTTTTTATTTATTTTTGGGACAGAGAGAGACAGAGCATGAACGGGGGAGGGGCAGAGAGAGGGAGACACAGAATCGGAAACAGGCTCCAGGCTCCGAGCCATTGGCCCAGAGCCTGACGCGGGGCTCGAACTCACGGACCGCGAGATCGTGACCTGGCTGAAGTCGGACGCTTAACCGACTGCGCCACCCAGGCGCCCCACCACTGATCTTTCTATACTGTGTCCATAGTTTTGCCTTTTCCAGAGTGTCATGTGGTTGGAATCATACCGTATGTAGTCTTTTCAGGTTGGCTTCTTTCACTTAGTAATATGCATTTAAGGTTCTTTCATGTCGTTTTATGGCTTGATTCATTTCTTTTTGGCACCAAATAGTATTCCATTATCTGGACATGTCTGTCTGTCTATCTATCTGTCTGTCTATCTATCTATCTATCTATCTATCTATCACCTACTGGAGGACATCTTGGTTTCTTCCAAATTTTGGCAGCTATGAAAAAGAGGCTTTAAACAAATAAATTAAAATTTGAACTACGTTAACATGAAAGAAAGATGCTGTTATCATCCACATGTAGGTTTTTGTGTGTACATAAATTTTTAGCTGCCTTGGGTAAATACTAAGCATGATTGCTGAATTGTATGATAAGAATATGTTTAGTTTTATGAAAAAAACACCCACTGTCTTCCAAAGTGGCTGAAACACTTTGCATTCCCACCAGCAATGAATGAGAGTTTCTGTTGCCCTGTATCTTTGTCAGCATTTGGTGTGGTCAGTGTTTTGGATTTTGGCCATTCTAATAGGTGTGTAGTGATGTATCATTGTTGTTTTAATTTGCATTCCCCTGATGGCATATGACATGCAACATATTTTTATATGTTTCTTTGTCACCTATATATCTTCTTTGGTGAGGTTTCTAATAAGATCTTTGGCCAACTTAAACTGAGTTGTTTGTTTTCTTATTGTTGAGTTCTAAGAGTTCTTTGCATATTTTGGACTATAGTTATTTTTTAAAATATTTTCTCCCAGTCTGTGGCCTGTATTCCCATTCACTTGACATTTTCCTTTGTTTTCACAGAGCAGAGGTTTTAATTTCAGTGAAGTCTAGCTTATCAGTTATTTCATTCATGGGTTGTATCTTTGGAGTTACCTAAAAAGTAATTGTCATACCCAAGGTCATCTAGATTTTCTCCTATGTTATCTTCTAAGAGTTTTATTGTTTTGCATTTTATATTTAGGTCTGTGATGCATTTAAGTTAATTTTTGGGAAGGGCATGAGGTCTCTGTCTAGATTCACTAATGTGCATGGATGTGGATGTCCAATTGTTCCATCATTTGTTAAAGAGACTGTCTTTGCCCCATTTGGTTGATTGTATTTCTTTTGCTCCTTTTTCGAAGATCAGTTGATTGTTTTTGTGTGGATCCATTTCTGGGCTCTCTCTGTTCTGCTCCAGTAATATATTTGTCTATTCTTTTGTCAATACCAGACTGTCTTGATTATTATGGCTTTACAGTTGGTCTCGACGTTGGATAGTGTAAGTCCTCCAACTTTATTCTCCTCCTCTAATGTTGCACTGGCAACATGCATTGGCTATTCTGTTATTTTTTTCCTCTCCATAGAAACTTTAGAATCATTTCACTGATACCCACAAAATAATTTGCTGGGATTTTGATTGGGACAATTAAGTACGTTTAATGTAGTTGTACTTTCTTCCTTGGTCTTACATGGTACTGTAAGAAAAAATTTCTTTTGTTCACTTTTAAAAAATATTAGCATGATTTGTTCTTGTCAACACAAATAGGTACCTAGGTATTTGTGGTAGGTGGGGGATGGTGATGGTTTCTGGAGCCCATTGTATGACATCAAATAAGCAATTAGCTCACACATAAGAACAGCTGAACCATATTAATGTTGATCTTAAATTATTCTAGTTGGTAGAAAATATTTTTGTTGCTGCAAAGGAACTTCTTTTTCTGACCACAAAGATAAATTTTATCTCTACATTGGGTTGGTATCAGAGATCTCAGGTAATATAAACACAAACAGAATCATGGGTACATACAGTGGATTAATGGTGTTACAATTCTTAGAGTGTGGAATCACTTACTTGAAATTTGTTGAAAATTTAAGTCTCTCCTTTTAGGGACAGTACTGTATTTGGTGGGCCTAACAGAATTTCTCCTTGCCTTTCTTTTGTATTTTTAGTACTATCCTAAGAAATTGATTGAAGATATTCTGGGGAGATTTCTAAAATAACAGTGTCAAAGACGAAGGTTAATCTGTCACTTTAAGTAGGTATGATATTAAATAACCCAAGTAAACCAAGAAAGAAAATTGTATCAAGATTTTGCTTCACACATTGGGAATATCTTTCGTGTGTACCTTTGTTGAAATATCAAAAGATAGTTTGTGTACCTTGCAGTGGCATGTCGAACTGCCATTTTTAACTATGCTTCAGGTAAAAGGAAGCTAGCCATTTATCTTAGAGGTCACTATGGAGACAGATACATTCATTCAAGTCGTAGGCAGAAGAAAAATACAGTATAACTTGAATCTTAAGATGTCTCCTGTTAATTAAGTTAAATTAAGCCTGTTGAAAGTGGGAATATGAATAAGGTCTTACTGGAATGAAGACACACGTTTTTTGAATTGCTACATACTTGCAGGGCTCTGTGATGAACCTTCTAGTCGGGTCTTCCTTGAACTAACATGGGTAGTCTGAGGATGCTTTGTGGAAATCGTAAGGTGGAGGCAAGAATTCAGGAAAGATCTGGAAGATTGATATATAAATTTCTTTCCTTTTTTGGTTGATTGGTTAGTAATTGTAGATGGTTAATATTTGTCACATAGACTGGATATTTTGTCATTGACCAGGCTTATCAAACAAAGTGGTTGGATATTTTTATATGACTATTTGGATTATTCTGGAATTCTCTACTCTTGCTTTAAATTTATTAAATTTAAATCTCTGGCCAGGGTGTGCTATGCTTATAGCGAGATAGGAACATTTTTTTTTAAGATGAAATTTATTGTCAAATTGGTTTCCATACAACACCCAGTGCTCATCCCAACAGGTGCCCTCCTCAATGCCCTTCACCCACTTTCCCTTCCCTCCCACCCCCCATCAACTCTCAGTTTATTCTCACTTTTTAAGAGTCTCTTATGGTTTGCCTCCCTCCCTCTCTAACTTTTTTCCCCTCCCCCTCCCACACAGTCTTCTGTTAAGTTTCTCAGGATCCATAGAAGAGTGAAAACATATGGTATCTCTTTCTCTGTATGACTTATTTCACTTAACACTCTCCAATTCCATCCATGTTGCTACAAATGGCCAGATCATTCTTTCTCATTGCCGAGTAATATTCCATCGTGTATATAAACCATAATTTTTTTATCCATTCATCAGTTGATGGACATTTAGGCTCTTTCCATAATTTGGCTATTGTTGAAAGTGCTGCTATAAACATTGGGGGTACAAGTGCCCCTATGCATCAGCACTCCTGTATCCCTTGGGTAAATTCCTAGCAGTGCTATTGCTGGGTCATAGGATAGATCTATTTTTAATTTTTTGAGGAACCTCCACACTGTTTTCCAGAGTGGCTGCACCAGTTTTCATTCCCACCAACAGTGCAAGAGGGTTCCCGTTTCTCCACATCCTCTCCAGCATCTATAGTCTCCTGATTTGTTCATTTTGGCCACTCTGACTGGCGTGAGGTGATCTCTGAGTGTGGTTTTGATTTGTATTTCCCTGATGAGGAATGACATTGAGTATCTTTTCATGTGCCTGTTGGCCATCTGGATGTCTTCTTTAGAGAAGTGTCTATTCATGTCTTCTGCCCATTTCTTTACTGGATTATTTGTTTTTCGGGTGTGGAGTTTGGTGAGCTCTTTATAGATTTTGGATACTAGCCCTTTGTCCGATATGTCATTTGCAAATATCTTTTCCCATTCCGTCGGTTGCCTTTTAGTTTTGTTGATTGTTTCCTTTGCAGTGCAGAAGCTTTTTATCTTCATGCGGCCCCCATAGTTCATTTTTGCTTTTAATTCCCTTGCCTTTGGAGATATGTCAACTAAGAAATTGTTGTGGCTGAGGTCAGAGAGGTTTTTTTCTTGCTTTCTCCTCTAGGGTTTTGATGGTTTCCTGTCTCACATTCAGGTCCTTCATCCATTTTGAGTTTATTTTTGTGAATGGTGTAAGAACGTGGCCTAGTTTCATTCTTCTGCATGTTGCTGTCCAGTTCCTCCAGCACCATTTGTTAAAGGGACTTTTTTCCATTGGATATTCTTTCCTGTTTTGTCAAAGATTAGTTGGCCATACTTTTGTGGGTCCAATTCTGGAGTCTCTATTCTATTCCATTGGTCTTTGTGTCTTTTTTTGTGCCAATACCATGCTGTCTTGATGATTACAGCTTTGTAGTAGAGGCTAAAGTCTGGGATTGTGATGCTTCCCACTTTGGTCTTACTCTTCAATATTACTTTGGCTATTTGGGGTCTTTGGTGGTTCCATACAAATTTTAGGATTGCTTGTTCTAGCTTTGAGAAGAATGCTGGTGCAATTTTGATTGAGATTGCATTGAATGTGTAGATTGCTTTGGGTAGTATTGACATTTTAACAATATTTATTCTTCCAATCCATGAGCATGGCATGTTTTTCCATTTCTTTGTATCTTCTTCAATTTCCTTCATAAGCTTTCTATAGTTTTCAGCATACAGATCTTTTACACCTTTGGTTAGGTTCATTCCTAGGTATTTTTATGCTTTTTGGTGCAATTGTGAATGGGATCAGTTTCTTTATTTGTCTTTCTGTTGCTTCATTATTAGTGTATAAGAATGCAACTGATTTCTGTATATTAATTTTGTATCCTGTGACTTTGCTGAATTTATGTTTCAGTTCTAGCAGACTTTTGGTAGTCTCTTGGGTTTTCCATGTATAATGTCATGTCATCTGCAAAAAGTGAAAGTTTGACTTCACCTTTGCCAATTTTGATGCCTTTGATTTCCTTTTGTTGTCTGATTGCTGATGCTAGCACTTTCAACCCTTTGTTAAACAACAGCGGTGAGAGTGGACATCCCTGTCGTGTTCCCGATCTCAGGGGGAAAGCTCTCAGTTTTTCCCCATTGAGGATGATATTAGCTGTGGGCTTTTCATAAATGGCTTTTATGATGTTTAAGTATGTTCCTTCTATCCTGACTTTCTCGAGGGTTTTTATTAAGAAAGGATGCTGAATTTTGTCAAATGCTTTTTCTGCATTGATTGACAGGATCATATTGTTCTTATTTTTTCTTTTATTAATGTGTTGTATCACATTGATTTGTATCACCATGCATCGCAGGAATGAATCCCACTTGATCATGGTGAATAGTTCTTTTTATATGCTGTTGAATTCGATTTGCTAGTATCTTGTTGAGAATTTTTGCTTCCATATTCATCAGGGATATTGGCCTGTAGTTCTCTTTATTTGCTGGGTCTCTGTCTGGTTTGGGAATCAAAGTAATGCTGGCTTCATAGACTGAACCTGGAAGTTTTCCTTCTCTTTCTATTTTTTGGAACAGCTTGAGAAGGACAGGTATTATCTCTGTTTTAAATGTCTGGTAGAATTCCCCAGGGAAGCCATCTAGTCCTGGACTCTTATTTCCTGGGAGATTTTTGATAACTGATTCAATTTCTTTGCTGGTTATGGGTGTGTTCAAGTTTTCTATTTCTTCCTCTTTGAGTTTTGGAAGTGTGTGGGTGCTTAGGAATTTGTCCATTTCTTCCAGGTTGTCCAGTTTGTTGGCATATAATTTTTCATAATATCCCCTGATAATTACTTGTATTTCTGAGGGATTGGTTGTAATAATTCCATTTTCATTCATGATTTTATCTATTTGGGTCATCTCCCTTTTCTTTTTGAGAAGCCTGGCTAGAGGTTTATCAATTCTATTTATTTTTTCAAAAAAGCAACTCTTGATTTCATTGATCTGCTCTACAGTTTTTTAGATTCTATATTGTTTATTTCTGCTCTGATCTTTATTATTTCTCTTCTTCTGCTGGGTGTAGGATGTCTTTGCCATTCTGCTTCTATTGTGCTGTTAGATTTTGTATTTGGGATTTTTCCTGTTTCTTGAGATAGGCCTGGATTGCAATGTATTTTCTTCTCAGTACTGCCTTCACTGCATCCCAAAGCCTTTGGATGGGAACATTTTTAAATGTTGTACTCCCTTCAAGGACTTTAATCAACAATTCACTGGACTGACAAATATTTATCAAGCTCTTATTGTATTCAATAAGCTGTGACACACATTAGCAGAGTAGAAGATAACTGAGAACCTAGGACATGGTTTCTATACTCAAGACTGTGTCTTTAGCAGAGCAGATACTCAATCAGTGGTTGTTGAATAATAAATCAAGTAAATAATAAATAAATAAGGCTCTTGATTTGTAAAGAAACTAAGAAAGGAAAACCAGTAGGGCTTTGTTTTGTTCTCTGCTGTATCCCCATAGGCTGGAATAGCCAGGTGTATCGTAGGTCCTCAGTGCATATGTGAATGAATGACCAAATGACCATGTACTATCCGTGCAGCCAAAATTATTGGAATCCAGTGGAAGCACATCACTTCCATCTGGGTTAGTCAGGGAAGGCTTCTTGTAGTAGTGGGATTTTAATTAGAGAAAGGGAGGGCCATCTAGAAGTAGAGGATGATGTGGAGGCACCTGAGGAGATGTTGGAAGCTGACAGCGGGAGCACGGTGCTGGTGGGTGATCACCAACAGTCAACTTTAGAAAGCTTAGGAAGACTAGTTTAAATTTTTCTGTAGAGACAATGGACACTAAAAGGGACAGTTTATAAATATTAAGCTAAAGGTGTTATACCAAATGCATTGAGGAGAAGACAAATTGTGAAAAGCACATTCATGGGGCTTGGCTAGTAAAGGAGTTAATGAGGGAAATGCAGGAATCAGACAGTGTCCGTCTTGTTTTGAGCTTGGTTGACTTGGATAATAAAATAATAATAAAAGCATAATCACAAATGGGAAATCAGAAGGGAAAAATAACTTTTCATGGGAAAACTTTTGTGTTTTCAATCTCTGAGTGTTTGAAGTGACAAGAGCACTTCGTAGCAGGCCGAGAGAAATCTCAGAAACACAGATGATGTGACTTGAGGCATCTTAGGAGTGAGTAAAGACTAGGATCAAGTACAACTAGTGAGTATCAGTGATATGATGACTGATGTTACCTGAAAGCTGACCAGAGTAAGGAATAGCCCGGAGGAATGCGCCTCTGGCCTGGGCGCCGAGCACAGTAGGGTGGCAGCTGCAGTCATTCCCAGTGTTTTGAGGGTACTTAAAAAGTGTCCCTTCATTTGCAGTGTGACTTTTTCCCTTTTAAGTTTGAAGAGCCATTATACAAATAGTTCCAGGTAGGTAACACATTTGGAGGTATCGGTTATATAAACACTGTCTTGTAAGATTAAGCTAAAATCCTGTAAGTATTACACAATATACTCATTTATTCTTACTGATAAAAATAGTCTTAAATTGCCCCAAATGTGGTATTAATTTCTTTATCTTTATTTTAATAATAATATCCTGATGTATTTACGTTGAATTACTTCTATGTAGATATCACAGAGTTGAAGCTTACTCAATTCTAAGCATATTTTGCACTTCAAAGGTTCTACCTAGAACTTTTGGTCATCTGGGGTGCCACATGGCCACTTTTTAAGGGAAAGCAATTGCTAAGGCCTTGCACTGGTAGAAAATCTAGATGGGTCTTTAAGCTATCTCTCATCTGCTTGGATGGTGCTAGGAATGATGGTTATAAGCAGAGTTGGTCCTGGACGTGTGTTAAATAGAAGTGGGGCTCAGAAGGAGGTCTTTAGGCCAATTCTCTCCCTTAGCATATGTGCTTTTGTATTTCAATCCCTGTTACATATAAGCATAGAAAACAATATCCATCTTCCAGCTCAGACCCTCAGTATTTACCTGTCCCAGACCTAAGGATGCAAGTGTAACACTGGGCTTTTGCCTCCTGGGGGCCAAGGGTAATATTCCAAAAATGAGCTGATTTTAATGTAGTGAGCATTCTAGTTTTTATTTTTCCTCCCCAGCTTATTGAGATATAATTGACATATAACACTGTGTAAGTTTAGGGTATAGAATGTGATGATTTGATATACATATTTATTGCAAAATATTTGTCACAGAGACTTTAGTTAACACATCCTTTACCTTTACCTAATTATATTTTGTTGTTGTTGTAGTGAGAGCACTAAAGCTCTACTCTCATAGCAAATATTCATGTATATGATACAGTGTTGGTAATGTAGTTACTGTGCTTCCATTAGATCCTCAGAACTTATTCATCTTGTAACTAAAAGTCTTTGACCGGGATTCCTCATTTTTCTGCCCCTGCTTAAACCACCATTTGATTCTCTGTTTTTTTGAGTCCAGTGTTTTTAGATTCCACATGTAAATGAGATCACACGGTATTTCTTTCTCTGTCTGCCATCTTTCACTTAGCACAATGCCCTAAACTTCTACCATATTGTCACAAATGGCAGGATTGCCTTCTTTTTATGGCTGAATAATATTTCGTCTTATACAAATACCACATTTTCTTTATCCATTCATCATTGTACATAGGTTTTTTTCATGTCTTGGCTATTGTGAAACACATTCCAGTGAACATAGGAGTACAGATATCTCTCTGAGATTGTGATTTCACCTTCTTCAGATATATACCTAGAAGTGGGTGGGATTGCTGGATCATATGGTAATTCCAACTTTAAGTTTTTGAGGAACCTCCATACTATTTTCCACAGTGGCTGCACCAATTTACTTTCCCATCAACAGTGCACAAGGGTTCCCTTTTCTCCACATCCTCGCCAGCATTTGTTATCTCTTGTTTTTTTGATAATAACCATTTTAACAGTTGTGGGGTGATATCTCACTGGGGTTTTGATTTGCATGTCCCTGATGATTAGTGATATTGAGCACCTTTTCAGGTACTGATTAGACATTTTTGTATGTCTTATTTGGAAAAAATGTCTATTCAGGTCCTCTTCCCATTTTTAAATTGGATTGTTTGTGTTTTTGCTATTGAGTTGTAGGAGTTCCTTATATATTTTGAATATTAACCCCTTATCAAATATGTGACTTGCAAATATTTCCTCCCATTCTGTAGATTGTCCTTTCATTTTGTTGTTTGTTTCTTTTGCTGTGCAGAAGATTTTTTAATTTGATATAGTCTTGCTTGCTAATTTTTACGTTCATCGTTTGTTCTTTGGTGTCATCTCCAAAAAAAAAATCATTGCCAAGACCAGTGTCAAGGAACTTTTGTTCCTTTGGTTTCTTGTCAAGAGTTTTTTGGTTTCAGGTCTTATGTTTATGTCCTTATTCCATTTTGAATTATTTTTTGTGAGTGTGTGTAGTAAGATAGGGGTCCAATTTCATTCATTCTTTTGCATGTCGATGTCACTTTTCCCAGCACCATTTATTGAAGAGGCTGTCCTTTCTGCATTGTGTTTTCTTGGCTCCATTGTCAAACATTAGTTGACCATCTATGCATGAGTTTACTTATGGGCTCTAGATTCTGTTCAGTTGGTCTATGTGTCTGTTTTTATGCTAATACCATACTGTTTTGATTACTGCTGGATGTTCTGTATATGTCTCTTAGGTCCATTTGGTCCAAAGTATAGTTCAAATCCAATGCTTCCTTTCTGTTTTTCTATCAGGATGATCTATTCATTGTTGAAAGTGGAATACTGAAGTCCCCTACTATTATTATATTGCTGTCTGTCACTCCCTTGAGATCTGTTAGTATTTGTTTACCATATTTAGGTGCTGCATTGTCTTTGCCTCCACTCATCTGCCTTCTTGGGTCCACAGCTCGTGGAATAAGATTAGGGAATGAATGGGCATGAGAGATGAGTCCCTTGCTCTTTTTCCCCAGTTAATGGAGACATGGAAGAGAGTAAGTGGGAAATGTGTAGCATAGGAATAGATGAGAACCAGCCCTTTTAAGGTGAAATGAAAGGTAGAATAATTAAACCTTGATCATCACTAGCAGGGAAATAAAATGGCTATAAAATATTAACATCTAGTAATTTACTATCATCATCCTAACTCTTGAAGGGTTTCTTATTTCTGAAATTGTAGTGATAGCACCGAGATTACATAGAATATTAATTTTACAAGTTTATTTTAAACCAGTTCCTAGCAGGAATAACTGCCTTTGTCTTCATGGAATTGCTGAGAGTTTATTAACAACCAATCTATGGGCCAATCATTTAAACAACTAGTGATCCCAAGTAGTTAGTTGATTGGGAAATCTTGATCACCTGACATTTATCAGTGGTGAAGGAAAAGCAGATGCAGATCTGGTTGGTGAATTCACATGTCTGAGGCTCCAGGTGGTGGGTGCGTGGACTTTAACAGTAGCAAATAGCCATGGATGAGAGAAGGACAAAAATTCCATGTAGAAATAGGAAGCTCCCAGCATTGCTAGGTGGAATGTTTTTGGAGTGGGGTTAAAGAACTGCTTTTCAACCTGACATCTTCAGGCATAGGCAGTCTCCTGTTTCTGCAAATACCTAATGAAAAGCCACACCAGTGTTCTTGGATTTACAGTTCCAATTTGCCAGATTGAAGGACACTTGCTCTTTTTAACTAACTGAACTAGCCGGCCCCTGCATGCCAAGTTTCTATGGCAATATGACCTCAGTGATCTCTCTTCTCTATTGTGGAATGTAGGTGATAAGAATGGAGGTGAGCCTGATGATGCTGAACTGGTAAGGCTCAGTAAGAGGCTGGTGGAGAACGCGGTGCTCAAGGCTGTCCAGCAGTATCTGGAAGAAACACAGAACAAAAGCAAGCCAGGGGATGGGAGCTCTGTGAAAACTCAAGAGGCTGATAGGAATGGCACTGACAGTGACAACAACAGGAAATGAGACCCCAATGCAGGCAGGCCCCCCCCCCCCGCTGCTCCGTGAGAAGCATCCGGCTCCCCTCTGCTGAGTCAACGGACTACTTTGCATTGTGCTGTTTAAATGTCTCTTGTCCAAGCTGTGGAGATTGCCTAATACTTTCGTGATCAATGTGTTTGCATTTCTGAAGCACAACAGAAGAGAATGGAGTGCCGTGGCTAGCAGAGGAAACTCACTTATGAAAGAATGGCCCAAGTTTCACTTACCCTCAGCCATGGCCAAGGGAGAGGGGACTTTGGGTTATGCCTCATGGACTCAAATTAAAGGCCTTGGAAGGGGCCTTGCCATAAATGGAATACTGCCATTCATATTGCTTAGCAGGGCATTTGACCACTTTACCTGAGGCCAAAACACACACACAGCTAACAAGTGCTAAGTTTAAAATAATCACTGTTGAAATCTTTTCCATACTGTCAGTCCATAATGTCTCACACTTGTCCCATGTCTGCTGTGGCTATGCAGTGATTTTTATTTACCGTAAATTCGTTTCATGCAAATTATATATTTTTGGCAAAATGCAACCTTTTCTATAACATGTGGGCAACATTTTAAAGGTTTCTTTTAGCCTTCTTTTGATAAGTCGGTGTGCCATATTTAATGTTTTTCACTGGCATTTGTATGTAAAATGTATTATATAATTTTTTTTTCCCCTAGGCAAGAAACCTATTGGATTCCGGGACTTAATTAATGAAGCTTTGCGTCGAGAAAGGATGGGTCTGAAGTCCAAAGTGAAACAGATAAAGGAACTTTTATTAAAACCTGAGACTCAGGCCAGGATTAGGAGGGAGCTTTTTGAAGGAAGATCTGTTAACAACAGTAATCAAGGAAACCAGGTTGATTTCGGCGCAACTTTGACGTAAGCGCTACGCTGTTATCACGGTACCATAGTTAATGAAACCTTTTCAGATGATTTCATAGGTCTTTGGTAAATACTAAAAAGTGTTTTCATAGTGTCCACACAACAGCAAACCAACATTTGGTAAGGAATGAATAATTTCCTGCCAAAGAAAACAGATTCTGCCCTGTTATGTTTTAAACTCAACTTGTGTTCTGGTATGTTTGTTTCTGTAATATCAAAAGTTATTTTATAGAAAGGACTTCTTTTTTTTTTTTTTTTTTCAACATTTTTTATTTTATTTTTGGGACAGAGAGAGACAGAGCATGAACGGGGGAGGGGCAGAGAGAGAGGGAGACACAGAATCGGAAACAGGCTCCAGGCTCCGAGCCATCAGCCCGGAGCCTGACGCGGGGCTCGAACTCACGGACCGCGAGATCGTGACCTGGCTGAAGTCGGACGCTTAACCGACTGCGCCACCCAGGCGCCCCGAAAGGACTTCTTAATTAGCTGTTGTGAGATGTTCCTTGGGTTCTCACAGATAAAATACACAGACTGTGAAAAATCATTTACATACAAAAAAAATACAGTGTTTTAAGGATCACTTGCCTTCTGTTGATGTGATTTTTGTTGTCATTAAATCAGAAGTAGTATTGTCCACGTATGTCTGTATCTAGTGTTACTTTTAATGGGGATTTGAATGTTTATTGAACATTAGTACTTGAATGAACATTTATAAGTGTAATTATTACAATTACTGGTTAAGAATGTTTTATAATATCCATATGTATTATTTTTCAATGATCAAAATGTAGTTTGCTTTTTCATTTCTTAATGAATAAATGTTTGGGATTTTTATTTTCTACTTTTCTGAAGATAAGCCCTAGGTCTTACTGTATCCCTTATAATCTGAATTTGTTTGCACTGGTTCATTTTTAAAGAAAATTCTTGAAAAATTTCCCCTCACGTGACAGTCTTTGGTAACAGCTTTTTCTATGGTCATTGCAAAATGGCTGCTACTAAGAGATCATGTTGGAGAGGAAATTATTGGAGATCAAATATGTAATCATTTCAGATACAAAATCCAGCTTACTCATGGATTTTAGCTATTTTTTCACTGGGTAAATTCTACATTTATTTATAAATGAATTTATGCATTTTCATGCCTCTTAATAAATGTATTGTTTTTCCCTTTTTGCCTCTCCCTTTTTTTTCCTGATTCTTGGAAGTTGTTGTATCTGTGTTGGTAGAATGAAGTCATCAGCAGGAGCTCTGATCGCTTTAGTGTTTTTTCACCTTTATTTATGTCCTTATCCTTCATGCTAAGATAGCACTGTTGCAGAGCATCTTCTGCTTTAGATTTTTAAATCACCTCAAATCAGTCAGCCTCACAGAGAATTAACAACAGAACGTGAAATGCAAAGAAAATCTAAATAGCATCTCACAAACTGCTAATTATGTGTCAGTGAAGTGACAGCAGGAGTGAAGATGAAAGGAGCAGAGAACCTTCCAGATGCAAAGACAGGGAGCTGCTTACCGTGAAATCCCTTGGTGGTGTAGAGGGCTTTCCTTAAATAAACCTTTAAGATAGGAAGCAAAGATATTTTGGGACTTGCCTTGTTTTTCAAATGAAGAAACAGACTCTAGGAGGCTGTGAGTGCTTTTTCCAAGGCCATTCCTATTAGGGAACTGGCCCTGAACTACACCCAAGGGCTCCATCTCAACATTCCAGAGCTATTTTCACTGTTCCATTAATCTAGGTTAACAGTACTTTAGGAGAATTAGATCTTCTCAGCCTATTTCCATAAATATCTTTATTCTCAAGGAGCTGTTCCAATCTTTCCAAACAATCTGAAAGGCTCAAATAGTGTCTTTGCAATCTGGGGTTACAGGTCTTACTTTAGTTAAGAATTGTTGCTTTCATTGGCTAGATACCTCTGTGCCAGGTGATTGAAGCACACTATTACATTTCTTCCCTTCAGTGACCCTCCTAGGAAGTTACTAGGACTGTTTTACAGCTTGGAAAACTAGGAAACTCAGGCGCCTAGGCGGCTCAGTCTGCAAAGTGTCCAACTTCGGCACAGGTCACAATCTCGTGGTCCTTGGGTTTGAGCCCTGCTTCAGGCTTTGCGCTGACAGCTCAGAGCCTGGAGCCTCTGTGTCTCCCCCTCTCTGCCCCTCCCCCACTTGTGCTCTGACTCTCTCTCTCTCTCTCTCTCTCTCTCTCTCAAAAATAAGTGAACATTAAAAAAAAAAGTCCTTTAAGGAAACTAGGAAACTGGAGCTGTAAATGGTTAAATGGCTATGAAGCTGAGTGGCTATTTATAAAGCTAATAAAAGGTAGGGCTAAATTTAGACTAGGGTCTTCTACTTCAAAGCCATAGTCTTTCCACAATGCAACACTTCCTCTCTCTACCAAGTACAATACATTTCACAAGTTAAGGATGGGTCACTTTCTTTTGACTCAGCCAGCTCCCTTGTAACCCTGAAGTTATATGAATGTACATGAGAGCTGTCAGCTGATGTGATGGAACTGGAGGGGGGGAAAAAAACCCCAGATAGTTAATTTAGAGATTAAAGATTCTAATCCTTATCAATGAAATCTTCATTTAATCAGGTTTACAGAGATCATGGGAAATATACAATAAAATATATTTTCTTCATGATTCCATTCTAACAACCAAATAAGAATTGGCAAAAGTCTAAATTTGGGATCTGAAATACTCAAAAGACCCTTCCGCCACTGTTCAAACTCATAGGATAATCCCTCGCTGGGTCTCATCGCCAGAATATGTTGTCCTAAAATGGTAGTATATGTTATGTGGCCTTGGCTTCTGACAGGGAGGCTGCATGGTTGGTCAAAGAGTCTCAGTTTGGTCCAGGAGGTGGATTGTGGCTTCTAGACCTTCCACCACTGAGAAGCGATCTCGAGCAAACCAGCTCACTTATCTGAGCCTCCGCTGCCAAATTAGAATCGGACACAGTTTGGCCAGGTGACTTCCAGGGATCCTAGACTCTGTGACTGCCCCACAGTGCTGCTCATGCTAGCTCCACTGTCTCGGCGGGCCACCCACGTGTGAGCCCTTTGTGACTCTGAGTGCATCCAGTGTCAGTAAGATGCTTAGTGTTACATTCTTTCTGTTCCCTTTTTGTTGGTTCTCAACTTGAGGTAGGGAAGCTGCAAGGGCACACACTCACATTTATAACAAAATTCCAATATTTTACAATCACTGGAAGAATAGCAGATCCTATATGAATGTTAAAGGGATGTTAAAAATAATACACACACACACACACACACACACACACATATGTTTCATGCTTATTTATTTTTCGAAAGAGAGAGCGTGAGCAGGGGAGGGGCAAAGAGAGAGGGAGACAATCCAAAGCAGGCTCCAGGCTCTGAGCTGTCAGCACAGAGCCCGACTCAGGGCTTGAACTCACGAACCTCGAGATCATGACCTAAGCCAAAGTTGGATGCTTAACTGACTGAGCCACCCAGGTGCCTCCAAAATAATATTTAAAAAAAGTTTTTTTAATGCTTATTTCTGAGAGAGACAGAGTGTGAGCAGGGGACAGGCAGAAAGAGGGAGACACAGAATTTGAAGCAGGCTCCAGGCTCCGACCTGTCAGCAGAGAGCCCAATGCGGGGCTCGAACTCACAGACCAAGAGATCATGACCTGAGCTGAATTTGGATGCTTAACCGACTGAGCAACCCAGGCACCCCCAAAATAATATTTTTTTAAATGTTTATTTTGAAAGAGAGAGAGCACGTGCATGTGTGCGAGTGGGGGTGGGGCAGGGAGAGAGGGAGAGAGAAAATCCCAAGCAGGCTCCACGCTGTCAGCACAGAACCTGACTCGGGGCTCAATCCCATGAACCAGGAGATTATGACCTGAGCCAAAATCGAGAATCAGACACTTAACCAAGTGAGCCACCTAGGTGCCCCAAAATAATTATTTTCACTAGCACAACAAGATTCTATCAGCTTTGAACATGGTCCTGTTTATAGAATCATATTATTGTATTAATCTATTTCTTAGTCTAGAGTAACTAAAGCCCTTTGAGATATACTAGATTTATATAGAAAGCATACTTAAGATTCAAACTGTTCACTCCAAAACCCCAAATGTGCCTCACCCAGGTGTTCTATCAGCCAGATGTTCTCCTAAGGAGGTGAATAAAGCAGTCTTGACTTCATATCTAGACATCATTTCAGACCTATGACTTACTTACAC
Source organism: Neofelis nebulosa (assembly GCF_028018385.1). NCBI lineage: Eukaryota > Metazoa > Chordata > Mammalia > Carnivora > Felidae > Neofelis > Neofelis nebulosa. The sequence continues at coordinate 122,205,699 of NC_080787.1, forward strand.
TTCTGCACTTTATCACAGACGTCTAAACCAGCTACCACATTATGTAACAAATTAAGATTTATTTCATTATATAATTAGGGTCAACAAACTTGTAGAATCTCCAAACATAAATTGAATGGGTAATCAATCTATTGTCATCCATTGTTTTCATCATGTTCAAAACTCTTCTGTAATAATGAAAAAATTTTAGATGCATTTCTGAATTCCAATTTTTTTCCATGTAAAGATAATCCACATAAAAAATAAATAGACCCAGTGTACTTAAAAAAAAAGTTTCCAAGTCCCTACATGAATTTGGTGGCAGACACATACAAACAAGACAAAGCCTTGGATTATTTCATTCACAGTGAAAATGCACACTAGAGAAATTCATTTTGACTCGGTGAATTTAAAATTCTGATGGTAGCTACAGCACTTTTCCCCTGGATCCCTGTTCCGGGAATAAAAAGGTAATTTGAGAGCTGATGGAAGGTAGTATAATCATCACTAGTGTAATACACTCAAAACTACTTATTTGCATCTATTAAGTGCAAGTGATAAATTTAAGCATATTGGGATGATCTTAAAATGTAAATGCAGTAGGGGGCGCCTGGGTGGCTCAGTCGGTTAAGCGTCCGACTTCAGCTCAGGTCACAATCTCGCGGTCCGTGGGTTTGAGCCCTGCGTTGAGCTCTGGGCTGATGGCTCAGAGCCTGGAGCCTGCTTCCGATTCTGTGTCTCCCTCTCTCTCTGCCCCTCCCCCGTTCATGCTGTGTCTCTCTCTGTCTCAAAAATAAATGAAACGTTAAAAAAATTTTTTTTAAAAATGTAAATGCAGTAGTTATTCCTCTACGTATTCAGTTATTAGTCACTTATTGGAAGATCATTAAGTTCTGTTATATCATCAAAGATAGGAGTAATACAACTGAGAAATCAATTCATGCTTTCTAGTAAGCTTATGTTACTTTCCCTTTAGTGGTTCAAGTTATTTCTGAAAAACCACTATCCTGTGACACTACCCTATATATTTATGTGTTCTACACTATTCTCTGACCCATCTGCTTGCAGTCCTGTCAACTTAAGCAGTGCTATGACATATGGGGCTCTTGTTCTTAAGTAACCTTATAGCAAATTGGCACAACTCTTCAGTTTACTCCCCACACTTCCTGCCAAAAACCATGTGGCACAGAGTGACCATGATAATGTCTTTGAATCAAAGTGCACTGTCCTTTCTTTGCTTGTTTTTAAACCACATATATGGTGCCTTATCCATAATTTAAAAAAAGGTTTTTGTTTTTTTTTTCTGTAAATGCTCACATGGGATATATAAAGCTGTAGGCGGTGAGAGAACGAAGAATAAATCTTATAACTGGACAGGAATTACTGTGCTGAGAAAGGAGACAAAAGTGGTATGTATGCACCAGTCCAAAAAAATATCTGATATGGTAATTGAGGCAGAGAAAATAGAATGAATATGTAACAGTGCGGAGAAACTAAGTATATCTTTTTAAGACTCTGGAAGGCGAATCTGGAAGCTATTTTTGTCAGGTTCATGCTTGAGAAATATCTTTATGGAGGGGCATATGATAAGGGCTTTTGATGATTTCATGGATATTTGTCATACCTAGTGACTTCCCAGCATCTTCTGAACACCTTCCTAATTTGGGGGAACTTCCTACCTTGTGAGCCCCGTTTCCCCAGAGTAGAGGCCCTGAGATAGAGGTCAGGAACTCAACTCCTCAGCCTTCTTTGTCACTGGGATTCAGACATGTGACCTGGGCTCCGCCGAGCAAGAGGGTGACTGCGCATGGAATCAATCTATTCTGGTGAGATTGGTGGAGAGACATCCAGCTCTCAGAAACAGTAGTGGCAAAAGTGCTATCTGGGGGACCCCACACCCTGTGTAGGTAGTATACAGTGCCAGAGTTGGTGACAGGGTTCCCCTGGAGCAGCTGGTAGCGTAATGGAGCATCATTCCTGCTGCTTGGCCACCCAGCCTGATTTGCAGGACCTTCTGGGGATTCTGTGAGCTATTGAATATCTTTTGCTATAAAGCTCCTTTTCCACTTAAACTGGCTAGAGTTGGTTCTGTTGCTTACAACTAAAAATCCTGATTAACACCAGCTACGCTCCACTCAATCAGTGTTTCAACACAAAGCACAGCTGGCATTTTGAATCGGACACTTCTCTGTAGAGTGGGAAGTTGCCATTCCTGGTTTCCAGGCAGTAAACGTCAGTAGCAGACTTCAGTTATTGTGCTAACTTAATGTGCCCCATACATTTCCCAAATCCCCTCCAGTGGGGCAACATAACCTCCAGTTGGGGGACACACTACTGAGTAGTCCTTTCCTAGCCACATAAAAGAGTTAATGCTCCAGGGCATCTGGGTGGCTCAGTGGCTTAGGCGTCGACTTCAACACGGGTCATGATCTCACACTTCAGTGGGTGGGTTTGAGCCCTCATCTGGCTCTCTGCTGTCAGCGCGGAGCCCGCTTCAATCCTCTGTCTCCCTCTCTCTCTCTCTCTCTGCCCCTCCCCGGCTCTTACGTGCTCTCTCTCTCTCGAAAATAAATTTTAATAAACATAAAAAAAAAAAAAAAAGAGTGTGCTCCCTTTCATGGCCATTTTTACAGCAAGTAATTGAGGCCTTGAACCAATGCTCAATGGGGCTCTGTCCACACTTTGTCAGGTATCTGGATGGAAACAGAAAAACGAAACCACCTGCACATTTTATGCAACACGGATCAAAATGCCTACTTACTGTACATGGAAAATGGCTGGAAGGTTCAACTGTGATGGTAATGGTGTCATTGTTGAAAGAATTTTGATGGTTTATATAAATTGGGGGGCCAACTTAGAAACTGAAAAAAGATGACCTCCAAATTCTAAAGTAGTATCACATGATGGGGAATATAACAACAGGGCTATTTCTTATTCATTTCATGAAAACATAAGTTAAATATTTCACATTATGTGCTTAAGAGGAAAAGTGTATAATAAACAGATACAGGGATATTTTAATGTAGTCAATTAGAGCTATGTTAGAAGAATAGAAATGCTTTAATATATGAAAATATTAATTTTCCCTGAGAGGCATGCTAGAAAGATTTCAGCCATAAAAACAGGAAAGAGCTCTTCCTATGGGGCTTCACTGAAACCCAAAGAAAGGTGCTCTCTGAGTCAAGTGACACACATGGAAATATAGAGAAGAGTTAAATCGAGCATTCCCAGAAGAGGAATGTAATAAATAAAAGAGAATGAGGACATCACATTAACTATAGATTGTAGAGGATTCAAACTTTATGTTTTAAGAGAAATGACCAGTCTTTATTGCATTCAGAATGTCTGCCTTTTATGCTTATGATAAATAAAGCCTATAGTTTGTTGCTTTCCACAATGAAGTATTTTTAAAAACTCAGTTACTATCTGAGATCTACCTAGAAGAAAATGGTATGAATTAGGATGCCTAGGCCTGGGTGGATTGGATTATTGTTGCCAATTCTTCACCCTTCCCTTTATCCTTTTCCATGTGACTGCCTGTTTTGTGTGACTTTACAGTTAATCCCATCGAAAGCAGTGTTATTTCTCGGGCCCTGTTGATGTCGGCGTGGCCATGTGACTTGTTTTGACCAATGGGATGTACATGGATGTGAAGCAAGCAAAGGCTTGAAATTTGGAGATCTGCAGAGCAAAGCTGAACCAATCTTTCAGCCTGGAGCCAAGCCCAGCCATGAACAGTTGTGCCCCTGCAGACACGTGGGTGAGAAAGAGATGCTTATTGTTCTATGCCACCTGGTTTCTTGTTATGCAGCATTATTGTGGCAGTAGCTGACTAGGGTGGGACCTACAAGTCAAACTGAAACACAACAGAAAACTTGAGCAAAATTATACCCTCCCCCCCACCCCCCCAAATGTCATAGTATCCAAGCAGGATGTATCATTTTGGGGCTCTATGAATTCCATGTCACATAATTTCATCTGATATCATTCACTATTTTTGCTTTCAAATAACATACACAATACGTTTATATATGAATATAAAGTATTAACAGTGATGAGTTCTGAGTGGTGGGATTATAAGTGAGTTCACTTCCTACTTTGTGCATTTTGGTATTTTCAAAATGTCATATAAGAAACATTTATTCCTGTAAATAAAATCTTAAATGCTGCTTTAAGAGAATCTATTTATAATCTATTCAGCTATCAGACAGTCTCTTGCATTGCAGCCCTAAAGAAGTGCTGCATACAGATGACATTACTCAGAAATCAGGCCGATTCATTCATTCATTCATTCATTCATTCATTCATTCATTCATCCATTCATTCATTGTGTATTTCCCATGGGCCAAATACTGGGCTGAGTGCTTGGCAGGTGAAAGACCCATCTATTGGAATGATGTATTTTTTCCTTTCTCTATAATCCCTGTTTCCCCTCATCACCCACCTCATTTCAGGCACCTGAGATGACCAAAGCCTACCATGGGAAATCCAGAGGATGAGGGGGGCACCTGGCTCTCAGACAGGTGCTGACCTGGTCCCCACAGATCAAGGGGCAGGTGGGCTTGTTGTGGGGCTGGGGAGAGGAGAAGGCCTTGGCGAGGAGAAGTGGGAGGCTGGGGAAGGAGAACACCCCACTCAGAGTAGAGCTGTATTCCCTGGGTCAAGGGAGGGCCTAGCAGGAACCCCCAACAGCCCACAAAGAAAGAGGAAACTTCCATCTTGTTTTCAACCTTGCAAATGCCTGTGTGAACCAAGCCTCAGGTCCTGAGAGCATGAAGCCACCCAGCCAAAGTACTGTCCCCTCCCCTCATGTCTCCTGGCCTGACCTTCCATTGTGGGAGGGAAAGGGCAGTGAGTGAAGGCAGGGCAGGAGGGACCCTCCCCCCCCCCCCGCCCCCCCCCCCCCCCCCCCCCCCCGCCCCGGCCACTGTGTGTTCTCGCCCTAAGGAGCACGGGCAGGCGAAAAGTCATGGCCGGGCTCTCACAGGACTGGACACTCTGACAGCTGAAGAGAGATGTGTGTGCCACTTAAAGTGACTGGTGGAATATATATTATGCAAATGAGAAAACACAAAATCCAAAGGACTGCCAGGATTTTCATCCTGGTGAAGGAGAAGATTACCTGCATCAAATAAAGTTTAAAGGGACAGGGAAGCAAAAACAAAGCTATATTTGGATAATGTCACAAGTCCCGTTTGTTCAACAAGCTGGTTGCAGCAAGATGACGAATCAGACTCCTATCGCCTCTGCCTGGGCCACATAAGAGCATCGAGTCTGGGAATGATGGGGAGCAGGCAGAATAGGACGTCATGGAGGGGGTGGCTGGGCTGGTGTCCCCCATGCCTCCCTGTGTTGCCCTGGACAGTTGGTTGGGTGAGGCTAGAACCCCTCCCACATCTGAGTTTGGGGAATCCCAGAGTAGGGAGTTCCTTTGCTGCTTTTCTGGTGGAAGTGCCAGAGAAGTGGCCAGCCAAGGTTAGAAATGACGCTCTTGCTGCTGTCCCAGAGATCATCTGTAAGAATAGGAAAGGTGCTGGAGCTTATTTGGGCCAGAGGAGGAGAAAGAGAGCACCTGCCTCCACTGCGTGATGAATTTTCTGAGGACTCAGAGAGCCACCAGAGGTCTTCGCCTATCCCTCAACAGGCAAAACCATAGTTCACAGAAAAACATGTAATTGGCAAGACTGTATATCATATGCAAATATGTGGACCTCACTAATAATGAAATAAAACAAGTTAAAGCAATAATGAGTTGCTTTTTTAAAACCTATCAGAGCATACAGGGTTAAGTAAAGATGTAAAAGTTTGATAATATATGAAGTTGGTGAAGTTGTATGAATCAGGAACTCTTGAATTGTTTTGGTGAGAATATGAACAGATGCAACATTTTGGAAGGACAATTTGGTGAAATTTATGAAGACGAATAAACTGAAAATGTTAACCCAGAAATTAGTTCCACTTAAAATTTTTTTCTAAATTATATTTGCCTATGTTTGCAAAAATACAAGTACAAGGATGTTGATTGTATCATACATAGCTTATGATGGCAACCACCGCAAAAACAAAGGTAATATCACAAACTCAATTAATATACATCTGATAATAAGTTGCGGTATGCACCAATCATGCCACCAGTAAAAAGAATAAAATGGATATAGCTATTTTGAAATATAAAGATAAGTAAGTACATTAAGCAAAATGCAAAGTACAAGGCAATACTAGTAATATATTCCTATTCGTGTTTTTTTCAAAAGGGTGTGTGTGTGTGTGTGTGTGTGTGTGTGTGTAGAGCATATTATATGTACAGGGAAGTTCTGGAAGGATACCCAAGAAATGATTGAAGATGCCTTCTTTGGAAATTATGACAAGTTCTGAAAGAGCACTGGGATTCACTTTCCATCAGTGAACACAGGGAAATGTTAGCAAGTCTTAGACCAAGGGACTCAACTGATGTCAGGGACTATGAAACTGGAAGACAGAATTCCGAAGAGGGAAGCCTTCCAGAAAAGGTCAGTCACTGATGTAGGGAACAAATGGAGTCACCTGATGGGCAAGGGCAAGATAGTAAGGATGGAGGGTAAGTGGGAAGAGGTAGGAATACAGTGTTCTCAAGGGCAGATTTGCAGATATTAAGCACGAAGAGCCAGTGATGGTAGGTGTCCAAATTCAGTGACACCCTAAGACACACCGTGAGAGGAGAGTTTCTCCTCCTAAGGTTTATCTCAGGGATTTGCTATGGGTAAGGGACCTAAAAGGCTTTGGCATGTAAATAGAAGAGATGGCATGGACATTCCTGTTTCCCAGGAAGGGTTTTCAGGTGGAGGCGTTAGAAAGAGTGTGGATATCTGAATCCACACTCAACTGAATTGGTAAGTCTTTTGCCTCTGATTCTGAATCTGGGTTTGAAGACAATACTATATGGCAGTTGTGTGTGTTCAGTCATGAGGTACCACGCTAGGTTTCATAAGCAACTCGAAAATGACAAAGGGGGGAAGGAAACCAGAGAATGAGGACAGGAACGATAGATGAATCTCATTTGAACTCTGTTCATAGCATCATTGGTTTTTTTTTTTTTTTAACTTGAAAGGCCGATTTTATTTTTTCCAAGTTTTTTGAGGAATAATGGGCAAATATAATTGTTTGTATTTAAAGTGCACAGTGTGGTGATTTGATACACATTTTCATTGTGGAACGATTACCAACATCAAGATAATTAACACATTCATCACCTCACATAACTAATCTTTTGTGTATGTGAGTGTGACAATGCTTAAGATCCGCTCAGAGCAAATTTCAAGTATACGATGTTGTATCATTAACGATAGTCACAGTGCTATATGTTAGATCCTCAGAATGTATTCTTAAACCTGAAAGTTTGTACCTTTTGACCCACATCTTCCCATCCCCCCAACTCCAAGTCCCTGGCAACTACCATTCTATTCTTCGTTTTTATGAAATTGGCTTTTAAAAACAAGAGATTCCACGTATAAGCGGTAACATACAGTTTTTGTCTTTCTCAGCCTGGCTTATTTCGCTTAACATAATGAACCTTCTGGTTCATATGTCATGGCATCACCGACACCCAGTTACAGAACAAACCTCTTTTCAAAAATGTACAACTAGTAAAATTTTCTTATAATTTCTGGTTATTCTTTTAAAGAAGAAAGCGAGTAAGGGAAAAAATGAAGAGAATTTGTGGTGAGGCACAACTTTACAGTATAACAAAAACATCCTGTTCTTTATTTTTCTCACCAGTTAACCTGTCTTGCTAGTTGTGTCTTTAACAATAGCACCCAGAGAGGCATGTGGGTGACTCTGTTGGTGAAGCGACTGACTCTGGATTTCAACTCGGGTCATGATCTCACTGTTCACAGACTGAGCCCTGGGGGGGACTCTGCCCTGAGAGCACAGAGCCTGCCTGGGATTCTCTCCCTCCCAACCTCTCTGCCCCTCCCTGCTCATGCACACGCATGCGTGCTCTCTCTCTCGCTCTCGCTCTCGCTCTCTCTCTCTCTCAAATAAATAAACATAAAAAAACATTTGCTATAAAAAAATTATTTTCGAATAAAAACAGTGCCCAGAGCTAAAGACACAAAGTAGAAGTCGGGGAAATGGAAGCGGGTGCTTCACGCCCACCATTGACTTCTGTCTGAGTTTCATCACTTGGGCAAGCACCTTAGATGCTTAGGTGACGCTGATGCATCGCTATTGTCATGATGCTGGCGATAAGAATGCTGTAATGACATGTTAATGATACTCAAGGAAGAAGACTATAATGGCGCTGATGAAGACGGTAGGTTCTACGACCAACACCCAGCATTATTATTATAACCAGGAGAGCCTCACTGTTGCCTGGTACAAAATAAGCACTCAAGTAATTTCTAAACCAATTCAAACATTTCTATGCAGCAAAATTCATTTTTTTTTTTTTTTGGTGTACAGTTTTATGAGTTTTTGTGCACGCATGGATTCTTGGAACCACCTCCACAGACAAGATCCTGAAAAATTTTCATATCCTGAAGAATACTTCGAAGCTGCCCCTTTGTGTTCCGACCCTCCCGCCGCCCTGAGCCCCTGGCAACCTCTTACCTGTTCACTGTTCCTACGCTTTTGCCTTTTCCAAAATGTCACACAAATGGAAGTATACAGCAGGTACCCATTTGAGGCTGAGATCTTTCACTGAATATAATACATAAATTTTTTTTTATTTTTTAAAGAATGTTTATTTCTGCTGAATATAAAATAAAAGAATACAGGAAAGACTCAGTTACTGTAGAACTTCCATGGATTGTGTCTTGACATCTTAAAAGAAATGGAGAAGTCACTCAGACACTGCTGAAACACTGTTTTCCTTCCTATGTAGCAAGAACTCCGTCTATTTAAAGCATATGTATTCTAATTTGCCTTTTCTATTTCGGGCATGTTCAAATACACGTCCTCTAGAGGCATGATGGAAGAAAACTCACCTCCCTACAGACTTCCCTTAATCTCTGCATGTGGACACATAATTACTGAGTTTTTAATTAAATTTTTTAGTTAGCTGGGCACTTGAACTTATTCCATTGCTGGTGAGATAATCCTTAGCAGTGCATTTCCTCATTCCCTGGAAAACTGCTGACCTTCCAAGCTGTCATAGGCTTATTCAGCACAGGCTGTGCAGCACAGCACAGCACAATTATGTGCAACGCAGAATTGAGTTGGATCTATAAGAGGTGAGAAGAGCCAAGGCTTGCATTTTCCTGCCTGAGGGGCATTTCCAGCTTCTACGGATGTGCTCCCACTTCCATTATAAGCAATACGTTCTTTTTTGCTGCTGAGTGCTGCTCTTTCATATGATGGGAACCATTATTTAGGGAGGGAATTAATAATGTGTTTTGGAATTCCCATTGAGATGAACATATTTAGCAGAGATAGAGTTCGGTACCTGCTGAGTAATTAAAAGCAGCAACCTCCCTTTCCAACTATCCTCGCATACACACATGCACACACACATTCACACTCGTATGTGTTGTGGGGGGTGGGAGCGGTGGCTTTCGGGAATAATCTATATTGCAGACTGGTTTGCTGTTGTGTTTTTAATGATACATTGCCAAGAAGAAGCAGATATGTTGTGGGATGTATAAGGTGGAATAGAGCCTAGAGAATGGCTATATGAAAACTTGCTTGATTTCTTCAAATGGTTAATATCAGGCCATTTTAATTGATCTTTTCCAATGAACTCTGTACTTCCTAGGGTTTTCTTTAAAATGTGTTATAATTACATATGGATTTATTTTCCATTTTAATTTTTGACTGCATTTCCTTTGAGGTTGGCTGTTCTATGTTTGTTTAAAACTTCATGTTTAAAATTAAGTTGGTGAACAAGAAACAGAGTAGTTCAATAACCAAGCACAGCATTGAAATATTTCTATTCTTTTAAAGTTTATTTATTTGGAGAGAGAAAGAGAGAGAGAGAGAGAGAGAGAGAGAGAGAGAGAAGGAGTGTGCACACACATGAGCAGAAGAGGGACACACAGAGAGGGAAAGAGACACCCAAGCCGGCTCCACACTGTCAGCATGGAGCCTGATGTGGGGCTAGAACTCACGAACCTGTGAGATCATGACCTGAGCTGAAATGAAGAATTGGACGCTTAACCAACGGAGCCACCCAGGCACCCCCTGAAATACTTCTATTTATATCACCACTATTGTGCTGATCAGACTGGGAGACACTTCACTGGTTTGTCTTTCACACTGGAGAAAGATAAAGTACTATATTAAAGACTAAAAAATTAGGGGACCATTGTTTATATATAGTTCATTGGGAAAATCAAATTGACTACATTTCTTCTGGCTGGGTTACCCTCTTTTGAATTCAGGAATGCCATAATGAAAAATCTCTTTTGAATTGTATACGATTGGCTGTCATCCAAACAGTAGTAAATGCTTTTTCTTTGTACTCTCATTACACCTTGAACATACTCTTATAATTATTGGCTGAATGCATCTGTCTTTCCTTCAGGTGTCTCAGAGGACTTCAATAACAGGAAATTTTTCTTTGTACATATGAAGTCTCAATAAACATATATATTTAAATGTTTATTTACTTTTGAGAGAGAGAGAGACAGAGAATGCTCGCAAGCAGGGGAGGGCAGAGAAAGACAGAGAGAAAGAGAACCCCAAGCAGGCTCTACACTGACAGTGAGGGGCTCAAACCCACAAACCGTGAGATCATGACACGAGCCAAAATCAAGAGTTGGATGCTTAACTGACTGAGCCACCCAGGTGCCCCCTCAATAAATATTTTTAAATAAATATTTACATACTGAGAATTATAGTTTTTCCATTGTTTCTAGATCTAAAAGCCAATATACTATGTCTTTGGAAATGAAGGGTTTGGAGATCTAATTTTCCATAAAAATAAGTCAGTCATTTTCCAAGTCATTCCTCCCTATATTGTAAGAATATCTGAGAAGACTCATCAAGTATTTTCTGCCCTAGGTGCTGTTTACTGCCACTCTTCTACCAAAGGGCTGTCCTAACATCAGCTTCTGAACTTTTATCGTTCACACCCTATGCTCTGCCACCCATGCCTCTGTTGCCTCTCTGGAGGAATGCTGCTATGAGTAGGGTAGTGTTGTTTATTCCATCCCAAAGGTGGAAAAATTAAGGTGACAAAGTGGTACTGCCTTCCCTTCAGCCCTTACTGAATAAAGCCATGATTGTTCCTCACAGAGATGGAGAGTATTCCCCTCACCTCGGTAACATGTCACACTTTATCATCTGGACTTTTAAACACATTGCCTAGTTTCACAATGTCACTTATGAAAAACTACTGCAAACTTCTACTTTTGGCCATGATACAATATCAATGACCAGAGATAACTTTCTCCCACCAACAACTTGAAAATTGGACAAAATATGTAACACAACTGTGTTCAGACATTAGAAAAGAAGCAGCATAATGTTGTCATCCTTGAGAGAAGAAACACAAGCCCTACATGTCTCAGCTTTCACCCAGAGGCAAATTTCAGACTGGGAAGGGAACTCCCCACCCCAAAACACCGATAGCCTTACAGAGTTGAATGTAGAGATCAGTGTTCAGGGAAGCTGTGATGGCTGGAAGTTGTGGGTCAGAGTTTTGGAAAAAAGGGGACTGCACATAAGAAGATTTCCAGGAATCTGTATGGGGGTCCTTTTGGGTCACTGCTAAGTGCTAAGCCACACTTGTAGCACATGAAACTACCAGGCAAAGAAAGCCACGGTGTTACAAGCAGGACAATTCCCAGATTTCACTCAGGACAGGGAGATGTTTCAACCATCCAGGCAAATTGAAGATTCCTCAGTGATCACTCCACATCTGGTGGCAATCTTGGAGTGATGATGTCTTAGTAGTAGAGCTGGACTATCTCTTGAATGAAGGTTACACTAGCACCATTCTAGCAAAGCTTAAAACAGGTTGTTTTTGATCCAAGGGATCAAAGTAGTCTACTATCTAAAAACAAAGACCATTGATCTTTAACTGAAGGCAACAAACTCCAGATACTCAACACCTCATAATGGCAAAGTCCTGCATCTAATAAAAAACTACTAGATAGTCAGAGAAGCAGGAAATGTGGTCCATGACAAGGAGAAAAGTTGTCAAGAGAAATAGAGACCAAACTAATGAAATGAGTAGATCAGATTGTTAGAACAGGAATGATAACTATGTAAAATATGTAAAGGAAAACATAACATAATGAGAAGAGAGGGGAAAGACTAAAAATGGAACTTCCAGAGATTGAAAATAAAATATCTGAAATGAAACTTTCACAGGATAGGATTAAGAGCAGATTAGACACTGAAGAAGAAAAGATTAATGAGACTGAAGACAGCAATAAAATCACCCAGCATGAAATAGAGAAAAACAATGGGAATAAAATAAACAGAGCCTTAGTGACCTATGAGACAATATTAAAGAGACTGGTATTCTTATAATTGGATTTCAAGTAGGTATTACAGTTGAATGAGGGATAGAAAAAAATGATTGAAGACATGATGCCTAAAAAATTTCCAAATTTGATAAAAACTGTAAATCCCCAAATCCAAGAAGCTCAATAAATCTAAACAAGGATAAACACACACATATCCACACTTCCATATACTCAAGCCCCCATCAAATCATAAATTTCTGAAAATTGGTTACAAGATAAGAAAGACAACGGATTTTTCAGCAAAAACTATATAAGCCACCTTTAAAGTGCCAAAAGAAAATTATATTAACCTAGAATTATATAACCAGCAAAAAATTCTTCAAAAATTAAGGTACAAAGAAATTTTGTCAGAGACAAAACGTGAGAAACTTAGTGGTCCGCACACTTTCCTTACAAGGAATGTTGAAGAAAATTTTTCAGGTGGAAGGAAAATGATACTAATACATAAAAGCTAATTTTTACATAAACATAAAAATTAATTTTTCTACTTAAAAGGTGAGCATTCTTAAAATGGATAAATAATAAGACTCAATTGTATGGTACATACAGGAAGCACAGTTTAATTATAAAGACATACATTAAAAGTAAAAGGATGAGAAAATATACACTATGCAAATACTACATATAAGAAAGCTGGCATGGATATGTTAATATCAGACAACGTTGACTTCAGAAAGAAGACTGTCAGGGATAAGGTTGGTTATTTCATAACAATAAAGGAGAAAATTCATCCAGAAGACAAAATAATAATAAATATGTATAAGCCCAATAACACAGTTCCAAAGTACCTGAATCAAAAATGAAGAGGAATAAAGTAACACTGTCAACCAACTTGACCTAATTGACTTTTATAGAATATTCCACTCAAATCAACATTCTTTTCATGTATACATGAAAGATTCACCAAAATAAACCATATTCTGGGCCATAAAAACAAGTCTCAATAAATTGAAAAGGATTGAAATATTATAGATCATATGCTCTGACCATAGAGAAATTAAGGTAGGAAGAAGTAAGAGAAAGATTTCTGATATGTGCTTAAGTATTTGGAACTACGCATCAAATTTGCAAGTAATCCATGGATCAGAGAAGTTACAAAGGCAACTATAAATTATTTCAAACTGAATGAAAGGAAAAACAAAGCATATTAAAAGTTGTGGATACAGCTCAAATAGAGATCAGAGGAAAATCCATAGTTTTAAATGTTACAGTAGAAAAATGAAAGGTCTCAAATCAATTATCTAAGATTCCACTTTAAGAAGCTAGAAAAAAAGGGCAGAAATTAAATCAAAGTAAATAAGAAGGAAATAATAAAACAGCAGAAATCAATGAAATAGAAAATAGAGAAATAATTGAGAACATTTTAAAGGATAACAAATCCTTATTTTACGGGAAAAAAACAAGTAAATAAACAAGGCTGTTGCCAGACCATTAAGAAAATAGAAAGAAGATGCAAAATTGTCAATACCGGGAGTGAAAAGAGTGGTATCTTTACAGATTTTATTGATATCAAAAGGGCAATAAAGGAAACTTTAAAAATGTATGCCAATAAAGAAAAAACCTTAAATGAAATGGACAAATTTCTTGAAAGATGCACATTACCAGCACTGACTCAAGAAAAGAATAGAAAATTGAACAGTGCCATAGCTATTAATGAAATTAAATTCATACTTAAAATCTTTCCCACAAAGAAGACTCCAGGCTCAGATTGCTTCACCACCAAATTCCAACAAATATTTTAGAAACAAGTCATACAAATTTTACACAATACTTCCAAATAATGGGAGAGAGGGAACATTCTGAAACTCATTTTATGAATCCTGAATAACTTCGATTCCAAAACCAAAGAAAATACAAGAAGAAAAATACACTACAGACCAATATTACTCATGAACAGACACAATAATAAGTAACAAAAACCTAGCAAATAAAATCCAGCTGTGTTTGTGTGTCTATGTGTGTGTGTACCAAGTATGACCAAGTATGGCTCACCTTATGATTGAAAGGTTGATTTAATATTTGAAAATCAATGTAACTTACAACATTAATAAAATAAAGGAGAAATACATATAATTATTTCAAGAGATGCAGAAAAGGCACTCGGCAAAATTCAACACCATGTCATTGTTAAAAAAAGAAAAGCCTCTCAGTAAATTAGGAAAATAAAAAGCTTTCTGATAAAGGGTATTTATTAAAAAAAACTATCACTGATGAGCACTGGATGTTGTGTGTAAGTGATAAATCACTAAATTCTACACCTGAAACTAATATTAAACTGTATGCTAACTAACTGGAACTTAAAACTTGAAAAAAGAAAAAACTATCAGTAACTATGCTTTCCCCATAGGATCAGAAATAAGGTAAGCATGCCTACTGTCATAATGATTTCTATTCATTGTGTATTAGGGCTTCTAGCCTATGCAACAAAGCAAAGAAAAAAAATGAAAGGAATACAAATGTGAAAAGAAAAATTAAAACAGTTTTAATTCACATATGAAATAATTACATACATAGAAATTCCCATGGAATGTACTAAAAAGCTAGAAGAACTAAAATGTGAGCTTAGCAAGGTCATAGGAGATGCAAAGCCAATACGCAAAATATAATTGCATTTAATATATTAGCAATGACAGTTAGATACTGAAATTTTAAAAAGGCATTTACAATGGCATCCCCGAACGCGAAATACATAGCGGTAAGTTTTATAAAATATGTCTAAGATCAGTAGAGTGCAAACTACAAAACTGAGAGCAATTAAAGAAGACCTCAGTAAATTCAGAGATATGCCATGTTTATGAATCAGAAGACTTAATATTGTTCAGATGTCAGTTCTCCCACATTGATCTACGGATTCAACACAATCTTTTTAGGTAGCATTTGCTTTCGCTTTAGGTAGGGAAGTTTTCCTTTTGAGATGGTTCATCCATGTGTTCTCCTGAGCTGAATGCCAGTGCTGAGCTCAGAGTCTCTGGAGTTTTGCTGCATGTAGAACATGATATATTTTTTACTCGTTCTTCCATTAAATTTGGTATCTTGGAAATATGCTTCAGCGGATGGAATATTTTCTCTGGTAGCACAGGTGATAATATGTTGGAAGCATTTAAATTTTGTAAGATGTTCTGGTTTTAAATTATTTCTCCACAGAAACCATTCAAGAAATAAAAAAGTGTGAGTGAACTAGTAATAAGTGTTCTCCTTTTCATAAAACAAGTCCAATAACTGGGGTCTCAATTGGCAGTGGTTAAGTTCATAGTGATTTAAGACCAAGGATATTGTCAATTACGTTTTCTTATTCTTTATTACCTTACTTCTTAAAGGGCAGTCCATGGGCCAAGAAAAGGGACAACCCCAGGATGTATTTTAGAAATGCAGAAGCTTAGACCCCACCAGGATAGATTTAATGAGAATCTGCATGTTAACATGATTCATAGGATGATTCCCGTGTAAATTAAAATGCTCGAAGTGCTACGCACTTATTCTCCTTTACAAAACCCCCAGCTAACCTGAGCTGGCACATTTTATCCTAGAGAGGAAAGAAATAGGAGGGATACCACCAATATTATAATCTCGCTGGGACAGCTGTTCTCCTCAAACTTAATACATGAAATCTCTAATAACCTTGATTCACTATATTCTCTGACAAGATTTTTTTTTTTAGTGTTTTTATTTATTTTTGAGACAGAGACAGAACATGAGCAGGGGAGGGGCAGAGAGAGAGGGAGACACAATCCAAAGCAAGCTCCAGGCTCTGAGCTCTCAGCACAGACCCCGATGTGGGGCTCGAACCCACGAACCATGAGATCATGACCTGAGCTGAAGTCGGACGCTCAACTGACTGAGCCACCCAGGCATCCCTCTCTGACAAGATTTTGAATTGAAAAGCTAAACACAAATACTTAGATTGCTTCATGCAACAGAAAATGAGAATTATGAAGTGCTTTAATCTGTCAAGTACTGTAGGAATTAAAATGAGAAACACTTTAGTAGATTCCCCAAGATTGTTGGTGTGGGTGGGGTTTCTAAAAACCCATGGAGAAATACATTGAAAGGATAATGTCAATGACTTCAAAAATCACTTGTGAATTTTTCTGAAAAATATGTGCCAAGTAACCAAAAAATACAAGGTCTATTAGAGCAGACTTCTAATTAGCAATCAGCCATTGCCTAATCTTTATGGATTTGTCAGTTTTGGTTGCTACTTAATCAGCTGAAAGATGCTACTTTATATACAAAATAACACAGTTTCCAAGCACTTCTAAAAGTGTTTACCTTCATTCAGGAATCAAACATTTACTGAGCACCTACTGTTTGCCAGGTATGCTAGGCTCGGACACAAGGCTGGTTATAACAC
Source organism: Neofelis nebulosa (assembly GCF_028018385.1). Lineage (NCBI taxonomy): Eukaryota > Metazoa > Chordata > Mammalia > Carnivora > Felidae > Neofelis > Neofelis nebulosa. The sequence continues at coordinate 122,222,481 of NC_080787.1, forward strand.
ATTTCCTCCCTTTGTGGAGTTAGAAATGTAATACTTTAGTATATTAATGTAACATAACCCAGAGTCATAGAGCCATAAGAATAGAGAGGAAGGAGAGATTCATCCTGCTTTGGGGTTTAGGGAATACTTTGCAGCGGAGGTGACGTTTGAGATAGGCTTTTAAGGGCTGACTAAATGCTGTGGGCTTCATAATTTCTCTTGATTCACCTGTGGGCTTTAGATTTATTTTTAATTTTTAAAAAAATTTGAACTTCTTTATGGATAAAGTATAACAAAGAGCTAAACAAAGGCAAAATGAGATTAAAAAAGAGTTGGCCGACTGTAGTTTAGCAGATTATTAAACATCAAAGGTAGAGATGTAAAGCTTTGAGTCAATGGAATAATCTAATTATATATTATGTGGTGATGTCTCCTCTTTTTTTATTATTGTAGTAAGAACACTTAACGTGAGATCTACCCTCTTAACACATTTTTAAGTGTACAATACAGCATTGTTAACTATAGGCACAATATTGTACAGTGGAAGTCTAGAATTTACTCATTTTGCAAAACTAAAACTTTATACAAGTTGTATGGCAACTCCCCATTTTCCTCCCCCCCCTCCCCCGACCCTGGCAACTACCATTCTACTTTGTTTCTATGAATTTACCTATTTTAGCTACCTCATATAAATGGAATCATGAAAAAAAAAAGATTTTAAACATAAAAATTATTCTCAAATAATGTATCATAGAACTTTCACAAGTATTATATTTTGGATTTGACTATATATGTAATTTAAAATTATATATGCTTCAATGAGGTCTGTATATAGAATCAGGACATAGATGATGAAAACAGTTTTATGATTTGCTTCCTAATTTAGAAAGAAACCATTAAAAACATTTTTCGTGTACATCTTAGGTAGCAGTTCACTCACATTCATTCATCCATCCATTCGTTCTTTCATTTATTCCTTGATTATCTATTCAGTGCCTATAGTGTACCAGGTACTGTACTAAATGCCAGTGTTATGAAATGGGGATAAAACACAGTCCCCACTTTCAGGAAGTTAAGAGCTGGGAAGGAAGGAAGTGCCATAATGCGTTGGGTGCTGTGACTGAGGCATTGAGGGGTCCAAGAGCTAAGGAAAATTTCTACCTTGAGGAGGCAGTGTTTAGGAGGGGCTCGAAAAAGGAGATACAACATGAGTTGACTTGAAAAAAGCTTTGGCGAGGGGTCAAAGATGAAGGAAGGTGATTGTGTTTTTCAAAAACCATATATTGTTAAAGTCCATTCATGTGAAATACTATGTATGTGTGTGGAGGGGGTGTGTGAAGGGCTTTATAGGTGTAAAGAGATTCATTGCAAGGATGGCCATCAAAATGTTAATGGCGTTCTTTCATGGGGTTGGCCAAGGGAAAAGAGTAGACCCAGAAGTAAAACATTTCTCCTTTTAAAGGCAGGTGAGGGGCGCCTGGGTGGCGCAGTCGGTTAAGCGTCCGACTTCAGCCAGGTCACGATCTCGCGGTCCGTGAGTTCGAGCCCCGCGTCAGGCTCTGGGCTGATGGCTCGGAGCCTGGAGCCTGTTTCCGATTCTGTGTCTCCCTCTCTCTCTGCCCCTCCCCCGTTCATGCTCTGTCTCTCTCTGTCCCAAAAATAAATAAAAAAAAAAAAAAAAAAAAAAAAAAAAAAAAACGTTGAAAAAAATAAAGGCAGGTGAATTTCCTTTTGTTCCTTAACAGTTCTATTCCATTTTAAAGCATTCCAAATATTACTTTTCTTGATTCTCATGCCGACCTCATGAGTCTGTGGGCATAAGCATTATTACGGATTTTTCAGATGAAAGAACCGAGGTGCCTAGACTCTAGTGCCTTACACAAAGTAAGGCCTCATCGATAATAAATGAAAAATGAATGCACAGTCTCCTGAAATTCAACCTAGATTGTCCTGTAAGAGTTGTCCCTGACTGGTAGTTAGCAGAATCTTCACAAGCTGGTTCTAACAATATTCTATGGGGGAAAAGCAAGATAGAGTGTGAAATAATACATGAATGTGCTTTTTAGAATGTCAAGACCACTTTACATACATTAGAGCGATCCTATAAAATAGCTTATTATTAACCATGTTTTACAGAAGAGGAAAGGGAGGCTCAGAGAGGCTAAGTGACTGGCCTACAGGATGCAAAGGAAGGGTGTGGCAAAGTGGAACTCCATCTTCTCACACTCTTTCTACATTGATCACACTCAGATACAGCACCAACAGGACCCAGTCCTTGGGAGTAACTACCCATTTAGGATGAATAAATTTCAGGGTGTAGTTTTGCCTTCTTTCTTAGGATTTCCTCTCCTTTAGGCTTCACTCTTCTCCTGCAGATCTTTAGATTACATGCTCATTTACATCCTGAAGCGTGCTAATTGCTTTTTCCCTCTCTCATTTCTTTTACAAGTTTGTTGAGGACTAGACTGCATCTCACACATCATTGCACCCAACAGGATGTCCTGCAAATACAAAGTGCCCTAAAGAGGGCTATTAAGTGAACAACCGAATGGAAGAATGAATGGGAGAATGAAAACTGTTGTAATATGCCTAAGATCACACAGAGAGAACAGAGTGAAGCAAAAGCCGAATTAAGGCTCTTGTCTGCAGATCTGAAGACGGCAAACCCAGTGCTGCTCAGCTTAATAGCAAAATCTTGAGATGAAAAAGTCCTAACAAGCGGCACCAGAGAACCAGATTTAGACCTCTTGCCTGTCTTTTGTTTTGTGGATGACCTGGTTGATTTCCATATTTGAAATTCCATTTCCATATCAAATTGAAGGCTGATGAAAATTTGAATCCAAGCATTCAAAAGAAAAAAAAAGGCACCGTACCAGGAAATGTGATGTTGGTGCCATTATCCAGTCCTAGAGGTCTGTCCCCGAGAAGTTGTCATCATGTATGTGCATGTTGGGACCATCCAGCCTTGGATGGACAACTGGGTTCCAGCCTCAGCTCTACCATCCAATGTCAATCAGACCTTATGTAATCTAGTGAAATTTCCAGACTTCAGTGTTCTCCATAGCTGACCAATGATGTTTGTGTGGGGTGTGGGTTGTGTTAGATGGCCAATAGGGCTTTTAAAATTTTATTTTACCATGCATAACCACCATTCTCTTTTCAATTGCTCAAAGAACATTTCTTTTTCAGATTTCCCAGGCAGTTATGGTGGTGGGCTTGTGGAGATCCAAGATCCGAGAACAAAGAAAGTGCTCAGAGAAATAATGCTAGAATAATGCCTCCTGCCCAGAGTGCTGGAACTTAAAATATTTATTCAACAAATGTATACTGAATGCCTCTGGTGTGCTAGGCCCTGGGGGTATGGGATGAACAAAACAGGTTTGCATGAAAAGTTATCATATATTAGTGATAAGCCCCCCTTGTTTAAGGAAGGACAGCGTCTAGAGCAGGAGAAACTGAAAGAAGTCAGTGTGATTGGTTGGGGACAGTGATGAGGAGGGGCATGTAGGATGGGGCTGAGAGACCTGATTGCAGCTCAAAGGACAAGTAAGTACAGTCTGAAGCTGTTCTTGGGGTTTAGCAACATTGCAGACCTTGAGTAAGGTCCTTCTGGAGGAATGGTGGGGTGGTAGCCCCAACAGAGCGGGTGGAAGATGGTCCAGGAGATGAAGCCACAGAGGTAGTGAGAATGTGCACCATTCTGAGAAATCTGGTTATGAAAAGGAGGAGAGAGAGAGAAAAAAACATAGATGGGGGGGGGGGGTGTGCAGACCTGGTTGATTTGTTTGTTTGTTTGTTTTTAATGAGAGAAGACAGAATGGGCAGGCAGAAGTTGAAGACACAGGAAGGAGAAGGGATGGGACTCTTGCTTGTTGAGATACAGGATATGAAACACCTGTAGAGTTTACCTTAGATGAAAGGGCACACTCTTCTATTGTAAAACCTGGCCAGATGAAGGGGAGGGGAGGAGGTTCTGACGTTTTCCTAGCATACCCAGGAGAAATGGGTTCCCTAGATGCCAGTGAAGAACTGCATGGTCTGCAATGAAACATCAAACCAACCAAGAAGTGTGAGATTATGCCAGAGAGTCTCTGAGTCCACACTGCAAGGAATGTTGGGAAATAGCTATGTGATACTCTGAGAAGCTGCAATCTTGGTTGACATAGTTTTTCTTCTGCAGAACATATAATGTTTTGTTAGTTATCAGTCTCCACTAGTCTGGAGACTAATACATGGTGGACAGAGAATTTGCAGTAGGTTCTGTAGTAAGATGTGGTTACTGATGATCTAGTCTCAAGCCAAGAGAACTGTCAAAACTCAGGTAACTTGTAATAGAGGCCTTCAGTGTAGAGATTACAGGTCTATATCCTGTGATGAGTTGAAGAAAGTACTGAGTTTCAAAGATCATCTTTCTGCAAATTTCCCCATTTCCACTGGATGCTCCTACCCCCACCCCATTTTCCCTTTCTCAGAGATGCTCTTTCCTGTTCCCTTTGGATACAGGTCTCTGTTGGGTCCTACTTTTCCAGATCCTTGGGCTAATAACTTTGATATCAGTTCATCTTATTCTTAGATCTAGCCCAGTCTGTGCTAAGATATTCAATGATTTTCAGCGAACTGAGTAATCCTGTCTGCCGTTAATATTAGTTATAAAATAGTAGGGAGGCAAACTTTTCTTTGTCATCAGAAACCTTCTAAAGGATATCACAAAGCTTTGGTGACATCTACATCTCTTATAGAGTATGTGTTTTCCGTAGTGATTCAGTGACCAAGAATGAATTGGTAGCAGCCATTCCTCAATAGCTGGGTGACGGTGAAGATCATCTCTGACCAGTCCTTGGAAGGCCACAAGGGTCTTCCAAATGTTTTCTTAACTCTCTCCACTGACTCCTTAAATCTGGATTTTATTAGATTTGTCAGGGACTGGATATGAAATTCTGCACCAGGCACACAGTTAATATAATTTCTTTTACTTAGGATTCTGCGGTCTGTCCAATCGGGTTATCAATTCTCTTTTTCAAGATTTGGTATTAACAATGGAAAGAGAAAATTCAGATGTCCTCCTTCTCTGAGTGATTCACACTGTGTTTACCAAAGGAAACAATTAGTTTTTTCATTTCCTTTGACAAACTTCTGAATATTTTGACAACAGTTTCCTCAGTAGGACACCAAAATTACATGAATGACTGAATACAATTCACAATCACTGAATATATACTAGGTGCCATGGATTTTAATATAATATATGTTGGCACAGACTCAAAAGGATTAGTACTAGGACTGAGCACCAAATTTAGGTTTCTTCCATGGTATAGTAATTAACAAATGACAGTGAAAGTTTGGCCACCTGTATATTCCAGTCTCTATGCTGCTTTCATTTTCATTGTACAAGACACATTGGCTTTTTTACCGTGCAATTTATTATTACTATCTTAAACCACAGTCTTCCCAGTGGTTTCTTCTTTTTTTCCCCAGTTGTTTCTGCTTATAATCACAGAAGAAAAACAAATATCTGTAAATATAAATATGAAATATCTGTATCATCAGACTACATTTAAATTTAAATCCTTAAAATTTTTGTAAGCATTAGGAATTTCAAAAGAGTTCAGATATTTCCTTCTATGCTTCCCCCTCCTCAACTCACTTTTTAAATCAAAGTATAATTTATGAATTGTAAAATTCACCCATGTTAAGGGCAGAGTTTAAGTCTTTATGTTTTAACAAAAATGAAAATAAGTTAAAAAATAAAAACACTTATTAACCTTTTTTAATTGCACAAAACATAAGTGTGGAATAAATTGAGAAAGCTGTCTGTATTCCTCCAAAAACTTTAACCTTGGATTGATTAATAGGAATACTGCTTCCTACTTTCCAGGATCAACTAATTCCTGGGTTATAGAAATGAATTTGGGGTAAAGAAAAATATTAAATATTGCTTACTTTATTTTGTGAAATAAACACAACTCCAATATCAAATTGACACGGACAAGGTACCGTAGTCAATCTTACTTAGTGATTTATATGTGAACATTTATAAACAAAAGATGAAATAGAATTCAGTAGTATGTAAGATAATATCCTATCATGTACAATGGAGTTTATTTTAGGAATACAATGGCAGTTAAATCTAATATTAGGAAACTTACTGATATAATATTAATGAATAAGTTAAAAATGGACTATGTTAATCTCAAAGTAGGTTCTATAAGTATTTTAAAGAATCCTCTCATTTTTTAAATAAAACAAACCTCTTTATGATGTAAAAATGGGAAAAGCATTCCCTGAATTGATAAAGCATATCAATTTGAAATCAACAACCTTGAACCTATTTAGTTCTGAAACTCAATCACATTCCCTTTAAAATCAGAAATATGTTAGGTGATCTTTTATCATCATCATTATTATTTAATAAGTATAGCATTTCTGGTCTGTGCTATAGGATATAAAACTGGATTAATAGAAAGATATATTAGAAAGGAAGTGTCAACATGATTATTTTTTGACGACATTATCATTTGCTTATTATGCATCATTGTACATAGACAATTCAAAAGACTTGGCAGAAAAATTCTAGAAACTAATCATAAAGTTCATTGAAATGGCAGGATACATGATAATTACACCAAGAATCAACCTTTAAGTCAGAAATGAGTTTAAATATAGCAAAAAAAGAAGTGGCACTCACAACTGCAACCAATATTTAAACTACACACCAGAAAATGATTAGTTGTAAGATTCATAATGTTCATAAAATAACCCCAAAGAAACAGTCTAGGAGAAGAACCAATTGTTCCAGTAATGAGCCCTAGGAGGGGAGTGGGTGTGTAAGGAGGGTATAACTTCCTTAACATGAATTTATAAGAGGTGCAAAAGCAGATGTTTTCTAGGGGTCACTTTGAGTATTTATCAAGGGATTGCAAAGTTATAACCATGCCTAAGGGTGATTTGGTGAAAGCAGTCTAGAAGCTAATCATCTGTCTCAGATGTAAGGTTGATCTGATGGTCTAGCTTGATTTAAAGACAGATTAAGATTAAAGTGGCACAGCATCGTCCTGGGACCAATGGCTGCTGGATCAGGTGATATGTACACATAGGTGCCTTATGCTTTTCTGTCTATTCTTGTCTATTCTTGTGTGTTTGCCTATCTCTATAAGAAAAGGTTAAACAAACTTAAAACAGTAGCTCTTAATATAGGCTCAACTGACCCATTGAGGGATTTCAGTGGCTCAATAACCCTCCTGGACTTATGTACAAAATGTTGTCTATATGAACATATGTGCATTTCTTTTCTGGGGAGGAGGCTCAAAACTCTGATCACATTTTTAGGAGTCTATTTTTCTAAAATAAGAGCAAACGGAGTAAATAACTTTCCTAGACTTTAGCCAACCCTCCACGAGGATTATTTCTTGGAACTGTTGTTTTTACTAAGAAATAGAGATTGTAAGGCTGTGATCTCTTGCACAGACCCTGAGGTGCAAATGAGACTTGCCAAACTGTGAGGCCTCTTGGAATCTTGGTGGTAGAAGGATTCGTGATTGAGGAACCCGAGAGTTGAAAGGAGAACAGAGTTGGGAGGAAATTGAGGATACAAGTAAAGTCCTGAAAGCTGTTAAATAGGCTGTCAACCTGCTAAGCCAACATAAATGGGGCAACATATTAAATAAAGCAAGCAAGAGAGACATTTCATAAATCCTAAAAGAGTTAATGATAGGCATTATAAAATTAATTCCCATTTACCATTCCTAACTCTGCAGAACTTATTCATCAGCCCCCATGGGGTTGCTTTCAAACTCATTTTGCTTTGCTGCTGATAATATGTATTCTAAAAAACCCTCCTCTTCCCTGCCTCCTACTGCCTAGTTTGTTTCATTCTTGGTCCAAATATTCAAGACCTTTTATGTTTTGTCACTAGAAGATGTTGATTTCCACCTCCCAGGCCCACGATGTTCTAGAGACAAATGGAGTGAAATAGCACCCCTTAAGACACCACTCAATGTCTCATATACGGTTTCATTAGCAAACTCCTACTCTGTCATCTACTTTGTCTCCTTTCCTTTTATAAGCAATGGTTTGTAATTAATGAATAAAATCCGTAAGTACAGCTGTGATGGTGATGATGGTGATGATGATGATGGTAGCTGATGATTCCTCTATGCCAGGCACTTCTCTCTGTCCTTTGCATGTATGAACATGTGCAATTCTCATGTCAAGGTCAAGGTAGTGTCAGGAACATTACCTGAAACCTAGAAACAGGAAAAGAGTTAAGTAAGTGTCTTTCCAGGGCATTACTGGGCTTGCAACTTGTCTTGATTTTCCATTGTCTGGACGGACTATTTTACAACTCTGTGGAGGCAGAGGTTAACTTGTAGATTTGTGGTGAGATGCAAAGAATTTATATTGGCCTGTTGGGTGGTGGGCCGGTGGAGGGGCTGAGTGGTGATCCCAAAGGTAAGGGTTCATTGCCCTCTTAGATATTAACTAATTTTGTTTCCAGCCCTGCATTCTTATCTGGACATTTGTTTACTGCATTGCCTATAAATCCTTACCTTCTCAAATGTTTTTTGGACTAGTTTAAAAAATTTTCTTAAATGTTTATTTATTTTTGAGAGAGAGAGAGAGAGAGAGAGCGTGCGTGGGAGAGAGGGAGAGGCAGAGAGCAGCAGAGAGAGGGAAGCACAGAATCCAAAGCAGGCTCTGGACTGAGCTGTCAGCACAGAGGCTGACGAGGGGCTCGAACCCACAAATGGTGAAATCATGACCCCACACTATGTGGGGCTTGAACTCACAGCTTGCTACCGAACTTGGACACTTAACTGACTAAGCCACCAGGGTGCCCCTGGACCAGTTTTATCATCTTACTGTTTCCTCATTACCTAATGATTTAAATAAAACCCGTGACATAATCACTTTTTTAACCCTTTGAAAATCCTACTCTCAGCCCTGGGTGTGTTGCATTCTAACTTCTTGATGATTGTGGACTTCAACGAATTTATTCAATGGATTCTCCCATTGTAGGCTACGGAAGTTGCTTCTAATATTTTTCCTTTTAAGAAAAAAATGCTAAAAAAAAAAAGAAAAAAGAAAAATATATATTAAACATTTAGTGGCTAAACATTTGCATTTGTTCACTTATAACTGTACAAAGGAAATTTCTGGGCCCACATTATCCACATTTTAAGGACTTCTGGCACACAGTGTTCAGTTGCCTTCCAGAGAGTTTGTGCCAGTTTATATTTCAACAGAATATGAAAATATCCACTTTCATTTTGCACATCTCTTTTTCCCTAATGATTCCCAACAGGAGTGACTCATACATGTAATAAAAAAGCAGGGATTGATGAAAATGTATGACTAACATTTTGAAGAAAAGAGGACTTAAAGTTGGGGACAATTTGCTGCATTATGCATTAAGGGCAAATTCTATGATTTGAGAATCAACGGAGTAGGTTTGACAATATGTAAGTTATGTACCTGGACAGCTGCCTGGAAATAGGGCAATAGATTACTTATAGACAGAATCTTCTTTTCCTCTCTCCTTTATTTTCTCTTCCTTCTTTCCCTCCCTCCCTCCCTCCCTCCCTCTCTTCTTCCCCCACCCCCCACAAAACATATCTAGATGCTCTACAAAACAATGAGTAATAAAAGCAAATTTTTATATGGAGTAGGACAACAGTAATTTCAGTGTGAACCCCTAATTATGTATGGCCTTGTCCAAATAACCTAGAGAATACCTAACTTTAAGCCATACTGTTTCCTTCCCATAAGTGTAATCTATTTTTATAGTGGAAGTTAAAACTTATTTCCTCAAGGGGCGCCTGGGTGGCTCAGTCGGTTAAGCGGCCGACTTTGGCCCGGGTCATGATCTCGCGGTCCGTGGGTTCGAGTCCCATGTCGGGCTCTGTGCTGACAGCTCAGAGCCTAGAGTCTGTTTCAGATTCTGTGTCTCCCTCTCTCTGACCCTCCCCCGTTCATGCTTTGTCTCTCTCTGTCTCAAAAATAAATAAACGCTAAAAAAAAAAACAACAAAAAAAACCTTATTTCCTCAAGTTAAATAAAAAGGAAAAAAAACTAAGCATTTTAAAAAGATTTTAGTACATACATGTTTTGAAGGATATAAAATATGGCAATTTCCACTATCTTATCTATTGAGAACTTGTCTGTTTTCAAGACATCAGAAATGTAAATTCTTTAACCTTGTGGTTTCTTTTTTTTCAACATTTTTTTTTAATTTATTTTTGGGACAGAGAGAGACAGAGCATGAACGGGGGAGGGGCAGAGAGAGAGGGAGACACAGAATCGGAAACAGGCTCCAGGCTCCGAGCCATCAGCCCAGAGCCTGACGCGGGGCTCGAACTCACGGACCGCGAGATCGTGACCTGGCTGAAGTCGGACGCTTAACCGACTGCGCCACCCAGGCGCCCCAACCTTGTGGTTTCTTAAAGTTAACTGTGAGAGCAAGTCCCATCATCATAATATTGCTCTCACTACTACTCATTTTGCAAACTTTCAGTGCTTCATGAGTATTTGTTTTAATATTTAGTGAGTGATGTCACTAAGCCCAGACACAGAGCGGGTTGCTGGAAATCTATTTAGGGCTCAAAGGACTCAGGGGAGGAATAGGGGCAGATGCAAGGAAGATAATCCAGTGCTTCCAGAAACAAGTTAAATGCGTTGTCTTCTTGCTACCAAAGAATTTCTTTTTTTTTTAATTTTTAAAAAATGTTTTTATTTATTTTTGAGACAGAAAGAGACAGAGCATGAGCAGGAGAGGGGCAGAGAGAGAGGGAGACACAGAATCTGAAGCCGGCTCCAGGCTCTGAGCTGTCAGCACAGAGCCCGATGCGGGCTCATGACCTCAGCCAAAGTCGGACGCTCAACCGACTGAGCCACCCAGGCGCCCCCCAAAGAATTTCTAATAGAGTGAAAGCATTGGCAATTTGCCTTGAGCACCTCACAGCTTCCCATTTATCCCCAGAATAGTCTGGAGTTGGGAGGGAAATATAGATATATTAACTAATTTAAAGTCATTGATAGATTTGAGCTTGAACATGAGTAAACCTAAGAGTCTGATGCTAAAGTAGACAGCCTTTGCCCTAGTCTCTGAGATTCCCCAGGGAGGCAAGAACCATGCAGAAAGAGGAGGAGAAGACAAGCAGGTGATCACTTGAGAATCAGAGATTACAGGGAGCAGTGCTCACATCTCACCAAATTGCTAACCTGGTACCAGACCTGAGTTTGAAAAAACCACTCTCAGCATGTTATTCCAGGAACTACATGTTATACTTTTTTTGTGTGTTTTCTGAATTTCCGCTGAAAGCACTTATCCCTTTCTGGTCCTTAAATACCGCCCAGGTTTTCATAGCTATTGAGGTGAAAAACAACAAAAGGGTTGCCAAAGTTGTTAACCTCGGTGATCAACTACGCAGATGTGGGGGGGATGTTTACCAGAAAATGTTGCTAATGAGCCAGACCACTCTGGCACAGGTTATGGGTGTTGCTAGAAAGGCTTTCTTGGAAATTAGTTCAAGAATATCCTCTTTGACAAAAGGACCAGACCTCAGGCCTGAGAAATTAAAGACTGATTTCTAACTGAGACATTTTCAAGATAAAAAGACAAATTAAAATTGAGTCCAGAGCAAGGGTGGAATTTGAAACATTGAGTTTTTCTGCCAACTCTAGAATATAGTTTTAGGACACATGAGAGTAGCTTTAATGCAATGAACAGACTATGTCAGTGAATAAATACGCATTGATCTTTCGAATTCATACTTTCTACGATATGCTAATTGCAAGTACCCTGCATGACTATAGTCCCATGAAAAATGTTTTAACTGAAGAAAAGAGGGTATAGTCTAATGATTTCCCCCAAGCTTCTCTGGCTGATTTCTTTGGGGAAATCTGTTTTCTGTGAAGTTCAGTGTTCACCAGAATCTGCCTGATGTGACACTCCTTGCTTCTCTACGCCCAAAGACCAGTCTTATGTTCCAGTCCAGGTATGACAAACCTTGGAGGGCCCAGAGAAATCCTAGAGCTGCCACAGTTTGGGATCTGCTGGGTATTGCTATTGTACCAGGCTGAAGCAGAATTGTAGGATAGCCATAAGAAAAGACACCGTTTATTTTTTTTTTAAGATTTTATTTTTAAGTCATCTTTATTTATTTATTTATTTTTTTTTAAGAACCACACTTTTATTTTTTTTTTTAACTCAAAAGCTGATTATTTTATTTATTTATTTATTTATTTTATTTATTTATTTATTTATTTATTTATTTTTTAATATATGAAATTTACTGTCAAATTGGTTTCCATACAACACCCAGTGCTCATCCCAAAAGGTGCCCTCCTCAATACCCATCACCCACCCTGCCCTCCCTCCCACCCCAATCAACCCTCAGTTTGTTCTCAGTTTTTAACAGTCTCTTATGCTTTGGCTCTCTCCCACTCTAACCTCTTTTTTTTTTTTTTTTTCCCTTCCCCTCCCCCATGGGTTTCTGTTAAGTTTCTCAGGATCCACATAAGAGTGAAACCATATGGTATCTGTCTTTCTCTGTATGGCTTATTTCACTTAGCATCACACTCTCCAGTTCCATCCACGTTGCTACAAAAGGCCATATTTCATTTTTTCTCATTGCCATGTAGTATTCCATTGTGTATATAAACCACAATTTCTTTATCCATTCATCAGTTGATGGACATTTAGGCTCTTTCCATAATTTGGCTATTGTTGAGAGTGCTGCTATAAACATTGGGGTACAAGTGCCTCTATGCATCAGTACTCCTGTATCCCTTGGATAGATTCCTAGCAGTGCTATTGCTGGGTCATAGGGTAGGTCTATTTTTAATTTTCTGAGGAACCTCCACACTGCTTTCCAGAGCGGCTGCACCAATTTGCATTCCCACCAACAGTGCAAGAGGGTTCCCGTCTCTCCACATCCTCTCCAGCATCTATAGTCTCCTGATTTCTTCATTTTGGCCACTCTGACTGGCGTGAGGTGGTATCTGAGTGTGGTTTTGATTTGTATTTCCCTGATGAGGAGCGACGTTGAACATCTTTTCATGTGCCTGTTGGCCATCCGGATGTCTTCTTTAGAGAAGTGTCTATTCATGTTTTCTGCCCATTTCTTCACTGGGTTATTTGTTTTTCGGGTGTGGAGTTTGATGAGCTCTTTATAGATTTTGGATACTAGCCCTTTGTCCGATGTGTCATTTGCAAATATCTTTTCCCATTCCGTTGGTTGCCTTTTAGTTTTGTTGGTTGTTTCCTTTGCTGTGCAGAAGCTTTTTATCTTCATAAGGTCCCAGTAATTCACTTTTGCTTTTAATTCCCTTGCCTTTGGGGATGTGCCGAGTAAGAGATTGCTACGGCTGAGGTCAGAGAGGTCTTTTCCTGCTTTCTCCTCTAAGGTTTTGATGGTTTCCTGTCTCACATTCAGGTCCTTTCTCCATTTTGAGTTTATTTTTGTGAATGGTGTGAGAAAGTGGTCTAGTTTCAACCTTCTGCATGTTGCTGTCCAGTTCTCCCAGCACCATTTGTTAAAGAGACTGTCTTTTTTCCATTGGATGTTCTTTCCTGCTTTGTCAAAAATGAGTTGGCCATACGTTTGTGGGTCTAGTTCTGGGGTTTCTATTCGATTCCATTGGTCTATGTGTCTGTTTTTATGCCAATACCATGCTGTCTTGATGATGACAGCTTTGTAGTAGAGGCTAAAGTCTGGGATTGTGATGCCTCCTGCTTTGGTCTTCTTCTTCAAAATTACTTTGGCTATTCGGGGCCTTTTGTGGTTCCATATGAATTTTAGGATTGCTTGTTCTAGTTTCAAGAAGAATGCTGGTGCAATTTTGATTGGGATTGCATTGAATGTGTAGATAGCTTTGGGTAGTATTGACATTTTGACAATATTTATTCTTCCAATCCATGAGCAGGGAATGTCTTTCCATTTCTTTATATCTTCTTCAATTACCTGCATAAGCTTTCTATAGTTTTCAGCATACAGATCTTTTACATCTTTGGTTAGATTTATTCCTAGGTATTTTATGCTTCTTCGTGCAATTGTGAATGGGATCAGTTTCTTTATTTGTCTTTCTGTTGCTTCATTGTTAGTGTATAAGAATGCAACTGATTTCTGTACATTGATTTTGTATCCTGCAACTTTGCTGAATTCATGTATCAGTTCTAGCAGACTTTTGGTGGAGTCTATCGGATTTTCCATGTATAATATCATGTCATCTGCAAAAAGCGAAAGCTTGACTTCATCTTTGCCAATTTTGATGCCTTTGATTTCCTTTTGTTGTCTGATTGCTGATGCTAGAACTTCCAGCACTATATTAAACAACAGCGGTGAGAGTGGGCATCCCTGTCGTGTTCCTGATCTCAGAGAAAAAGCTCTCAGTTTTTCCCCATTGAGGATGATGTTAGCTGTGGGCTTTTCATAAATGGCTTTTATGATCTTTAAGTATGTTCCTTCTATCCCAACTTTCTCAAGGGTTTTTATTAAGAAAGGGTGCTGGATTTTGTCAAAGGCCTTTTCTGCATCGATTGACAGGATCATATGGTTCTTCTCTTTTTTTTTGTTAATGTGATGTATCACGTTGATCGATTTGCGAATGTTGAACCAGCCCTGCATCCCAGGAATGAATCCCACTTGATCATGGTGAATAATTCTTTTTATATGCTGTTGAATTCGATTTGCTAGTATCTTATTGAGAATTTTTGCATCCATATTCATCAGGGATATTGGCCTGTAGTTCTCTTTTTTTACTGGGTCTCTGTCTGGTTTAGGAATCAAAGTAATACTGGCTTCATAGAATGAGTCTGGAAGTTTTCCTTCCCTTTCTATTTCTTGGAATAGCTTGAGAAGGATAGGTATTATCTCTGCTTTAAACGTCTGGTAGAACTCCCCTGGGAAGCCATCTGGTCCTGGACTCTTATTTGTTGGGAGATTTTTGATAACCGATTCAATTTCTTCACTGGTTATGGGTCTGTTCAAGCTTTCTATTTCCTCCTGATTGAGTTTTGGAAGAGTGTGGGTGTTTAGGAATTTGTCCATTTCTTCAAGGTTGTCCAATTTGTTGGCATATAATTTTTCATAGTATTCCCTGATAATTGTTTGTATCTCTGAGGGATTGGTTGTAATAATTCCATTTTCATTCATGATTTTATCTATTTGGGTCATCTCCCGTTTCTTTTTGAGAAGCCTGGCTAGAGGTTTGTCAATTTTGTTTATTTTTTCAAAAAACCAACTCTTGGTTTCGTTGATCTGCTCTACCGTTTTTTTAGATTCTATATTGTTTATTTCTGCTCTGATCTTTATGATTTCTCTTCTTCTGCTGGGTTTAGGCTGCCTTTGCTGTTCTGCTTCTATTTCCTTTAGGTGTGCTGTTAGATTTTGTATTTGGGATTTTTCTTGTTTCTTGAGATAGGCCTGGATTGCAATGTATTTTCCTCTCAGGACTGCCTTCGCTGCGTCCCAAAGAGTTTGGATTGTTGTATTTTCATTTTCATTTGTTTCCATATATTTTTTAATTTCTTCTCTAATTGCCTGGTTGACCCACTCATTCGTTAGTAGGGTGTTCTTTAACCTCCACGCTTTTGGAGGTTTTCCAGACTTTTTCCTGTGGTTGATTTCAAGCTTCATAGCATTGTGGTCTGAAAGTATGCATGGTATAATTTCAATTCTTGTAAACTTATGAAGGGCTGTTTTGTGACCCAGTATATGATCTATCTTGGAGAATGTTCCATGTGCACTCGAGAAGAAAGTATATTCTGTTGCTTTGGGATGCAGAGTTCTAAATATATCTGTCAAGTCCATCTGATCCAATGTATCATTCAGGGCCCTTGTTTCTTTATTGACTGTGTGTCTAGATGATCTATCCATTTCTGTAAGTGGGGTGTTAAAGTCCCCTGCAATGACCACATTCTTATCAATAAGGTTGCTTATGTTTATGAGTAACTGATTTATATATCTGGGCGCTCCGGTATTTGGCGCATAGACATTTATAATTGTTAGCTCTTCCTGATGGATAGACCCTGTAATTATTATATAATGCCCTTCTTCATCTCTTGTTACAGCCTTTAATTTAAAGTCTAGTTTGTCTGATATAAGTATGGCTACTCCAGCTTTCTTTTGGCTTCCAGTAGCATGATAAATAGTTCTCCATCCCCTCACTCTCAATCTAAAGGTGTCCTCAGATCTCAAATGAGTCTCTTGTAGACAGCAAATAGATGGGTCTTGTTTTTTTATCCATTCTGATACCCTATGTCTTTTGGTTGGCGCATTTAATCCATTTACATTCAGTGTTATTATAGAAAGATACGGGTTTAGAGTCATTGTGATGTCTGTATGTTTTATGCTTGTAGTGATGTCTCTGGTACTTTGTCTCACAGGATCCCCCTTAGGATCTCTTGTAGGGCTGGTTTAGTGGTGACAAATTCCTTCAGTTTTTGTTTGTTTGGGAAGACCTTTATCTCTCCTTCTATTCTAAATGACAGACTTGCTGGATAAAGGATTCTCGGCTGCATATTTTTTCTGTTTAGCACACTGAAGATATCGTGCCAAGCCTTTCTGGCCTGCCAAGTTTCAAAAGAGAGATCAGTCACGAGTCTTATAGGTCTCCCTTTATATGTGAGGGCACGTTTATCCCTTGCTGCTTTCAGAATTTTCTCTTTATCCTTGTATTTTGCCAGTTTCACTATGATATGTCGTGCAGAAGATCGATTCAAGTTACGTCTGAAGGGAGTTCTCTGTGCCTCTTGGATTTCAATGCCTTTTTCCTTCCCCAGTTCAGGGAAGTTCTCAGCTATAATTTCTTCAAGTACCCCTTCAGCACCTTTCCCTCTCTCTTCCTCCTCTGGGATACCAATTATGCGTATATTATTTCTTTTTAGTGTATCACTTAGTTCTCTAATTTTCCCCTCATACTCCTGGATTTTTTTATCTCTCTTTCTTTCAGCTTCCTCTTTCTCCATAACTTTATCTTCTAGTTCACCTATTCTCTCCTCTGCCTCTTCAATCCGAGCCGTGGTGGTTTCCATTTTGTTTTGCATTTCGTTTAAAGCGTTTTTCAGCTCCTCGTGACTGTTCCTTAGTCCCTTGATCTCTGTAGCAAGAGATTCTCTGCTGTCCTGTATACTGTTTTCAAGCCCAGCGATTAATTTTATGACTATTATTCTAAATTCACTTTCTGTTATATTATTTAAATCCTTTTTGATCAGTTCATTAGCTGTTGTTATTTCCTGGAGATTCTTCTGAGGGGAATTCTTCCGTTTGGTCATTTTGGATAGTCCCTGGAGCGGTGAGGACCTGCAGGGCACTTCCCCTGTGCTGTGGTGTATAACTGGAGTTGGTGGGCTTAAGTCATCTTTACACCCTATGTGGGGCTTGAACTCACAACCCTGAATTCAAGAGTCACGCGCTCTACTGACGGAGCCAGGCACCCAAGGAGAGACACTTTAGAGGAAACAATGGGCCAATCCAGACTCCTGAAATCATACTGCGTTTGTACCCTGTGGGTATTGGAAATAATAGTTATTTGTCCCAGGATTAGGTAAGAGCAGGATTTAGTTCTGTGAAAGAGGTGGTAAAAGTTGAGATGGTTTGTTTCAAAACAAGTCTCTGAGTATGCATTCTCCTAGGTCAGACATCAGATTTAACTTCACCCTTAGACAGTTGGACAATTACTTAATTTCATGGTTGCATTACACTTTTCTGCCTCTCGGGTAATAGAGGATGGAAACTGGGAGGTACATGGCACTTTTCTGATTGGGACTGCTGGAGAAGAGGGCTCTGGCTGAAGGGGGTGGGCAGTCGAGAGTCCTCAGGAGTCACAGAAGAGCGCTCCGGGTCAGTGCCAGCAGGTGAAGGTGACCTCACTCCATGACCTGCCGAGGCAGCCATGAATCTCAGGTAACAGGAACTGGAGACAGACCTTCATCTCGGGACCAGCGTCTTCTCTTCAAACTTCTAAGATCTGATGTGAGAATCAGAAGAGAGTGTCAAAATGTTTTCTCATGAGTGGAGGGCTGGATCCAGAGGACATTTGAGGACATCTTTAGAAAACTGATATTTAAAAAGCCTGAGACCCACGGTTTCCAAATCATGTTACTTGGGATCCTGCAAGTCATGGTTGGGCAGTAACAAGGCTCAGGGTAGGAAAGGCTTTCTGAATAGAAGTACCCTGCCTTTTGAAAAGCTCTTAACTGAACCTCATTTGATTTTTCTGAAAATTCCTGTGTTCTTTTCATTTCTCAGAAACCAATTTCGGAGGTAAATAGCTGTCTGTCAGCTTCACAAATTAGGCAAATGTAACATAATTGCATAATTCTTCACTATTCCCTGTTTCTTCTTCTGCCTCTGACGGCTGAAGGAGCACACTTATCCAGGACATTAGCTTGTTGATCTAAATCCTAGGCAACCTAGTTTCCAAATAAATTGACACTCATATTCTTTTAATATGATACTGCAAATGTAAGACTACTATTTATCATGGAAATAAGGATTTCAAGCACATGGGCTTATTTCCAATGTCCTTTCTTCCCATCATTTCTTATTTTTAGTCTGCTATCTCCAGGTTATTGCAGACTTCTTAAAAAAAAAACTCTTTTCAGATTTGTGTTTTCTGTGATGATTTCTAATTCTGGTCTGAAATACCAGATGAAATATATAGGTTTCAGGCCCTGTTTGGCACCGTATGTAAACGTGAAGACCAGCGGACACGTCTTTTATGCCGGTTCCAAAGAAAACACTAATAAAGTTAGCTTTAAAATGTACATTATTAGCTATGGGCCCCTAAGGTTTGAAAAGAGCTATTGAAATTGTTAGGTAGATTGCACAGCTGAATGCCAACAATAACAATAAAAGTTCTGAGTTAGAATAAGCTCTTTGCAAGCATTCTTTAATATAATCCCCACAATGCACTGGGAAGTGGGTGTTACAAGTACGGAAACTGATGTTTAGAAATTAAGCAATTTATCTCAATCACTCATCTAATAGGGAGCAGATTCAAGGTCCCGACTCAGGTTTTGGTACCAATGCTTCATACTCCTAGAAAGTCTCCTTATCCTACGTATGGAAACGTAGTCCTACCTTTCCTTCAGATTCATTAGATCTCCTTCTTTGGTTTTCAACATTTTTTGATTTCTAACTTTGAAATTTTGTATCTACGAATTTCCGTATGTGATGCTATTTAGCGTCAAGGAAATATGCTGATAGGTGGTGTGAGTGCTCAACCTGATATCCATAACTGTTTAAAGAAGTTCAGGAAGGGGCTTCTGCGTGGCTTAGTCGGAAGAGATGTGACTCTTGATCTCAGGGTTATAAATTGGGGTCCCACATTGGGTGTAGAGATTGCAATTAAATAAATAACTTAAAAAAAGATTGGAAAGAAGTTCATAAAATTTGTCTTTGCAATAAACGTAAATTCTTTTTTTAAAATACTTATTTATTTTTGAGAGAGAGAGAGACATAGTGCAAGCAGAGGGGGAGGGGCAGAGAGAGGGAGACACAGAATCAGAAGCAGGCTCCAGGCTCTGAGCTGTCAGCACAGAGTGGGATGCAGGGCTTGAACTCATGAACCGGTAGATCATGACCTGAGCTGATGCTGGACTCAACCAGCTGAGCCACCCAGGTGCCCCACAATATACCTAAATTCGAATTTATGGTTGTAACAGCATGAATAGATACTGAAATTATACTTGTGTCTACCTACTACCTAATTAATTTGTTTTCTAATGCCACATTTCCAGATGGTATAAATATCTTTGTCTCATGCCTAACTTTTTCCTGGGTAATTTTGTGCAAAAACCCAGGCATTTTTCATGTCGTTGAAGCAAGATCTAGTTCAAAGTCCTTCTGATCTTGATGGCTTATTCAATGCATGACACGCCCCAACCAGTTGCAGAAACATGCTCTTTAGATAATATGCCTCCTGAATTCATTGTTGGCACAAACAGATGAGGATAACACGGCTTTCTTACTCTTTGCTTTTCACCCCATTCCATTATTCCATCCTGGGTATGTATGTATCTTCTTTGGGATTAAAAATTTGATTGTGCCATGATTTAGTTTGATTTATCAGCAGCCATTTGGATTCTGAATGACCTCATTTGTGATGAATCAGGATTCTAATTAGTTAATTGGACGGTATCAAATTACAAGTGTATGTATGTTTATTCCTAATTTTGGTCCAGAAATAGAATTTAATGTTCAGAAGAATAAAATGACTTCAGCCAATGTTCAGTACATGACACATGAACCATTACGGTTTCTTTGGCTGCTTTGAAGTTCTTCAGATTTGTACATATTTGATTTTGCTTTTGTGTCTGCCACCAAGATCCGTTCTCACACGACTGAATCAAATAATCATTGTAGAAATTCAAAAGATGACCCTTTGACTTTTCACTTTATTTTACATTATTGTTGTGCAATAAAGTTTATTTAAAAGAAAAGCTAATATAGGAAAGAGCCCACAGGGGAGTAGATCAGATTAAATCTCAAATTCTTTGTAACTTCCCCAAGGCTAGTTTTCAACCTACATTGTTTTCACAATAAAGGGGCGGATTTCACATAACATCTGTCGCTATGGTGACAATAGGGCAGTGATAGCTGGAAAAGCTAATGGTGTTTTTCTAACTCGCCTTCTGGAATGTGTAGCAGACAGGAAAGCAGTAGCAAAGCGATTCTGAAGGGCGAGGTCAGCGATGAGACCATCCAGGGAGCATTGTCTCTTCTCCAGATCAGGAAGGACAAGAACCTCTGCTAACCATTCCTCTCCAGTTTCCGCTTAAGTGACCAGCATTTCACCTGGTTTACTGCCCGAATTCCTTGAGAAGAAATAAAAAGAATAACAACAAGCCTTGCTAGGGAGAGCATGCTGGAAAGAAAGAAAGAGGAACGGAGAGATGAAAACATAAGTAGCATTGTCATGGCTTTTCCAAATGATCTGAATTGAAGTAAACCCTCTGACAGGGAGAGAAAGGGAGTGGGATTGCATCAAAGGGTAAATGAGGAAGAGAAAAAGGCATGGAGGTGTGGCTTGCCATTGGCTGTGTGGCAGTTACAGCCTGTGTGACTAACAAGTTTAAAGCATTAGCTTTCTATATGGTAATGTACATGTGCTTCTGGCCCTATAGTGTTATTTGAGCACAGATGGAAATATGGAAGGATGCTTGGATACATGTAAGCAGTTAACAGGGGTTACCTTGGAGATGGGGTGTGGGGGGTGGGAGGAGAGGAGAGAGGCACTTGGGAGCCAAGAAAAAATAAGATGAAGCATGTATGTGATCACAGATTTGAATGTCTCTAAGAGTATAAAAAGATGTAGGAAGCAATGAACTCTCCTTCAGACTTTGGAGGAACTTAGCACTTGCACTTGCTGAAAGGTGTTGTGCCTGGGCATGTCAAGTGCAGGGTGATACAGACCAGGGGGACGGTAGGTAGGCTGTTCTAAGGCTGCCCCAGTACTCGGTTGTAGATTCTTTTCCCACAGTTTTCTTACGCTTTTTCTAGGGGGTTGGGGGTGGGGTGGGGCATGATGGTAAGATAGGGAAACCTTGGTGAGGTAATATCCTGGAAAGGTAGCTGGGCCAGGATTATACCTAAAGGTGAAAACAAAGAAACAGCACCGAGTGATTTGAGGAACCTATATAAGCTCTCTGTTTAAAAATATCTTACATGTGGGGCACCTGGGTGGCTCAGTGCGTTAAGCATTGGACTTCGGCTCAGGTTATGATCTCACAGTTCGTGAGTCGGAGCCTCATTCTGGGTGAGCTTGAGCCCTGCTTCAGGTAAACCCAGCTTCTCTCCCTCTCCCCACCCCCTTTCTTCCTCCCTCTCTATCTCTCTCTTTCTTCCTCTCACTCTCTCTCTCTGCTCTGCTCCGTGCTCCCTTGTGCCCTTTCTGTTTCTCAAAAAGAAAAAAAAAAAAAACAAAAAACCAAAAAACTTAACTTGTGGGTGCTTGATTGGCTCAGTCAGTTGAGCTTCTGACTTCAACTCAGGTCACGATATCACAGTTCACGAGTTCTAGCCTTGCCTTGGGCTCGCTGCTTCGGATCCTCATTCTCTCTCTCTCCGCCCCTCTTCCCACCCTCCCTCCCTCTCTCTCTCAAAAATAAATAAAACATAAAAAAAAAAATTCCTCGTAAATGCCCAAAATTTCACTTTTTGCTAGGCCAGGGATAGTAAATAGGTTTCAATTCATGGGCATCTCCATTCCATTGGTTGTCTCTGTCTAGTGTGCCATTATAATTATTTATTGCTGTCTACTAAACCATTCCAGAATTTGGTGGCTTAAAACAACAACAGACATTTTATTATGACTTGGTTTCGTAGGCCAGGAATTCAGGAAGGGCTCATGTGAGTGTTTTCCATAAAGGACAGACAGTGATTGGGGCAGCTGGGATCTGGAGTAGCTGTGGACTTACAGGCCACAGGTCTCTCTTTATATATCTGTCTATGCCTATCAATTGACCAACTGATTTATCCATAGTCTCTCGGCAAGGCTTCCTTGCAGCATGGTGGCCTCAGGGTAATTGAATGGCTGCAGACTTCAAGGACAGGTATTTCCCCTTTCACGCCTAGCATTTCTGCTAAGAAGGCAGAAGCTGCATCATCTCTTATGACTTAACCTTGAAAGGCCAGTGCAGTTGCGTCTGCTACGTTCTGTCAGTTACCAGTGAGCCACAAATCTGTCCAGATTCAAGAGGAGGGAAATTAGCCTCCACCTCTCTGTTGGAGAGCAACAAGGTGCTAGAAGGAAGGCTCCTGGGAAGAAAGATACAGTGGTGGCCATCTTTGAGAAACACCACCTACCGAAGGTGTTTTATTGAGAAGAATTCCAGGCCACGCGCATGGTGCTTGGGAGAGCTGGCGTGCTGGAAGGTGTGGCAGTGGGTGTGTGTGGCAGGAGCGGGGGAGACTTTGGGCCGGTGTCATGGATTTGCCCTCCCTGCATTATGCCCTTTCTTCTCTCTAGCCCGTTTGTAAAACAAAAGTGCCCTTGCTAATAAAATTCCCATAATATTTTCTTCTTTGACAAAACAGATCAAGTGTGCAAACAAAAAAGACAAAAACAGAACAAACTCGCCACAAAATCCAGGATGACTTAGAGAATGGAGCATTGGAAGAGAGTAGGTAGAAAGATGGAGAAAATGTTTTGGGAAAAAAAAAATAGCTAAAGTCTGGCTCTTCAAGATGTCATAGGAACCTACAGTGGCAAGGTTACAAAATGCAGAGACTATCTGTATACGTTTAGGGTGCAGATGACAGTGGGAGTAAACTTCTTTTTTTCTTTTCTTAAATTTTTTTTTTAACGTTTATTTATTTTTGAGACAGAGAGAGACAGAGCATGAACGGGGGAGGGGCAGAGAGAGAGGGAGACACAGAATCGGAAACAGGCTCCGGGCTCCGAGCCATCAGCCCAGAGCCTGACGCGGGGCTCGAACTCACGGACTGCAAGATCGTGACCTGGCTGAAGTCGGACACTTAACCGACTGCGCCACCCAGGCGCCCCAGTAATCCGGTATTTTTAAAATTATTTTTTAAAGTTTATTCATTTTGAGAGAGAGAGAGAAAACAGGGGATGGGCAGAGTGAGCGACGGAGAGAGTCCCAAGCAGGTTCTGCACCATCAGGGCAGAGCCCTATGAGGGGCTTGAACACACGAACCCTGAGATCATGACCTGAGCTGCAATCAAGAGTCAGACACTTTAACTGACTAAGCCACTCAGGTGTCCTGAGTCTTTTTATTAAACTTGAAAATGCATGTATCTTTAACACAGCGATGTACACCTTTGAGAATACGTTCAGCAGAAAAAAGTATTCACATTGTAAATTTAATATATATTTAAGGAGTGTTTGGTACAATTTTCTTGTTTATGAAAACTAGAAAAAAACTGAAGTCTTGTCAATAAGGCACTGATTGGATTTTTAAAATTTTGGAATTGTAGTCTATAAACTACTATGCAACCAAGTAAAATAATGAGACGTATCTCTATGTGTGTCTTAAACATATATGCATATCATAAAGTAAAAAATTACGGAGTAATATGATGTATCTATTCTTTAGTTTATAACATGCATAGTGCAAAGAAAATGATAAATATATGTGAATATGATTAATTAAATAAAGGATGTATAAAGGAGCACCTGGGTGGCTCAGTTGGTTAAGCATCCGACTTTGGCTCAGGTCATGATCTCATGGTTTGTGGGTTCGAGCCCTGGGTCGGGCTCTGTGCTAACAGTTCAGAGCCTGGAGCCTGCTTCGGATTCTGTGTCTCCCTCTCTCTCTGCACCCCCCCCCCCCCCCATTTGCCCTATGTCTCTGTCTCTCTTAAAAATAAACAAACATTAAAATATTTTTTAAAAAGGATGTATAAAGGGACTCATTTAAAATTGTTAGTGGGATTAACAAAGGCTTGTTAACACCCATTTAGGGAGACAGGAAGGGAAACAATTTTCCTTTATAAACATCTTTATCTTTGGAAATGTCTCTGGAAGCATGTATTGCTGTTGGATCCAAAAGACTAAAGGAAAGGAATGGCCATGACACGTGTTGGCTAACTTAGCTCCTGGTGCAAATAAATATCTGTTGAATGAATAAACGAATATCTTGGACCCATCCCTTCACTTATGTAAATCTGTTTCCTGCTTAGAGGGAGCCTGGAATTTCTACATTTAAATCCTTTTTTTTTTTTTTTTTTAAATCATAGTGACAATACTTTCTGTTCTTCCCATGAGGAAGTTTATTCCAGTAAATCGAGTTTCTATTTTGACAATTCAGGCCTACGTAGTATTGTCAAAATCATTCTAGCAAAACACAAAACACAGAGAATAAATGTAAATGGCTCTGCTACTCCTGTATTTAGACAATCAAAGATTTGTGGCATAGATTTTTCAACCTGATTCAGTTGTCTGTTCAAATTAACTAGAAAATTCTCATGTCATGCAATTATAGATCTTTATTGCTTTTCATTATAGAATGTTTTCCTTAAGCAATAGACCATTTTTGAGAAAGCCTAATTTTCTGCAGTGATTAAAAAAATTATACCACCTCATCTTTTTTGAAAATTGAATTCAAACAAATTCCAAGAACAGTTTAAAATTCAATTTCCTGCTTTGGAGGATCCATCAATACTTACCATGTACCCAGTAAAAGTCTATGTTTCTACTCATTGTGTTATTTTTATCATCTGATTACAACAATGATTGAGTTTTTGATGAAAAATTTAGTTTTTTCCACCCACTTGATTATCTTTATTATCTGGTGGTTACTAACTATACTCATTATTATTTTTTTAGTGTTTTATTTTACATTAGAAAGAGAGAGTGAGAGAGAGAGAGAGCAGGGGGAGGGGCAGAGAGAAAGAGACAGAATCCGAAGCAGGCTCCAGGCTCTGAGTTGTCAGCACAGAGCCCAACGCGGGCTTGAACCCAAGAGCAGTGAGATCATGACCTGAGCTGAAGTGGGAAGCTTAACTGACTGAGCCACGCAGG
Organism: Neofelis nebulosa; assembly: GCF_028018385.1. Classification (NCBI taxonomy): domain Eukaryota; kingdom Metazoa; phylum Chordata; class Mammalia; order Carnivora; family Felidae; genus Neofelis; species Neofelis nebulosa. Next base: position 122,247,949 of record NC_080787.1, read on the forward strand.
CACCCTAACTATACTCATTCTTAAGGGAGGAGGGGCAAGGTGCCTCCTTCAACATTATTGCCTCTTCCTTATGCACCCAAAGTGCCTATTAATGTCCCTGGATCGTGAGTTATCACTCGCCCAGCAAGGAGCAGAATCTGTGCCTCTTCTCCTAGGCTGCTCTGTGAAGGCAGAACCCACCAAAGAAGCATCCCATAAACTTCTGCTTGCCCATTTCTCTGTACCTGCCCTGGTCTGGGTCCGCTGCAAAAAGCCTGTGACCCTTAGGGTAGAGAGGGTTCACTCTCTTCTCCCACTTGCAGACAGGTTGAGAGGGTCATGCAGGCCACAGTCGTGTAACTCTGGTGGCTTAGAGAGGGTTTGGTAACAGGACATATGATAAAATGCAAGGTTTTTGTGTGTAGATAGGGAATGTTTCCAGGGAGAGGGGCTTAATTTATTTATCTTTAAATTTGTTTTTATTAAAAAAAATTTTTTTTAACGTTTATTTATTTTTGAGACAGAGAGAGACAGAGCATGAACAGGGGAGGGGCAGCGAGAGAAGGCAACACAGAATCTGAAACAGGCTCCAGGCTCTGAGCTGTCAGCACAGAGCCCGACGCGGGGCTCGAACTCACGGACCTTGAGATCATGACCTGAGCCGAAGTCAGAGGCTCAACTGACTGAGCCCCCCAGGCGCCCCGAAAGGGGCTTAATTTAGAAGGTCTTCACACCTGCCAGAATGAGGAGACGTGCAGCCCTCTCGTGACAGTGACAGGCAGCCCGTAAGAGGCTCAGAGCCAAGGGGCAGAGTGTGAACGGCACATTCTTCTCTGGGGACAGATGTTTTTCAGAGAGGTTGCAGCCCAGAGGGGACTACTCGAATTCTGTGTAATTAGGGAGTGAGCTGGAGTGCAGAAATCCAATGATGCAGTTTCGGTGTGTAAGATCCAGACTTGGGGCAAGTACAGGACGCCTGAAAATGTTCAAGCGTCCTATAATGAGGAAATGACCATTCCGATGAGACCAGCCTAAACGGGACGATGGACAGGGCACAATGCAATTGCCGGACAAAGAAAAACCATCCAGATCAGACCAGAAGAAGGATAATTCTGTTAACCGTATCGGACTACTGATTTTCCTGATTCCCAGTGAGAAGGGATTAAAAGTTAATAGAAAAACCACGGGGTATTTAATCTGTAGTTTTAATATATTAGCATATATATTCATGCTTGGGTTACTCTTCAAATGAGCTTTATGTAATTCTCCATTTTTGTGTGGAATTATGCCTCTGTGTCTCCCTTCTCAGAAGGAGATCAAATGGAGGCTCTCAGTTGAGAAGGTCTTGCAGATATTGAACTCATTATAGAGAAATCACAGAATCATGCACATCGGTGCTACCACAGTCCTCTGGGCTCACCCAGACTGGGTCCTCAGCACTGCCCAGTAGTCCTCAAATGCGTTTGCTCACTGGGAAGCTGCCTTGTCCATTCTTGACCTAGGTGCCTGGGGCAGAGAATATAGGAAAGCAGTGAAATCACAGGCGGTTATTAGCCAGACCACGTTCGTTAATCAGTTGAGGAAAGAAGTCATAGAGTTCAATGTGAATTACATTTATCCATCCTCTAAGGCAAGGTCTTAAAGACCCCCAGTTGTTAATTATAGATTTCACTTCAGTAGTAGGTCTGCAGTGGGACCCAGAAATTAGCCTCTTACATCAGAATCTCATGTGAATCCGATACAGGTGGTCCATGGCCCATAATTTGAGAAATGGTGCTTTAAGGAAACTCTGGTTCCTAAGCTAAGCAACTTGCAGATTTATTAGAGAGTAAACAATGGACATTTCATGGCAGATATTGCCAGTCTATGTGTGTAGAAATGAGCTGGGATATAGGTGTTGTCAAGAAGCAGGTTGTTTTTTGTTTTTTGTTTTTTGGCCCGGTTGGCCTGTCACTCTTCAGGCTGCTGTAAGAAGTTTTCATCCCCTCTAGTGGTTTCCTTCTTGGAGATGCTAAATCAGACTGGTATAAATATGGAAAGGGAAAAAAGGAGAATTTTTCATGCACATTAAAAATAATGCGCCAAGTTTAGTCTCTCTACCAAACCGAGTAAACCGATGAAAATAAAATCTAAAGGAGTCAGAAAAGATTACCACTGTACAGTAAAAAGAGGCTTTGGGAATAATGATAATGTCAGCAAAGTGCACTGTAGAAAAAGAAGGGTCAACCTTCTAGGCCCAGGGGTAATCCGAAGGTCCGTAGGACTCCGTTTTCTCCACAGGTAAATTCCTGTTTTAGCCACTCGGGTTAACACCATATATAAGTACTACTGTGCTCATTTTCTTCCGAGTATGTACTTAAAATCAAGAGAAAAGTTCTTTGGTGTGCTTGCAGAAATAAGAAATTCTAGCTCTTCTGAAGAGAAGATAAAAGGATCCGAGGCAGAATATTTTTCATCATACTTCTGCAGCTTCCCTACAATGGGAATCAAGGAGATGTATTCTCACCTCTGGGTTTATGGCAAATGTTTTTAAAATGGCATGCCCCCAAAGCAAGGCAATTTACACCTGATTTTAAAGCTCTTCTCTCGCCTCCTTCTAATATTGTTAGAGTAAGCAGTTAAGACATGAGCAGGTGAGGAGAAGGGATAAGGTGGACGATTGCTGGGGACTACCCACTCTCTGCCCAGAGAGGGCCCCACGTCCCTTACACCAACCAACCCGTCTTGCGGTTTAGCACAGACTGATAAATAGAAGTTCACGGTACAGGGACGTCCCCAACTTTGGAGCATGCGCACTTAAGAAACACTGTGTCTGCTAGAAACCCCAAGGCTATTATAATATCATTATAACGCTACTTGCATTGCGGTTTGGGCCCTCCGTGGGTTGGTTGGGTTGCACTTAGGCACTCATGGGACGATGACTAACACAAACTTGTTTAAAGGGTTGGAGGGGAAGAAACCAAGGATCCAAGTGTGGAGCTATAATAAGATGGGAGGAGACCCAATAACCCCCCATAAAGGAACACAGTGGAAACTCGGTGGCCTTCCACCCATCCTCCCGTCGGCCTCTCCTCTGTCCCTTTTTGCTAAATAAAAACACTTTGCTCCTTTAAGTCTCTATGGAGCCTCTCAGCTGAATTTTTTCCTTTAAGAAGACATGGCCTGAGGAGTCAATAACCCACCACCCGGTATCAATATCATTACTGGAACACCAACTCTTAATGGTTACTGGAAGATCAACTCTCATCTGGCTTAGCAAAATCTCACAGACACCTAGACCGAAGCTGTATTGACTTGTTAACAGTCAATAGCTAGTTTGAACTTTATCTTCTCTATTCACTCTTTGATGAGGATGCTGATAAGCCCTGAGGAACAAGCTACACAACTAAAAAGAGGTGGGTGGGGGGGTGGGTGGATAAGATACAAAAAAATCCCATTTTTTGACCTTGAGGATCTTAATGATGTACCTAAGGTATTTCCCCATCATCCCACTTCATATCCACACTGAGCTTGTTGCTGGGTACACATAGTAGACCCTTACTAAATATTGCCTGGAAGTCAACATGTACTCTATCAGTAGTAAGTAGTAATAGACTTACTATCCATCTTTCCTTTTAATCCATATCATCTCAACCCATGTGTTTAAAGTCAGTTCTCCCAGGGGCGCCTGGGTGGCTCAGTCGGTTAGGCGGCCGACTTCGGCTCAGGTCATGAGTTCGAGCCCCACATCAGGCTCTGGGCTGACGGCTCAGAGCCTGGAGCCTGTTTCAGATTCTGTGTCTCCCTCTCTCTGACCCTCCCCCGTTCATGCTCTGTCTCTCTCTGTCTCAAAAATAAATAAACGTTAAAAAATAAAAATAAAAAAAATAAAGTCGGTTCTCCTGTTTGGAGTGAGAGAGGACCCACGTGTACTCAGCACAGCAATTCTACGCCAGCCCTTATTCTCCGTTCATGTCAACAGCCCGTGCATGGAGCACCTATGTTGAGGTGACTGTGGTAAGAATTTGGGGAGTGAGATGAGAGTAAAGAGAAAAAAAAGTAATAGACACAAAAGAGCATTCTTTTTGAGAGAGCGAGAGAGAGGAAAAAAAAAAACAAACACCCAAACCTGTGTTAAAAATAAGATAAGCTCTACCATTTAATTTGCTTGTGGTCCTTTCACATCAATTACTTTTTCTGAGCCTCAGTTTTCTCACCTGCAAAATGGAAACAATGTCTACTTTGATGGTTGTCCTAGGATCAAATGATATAACGAGGGTCGCCAGATTTAGCAAATAAAAATAATGCCAATACAATTGTGCCCATGCAATATTTGGAACATGCTAATACTAAAACATTATTTATTACTTATCTGAAATTAAAATTCATCTGGCATCCTATATTTTTCATCATTCCTAGAAATAATATGTGATGGTAGTAGCCATTTGATCACCGCTTTTCATGTGGTGGGCACTTCTAGGTACTTCAATTACACTGGCTATCATCCTAACAGTGGCTGAAGGCAGTAATTACTAACCCCACTTTGCATCTAGGATGTGGAAGTTTTCCAAAATCAAATTTCCAAACTTGGTCCATAAATAGCAGAGCTAAGATTCAACTCCACCATATCACACTGGTTCTTTAGTTAATGAACCCATTTTGAATTGGAGAATACCCAAGTGTTTATTACTCCAAATGGTCTCTGTTCATTACTCATATCCTGGGTACAGCAAAAGGGACTGGAGAGAGTAATGGCAATATGGAGATTAAGAGGTGCCATCGAGTGTAGGAAAAAGCCTGTATTTACTTCTCAACTTCCAGGGTGATGGTCTTGTGCCGGGCAATCTGTGTTTCTAGGGATACCAAGGCAAGGGCGTCGGGGCTCTCTAACAACATCACAGGGTGTGATGCAACACATGGGATTGTCTGTTGTCAAGACCCAGCCAGGGCAGAGATTTGTTGACTAACTGGTCTTAAAATAAAATAGTCATATAAGGACCCGTATTCACCTTTTTACCTTCTCAGTAACCTCTCATATAACCGGAATATCCTAAATAACAGCTACTATTGCCTATTGCAAATGACAATGAAACAAAGCTGCCAGCAGGGATTTTTAAAGTCTTCCTTCCCACCCCTCCCATCCACCAATAACTTCCAATCTTTCAAGTGCAGTCAGAATTTTATTTCATTCGCTCATTCGCTCATTCATTCATTCATTCATTGGTTTGTTCAGCAAGTGCTTATATAGCACTTTCCAGATACTGTTCTAAGCCCTTCACAAATATTAACTCATTTAATTCTCACGATCACCCTGTAAAGTTGGTATTGTTCTTTCGCGCATTGAAATTTGGAATGGTACCCCGGGTTCCCACTAGGATCTTGTGACCAATACCACCCCTTCCAAAGATGCCCATGCCCACCTCCCTGAAACCTAGGAAAATGTTATATTGCATAGCAAAGGGTCTTTGTACACATAATTAACATTATAGACTTTAAAGTTGGGTGTCTATCCTGGATTTTTGACGTGGGTCCAATCTATCCCTATCAGCTCTTACAAGCAAAGAACTTTCTCTGACTGAGGCAAAAGGGATGCAGAAGAAGAAGTCAGGGATGAGAAGCAGGAGGGGGACTTGCACACAGTTGCTGGTCCTAGGATGGAGGTCACCGCATGAGTAATGCAGCTGGCCTTACGTTGCTGAAAGGGGCTCCCAGTTGACGATGAGTGAAGTAACTAGAAACTCAGACCTTCGGCCACAAGGAATAGAAAGAACTATGCCACCTACCTGGGCAAATCTGGAGGCAGGTTCTTCTAATTCAGGGAGCTTCAGGTGAGAGCTTCGGATGAGTGCTTGGGTTGGCCTTCAGGGATCCAGAGTAGAGGAACCAGTTGAGCTCATGTGAACTGGCCTAAGCAAGGGTGGGATAGTACATGTGCATTGCTAGAAGCCACTAAGTTTGTGGTAATTTCTACAGCTGCAAACTAAATGGTATCATTTTAGGGTACTATTTTTAAATATTCTTTATTTTTATTTTTTTTAATTCACTTTTTTAATGTTCATTTATTTTTGAGAGGCAGAGAGAGACAGTGTGAGCAGTGGGGGTGGAGGCAGAGAGAGGGAGGGAGAGACAGAATCTAAAGCAGGCTCCAGGCTCCAAGCTGTCAGCCCAGAGCCAGACACGGGGCTCAAACTCACAAACCGTGAGATCATGACCTGAGCCGAAGTCGGACACTTAACTGGCTGAGCCACCCAGGTGCCCCTTATTTTTGAATATTTTAATGTGGTGGCCGTATCATCCTCAGTTGACCAGAGTATTTTATTAAGAATATTTCACTTTGTAATGATTGTGCTCACCAAGTGTTCTTTGAATAGTGCCATTGAAGATGCTTCGTGTACAGTTCTTCACATAGTGAATCCCCACCATTTCTAAGACTCAGTCCCTGCATTATTGACTTGCTTGGAAGGGGACTCAGAGGAAACTCTGTAGAATGGAAGGGGGGAAGGTTTCTTGAAATGTTGAAGGAGGAAAGGCAGCAAAGTAAGGAAATTAAGAGCACAGATTCTCAGCCTGAGTCTGGCTTTAAACTCAGACTTGATTACCTACTAGCTATGTGACCTTGGGAAAGTTACTTAACATCTCTGTGTTTTGGTTTATCTTCAAAATGCAGGTGGCAAGAACAGTATCTAGGGTTGGTGTCATGATTTAGTGAATTAATATACAGAGAGTTCTTGAAATGTGGCCTCAGAATATGCACAGATGATCCAGAGTTAGCTGTATCATTAATCTTTGTTGCAGAGGTGAAGACAAGCTAGAGATGGAAATACCCCAAATAAAGAACAGCTCGCAAAGATTTGTAGCCAGAGAACTAGAAATGAAAATAACAATGAGATATGACTTTAAACAAATTAGACGAGCACAAATGAGAGAGCTGGGTAAAGCCAGTGTTGGGGAAGACGCAGAACATGGGTACCACCCTCACCACGGCTGTTGGTAGTGAGAGCTGTGCAGTCATTCTGGTGAGCAACTAGCCACTACTTAGTCAAGGTAAATAAACACTCCCCCCCACTATGTCTTAGCCTGGGTTCTTCCAGAAACAGACGCCAAGATAAGGATTCGAAGGGACGTGGTTTATTTGAGAGATGAGCCCAGGAAACCCTGGTAGGGGAGGGGAGAAGTAAGATAGAGCAGGCACTCAATAAAGGGTATGTTTTTAAGCACGTTACCACGCTGGGTTAACAGAGCTTGACTGGGGGATTCCAGGAGCCAGTGTAGAATAAGAGCCTCACAGTTTGCCCACCTGAGGGATTTCACTTGGTTGAGGGCTGCTGAAAGAGCCCACAGGCAGGGAGATGCAGATGCTGGCAGTGGGCCTGTGTGTGTGTGTGTGTGTGTGTGTGCAAACACAATGGTAAGGCCAAGGAGATATGGGTATGGCACTCATAGAGGCTGTCATGAGGATGACTCAAAATTCCATTCCCGAGTATGAGCCTAAAGGACTGATCACAAAGTTCCAGAGGAGGCATGTATAAGAATGTTCTTCTGTAGCATTAATTGTGATGTCAGGAAGTTCTGGGCAAGTTAGAGATAATCACTAGGAGAGTTAATAGACACAATGTGGAGAATGGGCACAGGGAGTATTACGCAGTAGTTAAAAGTAACAGATTGAGTTATACAGCTACATCATGAATCTTCAGAATAATCCAGAGTGAGAAGATAAATACAATGAGATCTGCAACACACACACACACACACACACCCCGACCAATGAGCATTTTATAGCAACACACTTAATCAAATCAAAATAATATACACAAACATATCAGAATAGTTTTACAGAGGGGCGTCCAGGAAGTGGAATTGGTTTTGAGAATAAGACAGTAAAAAAAAATAAATAAAAAAAAAAAAAAATAAATAAATAAATAAATGATTCAATTAAAAATTTTTTAAGTTTATTTATTTTGAGAAAGAGTGTGAGGAAACATGCATGAGTGGGGCAGGAGCAGAGAGAGAGAGGGAAGGAGAGAATCCCAAGTAGGCTCCATGTCTAGCATGGATCCCAACACGGAGCTCGATCCCATGACTGTGAGATCATGACCTGAGCTGAAGTCAAGGGTTGGACACTCAACTGACTAAGCTACTCAGGTGTGTCATGATTTAATTAATTTTTTAAACAATATGTTAGGGGACCCTTGTATAGATGGTTGTGCCATGAACTGTGGAATGTGAATGATTCAACACCTCGCCCCTGATGCCCAAGTCACAAAATGTACACCAGTGATTTCTGATCATCTCATTTCTCTAATCCAAAGTCTTGAGGGACGCCTGGGTGGCTCAATCAGTTAGGCGTCTGGCTTCGGCTCAGGTTATGATCTCACACTTCGTGGGTTCAAGCCCTGCATCGAGCTCTGTGCTGACAGCTCAGAGCCTGGAGCCCACTTTGGATTCTGTGTCACGATCTTTTTCTGCCCCTCCCTTGCTCGTGCTCTCTCTCTCTCTCAAAAATGAATAAACATTAAAAATAATTTACAAAGTGCTTGTTTGTTGGTCTCCAAGACTTTTGTCTCCTCACTGGAAAGTCGACAGCATGAGGAGGGGGACCTGGGAGAGGGCACTGGAGGCAGTCGTGCTGAGGGGGAAAGGGCAGAGAATTCTCACAGGGACTGTTGGTTGGGGTATAGAGGTTGCCTGCATATTCCTACCAGAGGGCTATGATGTGAGCCAGGCTAAGCCTAAAAAGAGGGAGGGCAGGTGGGGGAAACGCCAAGCTAAGGAGGGAGCCAGGAAGGAGAAGGCCAGGCTGAGTGGGAGATGTAGGCACTGTGTTCACGTAGCAGAATTCTAAGGCAGAGTCAGGCGGGAGACATCTCAAAGGCATCTTTTAGATGTTTATATCTGCTGCTCCCAGATCATGGGAAAGATTTTTTCCCCCCAGTGAAACTGTTAGGAACATTGAAAGTTATGCAAAATACGAAATACAATTTGGAGGTGCTTACAGTTAAGATGGTTCTGATGTTGATTTTAATGTAGTCTGTATACCAACAGTGAACTTGGGTTCCAGAAAGGGAATACGTTTTTCACTTTAAAAGCCTGTAGTAGTCAAGAACAACAACCTTGCCTCTTGTGATTCCCAGCAATCACAGTGTAAATATTTAATAGGCAAGTATTACGGTGTAGACAGGTTTGCACGGGATGCATGAGGAATTTGTGAACTTTAATTTGAAATCAAAATGAATTTGAGCTTTCATTTCCAATACAGTTGTGTAGATAAAGGTGAAAAAGTCATAATCTATCAATTTGATTTGTCTTAAAGGTATATTGCATTGTTGTACATCAGTGTTCTGGAAGTTTCCAGTAAGATGGGTATTTTTTATATCACACTTTGGAAGAAATTTAGAAATAGGGTTTTTGCTCTAAGACAGTGCCTGGAAAATAATGATTTGACCAAGCTTGGACTTGAAAAAATTAAGTGTTTTCGATTGGCACCAGGGCCTTATCTTCTATCACAGCCTGCTTAGCAGTCTGGAGTTGTAATCATAAAGTGTTCTGGCTGATCTACTTAGCTAGATTGGACAGTTAGATTATTTCTGCCTTCTTAGCCATGTGACAGTGGCTCTGATCAATTGAAGTGGTTCACTGTTGGTGGAATGCCTTCTAGTTGCCAGTGCAAAGAATCTCATTTAATGGCAAATTATAAAATCTCTGAGTAGCTCCCAGCTGAAATAGTTTGTTTGTATTCCTTATAATAAATGCTTCCTTTGAAGCAGCTGCTATTTCAGAAGAGATTGTAGGCATTTAAAAAATCTGGGTCACTCCTCATGCATTACAGAAAGAAATCTGTGCTAGACTAGGGCCTAAGGACCCATGTATAGTTATGTGGGAACTGTGTGAGGTTGTAAATAAAGCTGGTGGGGGGCCCAGAGCAGCTTTCAAACCTTGACCCTCAGCACAAAGACTGCCAAATACTGAAAACTGGGGATGGGGGCGGGGGGAAGGAAAAATTGAGTCTTTATGTAAATACATAATTAGAATGCTAATCATAGTCACGTTAATGATGAAGATTTTAATATTGAGGAAAGGATGACCAAGAAGTTGATTACGTGGGAGAGTCACTGAAACTCAGCACAGGATGATTTCTCTTTCCTGACCATCGACCATTCTTGAAAGGAATAGTCACGTCAACCTCTTTTTGGTCAAACAAAAGTCACATTGATATTAATTAGGGCAAAAGATGGACTTGTGATTGGTAAAGAATTCAAGTGGCAGAAGGTAGGAGGTTTACTTTCCATTTACCAAGATTCCTCAAGTATACACGTATGTACTCAGAGACTCTCTTAATACTTTTCACTTTTTAAAATGTTTTTCTCAGTGTTTTCTAAATATTTTGTGATAAACACATTGTATGGCAAGGCGGTGTGGAATGATGGGTAAGAGAGCAGATGTGGGAGCAGGATTCATAGTTCTAAATCTGACAGTTACTGGCTGTGTGGCCTTGGGAAAATTACCTTGCCTCCTGTGCCTCATCTATTTATCTGTGCAAGGGTTTTCTTCTTAATTGTTTTATTTTGTTTGAGAGACAGTATGTGTGAGCAGGGGAGAGGGACACACACACACACACACACACACACACACAGAATATCAACTGGGCTCCACACTCAGCACAGAGCCTGATGTAGGGCTTGATTTCATGACCCTGGGATCATGACCTGAGCTGAAGTCAAAAGTCAGACACTCAACCAGCTGAGCCACCCAGTTGCCCCATGTGCAAGGGGTTTTATGTTAAGGATATAATTAGAATGCTGTTTATATTCATATTAACAATGCATTTTTTTTATATTTTAATATTGATAGGGTTGTTGTCAGCATTAAATGTGTTTAATATAGCAAAATAACAGCACCTTCAGTAGGTATTGGCTATGATTGATTCTTGTTTAATAACTTAAAAAAAGGATGTACTCTCTGCATCATAAATTTTAATATTGTTCGGTGATTTGATTATCTGTGAGCATTGCCAAACTCATTTCTATCATTTCACAGTTTCCAGAAGATCATTTCCTTACCGGCATGGATAATATCTCCAGGACTGACTGACCTCCTGCACTCTGGCTCATTAGCTCACACACCAAGTACAACGGTAGCACGCTGATGATGCGCTGAACTTTGATGTCGATTCAGAGGTGTATTAGTTTGTTACGGCTGCCATAAGAAAGTACCAAGATGGGTGGTGTAAGCAACAGAAACTTATTTCCTCGTGGTTCTGGAGGCCAGAAGTCCAAGGTCAAGGTGTTGATAGGGTTAGTTTCTTCTGAGGGTCTTTTTCCTTGGATTGTAGATGGATGCTTTGATGTGCTTTACTGTCTATACCTGTCTGTCCATGACCTAATTTCTTCTTCTTTCAATGCTATTGGATTAGAGCCCACCCTAATGACCAAATGACCTCATTTTACCTTAATCACTACTTTGAAGGCCCCGTCTCCAAACACAGGCACACTCTGAGGTGCTGGGGGTGAGGGTTTCAACATATGGACGTCCTCACCCTAAGGAGGACAGTTAAACTCATAACAAGAAGTTTTTGCCTTCTGGTTGGGAGGTGGAAGGCAAGGATGAGGGAATTGCAGTTGTCTACCAGCAGATGCAGCTCAGCCTTGCTTCAAGATCTGGCATCAATCCTATTCTCCCTCAGAGGCTTTTACAAAATTCTAATTCAATAAACAGCTCAAGAGACTACGGACATCATATCACTCTTGCTGTAAGTCATTCTCTGGATTTCTAATCCAGTTCTGATAACAATAGCAGCTACAATGTATGGAGCATTACTGTGTGCCAGACACTATGCTAAGTCTTTAACCTGTATTTTCATTCCTTCTTAATGAGCCTATGATCCGCTTGATCCAGTCTTAAGGTAGTGTTACCTATATATATATAACATATAATATGTAATATTACACTCCAACAGTGTAATCAGGGCTCTGCCTTTGTCTCCCTTAGTGGGTCTCTCCATTTGCCAGCTAAGATCGTTGTCTGTGGATAACCCCAGACTAAGATCTTACCGGCATAACAACAAAAGTACAGTATATCCCCCCAACTCTGAAATAGACTATTCTGGGGAGGATTCTGTTGAGCTGGGCCACATCTGTGGTGGAAGAGGGTAGAGCACAACAATGGCCCATATACTAAGTTTGGCATGTGAATCTCACAAGAAGAGTAGGATGTTGGTACCAGAAGAAAGAAGGGACACCAGACAGTTGAAAGCAGGAGGTATCTACACAAGATCTTGTCAACTAACAGAGATATTTGAAAGTAAGGTCTACACTTCCACAGCAGGTGGAAGCCTGCTGCTCCTAGTATACAAGCATTCAGTCTAAGTTCTGGTGTCCACATCTCTGTCCTCATGTTGCTTCAACTCTCAGCGTCATTCAGCATGTGGGAATCTTGCTCATTCTCGAAAAGCTGTTTTTCCCATGGGTCATGACTTCAGACCTGTCTGGTTTCTCCCTCTTTCTCATTCTTTCTCATTCCCTCTTTCTCATTCTTCTTTGTAGCTTTTGCTCTTCTAAGTGTTGAAGTGCTCTCATACCTGAGCCTTCATCTTTATTTATGTTCTCAAATGAATGATCTGGGTAATCTTAATCAATCCCCAAATCATAAATAATGTAGTAGTAATAGCAATGATAATGAAGATGGTCGTGATAATGATAGAAAATACTTTTCTAGCATTATATGCTAAGTACTGTTGTAAGCACTCTCTCTATATTAAGTAATTTAATATACCACAGCCCCTGCGAGGTAGGTACTTTTATCCTTGTGATGGTTAATTTTGTGTCAGCTTGACTGGCCATGGGATGCCCTGATTAAACATTATTTCTGGGTGTGTCCATGAGAGTGTTTCTGGATAGGATTAGCATTTGGATTGGTGGGCTCAGTAAAGCAGATGGCCCTCCCCCATGTGGGTGGGCATCATCCAATTTGTTGAGGTCCTGAATAGAACAAAAGGAGGAGGAAGGAAGAATTTGCCCCATTTTTTCTTCCTGTCTGCTTTTTTGAGCTGGGACATTGGTCTTCTCCTATCCTTGGACTGGGATTTATACCATCAGCAACTCTGGTTCTCAGGCCTTTGCCCTTGGACTATATCACACCACTGGCTTTTCTGGATCTTCAGCTCGCATCTGGCAGATCCTGGGACTTGTTGGCCTCCATAACCATGTGAGCCAATTATTCATAATCTCTCTCTCTCTTTCTTATGTATCTATCTATCTATCTATCTATCTATCATCTATCACCTATTATCTATCTATCTATCTATCTATCTATCACCTATTATCTATCTATCTATCTACCTATCATCTCTCTCTCCCTCTCTTTCTCTCTCTTATTGGTTCTGGTGTTTTGGTGAGCCCTGGGTAATACAATTCCCATATGACAGATGAGGAAGCTCAGAGAGATTCAGTTACATGTGACCGTGTCTGAGGTCACGTAAGCGGTAAGTGGTAAAGCTGGGATTAACATGTGGATACTCCAGCTTTCATGGTCTTAAAAGGATGTTGCAGGAATTGTCACTGATCCTCCTACATTCCTTGAACCTTTTAGCAAAGCTTGGCCACCTTCCACCTGCCAGTACCTGCAACTTCGGGTCTTACACCATGAAGTCTGTTCTCCTTATGCATGCAGCAGACCGGGAGGATATCCTTGACCAATGACTTTTGGGAATTAGCCTTTAGATGGGAGAATTCTGGGCACTGTTTTGAACTTTTACACAGACGTTCCTTGTCACCACTGACTTGGGTAACTGGCCTACTACTGTCTCTCTCTCTCTCTCTCTCTCTCTCTCTCTCTCTCTCTTTTAAGTTTATTTATTTATTTTGAGTCAGGGGAGGGGCAGAGAGACAAGGAGAGAGAGAATCTCAAGCAGGCTCCACGCTGTCAGCTCAGAGTCCGACTCAGGGCTCAAACTCACAAACCATGAGATCATGACCTGAGCTGAAATCAAGAGTCAAACACACCCAGGTGCCCCACTACCGCCTTTTTAAGGGGCTACCTTCCCTTGCCTAAACCACTTCACACTTTCCCTACTACTCTTTCCTGAACTTCCCAAATAATCTATTTGTATCCAAGTGCCTGTCTCAGGGTCTATTTCTGGCAGAACCTACCTTAAGACAAGTAGGAACTATATATGCAGGTCACTGATCAGTGTCTCCAGCCCAGACTTCTCCGCTGAATTCCTGATTCATGTAACCAACTTCCTGATTGAATGTGTATTTAAATGCTTACAAACAGTTCAACCTGAACAGGGGATACCAGAAAGCTTGGAATCTCTTTAACCTGTTTCTCTCCAAGTTATTCCTGGTGTATTTTTAAATTATTGAATTAAATTATTAAACTAAATTTTTTTTGAGAGAGAGTGCTCAAGTGAGTGAGAGGCAGAGAGAATGGGAGAGAGAGAGAGAATCCCATATGAGGGACAAAGAGGGAGGGAGGGAGAGAGAGAGAGAGAGAGAGAGAGAGAGAGAGAGAATGAGAGAAGTGGGGCTCACTTGGAGCAGAGTTCAAGCTCACCAGAAGTAAGGTTTGAACTTATGAACTGTGAGATCAAGACCTGAGCTAAAGTCCGATGCTTAACTGACTGAGCCACCCAGGCACCCCTTTATTATTAGTTGAGAGAGAGAGAGCGAGCACAAGCGAGGGAGAGGGGCAGAATGGGAGAGAGAGAATCTTAAGCAGGCTCCAGGCCCAGCACAAAGCCTGACATGGGGCTCGATCACATGACCCTAGGATCATGATCTGAGATGAAATCAAGAGTCAGACGCTCAGGTGAATGAAGCACCCAGGTGCCCGAAGCACCCAGGTGCCCCAATTCCCAGTGTATTCTTATTGGTGTGCGGTATGATATGCAAAGTACTTGCTATTGTGTGAAGGGTCATTCTCACCTGCTCGCCTCTCTCGATCATCTTCTTTTACTCCTACCTCGCTCATTAGGCTCTAGGGCACTGGTATCTTTCAGATTCCCAAACACGTCATGCTTGTTCCTTCCAAAGGCCCTGCACCTGCTCCTCCCTCTGCTTGGAAGAGTTATCACACCCCTCAGGCCCCAGCTTTGAAGCCACCTCCTCCAAGATGCCTTCCCTGACCACCCTCTCTGAAGGTGCCTCTCTCCCTCTAGTGCTCCAAAACACCACTCTCTTTTATTTTCTTCATAGTACTTAGCAATGCTTGAAATGATCTTACTTATTTGTTTATATGTGTATCTTCAGTCTTCCCCACTATCAAGGCAGGAGCTCTCTGTCCTGGTAATACTGGGCTGGCACTGAGGAGACCGTCCAGGAACACTTGTTTGCACACGTTGGACTGAGATTTTAAAACACATAACATCCAGAATTTCTGCAAGTACATTTCACTTCCTATTTCCCTCACTTCCCAAATTGACCTCTCTTTATGGGAAATTTAATTGAAATGCTTTACACTTTTACCTCAACTGTTTTTAAAGGGTACTTAATCACTTGTTTTCTAAAACTCTCATTTGATTTTTCATGTAAGAATTCTGAAGTGTTTTTCTTTTTAAAATGCCCAAATGTAAGGACTTGAATATTGGCTCTTGAGTTTCATCAAATACATCTTTCTGAATCTGTTATTTTAAAAACGAGACAACCCTCCTTGTGGTACATAAGAAATGATGCAGAAGAATTATGTAATTTATATATATAATAAATATATAATTTAGAAGATTCTATTATAGATTTAATCACTGTTATGCCAGCTTCTCTACTTATTTTAGAGGAAAAATATATTAAATATGTTCCAAATAGATTAAAAGGTACTAATAGCCATGACTTTCAGTAACAAGATGTATTATTGAGGATTTCAAAGTTTAATCCATTAGTTCAATTACAGTACTTAAGCAAAGCAGGCACCGAGCACAAATCTAAAGACCTTTATCTCATTCTGTTGCTATTTTTCTAAAGATGACTTTGAGTGGCTGATCTTTTAGAGTGTCTTCTTCAAAAATTGACACGTTTTAGAAGATAATGTGAAATGAGTTTGAAATAATCACACACAACAGACTATATTGGACACACAACAGACTATAAAGATTTCAGGGAAGGGTGGGCAAGATAATTTGTTGAGTTTTCTCTAACTGAAAAGGGGAAAGGGAAAGAGAAATTTAAAAAAAAAAGATGGTTTTAGGCTGAGACTAGATTATGTGAAAATGCCCACCAAGGAGTTGAAAATATTTTTGAAACTTGTGGAGACAACTCTTCCACTTAAGATTCTTTATAAAATGGTTTGACAAATTGGCTTTCTGAGTACTCAAAGTGGGTCAAACCTTTTATTTCCAGGAGGATGGTGTAAACACATTTCCTCCTATTCCTCCTGCTAAGTACAACTAAAAGCTCTGGACATTATATATAAAATAAATACAAGAAGGGGCGCCTGGGTGGCTCGGTCGGTTGAGCATCTGATTTCTGCTCGGGTCATGATTTCATGATTTGTGTTTGAGCCCCACATTGGGCTCACTGCTGTCAGTGCAGAGCCCACTTTGGATCCTCTGTCCCCCTAGCTCTCTGACCCCTCCCTCCTTCTCTCTGTCTCTCTCTCTCTCTCAAAACTAAATAACATTAAACAACAACAACAACAACAACAATATAAGCAGACCCTGAGAGGTGGAGAGAAGAAAGCAGACTTCTTGGAGACTTCGGAACACAAGGCACAATAGATACAGTGGTGAGTTCTTTGAATTTTCTTTTAGCTTATACCCAGGACTGGGAGCTGAAGAAGCCATCACCCTGGAATGTCCATGAGTACAAACAAACAAACAAACAAAAAAACAACAAAAAACAACAAGAAAGCAACCCTGATGAAAGCCTGCTTTCTCTAGTCCACGAACCAGGAAAGGGGCAGCCTAGCAAAACAGAAAAGTTTTAGGCAATAGTTTCTGTGCTATAGCCTCACCCTGGCCCATCCTGCAGTTTGAGTGGGAAGTCTAGATATTCACCCTTGTTAGGCTATAACACCCAAATCCCCTCACCAAGATGGTGTCAGAAAATGCTGATTAGGACACCAGGGCTTTCATCCCCACTGGTTGCTAACAAGAACGACTCCTCCCATGGTATCTGCGAAGACCATGCGGAGAGCCTAGATTTCCACCCAAACCCAGTAGTGAAGACGCATTCTACCCTCTCCATGCTAGAATGGTGGCAGAGGAGACCTAATGGAGAGGCAGGCCTTTACTACTGTCCAGCCATAACAAAACCAGCCCTTTTCCTGTGGTGCAGTGAAGCTGCGTGGGGAGTAATAACAAGGCATTCTGACCCTACCAACTGGGGAAGTATTAGTGGATGCCTAGTGAGGAGCTGGATCTCCCAACCCCGGCCAGTAGCAGTGAAGTAGTGAATAGTAGTAGTGAAGAAGATACCTCAGGTATCAATGGAAGCCAAATGGAAAACTTGGACTTATTCCCCAACCTGCAGTAATAAGGTGGTGCCTTCCTTTCCCATATTGGAGTGGTGTGTGAAAAGCCAGCTAAAACAGAAAGTTTAATTTCTAGAGTCTCATAACACAACTTCTAAAATGTATAGGTTTTAACTGATATTTGCTCATTATACTAAGAACTAGGAAGACCTCAAACTTAATGAAAAAAGACAGCAATAGATGCTGTATTTGGTATGTTAGAGCTGCCATAACAAAACTCTCGACAGTGGATGGCTTGCACAAAGAAAATTGATTTCTCAAAGTTCTGGAGACTGATAGTCCATGGTCAAGGTGTTGGTAGGTTGGTTTCTCCTGAGGCCTCCCTCCTTGGCTTGCAGTTGGATACGCTCTCACTGAGGCCTCTCTCATACAGCCTTTCCTCTGTGCATCCACATGCTGGGTATCTCTTTCTCCTCTTTCAAAGACACCATCATATTGGATCAGGGCCCCATCCTATTAGCCTTATTTTGACTTAATCACTGCTTTGAAGGCTCCATAGTCACATAAATCAGGCCCCATCCATATGACTTCATTTAACCTTAATTACCTCCTTAAAGGACCTATTTCCAAATACGGTTATATTCTGAAGTTTTGGAAGTTGGGACTTCAATAAATCAATTTGAGGGGGGGGGATACAACTCGCCCCATAATAAACGTCAACATCAAGATGTCAGAAATCTTAGAATTATTGACAAAAATTATAATGTAGCATCATAAAAGTGCTCCAGTGAGAAATTATGAACACACTTGAAACGATGGGGCGCCTGGGTGGCTCAGTCGGTTGGGCGTCCGACTTCAGCTCATGTCACGATCTCGCGGTCCGTGAGTTCGAGCCCCGCGTGGGGCTCTGGGCTGATGGCTCAGAGCCTGGAGCCTGCTTCCAATCCTGTGTCTCCCTCTCTCTTTGCCCCTCCCCCGTTCATGCTCTGTCTCTCTCTGTCTCAAAAATAAATAAACGTTAAAGAAAAAAATTAAAAAAAAAAAAAAGAAACGAATGAAAAAAAGTCTCAGCAAAGAAATAAAAGTCTCAGCAAAGCATCTAGGGGATATAAAGAAGAACCAGCTGAAAACTATAGAACTGAAAAATATAATAAACAAAATGGAAACTCAGCAGATGAGTTCATCAGCAGAATGGAGGGCACAGAAGAAAGAATCTCATGAACTGCAAGACAGAACAATAGAAATTACCTAATCTTAATGACAGAGAAAAAATAGACTGGAAAAAACAAAATATTCCTCAGGCACCTGTGGGACTAGAACAAAAGACTTAACATTTGTTTCCTTAGAAGTCTGGAAGAAGAGGAGAAAGTGGGGTCAGAATAATACTCAAAGAAATAATGGCTGAAAAGTCCCCATATTTGGTAAAAGGCATAACTCTATAGGTTTCAGAAACTCAGTAAACTTCAAGCAGGCTAAACCCAAAGAAATACACACCAAGTCATAGTCAGACATCTGAATCCTAACTACAACTAGTAGATGATGGATGGTGTCCTTTTGTAGATGGGGAGCATTGTAATGTTTGGAAAATGTGTAAAGTCAGGGGACTGGGGTTTGAACCTAGGATCTGCTACTCCAACACGTTCATCCTGGAACAAATTACTGAATCTCTTTGAATTTCAGATCTGTCATCTGAAAAAATGGGATAATAATATGCCTCCCGAAGCCCCAGGGAACTATTGTCAGGATTTAACGAGAAAATATATGTAAGGCACTTAGCACACAGCAGGTACTCAGTATATGTTATTTTCTTTTTCTTCCATACCCTTGACCCCTCTCAACCAATGAGAAGCTCATGAGCTTCAGTAAGCTCAGAATGTAAAAGCCTTTCTTTGGACAAGATTAGCCGAGCTTTTGCCCCAAATACCAGAAGATCCGTTACGGCTTTCTAATTTCTTTGCACTTAAAATGTTTATTTTCTTACACCTGATTTTTCGGCAGACATTGTTTCCTTCTGGGGAGAGTTTTAGCATCATGGTTAAGAAGCTAATTTCTGGAGTCAGGCGGTCTAGGTCTAGACCCTGGGTCCACAATTAGGCGGCAATTTACTTGGTCTCCTAGAAGCTCACTTTCCTCATCTGTGTCCTAAGATAACACAATTGCCTACCTCCTTTAGGGGTGCTGTCCTGAAGAATGATTTATTATATGTAAAGAGCTTAGAACTGTGCCTGGCCTTGGAAAAGCGCTCATCAGGGACTGTAGTTATTTGTTGGACACAGATGTACAGATTACCTTGTTGCTGGGGCTGTACCTAGGAGCTACCTCTTCTCAAGAAAATTCACCTTGGTCCCTGATCCTCTAGTATAGTTGCTGCTTTCAAATCTTGCCTTCACCACCTTGCACCCCACACTCTTCCAGTGGTACAGGGCCTTCCTTAATGTCCTGGAAGGCAGGCACTCTTTGAATATTAGTTCAAATTGAATTTGGCAGTGGTATAGTGTATTTAGGGTTCACCAGAGAAACAGAACCAGTAGGATGCACTATTGTATATATACAATACAGTGCATATAATACAATATACATACACTGTGTATGTATATATTTATCTATATCTATATCTGTATCATCTATATCTATATATCTGTATCTACATATCTATACCTATCTATATCTGTATATAAATCTCACAGTACTTCACATATACATACACACATTATATATACATTATATATAAAAACACTTTTTATATATGTGTGTGTATACACACACACACACACACATTTATATGGAGGAGAGAGAGATTTATTTTCAGTAATTGGCTCGGGCTAATGTGGGAGCTGGCAAGTCTGAAATCTGTAAAGCAAGCCGGTAGGTTGGAAATTCAAAGAGTTGGGATTGCAGTCTCGAGTCTAAAATCTGCAGGCTGGAAACTCAGGCAGGGTTTCTAAACAATTCTTCTAAACTAGGCAACTTCTTGGGGGCATGGTAAATTGTCCAAAGTTGGAATATTAAAATACGTGATTCATTTCCACAAACAGTACCACATCATGTGGTATTATCTTTGAGAAGTTCAGCCATCTAGCTCTGCTGACA
The DNA here is from genome assembly GCF_028018385.1 of Neofelis nebulosa. Taxonomy (NCBI): domain Eukaryota; kingdom Metazoa; phylum Chordata; class Mammalia; order Carnivora; family Felidae; genus Neofelis; species Neofelis nebulosa. The sequence goes on from NC_080787.1 coordinate 122,268,397, forward strand.
TCACTTAAGTGTTGACTGGTTGGCTTAGTGTGATGGTGGGGCCACAGCGTGTCTCTCGGGCACAGTGCAAAGATACCCGATGTGCAATTTTCTTTGTCCTCACATAAATGCACCGTCCGCTTCAGTTCTGATGGAGCCAATGTTCATTTCTTCAGGTATTCAGGGAGGCATGTGTGGAGGCTGAGGTGATTGGCAATGCATATTGAAAGCGATTTTGCCATGATTTAATGTCATTTATAGATCAGTGTCCTGGGCAGCGCCCCCGTGGCCAGCAACTGGACTTTGTTACAATATACTAGGTTGGCAAGTCTGGCTAAAATACAGGGAAAGGTGATTCTTGCCTGAAAGATGGTCTGTGCTTTCTCTGAGGAGGAGGGCCTCTGAACTCCAGCCTTATCTGATCCATTTCATACACATCTAAACTCCTGGCCTGGGCAGAGGGAAATGCTTTAGAGAATTCAGAAGGAGACAACTGAGAAACAATACTTTATGTTTTCCTCTCAGATATAGAAAAACCTTTCACAAACATAGATTAGGTAATTTCAGTGAAAATTGACAGTGACAAAAAATTATTAGAAAACCAAATCATAAAATAGTATAAACTAATCAATTTTACATGGAACACATCAGAGTGTTTTCACAGTTAATTAATAGACTTGGGAGCGTGTTAGAGTCACCTAATCTGGTCTCTTTGTTCTTAGATGATGAAACTGAGCCTAGAAAAGTACTATGCTTGCCAATTAATTCATTAATCGCTAGACAGTGGCCAGATCAAGACAAAAACCAAGCATCATGGCTTCCTGCCCGGGACTCTTTCTATCACATCCCACATGAAATTATTCCTCGGTACTTTTAGCTTTTTCCTTTATTCCGTTAAGAATTCGCTTTATAAAAATTCAGCTTTGCTCCAAATTATAAAACTTTTGATGGAGGGCAGGAACATACCAACAGAACCCAGATGCTTGTATTTGTACATCACTGCTTTTCCAAACATTTTTGTTCTTGTGGTGATTTGGGAGCCTCCGTGGGATTCCTAGACCACATCAGTGCACACTGAGCATCCAAGGTCCGGTCCCCAAACTCATTCATTCAACAAGGCACCCAGTGTGTGCTGGGCAGGATGCCAGGTACTGGAATTACAGAGGTAAATAAGAAATTATTTTTTGCAAAAGGGGTTTCATTTATTGGAGAAAAGCACATGTAATCAGACACAATACAAAGATGAGACAATAAGTGCTCTAATACAGGACTCTGGACTCTAAATAAAAAACTTGTATCTTCAAGAGTTCAAAAGAATTTCTTGAAAAAGTACCATTTGAAATGGTCTATGAGGATGAGAGTGGTTTATCAGGCAATGGAGGGAGAGGCTTCAAAGGATGGGGAAGGGTCCATGGGGAGGTGTGCAGAGACCATGGTGGGTCAGGAGAGAAGATGAGGTGGGAAAAGAGGGTGGAGAGGGAGACTGGGGTCAGCGTGGAAGGGTCTTAGGCCACACGTCGAGGAGTACTTCTACCATGGAGGATTCTACCATGAAAGTAAAAATACATGTAATACAACGTCCCATCACAGAGACTTTCAAAAAGAGAGAAATGGAGCCTGACTTAGATTTATTTTTGTAAGAGAGAATGCTGATCCTCTTTTTCTTCACCTAGGAACAAGGTGAAATATTCCTGATATAACATGTATTGTAGGAATCAAATGGTGTCTGTGAAAGTGCCTGGTAAATTGTGCAGCAAAATGTAGATGTGAAATATTATTAATGTCACATGATAGTAACACCAGATGATGAAACTCTGGTGAGGGTGGATATTGGGTGGACAGCACACTTCTGAGCATCAGGGGCATCCTGAGATTTAATCTTGAGGATATTTCTGCCAGATTCTGCAGGTATAGGGCAAGGGATTCATCACTGATGCCTCTCTCAAAATTGCCTGAGCCACATTGCACGTGAATGTTCTACACTCAGCTTTAAATTGTAGGGTCCCTACAAGAAGCAGCATAAAAACTGCTTCTGCATTTGCTGGGAAACCCTTTTCAAGAACTTAAATATCTCATTTTTTTTTTTCCATATGAATAAATCAATTCGTTCATTATCATCCATGATGATCACGGTCATTATGTTATGAGTTAATTAATTAATTAATACCATCTAAGGAAATAAGAGATATTTATGAAGATTTACACACTAGAATGCTCATTGAGGTATTATTTTTCATAAGAAAAAACCAGAAATGACTTTGAATGTCTCTCAATGGTGGGGAAAACCAAACTATGGTCTGACCACAGGGTGGAATATTTTGTAACCATCAAAAATGACTTCAAAACAAATGATATGAAAAAGTGTTCATAATATTAAGTGAAAAAAATTGCAGGGCATGCCACTTGCTCCCTATTTGGGGCTGAAAAAAAAAAATAGTCCCTCCCCAAAAGACCAAAAAGAATAGATCAAGGTATAATATTATATTATTTTATGGATGAAATTATTACAAAAAAAGTTTTCTTTCTGAACTAAATTTCCAGAACTTAACTCTGTCACGAGGAAAAACTGTTGTAATAAGATTTATATTAAGTGATCTTGTGCTGAGAAGTTATTATCTTTGATTATCATTCTGCGGTTTATGCTTTTATATTTTTGGCAGAGTCTCTGCTCCAACTATTGGTCAATCTGGGAGATTTTACTCTAAAAATGAAGCTTCTGAGGTCCTCATCCCCCTTTTCTCAGAGTACTGAAAGACCACTCTACTTCCTCACTACTTTATTTTCATTTGCTTTGTTAATTAAAAAAAGGAGTAATTTTATTTCAAAAAATTTCCATCTGGCCAACCAAAATATTCTGACTGATATAAACCACACATGCTGAGGACACAAAAGAAGTTGCAAGTGTTATTTCTGCACAGAAAGAGCTTATGATTTCTGCGGGAGAATGAGGCAATGTAGGCAACAAGCAAGACGTAAGAGTCATAGCGATTTCATAAGAGTAATAGTGATGTTCTGAGATTAGTCCATCACTCTGATTTGACACATGAAGGGAAAGAAGCTAAATGAGAAGTGATTTTTCTAGTATCATGAATGCCTACATGATGAGATGAAGGGGTGCAATGATGTAGGTGCTACGGTGCAATGTTAGGCTACTGCTGACCTTATGATGATTGGTCAGTTGGGCTGAGAATTAGGATGCTTTCAATTGCAGCTGGCAGGGACCCAACTCAAATCACAACAAAATAAATAAAGTAGAAGTAGAGGAGGAATTTATTTATTTATTTTTATTAAAATTTTTGTTTACTGTTTATTTTTGAGAGAGAGAGACAGAGACAGAGCACAAGTGGGGGTAGGGCAGAGAGAGAGAGAGAGAGAGAGAGAGAGGGACACAGAATCCTAAGCAGTCTCCAGGCTCTGAGCTGTCAGCACAGAGCCCAACATGGGACTCGAACTCACGAACCGCAAGATCCTGACCTGAGCTGAAATGGGACCCTTAACTGACTGAGCCACCCAGGTGCCCCGAGGAGGAATTTAGTGAAACATAACTGGGGTGTAGCAGGCTTTAAGATTGGCCAGGTTCTAGGAACTCAGATATTTTCAAGGCTCTTGTTCAGTCTATTTTTCCCTTTGTCCCTGCTTGGATTCATTCCTTGGGCAGGTGTTCTCCAGATAAGTGGCAAAATGGCTGCCAGAAATCAAGGCCCACACCTACTGTTTAGGAACCCCCTGGAGGTGTTTCCTTGGAAATCTCTAGCAGAAAAGACCCTGGGAAGACCCTGATTGTCCAGGTTCTACCATGTGCCTGTCCCTGAGCCAGTCACTGTTGTAAGGGAATCTGGCTTGTCGGAGATTCAGTACCATCCCGACCACGTGAAAAGCACCCTTAGTGCTTCACTCTTAGTGAAGAGGTGTCCCGTTAATGGTTGAAGTATTGGCAGAAGGGGGAGGGAGGATGCTCATCACGTGACCACTGTGGGAGGTAGTGCCAGTGACCTGAGTATTAACCATGTAATATAGATGATAAATACAGAAGGAGAGAAAGGAATAATAATGGGGCTCCTCGTACAAGTTTCCCCGAGAAGAGAGGGGATGACACATGCTGGGGTAATATACAATTCTGTTAATAACAGACGAAACCAGGTCTGATTGGAAAGTAAATCTCCTTTTAAGAAAACTCACACTATACTCACAGAGACAAATAAATTTTTATGACGTATGCTTTTAGGAGTAATTTCAGTGACTAGACCAGCCCAACTTGCAGCTCTTAGGAATGAGATTATGCTTCTGAACGGTCACTTAGTCTGGAGTCTAAAAGGCAGAGCTCTAATAGCAGCATCTCTTTAGATAATGACTTCAGAGACTAATCACTCATACAGTGAATGGAGATGTTAATTATGCAACCTAATTTCTGCAAACAATGGAGGAGCAGAACACCAGCCTTACCTGTTTTTGAGAGCCAACTCTCTTATCACCATCGTGGTGGGTGAGGCATTAATCACAACAATAACTCCTTCTGACACCTGCCTCATGCTTTATGCTGTCGTATATTAACTCAGTTCTCAGTTGATCTTTATCACATTCCCAGAAAGCAGGCGTTATTGTAATCACCAACATTTTTATGGATAAGAAAACTGAGGCACAAAGAGATCACAGAGCTCACTAGAGGTGGGCTATGTTTTGTTATAGATATTACCAGAGGAGCACATATTCTCTGAGAGAGAACTGAGTTTGAATCTTAACTCTACCGCCCACTAACTCTGTAACCATATCCTTTTGACCCTCCTTTTCTCAGATGTAAAGAAGCAATAATCGTATCTAATGTAATGGAATAATGTTAATATCGCCTCTCTTCTTATGTTCTCTTATGGGTTCTCTCTCCCTCTCTCCAGACCTCTTTTAGTTTAGCCTTCAGGCTGGGGTGGGGAAGAAGAAGGAAGGGCCACAGCCTATCCTTGGGGCTGTGAGCCTGATAGAGGAAGAACCTATCCATTGAACTGGGAAGGAAAAGTGCAGCTGGAAACTCCTGGTGTGAAGGGTAATAACAGGGAATGAAAGGGGAGGAAAAGAGCAGATGCAGAGTTTTAGTTTTCTTCTTTCACCTTCTCAGGCATAAATTCAACAACAGAGGGTCTTCTGCCTCCTTTGTGTTCAGACTGGAAGGCAGTGTCCTCTGAGCTGGCCCAGCCCTGTCCTGAGTAGTCCAATCAAAACCTAGGTGCAGGGCATGGTTAAGCAGAGAGAGGGACCTCGTTTAACAACCCTGAGTGCCTTGAGTTGCCAAGGGAGAGAGGCCTGGCTGGGAATTTGCTACTGTCCCCAAAATTGAGGACTCCAGAGGGACAGAAGGACCCAGAAGATACACAGGGGGTCAGAAGTGGAGATGTAGATTTGGAAATTGTAAGTGTAACTGAATGCTTTTGCTTTCCCTTGTGAAAATACATTTCTGGTTTTTATTTTTTATTTGAGAGAGAGTATGAGAGGGAGAGGCAGGGAGAGAAAGAGAGAATCCCAAGCAGGCTCCAAGCTCAGTGTAGAGCCCGACATGGGGCTCAATCCCATGACCTTGGAATCATGACCTGAGCCAAAATCAAGAGTTGAACGCTCAACCAGCTGAGCCACCCAGGGGCCCCAAAATACCTTTCTCTTTTTGTTAGTGAATTTAGTTAGCAACTAGGGTCTTCTTTTACAAATTTATTTTAAGGACATTATCTCTTCACTCTGAAAGTAAGGAATTTCGTAATGTCCTTCAGAAGCATCAACTAGCATGGAAAAATTTTTAGGTGTTAAGCTGGTGTAAGGAACACACATCCTTAAGACAAATACTGTATCACCTCAATTATACATGGAATCTAGAAAAACAAACCCATAGAAACAGAGAACAGATTGGTGGTTGCCAGAGGTGGGGGGCAGATGGGATGAATGGGGGTGGGTAAAATGGGTGGAGGTGGTCAAAACGTACCAACTTCCAGTTGTGAGATAAGTAAATCCTGACGGTGTAATGTACACCACAGAGACGAGGGTTAACAATACTGCATTGCACATTTGAAAGTTGTTTAGGGGGTAGATTTTAGAAGGTCTCATCACAAGGTAAAAAAAAATGTGTTAACCATATGCAGTGATGGACGTTAACTAGACATTGTGGTGACCACTCTGCAGTATGTACGTGTGTCAAATCATTATGTTCTACACCTTCAACTAACACAATATGTCAATTATACGATTGTATCTCAATAAAACGGGAAAAAAATAATACATTTTTGTCCAACCAGTTTTAGTGCTTATTTCCTATGAAAGGCAAAATGCTGCTGTTTCAAAAAACAAAAAAACAAAACCCAGTCATTCCACTGCTACTACTTGCTCCTGTGGTTCTGCGTTGTGTGCTAAGGGCTGATGTTGCCAGGTCCTGGTGGGGATGGTCTGCAGTTAGATCGTCAGAATCATCCACATAGAGGTCCAAACAATTAACAGCAGCATTAAACTTGACCCACTATGTAGGTATGGGTGCATGTGTACTGCTTTGCAGACTTCTTAACAAAGCATGGTCTCTTTGGCCGGACATGGTCATTCACAGAAACAGACCATTCTTTTGGCCATCTCTCTCCTCCATGTTTAGGGAAGGCAGAGTTTCTCAACCTTTTATGATGGCCATTTGTACCAGATAATTTTTACTTGTGGGGTGCTGGTCTGTACACGGTAGGATGTTTAATAGCATCTTTGGTCTTTACTAAATTACTGGTAATGGTCAAAATGTCTCCAGATATTGCCAAATGTCCCCTGGCCTGGGTTGGGGGTGGTGGAACAGTATCACTTCTGGTTGAGAATCATGATGTACAGTGATATGTAGGGACTCTTGGTCTACATATAGTTCATTGGCTATCACCTCTGCTGGGGGATCCACCCCCAGTCTACCCTGCCCTCGTGAAGAATCATCCAGTAATTTTGGAGAACTTGGCTGGTGGTGGTTGTGGGTGTAGATGCCTTTGAGGGAGTAGGTGGGAAAGTGGGTAGCTCCCTAGTCTCTAGCAAAGTCCATATTTGCTTCATTCTCTGGAGAATTCAGTTAATTATTAGTAAAATTTACTGTGATAATCAGGAATTTTCTTTTTCTTTTTGCTTCAGTTAACCCTCAGAAAATGACCCCTTTCGGGGTGCCTGGGTGGCTCAGTTGGTTAAACATCATGACTCAGGTCATGATTTCGTGGTTCGTGAGTTCGAGTCCCGCATCGGGCTCTGTGCTGACAGCTCAGAACCTGGAGCCTGCCTCAGATTCTGTGTTCCCCTCTCTCTCTGCCCCTCCCGCACTCATGCTCTGTCTCTCTGTCTCTCAAAAATAAATAAACATTTTTTTAAAAATTAAAAAAAAAAAAAGAAAATGACCCCTTCTGTTTATTACAGTGTGTTGTGCAATGGCAATCATTGTTAATGTGTGCCATGACATAAACAAGTTTGGGGAAGCTTTGTGAGAGCTATACAGAAGGATGTCCTTAAAAACATGTTTCCCTCCGGGGTTTCTCTCCATCCAGTTTCTAATGGACCACCACTTGCTCATGAGAAGGAGGAAAATCATTTCCCATTTCCTCCTCAGTCAGGAGGAGGGTTTCATGGTTTCCCAATTAAAATCCAAAAAGATGGAGACTCTTACCCAGAAATCCCGTTTGGGTTATTTGACTGAATCCCCCTCCTGTGCAAATCAATACCCTGGGCTGATACACATCTGCAGCCCTTTCCCCCCTTGAAAATCAATGTGGTTGGCTCCACTAGTTAAAAAGGATTCCTGAAACAAACAGCCGGATTCATTTAAGATGTTTCCTTTTCATTTCAACTTGACATAAACTTTTCAGCAGATTTTCTTTGTGGCAGGTGAAGGCCAACATAAATTTAAACAGTGGGTCGCTTGCCTTTAAGAGACCAAAGTCCCTGGTTCTTCGGGCAACAAAGCCTCCGGCGGGAGTTGGCAGGCAGGTGTAGAGCACCAGGCTGTCAGCTTCTCACACAGGAGGGGGCACCTGCTCTCGGGGAAGATGTGACCACCTCAAATACAATCTGGCAGGGGGACCCAGAGGATGGGCTCCCCAATTGTCAACTGATATCATACGCTGCTACTCCGCAGGGTCCCCTGCCCAGTTCCCGGTCGATTCTCTCCACTGCACACCTCCTGCTCAGGCAATAGAAGATGGCTAATTTTCCAAAGGGGAAAAAGTGATAGCATGCTGTGAAAATCTCTGTTGACTGTGTGAAAGCAGTGTTTGTTCTCGCTCCTCCAGCCTTAGCTTTTGTTCAGCTTTATCATTTTCTCAAAGGGAACGAGGCTGCTGATTACCGAGGGATTTTTGCTCTGACTTTAATTCGGGTCTGCCGGGATTGTATGTATTTATACCACCCAACAAAGAAGGATGAGAATGTACAGATGGTCAAGGTCATAACTTCATTTGGTAACTCGTTTAACAAATACGTATACTGAATATCGATTCCATGCCGTACTCTGTGTTGGATGCTGGAGACACAATGGCAAATAGACTTCATATCCACCTACATTGGGTTCACTGGCATTATTTAGATAATCATTAAAATAGGTGTAAGGGGTGAGGGGGCCATAAAAGGGGGGGACATGGAACTGCAGGAGGGCTTTGTTGGGTATTTGGCCACAGCAGGGGTTAGACAACAGAAGTTTGCATTTAGTGTTAGGTCTTTGTCTATGAGTAATGAGCATATTACCGATGGGTTTACTAAGTATGTGATAAAATCAGATTTGTTTTTGATCACTTCGTGCTTATGAACTGAAACCCAGGTAGATTTCGCAGCATGCTATCTGACTCATGCTTGAATGCAGAATGCATTCTGGCGTTCTTATTAGAGCTATAGTTAATTTACCTCCCTGGACTTGGGAAAAGTATGGTACAAATGTCCTTTTAAAAATAAAAATCGGCCAATAAGTCGAGCTCTCTTGTTAATCTCAGCAGATGAATGAAGGTGTTAACTCAGATTCAGGAAATTACTTGGATCTCGGTTTGTGTATGTTTATACTCTACAGGCCATAATAACTAAATACACAAACTAATGAAGGTGTTTCATGGGTTGTAGTGGGTTGAGCAGTGTCCTCCCAGCATTCATGTCTACCCAGAACCTCAGAATGTGACCTTAATGGAAATAGAATCTTTGCAGATATATTTAAGGATCTCTAGACGAAATCATCCTGGGTTTAAGGGGGACTTAAGTCCAAGGATTGGTGTCTTTTAACAGAGAGTAAAGGGATGGGGTGGCCAGGTGGCTCAGCGGGTTAAGCGTGCAACTCTTGACCTTGGCTCAGGTCATGATCTCATGGTTGGTGGGTTCAAGCCCTGCACTGGGCTCTGCACCAGGAGGGCTCTGGGCTGGCAGGGCAGAGCCTGCTTAGGATTCTGTCTCTCCCTTTCTCTCTGTTCCTCCCCTGTTCTTGTGCTCATGCTCGCGCACACGCTCTCTCTCTCTCTCTCTCTCTCAAAATAAATAAACTTGAAAAAAAAAAAAGAGAGAGAGGGAGAAAGGAAAGGGAGATTCAGCTACAGAGACACAGAAAAAAGAAGGGCATGCAAAGACAGAGGCAGACGTTAGGTTGCCATAAGCCAAGAAATGCCAGAAGGTACCAGAAGCTGAAGGAGGTAAGGAAAGAGCCTCCTCTAGAGCCTTTCGGGGGGCAGAAGCCCTGCCAACACCTTGATCTTGGACACTTGGCCTCCAGAATTGTGAGAGAATACATTTCTGCTGTTTTAAACCACCCATTTTGTGGTAATTTGTTATGACAGCCCTAGGAAACTAATACATGGGTGCAAACAGGCTTCCTACCCTCCCAAATTATACTGTGGTTCCTGAAAATTTTCCAGCTGGCGCTGACACATTACAAAAGTGCTTTGTTGCACCAAGTTTTGCACTTGGTTTTCTTTTCCCATTTTTCAAAAAGGTAAACCAACAGTAAATGCTCATGGTTCTTGCTGCCTGCTTTAGCAGCATAAAATAATACTTAGATTTTAATCTATTGTAATAGATTTTTAAAAGCAAAATAAATCTTGTTTGTTTGTTTTATTTTATTTAAAAAAATTTAATGTTTATTTGTTTTGGAGAGAGAGACAGAGCATGAGCAGGGGAGGGGCAGAGAGAGAGAGGGAGGCACAGAATGTGAAGCAGGCTCCAGGTTCTGAGCTGTCAGCACAGAGCCCCATGCGGGGCTTGAACCCTTGGACCCTCCAACTGAGAGATCATGGCCTGAGACAAAGTCTGACGTTTAACTGACTGGGCCACCAGATGCCCCTTGTTTATTTATTTTAAACCTAAGTTATGGACAACTTTTGGTTCAAATTTGCAAAGGGTAAGTTAAAATAAATTGCATTGCATTAACCAACATGGATGTTTTTCTGAAAGCATGGTTTTATATATATATATATATATATATATATATATATATATATGTTGGTAAAGAGCAAACAAACGACGAACAAAAATGAGAAGGGTCATTCTGGCTCCTGTGGGGAGAACAGTTGCAAGGAGCCAACACTGGAGATGCAACCCTTCACTGGAAGGGACAGAAGGTTTTAGTGTGTGTGTAGGTGGGGGGACTCAGGTTCTGTGTGCAGGGAGAACCCCGGATGGGAAGACTTGGGTCCTGAGCACTAAGTCCTCAATCAGTCTGTGTACTTGAACAAGATCCTTATGTCCAGGGCCTGGAAGGAGCACGCTTGCCCTAGGTACATGGACTAATGGGCTAGGACAGAGAGCGGCCCCATGGGGCCATGACAGCCTGAAGACCAGAAAGCCTTTGTCGAGTATCACCAAGCATTCTGTGAAGAAGGGTCTTGTGACAATGACAGATCTCAGGCATCATCCTCCAGGCTCAAAGCTCAATTTAATTTAGTTTAGAAAAAGAAAATAATGCGATTGGCACATATCCAACATTATAGAGCAGAATCATCCTGGTTACCTAAAGTATCTTTGCAAAGTTTACACCTTTAGAATTAGAGTCATCAGAAGTACAGATGCACAGATAAGAGGCTCCAAATTGCTCTTTGAGCCTCTGCCGTAATGCCCGCTAGCCGTTTCACCCAGGCAGAATTCCTTCTGCTTCCCTCCACTTCACTTTCTCTGGGCTCCCCAGAGTAGCGTTCTTCCCTTGCGTTTTGTTGTTAATCTGCTCGTGCCCCAGATGGCCAGTTCCCTCAGGGCTGGTTGTAGCAGAGCTGGTCACTGTCCTGGCCGTCACCTTTCTAAAGCTGGAATCTGCTAACAAGTGAAACCTGCACCGCATAATCTCGCAGATGCATGTATTCACACAGTGTACCCCGGAAGGGTGCACCGGCAACCTGTAACGCGGCATCTGGGGAGATCTCCCTGGCCGGAGACTAGGGAAAATGGATGTTTCTCTTCACTCTGTATCTTTTTGGATGTTTAAAATTTTCCTTTACAATTGTTTTTGCTCCATCTCATGAACTGTGAGGTCATGACCTGAACCGAAATCCGGAGTCGGACGCGTAACCGACTGAGCCACCCAGGCGCCCTTCAAGTCATTTGGCTCTTTCAGCAACCCTGTATGGTAGGTGCTATTGTTATGCTGGTTTTACAGATGAGGAAACTGAGGCATAGAAAGATCACATAACTTGCTGCAGAGCTGTTAAGTGGCACCTCAGGATCAGAGCTCAGCCAGCCAAGTTTGGAGCCCGCACTCCCAGTCCACGGCACATGCTGCGTCACCTATCACTGCTGTGGGTGGCATGCCACTGTCCCATGGCTTTCCTTTGTCCCCTCCATTCCATCCTTGGGAACGTCTATGTAAGCCTAGTGCAGTGGGATCTTTGGGAGTGTATTTGACCAGGGGGACCGCAGGTCCTCTTGGAAAAGAACACCCACAAGGGGAAGGAAGAGCCAAACTGGTTCGAGGACAGCCTGATGTCTCTCTCTGACTTATTTTCCAGGCCAGCCCCCCAGGGGGGCAATAAGGCTGAAACCTAGGGTGAGCAGGGAAAAGTGTTGTGAGAGGGAAAGCGCCAGTCTCAGGAGATGGTAACAAGTTAAGAAGCTGCACGCCCTCAAGGCAGGAGTCTCCCTGCTGGGCACTGGTCCTGATGGCTTTGACTGGGGAACGGTGGGTACCAAGCAGACTGAGCTGGTATCAGCCGAGTTCCAACGTCTCCTATCAACAGTGACAAGATCCCTCTCTATTGCCAAGTGGGACAGGCAGGAGGAAAATGACAACAGTCATTGCTAAGGGAATTTGGCTTGGGAAATATATGAGATCCTCCTGGAAGTTTCTGGAAATATTTGGAAGGAATTTCAGGAGGACTGGAATGACCGCAGAACAAGCAGCCATAGCATCAGAAAAACTCTTTTTATCATCTGACCTCACTCCCGGGCTGGTGTGGCCTGATCTATATATAGGCTTAACAGTCCACGTTTTATAGTGTCTGCATTTGAACAATTGGGAGACCTTCTTCAGGGATCCGAAAGCACAAACACAAAATTAGGCACAGGGCCTTGGAAGAGGCTGTGGCAAGTGCCTTCATGAGTTTTAGTACCTTCTCTTCCACAAGGGTTGGAAGAGTCAATAACACCCAAATATATCGCACAGTGTGCATTTCTCACCTTGCTTTACCCAACTGTGGCTTCTTAAAGGATCTCTATTTTTTATGGTTAATTCCATTATTACTGATTACTGATTCCATAATTAATGATTTTATTTCATGGAGAGAAAACAAAAACCAACAATATCATGATTTTCCTAGATACTACATAGTGACTGGCACTTTTCATTTCTCTTTTATCACTTTATACCCCCCTCAAAAAAAAAAAAATCAACAGAAACACACCAAAACATACCCCCGTACTCTTAAATTAGCAGATTTAAAATGAAAACTTGAAGCAATATTTTGCTATACTTTGATTCAAACTCTCTTTACAAATTAAATGGCACTTACAAAGGAAGCAACATTTCTAATATGGTTGTAAGTTATTTTGCTTTATTGTGGTTTGATATCTGAATATAAAACTTTGAAAGCCTTCTTCAATAAACATCATACTCTCTTTTGCAGCACGTAATTCATTTACTCCCTGGATTTCTGAACCAGTTCTCTCCTTTTGTGTTTTCCTGCTCTGTTTTATTTTACAGATGGCAGATACCCTGCAGGAGGTACAATCAAACACTGCACTCATTATAAGAGAATTACTGATAAAAAGTATAAGAAATGACATATTAACAGTCGTTAATCTTTTGGTTCATCTTTTTAAAAAAAATCAACTGATTAAATTTACAAGTTGGGGGGTAACTCTTATTTCTGGGTAAAAACAAATCCACCAAGGAGATTACTGATTAAAATCCAATACTGCTTTAAAAAGTACCACATTCCCAGTCTTATCTCACCGCTCCAGGATGTGACTGTGTACAACTGGTCTGACATGACAAAGGATACGATAAGGCCCAAGTGGATGGTACAGATGAAAACAAATGCTTTAGGGCTGTAGCTTTATTTCCTGTACAAATAGGTACCATTTTCAGGATAAAATAACCAAAAAGAAATACATATTTTTTTTTGTAACAAAATACCGGCACAAAATTGTAAAATTTACACCATCTGAGCCGCCAAAAAGGTTTTTAAAAAGTGTCAATCACTCTCCGAACAATACACAATAAAGCACAACCGAATGTAAGAGTTAAAGTTGCAAAGGGTGATCTCTGCCCACAGAGTTTTGGTGTGTTGATTAATGGAAAGGATTATTAGCTTAACAGCCACCCCCAACAGAACTGTGTCCCTAACGTCATCTTTCAGTCGAAAGTGTGGGTATACTCTGCTAAGTAGCAGATTGAAGGTCAGCCCAAGAGAAAACCAATTATCAAGTGTGAACTGCATTTCTGCTTAATACCTTTGTAGACACAAAGCAAGTTGCTCCTGATGAGACACATTTGGAATATGAAAAAGCACTTAGAAAGATAGCTCTCTATGGATGCCAGTGAGTTCAGCTTTCATCTCTCAGAATCCGAAGTTGAGGAAACTATCTGCCGAGTAGACCAGAGAACATGGGGCCCAGGAACTCCAATTTGGTAACTGTAAACGACATGGTAATTGTAATGACACAGACCGTTTGGAAATTGTAAATTTAAATGTATCTTTTGGTCAGATTTGTGTAAAAAAGAGAAGCTGTAAAACCTAACTTCAATAGCCATTTCTCAACATTGCTATTAAATATTTATCTCCCAAATTTTGGTTCCATCCATGTTACTAACCTAGAGATAAGTCAAGGTAAGTTTCTGCTTGGGTTCTGTTTCCTGACTCCCTCCAATCTTGTCTTTATTCTTGTTGCCTCAGTAACTTCTACTATCCTATTACCCCGCTTAAAATCCTTTGGAAGCTCCCCATCAAATACAGAACATGGTGTGAACTTTTAGTACCGCATGTAAAGGCTTCCACATGGGGCTGTAACTTCCTATCCAACCCCCGTCTCTCTGCCAATCCCCTCTGGAACTCCCGCCCCATCCTTGCTGAATGACCTACATACAGCTCCCCTGGCCCTCCAGCAGATTGCTCCCTGGAGCCCTGAATGCCCTTTCCCAGATCCTGGTAAACAATTGCTCTCCTTTGAGACTCAGCTCCAATGACACATTCTCTGAAGCTTTCTGAGAGGTGTGATCAGATTTACTCTGTATCCCCCCTCTCCCACGGACCTCTGCCCCAACACATTGAACTCTTCAGATAATTGTTTCCTTGCCAATCTTTTCCTTCTAGTCTATAAACTCCTCAAAGGCAGAGGAGACCTAATGTGCTTTGTCACATTCCTTTTTGCATTGTCACTACTTAGTTTGGTGCTGGGTACATAGAGGGTCCTTAATAAACATTTGAGGAATCATTAAGAAGTGAATTGGAGCAGAACTCTGAAATGAACTGTATCCCCTTCCAAATATCCAAATACTATTTTTGGGTGTCTGCTCAAATGCCACCTTATGTAGAATTATACCCGTCCTCTTCCCACCTGGCACTTTCATACCCTGATTTATTTTTCTCCATAACAGGCTATCCATGTACTAGTCTCCTTATTGATTGTCTCTGTGTCCCTTAGCTCATCACCAGAATGTAAAAACTCTGAGATAAAACAAAACAAAACCCCAAACAGTTCTCAGTTTCTAGAGCTGCCTGAACTCCTTGGCTCGTGGCCCATTTTCTCTGTCTTCAGAGGCAGCTACAGTGCACGGAGTCCTTCCCGTGCTTGGCTTCTCTGACATCCACTCCCACTTTACCTCTCCTGTCTTTTCTGCTGTTCAAGTGATTAGCTTGGTCCTTACTTCTGTAATCCAACCTAATCTCCTTATTTTAGGCCCCATAACCTTAATTCCATCTGCCATGTCCATTTTGCTATGTAATGAAACACGTTCACAGATAATGACACCAGAGGGTAAAGATCATGGGAGACCAAATCCTGCTTGCCACAGCTACCTTGGGAAGTGAGGACATCTAGGGGGGCCTGGGTGGCTCAGATGGTTGAGCATCTGACTCTTGATTTCAGCTCAGGTCAAGATCTCGTGGTTCATGGGTTTGAGCCCCTCATTGAGCTCTGCACTGACAGTGAGGGATTCTCTCTCTCTACCTCTCTTTCTCTCTGTCTGCCCCTCCTCTGCTCACACACTCTCTGTCAAAATAAACAAACAAACTTTAAAAAAAAAAGAAAAAGGAAATGAGGACATACACGCATATTTGCATAAAGGAACACTTGAGGGATACAAAAAAAGTTATACGTGGTTTCCTACAGTTGGTGGTTGGGATGATGAAAAGTCATGGATTATTAAGACTTCCCAGTGTAAAGCATTTGATATCATCTCCATTTTTGGACCAAGTGAATATATTATCTGGTTTAAAAATAGAGATCCTTAAAAAATTAAAAATAGAATTACCATATGGTCCAGCAATTCTATTTTGAGATATATAGCTAAAATAATGGAGACCAGAGTCGCAAAGACATGTTTTTTACATCCATGTTCATAGCAGCGATATTCACAGGAGCCAAGAGGTGAAGCCACCTAAATACCCATCGGTGGATGGACAGACAAACAAAATGTGGCATCTATATACAATAGAATACTCTTTTAGTCTTAAAGGAAGGAAATTCTGATGCATGCTACAACTACCTTGAGGATATTATGCTAAGTGAAATAAGACCATTGCAAAAAGACAAATACCGTACATATCCCTTCATACGAGGTACCTAGAGTCATATTCCTATAAACAGAAAGTAGAATGGTGGTTGCCAGGGGCTGAGGGGAGAGGGGAATGGGAAGTTGTTTAATGAGGACAGAGTTTCAGTTTTGCAAGATTAAAAGATTCTGCAGATTGGCTGCATAATACTACCGAATTGTGCCCTTAAAAATGGTTACAATAGTAAATTTTTTTTTTAAATGTTTATTCACTTTTTTGAGAGACAGAGACAGAGTGTGAGCAGGGCAGGGGCAGAGGGAGAGGGAGACACAGAATCTGAAGCAGGCTCCAGGCTCTGAGCTGTCAGCACAGAGCCCGATGAGGGGCTCGAACTCACAAACCACGAGATCATGACCTGAGCCCAAGTCGGACACTCAACCCGCCGAGCCACTCAGGCACCCCTATGCAACAATAGTAAATTTTATGTTCTATGATTTTACCACAGTTAAACACACACACACACAAATTAAAGATAAAGTTGTTGCCTCAGAAAGTGGATGAAAATCCAGCAGAGGGCTTGGTGTTCCTGTGATCCAGGAACCCTCACCCCTGCCCACCCCATGCTGGCAGCCGGCCAAATGTGGGTGGTGAATATTAACCCCACTGGTGAAACTGAAGCCGCTGCAAGGCCTTTTAAACAGTGGCTTGACCAGAAAAAACGCTACATGACTTCATCCTTGTAACAGCGGCTGACTTAACCCGTGCTGAGAATGTGGGAAATCTGTGTCTGTGTCTCAGACTTCAGACCCATTTCTCTTGAGACTCTCCTGGTCTATGGTTTGCTTTCCTGCGTTTCATTTCCTATTCTGCAAAAAGCACATCAGCAGATGACCTACAGTGAGAACGTTGTGTACCTTCAGGTGACTCCCCATCCTTTGCCCATAGCAACATCCACTTGTTCAACCGAACTGCTTCAGAATACAACGATCTAACATCGGTACATTTGGTCATGAATAACATCACCATTTATAGGATAGGATCATTGTTTAGCTAGAGATGCCATGACTGTAGTCCAATTCGTTTCGTGTTTTTTTTCTTCCTACGTATATCAGGTGATGAGCTGAACTGTGTCTCCCCAAAATTCATGTCTTGGAAACCCTAACCCCCAGTACCTTAGAATGTGACTGGATTTGGAGACAGTTTTTAGAGAGGTAATTAATTTAAAATGAAGTCATGAAAATAATTTAAAATTAATTCCAATATGACTTGTGTCTCTATAAGAAGAGGGAATTAGGACACAGACACACAGAGAGGAAAGGCCATATGCAAACAGAGGGAGAAAATGGCCATCTGTAAGCCAACAAGAGAGGCCTTGGAAGGAGCCAGGCCGGCCAATACAGTGGTCCTTCCTTCTCTGTGGGCAATACGTTCCAAGACCCCTATTGGATGCCTGTAACAATGGATAGTACTGAACCTTATACGTACTGTTTTTTCCTATACAGACATACCTATGATAGATTTCAATTTATAATCTAGGCATGGTAAGAGATTAACAATAACTAATAACAAAATAGAATAATTATAACAACATGCTGCAATAAAAAATGAATATGGTCTCTCTCTCAAAACATCTTCTTATGCTGTGCTCACCTTTCTTCTTTTTGTGAGGGTGTGAGATGATAAAATGCCTCCTCTGGCTGGTGAGATGGGGTGAGGTGAATGATGTAGGCACCCTTGTAGTTTAGGGCGACCACGAACCTGACAGTAGAGGGTCATCTGCTTCTGAGGTTCGTCTCCGGTAACCAAAACCACAGAAAGCAAAACCGTGAGCAAGGGGGGACTACTGTCCGGTGACCTGGAATGTCTGGCCTTCAGAATTGTGAGAAAATAAATTTCTGTTGTTGAAACCACCCAGTCTGCGATACCCTGCTATAGCAGCCCTAGCAAAGAAATTACAAGTGAACAATTGAATCGCCCCAGGAATGAGCAATGATTCTGCTCAGAGAAAACAAATATTTTCCCGGAGAAGCAGGAAACAAAATCTGCTGAGAATTAGCTCTGGCCACACATACGCACAAATTTACTTTATGAAAACGAATACTTCCTTTTCAGACGATAACATCTGTTCTTCAAGTTGTTTAACAATTTTCTTGCAGACCCGTGTGCACAACTTTAAATATGTTTAATTAAAGGGGTGGGGTGTGGGGGAGAGCAGGAAGGACCCCCCCCCCCCCCCGCCCCAGAACACTGGGGAGAGGGGTTGCTCTAGCTGAAGCCTTCTGGGCCTCGGCCTTGGCCAGTGGCCTCCTAAGCCCATGACATGGGGCTTCTGGAATCTTTCATGGGATCCAAAGTGTTGTTCACTGCTCTGAACTCAATTCATCGCAACCCTTTATTCTCCCTTCCATTTCATGGTGTCTTCCACTCCCAACCCCCTAATCAGCATGTGTGTGCACGTGCACATGGAGGCTTACATCACTATCGAGGTTTTGCAAAGGGAAAGGCTGTATTGCTAAAGGCTCCAAAACACACCTGCTCCAAAAGCACAGAGAGAGAAATGATGATGGCATGCCTTCCTGGAATAGCAGATTTTTTCCCTGTGAAACTCAACGCATGGAAGTGATGTTCAAGGCCCTCGTTAACTTCGAAATATTATGTTTCTGCATGTAACTATGGGAATATTTGTTTTGCTTTGCTCTCTTCCTCACTGGTACACAGTGAGAACCAACCAGGAGGATGGATGGCAGGTCAGGAACCAGGAGACACTCTCACTGGTATGGTTGGAAGGGGAGAGGGGTACTGATGCCCCAAGCCAATCTGCCGGCTGCAAGTCCTGAGCTGCAAGTCTGTAGGGCAGTGAGGGCAGTGCACACGTGGCTGCTCTCCTTGAACTTGCGCATCCTTGAACTTGCACAGGAGGTTTTCTTTAGTGATGGGGGGCGTGGCCGCACCAGACTGGCCTGGTCAAGTTCTCTGTGGTGTGTCTGCTCCTGCTGAGGTGGCAGATGGAGCGGCCAAGAAGTTGTCCTAATGGTTTCTTTATACACACGTTTAGACCCAGATAAAAGCCTGCATACTGAACAGGGTATAAAATGGCTGATTTTCTTTCCAGCTAGGGCAGCTTTTTGCTACAGTTTCCTCAGCTGAGCTGAAAAGGGAGCAGGAAGCCTGAGGATTTATTTTGGAATGCACACGCGCACTCATGGCTCTAATTTATTTATACATACGCAAGCTTTGTGACATATCTCTGAAGACACTCGAGTCCTCAGGCTTGGAGCTGAAAGACAAGCTTATTTGAGTGTAAACCCTTTGGTTTTTCACAGAATAAGAGCCTTTCAATTTGACTTCATTGATCAAAAAGCCAAACTATTATGGGGCACCTGGGTGGCTCAGTCAGTTAAGCCTCTGACTTTGGCTCAGGTCATGATCTCGCAGCCTGTGAGTTCAAGCCCCACATCAGGCTCTGTGCTGACAGCTCAGAGCCCAGAGCCTGTTTCAGATTCTGTGTCTTCCTCTCTTTCTGCCCTTCCCCTGCTCATGGTCTCTTTTGCTCTCAAAAATAAATAAAACATAATTTTTTAAAAAATAAGCCAAACTCTTATTAAACAGGGAATGTAGATAATTTAAACCAGAAAGCGAAAGAATCTAGAATTGCTAAGTGTTAATATATGTGAATCACTTTGTTAAGAAAAAAATCGTTGATAAAAAACCGGAGAATTGGTATCATCAAAGTCATTGAGATCTGCTGGAACAGAGAATGTCTGTGAATTAAAACAGGTGACATCCTGGGATCTCCAAGACATGTTTCAGCTTCACCAAAACACACCCAATAAAAACAAACAGGTCACTTGTTTAGTCAACTTGGGTCCAGGACAGTTTTGGCTATTTATACAGATACGATTGGAGGTCTGAAGCTTACATGGCCAACCCTGAATTGTTAACCACATGAAGTGACCCTGTGAAGGTGGCTGTGCCGTCAGCCTACGTCAGCTGGAAAAGTGGTACAGCGTCCAGTGATGGCACACAGCACATTGTCAGTGTGGATGCGGGACAGCACTGCCTCTAGGACGTGTCACATCACTGAGGTGGCTTGTCACCCAGGGAGGTGGAAAAATCAGAGAAGCTTAACTCCGAGGCCTCCGGTTCTTATGTGTAAAATAAGGAGGTTGGAACAGATGGGTGTTTCCTAAATGATGAGCCATAAAAATTGGATTCGAATATGGATAGGTTTAGAAAAGCCTGGGCTTAGTAAATTAAATAGGATTCTTTATTTAATATATTTAAATTTATTTAATATATTGAATCTTATTTCTTAGACTTAATATATTAACCATACTATACATCCTCCTGAAAAGGGGATAATAAATTATGTTTTCGAAAGGTGCTTGAACACAGAATTCTTTGAGAAATGCTGAACTAGCAGGTCTAATTTTCCATAATTCCAGGGAAGGAATGAGGCCATGAGATACAGCAGTGGGGAAAGAGACACTTGGCTTCTGCTTCCAGAGTCTCCTTCATGACGTCACAAGAACGGGGAAGCTGGAAGGACCCCTGGGAGTCCTTGTGACAACGCCAGGAGTTCTAATTTTGCACAAGCAAATGACATCAGCCCTTTCTAATTGAGGTGAAATATGTTTAGGTAGAGCACATAATGACCTGTGATGTGATGGTTGAGTTGCTGAAAAGTTAACTCATCCCTTCAGAATTCTGGAGCCACCAATAATGCATCCCTTAATTCCAGTCCTGTTCTTTGTATCACGTTAAGATGCCAATGCCCTGGGGGGCGCCTGGGTGGCTCAGTCGGTTGGGCGTCCGACTTCGGCTCAGGTCACGATCTCACGGTATGTGAGTTCGAGCCCCGCGTCGGGCTCTGGGCTGATGGCTCAGAACCTGGAGCCTGTTTCAGATTCTGTGTCTCCCTCTCTCTCTGACCCTCCCCCGTTCATGCTCTGTCTCTGTCTCAAAAATAAATAAACGTTAAAAAAAAAAAAAAAAAAAAAAAGATGCCAATGCCCTGGGAGAGAGACCCTTAAACCTAATATATCATTAATGTGTATGAGGCTGAAGCTGTCAGATCTTTTCCTGAGGGAAGATTTTGATTAAAAAAAAGGAAAGAAAGAAAATATGAAAAGCATGAATATTGACTGGCATAGAGAGGAAAAAGGAGAAAAGAGGGATTGTAGAAATAACATAAGAGAGTCTCAGATTTTATTCTGTTGCATTGTCTCAGGATGGCTTTCTGAGAAGCAGAGCCTCAGACAGGATTCTTGTGGAAGACGTTTGTTGATGGAATCCTCTCCAGAGAGAGAAAGTTGCAAGAGCAAGATATCTGACAAAAAGGAAAGCTAAGTCAAGACGAGCTATGGCCTAGCTTCAGCCAGGCCCCACAGGGGACACGCTGACCACAGCTGTCCCACAGAGTTTGTCATGACCCGAGGAAAGGCCAGCCTTTTGAACCTCTGTGTAAGGCAGTCACTGGGTGCCAGCTGTTCTACCGTCCATCCCTGGGGCAGGGCATGACCTCCCAGGCAGGAGACTCTCACACAGCTGAAGGCTCGGCCTTTGTGACAGGGGAAGGTGTGAGCCATCAGAGGCCAACACTCACACCAGCTGGGGCATGGTCGCCTCAGCCAGATGACAGGATCCAGGGGGGCACGGGCTGCACCCATGACCCACCCGTTCAGAATCGGTCTGGTTTGCCTTGACAAAAGTTCAGGTGACTGGAGTAGCGTATAAGATTCCTCATGTTCCTACACACCTTGGAGTCCTAAATGTTGACAAGAGGCTTCTCCACTGACGAGAGTTTGACATTTCCTTGGGGAGAAATTAACCACACTCCAAGCTCTTCTCTCAGTTCCAGAAATTATTATTATTTTTTTAAGTTTATTTATTTATTTACAACAAGTTGAGGAGGGGACGAGGGGGTGGGGGACAGCGGATTTGAAGCAGACTCTGTGCTGACAGCAGAGAGCCCGATGTGGGGCCGGAACTCATGGACTGTGAGATCATACCCTGAACTGAAGTCAGACGCTTACTGAGCCACCCAGGCGCCCCTAGGTGTCCTCATTTCCAGAAATTATAAAGAGTTAAAGGAATTCTGGTGATTTCCTGTCTGTCTGGATTATTTTTTTCTTTCTTTTAAAAGCATTTTTTAAAGGCCACCTGACATGCTCATATCCTTTTGAGCAATACTAAAGTTCTATATTGAAAAAAAAAAGTAGGTGTGGCAGGGGAGGATCTATCTTTTGAAAAGAAATGGCTGGCTTCCTAGCATTAATTTTTCTCTTACAAATCTGCCTAAAAGAGAGAATGAAAGAAAACGTGTCTTTTAGGTTCTTTACCATAAAGCAATTCTAGACCAATTTCAAGGAGATTTCAAGGTAATCCTCAGCAGTTCTTCGTGTAAAGTAAGAGTAGTGTGCTTCTTATTATATAGGTAATTTGATTTGCCTGATAATTATTATTTAGCTATTAAGTCTTTTCTAGGGTGTGCCTTGGAGGACAGTTAGAAGCTTAGATTTTCTCTTTCAGAAAGCCTCCGGTTCTCTTTTTTATGGGTTCGTCGAATGAGTGGGGTTGGGGGGGGGTACAATTCTGCTTAATCCAATGCCCTGTCTCTGCTGGTGTTTGGCAGCTCACGTACGTGACCTCAGCTTCCTGCGTATTTTCTAAAGTGGCATTTCTAGTCCTTTTGGAAATTCATCAGGGAAAGGTCCATGAACATTTCTAGAGTATCTTGTAAAAAACTGTATGCTTCTGGAATCCCAAGCATAAGAGCCAGGAATCGTAACAAAGTCTAGGTCAGTAGGAAGACAAAGAACACTCCTCGTGTGCTTCTGTTAAGAGGATTTGTCCATCACCTTCATCAGATCACATGATCTGTTTTATTCTGCAAGGGCCTTGCACAAAAGGCACACTTAAAGTAAACTACAAAATTCCACATCTTCCTGCCTGCTGGTCAGACTATATTCCTTTTGATGGGGTGCATGTGGTGGCGGGGCGGGGGCGGGGTGCAGTCAGGGGACAGGATGATCTTTCCCTTCCCAAAATCTATGCTTTTAATTTTCCAGGCTTTGGCTCTATATTCATATTCAGCCCTTGGATTTCCAAAAATAGTACTCCTCCCGGCCCCCTTCCCCAACCCAAACCCTCTTATTTTCTTTCTGAAAAAAGCCTGGCTTGTGTAAATAAAACATTGCCAAGGCTTTGCTTCTAAGCAATTGGGTCTGCTCTGAATTTACAAAATCCATGCAACAATTCATTTGACTTCAGGCTCCCTCCCCTGGAAAGCAGTGTATATCTGAGTATTCTTGTGAAAGCCAAAACACAGCTTGAATTCTGGAGATGTGCAAGGAAGGACAAGGAAGAGCAGTTACCTACTGTAGCCAAACACTGGTCCCAGTACATCAGTACCTGTTTGTAGAATTAAATTGAATGCTGCGGACGTAGCTAGAGGTTTCCAGCAGGTATGGGGAACCAAGCCATTCTCACCAGCTGGCAGCACATCCAGGCCTTCCTGGAGGACTACACAGCACAGTGACTCATCCTTTGTCCTTCTCACGCATCAGAGAGAAAACAGAGGTCCTCAGATAAAATTGCCGTCAATCCCTGCCCACTCCCAAACTAACCCCAGTTGGTGCCCAGTTCTTCCCCCTCCTGACTCAAAACAGGAATGATTCCTATTTCCATCTAATGCTGATTCTGGAGAATGTCTAATTGTCTGTTAGGACATGAAGTAAGTGTCTCCGTTTCTCTGACTCCTTGGCTGATTCAACATCTGTCACATCTGTCACTCCACCTTTGTGCTCCTCTGTTTTTGGCTCTGCTTTCCCGGTTCTGTGTCTCTAGACACATGTCTGTCTCCCACTGGACTGTAAGCTTCTCAAGCATGGAGACTGTGCCTTATTTGTGCTTACCTTCAGAACATACCATACTGCTTGCGTGTGATTGCACTCCTTACAGGGCTGTAGAATGTGTGACTGAATGTCACATGCTTCGAGGAAATTAATATGGGAACATTCCATAAAGTAGGTAGAAGAATGAAAAAAATTTGTTGATGGAGATAACTGTGAGAAAACTATTGTAATCATTTAGTTGCTAGGCAAAGAGCACTGGACTAGCCAATTGTGGCAAGGAGAAGGACTGTGCGCAGGCTCGTAAGGAGGAAATTGGAATCAAAGAAGATTCCTGGTTGGCAAGCCATTGTCAGATCTTTCCAGGGGCACCTGGGTGGCTCCGTCGGTTGAACGCCTGACTCTTGATTTTGGCTCAGGTCATGATCTCCCAGCTCATGAGATGGAGCCCTGTGTCAGGCTCCATGCTGATAGCACAGACCCTGCTTGGGATTCTCTCTCCTCCTCTCTGTGCCCCTCCCCCTGCTCATGCTCTCTCTCAAAATAAATAAACATTTAAAATAAATAAAAATCTTTATAATATTCATTCATTCATTAAGTATGCAGTGCCCCTTCTCATGCCAGGCACTAATTTTCGGGCCTGGAGATACAGAGATAAAACAAAATAAGAATATAAACTCAGAAGAATCAGATTTAAGTACTGCAGTCAATTGTTTTAAGCTTGCCAAGTTTGACAGGTATTGGCAGTTGGAAATCTAAGACTGGAGCTTTGGAGAGAGTTCAGATATTGAGATAAATATTTAGGAAAATATTATGCAAAGGGAATAGTTACTTTAGGATTCCCAAGGGTAATTATTGCAGGAAGGATTAAGAAGAAGATATAGTCTTGTGAGATCTTTGAAATATATATTTGGAAACATAAAGAAAACATCCTACAAACACTTGAGCAAGAGAAACAGAGGTTACCTCTTTTGAGGGAACACCAGTTAAGACACATTAAGGCAGAAGCTGAGCTAGTCATCAGGACTAGTCACACATATTCTGGTCTTCCCTTCCTTCTGGAAACATGATAGGATTATCTGTCCTTAATCCTCTTTGAATTAGGTGAGACAGTATGACTTGCACCCTGAGTGTAGTATGCCTGACTCCCAGCTGGAAACTTTAAGAGACAGAACACAGTTTGCCAAGTGTCCTTCTCTCCTATGTCCTCATTAAAGAATATATTTAGATGAAGCCATCTATTAGGCTGGGGCCCTGAATGACCACGTGAGCAAAGCCACCTTACTGATCCGTGCTGTACTTGTAGCATGAGTGAAAAATAAACCTTTGTTGTGTTAAGCCACTTGGCTTTAAGGGTTGTTTGTTACTGCAGCATTACCCAAGTGATCCTGACTGATACATAGGCTAAACTGCTATAATTAAGAACTCAAAAATCTGTATGCCACATAGTCCTTCATGGTCACAGGTTCTTTCCGTTTTATAGCCTTCCTAACTTCCTTGTGTGTTTCCTCATTCTCATGGTCAAAAGTTGTTCACCAGCTCCACATTCACACTCCAG
This sequence comes from Neofelis nebulosa, assembly GCF_028018385.1. NCBI lineage: Eukaryota > Metazoa > Chordata > Mammalia > Carnivora > Felidae > Neofelis > Neofelis nebulosa. The sequence continues at coordinate 122,293,929 of NC_080787.1, forward strand.
CCCCACGAAAGGAATGAAGGGCAATCAACTTATTCTTAAGGAAGTAACATTAAAGTTGCACATATCACTCTTCCACACATTCCATTCATGAAAGCCTGGTCACAGAGCCACACCTAACAGCAGGGGTGGCTGGTAACAGTAGTAACCAGCAGTTATGCACCTTACTAAATCTGGAGTGAGATCAATTCTTTAAAAAGAAGAAAATGGATGGATACTGGTGGCAATTTACAGTGGCTGCCATAGGGTTCATGGCATGTCCAAGGAGCTAACATAAACTTAGTATAGCTATGGCTGGAGAATATAGTGAGATAGAGAGGTTGGCTCAAGGAGAGGTGGCAGGAAAAAAAAAAAAGAAGAGATGGCAGAGATAAGTGAGGTCAAGATCAAGGAGGGCCTTCCAAGATTTATTTAAAAGTAATGGAAATCCACTGAAGAGTTTTAAGTGTGGGAGTAACACAGTCAGATTTGCATTTTAGAAGATTCTTCTGTTTGCAGGAGGGAGGTTAGATTGAAAAAGACCAATTAGGCAGCTTTTGTAGGATCTAAGTAAGTAAGAGCTGGTAGTCACTTAACTCCATAGCAGAAGCTCTGGGGACAGGGAGAGGAAGATGAATTCCATTGTTATGTAGAATCCAGAATCAAGAATACTGAAAGGTGTGGTGAGAGCTATGAGGGCTGAGGGAAACCAGAGGGTTAAATATCTTCCCAGATTTTCTGGCTTTAGGATTGAAGTGGATAGTGCTATCAAATTCTGGAGGGAAAATTCTGGCAGAGAATCAGGTTCACTGGGAAAGAAACAAGAGTCATTTTGATCACATTGTGTTTAAAGTGCCTGTGGGGTGTCCAAATGGAGATATTTGGCAGTTAGTTATGTCTATGGTCTTGAGTACAAGTGAGGGATCTAGGATAGATCTGAAGGATTGGGAATTGTTAATGTATGGATAATAATTAAATCCAAGGAAATGGCCAAAATGGCCTGGAGAAAGTGGGTTGGGAAGAAAAGGGGAGCTCTGAAGAGCATCAGCATTTGAGGAATGGGAAGAGAGGGAGGGGCCTAACATCATAATTGAGAAGAAAGTGCCGGAGGGAAGACGGAAGAATCAGGAGATACATGGCTTCATGGACGCTGCAGGAAGCAAGAGTTTCAAGGAGAAAGTGAGCAAAAGTCTAAAATGTAATGAGAAATAAAGCAAAACAAGACCAGAAAACAGTTTAGATAAAGTATAGTCCAAATAGTACAAGGTAGAAAGCAAATGAAACTTCAAATCATTTAAAAAAAAAAAAAAAAGAAGAAGAAACATGCAATAAAACGATTGAGGTGAGATCAAATAGAACAGCTATGTCATAAAAGGAAAAGGGCAAAGCAAAGATTTTCAGATTATTTTTTAACTTAAAATTCAACTATGTGCTGCTTACGTGATGCTTGACAGAAAACACGATATCACTAACAGTTTTTGATGGAATAAGCAAATACCACTGAGAGAATCTGAATACTATGATTTTTTTTCAACGTTTTTTATTTATTTTTGGGACAGAGAGAGACTGAGCATGAACGGGGGAGGGGCAGAGAGAGAGGGAGACACAGAATCGGAAACAGGCTCCAGGCTCCGAGCCATCAGCCCAGAGCCTGACGCGGGGCTCGAACTCACAGACCGCGAGATCGTGACCTGGCTGAAGTCGGACGCTTAACCGACTGCGCCACCCAGGCGCCCCCGAATACTATGATTAATAAATACTACAGAATGGCTAATTCCACAAAGAAGCCATTCCAGGTTCAGGAAATCATACAATGATTAAATCTGAAAGCCCGAAAGATGAAAAATGTTCTGAAAACATCATCAGGGTAAACTCAAAAGCGCTTAAAAGCAACAACAACAATAAATCACTCAGCCTAGGTGGGTGAGGTGGCAGTGGTGGTGGCTAGGTGGCTGGGCAGGCGGGTTCAGGCGTTGGGGCCAACTGCTGCTAGGATCCTGCTGGAGGCAAACAAGTGCATCATTGAGGAGATGCTGGCACTCAATTTCGAGAATGCAGCCCCTCACAGCAAACCAGAAGCAGCAGTCACATGTGCAGATTTCGGTGGAGTCTGCTATCGTATTTCAAATCCTAATGGAGACAAAACAAAAGTGATGGTCAGTATTTCTTTGAAATTCAGCAAGGAATTGAGGCACATAGTGCTGATGAGTTATTAAAGAGAGTGTATGGGAGCTTCTTGGTAAATCCTGAGTCAAGATACAATATCTTTTTTGCTATTGTGACTTTGGAAATCTGCCGGCATCCAAGATTCCACTGTGCATCAGGTTGGCATGTTGAAATGAAATTGTTTTGCCTCTGTCTTTGAGAAATACTTCCAGTTCCAAGAAGAGGATAAAGAAGGAGAGAACAGGGCAGTTATCCATGTAGGGATGATGAGACCATGTACGCTGAGTCTTAAAAAGACAGAGTCACAGTCGTCTTCAGCATAGTGCTTAAGGATGTTGATGATGCGGCCATTGGAAAAGTGTTCATGCAGGACTTTGAAGAAGGAGGCAGAGCCAGCCATACAGCCCTACAGGTCCTCCTTAGCCACAGGGAACCTCCTCTCGAGCTGAAAGACAGATGCTATCATGGGTGACAACACTGGCTATCTTAGCTTCATGCTGTTCCCTCACTACACCAATGCCAGTCTTAAGACAACACCATGTTCTGGGTGATTCCCACGTTCCGGGACTATTTGCACTACCACATCAAGGACTTTCAGGCCCATATTCACACAAGTATGCAAGCAAACACATTCCTCAAGGTCCTAAATCATGCATGCCCAGGTGCCAAGAAAAAAGAAATGAAAACAATCACTGGAAAGATGTTTTCATCCAGCTAACTCTTGGGAACAGGATGAGGAAGTGGCTGGCAACTGAAGGCTGGAACACTTGCTACCAGATAATGTAGCTTTAAAAGTAATGGAACACCTCTTCGGGTTCTTAAGGGATTCTCCATTTTGGTTCCATTTTGTACATGTTTGGAAAATAATCTGCAGAAACAAGCTGTGCTTGCAAGGAATTCGTAGTTCTCAGGAATTAAAAAAAGGAAAAAGAAAAGGTGTGGGGCGGGGCGTGTGGGTGGCTCAGTTGATGAAGCATCTGACTCTTGATTTCAGCTCAGGTCATGATCTCGTGGTTCATGAAATCAAACCCCAAGTCGGGCTCTGTGCTGACAGTGCAGAACTTGCTTGGAATTCTCTCCCTCTCTCTCTCTACCCCTCCCACATGTTTTTAGGGGTCATTTTTAAAGATCTCTGATGACCAAACCAGACTTTGGAACATTCTCTGTCCTCCTTCGGACTCTACTTGTGGTGAGTCCATGTTCATTATAATCTCAAAGGAGAAATAAAACTTTTTAAAAAAAAAAAAAAGCAAAAACAACAAGAAACCAATCTTACTCTGAGCATTTTGGTAACTTTTTTTATGTATGTACTTAGCTATACTTCAAGTAGTTGCTTTGTATGAGATGGTTAAAAAGGCCAAAGATAAAGGTGTTTGGTTTTTTTTTTTTCCTTTTTTTGTCAGTGAAGTTGCTATTTATTTATTTATTTTTCCGGCCTGTTTCATATATGCGTGAAACAGTGTTGTCCAACGATAAACTAGAATTTTATTTTTCTGAATTGTTCTAAAAAAAGCAATTAACTGAAATGAAATATAGATTGCAATGTAAAATGCAAAACTATAAAACTTCTAAGAGGCAACATAGGAGATAATCTAGGTGATCTTGGGCTTGGCAATAATGTTTTAGATACACCACCAAAAGCATAATCCATGAAAGAAAAAATTAACAAGTCAGGTTTTATTAAAATTAAAAGGTTCTGTTCTGTGAAAGGCTAGCTAAGGAATGAAACAAAAAGCTTCAGACTAGAAGAAAGTCTTTACAAAACATATCTGATAATATACAAGGAATTCTTAAAACTCGATAAAAAGAAAACAAAAATCCAATTAAAAAGTGAAGAGAAGAGGGCATCTGGGTGATTCAGTTGGTTGGTGTCCAACTCTTGATTTTGGCTCAGGTCATGATCTCACAGTTCTTGGGTTCGAGCCCTGCATGTAACACCGCACTGAGCCCTACATCAAACCCTGCATTGGGCTCTGTGCTGGCGTTGGCCGTGCAGAGCCTGCTTGGGATTCTCGCTCTTGCTCTCGCTCTCGCTCTCGCTCTGCCCCTCCCCCACTTGTACTCTCTTTCTCAAAATAAATAGATAAACTTTAAAAAAGAAAGAAAGAAAAATTCAAAATCAATATTAACAGGTCTGTCTCATGTCACTAAAAAAATCCCCAACAAAGTACTCTCAGAGGCTAAAATTTAATTAATGTACCTTCTTGTTAGATATTTTTGGTACTTGTAAAATGTACCCTTAGTTAACTGAAAGAGTTGTATTCTCAAAACAATAAAAGTCATTTTCCAAAAATTATAGCTTTTACTTCGGAAACATTGAGCTTTAGCTCTTATTTCTAATAGTACTATAAATAGCAGGGCCAGGCTCTGTTAAGATAATTACTGTTGTGTGACAATGAATCATGTTGCCTGCACATGGAAGAATGCTTATTGTTTTGCTCTTTATGCATTCAGCTCATCAGAAAGTGATTTCAAGTGCTTTGGGTTCAGGGGGCCAGGGAACACTCCTTATAATCCCAGTAAACATTGTTATCAGACACAGGTGAAGAATGTTCCCACAGGTCCCATACTGATAAGGAGCTAGTTCTCTATTAAAATCAATAACTAGGGTTATATTTGAATTCAAAGAGCTTAGTTCATAGCAGTACTTAATACCAGGCCATGGCATCAAAGGCTGAATAAAGATCAGCAAAAATGGGGGCGCCTGGGTGGCTTGGTCGGTTGAGCGTCCGACTTCGGCTCAGGTCATGATCTCATGGTCCGTGTTGGGCTGTGTGCTGACAGCTCAGAGCCTGGAGCCTGTTTCAGATTCTGTGTCTCCCTCTCTCTCTGCCCCTCCCCTGTTCATGCTGTGTCTCTCTCTGTTTCAAAAATAAATAAACGTTAAAAAAAAATTAAAAAAATAAATAAATAAAAAAGATCAGCAAAAATGAACAAACTTGCTCCTTTAGCAGAATTTCTATGAGGTACTCCTAACAGAATAGCCACAGCTATTAGTTTAAGCCCAGATATACAATTTATTAAGAAGGAAATTGATGCAAACTTTACCTTGAATGCCCAATGTGCTATTAAATTAAAATTAAATTAAAATTAAATTAAAATTAAGTTAAAATATGGGGGCGTAGAGGTTTACTTATTTTTTTTAAAACAGCCTAGATTGTACTATGTCCAAGCAAATAATGGTATTGTTAGAGAGTAGATTATGTTCTTTTTAAAGAATGTTTATTTATTCATTTTGAGAGAGAGAGAGAGAGAGAGCGCAAGCATGAGTGAGTGGGGAAGGGGCAGAAAGAGAGGGAGAGAGAAAATCCCAAGCAACAAATCTGACAGTGCAGAGCCTGACATGGGGCTTGATCTAAGGAATCCTGAGATCATGACCTGAGCCAAAACCAAGAGTTGGACGCTTAACTGATTGAGCCATCCAGGTGCCCTTAGATGTATGTTCTTAAAAAGGTCTGGAGGCAGAAAATGCTTCCTGGGCACTTAATTTTTCTGGAGGTTGCCATACCAACTTGGGAGAATTTCTGAATCTAGTCAGAAGGAAACCGTAGATATTTAAAAACATTTTTCAGCATTTCATGACTGTTAGACAATAAACAGACTCATCAAATATCATTTCCATTTGAATTCAACCTCCCTCAGTTGAGTCAGCCTGGAATTTTGACCTGAAAAAGAGCTGAAAATATTTTATAAGCTTTGGATGTATGATAAGTGGCAGCAAGAGCCATGTTTACTCTCGGCACCATGAAGGCTGGCACTTACTGTCCACGGGGCTGGCACCAGGCTGAACACCTTGCACACTTTTGTCATTCAATCCTCAAATCACTGTGTGGTCAGGGCTATTGTTAGCCTTACTTTAAAGATAAAGTGGAGAGCCTTAGAGGTTGAATATTTCACTCCTGAATCCAGAGCCTGGCATTTTCACCAATTCTATCAATGAACAAATGTAAAATGTACATCTGAGCAAGATGATAGATATATGGGAGACGTGGAGAAATTTATCTTTTATTAGTCCTGTGGAAGCATAGTTGACTCCTTTGAAGGAGATCAAAGGTCAAAGGAGTGGTTTGGAAGAATTGACACATTCTTCTCTTTTTTTTTTCTTCCAGATTTCCCATGTATGTCTCACCGTGAGCAATCAGTTAACACCCAGCTCCTTACGGAGCTCTATTTAGATCCTCATCGATCACTACCATTCCTTTGTTTTTCTAGCCCTTTGTCTACCAAACAATTCAGCAAACACATTGGATTCCCGCTCTCAGTGAAGGATCAATAGATAAACAAGGCAGGCTGCCTGTGTACTTGGGAGATACTACATACCTAGTAAGGTAAGTGATACATTTAAAAACAATCTATTGGTGGTGCAGTGCTTTCTCCTTCCTAAACATGCTTAGTGTTCATTTGGGGTTCATATACGCCTTGTGATAGATCTTGGTGTTTACATTTTCAAGTGTGTGCACCTCTTACTCTCTTAGATGCTATAAACCTCTTCATGTTTAAACAAGGTGATGCTTTACTCCAGAAGATGCTTTCTCCAAAACTAATCATCTTCTCAGACCTGACTAATGTGGCATCATATTTACAGATATTTATAGCAAAGTCTAGAAATGAAAAGAATTTATTCTAGGAATTAAAAAAGCATCAGCTTTTGATAGTTGCAATACTTAGCACTATATGACCAAGAGACAACCACAAATCCAAAATATTACATTAAAACAGATCAATTTCTACCAAATTACAAATCTAAACTAATGTAATAATTTCATTGTATGTGAACAGATATTTTTGTCTCAAGAATTACTAGAATAATTTACAAGTGACACTTTACAAATAGGACAGGTGTATGGATTTTTACTATTAGACAGTTAGAAATTTCAGATCCTTACCAATCAGCATTTACTTTTGTATGAAACTGTCCTAAGGAGAAAATCAAATATGGGAACAAAAAAATTAAGTATAAGCATGTTCAACATAGTATTATTTATATATTACTAAAAAAACCCACAAACTTTGGGATAAAACCAAAATAACCATCAAGAGAAGAATAGACTATTAGGTAGGCATACAAAATGTTTTCATGAAATAGTTAATAATATGGAAAATGTTTAGTTAAGAAGAAAAGATAAGGACTACCAGACAACCATGATAATGATCTCAATTCTGTAATAACCATGCCCCCCTCCCACCTGAGCTGAGCAGCTATATTTATTTTCTGTGGCTATGACTCATTATTATCCATTGAATTTAGGATTAGGGTTGAGATAGAAAAATACTCTTCTCTGCTGGTCACAAATGTAGCAATGTGCACATGGAGGTAGAGAGAGAGAATAAGAGAGAGAGAGAGAGAGAGAGACAGACAGAGACAAAGACACTAGTAGAAGCCTGGATTCCTGATGGGTTCAGGTGCTGTATCTGGGTCCCTGCTGGTACCACTTCTGTTCTTTAGATTTCCATTTAGGCTGATGTCTTTGCCTTGAAAAATTACTCACATTACATACAATTAGATGAGTAAAGAAAATGTATACATTTCATCTTGAAAATAGATCTCATATTCCTTATAAGCTCCCTTGGGTATTGGGAAAACTGTATTTTAGGCATACCCAGTAAATGCAGTGTAATCCAATTATAGCTGGTGCACAGGGGTGCAAGAACACCTGGCTCCAGGTGTCCCAAACAGACCAGGTTGGGCCACTCACATCTGACAAAGTCCAAAGGCAGACAGATGAGTGGTGGTAACACAAGGAAAAAGTTTATTTCAGTGAGGCCAACACCAGGATGACAGCGGACTAGTGTCTCAGACTTTCTCCAAAGTGTCAAAAATACTACCAGATTCATATAAGGAAAGTGTGGGACGAAGGTGGGTGGGTGCGTGCAGGTAGACAGTGAACGTTTACTCCATCATTGTCTTGGAGTGAATCATGGGCAGGGTTTTGCAGGCTCTGGGCAGTCCTTGTTGCCTAAGGGGGCAGTTTCTGTTCCTATCAGGGGATGCTTTGCCCTCAGAGTCTTCTGCCTGAGGGAAGTGACGGCAGAAAAGAAGAACCCAGCTAAAAAGTTTGAGGTCAAAATGGAGGCAGCCGAAGTCCTCTTTCAAAATGATTTAAAGAGTCTCTGCAGATAACTCATAAACTATGGATGACTTAGTATTTTATATTTTGGATTAGCTCCCACTCACTGTTTTCTCCAAAATGCTGTCTGAGAATTTAGAGGGCTTATGGCAATTCAGGGTCCTTCTGGCATCCACTGCTGAAACATGAAGCTAATTTAGCTCCGTCTGTTCTGTCTGGTTTAGTTAACCTGGTAAGCCCTACCTACCAATCCATATCTTCTTCAGCTTTGTTCTTGCTGTGGTCCTCTGATATTTGTGTCTCTTATTCTAGTGGTACATTCCTTAGTTTCAGGGTCTCTTTGTCCTAAAGATGGTGATCTCTTCCACCAAACATCTAACCAACTGCTGGCTCATTTCTGAATAGCCTTTGGGTGCATTCAGGAGAAATTGTGGGATCCCATTCTATACCACATAGAAACTGAGGATGGCTTGAGAGAGCCAAATGCAGGCCCACTCTACTTATCTCAGTAGGTGATGGGGGTCACCTGTGAGATGACCTCTCCTATACTCCCAAATGGAAAGTGGGCAATGGTCCCTGCCCTCGAGTCCTCTCTCCTGGCTCCTCCTCCTAAGACTTTGGCCATGGAGGAAGCATAACAGTATGTCTCACCATGGACTTGCTTTCCTTTTCCTTTCTTCTTCTTCTCACAAGTTACCAGAATCAGAAAGCGTGGGCTATCTGCCCTTCCTTCTTTCCAACATCCTTTTATGTCATATACTATGCCTTCTACCGGTCCTAATCAACCTCTTCCCTTCCCTGGGACTGTGGTTGCTGATGGGACCTGAGGTGAAGGAGAAATCAGTCTCCTGATAAAGGAAGTATCAGGATCAAAAGATATATATAAGAATGAATGAAGTGAGTTCTTATTGCTGGAGAACCAAAAGACTAAGATACCAGGATACACAACAGTATCCAGAAGATTATTGTAGATCTGTAAAGACACACACACACACACACACACACACACACTCCAAGACCCTTTAGATCACTAGCTCTGCTTTATTTAGATTTGAAATATGGCTGTGCTCCTTGTTAACTAGAGTCTTTGTTATAAGAAGTTCAATAAAAATAGCATAAGGTGAAGCTTCTCAGTGCTTTGAAATGTGCATTTCTTCTTCTGAGACCGCTTCACATCAGTCTTGGCTAGGCTTTCTGCCAGTGTTTTGTTGCAATTACTCGACTCCTGTAGATTAGATAATGACCTCAGCTTCTTCACTGAAGAGAGACAAAAGATTCAAAAATATGCTCTGAAAGATCTTTATAGCTACATTGCTTTGTGATCCTACAAAGGCTGAATCTGGGGGAAAGTGGGAGAAAGGAGAAAATTGTCTTTCAATTCTCACTTTCATCTTCTCTACAGTTTTTTTTTTCTGAATGAATCTGGTCAACCTTCATCTAACTTGGAAGAACTTTAAATGCTTTTCTCAGTTTTTCTTCCCAGTCCTGTCGCATTAAGGGAGTTATTTAACCCCTCAAGTGTAAAACGATGATTATAATAGTGTGTATGGCAAAGGTTGATGTGAAGGTTTGAACAGAAATAGAAAAGCCTTTAAAATCCCAGAGGGACTCCAGACACCAATGGTCCCAGGACTGTTCGGGCAGGGTTTCTTGCTAGAATCCCCAAACCAGACCTTGTAGGAGTTCCTCACTTTGCTTGCTTTATGGGTTTTTTTTTTTTTTAACTTTTATAATGTTTATTTATTTTTGAGAGAGAGAGCTGAGAAGGGGCAGAGACAGAGGGAGACACAGAATCTGAAGCAGGCTCCAGGCTCTGAGCTGTCAGCACAGAGCCAGACTCAGGGCTCAAACCCTTGAACTGTGAGATCATGACCTGAACCAAAGTCTGGCGCTCAACCGACTGAGCCACCCAGGCGCCCATGCTTTATGAGTTTCTTAAATAATCTTCCCTGATCAGGAAGTTGAGTATGGTGAGATGAAAAGGTTTAAAATCGGTTGATCAGTGTCCTGAGAAGCATGAGTTGGGAAAGGGAGAAGATTTGAATTGGGATATGGAGGACAACCTCCTTCCCGGGTTCTCACCAGTGTTTTGAGCTAGAGCAAGTCACATGGCCTCCCTGAGCTCTAGTTCCTAAGTGCAAACAGTAATCCTGCTCTTCCTGGGAAGATCGTTGCAAGGGAATAGACAGAAAACAAAACAAAACAAAAACAAACAAAAACACAATAAAACAACCCCCCCACCCCCCGATCACCTGAATGGTGAATGAACATGTCAGGCACTAACGAACTGCACTAATAAGTATGGAAATACACAGTAAAACAACAAGGTATGATTCCAATTGCAAAGATTTTGAAGTATGACTATACTGAATCCCGGTCAATAAATGAGGAGATAGGAATTTATAGTCCCTGTTACAGAGTTTCATTGACATGATTCCTATGGGAATAAATTTGTTTATATTTAGGAAATTTAAAAATGTATCCTCTTACAACCTAAAAATTCTACTTCATGTGTATTCTAGAAATATCTTTTATGTACAAACACAAAGAAACCTGTATGAGGATATTCATTTGAACACTTCTCATAATAACAAAAATTGGAAACTCCAAATATATGGAAAGGAGGATAGATAAATATTCATATAACTAAATACTACACAGCAGGTAGAAGGAATGAATGCGATTATATATAGTATCTATAAAATAATGTACTTTGACATGGATAAAATTTTTTAAGTATTTTTTTAAAACGTAGTTTTGAGAAAGAGAGAAAGCACAAGTGGGAGCAGAAAGAGGGAAGGAGAGAGAATCCCAAGCAGGATCTGCACTTTCAGCCCAGAGCCCAAAGTGGGGCTTGAACCCACAAACTGTGAGATCATGACCTGAGCCGAAGTCGGATACTTATGCAACTGAGTCACCCAGGTGCACCCAACACGGATAAATTTTAAAAACCTAAAGTTATTGTCCAACTATAGGCATAAAGTACTATTTACGTAAGTTAGAAATACTATTTCTTACAAAACAATACTGTATTTTATTTATACTATTAATGGATATATATATATATATACACACATATGTGTATAAACTAAAACGTATATACATGTACACACAGATACACACACACAGCTGAAAAACGGACTGCGAATACATACATACAAATGAAACGATAATGGTAATGGTTGGCTCTGGGGAGAAAGAGGGTAAAGAGACTGGAAATGGGGATAAAGCAGATTTCAAGTATATTGTAATGTTTTCTTCCTTTGATAAGAAAGAAAAGCAAATACGAGCATATGTTAACAGTTCTCAATTCTGTACTTGGCCACATTTTTAATTTTCTTAAAATAAAGATTATCATTATTCTTGACTCATACTTAGTAGTCATTATTATGACTTCGAACAGATTTATGAAATCAAAGAAAAATAATTCAAATGAACCCTGCATTTATGTAATTAATTTATAGAAGCAACTTAAATTCAATCTCAAAGGCTTCCCACTGTCAGATTTTCAGGAAGGAGAAACAAGAAGGAAGGCACAGGAACAGGTGGGGGCACTGGCCATTCCCCACGATGATGTCACAAAGAGCACAGGCCCAAGCTCCCCCCATGCTTCTTTTACAGACTTAAAACTGCTTATTCTATTCCTTTGTGATGTCTTTTAGCCCTCCTTTCTCTTTCAAGACCACTTTGGATGATCACATTAAAGTGACCTTATCTGGATAAAGATGCTGAGTTCGGAGGGGGGGGCCCAGATTGGCTTTGCACCCCACACATCCCTGGATATAGACTGAAAAACCATCTACTCTGCCGCCCCAGCTAAACAAACCTCATATTTATTTTCTTACGAAATAAGCTTGCAGTACTCCCTAGTTTACATATTTGTCAGCCATTCTGCAGAGTTTGAATGGCATCACTCAAGGATTTGTTATTAAATGAGAGAAATATTGAGGCTAAGCATAAAAGAAAAATAGCAATTTCAATAGGTCAGTCATCACCCTTATTAGACCATGGGGCTTTCCAAAGTGAATTTTCAACCAGAGCTGTCTTTTTAAAAACATGTTTATTTATTTATTTTGAGAGAGAGTACAAGCAGGGGAGGGGCAGAGCCTGATGCAGAGCTCCATCTCAGGAACCATGAGACCCTGACCTGTGAGCTGAAATTAAGAGTCAAATGCTTAACTGTGAGATCATAACCTGAGCCGAAGTCAAGAGTCAGATGCTTAACTGACTGAGCCACGAGGCACCCATGGTCAAAGATGTCTTTTAGTCCATCAATTATTAAGTAGATCAAGGAAAGGAGAGAGGTCAACATTCCAGAGGAGTAGGTGGACCTGAAGTTTCCTCGTCCCTCAAACACAGCAGTGTTGAGGACAGAGGCCTTGGAATTCCAAGAGTCTGGGCTACAGAGTGACAGAGACGTCTCCTGGGGCCCACGGAGACGACTTGGTAGGCCATGGGTGCGTGATTGCGAGCTGGGAGAGATAAAACGGATGGCGTGGGCACAGAGAGGAGGGATGCCCTTCTGCAGAGAGATGAAAGGAAGAGAAAGAGAGGCTGTGGAGTGTAGCATTGAATTTGGAGAAGAGAAAAACCACGGACCGGGGATCGGAAAGAAAGGAGAAAGATCCAATTTCTAACTGCGGGGCTTTCTCTGGACGGGGGCCGGCAGCCCTGTTCATGTGCCTGGGAAGGAGGGGAGCCAGCCCCGGGCTCCGTAATTAGTTCAGAGGTGCAGTCCGCAGTGGGAAAAAGCAACCCCTTCCCTTGAGTGCTGTGGGATGAAGGCATATGGCCGTTCCAAGGACAAAGAACCCTGCTTACACCCGCCAGCCAGAGGCCCTTTATCGGTGGGGTAGAGCAGCACTTCCCCAGAACCAGGGCGCACGGAGAGGGACCCTGTAAGACATAGGGGTTTGAATCCCAGCTGAGTGCCTGGGAAGCATGGGAGACTGGAATGAGAGAGAGAGAAAAAATAAATAAATAAATAAATAAATAAATAAATAAATAAAAAAGGCCTGCTCGCTCCTGTGCAGCACTGTGAGGACGGCCTGAACAGAGTGGGCTGGGACACCCTGTCTGGGGAGGAGAGACTGAGGTGTCATCATTTTTCTCCCAATCACCAACAAGGTGGATTTCAGGGAAAGGACAAGGGGTGCGCAGTGGAGGCGGGACGCGCCTACACCAAACCAAGCCCTTCTGAGCCTGGTAATTGTGTATCTACAGGAACTAGATTGACACTGACCAACCAGACAGCCCCTCCTGCAGGTCAGAGCAGCCACCGGTTCCAAGGCTTTGCATATATATTATATATATATGTATGTGTGTGTATATATATATATATATATATATGCAAATATTATATATATGCAAATATAATATATATATGCAAATATAATATATATATATATTGCTTCTTTTTCCTCTTATTTCTTCCCTTCTCTAGTCTGGTTATTCTGGTTGTTGGTTTGTTTAAGCAAACATATTTAATCTATTCTCTTTACCCCTGTTCTGTATCTCCTTCTTCTTTATTTTCCTCTCTCTCTTTCTCTCTCTCTGGATTAAGCCACATGGTATCTCTGACAGGTCAATATTCTTTTCTTTTGTTTTTCCCTGCCCCTGTTATTTCTCTCTTTGTATGGGATAAGGCTTCTTCCACCACCACCACCACCTCCCCACCTTTAAATTTTTTTTTTCCCCAGGGTTGCTTCAACAAATAAATCAAAGTACACCTGATGGAGGGTCCAAACAACCACTATGAGTAAGGAGACAAAGCCACCAGAGACAAAACAACAAAGAGCATGTTACACACTCCATAAACAACTCCTGAAGGGCCAGGCCTGGGACAGTCTATGACCTCTTTTTAATATAGTATTGCTCAAAGGTGCAGGACACATAACAAGCTTTAAAAACACATAAGGGACAGAAAACTAGCCCAAATGATGAAACGAAAGAATTCTCCTCAAAAGAATTTCCAGGAAGAAATGACAGCTAAAAAATTGCTCAAAATAGATATAAAAATATATCTGATCAAGAATTTAGTATAATAGTCATAAGATTAATTGCTGGGCTTGAAAAAACCATAGAAGACAGCAAAGAATCTATTACTGCAGAGGTCAAGGAACTAAAAAATAGTCGTGACGAATTAAGAAATGTTGTAAATGAGGTGCAAAATAAACTAGATGTGGTGACAGTGAGGATGGAAGAGGCAGAGGGAAGAATAAGTGAAACAGAAGATAAAATTATGGAAAATGATGAAGCCTAGAAAAAGAGAGATAAAAAAATACTAGCCTATGAGGGGAGAATTAGAGAACTAAGTGATTCAATGAAAATAATAATATCTGTATCATAGGTGTTCCAGAAGAAGAAGAAGAGAGAGAAAGGGGCAGAAGGCTTACTTGAATAAATTGTAACTGAAAACTTCCCTAATCTGGGGAAGGAAGCAGACATCCAAATCCAAGAAGGCACAGAGAACTACCTTTAGACGTGACAGGAATGGGTCTTCTCCACGGCATATCATAGTGAAACTGGAAAAATACAAAGACAAAGAGAGAATTCTGAAAGCAGCTAGAGACAAACAGGCCTTAACCTACAAGGGTAAACACATAAGGGTAGTAGCAGACCTGTCCACTGGCACTTGGCAGGCCAGAAGGGAGTGGCAGTAAATATTCAATGTGCTGAATAGGAAAAATATGCAGCCAAGACTCCTTTATCCAGCAAGGCTGTCATTCAGAATAGAAGGAGAGATAAAGGCTTTCCCAGAAAAACAGAAACTGAAAGAGTTCATGACCACTAAACCAGCCCTGCAAGAGAGCCTAAGGGGGACTCTGTGAGTGGAATGCTGCAAAGACTACAAAGGACCAGAGACATCACCACAAGCATGAAATATACAGATAACACAATGACACTAAATCCATATCTTTCAATAATAATGCTGAATTTAAATGGACTAAATGCTCCAATCAAAAGACATAGCGTATCAGAATGGATAAAAAACCAAGATCCATCGTTATGCTGTCTATAAGACACCCATTTTTAGACCTGAGGACACCTTCAGATTGAAAGTGCAGGGATTGAGAACCATCTATCATGCTACTGGAAGTCAAAAGAAAGCTGGAGTAGCCATACTTCTATCAGAAAACTAGATTTTAAACTAAAGGCTGTAACAAGAGATGAAGAAGGGCATTATATCATAATTATAGGGTCTATCCATCAAGAAGAGCTAACAATTGTAAATGTTTATGCCTCCAATTTGAAAGAACCTAGATATATACATCAGTTAATCACAAATATAAACAATCTTGTTGATAAGAATATAGTAATTCCAGATGACTTTAATACTCCACTTATAGCAATGGACAGATCATCTAGGCATAAAGTCAATAAAGAAACAATTGCCCTGAATGATACATGGACCCAATGGACTTGACAGATATATTCAGAACTTTCCATCCAAAAGCAGCAGAATACACATTCTTCTTGAGTGCAGCACATAGAACATTCTCCAAGATAGATCACACACTGGGTCACAAAACAGCCCTCAATAAATCTAAAAGAATTTAGATAATACCATGCACATTTTCAGATCACAATGCTATGAAACTTGAAATCAACCACAGGAAACCTCCAAATGCATGGAGGTTAAAGAACATCCTACTAAAGAATGAATGGGTCAACCAGGCAATTAAAGAAGAAAATAAAAAATATATGGAAGTGAATGAAAATGAAAGCATGACAGTCCAAACCCTGTGGGATGCAGTCCTAAGAGGAAAATACATTGCAATCCAGGCCAATCTCAAGAAACAAGAAAAATCCCAAATACAAAATCTAATAGCACACCTAAAGGAACTAGAAGAAGAATGGTAAAGTAACCTTAAGGCCAGAAGCAGAAGAGAAATAATAAAGAGTAGAGCAGAAATAAAATATAGAATCCAAAAAAACCAGTGGAACAGATCAATGAATCTAAGAGCTGGTTTTTGAAAAAATAAACAAAATTGATAAACTCCTAGCCAGACTTCTCAAAAAGAAAAGAGAGAGGGCCCAATAGATAAAGTCACAAATGAAAGAGGACAGATCACAACCAACACCACAGAAATACAAATAATTATCAGAGAATACTATGAAAAATTATATGCCAGCAAACTGGACAACCTGGAAGAAATGGACAAATTCCTACACACCTACATACTACCAAAATTCAAAGGGAAAGAAGTAGAAAATTTGAACAGACCCATAACTAGCAAAAAAGTTGAATCAGTTATCAAAAATCTCCCAACAAATAAGAGTCCTGGGCCAGATGGCTTCCCAGGGGAATTCTATCAGACATTTAAAGCAGAGTTAATACCTATCCTTCTCAAGTTGTTCCAAAAAATAGAAATGGAAGGAAAGCTTCTGGACTCATTCTATGAAGGCAGCACTACCTTGATTCCCAAACCAGACAGAGACCCCACAAAAAAGGAGAACCATAGGCCAATATCCTCGATGAACATCGATGTGAAAATTCTCAACAAGATACTAGCAAATTGACTTCAACAGTATGTCAAAAGAATTACCACGATCAAGTGGGATTCATTCGTGAGCTGCAGGGCAGGTTCAATATTTGCAAATCAATCAGTGTGATACATCACATTAATAGAAGAAAGGATAAGAACCATATGATACTGTCAATACATGCAGAAAAAGAATTTGACAAAATATAGCATGCTTTCTTAATAAAAACCCTCAAGAAATTCTGACTAGAAGGAACATACCTTAACATTATAAAAGCCATATATGAAAATCCCACAGCTAATATCATCCTCAATGGGGAAAAACTGAGAGCTTTCCCCCTGAGATCAGGAACATGACAAGGATGTCTACCCTCACCACTATTGTTTAAATTTTTTAAAATGTTTATTTATTTAAAAGAGAGAGAGAGCGAGTGAGCAAAGGCACAAGAGGAGGAGGGGCAGAGAGAGAGGGAGACACAGAATCTGAAGCAGGTTCCAGGCTCTAAGCTGTCAGCACAGAGCCGGACATGGGGCTTGAACTCATGAATCCTGAGATCATGACCAGAGCTGAAGTCAGATGCTTAACCAACTGAGCTAGATCATACCATGCACAGGCACCCCCTGACCACTGTTGTTTAACATAGTGTTGGAAGTCCTAGTCTTAGCAATCAGACAACAAAATGAAGTCAAAGGCATCCAAAATGGCAAAGTCAAACATTCACCTTTCACAGATGACATGATACTCTACATCTAAAACCTGAAAGACTCCACCAAAAAACTGATAGAACTGATACATGAATTCAGCAAAGTTGCAGGATACAAAAATCAGTGCACAGAAATTGGTTGCATTTCTATACACCAATAAGCGACAGAAAGAGAAATCAAGAAATTGATCCCACTTACAATTGCACCAAGAACCATAAAATACCTAAGAATAAACCTAACCAAAAATGTGAAAGGTCTGTATGCTGAAAACTGTAGAAAACTTATGAAAGAAATTGAAGACACAAAGAAATGGAAAAACATTCCATTCTCATGGATTGGAAGAACAAATCCATTCTTGTGGATTGGAATGAAGAACATTCAATGCAATCCCAACCAAAATTACACAAGCATTCTTCTCAAAGCTAGAACAAACAATCCTAAAATTTGTACGGAACCACAAAAGACCCTGAATAGCCAAAGTAATGTTGAAAAAGAAAACCAAAGCATGAGGCATCACAATCCCAGACTTTAGCTTCTACTGCCAAGCTATAATCATCAAGACAGTATGGTATTAACACAAAAACAGACACATAGACCAATGGAATATAATAGAGAACCCAGAATTGGACCCATGAGTGTATGGCCAACTAATCTTTGACAAAGGAGGAAAGAGTATCCAATGGAAAAAAGACAGTCTCTTTAGCAAATGGTGCTGGGAGAACTGGACAGCAACATGCAGAAGAATGAAACTGGACCACTTCTTACACCATACAGAAAAATAAACTCAAAATGTATGAAAGACCTAAATGCAAGTCAGCAAACCATCAAAATCCTAGAGGAGAAAACAGGCAACAACCTCTTTGACCTTAGCTGCAGCGATTTCTTGCTTGACACGTTTCCAAAGGCAAGGGAATTAAAAGCAAAAGTGAACTACTGGGACCTCATCAAGATAAAAACTTTTGCACTGCAAAGGAAACAATCAACAAAACTAAAAAGCAACTAACGGAATGGGAGAAGATATTTGCAAATGACATATCAGATAAAGGGTTAGTATCCAAAATCTACAAAGAACTTATCAAGGTCAACACCCAAAAAACAAATAATCCAGTGAAGAAATGGGCAGAAGACATGAATAGATACTTCTCCAAAGCAGACATCCAGGTGGCCAAGAGTCACATGAGAAGGTGCTCAACATCACGCATTATCAGGGAAATACAAATCAAAGCCACATTGAGAAACCACCTCACACCAGTCACAGTGGCTAAAATTAAAACTCAGGAAACAATAGATGCTGGTGAGGATGTGGAGAAATAGGAACCCTCTTGCACTTGCCTGGGAATGCTTGCATGCAGCAATGTGGATGGAACTGGAGGTTATTATGCTAAGTGAAATAAGTCAGTCAGGGAAAGATAGATATCATATGTTTTCATTCATATGTGGAATTTGAGAAAATTAACAGAAGACCATGGGGGAAGGGAAGGGGGAAAAATAGTTAGAAACAGAGAGGAAGGGAGGCAAACCATAAGAGACTCTTAAACACAGAGAACAAAATGAGGGTTGATGGGGGGGGGCAAGGGAGAGGGGAAAATGGGTGATGGACATTGAGAAGGACACTTGTTGGGATGAGCACTGGGTGTTGTATGTATGTGATGAATCACGGGACTCTACCCGTAAACCAAGAGCACACTGTATACTCTGTATGTTAGCCAACTTGACAATAAATTATATTGAAAAAATTAAAAAGATCAAGGAAAGAGCACTAAAAAAGAGTAAGGTAAGATATTTTGAGGCATTTTAAGTTCTTGAGCTTTCTATTTTCAGTTAGGAGTGATATTAAGGGACTGGAGGAGTCTGGGGAGAAAACAAACTAAAGTCACCATGACAAGTAAAATGATGCAGGCTTCCAGACTTCCCAGAAGTCACTGAACTAATGATCCAAATTAGCTGAGGCCCAAAGGGACATTTTGGAAAGAAATATCCTCGACCTATAAAGAAACAGATAAGAGATTAAAAAATAATAATAATCAGAATAAATATTCATAATTGTAGTAATGGTTTCTGCATTAAGCCTTCCTTTTTTGAGTTACTCATTGATTCAGTCTTGGGGTACATTATGATTCAACTCAGCATTTCCCCCTTATTTGTCTGAGATACACACAAAAAATGAATTTCATATGTGAAAATGCTATTTCACAGTTGCCATTCACATTGCTATCAATGGTTTGAATTTTATTAATTGCATCTGTAGCATACCAGCTGCAATTACGCTCATTGCTCTTAGGAATGAAAACTGGAATGTGTGCTACAATATTATTGGATAACTTGAATTTGTTAGAATTTTTTAGAATTTGTTTCTGAAAGAAATCATTGTCCAAAGCTGGTAGTTTATAACTTGTGACACATTACTGGTGTCACACATCAGAACTGATCATTAAAAGCCAGTTTCCATCAATAAGAGATTAGTAAAACTTGATTTAGATTTCTGATTGCCAGCCTCAGGTTTTGAAGCAAGTAAGGGAAATTTCAAAAGAGTAAGAATCATCTTACAAAGACTTGTTTGCAACTACATTCTAGAAAGAAAATGTAGCTACTAAAATAATTTTAAAAATCACGTAAGGAACCAAGATGGTTTGATGAGAAACACACTAAGCTTCTTAACACATAATCTGGAAAACATTTATGAGAGGACATAGGATGAACTAGAATTAGTAAACAGTATGGGAAAACTTTAACCTTGTTAATAGTTCAAAAACTGCAATGAAAATAACAAGGAGCTACCCCATTTACAGCCTTGAAATTAACAATTTAAAAAAAGAGTTAAAAGAGAGATGTCCAGGTGGCTCAGTCAGTTAAATGTTTGACTTTGGCTCAGGTCATGATCTCACAGTTAGTGCCTTCGAGCCCCATATCTAGCTCCACACTGACAATGTGGAACCTGCTTGGGATTCTCTCTCTTTCCGTCCCTCTCCCCCACTTTAACTTTCTCTCTTTCAAAAGTAAATAAACCAACTTAAAAAAAAAGGTTAAAAGATAATTCTCTGTGTTTAGGTGGGTGCCACAAAATTACCATTTTCCTAGTTTACTCGAAACTTTGGGATAGCAATTTTGCAAATAAATATTTAGAGCCTCAAAAATACTCATAACTTTGGGCCCAGTAATTAATTTGCATTAAGCCATATTTGTGTAGATGTTTATCATAATATAACTCCCCATATGGTAAAAGTTAAGAATTCATATAATTAAAAATTGGTAATAAACAATTTGGATTTGTTAAATAATCTTTGGCACACTAATAATATGGTGAAGGGAAGGGAAAATTCTTTCTCTACTCTTCAAGATTCTTCCAGCTAGACTGGGAATTAAATTTACATGAAACAGATTAATAGGAGAAAAAACCTCAAAGTTTTATTATGTGCACATGGAGGACCAATAATGAAACAGACCTGAAGAAACGACCAAGGCAGTCAGTTTTTTATACCTTTTGAGACAAAATGACAATAAATCCATGAGGAAATTGACAGGACAAAGAAAACTTAACTTTGGGAGCTTTAATTAATAAGGAATTCTAAACAGAATTTGGGCTGGGGTAGTGAATTAGTAGAAAGTAACAAGGGCTGTTTATACAGCCTCCTTGGCCCTCAATTTCCCATCTCTGGTGATAAGAATGTCTCTTTGCCTCCTGGTACAAGAGCAACTTTCACATGGAAGAGTTATTTCCTGCTTTCAAGGGGACAAAGGAAGGTCTGTCTGAGTGTCCTTCTTGCACAGGCTATAATTAAAAAAAAAAAATCAGTATGCCAAAGTGGCACACTTTGGGGCAGCCTGATCTTGGCCCCTAGAATGGTCTATGTAGCCATTAAAATGATACCTATTGAAAACTAGGTAATTAATTAAACATAATACTAAAGTAATATAAAGTGCAAAAATTATATCTACGTCTGGATAGATAAAATTGCTACAATTTAGATCAAAAGGCATAAAAAGTTAGGCATAGAAAAACAGTGGAAGAAAACATGTTAAAAAAAAATTAGCTAGCACTGAGAAGGTAAAATATGTGCCCTGCCAGTTATCAGGCTGGGCTAACAGGCACAGATCAAGATCAAGCCAGCTGCTAAGTTAACAGGAAACGATATTTCTCCCAAGGCCATGCTACAGCTATATAAAGTGTCATAAACATCTCCTTATTTAAGGGACTCTGTCTCTTACTCACTGAGAAATCTTGTTTTCTAATATCTAGACTGTCAAAAGTTTGCTCTTTGGAATCATAAGAATAAGAGTGAAGTACACCACCCTTTTGGTTGGGAGGATTTCCAGTCCTTTGGCACAGAAAAGCAGCCTTGATTTCCAACCCATGTACAGAAATTCAGGCAAGGGACTTCTGGACGCATCATTTCACATCTAGCTCAACTTTGTGGTTTCCCAGGAAAAAGGATTCTGGGTCCCTTTCGCAGTCCAGACTTCATGTTGACTCTTTTATCCCCAGTCCTGCTTTGCCCTGAGCCTGTCAAAGACTGCTTCTCTTAAATCCTGCAATAACCCCCATTCTTTCTTTCTTTCTTTCTTCCATGAGACAGCCCATGGTTCCTCAGGTTTGTGGTCTTATTACAAAAAAGTCAACAAGCGTGATTTTTCAAACTGTAGCTTTGTCTGCTGATGGCCTTGGCTAATTGGGCTAGAAAACATCAGCATGGTAATGGGGACTGTCTTCATGCGATAGGATTGTTCTATGTATGTTATACTTTTCCACATATTTCTCAATGAAAAACTATTTCTGTCATAATGTGGAAAAGTTAGACACCAAGTTGACTAAAATTAATCACATGAGTCTCACACAAACACATCACAATACTAATCATGATTATATTTGGATGGTAAAATTATGGGCAATTTGTTTTTCCTTCCTTGAGCTTCTCTGTTTTCTTTTTTTCTCTAAAATCATTATAATATAAGCATGCTATGTTTTAAATAAATACATCAGTAATTCCTATTGCAAAATCTTTGACAAAAATTCTGCTTATTAACAAAATGAAATCTATGCGCCTTGATATTTACGTGGTGGTGTGTGAGACTGAAATGACAAGTTCAGAGCGTGGCCATAGTGGGGAGAAAGAAGTGGTGCTTCTTCCAATAAAATGGTGGAAGTAGTGATCTCCATCAGCTCTGGCAAGCTAATTTGGCCTCTCTCCTTTTTGGGCTCTAGTAACCTGGAAGCTATGGTTTTGTTTTGACTTTTGGGGAGCACGGTTTACGTTAGGGACTTAGCAAGTCTTTTTTTTTTTTAATTTTTTTTTATTTAAAAAAAAATTTTTTTTTTCAACGTTTTTTATTTATTTTGGGGACAGAGAGAGACAGAGCATGAACGGGGGAGGGGCAGAGAGAGAGAGGGAGACACAGAATCGGAAACAGGCTCCAGGCTCCGAGCCATCAGCCCAGAGCCTGATGCGGGGCTCGAACTCACAGACGGCGAGATCGTGACCTGGCTGAAGTCGTACGCTTAACCGACTGCGCCACCCAGGCGCCCCGGGACTTAGCAAGTCTTTAATTTAGGAATACTGAGGTACAGTCAGGTTCTTCAACTTCCCTTAATGTTCTAAAGATTTAGTAACATCCCGTCTGATGACTAAGGCCTAAGAGATGTCATTCTACTCTTTTGAACACAAACCAGAAATGAACGTTTTTAGAAGTTCTCTTGTCAGTCTCACTCATTGTGTGGCTTTATTCAAGTCCATCTTCTGGCACTGTGCAGTGTTTCTGAGGGTCTTTTGAGATCCTCAGTTGAAATGAAATGCTATGTGGAGGAAGAGGTTAAAGGAAAAATTTCAAAAATTGTGCTAGGGTATATAGGACATAAAATTTTCCACTTAAATCATTTTTTAAGTGTATAATTTAGTGTCGCTAATTGCCATCACACTGTTGGGTAACCATCACAGCTATGTGTTTCCAAAAAATTTTTTAAGTTTATTTTTCTATTATTTATTTTGAGAGAGTGAGAGCAAGTAAGGGAGGGGCAGAGAGAGAGGGAGAGACAGAATCCCAAGCAGGGTTCACATTGGCAGTGCAGAGCCTGACTCAGGGCTTGATCCCATGAACGGGGAGCTCACGACACGAGCCGAAATCAAGTTAGATGCTTAACTGACTGAGTCACCCAGGTGCCCCTCCAAAACTCTTTTAGCATCCCAAACAGAAACTCTGTCCCCATGTAGCAAGACCTTTCATCTCTCCTTCCCTCTTAACCCTTGGTAACCTCGAATCTACCTGCTGTCTCTGTGCATTTGCCTATTTTAGTTGCCTGTTTATGCCTGGCTTATTTCACGCAGCATTATGTTCTCAAGGTTCGTCACTGCTTCATTCCTTTTTAGTGTTAAATAATGTTCCATTGTATGTATATACTTCATCTTATCCATTCATCTGTTGATAGACACATGGGTTGTTTCCACCTTTTGGCTATTGTGACAAATGCTGCTCTGAGCATTGGTGTTCACGCATCTGTTTGAATCCCTGTGTTCAATTCTTTTGGATATATTTCTATGAGTGGGCTTGAGGGAATCAGATGGTAATTCTATGCTTAACTTTTTGTGGAACTGCCACACTGTTTCCCACAGTGGCTGCACCATTTCTTATTTTATCAGCATTTTATTGGGGTTCTAATTTAGGGGTGGAGGTAAATTTGGAACCTGATTTTCAATCCCAACTCCTCTAAAGGATGTGGTTTATTGTTAAACCTAATGCTCGCTCGTGGCATGCCTTATTCTATGATATGCTGGTTTTTTTCTCTTTCTTCTATTGAATTACAAATGTCAACCATTTCTGAGGACAGATAAAGAGATTAATGAATCACTTGCCTTCACATCTATGTTTGCATATTACACTTTGAGTAATTACTCTGGTGTTTGAATAGCTAGAATCTTTTGGCTGGATGTCAAGATGGACCTTCCTCATGCTTAATTCAAAATTTACAAATAAGATTACAGTGATATATATTGTGTAATTATATGTATTATTATAGACTATGTAATTATATATTTAATATATCATAAATTATACTATTATATTAAATAATTACATATTTAACATAATGAATATATTTTACAATTATATGCTGTTATATAGCATATAATTTTATTATATTACATTATAATAAAAGTAGCCTAGAAATAAAGGTGACTTTTATACCATATGTAATGAGATATTGTTATGTCATTCTTTTGGGTAAAAAATGTGGAAAAAAATTCCCACTTTGATCCAATACATATATTTAATTAATTAATCAATTGAATTAATTGCTCAATTATTTGGAAAGATTTATGCTTTAAGATTACCTAACCTTGGTTCCAAATGAAAGTACAGGTCATATATACCCATTTTCCTAAAAAACATACTGATCCTTCCAGATGGTAGCTCTCTATTTTACTCTTAATTGTTACGGGCATTTGGCAGTGGAATGTCTCAAGTGTTGAATTTAGTGAACTCAAATGCCATACAATCTCAACTGGATGTCTAAGAAACATGCCATATCTAAATACTGAAGATACCTGCTCTTTATTTTCTTGGTTATTACTATCTGGTCATCCTGGTTTTGTGAGCTTTTAGGAAGGATACCGGTAAGCTTCATGTTTCTCATGCACTGGCTTCTCTGGAGAATTGTGACGTTTCAAACACTGAATTGCCTGGAAGAAATCAGCATCCACATTCTCTCACACTGCCATTCCAAAGGCAAAGGGTCAGAAATCTTCCATTTCTCCCTCCCGATTTACCTTCCTCCTGTTCTCTGCCTGTTCTCAACCTCTGTAAGCTATGTAGGTTCCTACTGTGTGTAGGTTCCCAAACTTCTGGCTTCTGATTAGGTTAGGTCAAGGAGGAAAAGGGGGACATCATGGACATCAGAGAGAGAAGAGTGAGGGCACTTGTCAGCTCCCTACTTAGGCAGTTTGCCTCAGGCTGATTAGTACCTTCATCAAAAGTCACTCTCCAGGGCATCTGGGTGGCTCAGTCTGTTGAGCATCCAACTTATGCTCAGGTCATGATATCGCGGCTCATTAGTTCAAGCCTTGTTTTGAGCTCTGTGCTGACAGCTTGGAGCCTGGAGCCTGCTTCCGATTCTGTGTGTGTCTCTCTCTCTGCCCCTCCCCTGCTCATGCTATCTCTCTCTCTCTCTCTCTCTCTCTCTCTTTTTCAAAAATAAGTAAACATTAAAAAAAATTTTTTTAAGTCACTCTCAGGGAGTTCTTTTCTAGACGATTCTCTCTGTTTCTGGCTTCTAGTATCTCCCATTCTATTACTAGACCAGGGTTCCTGCACAATTCCTTATGGTTCTTCCACTTTTGTAATGAGTTCCTTTGTAAATAAATTCTTCCTGAGTTAGTTTAACTTGACTGTCCATCTATTTTCTGTTGGGACCTTGAATTATACAGGCGAGAAAATGGTTTTGATATTGCTACTTCTTTAAATAAAGCTCACCCTGGCTAAACTAGCAATTTTTATCTTCGGTTGTGACAGTTCTGCGTGACTGTTTATTTCAATAGGTGTCATGAAATTCTCAAAACAGTTTCAATTGTAATTTGAACCAAAAACTTGACATTTAGCACCTTGTAACAGGTGGGAGTGAAGGAGTGTGATCGTTAAAGTCACTGGCTCAGTCATTCTTGAGTTGATAATTGGCCATTAAAAGAGGTACATTCCAGGAGGCTGGGCATGGGGCCAAGGAGTGGCAAACACACATGCTCAAGGACAAGGCAGGGGAAGACAATAGAACATATTGAATATTGTGAATTAGAGAATGGATGCTTTGCCTAAGGGCATTCAAATTCAAATTAGTTTTTTTTTTCTTTAAATCTTGCAAAACTAGCACAACTAAGCTGTAATCTTCTGGATGCAAGAACAGGTGTCATCTTTTGGATGCAAGTTAAGCTGCAGTAAAAAGTGATGATGTATTTATCAATGACTGTAAGTCAAGCGACTGTGTCTGAGGTGGGAGGGTCCTTCTGGGGTGCTGTAATAGCGTGCCAGGACTGCCATAACAAAATGCCACAGACTGGGTGGCTTAAACAACAGAAATTTCCTTTCTGACATTTCTGGAGGCTGGAAATCCAAGATGAAGGTTGTTGGCAAGTTTGATTTCTTCTGGCTGTCTTCTCACTGTGTCCTCACATGGTCTTTCCTCTGTGCAGGCACATGTGTGGTATCTCTGTGCATTCAAATTTTCTCCTCGTATAAGGACACCAGTCATACTGGATCAGGGCCCACCTTAACAACCTCATTTAACCTTAGTAATCCCTTTAAAAACGCTGCCTCCAAATACAGTCACATTCTGAGGTGTTGGGGGCTAGGGCTTCAACACAATTCAGCTCTTAACAGGTTCTGATATTCTATTTCTTGACTTGGGGGATGGTTTCAGAGGTATTAAATGTGTTTTATTTTTTAAGCTATATATTCAGGTGCTAGGCATCGTTATGATTTTTACATTATATCTCACAACTTTTAAGAGTTAAACTAATCAGCATACCATGCTGGCTGAAAGGAGTTTGGGGCCACCCTTTCAGACTCCATAATAGCCTAATAACATTTATTTCCAAGAAGATTGTCAAAAATAAGGTATGTGCTCGGGCAAGGCAATTCATCTTCTTGGCACTGTTTTTCTTCTTTAAGAATGTTACAGTATGAAGTATTTCAGGATACTTATTTAGCATGCCTGGAACATAAACATTTTACTTGATTTTATTTTTGACCTCTTTTGAATATTAAAACTGTGTATGTGTGTATGTGCTTAATACAAACTGTATAAGCTGTGTCTGTATAATCTCCACTCCCCTAAATCTGCAGGCACAAGACAGGCTGCCCTACATGAATTATGCTTTGAACCGTCCACTGGGCTACAGACGACCTTGTGAAACTGATGGCTCTGGTAACGAAGTTGCTGTATTAAAAGAACAGCATTTCTAAAAACAGCTGCATATTACAATTCAGAAGGGAAAGAGGTGTTTTGTTTTCCATGTTCTCCTAGGAAAGAGGGTGTTCATCACAAAGCAGAAGTTTATCATTCCCACTGTGTGGCTGAGATAACCTAAAATGTAATTGGATTTTGCATTTTCTGTGCTTAGTAGGAAAGGTCACAAATTAGGTTGCGTAGTGTAACTTGAAAGGTACCAGAAAAACTTTCTCCCTACAGGGGAGCTTATTTATCAATTGGCTATAGAATAAGAGATTCCCAACATTCCAGTTACTTCTCTGTTCATCTTCCAGCAATGTGCCAGGGAATGGAATACAAGATGAAACAGACACATTCCTGCCCTTCTGGAGCTCTCTGACTAGTGCAAGAATCAGATAGGTAAACTGTTAATTATAACACAACGCAGTGAAGTGATAATAGAAGTCTATACCGGGGAATATAGAAATAGAAGGGAATACTCAAGGAAGTTTGGAGGTCCAGGGAATTCTTCCCAGAAGTCCTTAAATGCAAAGGAGGATTGATTAAAAGTTAATTAGGTTACAAGTCAGGTGACACTGTCCCAAAGAGATGGATTCACATTAAAATGTTACAGAGCCCTTAGCCATCTCAGGGTGTAGAACTATGGTCATTTCTATCTTCTAAAGGCAAAGATAGAAAATGTGGTTGGAGAGGTGAGAGAGAAAGGAACTTTTATTTATGTTAAGAGTGATGATGTCATATTACTTTTAGATGTATTAATCTGGCTGCTGTATGAAGAATGGACTTGAAGAAGTAAACAGAAGGCAGAGTGGCCAGTTGGGAGAGATAATGAGAGTCTGGACTAAGGGGACAGCAATGGGGACAGATTCGTAAAATTGGCAGGATTTCTAAGTGAGCAAATGTAAAGGTGATGGAATAACCAAAGTCGAGTCTCCAAATGCTAGCTAGGATAACTTCATGAATGATAGCAGCACTAAGAGAACACAGGAAGGTTTGGGACAAGGTTGATCTTTTCAGTCTGGGACTGGGTGAGTTTGTGATAATAGGGTGATACCTGTGAGTAGTGAGGCTTACACCTAGGAGAAGATCGAGAGAAGAACCTTCAGTACAGGTAAAGGTTTGGAAGTTGTTAGCACACTGGTACCATCTGGAATCATGAAAGTAGATGAGGTCAGCCTTTCAAAATTATTGTGTAGAATAAATCAGTGAGCAAGGATGGGATCTGAGGAAATCTACTATTTAAAGGGTAGGCAGAAGAAGATAAGGCCAAAGAGGAAACAGGGAAGGAACTAAATATGAGAAAGAAAAGAACCAGGAAAGTCAAATGTAATGAAAGCCAAGAAAGTAGAGAGTTTCAAAGTAGAGAGAGCAATCAATATTGCCAAAATAGCATGCTAATTCAATATGAAAAAAATTGAGAAATGTCCACTGGGTTTGATAATTAAGTGATTATTTGTGACCTTAACTAAAGTGGTTCCAGCAGACTGATGGAAGAAAAAGCCCAAGTACCAATAAAGCATGCATTGAACAGAAGATGTGAGCTAAGGTAGAGTCTATTCTGCTCTTTTGAGATGTTCGGGGAGGAAGAGGAAGGGGCAGACTAATGGTAATCCAAGCAAAACACTGGGTCAGAGGAGGATATTTTTATGATGAACAATACTTGATCTGTTTATAGGCTGTGGAGAAAGAGCTACTGGACAGAGAGAAGAGGGGATGACTGAATAAGGACCATGAAGTAGCAGGAAAGGATGGACTCAAAAGAAAAGATGGAGAATATATCAGTTTCCTAAGGCTGCTGAAGCAAATGCCACAATTGAATGGCCTAAAACAACAGAAATGTAGTATCTTACAGTTCTGGAGTCTAGAAGTCTGAAGTCAAGGTGGATCATGCTCTCTCAGACTCTGGGTAGAAACTTTCCTTGCCTCTTCCTAGCTTCTGATGGTGGCCATTGGTCTTCACCTGTCACTGTGTGTGTGTGTGTGTGTGTGTGTGTGTGTGCCCAAATTTCCTTCTTAATGACCTCATTTTCACTTGATTCCATTCACAAAGACCCTATTTCCAGCAAGGTCACATTCACAAGTACCAGAGGTTAGGACATCAACCTATCTTTTTGGAGAACACCATTCAACCCCTAACAAAGGAGTTGATCTTGAAAAAAATCACAACCCTAACAGAGGGATTGATCTTGAGAAAAGGTATCTCATCCTCTGAGAAAAAAAGGTAGGATGGGAATGGATGTAGATAAGATTGTAGGTAAAGAGGGCAGGACGTTGACACAGTTCATGCCTAATAGCTTCAATTATCATATGTTGAGAGTAAACTGGGGCAGAGTTGAACAAGGAGCTTAAAGAGAGTGGCAAAGATCTAGAAAAGTTATTAAAGGGAATGGACAAACTAACCTAGGACGAGTAAAAAGATTGATGGATGAAGGTAGTGAGGGTTCACTTAAGGCAAGAAAGTGAAGTGAGTGAAATGGTACCCCCACTCCTGCCAAAAAAGGAAGGGGGATGTTTACAGCAGATCAAAGAATTCAGCAAGATTAATGCAGGGGAGTGGAAGAAATCCACATTAGGAGGAGGCAGCAGGGGGTCAGAGCTGGGATGCTAACAGAAGGTGAGACTGCTTTTCCCTGACTGAAGAGTGAGATGCATGTCTGGAAGAAACTGGCTGCATATAATTTAATTCTGACACATATTGGAATAGACTATTCATTCCTTGAAAAATATGGCCAAGACTCAGTGAAGACAAAAAAGTGTTTTTGGCTGCTTTACAATTTGTAAAGACTTTTCACATAGGCTGTTCTATCTAAAGCAAGAACCACATCTTACACAAATTCCCATAGAACTTAGTTAAGTACATGAGGGACTCAGAATAAGCTTGTTTCTTGTGGATTCACACGTTTTACTTGAAACAAAGAAACCAGTCTACTACGTCTGCGACAATGTGCAGAAATCTAAGGAAGAAACTAGGCATAGACAGGTACATTTTGATGGGAGAAAAAGGAATAGAAGAGATGTAGTTGATAAGACTTGCAAGGTGTCATAGAAAAGGGCTTGGAATCTGGAGTCAGATACACCTCTGTTGGTTTTTGATTTTTGTGTGTGTGACTATAGTGGAAGCCATATGTCTGTTTCTTGTCTCAAAAATGATGACCAGGATGGCAAACTCGCCAAGAGGCCGAATGAAAACCAAGATGGGTCACATTTGGCCAGCATGGAGCTTTTTTAAAAGTTGAGTTTGAATGCATTTAGCCAGAGTCCTATCCATTTGCTATAAAAGCAAAGGAAAGGGGAAAACACCACATCGTTATGAAATTCTGGACACCGACTATTGTCGAAGTGACCAGGTTGTTTTCCACCATCTAGTGGAAATGGTGGCCAAGATATGAGTTAACTCCAACTGCAGAAAATTACAGATAGCTACATTTCTTAATAACCTCAGTTTGTAGCCTATGAGATTCATACCCACTATGCTGGTCAATCTGAATGATCACCATTTGGATTTTCTCAGCTCTTTAGTGGTTATAGTTGTGTGTTTAACACTATAGCTTTATTTTTATTATTATTCTTGCTAGGAACAGGTCTACTTCATTCAAATATCCTGTTCCCCCCTACTCTGCCATTTGTGCTGTAGCATTTGGCTCGGTCACCGCAAGTGGTTGAAGCTTAAGACCAACACTAATGTAACTTACAGAAAGGGAAGGAAAGAAAATGAGATTGATTTAAAAAATTCATTTATTTCTAAATGTTAATAAAAAAAGGAAATAGTTTCTTTCTTTGTTTTCTTAAGTCTATTTATTTTGAGAGAGAGAGAGAGAGAGCATGTGTGTGTGTGCGCACGTGCACATGCGCACGCAGGAGAGACAGAGAGAGAGAGAGAGAGAGAGAGAGAGAGAGAGAGAGAATCCCAAGCAGGCTCTGCAGTGTCAGTGCAGAGCCTGATGTGCGGCTCAAAACCACGAACCCAACTGTGAGATCGTGACCTGAGCCAAAAATGAGACTCAGTCGCTTAACCAACTGAGCCACCCAGGAGCCCCAACTTCTTTGAATATTAAGAAAAAGTGTTCTCTATTAAAGCAATCAAAATCCATTAGAGTGGCAAAACCTCCTTCTTCAGTCTCCAGGTTGAAGAACTCACTTAAAATTCCCCCCTAAAAACAAACAAACAAACAAAAACAAACAAACAAAAAAACCCCGAGCACAGTCTTTCAGGACAGGAAAGACAATGTTACCATCGTTACCATATCAAAAAGCAGTACACTATAGGATAATTAAGAGTTTCAAAGCCAGCTGATGTAGGGGCTACTGGGTGGCTCAGTCGGTTAAGTGTCCGACTTGGGCTCAGGTCATTATCTCACAGTTTGTGAGTTCGAGCCCCGCATCTGGCTCTGTGCTGACAGCTCAGAGCCTGGAGCCTGCCTCGGACTCTGTCTCCCTCTCTCTCTGTCCCTCCCCCACTCACCTCTGTCTCTCTCTCTCTCACTCTCAAAAATAAATAAAACATTAAAAAAGAATTAAAAAAAAGCCAGCTGGTGTATGTGGAATGGACTCCTCATTTAGGAGCTGAATATACTTGTATAAAGCTTCAGTTCGCTATCTGCAAAACGGAAATTGGGGTCTATGTCTCAGAGGGTGGCCACAGCAGGCTGTTCCCTCGCTTCCACCTTGCTAGCTAGCGGAGCACAGGACCGCAAGCTCAGGAAGTGAACCGTCTCCTGCCTCCATGGGTGAATCTTGATCAATTGACTGGTAAAAATGCTCTTCCTTTTGCCAGCATTTCCCAGTGTGTATTGTAGAACAGTAATTCAGTGAGGTGCTCGTTCTTATACAGTTTCAAGAAATACCACATTTTTTCCCATCGCTTTCTTGAGACTCAAAACATATATTTTTATTTTAAAGTTTCAGAGGACGCTCTCACTAAGCCATTTGTTTTAGTGTTTTCCGTTGTTCTTGGTCACAGAACTGTTTTTTAAAAATTATTATTATTTTTTGATTGATGTATAGTTGACCCACAATGTTACCAGGTGTATAGCAGTGATTTGGCATCTCTATGCCATATGCTATGCTCACCACAAGTGTAGCTCCCGCCTATTACCATACAGTGCTACTAAATACCATTGACTGTATTCCCTATGCTGTACCTTTCATCCCCTTGGCTTATTCATTCCATAACTGGAAGCCTGGATCTCCCACTTCCCTTTACGCATTTTGCCCATCCCTGAAACCCCATCCCTTCTGGCAACCTACTGGCAATCAGTTGGTTCTCTGTATTCATGGGTCTGTTTCTGCTTCTTTGGACTTGTTTGCCTTAGTTTTTACATTCCACAAACAAGTGAAATCATGTGGTATTTGTCTTTTTCTGTCTGACTTATTTCATTTTGCAGAGTACCCTCTAGGTCCATCCGTGTTGTTGCAAATGACAAGATCTCATTCTTTTTTATGGATGAGTAATAGCCCACTATATATATACACATACACACACACACACACACATATATATATATATATATATATGTGTGTGTGTGTGTGTGTGTGTATACATGTGTATACATGTATACATATATGTATATATACATACATATATATACCACATATATATACCAGATATAGATATAGATATAGATATAGATATAGATATAGATATAGATAGATACCACATCTGCTTTATCCATTTATCAATGGACATTTAGGTTGCTTCTATATCTTGGCTATTATGAGTAATGCTGTAATAAAGAACTGTTTTTACATTCTACTTATTACCAACCATAAAATTAGTTTTTCAAGAGACATTTTGGGAAATGTTGCATGAGTATCAGTTTATTGCTTTCAAATGAGTTATGTTGAACTTTAAAGCACTGAAAGACTATTTTGTGATGTATTTGCATCTAAATTATTTACAACTAAATTATACCTTCTTAAGCTAATACCAAAATTATCCTTAGCATCTTTATCTCTTGGTGGAAATGATTGAATAAAATTCTGTGCCAAAAGAAATCGGTGGAGTTTTAAACATTCTCTTCATGAACTACACAAAGTAAATACTCAATAGTGACTATATACTGACACTCACAAGACACTTCTGAAATGCTTATATGATTTTAAATTGTGATAATGTCATATAAACAGGCAATTCCTAACATTTTTTCTAAGAGAGACTTAAATATAACTGCAATATTGTGTTATCCATCTGTTGATATGATTTCTCAACCTATTATAAATTTACAATATACCATTTTGGCTGCTGAAAGGTTTTGTAAACTGTACCCTTCTTTCAGTGAACACTGAGCCACGGCTTTATAAACAAATGCTCTATCAGAAACATACGATAAATAACACATGTGTACATTTGTTTGTTTTATATTTGATACTGATAATGAAATCCTACGATTATGACTAAAGAGAATAACACATGACTTGGAATCTTCATTCTTTTGAGTGGTGTTATAACAATGTGGTGTCATAGCAATTAAAGACCGTTACTTCTGAGAAGACCTTGAACTTCATATTGGGCAAAATGTTTCCAGGGCCACTAAATGGAAGTCAGAGGACAGAGACAAATCTGCATCCTTGAAGGAGTCAGTCACCTAGTCAGGATAGGACGCAACTACGTTACACAGGTACACAATATTCTTCAACAGTGACGACACACCCATGCCTTATGTATTTTAATTCATTTCCCTTTTCAGCCTCTTTAGGTCTCACTGACACCTCAAATAATGGATGTTGATTCTCAAAGCATTTTATCCAGGTGAAAAAACATGGTAGGTTGAATAATGGCCATTTCAAGATATCAAGTCCTAGTCCCTTGAACTTGTAAATGATACCTTAATAGTACTATTGGAGCGTTTCAAAAGGGAAAGGGATGTCAAATGGGAAGAGAGTGTAATCTTAAGCAATTGTAACTACAATGGCTTAATTTTACAAATGTTACAAAACATAGAATTAGTTGAATACATTGCTAAGGCCTTCCGGGAACCTTAGAAAGGGCTAGTGGACATGAAGAATGCTGTATCTTAAGCTTCATTAACCTCCAGGTGAATCTGCCTCTGCACTCACACAATCTCATTTCTTCTAATGCACAGAGGAAATACTGCACTAACTAAGCTTGTAAGATGTGATCCCAGACAGACTCCTTTATATAGAATCCTACTCTATAGCTGATGGTGACATAAAGATTGCCGATTCTTAGTGCAAGCCATTATTTCCTCCAGTTAACGGTAGATTCTAAAGGAGGATGAGTTTTAATTGATATTTTCATCTGCTTTAAGCTTGGAAAAAGCAGATAAAGGTAGTGCATCTGCCGCTCTCTGAATTGTTTATCTGGATCTAAAACCACCATCACGTGAAGCCTTAATAGTACTGTTGGGAGCATTTCAAAACAAGGGCACTTGCAACAAAATACCCCTTTGCACATTAACAAAAAATCTGTCATCACGTTGTTTTCATCCAAAGGTTTCAAAACACTTAAAGCATAGATTATCAAATGACGTCCAGGCTGATAAAATATGCCATTTAAAAGGACATTTCTGAGAACACCCTACTGGTTAAAAACTGAAGGAAGTAAAGCTTTATGCAAGTCGAAGACACCACTGTAAGTTGTAAGCAATCTGTTTTTGTTTTGCTTGTCATGTTGCCCTGCTTTTTTTTCTTTTTGGTGTCTGAAAGCATGAATGAAGTAACAGTATGAAAACGGAATTATTTTATCCTTGAGTCTGACAAAATGGCAAAGCCATAATATCGCTCAAACACATAATTGGTCATGCAAAACGCATAACTTGAATTACTTTTGAAAATACTGAGAAGAAACAAGAAAATTTAAATTCGTACATAATACATGGTCAATAAATATTTGTTGATTTATATTCTAAGAGTAAAACTGCTTTTAAAGAACACACTTTTGTTTTATTTCTTTTTTTAGTGTTTCTTGATATGAGGTTACATATAGAAACAGATGTGAAGGAAACATTCTCTTTTTTGGCTATTTTGAAATTAACAGTACCTCAAAAATACCTTGATTTAACAATATCTAGTGGTATGTAAATTTATTCCTTCTATTCTGATTATAAGTTTTAAGTCTATTATGACTAAATTTTCTTGAAGATGGAACTTTTTCATGGCTGGACTGTTACGATTACAAATTTATAATTAACTTTAATTCACCAATTTGTTGCCATGCATTTTTCAAAGAAGTATCGAATACATACATAATAGCCCATATTAACTATGAAATAAGTAAAAAAAAAGTATGAAGAATACAAAAAAAAAATTTGCTTAAGAACTCTGAATGGAGAAAGTAAATAAAGTGCTAGTACTAAATAGATCTTAGTAGGTAAAAGAGGTAAGATAAGAGCCCAAAAGAGTTCAATGTCTGTGTGGTGGTTGCTATTTTCCTTTGGTTGCTGGGTCTTTTCCGAGCCTCTGCTTTTCAAGCCCATGATACCTATCCACTTGTATATACTAAACTTACACCCTGTAACTTATTTTAGTGAAATAATTCCTTTACTAAAAATCATTGTGAAAACCATGAAAAATCTGAGATTTCCTGGAAATGGGAGGTCTTAGGTTAATTGTTTGACGCTCAGTGTTAATTCCATACACATGCTTAGCTAAGTCATTCAATTACTTAGTCTCTAGCTTTCCTATCTGTGATATTAACAATCAGTTCCAGATCGTGATGATGGTGGTGAAGATGATGCTGATAAGCTCTAGTGTAAAATCCAAATCTGTACAACATATGACACTACTTTCCCCTCCTCCCTCACTCACCTGGACTTTTTTTTTTGCCACTTCTCTTATTATCTCAGACATAAAATAGGCTCTGCGACAGGAAAATTCACCAACCCTTGAGTTCACCCTGAAATTTCTTAACTCTGGTACTCTACCTACCCTTGTTCATGCTCTTCTGGACCAGAGATTCTCAACCCTGGGTGCACATAGAATCACCCGAGCAGCGTAAACTGCACACCAAACCATTTAAGGTAGAGTCTCTAAACATCAGTATTTATTTAAAAAGCTTTCCAAGTTGCTTCAAAATGCTAATATGATATGGAGGAGAGGGTGGGATGGTGTGAAGGCACAGATGAAAGAAGTTTAACCTTAATAATTATTGAAATTGGGTGGTGAGTACACAAGAGTTCATTATACTATTCAGTCTACTTTGCAAATGTTTGAAATTTTCCATAATAAAATGTTTTTTTTTTTTTTACAAAAGTGTCCACGGTGATTTTAATGTGCAATCAGTCCACATCCTAAGGTTCCCAATCTATAATAGGAACTATGCAATTGGACTCTTCAGTCTCTTTTCTTTTTAATCTTTCCATTGATTAATGTTTTATAAATGTTTATTCTGGGCCAGAACAGTCCTAGCCCATGTCAGTTTCTGAGGGCCCCTTAAGGCACTTACAGTTTAGTTAGATGAGGTATACCCTTAAACAAGTAAGTTATAGGTCCTAGGGTAGATGTAGGGGACGAGTAGAGCATAAAGGAAGTGTGTGTGTGTGTGTGTGTGTGTGTGTGTGCCTGCATACATGTGTGTATGAGTATACATGTGTGTGTGTGTGTGTGGTAGGGGAGGTACATTGTACTTCAGGGAAGTATCAAGAAATGCTTCATGGAAAAGTGACTGCGAAGATGAGTTTGCCAAAATCCTACCTACCTTTTTAAGATCCAGCTGAAATTTTACTTCCTACGTCCTTCATTTCTGTTACCAAACAAAAATAATCACCTTCCACTCTGTATTATAACCCTTTGTTTCTACATGTTATTTCAATTACATTAGGCCTCTTATTATTATAAGTTCTTTAAGACGAAGAATTGTTTTATTACCTTTTCATCCTTCAAAACCTTCTAGAAAAGTGACTTTGAACATTATAAGGACTCCACAAAAGTATGCTGAATTAAATAAAATAGATTATCCTTATGCTTTGTTGCTATATTAAAGAAGGTTGTCATATCACTAGACATTTGAGTTTACACCTGTGCTGTAATTGGCAATCAATACTAATTTAGGAAAGAGTACGGGTCTAAAAGAAAAATATGTCAAGCTGGAAAGAGAACCTTTTTTTCTTTTTTGGATCAAAAATGGACACTGCTCTTTTCAAAGAGCTATAAATAAACACCCTAATTTTTCTGCTCACTGAAAGAGGCACACTATCTAGCCAAGTGCGGCCTTGAATGTTAATTTTGTTCTATTGAAAGCACCTGGGATTCAAAGGCTTTTCCTTCTCTGGCTTGCACAAGAGCTGTTTTATCTGCTGCATAGAATTTGGAATGACCCAATTCTGTCACTTTTGTGGGAACAAATAATTAAAAGAAAGTTGGTTGACAGAGATAAAAAGCACAGAAAAGGAAAACAGCAAAGCACAGGAAAGTATCAGTGAGGCGCTTTCTTGGCACTTTGTTAGTTTCGAAAGAGGTACTATTTCTTGCTTTGAACTTGATAAATTCAAGGCCATTCCTAATGCTTGGTTTAAAAGTTCTGGCATAGCTAATAAAATGCTTGAAGGCTCCCACCGGAGAGTGTACTAGTAAACCCACTAATCAAGAATGGCAGAAACACAAGGAATGACTGGGCTTCACCTGCCTGTCAGGAGACTGACTGGATCCTTAAGTCTGCTATTTTTTTTGACACTTAAACCTAATCACTTTGCAGGCAATGCACTGGAGGAAGACATTTGGAAATGAATTCCACCTTGAGAAATAGACAGAAATTCCCAAATAAGTGTTTGTGCTGTTAAGAATAGGATTTTTACTTTTTTTCCCCCCTCAACTCCAATGAGAACAGAACCATGAGATGACGAATCAGGATTCAATGTAAGTACAACTCACTGCAGAAAATGTGTTTTTAAACACTAGAAAACTTGTATTTTGAGAAAAATCATGAGAAATCACAAATAACAGCAGGCATATTTTTTTATTCCGTTAGCTTTTTGCTCACGAACACTCCTGTCAAGAACAACTAGAAATGCTGGATAAAATATTATAAAATATCTACTTGAAAGGGTCAGAGACCTACCAAGGTGGCTGTGGCTTAGGAGGCCAAACTCTCAGAGAGAAGAAAGGCACAATAATATGAGGCCAACTTTCGCCCAGCTTTACATTCTACAGCATTTACCAATTTATGAGCATCACTGAGAACCTGAAAATTGAGAACTTCTAACAGTCTTATGATACTGGAAGTAAAAAATATGGATTCCAAATCTACCAATGAGGACAGCCCCTAGCTTTCAGCTGGGACCCAGAAAATGCTATATGTTGGGAACAGGAGAAGCTGGTGATGGAGAAGCCCCAATTAAGATGAGCTGTCCTTACTCTAATCATTTGACAGAAGGAAAATCGCCATTACAAACCTTAAATTTTATTTAGATTTTTTCATATCCAATATCTGACATTCAGTTAAAGAAAATTATCAGGAATAATAGGAAATAACATGAAATGACTAAGTGACAAGAGAAAAAACAGAAAATACAAACTGACCCATAGAAGATCTATATTTTTGGAGTCTTCAGATGCAGAATTTTAAATATCTGTGATTAATAAGTTCAAGGAATGACATGATGTAATGGAGAGTTTCAGGAGAGGACCAGGAGGCTATGTTAAAAAAATCAAAGGCAGGGATGCCTGGGTGGCTCAGTCGGTTAAGAGTCTAATTCTTCGTTCTGGCTCAGGTCATGATCTCACAGTTTTGTGAGTTCGAACCCCACATTAGGCTCTGCACTGACAGTGTAGAGTCTGTGTGGGATTCTCTCTCTCCCTCTCTCTCTGCCCCTCCCTTGCTCACGCTGTCTCTGTCACTCTCAAAATAAATAAATAAAAACATCAAAAGTAAACTGTGAAATTGAAAATTTTAATAACTGAAATAAAGAGCTCAGTATGGAGATTTGATAGTGTTTTAGACAAGTTGAAGGGGATAGTGCCTACCTCTGGAGAATTGAAAGGAGGTAGAGATGTGGAGTACAGGGGGTCTTCTGGGATTTAAGTTATATTCTTTTATCCAGTTAAATGAATGTGCTCATTTCATAATCTTTCAAGTGGCATATGTGTGATTTATATTCTGTTATGTATGTGCATTAACTGATGAGACTCATTCATTAAGACATATGAAATACCCTCACAGAGAAACTGAAATTTTTGGAGAGATGGAGTATTTCATAAAGCTGAACTCCTTCATGCAGGGTAAAGGCCAAGAAGAAATAGATACTAATATTTTCAATGTTAGAGTCTTGAATGACTTCCTCTGATCTGACTTGTTGAATTAACTGACATATACCACTCCCTCCATTCGCTCTCCTGATGGATGCCCACAGAACGTTGAACACTCTGCTAGTAAGCTTAACACGTCTTTCCTTCATTAGAGTGTGTGATTACAAGTCAGTTGTGTTTGCTATGAAACCTGAAACTAAACCTATTGTACTTGTTCCTTTAATAATTCAAGATTTGGTTAAGTATTATGTAAACTAATGACATTGGAGTGCAAAAAAAGAAAGGTTTCTGTGAAAAGTTTGAACACTTCCTCAATAAAGGTGAGTCATTAGAGAAGAAAAATAAACAGACTGAACAATGAATAAGGAAGGTCATTGAGAAATAACCTTTTAGTGTATACCCAACATTATGTATTGTCCATTGAGAAGATGTGTGTACCCACATGAACATACAATTAAGTGCATAATAGACATAACCTAATAATTATTACTTCATAGGGTGGTTCTGAGAATCAAATTAGATGATATATCTAAATGACTTAGAAAACATAGACTAAATAATAGCTATTGTTATTAGTCATTAATACAGAATTTGAATTCAAGTCCTTGAACAGAAACAGCTGCATTTTATGAAGATTCTTTTTTTTTTTTTTTTAGTTCTACTGTGTTACAAAATAGTTTGCTGATTTAGATGATCACATGCTCTCCTCCAAATGACCGTACTCTGGCAATACTGAAATAAAGTGGGTCCCTACTAATAATGAGAAGTGTATGCAAATCATATAGATTAATAATATATTAGCTCTTTTTTTCCTGTTGGAAATGGACAATCAGAAAAATTTAAAAAATTTTTTATAGTTGACCAGTAATATAACCACAAACTGAACCAGTAAAATCCATGGGTTTAGTTAAAAGTAACTTTATTATTAAATTCCATGGATTTGCATCTTCCCCTGTCTGACAGAAATTTAGGGTAAGTCTTACTTACCTTAAAGAAAGTCACGGGCTTCTCTAATCATATTCGGGTAACAACGACAATCCCAATTCCATGATAGAAATATGTGGTGCTTGAAATCCACCAGCAGCTTCTCTCTTTTCCCACATCAGGGTTCCTGCAGGCTGGCTGCGAACAGTAGGAAGGTGGCTGTTCCACTCTCCCTTGGCTGGCCTTCTACTCATCCCCATCTTGCTGCCTCCATTTCTGACCCCTCCCAGATCAGAGTTGTGTAGCAAAAAAGGGAGAAAGGGGGAGGAAAAGCCTTACTTAACATGAACTTTCCCTGAGCTTGGGAGGTATTTGAAGTTGTATCTCTCCCAGGACCATCTTCCCCCATCACTGGGGACATCTCTACCACAGTGTCTGTTGTGGGACATTTTATCTCTGCCAGCTGCTCACCTGTGGTTTCTTCTTTAGCCTCGGGGAGTATGGTGGTCTGTGTCCCTGCTAGGGTCACTTTGGACAGGCTCCCTCTCATGGCCCACATGCAAGGACGCACTTGTGTAACCATTTCCCAGAAAATATTTGAGAACACAGCTAACTTCCAGTGCACTGACCTCTTGGCTCCAGTATCAGAGCAGCTGGCCAGCCCACTTCTTCCCTTTGCATTCACTGATACACCAGATCTTGAGCGACACTCAGTGTGCAGGGGACATTTGTCAAACTCCCCAGTTTTCCTTCTTTAGGGGTGGGTCATACAGCACATTAACCACAAAATCCTCAAATTTTCTGTTTCCAACCCTTCCTGGCCTCTCCAGCCTCTAGGCTGAAGGTGGGAGATCAGTTTGGGTTCAAAACACTGTATTTTCACAAATCCTTTACTCAAACCTTGCACAGCGGTTTCCTGCCTTACTTGGTGCTGTGACATCTGTTGGCTTGGATCTTCAATCTAGATGAGATATAAATCATCCCCTTGAGTAGTTTTTTGTTTTTGTTTTTGTTTTTGTTTTTGTTTTGCACAACTGGAGTCACAACAAAAGCCTGGCTAATTCATTGATTTGTGTTTGCATCTGTAGGTGCTTCCTAAATATTGATGGAATGCTGAATAAATGTGCTCATATGCATTTCCTATTTGTAGACACAATTTGATGAAGTGGTTATTACGGAAGATGGGAATTTTTCCATAGATCTTTTGGATTGGGTCAGGTTGTCCTGTCAGAGGCGGTCTGGGTTACCTTCCTTGAGATCAGTACCAGGGACTAAAGGCTGTTTTAGCATTTTCTAAGCCTAGTCTCTAGAACAAATGGTGCTCAAATTGTGGGAAAAAAAAATCAGACCTTCCTGTTCCAGAACTAACTCTCTTTATCTTACTTTCCCCTAAATTCTGTAATTCATTCAGCAGAGCATTTTAGGCTCTGAGAAAATGGATTCAAAGCCTGACTCACCATTTTTTTTTTTTTTTTTTTTTGTTCTGGCTCCCGGCTGCTAAATAACCCTCCAATCAGTTGGTAAAAGGGAAGTTTCACTTAATAATCAG
This sequence comes from Neofelis nebulosa, assembly GCF_028018385.1. Taxonomy (NCBI): domain Eukaryota; kingdom Metazoa; phylum Chordata; class Mammalia; order Carnivora; family Felidae; genus Neofelis; species Neofelis nebulosa. The sequence continues at coordinate 122,335,929 of NC_080787.1, forward strand.
GCTTCTTCAGACCCCTACTGGAAAGAAATCAGGCCATTGGAAGGGTTCTGAGGCATGGGATCTAGGGACACCACGTCTGGTCTGCGTGCAGCAGGTTTTGGAACTGGGAGTGGTAACTGACTGGCAGCTCCACAGCTGGGACGAGGTGAGCTGCTGGGTAAAGAGGAAGAATTACCTGCAAATGACTTTCCTGCTGGAGACGGAGGCTGGTCCCTACTCCACCACACTGAGAATGGATTCCAAGCCCCTACTGTGCCTAAAAGTCCATATCCCTGTCACCTCCGACCCCTCTTTCCAGTTAGGGTCTCTCTGACCTACCTGGTGTGACACAAACAAGACAATTCATATCTGCCTCGGCTGGACCACTCGATGGCCTCTCTGCCTGGAAACCATTTTCCCAAGATGTGTGTCTGGCTCACTCTCTCACTTTTATCAGGTCTCTGCTCTAATACTGAGTCCTCGAAGAGACCTTCCCTGACCATCCGACTTAAAGTAGCTCCCGGCATCCTCATCCCATCCGCTTCCATGAATCGATTCTACTTCTGCATTACAGAAGGCGCACAGATTCCTGCCTGAGATATTAACTTTTATCTGTCTATTTTCTCACTTTCTGGGGGCCCCGACTTGATCGGGGCTGGGACTTTATGGCTTTGCCCCAGCACCTTGAACACTTAGTAGGTTCTCCATAAATATTCTTAAATTAATGAGTATTATTCGGCTTGCTTTTCATTTTTGTTTGTATCCGGTGATGTATCTCATAGGCGCAGAAGTCTAATAGTGTGAATTACAAGCTACATTGTGAGGAAGTCTTCAAACCAACCCGGGACCATCGGAAATGATGCTCCTAATGTCGATTGTAGTGGCTTTATTCAAAACTACACAAACAATTAAGTATTAGCTTCCGACGGCTGCCAAATTACCACAAACCCGGTGGCTTAAAACAACAAAAATTTATTTCCTCACAGTTTTGGAGACTAGAATTCCCAAATCAAGGTGTTGACAGGGCCACATTCCTCAGGGGCTCTAGGAGGATGCCTTCTTTATTTCTTCTGGCTTCTCGTGTCTGTTGGCATTCCTTGACTCCAATGCCTGTCTCTGTCTTCACATCATCTTCTCCTCTGTGTCTGTGTCTTACTGCTATAAGGACATTTGTTTTGGGATTTAGGGCCCACCTGGATAAACCAGGGTAATCACCTCGTCTCAAAACCCTAAATTTAATGAAAACTGTAAAGAATTATTCAATTAAGGTAATATTCATAGGTTCTGGGAATTAAGATATGGACATACCTTTTTAGGGGTTCACTATAGATAATAAAACTAAAATTTGTGTTCAGTGTTTCTGATTCATAGTTAAGCTTACTAAGTCCATGATTTCCAGTTAGATATCAATATTTCAAAAACCTGCTTTTTAGAGGAAATATTAATCTAAACCACAGGGTACAAATACAATTTGATGTTTGAGCAACTTGGGTAAACTTAAGCTGACTTTTCTTTTTTTTTTTTTTAAGTTTATTTATTTATTCATTTTGAGAGAGAGAGAGAGAGCATAAGCAGGGGAGGGAGAGAGAGAGAGAGAGAGTGAGAGAATCCCAAGCAGGCTCCACACTGCCAGTACAGAGCCTGACATGGGGCCCGAACCCACTAACTGTGAGATCATGACCCACGCCAAAATCAAGAGTCAGATGTGCAACTGACTGAGCCAGGTACCCCGACTTAAGCTGACTTTTCACTACACATACTAAACATTCATCCCAATCGAGCCCTTCGTAAATGTGTGAGCAGGCAGTCTGCCTCTGCCACTGCCTTTTCTTGTTATCCTATTTCCTTTTTAGCAGCACACCTTCCCTATTCTACACTGTATGAATCTACCAGCAGCTTTTCAGAACTGTATTGCATGTTTTTAATCTTGCCATCCATATTCATTGAGACATTTTCTGTTTTTATTTTCTTCCCTTAGTAGTGTTTATTGGTGTAGTGTGGCTATACTTTGATTTCTTTTTCTTTTTCCTTTTCTTTTTTTTCTTTCCTTTTTTTTCTTCCTTCCCTTCCTCCTTCCCTCCCTCTCTCCCTCCTTCCTCCCTTCCTTCCTCTCTCTCACTCTCTCTCTCTCTCTCTCTTTTTTTTTTTTTTTGCAATTCAGATTTTTATTTGGTAGACATTGACATCCCTGTTACGGGTTGAATTGCGTCCCGTCAAAAAAGTATATGAATATCACAACCCTCTGTATTAGAACATGATTTTATTTGGGAATGGGGTCTTTAGAGAGGTAATCAAGTTAAAATGAGGTTATTATATAAAATATGTTATAAAATGAAGTATATTAGGATGAGCCCTAATCCAATAGGATTCATGTTTGTATAAAAAGAAGAAATTTGGACACAGAGACAGGCATGTGCAGAGGGAAGAAAGCCACGTAAAGATAGAGAATTGGAATAATGCCTCTATAAGCCGAGGAGCGTCTGGCTGCCATGGCTACCATAAGCAAGGATTGCTTAGCTACCATAAGGTAGGAAGAGGCAAGGAAGGGAGACAGCCCTGCCGACACCGTGATTTCACAGTGGACAATAAACTTCTGTTCTTTTAAGCTACCCAGTCGGTGACCCTTTTTTATGGCAGCCCCTAGGAAGTGAATACACGCCCTGAGCTATACTGTCTCCTTTCCTTTGGGACCCAGAAACTGTCTCATCCTGCCATTGCCCTCCTAGTCGCTATCTGTGTTTTCTTCTTAGTACCTTGGTAAGATTTAAAATAATGCGACAAAAGGCTGATCATTTGTTTGAAGCTCCAAAAAACCTTTTAGGAGAATTGTCTCCAAATTCGAGGCAAGGGAAGGCATGAGTAATAGTTTAAGATAAGGGCTTATTTACATCATCTCAAATTGGCTAGTGAATATGTTAGTTCCTATAAAGAAGCTACATAATTATTTATTTAAACATGATTTAAGAAGACAGGAATCCTTCTGTGAGAATAATTGCACATGGGGCTAAGACTGGAGTAATTGTGTCACATGAATTTATGAATTTATTAATTATGAAAATGTGAATTTTCTGCTTTTCGCCATCATCCTCCTTCTTACTGGTACGCGCCCTCTCCCCCCAACAGGGCACCATCCTTGCTTCAGGTGAGGAATGTTCCATCTTAGAGCAGAAGGAGCCCTTGGTAACCCCCAGGACGTTGCAGGAAGCTGGACCCCATCCTGGGGGGTTGAAGACTGCCCATGTCTCTGGCTGTGGAAGGTGCTTCTCAGGAGGTGGTACTATTATTATGGGTTCTCTTCACCATTTTAATATTGTTTAGGTGGGAAAAGATGTTTTCACAAAATGTAGTTGGTAGTTTTATGCCATTTTTAACCCTGAGAAGGAAATTTTCCCTCTAACATAGCCATTATTGATATTTGGTCATCTAATATATGCATTTAAAACTTTCCAGTCTATATGGAAGTAAGGTAATGATTCAAATTCCTTAAAGAAAGGGATTATCTTTCTAGAAAATATAGGCATTTTATCAAGGGCCTTGATCCAAAGACATCAATACTGTATCTCTTACATGCTGTGGGGTTGGTGAGAGTGGGTTTTTTGGGCAAAGTTCTTGCCTAACGTGTCTCAACGCACACAGCAGAATGGCTGCCCACCCTGTCTTTGTATAAAGTTTGTCCTGAACGATTAGCAAAATGGAAGTGCAGGTCTGTGTGCCAACTCTGATGGTCAAACAGTGTGACCCACGGCTCATGTGAGGAAAAAGGGTCATACCAAGTTTCCTAGGGGAACGCATGTCAGAGTTTCTTTATTCAGGACACTGGATGATGGCCGCTTGCCCCTGAGACCAACACTCCACCATACTCCCCACAGATGACATTTCTATGACCTTCCTTAAGTAGCAACCAAGCAGTGTTGGGTCAGTATCACCATCTGATAACTAGTGCTGCAAACCACCTAACCTGAAAAGTTGTTCACTACTTTCTTGAGCAAATTAGACATAACAAAAACCAGTCTTAATAATCTGCTTTTCCTCAAGGGCCAGCATTCACAATAAAGAACAATAAAAGCTTTGTTCCAATTTCTCCCTCTTTTATTTAATTACCATATTGCAATACTATTTTCCATTGTAAATTTAAATATTTTAGATTAAATTATTTCAATTAAGTATAGAGAAAGGTATTCATAGCTCCAAAGTATTGAATTATTATTAGAATTGGACTTTTGGTTTATAATCTCCTAATAATATAAAAGAAAGAAATACATACATATATCTATATATCACATAAATCCTTTACTTCAACATAAAGATGCAAAATGTGTCATTTTCTTTCATTCCTTAAATAAAGTATAGTATTTTCCAAATCTTTTTGCTGTAATGATGGGAAATTCAACCTCACTCATTATTAGATTCCTTTTCCCCTAGTCCCACTAGAGTTACTCAAAGATCTAAAGATTCTTATTCAGGCCAGGTTTTACATGAAGAGCCCTCTGGTCTTTGATCTTCATGGTCACTGCTGAATGTAGTGGTACCACCTAGGAGGCAAATAGATGGTTCTACTGTTCTTCTTTTTTTTTTTTTTTTAACATTTTTATTTACTATTTTTGAGAGACAGAAAGAGACAGAGCATGAGCAGAGGAGGGGTAGAAAGAGAGGGAGACAGAATCTGAAGCAGGCTCCAGGCTCTGAGCTGTCAGCACAGAGCCTGATGCGGGGCTCGAACTCACCTGAGATCATGACCTGAGCTGAAGTCGGATGCTCAACCGACTGAACACCCAGGTGCCATGATGGTTCTGCTATTCTTAACAAAGGGGCAAAGAGGTCTTTGCCAAGTATTGAGGTTCCTTTCCCAGGATCTAGCCGCTCTAGGTGCACTAGACAGGTATTCCTTCCCTGGGAGTCCTGCCATGTCTCTAGAATGCTGAGGTAGCTGTTCTCATTCTGTCTTTCCACTGCCCAATGCCACTGCTCAGGTGGGGCCCATCCCTGTTCCTCCTTCAGGCCCACCTGCTTTACCAGTTAGAGAAAGCATGTTGAGTGGAGGACACACTGCATCTCTACTCCCAACCTCATAGACCTCCATTCCTCACCCACCACCTCCATAAGACAGATATTTTCAAAATCTTTTAATTCTACAGTAGGAGTTAAGAGTGCCACAGATCTCGTGGACTTAAACCCTTATTTGTTATCAAGGTTGGGGTTGTTGAGAAAGCGCTAATCCTCCTCATTCCTTCTGATTGTTTCATAGGCAAACAGATAAAATAGAAAGCAAGCAAAGTAGCAAACAGACAATAAAGCATCACAAAATTAATATCTCAATAAACTGCCCTTCAACATATGTGTCGTTGCGATTGATCTCTGATTTTCTTAATCTTATAAGGTGCTTTTCACACTCTGAGCAGTTAAATGTCACACTTATAAAACTGTGTCATTGGGTCTTTGAAAAAGGCTAATAGAAGAGACTGTTTGGATAGCAGTTTGTGTGACTCAAAAGATAAATATCATTCTGATTTTTTAAACGGGGCTGTTACAGGAAGGTTTTCACCTTAGTGTGATATGCCTACTTAACTCCAAAACATTTAAAAGTCATTTTTGGGGTGAGAGTCTAGGTCTGTGGGCATAATTGTGGTTGCTCTCAGAGCTGCTTCCTATGGAAGGGGACACATCCAGTTCATGTTTTGTTCTCGAATCATTAGCATAGTTCCAAAAAGTTAAGCATCTATAAACATCTATTATTTCTCTTCCTCCAACGAGGATAAAGATATGAATGTTGGATAATACCTTTAAGAGTTGAGTAGCTATTTTTTTATGTCTTTTTTCTTTGAATACCAACTTCCTTTAGTTTTCTTGGAAAAAATTTAAAACACTGCAGAGCTGGTGATGATAAATACAGCCCTTGGCCAGCTTTGCCTGTGTTGGAGGTGCTGATGGAGTTTCCTTTTTTTAGTTATTTCAGGGAATTGAACTCATTTAAATTTCACCATTTATAAAAAAAAAACACACCCTAAACAGTGCTGTTCCATATTATCTGAATAATTCACGAATGGGCAGATGGAAGTGCACATATAGCTAGAAACTAAGTGTCCCTTCATATAAGCGTCCTTCTGTGAAATATTCCCTATTCAGCTCCATCATGGTTAAAGCTGTACATGGGAGGAATCAACACAATCAACTTCTCCGCTAAAATACCACATTTACACAGATTTATTAAAATCGTTCTCAGCAAAGCAATGTGTCTCTGAAATCTTACAGAACAAGGACAGAGTAATTAGAATCCAGGCATTGTATTACAAAATGAGTATCCTGTCAAAGAATTATGCTCCTGGTTCTGAGTTTCTTTATTTCTTAGAAAAGTTTTAAGATAACAATTACTGTTTTACCCAGTCAAAAGTATGAACAGAAAAGTAGAAATCAAGCTAACCATCATGTTTTCCTGAGACTCAGTCCAGGTCTCTTGCAGAACAGCAGTGGGGGGTGAAGGAGTTGGGGTGGGGGTGCTGCGTGACTCAAGCATAGGGCTCAGGTACCAGAGCCTGCATCTAATTTTTAGTGACCTTGTGAAAATTACTTCAAGTGTCTGTGCCTCTGCTTGTTTTTAAGGTGAAGGGAAGAAGATCAGCCTCCTACCAAAAGAGTATGGGGGTGAATAGCAAATGAGTACAATTGAAAATGTATTGTAAATAACTGTGTGAAGAGCCATGTGAAGTACCCACTGATAGTCCTAGTTAGTGTAGGATGACTGGAAGGTGAGTTGATGACAGTCCACTGTATTTCTCAATCTACAGTTCAGCCAGGCTGCGGCTTGGAAGTGTTTTGAAGGCTTTGTCATGGGCTAAGATCGTGAATAACTCATCTTAGTCCCAAAGCAATAAGCCATTAACACTTGCATATTCAGGCATTTCAATAAGGATTTGGAAGAAATACTACTTCTAGTTTAGCCTAAGATCCTAGAGGCCTCATGCCACCACCCAGACCCAGTGTAGAGGAACCACATTCTTGAGTAGAGTCATTTCCCATGGGGAGATATTCACCACCTCCTAGTGAGTAGTCAGGCAGCAATTCTTCCTGATCCGGAGTTAAACTCTGATTCCTTATAGCATCTATTTGTTGGCGCTAGTCCTATTATCTGAAGTGACAAAATCAGTCTATTCCTTCTTTCATGTGACAGACTTCCAAAGTATTGAAGTCCGAACTCCCATTTTTCTTGTGTTTCTGTCTTTCACTAAAGTATTTCTTTACATGACGTGGTATATGGAGATTCTCATTGTCAGAGTCATCTTCTTGCAGTCAAGTCTAACTTATTATTTCTCTTAAAATGTAGACTTCAAAATGGATCACTACCTAAAAAATTTTTTAACGTTTATCCAGTTTGGAGAGACAGAGAGAGACAGAGTGTGAGTGGGGAAGGGGCAGAGAGAGAGGGAGACACACAGTCTGAAGCAGGCTCCAGGCTCTAAGCTGTCAGCTCAGAGTCTGATGTGGGGCTGGAACCCAGGAACCTTGAGATCATGACCTGAACTGAAGTTGGCCGCTCAATTGACTGAACCGCCCAGGTGCCCCAAAATGGATCACTACCTTAAGGGGTGGGCCCAATAGTTCAAAGCACAGTGAAGGCTTTTTTTTATTTAAATTTTAATAAAACAGAAATTTATTAGGTGTTTACTATGTGTTTGGCACTATGGATATAATGATGAACAAAACAGACGTAATTCTTATCCTTATGAAGGTTATGTTTGGGAATGGTAGAGGTGCATGGAGAAGACTCCCCTCAAAAGAAAGTTACAAAAAGCCAAAAAACTAATTCGAAGTCTTGAGATGTATTGTGGTGGATATGACTGATTGGCACTCAGTATCCATTTTCACCTTCTAGTTTCTATTTTTTCTGCATAGTCTGGAAGGTAACACTACACATCCCAGACTACCTTGTAGGTAGGATTCTGGATGGAGTTAGGTTCTACCAATAAACACAACTCAGATAGGTTTTTGTTCGTGGGTTTCATTAAAGCAATGAGAAACCATTGAAGGATTTTAAGCAGTGTTCTAACATTTATATCTTTAACAGGTTTAGATATCTGCTAAGGCCAATCTCCCTTCATTTCTTTTTCTTTTTTGAAAAAGCTTCTTAAGCTCATTTTTGGTCAATTATTACTCTAGATGAATTTTAGAATAATTTTATCTGCCCTACTGTGGATGATTGTATTGGGTTAAGCTTAAAAATTAATTTCGGAAGAAATGACTTACTTTTTCTATCCTTGGCATATTCTTTCTCTCCACTTAAACAAATTACATAGCTCTCAATAAAATGAATAGTAAACTATGCATATGAAGTATTCCTACAATTGGGAGTTACTGGGATACTGTGAGAATTTATTATAGTGGAACTTAAGCCATACTTATGATTATGGCAAGTCTTTCTAAAAGTGACATCTCAGTTGAGTTTTAGAGAATGAATAGGAATTCACTGGGCAGAGAGAGAGGTGAAGGAAGAGACTTCCAGACAACTTGATCAAATTATAGAAAGGTCCAGAGGCAAAAGATAGCATAAGAAGGTGCTTCAAGGCACTAAAAATGTTTAAAATGGTTAGCACATAAAATCCAAAAGGAGAAGGGGACAAAAATGGAACAATATAGGTAAGCAATGGCCAAAGTATGAATAGCTTTGTAAGCTACCTGTGGGAGTTTAGAAGTACATTTGGAGTTTAGATGGCAGAACCAACCTGATGTGATAATGGAAGGGTAGGGATGGTGATGAAAAGGGAGGTGTTAAGGAGGACACCCAGGTTTCTGGCTTTGGAAATGGGAGAATGGCAGTGCCTTTCACAGAAACAAGGAGAACAAGAGATGAATCATATATGAGGGAGAAAAGATCATTACAAACTTTTGTACCTGTTGAATTTGAATTCCCAAGTGGAGCTTTCTAGCAGATATTTGAATCACAACTGAAGACCAAAACCACAGAAGAGTCATGTAGATGGAGAGAATGATTTTTGAATCATGATCATTGAAGGCATGGAAGTGCACCATATCAGCCAAGAATAGTGTGAGAATCGAGAAGAACAAGAAAAACCACCATGTAACTTAGACCCTTTGCTATGAAGCCTAAGGATGACCTCAGTGAAATGAGAATTCTCATTACACTGGTGATTCATACAGGACTCATATAAACCTTCTGGTCTGTTTCACACAAACTCTAGAGAGGCTACCTGGCTGCAAGTGGCCGATACCCAACTCCAACTAGTTTAAGAAGGAAAAAAAAAAAAAAAGGAACACGGGATCAAAGTAGGAGATCCAAAGTAGAGTTCAGACATAAGTACATCCTGGAGGCTCAAAAGCTTATTCCTGATTTGCAAATTTCTACAGGGAATCTCCTTCTACATGGTAGATGAGATGAACCCCAGCCACCCAGCTCACAACCTCAAAGCTTAGTAATATCAGTGGAAAGAATATTGCTGTCTTCAAGTGTACATATATTAATCCTAGAAAAGACACCAACTGGCCCTGCCTGGGTCTATGCCCAAGCATAGTTCAACTACAGTGGCCAGGATGATAGAGCAGTATCATTGGGCATCCTGGATCAGGAGCTTTAAGAAAAAGTAAAATTCTTGAAATTCAATCCAAACCTCTGAATCAGAATATCCTGGGAAGAATTGCAAGAGACAGTATTTTTTTTTACAAGCTGCTAGAATGATTCTTATTGAGGGGGTTCACAGACTGTGTTTTAAGAAACACTGCAAGCTCCAAAACTGTCTGGGACAGGATGCTGCCTGAAAAGCCCTCAGATATACACCCTATCAGTCTTGGTGAGGTTGGAAAACATTCAGGTTCTGGAACAGACTTGAATGGACTTGGGGTCAAATCGGGTCCAAATCACTTTCTTACATGTATGAGCAGGCAATCACTTACTCCCCTGACATTTAGTTCCCTCATCTCAGCACACAGGGAAGACTCAGCTAGAATGGTTGTGCACGGTTAAATAAAACAACAATTTGAGGTCCTATTGCCCACTAGCTTTCACCATGGCTCAGACCCCTCAACCCTCTGGCTAAAGTCTAGGCTTTCCATTTTTCAGTAGATGGGTCCTGTTTCCTGTATCACCTGCTATTTGTTGCCTGGGACACTTCTCACTGTTCCCTCTTCCTTATTTTCCAGTCCCTAATGCTGCATTTCTGGGATGAAACCCTGCTTTCCTACCTAGACCCTTACTGTGTCTCTGCCCCACCTTTACTTGTCTTTCCTCCACATGACCCAACCTCCACACTCAGCCTGCCCTGAGAACCTCTTTCATCCCCATGCTCTATACTTTTGAACCCAAGCTCCAGGCATGGAATATATTTTCATGTGCAATTTAGTATAAGTAGCATTGTCTTAAGGTGAAAACTAATCTGGGCTTTTATAGAGTATGTGACTGCAGGGGAATTGCAATGATCAGATCTCTTCTTCAGGAGAAAACATTTCATATACAGGACTTGAGAATAGATAGACTCATGGGACTCCACCTTACAGAGCCACACTTGGATAAAAATAGACAAAAAAAATACAAATGCCATGTTACATTGTCCATATATTTGGTCCTTCATCATTTTTTAATATTCTTTATTTCCAGCCGCCATCTTGGGAGAAAGAGAAAAGCAGAGAGAGCACAGAAAATTGACCTGTAATTTAAAAAGAAAATGACTCCTGATGGGGTTGACACAGCCTACATTAGAAATGGGACAGTGAATTAAATGGTGTCAGCATCTGTGACCTCAAGCCACGAGAAAGTGTTTCGTGAATGGGCGGGCTATCAGAATGCCACCCAAAATGCACTGGAAAGAGGTTGGTACAATTGCTCTTATGTGAAGATGCTGTAAGAAAAAAAGCACAGCTTTTTCAGCCTCTAACTTTTTTGGATATTAAATTTACTCTGCTGTATTACACATATTCTGCCCTTCTGTGCAGTTGTTGGGTTTGCACCAGAAAAATAAGTTAGTGGAGCTCTGACTCAGATCATCCAAGGACCTTTATTCCATACTTTGTTCCTTACAGTTGAGTGGCATTTTTATTTTAAAGAAATCCAAGTGACCAGATACTATTTTGGTAATATCTTATTCTTTATTATCCTATTTTTTCCTTTTCTGTATTTTCTTTGTTGAAACAGTTTGTAGGTCTGGTCTTCCTTGCCTCCAGAGAGGAAGGACAGGATAAACTTGGGAATCCTGGCTTTTGTTTTCCAAATCCTAAACCCTGGAGAGAGGAGGAAATTTGTGACCCCAAGAAAAGTGATCTTAATAAGCGTGGCAAGTAAAGGATTTCCCAAGACAAGGAATTTTCCCCAAGGCCCAGGGCTACAGGGAAAGGGATCTGATGCCTCATGCCCTGCTTCCTGGTAGTGCTACCAGAGAGGCAGAAAGACCTCTGAAAATCTTGGGTCCCAAGAACAAAAGGGACTAAGGCCTGACCTCCTGCAGAAAGACCATGGAGATCAAAGCTACACGGGTCCTCAAACCTCAAACCTCATACACCCAATGCATCTGTGTTCTTGGTGGGTAACAAGAGTGTGAGGTTTGGAGTGGTGTAATCAGGGGAGTAGTGGGGTTGGTGCAAAACTCTAGTGCGTGCCCTGCCCAAAGGCAATCTGATCCCATGGTTAAAACTACCATGAGGGCAGAAGAAACAGATCTATTGTACTTGACAAATTGTGGCCCAAATTTTGGCCACATTGAATGGAACAATGACTGTCTTAGTAGTAGTACCTAGTGTGGGCAGATGGTTAATATTCCGGGACCTCCAGTGTCTTGGTGCTTCATAAATCCCCAAACACTGTTGTTAACTCTGAACGGAACAGGAGGAAGGAAACTTTGCAATGACCAGGTGAGGCACTCCCAGATGTAGGAGAAAGAAGCTTCAAATAGAGACTAAACAGTTCTAGAAATTTTCTAAAGTTTCTTATACATCTGATTTATGGGCTGTTTACTCCTATCATCAGAGAGGTGTCTGAGATAGGTTTGGCTTCACCAGCTTCTCTCTTTATTGGCTCTTCCTCCTCATTCTTTAAACTTTTACACATAGCACTGCTAGGAATTTATCCAAGGGATACAGGAGTACTGATGCATAGGGGCACTTGTACCCCAATGTTTATAGCAGCACTCTCAACAATAGCCAAATTATGGAAAGAGCCTAAATGTCCATCAACTGATGAATGGATAAAGAAATTGTGGTTTATATACACAATGGAATACTACGTGGCAATGAGAAAAAATGAAATATGGCCTTTTGTAGCAACGTGGATGGAACTGGAGAGTGTGATGCTAAGTGAAATAAGCCATACAGAGAAAGACAGATACCATATGGTTTCACTCTTATGTGGATCCTGAGAAACGTAACAGAAACCCATGGGGGAGGGGAAGGGAAAAAAAAAAAAAAAGAGGTTAGAGTGGGAGAGAGCCAAAGCATAAGAGACTGTTAAAAACTGAGAACAAACTGAGGGTTGATGGGGGGTGGGAGGGAGGGCAGGGTGGGTGATGGGTATTGAGGAGGGCACCTTTTGGGATGAGCACTGGGTGTTGTATGGAAACCAATTTGACAGTAAATTTCATATATTAAAAAATAAATAAATAAATAAATAAATAAATAAATAAATAAAATAAAAAAAAAAATAAACTTTTACACAGAGTTCCTTTATTAAAAAAAAGAGAGAGAGAGTGGGGCACCTGGGTGGCTCAGTCAGTTGAGTGTCTAGCTCTTGATTTCATCTTAGGTCGTGATCTCACAGTCCTGAGATTGAGTCCTGTGTCAGGCTCCATGCTAGGTGTGGAGCCTGCTTAAAATCCTCTCTCTCCCTTTCTCTCTCTCTTTCTCTCTCTCTCTCTCTGTCTCTGCCTCTCTCTGAATGAAAGAAAGAAAGAAAAAGAAAGAAAGAAAGAAAGAAAGAAAGAAAGAAAGAAAGAAAGAAAGAAAGAAAGAAAAACAAAAAGCAAAAAATAAAACTGTTGCTCAATCTCAGGTCTCCCTGCAGCCACCTCTCTATCTCTACCTCTCCCTTCAAAATCAAGCATTTTGAAAATGTGGTGTCTACTTCTCTCCCCACTTCCTCACCTCTCTGTCATTCCTCAGCCCACAAGGATGTGGTGCCTGTCTCTGGTGTACATCCCGTGCCTTTTCAAAGAAACTGCTCCTTCTTGACAAATCTGATGGCAAGTTTTGAGTCCTCATCTCCATCTCAGTGGTATCTTTTTTTTTATGTAATGTTTATTTATTTATTTTGAAAGAGGGGAGAGAGAGAGAGAGAGAGAGAGAGAGAGAGAGAGAGAGAGAAGGGGAGGGAGAGTAAGGGAGAGAGAAAATCCCAAGCAGGCTCCACACCCAGTGTGAAATCCAATGCAGGGCTCAGTCCCATGACTGTGAGATCATGATCTGAGCCAAAATCAAGAATTGGACGCTCAACCTACTGAGCCACCGGGTGCCCCCATCCAGTGGTATCTTTGACACTGCTGACTCTTACTTGTCCTCTCACCTGTCTGGGTGCTCCTTTGAAATCTTCTCTCTGTCTGGCCTATATACATCTGTATTCTTCGAGGTTTTGCCTAGAGCCTCTTCTCTCACTCTTCATTCTCTCTGTGGCTGAAATATCTAATCTTGTGCCTTCAATTGCCATCTTAAATTTTTTTTTTTAATTTGAGTATAGTTGACACATGACGTTACGTTAGTTTCAGGTGTACAATTTAGTGATTCAGCATCTCTATACCTTATACCGTGCTCACCTCAAGTGTAGCTACCATCTGTCACCAAACAACACTAATACAATATCATTGACTATATTCCCTATGCTGTACCTTTTATTTCTGTGACTTATTTATGCCATAACTGGAAACCTATATCTCCCACTCTGCTTACCCATTCTGCCCATCTCCCCACACTCCTCCTCTCTGGCTACCACCAGTTTGTTTTCTGTATTTATAGGTCTGATTCTGCTTTTTTTACTTTTTAGATTCCACATATAACTGGACCGCTTACTAACACCATACACAAAAATAAACTCAAAATAGATTAAAGACCTAAATGTGAGACCTGAAACCATAATACTACTAGAAGAATACAGGCAGTAATTTCTTTGACATCAACCATAGCAATATTTTTCTAGATATGTCTCCTATGGCAAGAGAAACAAAAGTAAAAATAAGCTATTAGGACTATGTCAAAATAAAAAGCTTTTGCACAGCGAAGGAAACTATCAACAAAACAAAAAGGTAAGCAACTTAATGGATAAGATATTTTCAAATGACTTACCAATAAGGGGTTAATATCCAAAGTATGCAAAGAGTTTATACAACTGAACACCAAAAAGCCCCAAACGATTCAGTTAAAAAATGGGCAGAGGACCTGAAAATAGACATTTTTCCAAAGATGTACAGATGGCCCACAGACATATGAAAAGATGCTTGACATCACTGATAATCAAGGAAATGCATATCAAAACCATGATGAGATATCACCTTGCACCTGTCAGAATGGCTAAAATCAAAATGACAAGAAATGACAAGTGTTGGCAAGGATGTGGAGAAAAAGCAACCTTTGTGCACTGTTGGTAGGAATGTAAATTGGTACAGCCATTGTGGAAAACAGCATGAAAGGTCCTCAAAAAATTAAAAATAGAAATAGCATATGATTCAATAATTCTACTACTGGGTATTTATCTAAATAAAGAAAATATTAATTCAGAAAGATAATATGCACCCTTGTTTATTGCAGCATTATTTACAATAGCCAAGGTGTGGAAGCAATCCAAGTGTCCATAGATAGACAAATGGATAAAGAAGATATGATACACACACACACACACACACACACACACACACACAATGGAATATTATGCAGTCATGTAAGGATGAGATCTTGCCATTTGTGATAACATGATGGACCTAGAGGGTATAATGCTAAGTGAAATAAGTCAGACAGAGAAAGATCTTCTTTCAATTACCATATTTAAAAAAATCTAATAGTGCAATTGGATCGTATCTTACCTTTCCAGTTCCTCAACTCACCTATCCAATCTCCAAGTCTTTTTAAGTCTTCACATCAGTATATTTTAAATTGTTGCCATTGCCCAAAACTAGCCTCAGAGTCTTGTCATCTCTTACTAAGATTTTTGGGGCAAACTGGCTGGGCTTAGTGCCTCTCATCTTGGTCCTCTCTAATCAATGTCACAGCCAGAGAAAGCTTTTTAAACTAGAGGCCAACAAACTTTCTGTAAGGGTCCAGATACTAATTATTTTAGGATTCTCGATTCCTATGGTCTCTGTTGCAACTATTCAAATCTATCACTGTAGCATGAAATCAGCCATAGATAATATGTAAATAAATGGGCATGGATGTGAGTCAATAAAACTCGTTATAAAACAGGCCGTGGACCAGATTTGACCTATGAACCATAAATCGCTGATCCCTGTTTTGAAACATAAACTTAAACACATTCTTCCCATTTCCTTTAGGATATGTTACAAAATCTTGTAAACGACTTACCAGCCCAGCCAGACCTCTTATCATCCACCTCCATTGTCAACTCAGCTCCAACGCTGTCGAAAGACTTACATTACTACTTTGTGTTTTGATCTGCAGCTGACTATGTAGGTCTATTTGGGGCCGATTAAACAACACAAGTTTAAGACACATGAAGTGATGTCGGTCTGAGTTATAACTCTATCCCGACTGAAACTGTGATCTTAGGCAAGCCTCATCTTCTTGATTTATGAAAATAAATGGGCATAATTATATTATCTGGGAATAATAATATTATCTATCTCTTACATACTTCAGCTGCTTAAAAATAAATGGCATAGTGAAGATGAAAAACATTCACAAACTGTAGGTGTTATGTAAATGTCCATGTTGCCTAACTAGGCTTGGCCAGTCCCCCTCTCCCCTTTGCTTTAAGACTATTCTGGCTAACACTCTCCCTGCTTTTTCTGTCTACATCTATCTGCTTTTGGACAGTGTAGGTCAGCCGCAGCTCAGTGGAGCCCTGGAGGATTCAGGCTGACTCTGTCCTCCCCAGATCAACCCATTTTGCTAAAGCAGCCCACTCCCACTGCCCTTCCCAGCCCCAAATCTGGTTATAGAAGCCCTGTCCCTAACCCCAGCTCCATTTCTGGAGCAATCTTTCATTCCCATGAGGCCTAATTAGAAATGATGTGTGTGTGTGTGTGTGTGTGTGTGTGTGTGTGTGTGTGTGTGTATTGGGAGAGGGGGTGATAGACAAGGGAAGAATCAGCCTAATCACTACATCTGGCCCTCCCTTGTTCCCTTACTATTCCGGGGGGCGGGGGGGGGGGGGGACAGTGCATTTCCTAATGGAGGAACTATGGACTGAGCAGATTTAGTATGGAAAGCAAGTCAAACAAGTGCATATTTATGGATCATATAGTCCCTTTGTGAGCCTGGGGATTTTTCTCACCTATTTGCAGCACCATATAGTCCATACTTAAATATCAAAAGGGACCTTTTATTTTTATATTTTCTTTTTTAAAAAAAGCCTGCTATAATATCTTCTAACTTTGACTGTCTTCTTATTTAAAGATTCTCTGACTCATTCAGGCTTCTTAACTAACCTATTGAAATTTTCTGACAGGCATCAAAAGCACAGGGAGCTAATCTTCCATTTTCTTTAAAGTTTTGGAGAAATAGCAGCCCTCACATCTGGGCACAGAAGAACACCATAAAGAAATAGCAAAAGAACAGAGCATAGTTGTTTTATATTTGCTGCCTTGAACTAGAGGAAATTACCTTTTCATGACAGACAACTAGAGAATGTACTTTATTTCATAGAATATAAATCACTTTTTGGATTAAAAATTACTAAGAGCATCATGACAGGCTATAAGTAAATTCATTTACTGGGAGCGGTGCTTCTTACAAAGAATCTTTTGTGTATGTATATATAAAAACTGCATCGTGTAGCATTTTTCATAAAGGAGGAAGTTATGCCGGAGTTTTTATAATTGATTTTTATTTCTAATGTGATTAGAAATCCATTGTCTTAGTCATTCTTTTTCCTGTTTTAAGAAATTCTATATTGATGTGATTAGAAATTCTATAAAAGTCTATATTCTAATGTGATTAGAAATCCATTGTCTTAGTCATTCTTTTTTCCTGTTTTAAGAAATTCTATATTCCTTCTATATTCCTTTAAATTCTATATTCCTATATTCTATAGTGAATTAATGAACTATACAAATGTTTCTAGACCCTGCATTGTGACAACTACTGTATATATCCCAAATACTATGTTAAATATTAAACTATAAAACAGGGGACTACCCAATCTATTATTAAATTTCCTGAGTACCTTGGGAAAAATGTTATGATTCCTTTAAGTTTCTGAATGGATGGAAAGAGACTTCATCATTAAGCAGATAGAACAATTATGAACATATACACACCTGACAACAGGGCCCTAAAATCTATGAGGCAAAAATGGACAGAATTCAAGGGAGAAACTTGAATTCAAGGGAGAAACTATTGTAGGGAGAACTACAATAATAGTTGACTTCTTCCATACCCTACTTTCTATAATGAACAGAACAACTAAACAGAAGATCAGTGAGGACACTGAGGCCTTGAACACCACCATAAATACACTAGACCTGACAGACATATATATAACACTCCACCCCAAACCAGCAGAATCCACATTTTTCTCAAGTGCACATGGACTGTCCTCCAGAATAGACCATATGTTAGAATACAAATGCTTGTATTCACCCAAATGTTTGAAATCACCCAACGTGTCTTTTCTGACCACAGTGGGATTAAACTAGAAATCAGTCACAAAGAAAACTAGAAAATTCACGAATTTGAGGAAATTAGCCAGTACACTCTTAAACAACACAGTTGAACCTGTAACAGGCATTATTATTTTTTTTTTTCTTCTCAATTCCAGTTAGAAAGCAAACTGGAGACTGACTCTAATGGGCCAGATGGAGACTAGGTACTTCCTTTCTATAGTCAGCTGGGGCCAATGTACTGGGTTGGGGTAAGAGTATCGCCTAACATGCTAGAGGTGCCCAATGGGGTCTGTGTGATTTCCTAGGAGCAGAAGGGGACCTGGTCAGATAACATTATAGGTCCACCACATTGGATAGTGGTTCATATAAAGTCGAAAGAATTCTAAGGAGATTAATATTTAAGATACACACAAAGGAGACTGGTAAGATAAAGGTCATCTATTGCTCTGCTGGGGGAGGGGAAGCTTCGCGCTCCTTTCCCAGGTAACTTGAGCCTCTGCATCTCCAAGTAGCAACGGCCAGCGAATCTGCGTGGGTACCCTGGCTTTCTGAACCACAGACAATGGAAGTATATCCAAATGTATCATGACAACAACTTCACTTGAGCTAAACATTGAAAGCTGAAGTACAGAGGAATCTGGTTGAAGAAGCTAGGAAAGATATAAGGAACGAGGTGTGACTGAGATAAATGCCAGAGGTTGGGCTGTTGACCACAAAAGTATATGTGCACATTTCTAAAAGCATATGGGAAGGGTAGGCTGGATCCGAGAGCAAGACCTGGTGATTTTAAGAATATATTTTCTGGGGCCCCTGGGTGGCGCAGTTGGTTGAGCATCGGACTTCAGCTCAGCTCTCGATTTCGTGGTTTGTGAGTTGGAGCTCCACATCTGGCTTGCTGCTGTCAACTTGTCAGTGCAGAACCGGCTTTGGATCCTCTCTCCTCCTCTCCCTGCCCCTCCCCCGCTTGCGCGTTCCCAAAAAGAAACAAATATGTTTTTAAACGAATGTATTTTCTGAATCTTAATGTTTTAAATTTGTGTTTCCTTCCTTCTCTATCTCTAGAGATGGAGTGGAAAGGACTTCTGCATTCTAGGATTAAAGCTTTATGGTGCCATTGTCACTTAGGGGGCAAGGCAGTGTGGCAGACCCTTTTCTCACTTCACATAATCTCCCTGAGTGTTGTCACAGTGTCCCTCATTTAAATGTGCTCCTTTATTTACCTGGCTGTAGCAGAGTGGCAGCTCAGAGCACCGACAGGTTATGGCTGGTTTTCAAGACAGAATTTTTGTGTGTGTGGAAACTGCTGAGCTGATCTCTGTCGCTGATAATTAACAGACTCTTCATCCTTGCTCGGGAAGAATTTCCTTTTCTTTCTTGCCCCTGGCGGTGACCATACTTCTCTTCAGCTTAGTTAAATCTCCAGGGGAGAAAGAATAAGAATAGCTCTCAGCAAATTTATGGCAAGAGGAAATTCTTTTGTAAGGAGTTTAAATTAGGAAATATATTGACTTTAAATAATGTTTGTCCTATTTTGAAAACTTAGTGAAATGTCTTCAAATATTTTAAGTTCATTTAAATTCATTTGGTACATAAACTATGTGGACCTTACTAAAAGAATCCTTCCTAAGTGTTCTAAAATATAAAAATTAAACTTATAATATTAAAGAAACTTGGGTTTTCTTAAAGGTATTCACACTGTACATAAAATTAATATTTCAGTTTGAAATCACAAGTCCAAATGAAGGACTCAATTATACATTTTAAACTGCAATCACAAGGCTGATCTGTTACTCTATTTGGCCAAATTCTTATAAACATCACAAGTACAAAAATATAAAAAATGCATAGGTTTATTAACACAAATATTCATACTGTAGTTTTGATTACTTATGCATTTCTATAGCCAATCCTAAATCTTTACAGATTTGAAAAATGCTTAACTATCAAGGAAATAATTATGCCACTGCAATACATTTTGAAGGATATTTTCTCTGCCAGCTGAAAGTCCTGAGAGTGGAAGATTTAGATTGGAACACTGATTGGAATCTTATTGATAATATTGATGGGGCATGTTTTGACCTATTATATTATCGTTTTCGAATAGGGTGGTCTGGTGACTCTCAAGGTCCATATTCTTGTACTTAGGCTATATGGCACCCAATTCTTATATCTGCTCACAGAGTAGGAGATTCTTATTCAGCAGCTACATAAATTACTCTCTTATGTTCTTTTTGTTCTTGCAGGTGGTGCTGGAAGAGGTGTCTTGTTCCAGCTACATATTTCTATATAATAAACTACTCTAAAACTTAGTGCTTGGGGCGCCTGGGTGGCGCAGTCGGTTAAGCGTCCGACTTCAGCCAGGTCACGATCTCGCGGTCCGTGAGTTCGAGCCCCGCGTCAGGCTCTGGGCTGATGGCTCGGAGCCTGGAGCCTGTTTCCGATTCTGTGTCTCCCTCTCTCTCTGCCCCTCCCCCGTTCATGCTCTGTCTCTCTCTGTCCCAAAAGTAAATAAAAATAAAAAATGTTAAAAAAATAAAAATAAAAAATAAAACTTAGTGCTTAAGAAAACCCCATCTCATTATATCTCAAAATTTTGTGGGTCAGGAATTTGGGCAGGAATCAGCTGGTTCATTCTTGTGTTATACCAAGTGACCCTCATTAATACCATGTGAAACAGAAGGATCATCCGACTGAACCCTGTAGTATTCCTGACCTACAAAACTATGAAATAGAATTAAATGGTCCAAAGGTTCAAGGTGGTTTCATTCATGTGTCTCATACTTTGGGGGAATGGCTGGAAGGCTGGGCTTAGCTCAGACTGTCAATTGGAGTGCCTATATGTGCCCTCTCTAGCAATGTACCTTTAGGGTGGTCAGACTTCTTACATGGGCACTCTAGGGCACTAAGTACAAGTGTTCCCATAAGCCAGGTGGAAACTGTGTGACCTTGGTGATCTAACCTTGTAAGTCACATAGGATTCACTGCCACTAGACATGATTGGTTGAAAAGTCATAAGCACCATCCATATTCAAGAGGAGGGCAGGGGACATAGTCCCTCCTTTCTATGACAAAAGTGTGAACAAATATGTGACCATGTTTTAAAACTGCCACAAATCTCTTAAAATATTTAAAGATCTTTTCCATTTGCATCAAAAGATCTTTGAATTTGATGTGCATTCTCAAATACTTCTTGTATTTTGTAAGCATTTAGTTTATTAAAACAACATCTGATTAAATTCTAGATATATTGCATGGCAGCGTCTGAATCTGGTCATGACTTTGAGAGGTCATTCTATTTGGGAAAATGCCCTTGAAAGATCATTCTACTTGATGGAATCATTTATAAGAGAATTACTTTATTTTATTCACTGAGGAGCTACACTTGCTATCTCTTGAAATGAACTCAGAGTGTGAAATGTCCTGGTTTTACATTAATGATTTCTTGAATTTTCTTAAATGATAAATGTGTTATAAAAAATATTTTATGTTCATATATACTCAATTCAACAAATACAAAATGAGTATCTTTTGTAAGTGAGGTGCATATTCAAGGAAGGTTTGGATTTTATCAGGTGTTGATGGTTAGGAACTCATTCAAGATAAATGGAACAAGATGAACAATTGAGTTAAAAAATCACCCAACATGCTTGAGGTTGGGTATGCTAAGAAAAGATGCAAGCAGGTCTTCAACCTGCTTCAGTCTGGTTTGGGGTCCAAGTTCCTGTTGTGTCTTATTCTATCTGGTTAACTCCTATAGAGATCTTAATCTTGATTCTACTCTTTGGGTGATTATGTCCATTGCCCCTCATTGAAACAAGAATTGGTAGATGTCAGATAAGTATTTGTTGACTGAATAAATGAATGACCAATTTTCAAAGAATTTGAATCTAATAAATCAGTTTGTCACGTTAAAATTATCCAAACTAGTGCAGCCACTCTGGAGAATACTGAGGAGGTTCCTCAAAAACCTAAAAATAGAACTACCTTATGATCCAGAAGTTGCACTACTAGGTATTTATCCAAAGGACACAAAACACAGATTTGAAGGGGTACATGTGTCCCGATGTTTATAGCAGCATTATTAACAATAGCTGAACTATGCAGAGAGCCAAAATGTCCATTGATTGATGCATGGATAAAGAAGACATTCCAGGGGCGCCTGGGTGGCGCAGTCGGTTAGGCGTCCGACTTCAGCCAGGTCACGATCTCGCGGTCCGTGAGTTCGAGCCCCGCGTCAGGCTCTGGGCTGATGGCTCGGAGCCTGGAGCCTGTTTCCGATTCTGTGTCTCCCTCTCTCTGCCCCTCCCCCGTTCATGCTCTGTCTCTCTCTGTCCCAAAAATAAAAAAAAAAAAAAAAGCCAAAATAAGAAGACATTCCAATATATATAATATATATATAATGGAATATTGCTTGGCCATCAAAAAGAATGAAATCTTGCCATTTGTAACGATATGGATGGAGCTAGAATGTATTATGTTAAATGAAGTCAATCACAGAAAGACAAATACCTTGTGATTTCACTCATATGTGGAATTTGAGAAAAAAATAGATGAACAAATGGGAAAGGGGGAAAAGAAGAGAGAGAGAAACAAACCACAAGAGACTCTTAATGACAGAGAATAAACTGAGGGTTGATGGAGGTAGGTGGGTGGGGTATAGGCTAGATGGGTGATGGGTATTAAGGAGGGCACTTGTTGTGATGAGCACTGGTTGTATGTAAGTGATGAATCACTGAATTCTACTCCTGAAACCAATATTGCACTGCATCCTAACTAAAATTAAAGTTTAAAAAATGTATACTGCTCACGATTTAATTTTTCAGGAATCAGAGGGATTTTAGGTCCTCTAATAGTGCCTGGAGGTCATTATTATAAATAATCAGTTATCATTGTTTTCCCTAATTGACTTATCTTGCTTTTCTGAATATTTTGATTCCAGATAAAAAGACAAGTACTATAATTCTCTCCCACTGGGTTTTCTGTCTAAATAAGATGGTAGAAAATCAGGACTCCAAGAATTCAGAGTAAATCACCCTCCCCTAAGTTCAGCTGGTTTTGATCTCACTCAGCTGTGTCCTATGATGTGCATCTGGAGAGAGATTTGCTTGATCTGCCAGGGATTTATATAAAGTTGCAAGATTGCCCTACCTCTTACAACTCACCGGTTGGTTCTACCTCCACATTAATCTCCTCTTTCCCCTCCAGATACAGAGTTCTCTCCCCTTTGTCTTGTGGAGCTGTCGAAAATAACCTATTTCCATTAAAGGGACCCAAGAGGAAAAGCTATTCCCATGATTTAGAGTGATGATTTCAACTCTCAAATGCCCTCTAAATATAGTCTGCTTGCTTGAAAAAAGGTGTTTACAACGGGATCAGATGTGGCAGTTTTCTTGCTTTCAAGAGTCCAGAAGGAGCGCTGAACAGAGAGGAGGAATAAATGTGAAACGAGCTTCACAGTCGTGTACCTTGGCAGGAGGAGCGGTGTCTCAGTTGGAAACAATTCAGGGCGAGCAGCATGGGCGGATGGGTATGTTTTCTCCTTATGCTATTGCAGATAAGTGACTGGAGTGTCAGTGTTCACTATCGTTTAAAAACAAGAAAGGGTTCCTGGTAGGAGGGCCTCTAGCTATTTTTGATTTATTACCTAATTTTCAGACACTAGAAATTAACAACGGGAAGAAATGAAGGTGGGCAGAGCAGAGCAGTAGCTCTACAATGATGATTCATTCATATGCATAAATAACATAATTTTTAGCACGAAGACAAACCAGGTGTGGCCATTTGAGAAAAACCACAGTGTCTGCTGTCTTCTATTTCCTAGAATTTCATTGTTGTACGTTGTACAGGCACCTGATCGTGAGCATTTTTCCAAACTGGTCCATGAGATTTTAGAAAGCAGTCTTTGGGGGGAATGAAATCCCTTTTTTCCTCTCCTTGAAAAATAATGTTTGACAGAGGAGGATTGCCGATCTAGGGTGCCTACAACTGTAATACATATATTACGTATTTTCATGTCCAAAATATTTAATCCTGATCTTGCCTCCTTTCCCATGGAATGTGAATTTGTCTGATTCGGCTAACATTCGATGTGGTTTTTACTCAGGTAATATAGTAATAAAATTTCTAATTTATTTTATGATGCTGCATTCGTTAATATTGCTGATATCGGTGATCACAGTCTTCTGATTTCAGTGGAAATGGATTTAGTATGTTTTTATTTAAACTGTTGTTACCTTTGCTTTTGGATAGTACATTCCTAGTACTTCCTCCATCCCGGATACATGTCCACACCAGGTCATGGTGGTAGAGCATACTTCCTGCCCTTGGACTTGGCTATGTGGCCTGCTTTGGCCATTGGAATATTAACTTACATGACTCACAAAGTCTTTGGAAGTGTTCCTTCGATCTTCCCCAGGTAGCTAGTACTGCCTCGTAAAGGTCTGAGTATAAAGACACTTGTAACAAAAATAAAGTGGATCCAAAAACCTGGAGCTGGGCTTGGCATCACCGAGCCTCGACTAGATCAGCCAAACCACTGCAATGTGCAGACCCGTGAGGGTGAAAATAAACATTCATTGTTGAAAGCCCACTGAAGTTCGGAGTCTATTACGTAGCGAATATTGACTAATATAGACAGTGGCACTAGAAATGGGTTGTTGCCTTTACAAAAATCTATTATATGTGGTATCATTTACGGGCCTAGGGGCCAGGTTGTATGAAAACCAATAAAGGAAGTTAGAAAACTTATGATCTGTCTTATGTACTGGTGAAGCATTTGGCCAAACTGTCATCTGCTATGCCCTAAAAGGCAGAAAACGGCCTAATGAACGTGTGGGGTTAGAAAGGTATTTGAAGCAGAATGTTGACAGCATGAGCATACTGTTGTAAGAAAGAAATGGCCTCAGGGGGGTAAAACTGGCTAATTTACAAGCATAATTGAAAGGAAACGAAGTCCAAATAATGCAGGTTGGGTAATGGAACTTTTTCTCACTGAATCATAGCTATAGCCATTGGGACACAGGACAAAGACAAATCAAAGATGGAACTTACAGTGTTCTTTTTTAAGACCTGAAAAAAACAGTGTTAAAAGATCCTTATAGAAAGGTAACTTTTGCTCTCTTTTGGTTTAATTTACTCTTCCTTTTCTAGGTTCTGAGGATGGAAGTCTACATGATTAGTATTAATGCTTTTCCTCCCTAATTTATATATATTTATGACTATAAATTTCCCTTTAAGCACTGTTTTAGCTGCATCTCAAAAACTTTGCTATGATATATTTTCATTATTATTCAGTCAAAAACATTTTTAAATGTCATTATTATTTTGTTTTTGACCCTCAACTTATTTACAAAGGTGTTATTTATTAGCTAAACAATGAGTATTTGGAGATTTTCTTGCTTTCTTTTTCTTACTCATTTATAGGTTTATCGTGGTCAGAAAACATACTTTAAAATTTTTAATTTCTCTTTATGACCCTATCCATGGTCTGCATTGGTATATGTACCTTATGAGCTTGAAAAAAATGTATATTCTGCAGCTCTTTGTTGCAGTGTTCTATAACATCAGTTAAGTTAACTTGTTTAATATTGTTGAAAACTGCTATATTCCAGCTGATTTTTGCTTACCTGTTCTATTAGTTACTGAAAGATAGATGCTAAAAACTCTGATGCCTGGATCTGTCCATTTCTTCTTTATTCCTTTTTTTTTATTGCTTCATTTCTTTTGAAACAGCATTATTAGATGCATACACAATTAGAATTGTTATGTGTTTCTAATAATTTGACCCATTTATGATTTTGAAATATGCCACTTAATCTCTGGTAATGGCCTTTTTCTTTAAGTCTGTTTTATCTGACATTAATATAACCCCACTAGCTTCCTAATGATTGGTATTTGGATGATACAACTTTTTCAACCTTCTTCTTTTATCCTACCTGTGTCCTTATATTTAGTGTGTGACTCTTTGTCCAAATATTGGTTTCTAAATCTTTTCCTCACTAAAAGGAAGCAAATATCCTTAGAGAATGATCAGGTTCATGGCTGGACAGAGAAGTCCAAAAAAAGTGAGCTTGGAGTATTTTGTTTTGCCACAAATCAAGGAAGCAGTTAAAATAAAATTGGGACATGTCAACGATATTTGCATATTCCCACTCATGTAAACTTGCACTTTCATCACTTAATTCCTTTCAATATTGTTTGCAGTAGTAAATTATTGGAAATAATTTGTACATCTATGTATAGGGGACTAAATGATGGGGTATCTGTATGATGGAATACACTGGAAATATAAAAAATGAGAAAGGTCTTTATAGAAGACTTAAAATGACATACAAAACATGTAGTTTTTCTGAAAAAAATAGGTACAAAGCAGTGTGTATAATGTGCTGCCATTTATATAAGAAGGAGACAATACTATGTTTTGGTGTTTATATGCATTTATGTTACATAAATGCAATATATGCATTTGCTCAACTGTTTGTAAGCTATCTCTAGGAGGATAAACAAATAAGTGATGACATTTTTGCCTTCAGGGAGGGAAACCCGATAGCTACAGCAGGAGTCAGAGGAGATTTGTACTTTTTGAATATTTTGAAAAATGAACAAGGACAAATTTTAAAAACTCAAGTAGCCAAACAAATATATATTTATATATACACAGATATAGTTGTTAAAACAATTTCTGTTGGTCATTTTTAAAAATTGTTTTAAAGAATTTATTTTAAGGACACTTGCACTGTTGGTCGCAATGCAAACCAATGCAATCACTGTGGCAAACAGTGTGGAGTTTCCTCAAAAAGTTAAAAATAGAATCACCATATGATCCAGTTCCAATTCCACTACTGGGTATTTACCTGGAGAAAATGAAAACAATAATTTGAAAAGATATATACATCCCTATGTTTATTGCAGCATTATTTACAATAGCCAAGATGTAGAAGTAACTCATGTCCATTCTTAGATAAATAGATAAAGAAGATGTGCTATGTATACACCACATTCATATATACAAAATGGAATATTACTCAGCCATGAAAAAGAATGAAATATTGCCATTTGTAACAACATGGATGGACCTATAATACTAAGCAAAATAAGTCAGTCCAAGAAAGACAAATGCCATATGATTTCACTCATATGTAGAATTTAAGAAACAAAACAAACAAAGAAAAAGAGAAACAAAAAAACACTCTTAAATACAGAGAACAAACTGTGATTGCCAGAAGGGAAGAGGGTGGGAGGATGGGTAAAATAAATAGGATTAAGAGTACACTTATCTTGGGGCGCCTGGGTGGCTCAGTCGGTTAAGCATCTGACTTCAGCTCAGGTCATGATCTCGTGGTTTGTGGGCCCGAGCCCCACGTCCGGCTCTGTGCTGATGGCTCAGAGTCTGGATCCTGCTTCAGATTCTGTGTCTCCCCTCTCTCTGCCCCTCCCCTGCTCACACTCTGTGTCTCTCTGTCTCTCAATAATAAATAAATGTTAAAAAATTTTTTTAGAAAAGAGTACCCTTAACTTAAAAATTCTTTTTTCAGCATTTTTTTCTCTATAGCTACATATTCTGTAGGTTGTTCCTTGGTTAAACAGCGATGTACATTCATATTTGTTGACACAGAAAGATGCCCACATCACATATAATGCAAATACATGTATATCATACCATATATTTTTATGCATATATGTGTATATGTGTTTATCCACACACACACTTAGAGAAGAGAGATACATGCACATACACCCTCCTAGGGAGACACTTGGAAGTATAACAGGTATTAAATATTATCTGTAATAATCCGTCTCTAGGTGGTAGAATTTGCATGCTTTATACTTTCTTCTTTGTAGTTTTCTTTTTTTAATTTAATTTAATTTTTTATTTAATTTTATTTATTTAATTTTATTTTTTTATCTTTCAAAATTTACATCCAAATTAGTTAGCATCTAGTGAAACAATGATTTCAGGAGTAGATTCTTTAATACCCCTACCCATTTAGCCCATCCCCCCTCCCACAACCCCTCCAGGATCCCTCTGTTTGTTCTCCATATTTAAGAGTCTCTTCTGCTTTGTCCCCCTCCCTGTTTTCATATCATTTTTGTTTCCCTTCCCTTATGTTCATCTGTTTTGTCTCTTAAAGTCCTCATATGAGTGAAGTCATATGATTTTTATCTTTCTCTGACTGACTAATTTCACTTAGCATAATACCCTCCAGTTCCATCCACGTAGTTGCAGATGGCAAGATTTCATTCTTTTTTATTGCTGAGTAATACTCCATTGTATAGATATACCACATCTTCTTTTTATTCATCCATCGATGGACATTTGGGCTCTTTCCATACTTTGGCTATTGTTGATAGTGCTGCTATAAAAAGGGGGTGCATGTGTCCCTTCGAAACAGCACACCTGTATCCGTTGGATAAATGCCTAGTAGTGCAATTGCTGGGTCGTAGGGTAGTTCTATTTTTAGTTTTTTGGGGAACCTCCATACTGTTTTCCAGAGTGGCTGCACCAGCTTGCATTCCCATGTAGTTTCTATAGATGAATTTATTTTACAATGAATATGTATCTGTTTCCCCCAAAGAATAAAGTTTTTATACAATAATACAAAATATTCATAGGCCAGAAAAACTTATACCATAGGGAATAATAGCACACAAAAAAGTATTATTTTCTAAATTGTCACTTGAAAGGAGAATAAAAACAGCCCATTTTAAAGTAAATATCGCTGGTTTCCTTCATTAATAGCATGCCAGCCTATCGAGAGCAGTATTTTTCTAAGATTCCAGAAATTTCCAGGTGTCACAGTACCACATGTTTCCTGGCAGTGCTCTCTTTCCTAGATGCAATGTTGTTTCCTCTTGCAAAAAATATTTACACAGAAAAAGTTACAAAAGAAAGGCACTAACTCACCAAAAAAAAAAATTTAAAAAAATTTTTTTAAGTTTATTCATTTTTGAGAGAGAAAAAAGAGATACAGAGAGAGAGGAGAGAGAGAGAGTGTGAGCAGGGAAGGGGCTGAGAGAGAGAGGGAGACACAGAATCCGAAGCAGGCTCCAGACTCTGAGCTGTCAGCACAGAGCTCAATACGGGGCTTGAACTCACGAGAAGTGAGATCATGACCTGAGCTGAAGTTGGATGCTCAACTGACTGAGCCACCCAGGCGCCCCCTCACCAAAAAGTTTGAACTCTTTTATCAGATAGGATTTGCAGACTGAACACAACCAGCCTTACCTTAGCCTATTACGTAAAAGAGATTTTTACCCTGACATTTATTACCCTCACCCACACCCCCGAAGAACTGCTAGGTGATTTCTCCTCTTTACCCTGTCCTTTAGCACTGATCAGTTTCCCTATAGTTCCTCTTCATGGCTCCAAGTTGCCAGTGAGTTGCTCCCTCCACTAACTTGTTACATGACCTTTTAACCCAGTAACTCCCAGTTTATAATTACAATACTGAAAGAAGCACAGACTTTCCAATGCCCATCACCAGTGTAAAATCCAAACATATACACATATTAACACATACACAGTAAAACATTGTCTGCTTCCAGTATTGTGCCAGTTCTTCAGGTTTAATGGCCTTCAACCTGCTGGAATGTCCAAACTAAATATCTTCATATGCTGGGCTATCCAACCTGAATCGTCAAATAGTAAGTGATGTTTTAAAATTCACACATCTGTAATCTACTCAACAAGCACTATGGTGCCACACGTTGTGGTAGGTATTTTCATGTCGATTATTTCTAACCTGCCAAGAACCATCCCCCCCCCCCATACTGTTCTCCATAGTGGCTGTATCAATTTGCATTCACACCTGAAGTGCACTAGGGTTTATGTGGGAATTCTTTATGCTAAGCTTGCCAATGAATCCACCCCATCCACACCAAATCTATAAGAAGGGGCAAATGGGATGTGTCAGCTGAGCCTGTCCTTATTTTAGTATGTAAGCAAAGTTTTCTAGATGCCCCACTCAACACACTTCCACTTATTGGTCAGAAATATATTAGGAGGCCGGTTCTGGCTGCAAGATGTCCAGGGAAGGGGGCTGTAGCTGGGGTAAGCTGACCAGAGTGTGGGTCGAGAGAGAATACAAGAAATGAGGGGAGCAGTAAGAATGAACTGAGCAGAAGCTGGGGGAGAGGACCTGTCACCATCACGGGGGAGATAGTTGGTGGGCATGGGAGATAGAGGGTGGATGATGCAGATGCCTTTGGCCATCTTTGCCATTGCACTTCAGACTTGCCCTTGCAGGGTGGCTTATATAAAATGGATTTGCCATGTCTCTTTTTTATTCATTCCATGCATATCGAGAGTCTAGTACATATTCCCAGAAGGTTTTTAAAGGAACACATAATTCGATTGCATGGGCTATAATAAAAATAAATATATTGTACCAATAGTACCTGACTTGCAGTGTTTCAACTTAATGATTTTTCGACTTTACAATGGTGTGGAAGTGATACACATTCAGTAGAAATCACACGTCAAAATTTGAATTTGGATCTTTTCCTGGGCTACCGCTATGCAGTACTGTACTTTCATGATGTGGGGTAGTGACAGGGAGCCATAGTTCTTGGTCAGCCACACGATCAAAAGGGTGGACAACCAGTGCATTTACAAACCCTTCGATACAGGAGTACTGATGCATAGGGACACTTGTACCCCAATGTTTATAGTAGCACTCTCAACAATAGCCAAATTGTGGAAAGAGCCTAAATGTCCATCAACTGATGAATGAATAAAGAAATTGTGGTTTATATACACAATGGAGTACTATGTGGCAATGAGAAAGAATGAATTATGGCCATTTGTAGCAACGTGGATGGAACTGGAGAGTGTTACGCTAAGTGAAATAACTCATACAGAGAAAGACAGATACCATATGTTTTCATTCTTATGTGGACCCTGAGAAACTTAACAGGAACCCATGGGGGAGGGGAAGGAAAAAAAAAAAAGAGAGAGGTTAGAGTGGGAGAGAGCCAAAGTATAAGAGACTCTTAAAAACTGAGAACAAACTGAGGACTGATGGGGGGTGGGAGGGAGGGGAGGGTGGGTGATGGGTATTGAAGAGGGCATCTTTTGGGATGAGCACTGGGTGTTGTATGGAAACCAATTTGACAATACATTTCATATATTAAAAAAAAATAGGAAAACCAGGATTAAAAAAAAACAAAAACAAAAAACAAACCCTTCTGTACCCTTACAATAATTCTGCTTCTCACTTTCAGTATAGGATGCAATAAATTGAATGTGATATTCAATAATTTATTATAAAATTATAAAATGGGCTTTGTGTTAGATGATGTTTGCCCAACTGTAGGCTAATGTAAGCGTTCTCAGCATGTTTAGGCTTGGTCAGGCTAAGATGATGTTCAGTAGGTTAGGTGTATTAGATGCATTTTAGACCTAGGATATTTTCAACTTATGATGGGTATATTGGATGTAACCCATTTTTAGTTGAGGAAGATCTGTATATTATATATATTTGGTCTTTGTCCTTGGTTCCTGGCACAGAGCTCCTAAACGTTTTGGAATTTCCTGAATGATAGGAGTGTTTTGTTACACATATTGAACCGCTTTATAACACACCTGAGCTGATACTGAAGAAGGGACTCAGAGTGGAGTTCCTAGATAGCCTCAGGATGGGGACTGCTCACCAGAAAGACTAAAACCATGATTAGCGGGTGAACCATTGGGGACTGAAGGGGGCTAAGGATTGGGTTATAAAAACTCATGAACAACAAGGTTTGTAGAGCTTCTGGGTTGGTGAACACACGGAAATGTAGGGAGGGTAGCATACCCAGAGAGGGCAGGGAAGCTCTGAATTACCTTCCACACCTTGCTCTATGGGTCTCTTCCATCTGGCTGTTTCTGAGGTGTATCCTTTATAATAAATCCATAAATGTAAGTAAAGTGTTTCCCTGAGTTCTGTGAGCCATTCTAGCAAATTATTGAACCTGAGATAGGGGTGATCTGTGGGAATCACCAAATTTGGAGTCAGCCAGCCAAAAGTGTGAGTAGCCTGGGCACCTCATTTACCACTGGCATCTGGAATCTGGTGGTGGGACTGAGTCCTCTAACTTGTGGGATCTGACGCTAACTGTGCAGATAGGGTCAGAATTGGAGAATTGATGTTGGAAAAGACATTATCTATGTGGTGTCAGAGAAAAAGCCAACTGCAAAACCCAAAAAGGCTAAAACAAAAATAAAAACCCACAAACGACAATAAACTTGCCATCTTCTCCATGAATTTTGACATGGTAGCAGGAATCAGTATTTGCACTAAAGGTCTTTCCTTAAAAGTGGCAAGACAGGAATTCTTTCAAGCTGAGAGAGCGGCCACATTGGCATACATCTCGGAGTTCACAATGCTGGGAGTTTAGGTCGGTAGATGCCACATAAGCAGTGAGTCAGGCCAATTGTTCTGTTGCCACTGTGACCCATCCCCTGTGAGTCATGTCTTTAAAAGAAGAAATGGACCGCCCAAAACGAACCTTGGTTTGCTAAATTTTAGAACACAGAGAAGAAGCATGGTTTTCTCCCAGTCACATTGAATAAACACAGCCACATTGTGAGCCTTAGACCCTTGTTATGGGTTGAATTGTGTTTCTCCCACACCCCCCAAATATGTTAAAGTCCTAAGCCCCAGCCCCTCATATTGTGGACTTATCTGATTATCTCAGATTGTGGACTTAAGGTGAGGTAACACAGGTGTAGGAAGGACACTTCTCCCAATATGACTGTTGTCTTTATAAGAAGAGGAAGAGAAATACGCATGAGAGGGGAATCCCATGTGATGATGAAGGAGAGACTGAAATGCCACAGCTATAAGCCAAGGAATTCCAAAGGCTGCCAGCTACCAACAGAAGCTGGGAAGAGGCACGGAGGGAATCTCCCTTACAGGTGTCAGAGTGAGCACGGCTGATACCGTGATTTCAGACTTCTTAGCCTCCAGAACTGCAAGACAGTAAAGTTCTGTTGTTTTAAGGCAACTAATTAGTGGCACTTCATTATGGCAGCACTAGGAAACTATTGTAACCTTCATATATATCTTTTTGTCTTCTACTATATGCTATAGAAAATGTACCAGGAAAGATTCAGGTTCCTGATAGAAAAGAAACTCTTTACTCCTTAGTGTACTGAGTGTTGAGCAACTGATTCTTAAACTAGCATTTCGCGTTTGGCTTAGAATTCTTTATTCTAGGATTCTCTTACTCAAGGATTATCGGTAGGATATTTTACATCTTTGACTAAAACATAAAAATGATAAACTTAGGGCACCTGGGTGGCTCAGTTGGTTAAATGTCCTACTCTTGATCTCAGCTCAGGTCATGATCTCACGGTTCATGAGATTGAGCCCCATGTTGGGCTCTGTGCTGACAGCGTGGAGCTTGCTCAGGATTCTCTCTTCCTGTCTCTGCTCACACACACGGCTCACACACACACACGTCTCTGTCTCTTTCTCTCTCTGTCTCTCTCAAACTAAATTAAAAAAAAACTTAAAAAAAATAGTGATAAATTCTAAACTGAGACTGGAAAAATTTTGACAAGTAGGGCTGGGCTATTTCTACTGGCTGGGCTATAGGCGGTGTTGGCAGTGGTGATTCGTCCAATCTGCACCCTCACCTCACACTGAATGTCACTTCCAGAGCTCTCCCTTAAGACCAGGTTATGGCATATTGCCCTTAGACCAGTCTCTTCCCTGTGTTTGAACTTCCTCCAATGTGTCATTGGTTGTCCCATAATAATCTTAGCTCCTGTATCATGGATTGGTGGCAAGAAGTGTGACAGGTCTGATACCTTTCCTACTTACAAGTTAGCAAGTTCTCGTGGATGACGGCAGAAGACATGAGACTCCTAGATCAGAGAGAACAAGGACTATCAATCACAGCAAAAGTAGTAGATAGATCTTCATGTTCATCTCCATCAGTTTCTCATGGTCCCCAAGTCTCTCCAGGGCAATTCAAGGAGCCCATGAGGGATACCTGCAGACACACTGAGTTGCATTACAGAAGAGGAACACTGATCTTGGGGAATCCACCACTTTTATGACATTCCCACTCCTAGTCTGGGGGAGATGTACCTCATCCCCTAATATTGCTTCCTATGAACATGATCCTGAAAATGGCCTGGTAAACAGCAGTCAGAGCTGTGCATTCATGGCATACCAACCAACAATGTACAGGAATGCCCACTTTGCCCATGGCAAAATTGCCTCTCTGGCATGCCAGAGCCTTGGCAAACTGTAGACTGCCCGAAATCCAGCCTACCGCCTATTTCTGTACATTCTGTAAGGTAAGAATGGTTTTTACATTTGAACCCTAAATAAGAAAATTATTACACCCGCAAAAGAGGATTCTATTCTTCTTATTAATAGACCTGTGTTACAAAAAAGTGTACTCAATTATTATTGAAACTCTTTGAGTTTCATCAATTAAAAAATAGTTTTTTGTTCTGTAAGTTCCTATAAAACATTATCGATTTTTGCCTCTCAGCCTGAGAACCGTAACTCTTGACAGAAAACATTTGCTGGCTCCTGATCTAGGTAATCGAGAGAACCTTCGCAATGGGTCCTGCTTATGTGACATTTTTGTAACTGCTAATTTCACAGCTAAGCTTAGAGGGAATGTGTGACTAACCAAATTAGTTCAGATGTCTGCGGATTCTTTATTTAAATGTAGTTTTTGAATAGGTAAACATGAACATTATTTCATTCAAATCAGAATTCAAAAGGTTCCTTATCAGCCTTTCTCCACTAGCCAGCTAGATCTTTGAATCTTCTAATGCCAGAGCTGAGTTTTATCGCTGAAAAACACCTTTGCTTTATATTTAGGCTGATAATAAAAGAGACTAGCGTGCTTGAATTAGAGAGAGAGAATATTGCTTATCTAAATTTTTTTTTTTTTTTTGGCATCCAGCCTGTCTGGATTAATTTTATTTAGTATACATATATAAATGTCAAAATAGTTAGAGTTGATGTTTCAGTTACGTATTGGTGCATAACAAACTACCCCCAAACTTAGTGGCTTAAAGCAATAACAATTTATTATTTCTCCCAACTCTATGAGTTGACCAGGTGATTGTCCTGTGTTCTGAGGTGTCAGCTGGGGTGCTGGGACTTTAGAAGGACAACATAGCCTTACTCACATTGCTGGCAGTTGGTGCCGGCTGCCAGCAGGGGGCTCAGTTGGGACTGTTGACTGGGGACAGCGGTTCTCTCTGTGAGTCTCAGGAGACTGCCTGAGCTTTTGACTGTGTTCAAGTTGGGCTCTAAGAAAAAGCATTCCAAACCCAGTCTAAGGAACTGGATTTCACCACCACTGAAATCTATCGATCAAAATATATCAGAGAGATGTACCCTGGTTGTGTAAGACGTTAACATTATGGGAAGCCAGATGAAGGGTATGCAGGAACACACTATATTATGTTTGTAAGTATTCTATAAATTAAAATTATTTTAAAATTAAAAGTTTACAGAGAAATGGGTCACAAGGTTAGCCCAGATGTAGGGGGCGGGGAGATGGACTCCAGCTTTTGATGGGGAGATGACAAGTTACATTGCAAAAGACCATGCAGGATGGGAGGCATTACAGGACCCCAGTGGGCTTGTAAATTCTGTTCAGGACGTCTTAGCCAAGGCATGATTTGGAGTGTGTGTGTGTGTGTGTGTGTGTGTGTGTGTGTCTTGTTTGTAATGCTGTATCACCTGATTTTAAGAACCTTCCTTTTTTCACCTTTGAACCAGCTATTAAGAAGTATTTCTGTGTTCATATTGCCATTTACTGCTTCTGGGATCACATTTTCTGAGCATGACTCAGAAAAAAATAGATTGTCTGAGGTAAGGCTAAGGGGCATTCCCTGACTTGACTATTGTGACATGCTGACCCCAAGTCTGAGAATCAGACATGTAAGCCCATTGTGTGCACACAAAATGAGCTAGAGTAGAGAGTATTTTTCCCCAAAGCCTTGGTCTAATTTGGTTACATTGCAACTTCTAGGATCTAGATGAACTGCTGATCATCAGCATTGACTTTGGGAGCTAATAAATCAAAAACACCCTTAGATTTTAAAGACTGGCTGTGATAAATCACAAGCCATTTGTAAACATCTTAGAATTTATTTATGACTACGTTTTGGGGTCTACTTTGGTCTTTCCCAAAGTTCCAAATTCCACTTGCTGCTCCTTTAAACTTCGTTCATACCCCAGCATTAGATACAGGATTTATGAGGAAAGAGTAAGAAACCTGGGATTATTTGACATGGAAATGCTATAAAAAATGTCTTTATTTAGGAAAGCTCCCTCATCATAAATGAAATTGATCTATGTTTTACTTTTTTGTACTATCTCTATCAGATATAGTATAAGAAATATGCTAGTTTTCTAAAATGAACTAGAAAGATTTCCATCTTTGTAAGCTCAGCAGTAATTTAGTTTAAATAACATGGGAGACGGGGCGCCTGGGTGGCTCAGTCGGTTAAGCGTCCAACTTCGGCTCAGGTCATGATCTCGCGGTCCATGAGTTCGAGCCCCACATCGGGCTCTGTGCTGACAGCTCAGAGCCTGGAGCCTGCTTCAGATTCTGTGTCTCCCTCTCTCTCTGACCCTCCCCTGTTCATGCTCTGTCTCTCTCTATCTCAAAAAATAAATAAACATAAAAAAAAACAAATAAATAACATGGGAGACACCTGTTCTTTGAAGGTCAGATAGAGGATAACTATCTGTAAAATCACCCGGGCAGGGCACATTTTTTTAAAAGTAGGTCTTTGGGAGTTTTTTTCAATTTTTTCAGTCATAATTGGTCTATCCAGGTTTTCTATTTATTCTTCAGTCAACTTTTAAAATTTATATTTCTAGAAAATCAGCAATTTCATTTAGATCTTCCTATTTATTGGCAAAAAGCTACACATGATACTTTATTATAACCTTCCAATGTATCCCTGTGTGTGATTTTACTGCCTTTCTCATTGATAAATTTGTACATTTTTTAGCCTCTTTTTCCTTGATTAATCTTAGCTATTCTTTCTCTTTTTATTGCCTTTTTGGGGAAAGAAATAGCCCTGATTTTGTTCATTAATTCTACTTCTATGTTTGCCTTCTAATTCATTAACTTTATTAATTTCTTTGCCTTTGTGAGTGTACTCTCAATTTACTGATAATGGGTATTATAGTTGCCCACATTGGTAGCAGGAGACATGGTGAAGAAGAAGGGCTGTTGGATGTGATCGGAGCTTCCAAAAGGTGACTAGATGAAGTTTGAAGAGGTGAAGACCACTTTTCATTTATTATGAGACACATCCAAAGAGAGTCCTTTTGAGTGATTTCCCTGCAGTGTAATGAATAATTTAAAGATGTTTTGAGTAAGTGGAGTATAAAGGACAGAAAAGGAATAAAATGAGCACCCTTAGGGGTGGTCAGGTGGGTCTACCCGGCTCTGACTGCTGTCAAATTGTTTCAAAGCAATTAAGAGCTTCATGGCTTCTAGGAAAAGAATCACTTAGAAGATCAGATTTCTAAATTCAGATTTATGAAATGTCTGATTATTCAGTGGTACTTTTTCTTCCATCAGTGCTATGAACTTTCCACATCATGGTATGGAAACTCTCCCTTCTTGAAACAAAGGAAAATTCCTATGGACAGAAATGTTTGGGTCGCTAGGAAAGCAAACTATCCTCCTGTAATTCTTCATCACTTAGGGGGAACAACTGAGATTGAATTAGGAAGGTAGGGCTCTGTCTCAGGCTTCAAAAGCTAAAAACACTAGCATGGACAAGTAATTCCTTGGGTTCCGTCTTCTAGGATCATAATATCTGTCTTACTGAATTTAATGCAAAGCAAACACAATTTTTCCCAGTATTTCGTGTAAACCAAATTACCATACATTTTTATGTACTGCTCTCAGCCAAGGCCAACGATTTGAATTATATCCACCATCTTTAATCC
This sequence comes from Neofelis nebulosa, assembly GCF_028018385.1. Taxonomy (NCBI): domain Eukaryota; kingdom Metazoa; phylum Chordata; class Mammalia; order Carnivora; family Felidae; genus Neofelis; species Neofelis nebulosa. The sequence goes on from NC_080787.1 coordinate 122,373,598, forward strand.
CCTAACCCCAAGCACATGGATATCCCCCAAACCCCTGACGCAGAAATTGTTCACCCTATTCTCTTCCATTCTGTTATTGCCTTGTCACAGGACCTGGAAACTCCGCAGTGGCCCAATTTTTTAAAATAAGTTTTTAATGCTTGGTAAAAATAATTAGAGAAAGAAAAATATTTCATGACATAGGAAAGTTACATGAAATTCAAGTTTGTGCCCATAAATTAAGTTTATTGGGACACATCACACCACACTTGTTTGTTTACGTATTGGCTACTTTCAGGCGACCATAGTACACTGAATAGTTACGGAGAGATGGTATGGCCCATAAAGCTGAAAATGTTTGCTCTCTGGTCTTTTAGAAAAAATTTTGCCGGGACGCCTGGGTGGCTCAGTCGGTTAAGCATCAGACTTTGGCTCAGGTCATGATCTCACAGTTTGTGAGTTTGAGCCCCGCATCAGGCTCTGTGCTGACAGCTTGGAGCCCGGAGCCTGCTTCAGATTCTGTGTCTCCCTCTGTCTTTGCCCCTCCCCTGCTCATGTTCTCTCTCTCTCTCTCTCTCTCTCTCTCTCAAAAATAAACATTTAAAAGAATTTAAAGAAATTGTCAACACCTGGCCTAGACTATGAATGTGATGCTTGGAACAGGGCAAGTCCAATGTCATATCAAAACTTCATCTCTCGGTCAAATGGAAACTTCTTCCTTTCCTCTGGCACACACAGGCTCTATGCTTCTGCATACCTAGTCCTCCACCCTGCTCCTTGTATTCGTTTGTAGCGATGCTATAACAAAATACCACATGCTAGGGGCTTCAACAGCAATTTGGATTTCCTACAATTCTGGAAATGAAGCTGGAAGTCCGAGATCAAGGTGTCAGCTGGATTGGTTTCTTCTGAGCTTCCTCTCCTTGGCTTGTAAATGGCCATCTTTTCATCCCTGTTTCTTCATGTGGCTCTCCCTCTACATGTATCTGTCCCAATTTCCTTATTTTCTAAGGGTACCAGTCATAATGGGCTAGGACCCACCCTGATGACCATTGCAACTTAACGACCCCTTTAAAGACCCCAACTCCAAATACGCTCACCTTCAAAAGCTCTGCAGGTTCAACTTCAATGTATAAATTTGTGGGGAGTTGGGGCGGGGGCATGGAAAGACAAGTTCAGCCCATAAGACTTTTCTACTCTTTCTCTTTTACTCTGCTACTTCTGACTTGTCCAGGATCAGATCAGGGGAAAGGGATGAGGGTTTAAGAGCAAATGCCTTTTTATTTAGCTGGTGCTATTGTTCCTTCTCATGAAGCTGTCAAATGCCTCCTTCCAGGACAGACTTTGAACTGTTGATTTCTCTAGAAGTAATATTATCGGTTCTTTGGACACTCCCTCTCCAGCAATGGCCTCCACCCTGTACCTTGACACTGGTGACACACTCTCTAACTGATCGCTCCTTTTCAGCTCTTGCCCAGCCAGTGGTACCTTCCAGCCAGTTTTCTTGCTATCCTTTGGCCCAACAGGCAGTCCTCTGGGTTCAGGTCCTTTCTAGCTGACTAAAGCCTGGCTACCCTCCTGAGGATGACAAGCACAAACACAAAGGTCACACACCTTATTCCATGTCCATGGAATTGTAGTTGTTTCCCTCTACTGCAGTTCACTCTCCTCCTGCTGCCATTTTCATGGGGACCCTCATTTTCATGGGGACACATGTCAGAGTCTTCCAAGGTCTTATTATATTCCATTCTAGGAGCTACAAAGGAAGCAGGGGCCATGTAGGCCATGCATTTCCGGTAAGACCAGGCTAACAGGTTTCTGTAGGACAACAAGCACTCTCTGGGGACTCCTAGCCAGAACATCTTCTCTGCGAAGACTTCTCTTGGGGCTCCCTCACCAGGCCTGAGGTGGGGATGGTAAGGAAAATGCTACAAAGAATCCTCCCTCATCCTTTATATCCTCGAGGTGGCTGGTGACATTTGAGCAAAGATTTAAAGGAGATGAACAGCAAGGGAAAAAGTGTGAGCCAGCAAAGTGTCTGACATTCCAGAGTGGGATGAGTAAGGAGAAGACAGGCAGGAGATGACATTTTTTAAGGTACTGTAAATGGTAATGTAAGATGATAACAGTAGGAAACTGGGTGAGGATTATGGTTAATTAAATTGCGTCCTACCCCCACCGAATTCATATGTTGAAGATCTAACCCCATTGTGACTGTATTTGGAGGTAGAGTCTTTAGAGATATCATTAAAGATAAATTGGATCATAAGTGGGGAGCCTTATCCCAATAGGACTATAATTAATGCCTTTATAAGGAGAAGAGACATCAGGCTTCTCACCCTGCATGTGCACATGCGCGTATGTGTGTGCATGTGCACAGAGGAAAGACTATGTGAAGACACAGTGAGAAGGTGCCTGTCTACAAGCCAGGAAGAGAATCTTACCAGAAACCAAGCCTCAGCACCTTGATCTTGGGCTTCTAGACTTCAAAACTGTGAAAAAATAAATGTCTGTTGTTTGGGTCACCCAATCTGTGCTATCTTATGGCAGCCCTCTCAGGCTGATACAGGTATATGGGAGCTGTCTACTGTCTGCAACTTTCTTATAAATCTATGGTTATTTAAAAATAAAAAGCCTGGGTGTGCCTGGGTGGCTCAGTCTGTTAAGCATCAGACTCTTGATTTTGGCTCAGGTCATGATCTCATGGTTCATGAGTTCGAGCCCTCTGTTGGGCTCTGAACTGCCAGCATGGAGCCTGCTTGGGATTCTCTCTCCTGCTCTTTCTGCCCCTCCCCTGCTCATTCTCTCTCTCTCTCTCTCTCTTTCTCTAAATAAATAAATAAATAGCCTTAAAAAGTGAATAGAGAAGAAAAAAATGCCCCAGAAGATAACATATCATCAGAGTACAGAAATACAACAATAGGCTTATTTTGGGAAGAGATTCTTTTCCATCTCATTGTTTTAAGTCAACCACTGCTATTTTCTTTTTTTTTTTTTAATTAAAAAAACTTTTAATGTTTATTTATTTTTGAGAGAGAGAGAGACAGAGTGTGAGCTGGGGAGGAGCAGAGAGAGAGGGAGACACAGGCTCCAGGCTCTGAGCTGTCAGTACAGAGCCCAATGTGGTGCTTAAACCCATGAACTGTGAGATCATGACCTGAGCTGAAGTCGGACACTTAACTGAGCCACCCAGGCACCCCAACCACTGCTATTTTCTAGTTTCATTCTTCTATATTCCTGCATTACCTCTCCTGCCTTTTTCACTGTGCTTCCATATGAATAGTTCTCCACTTTGTGAGCCCTCCTACTTCCCTCACCCATTGTATCAGTATATTGAACATCCTTGGTTTGTTGAACAATAGATGTTATCAGAGTGAAGCAAGGATTCTGGATCCAGTATATTTTGAAAATTCTAGGTGAAGCAACATTAAGCAGGTGTGTCTCCAGTTTAAAAAAAAAAAAAAACAAGTTAATATAAAGATCCTGGTTGTGGAACCAATCTTGCCCACCTTTAGTAGTAGGTCCTTAGGATGATGTAGCTCTTTTGTTTCAATGGGAGGGTGCTGTCACCTATTGTTCTCACCTTTGAGATCTACTCTGAAACCCAAAACATTAAAATCAAATTTCACATCCTCTGACACTTCCACTGCTTTGTGCTTTGAATGTATATTTTCTTGCCACATGTTCCCACTTTGCTACCACTGATACCTACTCATTTCTGGCCTGGCTTCCCTGTAAAGCCTTTAAATGTTCCCTCAACTAGAGTTTTAGATTAATTGCTTAATTCTCCTTTGTCAAGGGTCTGATTTATATTATAGATAATTGCGTGCTTTCTTTATTAGATTGCAAGTTCTTGTTGGCAGAGAGTTGAGGAGGCGTGAAAATATGGGGAAGGAGGAGAGATACTGAAATTAAATCAAGATGAGCTGTACTGAGCATCCCACTACAAGGGGAATGAATTTTTCCCCATGGTGTAACTGAAGGGATCTTTTCATGGTTTTTTGTGCTCTCTGTATTCTTTCAAATTGTGACTTTGGATAATTACTTTTGTAATAGTTAATATTGTCAAAATTATGGTAAAATGTTGGTGCTTTTGTAATGATACCTGAAATGCATGAATCCTGTCTTGCCAGAAGATCTTCATCTCCAGGAATTCCTGGCAGAATTAAACACTCAAATATCAATAATGGTTTGTGAGTTGAAGCACCCCTTATAAGCACTTGCACAGGGCCTACTGTCCCAAGGCAAGTGCTTTGATAAAGTCTGAGGTTGAAGGGTCCAGACCAGGCTGGAGATATAAGCAGATCTTCTTCCTTTGTCCTGAAAGGGCAAAAAGCTGACATTTAATGAGATGGGAAAGATTTCGGATGGAAACAGTTTTGGGAGGAAGAGCAGGAGTTCAGTTGTGAATGTCTGAAGTTTGAGATACCTATTAGACACCTAATTGGAGGTGTTATTAAGCTCTTTGATAAGAAGCTGCTCTCAGGGAAGATATAGGCCAGACAAAAATTCAGTGGGCCTTAATAAATGGTTAATATTTAAAGTCATGAAATTGGATGAAATCATTAAAAGAGTCTAGGTAGAAAAGGAAAGAGGTCCCATGATCTCTTGTATTGTTCAATCACTGCTCTTTCAGATGTATTTGAGGTTGAATCTTTTGTAGATTATGATTGTGTCACAGGTGTGGTTGGTTACAGTTTTTATTTCATGTTGAAAAAAGTTAAAGACCCGAGCCAATTCATAAAATCAAATAAAAATAGAAATGATTGAAGAATAGCTTAAAGATTCAAATAAAATCCCAAATCTTCTATGTGTATTACATATTGTTGCTTACTCACCAACATCCATTCCATGCCAACTACTTAACCTAAACTGACCACAATAATCCCATTCCCCTGCCAATAAAGGTTTAACAGAAGCAGGCCCAGGACAATTTCAAAGACAAGCAAGGAGAGGCTTACCAGAGTCATCCGAAATGAAGCTTTTAGACTGCTAAGAAAACACTATGGGAAAGACAGCTAGGTTTTCTGTCTTTCCCACTCAGTCTGAACAAGAAAATTCATACTACTGCAGATCTATGTCTTATAAACATGAGTGTAACCAACCTTGGGATGATTGGAGATTGCCCAGTAAGGACCTAGGTCCTTGTTGACATCACTAGACTGTGAAATTAACCAACACAGAAATCTGGCCAACAGTTGTGTAAGCTAATAAATATCCTTACAAAATCTTAAGCCAATTTCAGTATCAAAAGCTGCAGCTCAAAGTATCCTAATAAATGCTTCCTGTGTGTGGCATAAAACGAATTGTCTCTAGGTTCTCGGAGACTGTAAATAAATGGTATAGCTAAGTTTGGACTAATTGCATTCTTCATAAAAGCTGTGATAGTCTGCCCAAGAGATAGTTGGCTTTTGTTTGACTTTGGAGCATAGTCCATACATCTCTGAGTTAAGTTGATTTCAAGAGAAAAAAAATCTCCATAAAGTTTTTTCTGTAGTTTAACACTACCATATAATGACAAGGGGCAAGAGGTGAAGGGCGATGTTTCTAAAATAGATAATATATACTTAAGAGTGAAATAAAGTCAAAGAAAGTGATTGTCAGAATCCATTCAGGGCCCTCCCAGACTCCCTTTGTGTCTGGACTCCAACGGTCTTCAGAGTCTATGCCATTCACTTGGCATGTGTTACCGGTGACCTTGTACATTATAATAATCCGCATCATAATTATGAACACATGCTGCACAAAGTAGCTGTGATATGTATCTTGTTTAATATGCAGTAACTTAATATGCAGCCTATATCTTGTTTAATTCTTTTGTATTCTCTGTTCTAGGTATAATGATGTAGGGAATGAGGAAGCTGAGATTCAAAGAAGTCAAGTCACTTTCTAATGTTATCCCTTGCTGCACATATGTGTACCCCTGAAATTTACATGTTGATGTATTAGGTCCTCAGGTGATGGTGTTAGGAGGTGGAGGTTAGGCCTTTGGGAGATGATTAGGTCCTGAGGGTGAAGCCCTCATGAATGGGATTAGTGCCTTTGTAAAGGGGCTCTGGAGAGCTCCTTCACACATTCTTCTGCCACGTAAGTATACAATGAGAAGTCTGTAATCCAGAAGGGGGTCCTTACCCAGCCATGCTGGAACCCTGATCTCAGGCCCCCAGCCTGCAGAACTGTGAGTGGTTAAATTTCTGTTGTTTATAAGCTACCCAGTCTGCAGCCCAAATGGACTAAGACACCCCTTTACTAATAGCAGTAAGTCAGTCTAGGTTAGTAGGGCATCCGAGGCATTTAGTCTCAAACCTAGACAGTGCCTGGCACACAGGGGCACTCATTAAATGTTTATTGAGTGAATGACTCAATGTCCTCTAATTGTTACATTGGGTTTCATAGTGTATCACCTTGAACTCAAATCCTGGCCACTTCACTACCTTATCACCATCCTTAGATGACGGTTGTTAGGACTTTTGAATAAGAGAAAAATAATTCAATATATTTCCAAATAATCTCCTTTTATACACTGACAATGTCTTTGTGCAGAACAGCCCCACATACTGTCACCATGACAACACAATGTCCTTAGTCCCATTCAGACCATTAGACACACTTTATAAATAGAATATTCAGCTACATTCCACCCAATTTTGCCTTAACTTCTTTTGTAATAAACCCAGAGAGAATAAACAACATATTAAGTTTTGCTTTAAAATGCAGAATATGCTGCTTTTGTGAGGTTTTTATTTAATAGTTCACACAGTCATGTGAGACTTGTCATGAGCATTTAACACTTAGAAACTATTTTGTTGCCTTAACAAGTAGCCGAGAACCTTCTACCTGGTAGGTGTAAAATTAGGTGCCAGAAACACAAAGATAAACAACCACAGTTTTCCTTCCCTCGGGACACTAACGACACAACACGGGATACATTCATGTGTGTGACGCATAAACCTGTAAACTTAAATTAGAGATAATACGGTCAGATAGTGTTACCTTCACTTCCTCTAATGCAAAGACAACCTATTATCGATGTCTTCTTATCGTTGCAGTCAGGTGTAGGTTCTACTCTGAGAGTCTCAGCGTATGATGACACTGAACGGTTTATAACTTGTCAGATCACAAGACAACCAATTTAGGGAAGACGAGAGATAGCACATTAATTCCAAACAGCGAGTTGTCTTCTTGCTACATTTCAAAACACATCTGATGAAGAAGCATTGTCCTTTACCTCGGGCAATAAAATGTGCTCCAGGAAAGTTTCCCGAAAACAAAAAAATTCCACTTTAGTTAATTATATTTTATAATTCATCTTAACGGTCATCTTTCAGATGTTTCTAGGGATAGGAAAAGTGTTCAGAACTGCCTAGGATTGCTAATAATAAGGATGATGATAATAGCTATTCCTGAGCACTTAGTATGTGTTAGGTGCGGTAATCTGCCTATTTAGATTCATTGTTTCGTTTAATTCTTACAATAATCTAGTGAGGTGTGTACCATCATCAGCCTCATTCTAAAAATGAGGCATCTGGGACTTGAAAGAGATTAAGTAGTTTGTTCAGCTCCTAAATGGTGAAGGTGAAGTGTAGGAATTTCTAGACCTTATTCGCACCCATCTTCATTAGTAAGAGGGACGTTTTCATTTGTTCTCAAGGCAAGTGTCACATAGAACATTTGTAGCAGGATTTTGACCACAAGTAAATATTTTAGTAAGCAGAGGCATTTCTAGTCCTTTGCGATATAGCTTGTTATTAACTGGTCTGCTATGAGTAAAACCTACTTCCTCTCGCTCTGCAATACCAAAATATCTCCAGCTAGACTCTGGAACCCACAACAGTACCCCTGAGGTCATTGTGATGTTGACGCTTCTATTTAATCTCCTTCTCCTGGAGCCCTGTTCTGTATCCCTGACTCACGGCACATGCTAATGGCTCCAGGTGGCAGTGATGTAAGGAGCCTTGGTTAATAAGCCCATTAGCAGTCAGCACTGCTGTGGGTGGAAGAGAAAACAATTCTCTGTTTGGGATGAAGTAAAAAAAAAAAAGCGCATTATACACTAAAGCAACAGAAAGAATTGGGCGTATGACTGAAAGGCATGGTTATTATTCCCTTCCCGACCCCATACTGTAAAATACTCATTAAAATATTTTATTCCCAGCTGTCCATGACTGAGAAGTATTTCTTAACATTGAAAACAGAAGAAAAAACCCTGAAGTGAAAACCTGAAAGTTAATGGGAAAAATAGGTTTCACACAGAGTCCTGTAAATGGACCAAGAAGAAAAATCAAAGTTGAAAGGAAGAAAGAAAGAAAGAGGAGCTACTTGGGATTTCAGAGTTCATGGGTAACCCTCCAAAGTGCTGGCCACTTGAAAGCAAGTTGAATATCCAGAAATCTGAGACTACAGAGTAGCCTAATTGCTCGAATCCAAGATGACTGAGGAAAAAAGGAGGCTGTTCTGTAAGATTTTTGTCTTCTAGGGGTGATTAAAAATATGGTCCTAATTCCCAGACACAAGGTTGGATGAACCTAGACCCAAGTTTGTCGACCTCAGTGCCAGTGACACTTTGGGCCAGGGAATTCCCTGTTATGGGGGCTGTCTTGGGCACCATGGGGTGTTTAGTAGCATCTTGACCTCCGCCCACTGTCCAGTAGGTGCTGGGAGCATACTCCCCGTCCCTCGGTCATAACAATCTAAAATGCATCCAAACATTGCCATGTATCCCATGTGGGGCAAAATTGTCCCCAGTTGAGAACCAGTGGCTTAGACACTTCATTTTCCAGTTCCTTTTATGTGCGGTGACCCAACTGACCCTCCTTCAGGAGACCTGGTAACACAGTGTCAACCCAGAGACCTTACAGTCCTTCAGGTGGCTTTGAATTTCAATTCTTTCACTTGGTAGCTATGGCCTTAGTCAAATTACAAAATAATAATATCAGTAGTTATTATTAAGTGCTTATGCATTCACTTTTCAATATGAATGCTTTCAGAATGCACTGAAGGAGCCAGGAAATCTACTAGGTTCTAGGGATACAACGTTGAAATCACAAAATAATAGTGACTCTGCCATTGTGGAATTTAGCAGCCTGGCCATGAGATGGATATTAATCAAACAACTGCCCACATACTGCACAACGACCAGGTCAGATGAGTGCTATGAGGTAAAGTACATAGCATGAATATGTGCATAGGTCCTGTGGTTAGAGAAAACAGCAGGCATTCTGAAAGATCAGTATGGTTGAACCATAGGAACCATAGGTCAGACACTCTTTCCCTGGAGGATAGCAGGGAGTGGAGGTACATGTGGCATGACATGAACACTATTAATACTCTTATATATTACATGAGGGTCTGTAATGTCACTTATCAAGGTCAAATGACTTGAGAGTGGGGAAGCTGGAATTTAAGACCATATCTGTTGTACTTCAGAGCCTGTGTTCTTTCACTATTTAATTATTATTATTAATATTATTACTTATTGCTGCCTCTTCATTACACTGTCATAGTTCTTCATTTGATTTATTTTTAATAATGAAACATTTTAGACTTCACAAAGATGTAGAAAATAATAGAATAAATATCTATGTATCTGTCATTCAACTTCAGAAATCAAATATTACCAACGTGGTTGGGGTCCCCCGTGGTCTGCTCTCAGAACCCAGTTCCCTCCCACAAACCATGCTCACCAGTGGTAACTACCATCCCGAATCTGGTCTGTTTTTTTCCCCAAGCATATCTTTACACATTTACTACATATACGTGTAGCTAGCTGAAAACATCTAAAGTACCATATAAAATATCAAGTTATGTGTACCCTTCAATAATTTACCCCAGTGCTTTCTTTTGAGGTTTATCCCTTTTCTTTTTTTTTTTTTTAAATGTTTATTTATTTTTGAGAGAGAGAAAGACAGAGACAGAGACAGAGACAGAGGATCTGAAATGGGCTCCACACTGACAGCACATAGCCTGATTCAGGGCTTGAACTCACAAACTGGTGAGATCATGACATGAGTAAAAGATGCTTAAAGAGACTGAGCCAGCTAGGAGCCCTATCCATTTTCTTTTGAAGTGTATGCTTGCTGATACATGAAACTCTAGGTCATTCACTTTCATTGCTCTGTAGTATTCAATGTATGACTGTGCCACAACTTATTTATTCATTCTCCTATTGCTGAATTGGATTTTGTTTAACGTTTTTTTTTTTTTTGCCATTATAAACCGTGCTGCAATAATATTCTCGTACATACCCTCTTGCACACAAGTCTAGGAATTTCTCTGAAGACTGTATCTAGAAATTGCTACATTGAAAGTATAAGCATCTTCAATTTTACTAGACATTGTCAACTTGATTTTCAAAGTGATACCAATTTAAAAACCCTAAGCAAGTATGTGATTTTTGTTCCATATATTCTGCAAACTGAGTCCTCTGTCAGTTATACAGTGTTAAGGATTTCTGTCTGTATCTTGTCACTTATTTATTATGTCTGTTGTTACGCAATAGTCAACTCTAACATAATCAAATCTATCAATCCTTTTATTCCTGGAGTGTAGTTTGAGGAAACCAAAGAAATGAATGAGTTATAGAAATTCTTTTCATATTTCGAAAAGCAATGGTGTGTTAACAATACGCAATGGTTTGCTTTTAATTTCCTTTTCATGCCTTTTGTTATTGGTTTGTCTGTAGTAGTTTCTCACTTGCAATTGAGTTACGTGGCAGGAAAGGCAGAACTTGGGGCATCCACTTTGTCATTGGAGATCATGGCAGAGTGGCACATTTGTGTCAGCAGCTGTGGCAATCAGTGGCTTTCTGATTTGACAGCTTCCAACTGTGGACAAGGGAGCAGTTCCTGGAAGCTCAGCCCATTTCTGAAATTATTCCAACAATTCTGTGAACTGCCTCTATCCCTTAAAAAATCTGTCTTACACTGGTGGGAGTGGAATCTGTCGTCTATCACTAAAAACCTACCAAACACAGATGACTATGACAGATCATCACATTCTCAGTAGAGCTGAAATTAACAACAGGAAAAGAATATAACCTTTGAAATACACATTCAAATATGCTTGATTCGCATAGTCTGCACCTGATACTATGTAAAGTGTTTGCAGTACAGACGCCAAGGATTTCCCTGTGTGAGTTTATAAATCTAAGTGTGGGGTATGAGGTGACCACGGAGGGTGCAAGAAGAGATTAACAGATAAAAATAATAAAATATTAAACATGGTGGTAAAAGCTACATATAAAGCTTGCTACTCTTTGAAGCCTGACACCTTTTGAAATCAAAGAAATTGGGAGGGGAGAAAGGAGGAGACCGAGGAAAGAAGAAAGGAAAAAAGGAAGAGGGAAAAAAAGCAGAGAAAGAATATCTGACACTTTATAAATATTATTTGACCCTCACGATGTACAAACATTATCTTATTGAAAATGTCATCACAATACAGCAAATATGTTGAGAATGTTGATCTCATTTTAGAGGTAGAAACCAAGGCTCTGGGATTTAAAGCCATGTACACCTATCCCCAGACCCCTCTCTTTTTTTTTTTTTTAATTTTTTTTAACGTTTTATTTATTTTTGAGACAGAGAGAGACAGAGTATGAACGGGGGAGGGGCAGAGAGAGAGGGAGACACAGAATCGGAAGCAGGCTCCAGGCTCTGAGCCATCAGCCCAGAGCCCGACACGGGGCTCGAACTCACGGACCGTGAGATCGTGACCTGAGCTGAAGTCGGCCGCTTAACCGACTGAGCCACTCAGGCGCCCCTATTTTTTTAACTTAATGTATGTGATGGGGTGGGGAGAGACTTAGTAAGATTTCTGGTTATTTTTTGCAAAGTTATCAGTTGAATAGCTAGTCTGTAAAATAGAATAAGATTTTGCATTGTGAGCACTTTTTCCCCTTGAACTTTAATTAGAGTTTGATGATCTTTTTCTGCTACATAAATTCAAAATTTTATACTTTGGACATTTCTTGGACAAATCTGAAATGAGGACATGCATGTTTCCAGATATTTCTTTTCACTCCTGAAAATTGTGCTGATTTGGCCTGATAGTTTCTATAAGTAACTGTGTGGGATGGTTAAGGGTAGTTAGGAGGAAGAAGCCTGCCAGAATGAACTGCACATTCATGACAACACAGAATTCCCTTATAGATTTGAACTAAGCAACCATATAAATGAGCAACCTTCTCAAGGGCATGCTGCATCACCAATGGAGTTTACTTAATTTATTTTGACAACTACTTCTAATTACTTAATATAACACACATTACAAGGGTAAGAAAAATGTGTAATAATATAACACCCCATTGCCATTTCAGATCAAGTGAGAGGTGTATGTATGTATTTGCCATGCATTTGTGGGTGTGTAAATGTGTGTGTGTGTGTGTGTGTGTGTGTGTGTGTGTGTGTATGTTTGGAGGTTTTATTCAAAAAACTTGGAATTTCAGCAGTAAAGAGAGATTAAATTCTATGTTGAATGTGAAAAGACTCTTTCATTAGTAAATACTGCCAATTTTCAGCTCTGAAAAACTGATGGATAAAATTCACTTCAGGTTAAATTATATACTAAAGCTAACTTAAATGTCAGTCCTTTTTTTCAGACATTCTGTTATGTGTTAATCTAGCGCCCCCTTGTGTAATACATTTTAATAACAAACTTTGGGAGTCTATTTCTATACTGTTTTGATTTCTAATTCTAAAGGATAATAGTCATTGGATAATGGCGTTATTTTATCTTCTTTGTGTTTTTTTCCTTCGCCTTCAAAGACATACGTAATAAAAACTATCGAAAGGAGCAAGACTGAAATTTGCAGGTTTTGTGCTATGCCTATGACTGTCAGTAAACAAAAAAATATGTTTATGAATCAGGACATTTCTTTAGAAAACCAGGTGCACAATCAAGAGACCAAGGAAAAATAATTTTGCAAGACAGGAAAAATAATTTTGTAAAACCGGACAATTAGTTCTCATAGATTCTTGGAATTTTAGGGCAAGAAGAAAATGTGGAGATCTAGTGAGGGACAGAATATGGTTGGCACTTGTTTTTCCTGTATAAAGGCTGCTGTCACTGTGTGGGGCTAGAACAGGCTGATGGGCACTGTTAGTGCTCCAGACAGAGCATGGATTTCTTTTTTTCCTTCTTTTCAAGTTGTTATTTAAGTTCCAACTAGTTAACATACAGTGCAATATTGGTTTCAGGTGTAGAATTTCGTGATTCATCACTTATGTACAACACCCGATGCTCATCACAAGTGCCCTCCTTAATGCCATCACCTATTTATCCCATCCCCCATCTGCCTCCCCTCTGGTAACCATCAGTTTGTCCTCTGTAGTTAAGAGTCTGTTTTCTTGCTTTCCCTCTCTTCCCCACCCCCCCCACTATGTTCATCTGTTTTGTTTCTTAAATTTCACGTATGAGTGAAATCATATGGCATTTGTCTTTCTCTGACATATTTTGTTTAGCATAATACTCTCTAGCTCCGTTCACTTCATTGCAAATGGCAAGATTTCATTCTTTTTTATGGCTGATTAATATTCAAATATATATGTATACACACATATATAGTTGATAATGCTGCTATAACATGTGCATGTATCCCTTTGAATCAGTAATTTTTTTAGAGAAAGAGAGAGCATGAGCAGGGGGGAGTGGCAGAGGGAGAGAGAGAAAATCTTAAGCAGGCTCCTCATTCAACGTGGAGCCTGATGTGGGACTCCATCCCACAATCCTGAGATCATGACCTGAAATCAAGAGTTGGACACTCAACTGACTGAGCCACCCAGTCACCCCCAAATCAGTAGTTTTGTATCCTTTGGGTAAATACCTAGCAGTGACATTGCTGGGTTGTAGGGTGGTTCTATTTTTAACTTCTTAAGGAACCTCCATACTGTTTTCCACAGTGGCTGCACCAGTTTGCATTCCCACCAACAGGGTAAGAGTGTTCCCCTTTCTCCACACCCTTGCCAGCACCTGTCGTTTCTTGTGTTGTTAAGTTTAGCCATTCTGACTGGTCAGAGCACGGTTTTCTGACAAATTTATTTTTTAAAGAAATTGTGGTAAAAACGTGTAGCATAAAATACACCATCTTAACCATTTTTAAGTGTACAATAGTATTAACTATATGAGCATTGTTGTGCAACAGATTTCTAGAACTTTCTCATCTTGCAAAACGGAAACCCTGTACCCACTGAACAAAAACTCCTCTTTTCTCCTTTCTGACAATTTTTCTTTTTTCAGGAAATCTCACGTGCACATCAGTATGTGAAGAGACACAGACAGTGCTGTTCTAGTCAAAGGCTGGGTGGGTGGCACCCCGTCTATTGGGCTCTCCTCTGGGTCGCTACTCAGGCTGTGTATTCTCTGAATTCTTAGGCTTCTCAGAACTATGATGGTTTGACATCACAATTACAGATTTTGCTCTTCCCCACTATTAAGGGTTGAATTGTGTCCCCCCACATTCATATGTTGAAGCCCTTACCTCCAGTACTACAGAATGTGACCTTATTTGGAGATAGGGTCTTCACAGAAATGATCAGGTTAACATGAAGTCATTGGGGTGGGCTCTAATCCAACATGACTGGTGTTCTTATAAAAAGGGGGCTTTGTAAAGATGAAGGCAGAGATTAGAGTGATGCACCTGGAAGCCAGGGAACACCAGAAGTTTCTGGTAAACCACCAGCAGCTAGGGGAGAGAGTTGGAGCAGATTCTCTCACAGCCTTCGAGAGAACTAACCCTACTGACCCCTTCATCTTGTACTTCTAGCCTCCAGAATGAACACACTTCTGCGGTTGAAGCCACCTGTTTATTAGTGGAACCCTAACAAACTAACAGCCCACATTCACTGTCAGTGGCCCTGGGGGTTGTTACCGCTGCCTGAGGTAGCATCGCTAACACAGACTTAAGAGTCAGCCTGAGCAATTACAAATCCCCACGATGCAGGCGGGCCAGATCCGGGGACTTCCAGGGGGTCTGGCAGAACCAGCCAAGAGAGTCTGTGGCCTTCACACAGGATGGAGATCAAACTTGGGCTGGCAGGGAGTGAGAGCAGAGTTTATTGAAGACATAGAGAAGATACAGGTAGAGGGTCTGGGAGACTCAGAAAGGAAAAGGAGGATGAGTCTTGTCTTTGTTTGGGATTTAGGGTTTTTACTGACGACAGTGATCTGGTAGATGTGTCCTTTCAGACAACCAGGAACTGGTCGAGCAAGGACGAGTGCTCAGGTGTCCTTCATAAGTCACTTACACCCGGGAGCCAAGGGTCTTGGGGTCAAGGTATTTGGAGTCAGTGGTCTTGAAAAACGTTCATGGCCACCTCACCCAGACACTCCTTAGATGTCACCTATTGTGCTGGAAGACTCCAAAGAAATCATTAACTTCTTGACCTTTACGAGATGGACACACATTGAGTCATGTGTAAGGTGGGGATGCAGGTCCTAGCTAGAAGCAGGAAAGAAGCAAAGGAAAAAAAAAAAAGACAGTTTTTTCCCTTAGGTTTCCCTGTCTCGCCCAGAGATATGACAACTTTGAAACGCAATGCAATTAAATATTCTATCACGGAAAGTAATTAGCTCAGTGAAGAATATGTTTTGAAATTGCCCCTGAAGGGGAGCAGAGGATGCCTCCCCCAAATATTCCTCTTTGGCCTAAGGATTATCTTCAGCTGGTTATTTTGAAGAAACAGACACAGGAATAGTTCTGAAAATGGAATAGAAGTTACCCTTTTGGAAGGGACATTTACACTTCTGTCCCAGAAAGAGGATGATTACATTTCTACAAAGTCTCATCAATGTTAGGGTGCCTGGGTCACTCACTCAGTTAAGTGTCCCACTCTTGATTTTGGCTCAGGTCATGATCTCGCAGTTCCTGGATTTGAGCCCCTACGGGCTCTGTGCTGACCGTGCGGAGCCGGCTTCGGATTCTCTCTCTCCCCTTCGCTCTCTGCCCCTCTTCTGCTTGTGCTCTCTCTCTCTCTCTCTCCAAATAAGTAAATAAACTTACAAAAAAAAGTCTCATCAATGCAGCAGGAAAGGACTTAAATTGGCCACCATACCATGTTTACTGTGCTTTGCCTGATAACTTCCCATAAACTAGACTATTTTTCCTCCTCTATACCCAGAAGATTGCTGAATATTTATTTTTACGTGGAATTGTTTTATTTTTAATTTTTAAGTTTTTATTTAAATGCCAATTAGTTAACATACAGTGTTAACTGTATCTTAGTTTCAGGCCTGCAATATAGTGATTCAACACTTCCATACAATACCCTGTGCTCATCACTTCCTAGACATCAAGATATTCCACCACAAAATTTGCATCTTTCAAAAGTAAAAGTATTTTTCCACATAGAAAAATAACACTTTCTCATTTAAAAACATTGTTTTAAAATCTTTAGTATTATCAATCAACCGGCCTACATTTAAATATCCCTATATGCCCCCAAATCATATTTAACTCCAAAATAGGATCCAATTTGAGCTCAAGTATTGCAACTGATTGTTATTTCTTTAAATCTCTTAATATGACCAGTCACATTTTAATGGCATTTTCTTTCTGAAGGCAATGGCTCACAGTGAAAAAAATACCTCAAATTCTGAATTTATCTGATTGTTTCCTTGTGGTATCATTTACTTTTTCCCTATAAACTGGAGTTAGATACAAAGGCTCAATTAGATTCAACCCTTTTTGGCAACAGTACATTCTAGATGGTGTGTTTTACTTCATATTGGATCTCATCAGGAGGTTCATGATATCTGGTTGTTCACCTGTGGGATGCTGAGTGAGGCCAAATGTGGTGGCAACATTTGATCCATCCATGGTGACCAGAACTAATCCTGTGTTGTTATTTGACCCCATACACGCGTCCAGTTTCCCATTGATCAGCCTCCTACTGAGGTCAGTTCCTTGCTTGAATCAATGATTTTATTAAGTGCTTCAAAATAATGATTTCTTACTTTTATCATTTCCTATATGTTCTGTTTATTTTTCTCCTGTTAATACGTCTTTTATTACTGAGGGTTGGGGATGTCTCAGTTAGGAACTGAGAAGGATGGAGGGAAAATTCTTTTTTCTCACCTACAAGAGTTAGTTTAATAAGGGTCTGGAATGGTGGAGAGATTTTTTTTTTCCTTCCCTTTTGTTAAGATCAATATAGACTTGTGGATTTTTACAAATTCAATGCATTTTAATAAACTACAATCATGGCGGGGGGGGGGATTGTTCAAACTATCACAAATAGAACCAGTGGAAGACACTTTAAGCTGGCTCCTTGGTCTTTTTGACATGAGTCTTTAATATTTTTTTTTTAAATTTTTTAATGCTTATTTATTTTTGAAGGAGAATGAGACAGAGCATGAGTGGGGGAGAGTAACTCCTTAATCTTTGAAAGTTTTCTTGCTTGCTTTTGGGCACTAAATCTGTGCCTTTGGTATGAGAGACCAAAATCACTGTTCTGAGATGGCAAGATGCAAACACAGTGACATTACATCTTGGATATTTCAGTAATGAAAGTTTATATATATATATATATATATATACACAGATATTTAAACATACATATATATATGTATATACACACACACACACACATATATATATAATACATATAATACATGTATATATATATTTAAACTTTATATATATTTAAAAAGTGAGTTCATATTAGTATTTTCAATTGAATCGTAGCAATACAGCATTTTTACCTAATTCTTTATCTCTGTCCCTTTATCTTTTATCTTACAATACAAAGAAATGCTTTTAAAAACAACACCAAAAAAAAAAAACAACAGTATTACCACTAAAAAATGTTTTAAAAAACTTTTGTAGATTTTTCTTCTTCTTCTTCTTCTTCTTCTTCTTCTTCTTCTTCTTCTTCTTCTTTGAATGCATCCCAGTAAGAATGCACAGTCAAGGTACATTATTTTAAAGTTTCTTAAAATACATCTTTCCTAGGGCGTCTGGGTGGCTCAGGCAGTTGAGTATCTGACTCTTGGTTTCAGCTCAGGTCATGATGTCACAGTTTGTGACATCGAGCCCTGCGTCATGCTCTGTGCTGACACTGCAGAGCCTGCTTGGGATTCTCTCTCTCCCTCTCTGTCTGCCTGTCCCCTTGCTCTCTCTCTCTCTCTCAAAATAAATATTCTTTAAAAATTAAAAAAAAATCCATCTTTCCTCTGTGGAGTGACTCTAGGAATTTAATATATAATTAGGTTCATTTGTTTTGCTTTGCTTTCCACTTCAACCATTGGGATTTACAAGAAATGCTAGTTTTAGTAGGTAGTGACTCAGAAATCAGACCCAGATGAGAAGCCTCACTTTCATCATCCACCTTATTCCTTGTCTCTCCCCACCCTAGGCGACCATTTTTAATGATTTCTTCTTTATCCTGCCAGTGTTCATTTTTGCAAGTGCATATTTTTTTTCTTATTGCCCTCCTTTCCTACCCAAAATGTAGCATGTTTATTTTTCTTCTCCCTTGCTTTTATAATAACTCTGTATCCTGGGGATCTCCCCACAGTGCTGTATCTCTCCCTTTTTCTTTCTTCTTTTTCTTTTTTAGTTTCTGAACTTTATAATTTTAATGAAACAAAACAAAAAGCAGGTCTCACAAACAGCAAAGAGGTTGTAGAATTTCCCCACATTTTTCACTTAAGACAGTGATTATGAAACCGGTGTCCAATGTAAACACGAAACACAGCTGATTTCCTTCTTGGCCATATGCATCCAGGTGGTTTGTTTTGGAGTTACTGAATACTAACTTTTTATAAGCACCAGTCATTTTTTTTTTTTGAGAACCCAATTGGTTTGTCCAATAAGTAAACACTGTTTGCTGTACAGCATTTTCCTTTTTTAAAAACCACTGAGCTAAAATACAGAATGTGTATGTGTCTGGATCTGAACCAAAACTTTTAAGATCCTAATTATCCTGAAGAATACTGAAGACATTAACAGGGCATATCAAATACTTGTTATATACCTCATAATGGCTAAGGCAACTATTACAGTTCTAAAGAAAACAGCATTTCATTCAGAGGCTGTCCAGAGTTTGAACTTCATCAAAGTTTTCACACTTTTTCTGATTTGGAGTAGTTTCCCCAAATAGGGTCATATTATTAGAACAAAGTTTTATGCTCATGCCAAACAGGCTCTGGCATTTCAGAGATACATTTTTGTAGAGCAAGACTTCTTGCTCTGGACCCTGGAGACCATTGAGAAATTGAGAGGCCATGCTTAATGGATGCAGAGAGGAAGGGACATACTTAAGCTCACGTGACCTTGAGATAAGCACAAACAAAGCTGGAACTCGGTAGCGCTGTTCATGTACCACCTGTTCCAGAAACACATTTTGCTTAAAGAAGGGAATTATGGTCCAGTTTTGCAGTGTTAATAGCTACCAGTTTCTCAAAGATATTTTTTTTTATTTTTTTTTAATTTTTAAAAAAAAATTTTTTTTTCTTTTTTTTCTTTTTTTTTAATTTTTTTTTTTCAACGTTTTTTTTTTTTTTTTATTTATTTTTGGGACAGAGAGAGACAGAGCATGAACAAGGGAGGGGCAGAGAGAGAGGGAGACACAGAATCGGAAACAGGCTCCAGGCTCCGAGCCATCAGCCCAGAGCCCGACGCGGGGCTCGAACTCACGGACCGCGAGATCGTGACCTGGCTGAAGTCGGACGCTTAACTGACTGCGCCACCCAGGCGCCCCAAAAGATATTTTTGGTAAAGATCATTTCCTGGCTGGCAAGGAGTTAGGAAATTGGCCTCAAATTCAGATCAACTTTCTCACTGTTAGTCAAAAACAAAACAAAACACCTCAAAAAAAATGCAAAACAAGCAACAACAACAACAAAAAAACCCCACCAGCCAACAGGGGTTAAAATTGCACGATTAAGCTGGAAGGCAAATTATATGATATACAGAGAGGAATACACATCACCAAAATAGTTTTGACAGCATGAAACACTCACATTGAAACGTTTCCTCTGTATTATCCCAATTTTCATGAAAGGAAAATTGATATGTAGTTTCCTTCTTTACAGATATGAAAAAAGAAGCAAGAAGGCAAAGCCGAGAGAAACATGCTACACTGCCAAGGGCCACAGTGGCGTTTGGTTGTTTTGGTCTTTGTACCAGCAACTCCCACACCCACAGGAGAGACCCAGACCCTGCTGGACTACACGTTTTTCCTTGCAGTCCACACTCAAACAATGGACCCCACTCCTCTGGCAGCAAGTGTCTTTCCATGCCATTGCAATAACACGGCACTGCCACTGTCCGAGGGCTCTGGAAGCCTTTGTAAATGTACTGCATTAAAAGATCCACACCATTCTTGTCCAGGGATTGAACAGCCTTTTCAATATCATTAGCTTTAAAAGAGGTGCGCCCCTTCAAGACGATGCTGCCTGCTCGAGCTTTCACCGCCTGACTCTTGGTGTTGATGGGGGGATATTTCAGGGCTGCCTGTAGGGTAGCTGTCATGTTTCCTGTGATGGAGGTTAAGGGCTCTGCCTTTTTCTAACTGCATAGAGTATTGAGTTCCCTAATCCATCTTTTGAACAGTTTCACCATATTCTAGTGACTATGTATCCTCATAAGGGTAGATAGAGCCAGAAAAATGGATTCTCATGCCCCACTCCTCTTAAAAATGGCATTGGCATACCTCCAAGCAAGCTGAACTGGCAGACAGTACTTGGGGAAGGAGTTCTGCATAATATCCCTTTTGATGGCAGGAGTGTGAGGCTTTTGAGCACTTCAAAGATCAGTCTATGGTGCAAAAGTGGCGTGGGTGACTATGTCATTTGCAGATTTGGTAAAGTCCACTTGGTGGCAACAGGGTGACTGGTAGCATCTGGTGCTCTGTGGGCAGTGGTCACAGGGAGGGTCCCTTCGTCAGGCCCCCTCTGCAGTGATGTTTGGGGCCGTGTGCCCAGAGCCTTGAGCCTGTTTTTCCAGCTCATCCAACGTTTCTCTGAGCTGCCTGGGAGTCTTTAACAAATTTCTTTTTCTGCTTAATTGGCCAGAGTATGTTTTTCATGCTTACAACTAAGAACTCTGACCTAAATACTCTTTATGAAAAAATAATGATTAAACAATACTAAATACAAAGAGTGAGGAAAAAGAATGTACCATCTGTCCTTACTTCATCAGTAATAAATTTATCTTTGACCCACTCTCTCAGCCTGTCCTTGACATTTGTTTTATCCTCATTACTTTGCTTTAAAAAAAGAAAAGAAAGAAAAAGAAAAGAAAAGAAAAGAGCAACCAAGTTTTGAATTCTCTGTTTTGCTCCTCCCTTGTACAGGATGGTAATTGGAGATATTCAACTCGATGGGGTGTAGCCTTCTATCCAATGTCAGAATTTCCTAGTCTCAATATCCTCCCCCCCTTCATTCTGGCAGCAAAGATGGCTTTGTGTATAGGAGATAGGAATGGGACAAAGAGTCAAACTATTGACTTTGGGGTTCCTACTGAGATTCTTCAAACCCATCAATAAGGGAGATGTTCATCTTCAAAACAATTTTCAATTTCAAGATCCAGGTATTTTAGGGTACCAAGAAATTCAGTGAGTTGTCTGTTAGAAGTCCAAAGATCTCATCTTTGAGTATCAAGATCAAACTGGGAGAACTCACACACTAATGTTTCTGCCAAAACAGAACATGGAGGATGTCATAAGCAGAGGTGTGGGTTTTATTGTACTCTAAAGGAGACATAGCTAAGGAGGGAGTGGATCTGGAGAAGACTTAGGGTGACACAGGAGGACAGAATGAGCTTTGTAGACCCGGCTGCCCAAGAGCAGAAGCAGCCAAGAAACTAATGGAACAATGAATATCAGCAGAAGTGACCACATGACAGACCCTTGCCTGCTTCTGATACCGTGATCCTTGTCACATATCACTTAGCTCACTGCTCAGAACATGGGAGCTGGACTAAGAAACGTTGCTCCTATTGCCATCACCATTTATATGAATAGGCAGGAGCGCTCCTTGGTCACCACTGGAATCAAACCCCTGCCCAGTTATAATAGGTTATTGAAAAGAGGGGACGGCTGATTTCCAAGAGAACATCGGTGCACAGTGGCATCCGGGGCACACTCAGACTTCCAGGGAAGGTCAAAGTTGGGAAGGAAGCAGAACACTGGATTCTGGGAGGCTGGGAATGCCACGCCTTGCTGGTGCCTCTGAGGGGCGCCAGCACTGAAGGAGCTGCAGTCAGGCTGCATAGATTCAGGAAGAAGGAAAAGGAAGGTGGGGGTGTGGGGGCTCCTATGAGGCCTGTGGGGCAGAGAGAAGGCAGCACTGAACCTCAGACACAGATCTGGGGAGTTAAAGCATAATGTGACTGGGACAAGGCTGGTAACCAGAAGCTTAATTTTCTCCTCTTTCTCTTGTGCTCTTTTCCAGCAGAGGTGGTCTCAGATGCTCTCCGTGACTCACTAACCATCCAGCTTATGACTAACCATCCCCCTTGAGGCTGGGACCCCTTCCAACTGGCTCCATGAGCCTCACTACCTTTGTTTTTCATCTTTTGATTCCCACCCACTAGTCTGTAATGCTCGGGCCACTTTTGAGGGTTAACATACAAGCTTAAAAATAAAAATATTTGGGAATTAATACCTTTCCCCCCACCCCACCCCCCACATAGATTGTAAGCTCCTTTGAGATATGAACCCACCTTCTACAAGATGCCTTATATTATGTACTACACAAACAGGATAGTCAAATATTAACTGACTGACATCTATTTCCCTTAATTCTGATGGGAATGTTCACGGCTCTGTCCTCAGCGTCACTGGTGACAATATCAAACAGCACTAGATGTTCCAAACGTGTTTGTTTTTCTTTCCCAAGAGGACTACCTTACACTCCCCAGAGTAGTTCACCTGGTGGCTTACCAAACCACAGCCTTGTCCAATAAAGTCATCTGGCAAATGACGTCATAGATACTGAAGCTAATAACCTTTAGGACAAGCCAACATTTCTGGCTTGACTGCTGGCTTGAAGTATCTGCAGCCCTTGTTCATATTTTCTTAACTTCGTTCCACATTTAATTTTATTAAAAACATTGTATTGATTGGCAAACTAATGAGGTTTAATAAAATACTATATGTAAACACTTGACCCAGCTTAGACACTAACCAAGCTCTCCCATTGTGAGCTATTCTTGTTACCGAATCTTCAGGGAAATGATTTTATTCATCATTTTCTCATGTAGCCATTTACCACACCAGATGAGAAAGCAAGGACTAGTTGTTGAACTTGGCTTGATTTGATATTTTTTTGCTTGATGCATTTTTAATGTATTCCCCCCTCTTCTTTTCTCTGCATTTTCTACCTTCTAAAGTGGTCACAAATATTAGCACGGTAAGAACTATATGAAAAGAAACTACCTTCTCTGTGCATTATTCATGGCCTTCATTACTCAGAAAGGACTGGCCTAGTTTTCTATTTCCACAGGGACATTTTGCACAGCTCACATGCAGTGTGACTGTTAGCAGTCATGACAGGTAATACTTTATTCATCTAGATCCAGACATCCACACACCCTAAAACTTAATAAAAAGCTGAAGCCCCTCTTGGGAAATTGATTTACAAGAAATTTACTGTCTATTTGGGTATTATGCCTATTCTGTGATGGATCTCTCAGGACCCTCTGATGGGACCTAAGTCAGTAAAACATGCAGGGGACACTTTCCTGTATTGAACTTGCTTCTCCTCTACTCAAAGAGGTAGTGTGACCCTTTCCTACCTGGGAGCTCTAAATGATGACTGCTGATGACAGTGTTAGCCTGGTCCAACGGTTCTAAATTTTCATCTGTCTCCAAATCACCTGGAAAGTTTGAGAAGAGTCATAATCCAGGTCTCTCTACTTCTGCCCTCACCTTTACACACAGGTTTTAACGCACTAGGTCAGGGAGGTGGTCCCAGGAAGCAGTGCACCAGGTCACTCGTTGGCAGGCAGTGCCCAGAACAGTGTGAGGAGTGCTGGTAGATGCCGTTCACAGGTTTTTTCATTCAGTGAGCGTTTACTGAGTGTTCAGCGAAAACTATGCATTCCGTGTAGGAGACAAAAGATACAAAATACTGATGAGTAGAGGGTCTGCAAAACATGTTCACCTCCATTTTTTCCCCTCCGTGTCACATATATGAGAGGCAGTGATTGGTGTTTCCATTTTACAGAAGAAATAACGTAAGTCATTTCTCCCAGGTTCTATGGCTGCTAGGTGATAGACATAGATAATATCCAGGACTTTTGACCACTGGGGATAGAAGGAAGAAAACTTTAATGATAGGTACACTAACCCTCTGAAAGACAAGGGCATAAAGCTGTGCTTACACAAAGGTCCATTGCTATGTTTACCACAGGGAAAAATTGGAAACAATCTAAATAAGGATTTGGTTAAAAGAATCCAAGTATTGTGTATTCACACAATGGAATACTCTGCAGTCTTTCAAAAGGAAAAGGTAGATCTTTATTAATGGAAAAAATGTTTGTGATGCATTGTAAAGTTTTAAAAGAAACCATAGAACTCCATGTACAGAGTGATCAATTTTATGCATAAACTATGGATGTATTTAAAATTCTTTGAGGCCCACCCCAATGTTTACAGCAGCACTATCAACAATAGCCAAATTAGGGAAAGAGCCCAAATGTCCATCAACTGATGAACGGATGAAGAAGATGTGGTATGTGTAATGGAATATTATTCAGAAACCAAAAAAAATGAAATCTTGCCATTTGCAACAATGTGGATGGAATTAGAATGTATCATGCTAAGCAAAATAAGTCAAAGAAAGGCAAATACCATATGATTTCACTCAAGTGTGTAATTTAAGAAACAAAATAGATGAACTTAAGAGAAGGGAAGGAAAAGATAAAAACAGAGAGGGAGGCAAACCATAAGAGACTTAAATACAGAGGACAAACTGAGGGTTGCTGGAGGGGTGTTGGGTGGGGGGATGTGCCAAATGGGTGATGGGTACTAAGGAGGGCACATGTTGGGATGAGCACTGGGTGTTATGTGTAAGTGATGAAACACTAATGCTGAAAACTAATGAAACACTAATACTGAAACCAACACTACACTGTATGTTAACTAACTTGAATTTAAATAAGCAAATTAAAAAACTAAAATTCTTTGAGGCCATTTCCGTCTACACATTGAGAGAGAGAGAAAGTGAGAGAGAGAGCACTATGGAGAGAGAGAGTGAGCGAGAGCACTATGAAAGGTGCAGATTACTGCTATATTTTTTGGCACCCTGGTGAATAGTTGCCATTGTAAAAATACTAGTCAATAGAGCCTTCACTTGACCCTTTATGGAACAAGAGATAATTTCTCTAAGTTGTATGTAAATCTGAGACATATTTGGTATAGAAAGAACTGCATTAGGGGTTTTGGCCATTGGTTAGGGTCTCTTCTCCTTAGAATCACAGCTCTGTGGGAGCCTGGGTGGCTCAGTTAGTTAAGTGTCCGACTCTTGATTTTGGTTCGGGTCATGACCTCAAGGTTCTTGAGTTTGAGCCTCACATTGGTTTCCACACTGACCATGTGGAGCTGGTTGGGATTCTCTCTCTCTCTCTCTCTCTCTCTGCCCTTCTCCTATTCCTGCTCTCTCTGAATAAATACATAAATAAATAAATAAATAAATAAATAACAAACTTTAAAAAATCACTTTTTTTAACATTTAAAACAATTTTTAATGTTTATTTTATTATTTTTGAGAGAGAGAGAGAGAGAGAGAGTGAGCGGGGGTAGGGGGGGTGGCAGAGAGCAAGAGAGAGACACAGAATCTGAAGCAGACTCCAGGCTCTAAGCTGTCAAGCACAGAGCCCAATGTGGGACTCGAGCTCACAAACTGTGAGATCATGACCTGAGTTGAAATCGGACACTTAACCAACTGAGCCACCCAGGTGCCCCTCACAACTTTTTTCTTAACTATAATTATAATGCTATTCTATTTCATATGCTATAACAGAGTAACATTAATGTATGTACCCAAAACAGCAATAAAATGAAGGTATTAGTTTATAAGAGCCAAGCATCGTAAAAAAAAAACTTAAAAATTGTCATATACTTTGCAAAGGGAAATAAATGCATTTAGGAAGAAGATTGTCTTTTGAAGATGAATCTTTGACTCTTGAAAGGCAAGTACTGGCTGGAAGAAAGGAAAAAAACACACACACACATATGTGAAAAATAGTCAAAGAAGTTTTCCAATTCACAACTACAGAGTGCAGTAAGATGATACTTTATTGACGTTTCCTTGTATGCTTTTCCAGAATTGGGTAATGTGTATTATCATTATCATTCTACTTTTAGCCCATCATGGTATGCCTTTCCTGGGCAGGTCCTAGGGGGACAAAGATGACAAGATAATATCTCTGCCTTGGGGAGTCAAGAGTCTTACCCTTTATTTTTCAACCTGCAATAAATTCTGTTCCAGGTAAAACAAGCGTGGGCAGAACAAATGATGGGCAAAGGCTCTTAGGTGAAGAGTCTCATGTCTTTAGTGGCTGATTTATTATTTTTAACAAGATGAAATGATTTTTTGTGCTTGTGAATACTGAAGTTTGTTTTTTTTTTTGAAAACAAAAGATTACTTTTTTTTTTTTTTTTACTCTTCATGAAAACAAAGCCTAAAGGAAAATAACACTTAATTCTCATTAGAGTGTCTTATCACATTTCTAGGTCATGGGCCCCCCATCCACGCCCCCTGAAGAATCTGATGAAGATAAGGAACTGTCCTTGAACAAACCCATGAATTATTGCAGCTAGTTTTAGGAGCTCAAGAATGACCAAACCTATCCACGGACACCAGGAAATCAATTCTGTTCTAGAAGGCTGTTCTTTTCAAATGTAAATCTGATACTCTTCAGCTATTTTTAGAGCACCTATACTATGAAAAAGCACTATGTTAGATGTAGGGTTGTAATCTGCTTTAACAAGCCCATCAAGTGATTTGTCAGAAGTGTCAGCATGCTGAAGTTTGGTATCCACTAGCCTAAACCAAAATATGCCATACAGAGGCCCTGGCCCCTGGAGGTGAGTTTTTATCTATTTGGTCTGATGTGGGGAGCCAGTCATTGGTATTCCTAAAACATCTCCAGGAAATCCCCATATGCAACATAATTGAGACTTATTGGTTTAACGACTCCAATGTGCCTTCTGTTCCTGATAAACACCCATAGCCCCAAAAGGAAAAAAATCCATGGTCTACACCTGGTATGGCTCCCAGCATGCATGCACTGTGGCTCCAGGCTAGGAGCCTTAAAGGACTAGGCAGCCCTGTTTCCATCACAGGGCACTTTGGAAGCTGTGTCCCGATGCCCCACCTCCCCTGGACTAATTCACCCTTCAAGAGCAGGAGCTCCAAATCCCGCTTTCTAGTTAATTAATAAATATTAATTTCTCTTTTGGGTTTTTTTTTTAATGAAAAAGATAAAAGACAATTTCTGAATTGTCTGTATGAAACTCGAGGATAGGAACTCAATTCTGTGGGTGGAGGCTCTTACCTTCCAATTGCTGTCCCTAGCAACAAATAGATCAATTTTTGTTACTGATCAGCCTCTCTGCTAACAGCTTCTGTTAAGACATCTATTTCACAATGAATGGAGAAATCTTTGCTTTGAAGAGATCGTAGGCTTTTGATTTACATGACAGGCAACTTTTGCAAGTCACTGCCCTCTGGAATATCTGCAAGGGGTCACAAACATCAGATAAAAGTCACTGCCCTTCCTATTAGAGTGATCTTTATTAAATAATGGGATATATCTATTATTATAAAATAATAGCCACCATTTTATTGAGCAATTAGTATAGATAGCCACTGCATTGGGCATATTGCATACATTATTTAATATATTTTTCACAAGAATTACTCAGAGTTATTATTCCCATTTTGTAGATGTTGTTCAAGGTCAAACGTTCAGTATGCAAACCCAGACCTTTCTGATTCTAGAGTCTATGGACTTCTCCCCACGTTGCATGATCCTCTCTCTGATTGCAATGCACAGAGCCCTCACAGTCATATGCTTCCTAAATGACCCCGGGGAAAGACTCATATGACAGAACTCCAAACTCCTCTTGTAAGAGCACTCTTAAACTGTTTGAGAAATTACTTGCACCACTGCTCACCATCTCCCAGTTCTAGTTGCTGTGAAAGCTGCCTCCAGTTTAAGCTGGGGAAACATTCTTATTTGATAGATTTATCTTGGCATTTGTATGGAGAGCCTGTAGAATGGATGGACTCATACGGTCATCTAAGACTGCACTGAAGTCACATAGAATAAAATACCTCTCTAAGAATGATCTGCTTTCTTTGGTAAGTCGAAGAAAAGTTAAGCACATTGTTTAAGCAACGAACTATCCATTTAGGGCCCGACGGATGTGATATGTCTTTATATTAAAGAGAATAAACATACATTTGCCAAATCTTCACTTGGCTTGGTTACATGATCCCGACATGACAACAGCCTGTGGGAAGAGTTTCAGGTGAAACAGAATTTTGGCACGTGCTTGCTATTTAACAACACCATGGTTCTTGCAAGTAACACAGATCCTAACGACTTACTTGCCTTAGAACAAAATCGTCACATTGTGTTCGCAGGCAAAAGCAATAGGTGCAAAGTCTTTCTTTTACAGAATTTCACACTTATACCTCTATTCTCTGTGAAGTCTGAAGGACCACTTGTAAAGCCTCCAGAAGCCCTTCGGTCCCACCAGGTTAATTACTGGTTCACATGTGGGAGATGCACAAACAGTTCTGCATTTCCCTCCCCAAGGCTGCTTCACTCCTGGTATGTTGCAAATCTGATTTATGAATGATAATTTTTAACCTCCAGCTTTATCATTTTGGATTATACAAGTGCATTTCATCAGAAGGGAAAATAGAAAATAATAAAATGACCATCTCAGGGGAAAGGGAAGGCTTCAAGGGAAAATGGTATAAATGACTTTAGCCCACATTGCTTATTTCATCACAACCATGGTCTCTAAATGCTCATGCTTCATGCTGGCCTGGAAATGCCAAATGTTTAAGAAAGAGATGATGTTGTGCTTGCTAGGAATATTGCTTTCTTCATCCACATGTGAATATTGATTTATTATATCAACAAACATTTTCAGAAAATCAGAGTTTTTAATCCATGAAACATTTAATCCGTCAGGAACCAAAGTTCTTGGTACAAGTAAAAAGAGAAATGACTAAATTCAGCAGTTATTATATCAAATGCCACTGCCATTTTATTTAAATTTATTCATAGAAGACCAGATATTGAAATAACTTTTAATTCTCACAATATTTTTTGTTTTTTGAGAGAGAGAGAGAGCACGAGTAGGAGAGAAGGGCAGAGGGAGAGAGACAGAGTCTTGAGCAGGCTCCATGCTTCAGCATGGAGCCCGACTTGGGGTTTGATTCCACAACCCTGGGATCATGACCTGAGATGAAATCAAGAGTGGGATACTCAACTGGCTGAGCCCCTCCGAAGCCCTATCAGTATTTTTAACAGTAGTGAAGAGTGATATAATCTAAATAGTCATTATTCAAATTAATTATGGTATTTAATAAGTATTATTTGATAGAATATTCAAATATTTTTAAAAAACTCTTCCAATATTTTTTAATAATATGAGATATGTTCAGAAAATAAATCCATGAGGAAAAAATCAAGGTATAAGATTGTTCCCAAAAAGCAAAATTGTCCCCCCAAACAAAAATATGTAAATATGCAAAATATTAGAACGTAATAGAGAAGAGTATTAGGAGTATTTACCTATGAGAGCTAGGGTTGTGGGTAATGTTCATTTGCTTCACGTTTTCAATATTGTAGATATATTAAAATAAGCACATATCCATTTTTTTAATAAGAAGAAATATTATTTTGGTCTATCAGCAGGAGGAAAATTAAAATTCTGAGGAATCTCAGAAATCATCCAGTGAATAACTAAGAGTTAACTAACGCAAATGATAAATACCCCAGTCAGTCTCATTAAAGAAATTCATATGTATACCTCAATACCAAAAAGGCCATATATGAAAGACCCACAGCTAATATCATCCTCAATGGGGAAAAGCTCAAGGTTTCCCCCTAAGGTCAAGAACATGACAGGAATGTCCACTCTCACCACTATCGTTCAACATAGTGTTGAAAGACCTAGACTCAGCAATCAGACTACAAAAATAAATCAAAGACGAATCAGCAAGGAAGAAGTCAAACTTCCACTCTTTGCAGATGACATGATACTCTATGTGGAAAACCTTAAAGATTCCACCAAAACAAAAAACAAAACACAAAAAACAAAACTGCTAGAACTGATACATGAATTCAGCAAAGTCACAGGATATAAAATCAACGTACAGAAATCGGTTGCATTTCTATACACCAATAATGAAGCAGCAGAAAGAGAAATTAAGGAATCTATCCCATTTACAATTGCACCCCAAACCATAAAATACCTAGGAATAAACCTAACCAAAGAGATAAAAGATCTATATGCTGAAAACTGTAGAAAGCTTATGAAATACATTGAAGAAGACACAAAGAAATGGAAAAACATTCCATGCTCAGGGATTGGAAGAACAAATATCGTTAAGATGTCGATCCTATACAAAGCATTCTACACATTCAGGGCAATCTCTATCAAAATACCACCAGTATTCTTCACAGAGCTAGAATAAATAATTTTATTTTTCTAACATTTGTATGGAACCAGAAAAGACCCTGAAGAACCAAAGCAATCCTGAGAAAGAAGACCAAAGCTAGAGGCATCACAATTCCAGATTTCAAGCTGTACTACAAAGCTGTAATCATCAAGACAGTATGGTACTGGCACAAAAACAGACACATAGATCAATGGAATAGAAAAGAGAACCCAGAAATGGACCCACAAACGTACGGCCAATTAATCTTTGACAAAGCAGGAAAGAATATCCAACAGAAGTCTCTTTAGCAAATGGTGCTGGCAAAACTGGACAGCGACATGCAGAAGAATTCTTACACTGTACACAAAAATAAACTCAAAATGGATGAAAGACCCAAATATAAGACAAGAAACCATCAAAATCCTAGAGGAGAAAAGAGTCAACAACCTTTTTCACCTTGCCCACAGCAACTTCCTACTAGACATTCTACAGAGGCAAGGGAAACAAAAGCAAAAACGAACTATTGGGACCTTATCAAGATAAAAATATTCTGCACAGCAAAGGAAACAAGCAACAAAACTAAACAGCAACCTATGAAATAGGAGAAGATATTTGCAAATGAAATATCAGATAAAGGGTTAATATCCAAAATCTATAAAGAACTTATCAAACTCAATACCCAAAAAACAAATAATTGAGTGAAGAAATGGGCAAAAGACATGAATAGACAGTTTTCCAAAGAAGACATCCAGATGGCCAACAGACACATGAAAAGGTGCTCAACATCACGCATCATGAGGGAAATACAAATTAAAACCACAATGAGATACCTCATACCTGTCAGAATGGCTAAAATTAACAACTCAGGAAACAACAGATGTTGGTGAAGACGAGGAGAAAGGGGAACTCTTTTGTGCTGCTGGTGGGAATGCAAACTGGTGCAGCCACTCTGGAAGACAGTATGGAGCTTCCTCAAAAAATTAAAAGTAGAACTACCATACGACCCAGCAATTGCAGTACTAGGTATTTATCCAAAGGATACAAAAATGCTGATTTGAAGGGGTACATGCACTCTGATGTTTATAGAAGCACTATAAACAGTAGCCAAATTATGGAAAGAGCCCAAATGTCCATCAACTGACAAATGGATAGAAAAGAAGTGGTATATACATACAATGGAATATTACTCAGCAATCAAAAAGAATGAAATCTTGCCATTTGGAACAAAGTGGATGGAACTAGAATTACAATGTTAAGCAAAATAAGTCAGTCAGAGAAAGATAAATATCATACAATTTCACTCATATGTGGAATTTAAGAAACAAAACAGATGAACATAGGGGAAGGGAAGGAAAAATAAGGTAAAAACAAAGAGGGAGAAAAACCATAAGAGACTCTTTTTTTAACTTTAATGTTTATTTATTTCTGAGAGAGAGAGAGAGAGAGAGAGAGCAGAAGTGGGGGGTAAGGCAGAGAGAGAGGGAGACACAGAATCTGAAGCAAGCTCCAGACTCTGAGCTGTCAGCACAGAACCTGAAGCGGGGCTCGAACCCATGAATCATGAAATCATGACCTGAGTCAAAGTAGGATGCCTAACTGACTGAGCCACCTAGGTGTCCCAACAAACCATAAGAGACTCTTAAACACAGAGAACAAACTGAGGGCTGCTGGATGGGTGTTGGGTGAGGGGATGGGCTAAATGGGTAATGGGTATTAAGGAGGGCACTTGTTGGGATGAGCACTGGGTGTTATATGTAAGTGATAAATCACTAAATTCGACTCCTAAAACCATTATTACACTGTATGTTAACTAACTTGGATTTAAATGAAATAATAATAATAATAATAATAATAGTAATAATAATAAAGATATTCATGTTTAGATGTAAAACTTTTATGAAAGAGTGTCTATTTTATAGATACCACCGGTGCCTAACACCTTCGTTGGGAGTTTAGTCTTATAAGATACTGGTTTGTAAATATCCACTGTTTTCATGCTGGAAAGAGAATAGAAGTTGCCTGTCGCAAAGAATGTTGTCAATAAGTATTTGTTGGTTGAAGGAAGGAGTAGGAATGGTTACTCAGATTGTAATGAGTGAAGAGGTCACCATTTGACCACTTTCTTTTATCACTGCCATCTTGGATTCTTTCTTATTTAATCAACCATCAAGTATGTTTATGAACATTTATCCTATAAATATTCTAACCATAGTTTTCTCTAAGCCACCTCTAGAAGGACGAGCTTTACTATGCTTATAACAGCAATAGGAATTCAACTGATACTAAGACTACACGCGTCTTAATGAGGGTGTGACTTCCTTCTGACAATACAGAAAAGAAAACATCAGATCTTAAACGTGCATATAGTTGTCTCAAAGTCTTGAAACGGTAGAAACGCCTCCCAATAGCACAAACCCTCCTGGGTGTTCACTTGTAGTGGCTTGGCAACCAAGTCCATAGACAGCAGAGTAAACACGACTCATAGCCCTGATGCCAAGTGCCTTGTTGGCAAACATCTTGTAATTCTGGAAGACCCATGTGCAGAAGCTGGACCCTAGTTGGAATGCAAAGCAATGGATATCCCTAAATTGGAGAAAAGAGATTAGATCCACCCAACTGAGAAACTGCTTGTCACACAAAAGTTGTAGTTTTATACTCTCGGGGCTCTGTGGCTATTCATAACTCTCACGAACAGTTTAGGGTCTTTTTTTTCCAACAGATGCAAACAAATCAGCCAATGGCATTTTAAAAAAAAGAGTATATGAAAACATTTAAAATTTACAATTTAATTGGGGGTTTTGGTGGGTTTTTTTTTCATGCTTTGAGAGTATAAAGAACTTGAGGATGCTTTTAGGCAACACATAAACTGTAACAGTCAAAAATAAATTAAAAATCAGGACCAGATAAAATGAAAGTGTGGTGCAAATACACACCACTGCCTTCCCCCCCACCCCAACCCCGCACACACACAAATAGTTAGGAAACTATTTCAACATATAGTATAGTTCGACATAACTGGCTACAGGTGGGACACAAATTTGGCTTTGAGTTCTTGGAAAACATAGCCTAAGAGAAAAGTCAGTTGCATAGTATTTATTGCCCAAAAGAAGAAAATTCAGAGTTTCTCAGGCCAAGCAAAGACTGTATAGAACTCCGTTCTGAAAGAAATTACCCAGTGGACTGCATGTAGGGAACACTCAAAGACATAGCATATAATGACCTCAGTAATATCCCTGCAACAAATGTAGATCTTGATTTTATAAGGATACTTGTTGTTGTGTCTTCCCCCCAAAGTCAATTTCATGATAGTAGAAAGCAACTCAGGGAAACCAGTCTCCTGTGAATCTAAGTGATGCCCAAGGATGTTGCTTTCTTAGATTTTAGTTCAACCCCTGAATAAAACCTGCATAAAAAAATCAGAATTGATGACTTACTTCACCTTAGATCATTTCTGTGTCAGTAGATGCAGATATAAAGTTACATTAATTGAAGGAGGTTCCAGTCAAATACTTTAAGATCAACCAAATAGTGTTGATATTCTTTTATAAAATCAAGGGTTAAACCAGTCTATCTTGATGAGCTATTCTACTAAGTTAGAATGTTATTCAAACAACAATTTGGGGACTGCATTTGAACCAAATTGTTGAAAATATAGTTTTAAGAGTGTCAACTAATAACTCTTGACAATTGTATAGGATAAACCTATAACCAAATGGGACAAAATACTTCAAAAGTATCCAGTGAATGATAGCATTTGGACTAAAATTAAGTCTGCGTAAAGTTAGCTTCACCAGTGACAATGAAGCCTTGGGCAAATCAACCAGTGTCTCTGAGTTTACTTCTATTTGGAAAAATGGGAATAGTTAATCAAAGATCAAAGATCAAATGATATAAATAACTTGAAAGGGCATTGTGCATTGTAAAACACCAACAAAATGTCTAAGATTGTTGTTACATCTGTTAGCATTTTATTAAGGACCATTAGAAATTTGGACTAAAGGTTCTGATTATAACCCTAATAACTTCCTCTTAAAATTCTTTACCTATTCAGTTTAACGAGTATTTATTTGAGTACCTATCAAATGCTATTGGTGGGACAAAACGGAAACATGGCCCCTTAATACAAAGGGGGTTAGAACGCTATTCCATGGTGCTGAGTGTCCCTTGACAATAACTTCTCTTCTTGTTGACAGCTAGCACAGCTGAGAGCATCAGGGATTGCCTGGGAGGCCTCTCAAAGAAAAGACAGCATGGGGTGTTTCTGCTTCTCCTCCTTATCAAGCCCTCTGTGATCTTGTCATAGAGTTTTCATTAATAAGTAATTGACAACTGATAAAATGTTCAAAGAAGAACTTTTAAAAATTGCCCCAGGGTTGAAAGCTGTATGCCAGTTTCCATGTGAGATTAAATTTTATTGCCTGAGTTCAGATCTTAAAAGATAATGAAGTTTGATGAGTTCAGATGTTACATGCTATTCAAGAATGATCTTTTCAAGTGTTTTCCAAAAGCAGCCATGCACAGCATAGATCATGTTAGGCATCTCCTAGTCCTCTGCCGTCGCCAGCAGAGCATTGGCCCCTACAATCCTACTAATGCACAGGGCACTTCAAACCAGTTATTGCTTAACGCGTATTTAAAAAAATTTTTTTATGTTTGTTTATTTTTGAGAGGGAGAGACACAGTGTGAATGGGGGAGGGGCAGAGAGAGAGGGTGACACAGAATCCGAAGCAGGCTCCAGACTCTGCACTGTCAGCACAGAGCCTGATGCAGGGCTTGAACTTACAAACTGTGAGATCATGACCTGAGCCGAAGTCGGATGCTTAACCAACTGAGCCACCTAGCTGCCCTTAAATTGCTTAATGCTTATTAATGTGTTTCACAACCATCCCACAATTGTTAACGTCAAATATAGTAAGTAGGAGTGTGTCATGTCATAACTCCAAAATAATGTTTTTACATTCTTCTTTCTGCAACCAGCTCTCACCCAAACAGCACCGAGGGAACAAAACCTCTAAACTCACAATGCAAAAGCCAGATAATAATTATAGTGACTGTTTATGTAAAGTCCATTACAACATTATGACAAGCTATTGATAATTAAAAACGAAAAGTGATGTTCAGTAAGCTGCTTTGAAAATCCAATCAGTACAATTAAATATACAGGTCATAAATCAGTGCATATAATAAATACATATGTAAACAATTTTATTCCCCACTTAACATCTGTAGTAATTTTCTGGGCTTGTTCACAGTTGAATAAAAGGTAGAAAAAAGGAGCTGGCCAAACATCAACATCATAAGTAACATGCTATTTATGAGAATGTTTAACCTAGTTAAGATAATTTAAAACACAACACTAACAACATCATCTGATTGTATTTTCTTGTGTTTGATATGTCAATTATATATGTATAATTTTTAAAATTTCACCTGTTTTAGTTACTATTTATGTGAAGGTAACAAAGCAACACTTAAAAAAAATTTTAATGCTTATTTAATTATTTTTGAAAGAGAGAGAGAGACAGAGCATGAGCTGGGGAGGAGCAAAGAGAGGGAGACACAGAATCCAAAGCAGGCTCCAGGCTCTGAGTTGTCAACACAGAGCCTGACAGGGGGCTCAAACCCGCTAACCACAGGATCATGACCTGAGCCAAAGTTGGGTGCTTAACTGACTAAATCACCCAGGCACCCCACAAAGCAACATTTTTTGGAATGATTTCATAATTCAGACTTTTCACTCAGACAGGTCTTCCTCCAAGTTAATGGGACTGGTGAGCTGTTACTGTATGTGGATTTTCCCATTTATATGACAGTTGCTTGTCCTAAGCCAAAGGGAGGAATTGAGTTTACACGGGAAGTGAAATCATGCTAAATTCAATACACCTGTAGGATAGGTAAAGCTGGTCAGTGCACATTGCTTTCCTCCCTTTTCTCAAGAATATGCTTATTTATGAGAAAGTAAACACCAGTTAATGAATTTAATGTCTCAAAGAAAAGTATTTTTAACTACTCAAGCCGAAACATAAGAAGGTAAAGAAAAATATATACATTTGCAACACATTTGAGCAACAAAGGACTAATTGTCTTAATATAAAAGAAGATTTTAAAAGTCATCAAGGAGAAAAAGGAGAACAGCAGATGAACAAAGAACTTGATGAATGTAAAGAATATAATAAATAAATTGGGGTGCCTGGGTGGTTCAGTTAGTTAAGCATCTGATTTTGGCTCAGGTCATGATCTCATGGTCCGTGGGTTGGAGCCCCACATCGGGCTCTGTACTGACAGCTCAGAGCCTGGAGCCGACTCTGTGTCTCCCTCTCTCTCTGCCCCTCCCCAACTCACCCTCTGTCTCTTTCTCTCCCTCAAAAATAAACATTAAAAAATTTAAAGAATAAAATAAACAAATGAATAAATAAATGAATACATCGTGGGTAACAAGAGCCGGGTGTCTTGCTGTCAGAAAGGGAGTTATGAATACAGAAAAACAGAAGGCTAGAATGAATCCTTGAAATTTATGGGATTGGATTGGAGTATCAGTACAATCCAATATATTTCAATCGGTAAAAACTTGTGATTTTTACAATATCTTCAGATGGACAGATACAAGAATAGGGTGTGTGTGTGTGTGTGTGTGTGTACGTGTGTGATTGTGTGTACATGTATATACACACATTTACTTTTTAGCTCAATGTGCTGAAAGAGCCCAGAGAGGGAATGACTTCTCAGTACCAATGGGCCCTTCTAGCACACATCTTGTTTTCACATACCATTCTAAAATAAAAGGACCTGGGACTCCTTGGACAAATGGCTAGCAGGATGATAGCAGGAAAAGTATAGAATGAAGTACTTCTATAGATGAGCCTGGAATATCTTGTGGTGCCAGAAAGCAAGTGCTCAATAAATGTGGCGGTCATATAAACAAAGGTATAGGAGTCAACCTAAAACATTGACTAAATCTGGAGTAGTCTGAGCAACAAAAAAAATAATGATGTCTTAGCTCTGGTAGCTATAACAAAATACCACAGATTGAGTGGCTTAAACAATAGAAAATTATTTCTCACAGTTCTGAAGTCCAAGATCAAGGTGCTGCTGGCAAGAGAGTTTTCATTCAGAGGCCTCTCTTGGCTTATAGGTGGTTGCCATCCCACTGTGGTCACCTGACCTCTTTGTGCATGTGTGGAGACAGAGCAAGAGTAAGCTTTCTGGCGTCTCTTCTTCTAGGGGCAATCCCCTTCTGAGGGCCCCACCCTCATGACCTCTTCTAAACCTAGTTACTTCCCAAAGGCTCTTATCTCTCAAGACCATCAGATTGGGGATTAGGGCTTTAAAGTATGAATTTTGGAGAGACCACAAACATTCAGTCCATAATGGATAATGAATTATAACCCACAGAGTAAAATAAGAATCCACAAGTCCATGGACATGTAAATAATTGAATAACTGAACAAGTGGGAGAGAAATAAAAGCTCTTTGGTAGAGCAGAATTCCAACTAAAGACTTAAAAAATAATGGAAGTAAACAATCACCACTTAGCAAATATCAGAGTAATAGTTGTTTTAGTCAAGAATCTCCAATGGATACTAAACTTAGTGAGTCAAAGTATAATGAGAAACAGGGTAAGTGCACAATATTAAAGTATCACCCCACAAGATTCTTATTAATTCTGAAGAGGAAAATGGCAACTTTATAGTGGAGAAAGCTGGCAGATCCGACTTGAACCAAGTGATTAAAGTTAACATCAATAGTAATAGGACAGATTGCCATCACATGTTTTCTACTATTATATATTGAGAAGTATACACTATTGCTTTTGTGGTATTCTTACAAAAACACAGACTTGAATTCAATCAGAGGAAACCTTAGACAAACCTAAAATGAGAGACCCTAAAAGTCTGAAGTTCATGAAAGGCAAAAACTGAAGAACAATACCAAATTAAGCAGAGGTGACAAGCTCATGCAATCTGTGATCCTAGATCCATCTTGAGTTAAGGGTAGTGTCATATATGATACTTCTGGGTCTCACATAACAAAAAGCATAGAAGCAAGCACTAAGTACAGTGGTTTTTAGAAATACGCGGGGTGCCTGGGTGGCGCAGTCGGTTAAGCGTCCGACTTCAGCCAGGTCACGATCTCGCGGTCTGTGAGTTCGAGCCCCGCGTCAGGTTCTGGGCTGATGGCTCGGAGCCTGGAGCCTGTTTCCGATTCTGTGTCTCCCTCTCTCTCTGCCCCTCCCCTGTTCATGCTCTGTCTCTCTCTGTCCCAAAAATAAATAAAAAACGTTGAAAAAAAAATTAAAAAAAAAAAAAAAAAGAAAATACTTACCGATTGTTGGGGTGCCTGGGTGGCTCAGTCGGTTAAGCGTCCGACTTCAGCTCAGGTCATGATCTCTCGGTTTGTGAGTTCAAACCCGGCGTCGGGTTCTGTGCTGACACCTCAGAGCCTGGAGCCTGCTTTGGATTCTGTGTCTCGCTCTCTCTCTGCCCCTCCCCTGCTCATGCTCTGTCTCTCTCTGTCTCAAAAATAAATTAAAAAAAAAAAAAAAAACATTAAAAAAAAGAGTGCATTAAAAAAAAGAAAAGAAAATACTTACTGACTGTTTACGAAAGAATCTAGATGACTAGAGTCCTTTGACTTAATTAGCTCCCCCTTCTCTGAGTAGAAGCATGTGCTCTGAACCATCCATAGAGGATAGGCGTGCATTTAGGCTTGTCAGAGGAGCTCTGTCCTTCACCAGAGAATTTATAGTACATAGGCTAAAAAAAATTGAACAGTTGCCTTGAAACTGCTAGACTCTGCCAACTAAAGATATTTTATGATCTCAGAGGTGACTCTGACTCATTTTTTCTTGGCTCTGGAGAACTAGAGAGCCAGGGCCCCTTGATCATGTTGTCCTTAGTCCACATCTTAGAATGTCTACTGTTCTGTGAAAGGAAGGTGCATGCAAAATGACCTCCAAAACCTGAAGGAGCCATAAGACTGAAGAAAAAGGCCCTCAAGTCCAGCTTGACAAGAAATAGTTTATTAAAAGGACTTATGGACAGAAGCATGTCTTAGGTGGCTACAAGATTAATAGATCTCCATAATCCCACCTCCTGTAAGGCCTGCTTTTATAACTGTGAGACTGCCTGGGAGGAAATATTTGAGAATCATAGTCATATCTCCAAAATAGATCAAAAATATTGTGCCCCCAGGGTGTACTTAAGGGTGTAATTAAACAAAAATCAATAATGGGGGTGGGGGACTGTGTTCAAGAAGGTTGCAGGTCACAAAGTGGTCATCATGGCATGTTTGTCCAAGATGGCATTCTTCTGGTTCACGTATCTATCCTAAGGGTGGATACCTTTCCTATTTATTCTTTTGGGCAATGTCATTGGAAAGATACAAAATTAAAATTCCCACTGTATTTTGCCTGAGTGCTCTAAAAAATCCACCTGTGCACTTTCAGTTTCCAAGAATGGTAGGCTAGCTATTGAGGTCATCTCTTTTGATGAAAAAAATTAAAACTACTGGGCAAAAGTCACTTAGAAGCAGTGATGACCTAACATGGCAGTAAAGAATTGTGAGGCCAAAATTAAAAAATAAAATGGGAACCTCAAGGAGTAAGCTACAACAGAAACTGCTTTTTTTTCTGGGGCATTTGACAATTCTTTTTTTTTTTTTTTTTTTATGAGAGAGAGAGAGAGAGAGCAGCATGAGTTGGGGAGAGGGGCAGAAGGAGGGAAGGAGAGAGAATCTTAAGCATGTTCCATGCTCAGTGTGGAGCATCCTGCTGAGCATAGAGCCTGATGCACAGCTCCATCCATGACTCTGGGATCATGACCTGAGCCGAAATCAAGAATCTGACATTCAACTGACTGAGCCACCCAGGAGTGAGGAATTTGACAATTCCAGTCAATTGTAACTTTTGTTTTGGTAGCCTCAGACATAAATCAAAGCTCAGGACATATAAAAGTTCAGCACTGAAGAGGAGAGCTAAAAATAATAGACACATGAGAAAAACTTGTGACTTTAAGGAGCTAGATCTTTAGAGTAAGATGAATAAGAAGTTAACCAACTTTCACAAAGATTTACATCCAAATTTTAATTCACCTGGGAGGTACAGGGAACATCAGCCCGTGAATTTGATTTAAGGTGGTCCTTGACTCATTTTGCCCCCATGTACCTTGAAACTATGCAAATCTCTGGAGGAGGATACCTTCATCATATTCTCACATTATTCCTGAAAGTATTTTCATGAACAATGATCAGTACAGAAACAAAGATGACTGGGTAACAAAAAAAAAGTCACCCTAAGAAAGAAACAGTAAGAACAAAAATAGACTTACAAAGATTTCAAATACTAAAATCAGCAGATTCTGGGGCACCTGGGTGACTCAGTCGGATAAGCATCTGACTGTCGATTTGGGTTCAGGTCATGATCTTGTGGTTCATGAAACTGAGCCCCACATTGGGCTTCATGACAGCACGGATCCTGCTTGGGATTATCTCTCTCCCTCTCTCTCTGTCCCTCCCCCACTCACAGATGCTCTCTCTCTCTATCCCAAAATAAATAAATACACTTTAAAAAATAAATACAGAAAAATAAAATCACCAGATACAGGCTGCAATCTGACCACATTTAATATGTTTAAGGAAACAAAAGAAGACTTGAAAATAAGTACAGAAAAGAAGAAACCATACCAAAAAAAGGATAAAATAACTGAAATTGAGAATTCATTGAACAGATTTAGCTGAAGAAAGAATTATTGAACCAGGGAACAGGTCAGCAGATATTCTCCAGAATGCAATGTGGAAAGGCAGCAAGAACAAGAGATAAGAGAATAAAGTTTGAAGGCCTAACATACCTTTGACTTTAATCCCAGAAGGAGAGGAGAGAGAATATGAGGTACAGAATATGAGACATGAGCACATAAAAATGACTATGAATTTTTTTATTATTATTTTATTATTTTTTTGGCTATGAATTTTTTTTAACGTTTATTTATTTTTGAGACAGAGAGAGACAGAGCATGAACGGGGGAGGGGCAGAGAGAGAGGGAGACACAGAATTGGAAGCAGGCTCCAGGCTCTGAGCCATCAGCCCAGAGCCCGACGCAGGGCTCGAACTCACGGACCGTGAGATCGTGACCTGAGCTGAAGTCAGACGCTTAACCAACTGAGCCACCCAGGCGCCCCTTGGCTATGAATTTTTAAAAATTTATACTATTAACCCACAGATTCAAGAAGCCTAACAAATTCAAGAAAGATGTATAGAAATCCACAGCTAGATACAGCACACTAAAATTACAGAAAACCTAAGTCGAAGAGAAGAATCTTAAAAACAACTAAACAAAAACACACTTTCTGTCAGAAATGCCTCAGTGGAAACTTACGTAAGTTAGTTCTCAGAGCTTTAGCCCAGATATTTTATTTTACAAAAACAAAAACACAAAAACAAAAACAAAACAAAAGCAAAAACAAAAAGGAAGACAAACAAAAACAAAAAGCAAAAACCAACTTACCATCTCTTAAATTAACACACTTCTGATTTCCTTTAACAATTATAAGAAATTGATATTCAGTGCCAATTAATATGAAGACACACTAAAATTTCTCAGCAAAGAAAGAATTTTGCTTTTAATTTCTGTTAAATTTCCAGAGAAGTTGGATTTCGAAGGTATGCACCATTGAATAGAACAAATCAAAAGAAAGAAAATACAGAAACATAAAATACAAATTTGGCTTGACTCTTTGGATTTGGGTGGAGAACATGATGAATTTTCTGGAGATTTTTTGTCAAATTTTTCAGACTATGTTTTTTTACTACTCACCAGGTTTAGTGTCTGAGAGATTCTGAAAATCCCTTTAATATTTTAAAAGCTATAGGATGACTGTCTCATTTATAAGAACAAAGAAGTCTCACAGGTGAAGAGAGGTGGCCCAAGGAAGTAGGAATAGCATTAGCAGGATCCAAAAGATGTGGATTCCAGTCTCTGTTTAGACTCAAATAGTTGTGTGATTTGGACAAGCCACTCTACTTCAGGGGCCACAGTTATTTTTGTCTACCATGCTATGTTCTGGGTTTCTCTACATTTACCTCAGAGAAAATCTAGATTAAAATAATGGTGTCTTGTTCTCTGGTTCTAATCTTTACCCATTAGTGCAGGACATTAAGTCCCCATACTACTTCCAGATGTCACCCAGACCGGACTCATGTGCTCCTGAACCTAGTGATCTTTTTTAAAAAGTTTGTTTGTTTATTTTGAGGAAGAGAGGGAGAGACGATGGGCATGCATGAGTTGGAGAAGGGCAGAGAAAGGGGGAGAGAGAATCCCAAGCAGGCTCTGTACTGACAGTGCAGTGTCACATGTGGGATTCGATCACATGAACAGTGGCATCATGACCTGAGCCCAAACCAAGAGTTGGATGCTTAATTGACTGAGCCATCCAGATGCCCCTGAACTTAGTGATTTTAATTTCCTATTATTTCTTTCTTCTTTCTCCCTATTTTAGACTCTCTTTAATATGTAGCTGCAGCTTCCAAAATGGAACTTAAATATCTTCTCTTGACACCAAGGCCCATT
This sequence comes from Neofelis nebulosa, assembly GCF_028018385.1. Classification (NCBI taxonomy): domain Eukaryota; kingdom Metazoa; phylum Chordata; class Mammalia; order Carnivora; family Felidae; genus Neofelis; species Neofelis nebulosa. Next base: position 122,416,768 of record NC_080787.1, read on the forward strand.
GGACACTGTGTGATATCTCTGGAGAACCCAGGGAACCAATGTGGGTGGAGCTCCCACTTTTGGGTTACCCTCTGTCACCTGGTGCAACGTGGTCTTGAGCTCCTTCTGCTCCTAGAGATATCAGTAATATTATTCTTTGGCATTTTATTTCCTGTAGTCTCCAAACTCCCAGGAAAGCTGTTTCAAGTCTGGCTGGGTAAGGAGAGAGGAAGGTGAAGACAGAGGAAGAGATTATAAACATATAGTCATGAAGCAACATGAAGCAACATGAGCCGGACATTCAAAGTCTACCTTCTGGGGCGCCTGGGTGGCGCAGTCGGTTAAGCGTCCGACTTCAGCCAGGTCACGATCTCGCGGTCTGTGAGTTCGAGCCCCGCGTCAGGCTCTGGGCTGATGGCTCGGAGCCTGGAGCCTGTTTCCGATTCTGTGTCTCCCTCTCTCTCTGCCCCTCCCCCGTTCATGCTCTGTCTCTCTCTGTCCCAAAAGTAAATTAAAAAAAAAAAGTTGAAAAAAAAAAAAAAAAACAAAACAAAGTCTACCTTCTTTCGTGGCCACGCTCTCTGCTTAGGCTTCCGGTTTGCCTCAAAGGGTTGAGAGTCATTACCCAGAGATATGACTAAGTAACTTATCCAGGAATTATCCAGTGTAAACTTTTCCAAAAACTTGAAGTGTTCCAGCAGCAGCCCTATCTTTACTGCATTGGACTTAAAGAGTCTGGACAATGTGCCTTGAAATCACTCCATTAGAGATTTAGTTCTTTGGATTCTGTGTATTTTCCAGCCCTCCATAAAAGTGCTAGAAATCCTGATCTTCATCTGAACAGAGCCTTATCTGTGAGCTGGCTGAGGAAAAGTTAATGCAAGAAATTAATCACAGTTTAGAGCCTCAAAAGGAGAAAAAAGTAGAGACTAAGAGATATGTCATTTTTTGGTTCCTCTCATCATGCAACTTATTTATCTTTTCTTTGTTACTGCAAAAATATTCATTGAGGGAAATTAAGGGTTGAATTATATTCCCCCAAAAGTTTTGTTAAAGTCCCAATCTCTAGTGCCTCAGAATGTGGCCCTATTTGAAAATAGTGTCACTGCAGTTGCCATTAGTGAGGATGAGGTTATCCTAGAGTAGGATGGGCACTTAACGCAATATGACCTGTGCTCTTATAAAAAGACAGACATGGGGGCGCCTGGGTGGCGCAGTCGGTGAAGCGTCCGACTTCAGCCAGGTCACGATCTCGCGGTCCGTGAGTTCGAGCCCCGCGTCAGGCTCCGGGCTGATGGCTCGGAGCCTGGAGCCTGTTTCCGATTCTGTGTCTCCCTCTCTCTCTGCCCTTCCCCCGTTCATGCTCTGTCTCTCTCTGTCCCAAAAATAAATTAAAAATGTTAAAAAAAAAAAAAAAAAAGACAGACATGTGAAAACACAGTGACACAGGGAGAATTCCACGGGAAGATTAGAGTGATGCATCTACAAAACAAGAATGGCAAAGATTGCTGAGAAATCACCAGAAGCTAGGAAGAGGCAAGGAAGACCTGGATTTCACACTTCTAGTTTCTGGAATGATGAGACAGTAGATTTATGCTGTCTTAGGTCATCCAGTTTGTGGTATTTTGCCTTAAGAAACTAGTACAAAGGCCCATGTGTCAAATCTCATCCTACTGGCTTTGGATCATAATCAAATAAGATGTGATCCCATTCTCAGGAAAATACCAGACAGGATTTAAAAAAGAGAGAGAGAAAGAGATTGGTTAAGAGGTTTGTATTGTTAGGAAAAGGGCTTTAACAACACTGTATATGTATATGTATATGTATATGTATATGTATATCTATATTTATATCTATATCTATATCTATTATCTATCTATCTATCTATATATCTATAGAGAGAGATATGCATGTATTGTACACACACTCTACAATAAATAAAAGAGTTGGCCCGGAAAAAGTGGAGACCCGATCGGATGACACAGGTAAGATAGCCTCTGTCTTCTTCCTTTGGAAGTCCTGAGATGACAACTTTGGAGACTGAAAACATGGTTTGTGTTTATGGGCAGAGGGAAGCAGGGATCACCAGATGTTGGCATATTTTCCAAGAACAGTATGCATCAAAGTCAATTCATTACTTTTGACTGGGAAGTCAGACTGGTAGATGACAAAAGGTAGCAGACAAAGCATAGCAAGAATTAGACACACTTGGCAGTTTTCCTTATGATGTCCTTATGAACAAGATGAAGTGGTTAAGTTGGGGATTTAGGACAGCTATACCTATGGATTGGTGATTAATTAATGGAGCTATGCCAGCCTGAGTTGAGGTTTCCAGTGGAATGCCAAGAAGCTCTTATGTAAGTGCTGCCATTTTCCACATTTTTATCAGTGACCTGGAAGATTCAAGCATTGCCATTTTTTTCTTTGATGGGCCAGATGACTCCATCTATATCTAGAGGTATGCATGTGGTTCTGGATGGAGCCACTTACTTAAGAAGGGCACAGGGAAGCCAGAAAATGTTTTGAAGAGTGACTAGGTTAGTAACCTGGAAAACAGTAGTAGTTATGTAACACACACACACACACACACACACACACACACACACACCCCAAGTGAGGTATTTGGGGATATTGAGGCTAAACAATGGAGGACCCAAGAAAGACATGGCAGTCAAGAGATAGTTTTACTTGGTTTGAAGTGTTGTAATCAATGGATCAAACAGTAGGAAGGCGACCTCCACTTGGCATAAAAGGAGCTTTCAGGATGTTAGAGTAAAATAAAAAATGCTGACAACAACATTTGAAAGAAAGCAAATCTCTATGGATTAATCTATAAATTTAGTAAAAACTCCAGGAGGGTTCTTTTTTAGGAATCTAATTACTTGGTCTAAATATGTAGAAGAATAGAGGCCTATAAGTAGCTAAATAATTTTTTTTTAATTTATTTATTTTTGAGAGAGAAAGAGACAGAGTCCAAGTGGGGGAGAGGCAGAGAAAGAGAAACAGAATCTGAAGCAGGCTCCAGGCTCTGAGATGTCAGCACAGAGCCTGACATAGGGCTCAAACCCACGAGCTGTGAGATCATGATCTGAGCCTAAGTCAGATGCTCAACCGACTGAGCCACCCAGACACAGCAGTAGCTAAATCACCTTTGAAAAAGAAGAGCAAAAATGTTACTCTTGCCCAAAGAATGGTAAGGTATACCACACAGCCATGATAATAAAACAGGGGGGAGCCGGTGCGGCCACAGGGAAACAAGCCAATGGAAAAGAAGAACTCGGTGACAGACTTACGCCATTAGGGCAACCTAGCGCACGTTGGAGGTACAACTCAGTGGTGAACAAATGGATTGTTCAGTGGGTGCTGTTGAGGAAACTGGTGGACTATGCGGGGAAAAATATAGATGGAAGAATTAGTGTAAAAGTGGATGTAGAACTAGATGTGAAGGAAACTCTAAAGCAAACAGAAAAAAATATAGAGATACATTTTGTGATTTTGGAGTAGGAAGGACTTAAATGAAATTGCCAAAACACAAAGCCCTAAGGGGGAAATATTCAACTGTCTATTTCAAACTGAAAGATTTTTCAGTGATAACCTATGCAAAGTTATCAGAGTAAACAGTGATAGATTGGAAATAGCTATTTGCAACATGAACACCATGAGAAGTGAATACCTAGCTATGCAAAACACCACAAGTAAATATCTAGGATGCATAGACCAATTCACAAGGGAAAGATAAGAAGCCTAGTTACGGGGCACCTGGCTGGCTCAGTCGGTCGAGCATCCAACTCTTGACTTCAGCTCAGGTCACGATCTCACAGTTTGTGAGATCAAGCCCTGCATCAGGTTCTGCACTGACAACACAGAGCCTGCTTGGGATTCTCTCCCTCTCTCTCGCCCTCCCCTGCATTCTCTCTCTCTCTCTCTCAAAAGAAATAAATAAAACTCTGAAAAAAAAGAAGCCTAATTAGAAAAGGTCCTATCAAGATAGACTTGTGAGACCTTGGTTTCCTCATTTGCTCATTCAGTGAATACTTATTGAGTGGCTATCACATATCAGCACTGTTCCAGGCACTGGGGATAGAGCAGACAACGCTTCCTGCCCTTATGGCATTTAAATACTCCACAATATTCTCTTCCGTTAATAGGAAAAAGACATTAGTTTCTACTAAATGAAATTTCCTTTTAAATGTCAATGGTATCAGTTTGAATTGTGAGGAATTTTTAGGGTGCATTTCTTTTAAATTCATACTTCTGCATGATGATAAATAACTTCCAAGGACACACAGGTTTGACAGGCACAGAAAGCTGACGCTTCACCCGTGTTTGGAGTGTAAAGCCTAGTGTTTGGGTGGACCCAGAATGCCTAAGACTGAATCATGGCTGTTCCCTATCACCTATGCATAGTATTTGGCAACTTCTCTGAGCTTCAGTGTCTTTATCATAAAATAGAACTAATGGTCAGACTCGCTGTGAAATTGGTAAAGGATTAAATGATATAATATAAAACAGGACAGCATCTGACACATGATAAAAACTTAATGTTGGCTCTTTTTACTTCTATGTCTTGATTAGGACCTTACGCTTCCAAAAATTGTTATTTTCCTGCACACCGTATTTCAAAATGAGTACGGTAACATCTTCGGGTTATGAATCAGGTAATTCGTTTTCCTCTTAAGTAATGACCAGAAAAGCAAATCATATGCTTTCCCTGCCTCTGTACCCTGGTGGTGTCTGAGGCGTGTCCCATGGGTTAAACATTAATCCTCCTGTGTGACACCTGAACTCAGCATTGCAGGACTGGAGGGGAAGTGAGAGACCAACTCACCAGGCCCAGCCCTGTCCCACACAGGAGGATTCAAAGGCCTGGAGGAGGCAAGTGCCCTGCCCCGAGTTGCCACAGCTAGAACCGTGGTGCCACTTGTGTGGTTATGATTAATTGGTTGTGATTAAAAAAGATTATCATGATTAGGAAATCAAGGTTGTGGTCAGGAAAGAGTCCAGTCATTCAGCTGACTTTGTAAAATGGGATGAACCGGTGACATGAATAATCTCACCTAATTAGAGACCTGGACTCCAAAGACTCGTGGTGATTCCAGGTATGAAGAATTCGCAAGACATCCCGGTTTGCCTGTCATGCTTTGGTGCAGCGGGTGGAGCCAGTCTTCCTCATTAGAATAAGGTAAACAGATTCGACCCAGTTATAAATGGGGGGAAAAAATGTGTGTCCTCTGTCACTGAGGGTTGTAGAGAGCGGTGCCTGGCTGGAGAACTCAGTGCAGCGGAGAAAAGGGGCAGAGCATGAGTTCCAAGTCAAAATCCATTGGGATCATCGGAGTGCCTTTCTCAAAGGGCCAGGTGAGTAAAACACTCGGCTTTGAATAACTGGAATTTATCACAGAGTTTCAGACTTTAGAATTAGGAAAGTGTTCACATCTGGTTAGTTCAGTTCCCTGGTGCAACTGCGCCTGAAATATATATTTTAAAGTCTTCTTACCCTTTTGCAACATTGTAGAATGATGATCACCATGTCACCTGTCCTGGTGGTTCCTAATCTCAGCCACAGCCAGTTCTATTTGAACCTACTAAGTTTTTCTTCTTATTGTTTAAGAGAACATATTTTTTATTTGAATGGAAATGGACTATTTTTGTATTATAGCTATTCACTGAGATTTCCATGTTCTTGTGGTTTTGGGTTTTACAGTGCATACATAGAGGGCAAGAGGATTTTAAGAAAACACATTGGTTTAGGGATGTATTAATGCCTAGAGCCATTTCATAGATTGGCAGCAATTTTCAGACTTCTTGTAATTTGCATAACCTAAATGTTATTGCTTTATGCAACTTTATGACTGATTCACATCATTTGAGGGCTTTAATGCTTCTGTGAAAGTGTTAGTTCATGGGCTGGGCAGAACCCTTTGTGTAGCCCTTTTTGAGGGAGGAAAAAAGAAAGAAAAGAAAATCCAACTGGAAGTTGGCAGTATTGAAAGGACCGATGCATTTATGAAATTCCCTGATTGCCAACACATGCCAGGAACATTTCATTACATGGTCTTTTCTTCTGCCTGGGCACACTCATTCTGGCAGATAGAATGTGATTATGGACACCTTAGGCTCCAGGATGCGTCTGTGCTTAAAGGGGGAAATAAAGAACAAAAACAAAGGCAACCTGACAAAGCGAATTGAAACTCCTAGGGGTGAAACTTTGTCACTGTTGTTATTTCAAACGAGGTCTTCTTTGTCTCTTTGCCCATGTAGGCCGTACTTCGCTCCTCTTAGTTTTGAACCTGCGCTTGGCACTCTGGCATTTTATTGCAAAACAGATTGGGGGAGGTCAGAGGGTAGAGACCCAAACTGCATTTGGACTGTCAGTAAATACGGCAGCACTTCCCTCCTAGTCCTTTAAAGCCCTCTCCCGAATCATGGGGACATTTGGCTGACGGAGAAATGTTTCTTCTAGTGCTGGGGTTAATTGCAAAACCCACAATGTACTCACCTATTCTTGGGACAGGTTTTAGCAAAGACAGAATTAAAATAGCTGACCAAAAGGAAGGAAAGGAGGCAGGAAAACAAAAAATTTCAGAAGGAAGGAAGGGAGGCCGAAGGGAGGGAGCGAGGGAGGGAGGTAACAGCCTGAGCATACTCTGGCCCCTGGACCTCGGCAGAGGACCTTATGCTGATAGGGATAGCCCTTCAAAGGGATAGTATTTTGAAATACAGCCTGATGCATTTTCCATTCTTGGTATTTCTTTTTTTTTGTTTTTCCCTACAGCTCTTCCCCTATTAATGGCCCCATGAGAATGAAGCTTACTGTCTCGTGGTAGTAAGGACGCAGAGATATTTTTGCACTAAGCCATAGCATAGAGGGAAATGGTGGCCAGCATATTAGCATCTCTCCTCACCTAAAGGAGGTAGAAGGCTGACAAACAGGCAAAGGAGAGGATTAGAGGATTAGGATGAGGAGAAGGTTGAGTCTGAGAAAAGCCTCCGTCCCCTGCCTCACTCCCTCGCAAGGCAGTGAGGGGTGGGGGAGAGGCGATGGCAAAAAATGAGGTATTATATTTATTTTATAGTTAACTGAGGATCAGAGAGGTTTAGTAATTTGCTAAGTTGCTAGCCTTGGCTGTGTGGTTCCAGACAGGATTGTATGATTCAAAGCCTATGCACCTGACTTGTGTCGATGCCTGTAGAGCCTGTGAAGATGACTTCACACTTGTGGGCATTTAGGGATCTGGACCCAGCTTCAGAGTCAGTAGAGTTAACAAAATGATTTCCAAACTGGGCGGATAAACCAAGCAACGAGGAGATACCAATCATGAGAAGCATTTTGAATCAAACAAATAATGATGGAAAGAGTCACTCTGGGAAATGTAACCACTGTGTTAGAGCAGATATAGTGTCAACCAAGGCGTCTGTAAGACTTGTTCTAAAGCTTGAAAGGAAAGGGGAAAAGACCAGGGAGTTTTCTCAAGGTGACAATCTGTGAGCACCTAGTAAGTGTCAGCCCTAACTACAACACACAGCGCCGCAAGTGGAAAGAACATTGGACTGAACTCTAATAAGGAGGAAAGACAAGGCAAGCAAGTACAAAACCAGAGGCAAAACTTGAGCCAAGCAGCACTCTATTGAGGTTTAAAGAAAGGGAAATTATATCTGCTTGATGAAGGTTGTGTGTGGGGGGGGGGGGCGGGGGGGGGAGGGTAGTCATTCAAGGAGGGAATGGAGAAAAGGAGCAACATGTGTCAGGAACAGGAATTTGACATTGAGGATTTGCTTAGCAGCCAGGGTGAGTCATCCGGAATTAGGTAGAAATATTTGCTTCGTTTGGTGCCATAGCCCCAATACCAGGGATATAGACACATGAGCCTTTTGGCACATCTCATGGGACAATGCAAAATAACGTTCTGTGTCTAAAAGCCTTGTTGGAAATTAGAATCAGAGAGGTGCATAAGAAAATTGTTTCTTAAGACTTCTATTCTGCCAGGAGTCTAGAGAGGATTTATTGCAAGAAGGAAGTGTGTTCGATTTTCTGATGTAAAAACAACAAGAGGAGAATTCTTGTCCATGGTGCCTAACCAGGTCAAAACCTGAAATACCGGGCTGGTCTTTGTGGATTCAGCTCCCAAGTGATGACGTTCTGCTGCCTGCTTTCTCCCCAGGAGCTTGCTAACTCACTGCCATGAGGACATGCACGTAGGGCTCTCCTGCCTTGCTTTTTTTTTTTCCCTTATGCTTTTACCCAAGTTTTCCCCTGGGTTTGCAGTATTTTTCCATCCCACCATCCATTTTCCTGAAAACCTACTTGTGTTGCAAGACTCTGCTGAAATGTCACCTACTGCATGTAGCCTTACCTGACACATGCTCTGTCCCCAGCTGAGCTAGGAGCAGCCTGTTTTTGTCGTTAAAGCATCTTGTATCTGCATTGAAGTAACTCTCCTAGTACCGTAATTGGGGTTCAATATATGAATTCCATATTAGCTTATGAGTTACCCCAAGAAAGAAGCCCTCTCTTTTTCATGATTTTCTATCAGAGTGCTTTCGCACAAAATACGTGCTCACCTTGTTGATAACATGGTGTCTGTCATGGGGAGAGGCGATGCAGGTTCTGGAATCCAAAGAACTTGGATGTGAAATAAGGCTCTGCCACTTGTTAGCTGTGTGCCCATAGGAGAACTCTATAACCTGATTCTAGATCCTCATTTTTAACATAGGACTAATTCAGTCTGCCTTGCTGTGATGACTAAATGAGATGGTGTAAATTCCCAGCTCTGTAGGAACTCAACTGATTAAATAATGAGAAGAGTTTCTATTGTGGGCAGCTGATCACATCTGAATTATTTTATTGTTTAATTGTTCAGCCACGAGGAGGCGTGGAAGAAGGCCCTACAGTATTGAGAAAGGCTGGCCTGCTTGAGAAACTTAAAGAACAAGGTAATTTTTCCATTGAAAGACGATCAGCCTGGGGTACCTGGGTGGCTTAGCTGGTTAAGTGCTGACTCTTGATTTCGCTCAGGTCATGATCCCAGAGTCATGGGATCAAGACCCGAGTTGGGCTTCACGCTGAGTGTGCCACCTGCTTACGATTCTCTCTTTCTCCCTCTACCCCCTCCCCAACTTGTGTGCTCATGTGCTCTCAAAAAAAAAAAAAAAAAAAAAAGGTAGAGGCTCCTGCTGGAATGGGGTATATCTGGAATGACATTTATCGCACAGAATTGCAGCACTAGTGATAACTTTAGAAGTACAATCATATATATATATATATGGCAGTGTGTGGAGAAAATGCTCAGTAAGTATTGTTGGATGAATATCTTCACTCAGGTATTTTGTCTTTCCAGCCAAACTTTTTACTGTATAAGAATCTGTGTGCAAGAACTGGGGTTGGGTGGGTGGTAAGGGAGGTGGGGGATTTGCAAATGAAAAGTAAGGGGCAGCAGGAAGTACAATGCTAGCAAGAGGACCCCTGTTTGTAAAAGGAAGTAAATGATGATGTCGAGGATGATGATGATGACGATAGCACCTGGTGTTTGCATAGTGTGTATGTGCGTATACACGTACATATACATTCACATACACATACGTGAGCAGACAAAGGAAAAAATGATATAGAATTTAAAAGTACAGGCTAAAGCAGATGTTGACTTTGCATATAACATCCTGATGAAGTATCGGAGAGGACACAGGGCAACTGGAACCCTCCCATTTCCAGTGGGAATGTATAATGATAGAGCCACTTTGGAAAGCAGTTTGGCAGTTTCTCCAAAAAACATACATTTGCCTTTTCACCCATCAAATCTACTCCTAGGTATTTATCCAAGAGAAGTGAAAACACATCCCCACAAAGACTTGCACTTGAATGTTTCTAGCAGCATTATTTATATAGCCAAAAAAAAAAAAAACAAAATGCCCATCAACTGGTGAATGGATAAATGACAAGTAGTACATCCGTACTATAAGATAGTACCCAACAATAAAAAGGAACAGACCACTGACACAGGCAAGGACATGGATGAACTTCAAAGACAACATGCTAAGTGAAAGAGACCAGACACAAAAGACTACCTACTGTATGACCGCTTTTACGTGAAATTCTAGAAAAGACAAAAGCACAGCAACAGCAAGATGATCAGCAGGGGGGCCTACCTTGGGGTGGGTGCAGGGCATGACTGCAAAGGGGCATGGGGGAGTTTGGGGGGCATAGGGGAGGTGTTCTAAATCTTGATTATGGTTCTGGTTACAAGACTATAGATTTCTAGAATTCGTTGACCTGTACACTTAAAATGAGTGAATTTTAGTAAATGATAAATAAGAATTAATTAAATAAGAATAAAATAGTAAATAAGAATTAATTAAATAAGAATAAAATAGTAAATAAGAATTACACCTCATGAAGCTGAAAAAAGGAAGGAGCTAGAGAACAGAAATGTTGGGTAAATGGACTGGACTAGTGTCTCAGTAAACAAGCATCATTTGGTCAGGTTTTATATCAAGTTAAATCTCTTAAAGGTGTTACTGAATCACGGATATGCGCAAGCATAAAATAAATACAATATACAATGACTAGTTAGATCAGAACACTGAACTGGTCCCATGTCGGTTTTACATGAAGCTCTCTGTACCTTGAAGCTTAATGCAAGTCTTTCTAGCAAATGCACCCATGTCCTTAGGAACTTTGGGTTACCTGCAATTTCTCCCTATTATAAAAGTATAATAATAAAGTCTTTATTTCCTGAGTTCACTGAAGTGTTAGGCTCATTGCTGATAATACACTTATTGAATTTTGATACCATTACTGAGGCAGGTCCAATGCACAGAGGACAGAGCTGAGCTACTTCAGCAAGTGACAGATTGGATTGAAACCAAGGACTGTTAATTACAGAGTCAGGAAACTTAGAAAATACTAGTGTATTTCCTTCTGGGCATAAATGCACACACACACACACACACACATATTCTTCTAAAAAAACTATTTTTTATTATAAATACAAGACACGCTTATTGCAAAGGTGGAAAGAACACAGGCAGAGAGAGGGCCACACAGAGATCAAGAGAGCGAAGCCACTCATTAAGGCCAAACCAGAAGATTATCGCTGTCATACTTTAGTGTCCAGCCTAACTGGATTGATTCCACAAGTATTGACCGAGACCCCGGTGTTCAGCTGAGAGGATGACGTCAGGCAAAAGTAGACATGGATTCTTCTGCCTTTGCAACTTTTGCAGTCCTCCCAGATGCTTTCTTTGCTTATAAAAGTGCACTGTTTTGTAAATTTGGAATAATCGTACACAGACTGTCATCTTTTTTATGTAGTAACCTGAAACTTTTGGTGTTAATTATAGGGTGTGATGTGAAAGATTACGGGGACCTGCCCTTTGTTGACGTCCCTAATGATCCTCCCTTTGAAATTGTGAAGAATCCAAGGTCTGTGGGAAAAGTGAATGAGCAGCTGGCTGGTGTGGTGGCAGAGGTGAAGAAGAATGGAAGGACCAGCCTGGTGCTGGGCGGAGACCACAGGTCTTGTTTAATGCTTTTCTCCATGAAGTCTGGCACAAATGGCATGAGGGAGGATGACCAAAACCATGAGGAGAGAGAAAATATGAAAGGGAAAGCACTGATCAATACCTAATACCAAATTTTCTGCCTTTTTTCCTTTTAATTGCATTGGTTGCTACTTTCTTTTGGAAACACAGACTCCCTTCTATTTGAAGTCTTGCATTATCTTTATTACAGCAGAAAATACATGACATGAATGGATTTCCGTAAACAATTCCACACAAACTTACATTCCGAAATAAATAAGCATGAGGAAGTCACAGCCAGCTCATTGTACTTGATACAATAATAGGGTAATAGGAACAACTTATTAAAAGTCAACATTTAAAGTCTATGCTGCCCATTATAAAGGTAATATTTTCAAATTCTTGAAACATACACACACGTAAATAAGATTGTAGTAATTTTAGCTTCCTAACAACCATTTCAAATGAAACTGAAATTCTGGCATATTTCTTTCCTGCCGTACTGTTTTTATTGTACCTGATTTTGTTTACCAACTGCGTGTGTTATCCTATACGTTATTCTTAACCTAAAGCACAGATTTCCTTATGTTACTTCATGATATAGATAGGCATAATTTTTATTGTCGCATAATTTTTCATCAAGGTATTAAAAATCACTATACATATCCATATTGTCAGATACTCAGGTAATTTTCAAATTTTCACAATTATAAATGTGGCAAAAATATTTTTGTGCATCAACCTTCTTAATGTATCCAGCAACCTTGAGGGTAGACGTTATCAGAAGTCTGATCAGGTCAGAAAGTACAACATTACAATCACTCTTGATGTAAGAGTCAATCACCTCAGCTCCTTGGTTTCCCCTAAAACTCAGCTGAGAAACTGGGGTTCACTTTCTTTTTAAGTGGAAACATTTGTAAGTGGAAATTTTAAGAGTGGCAAATAGCCTCAAGACAAGAAATCTGAAGGGAAAACAAACATCAAGCTGAGTAATCAATACTCAAACTTCAAGCAGAGGATCTGAGTGTTGAACAGTGAGTAAGCACCCAGGATATCCTGGCTGAAATGAATACAAGGATTTCTGAGTGATACTCTCCCATTGTAAAATAATTGGATTTTAGGAAAAATGGAAGGATTCTGTGGTAATTCACTTGAGAGAATGAAGTATTTACCAAGAGAATTGAGAGTACAGAAAATCAGCCTGGTACAATATTGAGAATTAAATAGTGTCTCATGCTAAGGAATTCGTGTGGTTAGTGTTTTATACAGACTTATTTTTTTGGTTAAAATAATAATTTGCAATTTTATTAGAAGGTGGTTTCCAAAAAACAAAAAAATCACAAGTTTTTTAGCAAGGCCATTGATGCAAACATAACTTGCTAGCAATTAATATAAGCTATGATTTCTCTTTTAATTGGCAGCTCTAATTAAAAATCTGTCAGAAATAGCAGCCATTTTGACTTAAAGGAAAACCAAGTGAGAGCACTGAGTTAATAATATGATGGATGTCATAAACTGCAAAGCTGATGTTTACACAAACTTTTTTTTTCCTGTGTAGTATGGCGATTGGAAGCATCTCTGGCCATGCCAGGGTCCACCCAGATCTCTGCGTCATTTGGGTGGATGCTCACACTGATATCAACACTCCATTGACAACCACAAGTGGGAACTTGCACGGACAACCTGTGTCTTTCCTCCTGAAGGAACTAAAAGGAAAGGTAAAAGGCTGGTTGGTATTCTATTACAGAACAATCATCGCTTTAGCAGAAGTTCAGGAGATAGAAAGGAAGGAAGAACCCTGTGCCATCTTATTTGTGGTGTGATCTCAATCCATTTTGTCAGCAGTCAATAAGCAAAGGGGGTGGCGGATAAGGGTAGTGAGGCTCTGTGCCTCTGCCGTACATGGTAGTTTGCAAACTGACCTTACATATATCTTCCCTTTTGATTTTTAAACTACCCGTTTTAGTAGGTGGGGCAGAAAGTGATCCTTTATATAAGCAAGTTAGCAGAGGTTATAACTTGCTCAAGATCACATGCCAAGTACATGGCAAGGCAAGGGCCAAAACTGGTCTCCGACAACCTACGTCTTCCTACTGCATGCCACACAGCCTCTCATTCTTACCGAGTGTCCCCTCCATGTCATGGGAATTTTCAAAAGTGTTTTAAAATGTGTATTACAATGGCTTATTATTTAACATCTTTACTGTGAGAAGTTCATATCTACATCGCAAGAGGAAGAACTACCTCCTGTTCCCTAGAAACTTCTTTTCTAACACATATGACATTCCAGATTTAACACTGTGGTTCATAATTTTCATTGATATTCTGTAGCATATCAATAAAACAATTTTTATTGATATAGCTTTAGTATGTTGGTCTTTATGATGATCCTTGGGGATGCAAATCCCCTTGTTAAAGGCTCAGAACTGATGACCAAGGGATAGGTTTATAAACTTACATGGGAACAGCCATCCCTGGCTCTGGGACATCTGGAAAGCAACCAAAGGGCTGCCCGAAAATTCCCCCAGTCACTCTAAGCCATCCTCTGGGATTAAGTCCTTACTGATGAGAGAAAGAAGGAAGCTACAAAAGTAATGAAAGCACACTGATTTCTTTATGGCAGAGTTTTGGGAAAACAGGGTCCAGTGGAATGGGGCACAGAGCAGGTAAATGCTGACAAATGATTCAGGTCAGGTCTGGGCCACAGGGTGAGGGTGGGTAAGCAAATCTAGAGTGCCACAAGGGGAGGCAGGCATTCTCTTCTGAATTTTGTACTGTCTTTAATGATTTCCTCGAAACTCGTGTTCTAAATGTAAGATATACACAGTCCAATAAGTGCCCTTTACTTTTAAGGTAAGATCTGCTCAAGAATCATACATGTTAACCAAATGGAAACATTGCAATTTTAGATCCCTGATGTACCAGGATTCTCGTGGGTGACTCCCTGCATATCCGCCAAAGATATTGTGTATATTGGCCTGAGAGACGTGGACCCTGGGGAACAGTAAGTTTAATTCCTTGATGCGATTTACCTTCGCTTTCTCCCTTTTGCATGCATGCTGGTCAAACCTGTGACACAAAAATTGTTTTAAGTACCAAGCATTATATCGATATCTATATATCCATATAAGTATTTATGCATATAACTCAGGTGAATTTTATATTGGCTTGCTGTTAAAAATACATTGATATATACATATAGGTCACAGAACTCAAATATTTTATGTATCATACCACAACGATCTTTTCTTTAAAAGGAAACAGTAGTGCATAGAACTAGACTCTTTATTAATTGTAGGTTATATTAATATTTCCTCTTTCATAGCTATATTTTGAAAACTCTGGGTATTAAGTATTTTTCAATGACTGAAGTGGATAAACTGGGCATTGGCAAGGTGATGGAAGAAGCACTCAGCTACCTACTAGGAAGGTATGATCCTTGTAAATATTATTAAAAAGACTTACTACTGATGTTAATAGATGTTAAGTTATTAATAAGGACTCTATATAAAATCATAGAACTTCACTGGATTGTTACTTTTGATGAAACAAGGTAAGAACTGTATTTCTGTACTACATATTAAACCACTAACTTTAAACTGAGTTTCCTGGGGTGCCTTGGGTGGCTCAGTTGGTTAAGCGTCCGACTTCAGCTCAGGTTACGGTCTCATGGTTCATAGTTCGAGCCCCACATCGGGCTCTGTGCTGACAGCTCAGAGCCTGGAGCCTGCTTCAGATTCTGTGACTCCCTCTCTCTCTCTGCCCCTCCCCCACTCACACTCTGTCTCTCTCTCTCTCAAAAAATAAGTAAACATTAAAAAATTAAAAAAAAAAAATTAAGCTGAGTGTCCTTCCCACCTCTTAAAAGAAAGAAAAGGCCAATTCATTTGAGCTTCGATGTTGATGGACTGGACCCATCCTTCACACCAGCTACTGGCACACCAGTCCCGGGAGGTCTGACTTACAGAGAAGGTCTCTACATTACAGAAGAAATTTACAAAACAGGTAGGTAAAAACTGGGGTGAATAAAGAAGCAAGTGTACACATGGCCAATATAGATTTATACCCCCTGATCTCAAAGTCAAGGCCCATTGGACACTTCCAGAATGCCCATCTATCTCATGATGCAATCCCCACCTCTTTACACTCCTGGATAATATTTCAAGTCAGGTTATGAACTAAAAACGTCAACTATTTAACAAATTACATTATTTTCATTTGTTATTACAGGGCTACTCTCAGGATTAGATATAATGGAAGTGAACCCATCTCTGGGGAAGACACCGGAAGAAGTAACTCGAACAGTGAACACAGCAGTAACAGTAACCTTGGCTTGCTTTGGAGTTGCTCGGGAGGGTAATCATAAGCCTATTGACTACCTTAACCCACCTAAGTAAATGTGGACATGTCATGTAAAAATCTCATAGCTAATGTCATAATTCGCCAATCTAATAACTTACCTAAGCTTACAGCTATTGCCCCAGTGATTTGATCTTCCCAAAAAATCTTCTGCCTTGGTAATTATTATTAAAATTAGTATAAACTATCAATTCCCTCTGGTATGAAATTCAAGACTTGGACATTCTAACTTCTGTGAAACTGAAAAGTTTGTATTTCTCATTTTGGCAAAAGACATCCTTAGAGAAGGATACGTTAACTTCCAAATAACATTTGCTGGCCTTTAAAACAAACACACACCTGTTTAAGCCCACACATGTAGAATGGGACTCCTGATGTCAGCAGATTAAGCTTACCCCACCTGAAAGGGATCATATTCTTATGTTGTTCAAAAGATGTGATTTTTATAATAAACTCTCTATATTAAGGTTCTCTCATGTCTACATGTTTCTAAATACATGGAATTGCTAAGGATTTAAAAAGCCACAGTGAAATCATCATCCTCAAAATTCTGTAAGCCTGGTGAAAGGAAACTCTGGCTCTGGTTTCTTCAACTGCAAAATGGGCAATGATAGGGCCTGGGGAATCTCCACATTCATTAATGTTTGACGATCATGTTTTACTTTTGTAAAAACCTCAGACATGGTGTTGGTTTATATTTTAAGCAAAGCTTCTATTCACGTAGGCTTTCTGGAGGCCTACCCTGGAGGTAGAAAAAAGAAATCAAATTGCTATTGTTTCTAAGATCTAACTCGGATAGGAATTTCACTTAAAATGATCTGTGGCTTCCAAACTTCTTACTTTTACTCATTGTAATCAGAGTGTATCTCATTAGCTGAAATCCTTAAACACCCTGAAAACTCATCTTGGCTATGGAATATAGTGAGGAAAGTGGAGAAAATAAATGAGAGTAAACTACAGTTGACCCTTGAACAACATGGGTTTGAACTGCATGGGTCCGCTTATATACAATTTTTTGATACATACGGTACTGTAAATGTATTTTCTTGTCCTTAGGATTTTCTTAATAACATTTTCTTCTCTCTAGCTTCATTGTAAGAGTTCAGTATATTATATACGTAACAGACAAAATGTGTGTTAATTGACTGCTAATGTTATCCGTAAGGCTTCTAGTCAACAGTAAACTATCAGTGGTTAAACTCTTGGGAAGTCAAAAGTTACAAACTTTCGACTATGTGTGGGGGTCAGCACCCCTAACCCCTGTGTTGTCCAAGGGTCAGGTATATAATTAAAACCAGGGAAGCAAACTCTTCCCCCTCTCCCCAACTTACATAGAAACTCAAATGGACTCTGTGATGAAGCAGGTCCCATGAAAGGATTTTTATTGTTGTTGTAACAGCTATGTGTTAAAGAGCCCCTATCACCTGATTTTTCACAAGCAATCCAGAATTTTAAATCTAACTGTTGACATTATAGACTCTGTCAGATACGTATTTTACTGAATTACTTTTAGGTCAAAGCAATTATGATACATCTTACTGTAAAGTATAATGTTCAATACAATAGCCACGTGGGGTTATTTAAATTATTTAAAGCTTAATAAAATTAAAAATGCAGCTCTACACTTCAGGTGCTCAGTACACGGACCTTCTGAGTCTTGTACTGGACAGCACAGATACAGAATATTTCCACCACTGCAGAAAGTCCTATGGGACAGAGCCACTCTAGATTACTATCCATTTTCAAAAAGAAAAACTTTGAGGATGAAATGAATATAAAGGCGATGTTTTTCCCTCAGGTGCATTCTAAACCCAAATAAAGCTTCTATCTTCTTCTATTGTCTCTGATTAACAATTCTTTTAAAAGCCTATTTTGGGAAAATCATATCCCCTTATTTTTAGCTAGAGAGGAAACAAATGGAATTTTTAATAAATTAACTGGAATGTATTTGTCCTTGAGACAGTCACACTGATTTTCACTTCCTTTATTCTGTTTGTGTAATACCAGAGTCACAATTATTCCATTCTAGGATCTCAAAGCAATATATTCTTCAAGTCAGTAAGAGTAAGTGAAACTATGCCAAAGGGAACACTTGAAATCATTTCTAGCATAACATTTCTGGAGAATTTTAAGGAAATTATTAACCTAGAAAAATTACTTATACCATTACATACATTTTAAGCCAGACTTGCATGGCAAATAAAGATGTAGTGATTACAATAATATGAACCACAAGGAGACATCTAAGAGAAATGTATTCAGAAATAAAAATCTAAAATACAGTTGGCCACATTTCTGATTCCTTAAAAAAAAAAAATCAGTAACTCTTAGTTCCTAGGTCAATGTCAGGAAAGTGGAGAAAATAAATGAGAGTAAACTACAGTTTATTAGGTCAGTGTCAGTCACCAAATGCAGTGTACAACCTGTAGAAACAGCCCAGTTCTCTTGTTACAACCTAGCCAGCATACTGCCTGGAACACAGCAGACACCCGTTCAGACTGAGTAATTAATCAGACGGTTTGCTCATTCAACAGATTTTACTAATTATTTTCAAATCTTACAATCTTTTTTTTTTTTTTTTTTTTTTTTTTAACATTTATTCATTTTTGAGATAGAGAGAGACAGAGCATGAACGGGGGAGGGTCAGAGAGAGAGGGAGACACAGAATCTGAAACGGGCTCCAGGCTCTGAGCAGTCAGCACAGAGCCTGATGCGGGGCTCGAACTCACATACCGCGAGATCGTGACCTGAGCCGAAGTCGGACGCTCAACCGACTGAGCCACCCAGGCGCCCCCAAATCTTACAATCTTAACGCCATTGCCCCACCCTCCCCAAATTAAGTTTGCCTCTTAAAATCTGATAAACCATAAAGAACCACAATGTATGCTATAATTAAAAATACATTAACTTAAGAATTTCAAGAGTATAAAAACTTAAAGAATCACATCATTGGCCAGGTGAGAGTGTCAACCTGGAAAAGCAATTAATTTACTTTTAGAAACAGAGATTGGAGAATCACCATTTAAGTATTATTTTATTAAGTTTATGCCTTTCTGTGTTATTTTTTTACATGGCTTTGAAACTCATTTCATACAGTAAGTTCAAGTCCATAGCAAAAGCAAAAACTTGCCAATCTGCCTTAATAGAAATGTTAGCCCATTTCTTTGGAAATCTATGGTAAAAATTTTAAGCCATTTTTAAAAGAATAGGAAACTGTGTTTGCTCCTGCAATGAAGTGAAAATTCGAGTCCCTTACTTGACAAAAATCTCCTATCCCAAAGATACACCAAGAGAGATTTATGTATAAAATGATTTGTAATAACTATTTCACATGTGTGTTGCCTTTAAAACAATGTACTTGAAAGCAGAAGTCATTAATAATAAAAATTAAAAATAAAACCGGGGACTAGATAGGAAAGATCGAAAGGATCTAGTAAGAGTCATTTGATCATAGATACCTCAGTATTCCTAGGTAGCTCTAATAAATTGTGATGGATATGAGCAACATGTAGTTTATCTCTTAGAGACAAAAATACCGGTAGGGAGATGGGAGTTGTAAAGTATCAACAGATTCATCATTTGAATCAAAATAAAACAATCTGAACATCACTGCTTCTACTGTATCTCTCTCTATGTAGCAGGATCATGTTCAGATTTAATAGATTTGAGTCCACTTCCAAAGACAGATGTGTTTTCCTTTTCACCGCGGTACACCCTGCCCTCACTGAGTGACCGGTAAAGACACTGGCACCTGATTAGACTGAGGTGCTGGAGACCCACTATTTATGGCTTGTGGGGGCACTGCAGCTGGTTCCATCTTGCTAATGTGTGTGATGAATCGAAGACGGAGTTTTAAAGCTGGTTTTAAGTTACAGATAATCTTCTCTACCTGCGAAATAAACACATTAAAAAATATTTTAACCAGAGAACTTCAATTTCCCACCTTGAAAGAAGTGACTTATGCATATCTGGAGATGATAAACTAGGGAGTAGAGTGGGCTGGATGAAGAGTTTCTTATGTGTTTCAGGTTTTAACAAAAGCAAATAAAATTCTCGTACACGAGGAAAAAACTGCATTCTCCCTCACACACATTATATGTTATATATGTGTTTATATGTGTGTGTGCATATATCTATACATGCATACACTTACAAAAACATACCCACTTACCTAGCTAGCCAGTCATCTCACTGTCAAAAGCTAGTATAGCGTACATTACGCGTTCTTCATCCTTTTAAAATGCCACCATCAGAGAAGCGTGAAGCATGATTATACTTTGAAGTTCTTTGAATAACTTATATCTGTAACATTTATCAACACAGCTAATTTTTTGGTTTTGATTTATACTTGGAATTGAAACAAAATAACATTATATCTGCTTTTACTTAGGGGCTTCCAACTTTGGGTTTGCCTCAGGTCATGATCTCACGGTTTGTGGGATCAAGCCCCACCATCGGGCTCTGAGCTGACAGCATGGGGCCTACTTTGGATTCTCTCTCTCTCCGTGTCTCTGCCCCTCCCGTGCTCACACCCTCTCTCAAAATAAAGAAAGAAATAAACTAAAAAAAAAAAAAATCTACTTTTACTTAGAAATAAAAACATCAAGCAGTTCCATGGCTTTCTTAGCTTCATTCAAATGCTCTTTGATCTTACCAGGAAAAATCAGCCCATTAATAATTTTTCCTTTCTGTATTCCCTGGTGTCCCAAATATACATATTTTTCAGGCCTAAATATAAAGGATATGCTAAATAAAACATTTCTGTATTGGTTCCCACTCAAATCTCCTTGACAATCTTGCTGAGGCATAAAGGAATCAACATCCTCCCTACCCCATGTCCCTAGGTCCAAGGAAACAATCCAGTAGACTAGGATTCATGTGTTTATATATCAACTTACCTTCCTTTCCTACCAGAGAAAGAATAACATTAAGGTATGGAGAGGAGTTCACCTGCCTTCACCTACCTGCCCTACCTCCATCCTTCTAAAAGAGCCAAGATTCTGTTTCCTACAGATAAGGAAACTCAGTTATGATTCAAGGACGTCCTTGCCACTTTCCAGTGACTTTACTAGAAAGTAGCTCTTTATATGTTGACTCAGAACGTGCTTCCCTTTAACTTCACTGGAGTTTGTGTGCCCTTTGAAGTGACACAGAACAAATCTAATGCCTATTCCAAATGGCAATCCTCCAAATAGTGAGAACATGAACAATTCCCTGGGACTTTGACAATTCATGTTAAGTTCCTCCAGTTCCTTCAAATACCCTTTCCGAATTATTCTCGTGATCCCCCTGGCTTCAGTTTTCTAGTCATGCTGCAATATGTCCAATGTCCCCAGAGTGTACCCTAATCACTGTGAGGGAAAAGCAGGACCTCCTTTACTCTTTACACCACACCTCCCTGGTCTTTTCAAAAAGTAGTCATACCATACTGTTTCTTTCTAATGAGATTACTATTAATCAACAACCTCGGTCTTTTTCAGATGCCCTGCTGCAAATATCAAGGGGGGAAAGTTTGAGAAATGATAACATGTATTTACTATTACTTTATACGTGCAGAATAATGTGTTCATATAGCCTAAAAAGGTCTAATAACATCAGCCTTCTCCTCTTAAAAGAAAAAAATTTAAAAATCTCAAACAAAAGTATATCATCACATAGTCAAGTTGTCTAAACTAAACATCATTAAAAGATAAAGTTAACTTACTTGTTCTTTTACGCTGTCACCAGTAAACATATACTTCATATGATACAGGAAGTCACAGATGGGGTCCATGTAATTTAAGTGGGCGCTGCACTGGTCTACGTTCAGCAACATGTCATAAAATGCCACACCGATCTATTTAACAAGTAATATAAAATTACTTAAATGGGCAAAAATGTTCAGTAATTTAGAATGATGCAGCTGGACTCCATTACAAGACAAACACAGAGGGATAACATGTTTGTTGAAGAATTGTCGCTGATCATACAAACCTCTATGTGCATGGGATATATACGGTCTGCATTAATAATGGAATCCAGAGTGCTACAAAACTCCCCCCCACCAATAGGGCTTAAACGTAGTTTCTCTTCATAACTCAGGAATGTCGCTTAAAATTAAGAGGCAGACAATCTCTTTTGTAGAAACCACTTCTCAGTGTCTGAGATAACCACAGTCTCAGAGATACTTCAGATTGTACCTTCTTAGTTCCATTTGGTGGCTCATACTTTAAGGTTCTATTCCTGTCTCATTTTCTTTTCTCTATACTCTTGTAAGACTGACTGACTTCATCCATTTCCATGATTTTAATCAATTCCTCTGCACTATAGTGCAGGCTCTCAAATGCACTTCTCCATCTTAACTTTCTTCTCAAGCTTGATAATGGTTATTTCCCCTGTATTTCCAATTCAGTACATCCTGCACCAAACTCATTATACGCATTCTAAGTTACAGGCACGCTAAATCCTCTAAAATTGCTTTTAGAGCCTATTAAACTAATTTCACTACTAATGGTTACGATATGCAGGTTGGAAAACACTGGGAAATAAACTTACATAGATCTTTTAGGACTTAATCTTATCACAGAAAAGCCAGATTATATTTTACCTCTATCATACATCGAGTTCTCTCTTGCTGAAATCTTTGTAAAAATGGTCCCACAAGATGATACACATAAAGCAACTGGAATTCAGTTTTCACTATAGGAAGAAGGACTTCAGTGAGAAACCTAAAATTCGAAGATTAAAAATAAAAATTTCCTGTGACTTTAAATCATTTGAATTATTTGAACTTTGTTGATGTAGCCTACCCAAGCATTTGTAAAATTTGTAATATTTTTTAAAGTTTCTCTTTCTAATTAATCTTACATTTCTCACTGGCTATTATTTTCATTTGATTATCAAAATAAATTACTTCAGATTTAGGAGTCATTCTCAACAGTACAATTACTAAGTGACAGGGGAATTACATGTACGCCCGGATCCCCTGAGTGCTTTCTGAAAGTTTGCATCATGCCACTTTGCTTTGACCTACATTATTATAGCGATGGTTTTTTTTTTTTTTTTTGTAAAAGCAAAAATTCTCTTTGGTCTTCTTTTGGTTTGCAAAAATAGGTACTAATATAGGTCTTCCATAAAAGCGAAGCGGCGTAACATGAACTTTTAGAAAGAGTGGGATATGCTTTACTTTACGCCATTTTGGCTTATGGAAGGTTTCACAGTAATGTTCTACTTTTGAATAGTAGGAAAAACATGTATCTGAAACAAAAAGAGAATGGCCAATCTAATATAAATGCCATACTCAAGAAATGTGAATTTAAGTAATACCAATTGTATAGTCAAGAAAAAATAATCAGAAAACAGGCTAATATGAGTTATACAGTTCAAAATACAACTTGTGAGATATATTCTGGAAAAAGCATGCATTTGACGAAGTCTCCTGAAACTGTGATGGAAAACTAGATATCAGATTATTTCTTGCATATACAAATTAATTTTTACAGAAAATTCTGAAATTAAAGAGCTTCCTCATTACTTAGAAACTCTATGTAATTAAAATTCACTTTGCAAGTTGTTCTATTGAATGAGATGCATACCTCATGTGTAAATGAGTTAAAAAACACACAAAACAAAAAGAGTCCAATTTATTTAAGAAATCATAATACCTACTTGGGAATGAGAGAAAGTTGCCCAATGCTGGAATGGTGCCACACAGCATGTGCTAGAGCTAATGTATAGCTGCAGCTCATCTCGGAGTAGGACTGATGACAAGCAGTGAAATCAAAGAGGCGGAATGGATAGCCAACCCACTCTGACTCAGAGGTCAAGCTGGGACTGCTGATAACACTCACAATTCGATCATGAAGAACAATCCAATATGGCTCCTTTAAAATGAGAGGAAAGCCTGATGAAAATGATCACTTATCCAGTATTCCACCCCATTTCTAATATTCCACTCCAAAGCCTAACATAATGGCACATTCTCATTCTTTAAATTTTTTTTACTTACTAGCTTGTGTTTTTGTGTAATGGAGATTTTGAAATCAAAAGTGAGTGGGTTTCACAGTAAGTCAAATACAGTTAAGAACCTGGGGATAAGTGTCTGTGAGTTAGAGGGCTAGTATCTGGTACTAGTGTATGGAAAATTGCCCTTACCAATACCTATTATACAGACAACACTGGTACACATATATAACTCACAGATAAATATAGATATTTTGGAGGTGTGCAAGGAAAAAATGATTCATAGAGGTGCATAATCAAACAAGTTTGGAGAGCACAGAGTTAGATAATGTCATTGACATCAAAAGGTATCACAATAGACAACTGAATAGTGCTAAGTAGACACATGTGAGGTCACAGAAGGGAGACTTCACATGAGGCGAGGTCCAGGAAGGGTTCACTGAAGAAGCAGAACCTAAGCTGGCAAAGAATGAACAGGCTTCAGAGAAGCTGACAGAAGGAAGATGGGCTCTGCATAATGTCTCATCCTATAACACATCAGAAGTACCTCAGACATATCTCAACAAGTGTTATTTGCATGAGTGAAAGGCTCTAGGTATGTAGCATGTTAAGTGGTCAAAAGCAGATCAGAACTAAGGTTGGATAGATAATGTAAGAACTAAAGTTGGTCAGACAAAGGATACCGAGACCCATTGGTCAGGCAGATTTTTAGATCTGAAGAAGGCAAACAAAATAGTCACTGTAGGTGTCTGAAGCAACAATGATATGAAAACTTGAAAAATATGAACCACTTCCTTAATTGCATGACGTCCTTATACAAGGGCATCTTACATGCATCTTTTTTTTTTTTTTTTTTCCCCATGCATCTTATTCTTTTGGCTGACAGGGAACAACTGTATTCTGGTACAAATCAAAATGATTAACTCACTGGCAGTGCAGTGATGATGAGTCCAATTGCATTCATCCATGCTGTAATATTCTCTCTTGGCACTAAAGGCTGACTATAAGTGAAGAAAACAGAAGAAAAATATGAAAAATGTGAAATTACAAAAACACCCTTGTACGGTTAATAATGGATCTTATTTTGACAACATATATAAATTGGGGCTAACAACTGATCTACTCCAATAAAACTACAATGGATTTTCATTGAGTAAAAATTTAAATATCCAAAAGCTTTTTTTTTTGGTTGTCTCCTTTAACAGTGGTTGCTGGGATGTTAAGACTATTGCCACTTATTTCCACTTCTCCAATCATTATCCCCCACTTCATGCTGATCTTCAAGAAAGGAATCTTGAAAGATTATCTTTAGTGAGATGATAACCTTATTCCTAACTTAAATGTCAAACAGCTACTAAAGAGTAGAGGTTGTGGGGGGGAGGCGCCTGAGTGGCTCAGTTGGTTAAGCGTCTGACTTTGGCTCAGGTCAAGATCTCACTGTCTGTGAGTTTGAACCCTGTGTCAGGTTCTGTGCTGACAGCTTGGAGCCCAGAGCCTGCTTCAGATTCTGTGTCTCCCTCTCTCTGCCCCTCCCCAACCTGTGCTCTGTCTCTCTAGAAAATGAATAAATGTTAAAAAAAAATTTTTGTTTTTAATTAAAAAAAAAAAATAGTAGACGTGGGAACAAACCCAGGTCTTCTGACCCTGTCCAGGCCTCCCTCCATTATATCTATATCACAAAGACAAAATCTGGGACCAAAAGACAGTTACCGTCCCAAGTGCATCAGCCTTAGGACAACAGATTTGTCTAACAGCTCCTAATAAAATATTCTCTTTACAAAAAACAATGAATCTCACTGCATGAAACAGGATACACACCTTTTCAGGACGACATTTAGAAGAGCATTTCCAACATCTTCACCTGAAACGGCCAAGGCCATGAGCTCCACACAAGTAACATGCAGTGCATGGGCAGCTGGGTTGGGAAACTCATTGAATCTCCAGTCGCAGTTCGGGAATGGACCGGGAGATTTGCCAGCCATCGGTGCAGATGATTAAAGCAATAACTGTTTGCTTGTTTTGAAATTAATGGCTCATATTTGTAGAGTGCTTTACAGTTTTCCAATGTTTCACATGTAAGCATCTCATTTGATTATCAATTTATGATTATGAGGCCTCAATAAGTGAACAGAAATTAAGAGGCAAATACCATGAACCAAAAACACTAATACGTTTGACATAACTGAAATGCATAATCACAAGGTAGAAATAGCTGGTCTTCTATAGGTGTGCTTTTATAACTGTGACATGACAGCCATAGATGCAACCAAAGTAGCCCTAGGCTTCATCTACCTATTTCTTTCAATAGTTGTAAGGCAGGTAATAAGAACATTATAATGAGTAATTCTTTTACTTCAGGAAATAAATCTCTTTGTGTAAGAAAATAAATCGTGCCCATTTACGTAAAATTGCTCTACCTAGTAAATAGTGATATGGTATACAAACATATTAAACATAGTGTGCTTATAACTTAAAACATGAAATCAAAAAAAGAAATCAAAATATAAGTAAATCAGCTTTTTCATTAAAAAGGAGGGAAAAACAAGTTTTATTATTATCTATTAATATATTTTAAAAGCATCCAAGGATTTGTTTAAAGCAACAAAATTCTAGGGGTGGGAGGGAGAGGAAAGTGGGTGATGGGCATTGAGGAGGGGACCTGTTGGGATGAGCACTGGGTGTTGTATGGAAACCAATTTGACAATACATTTCATATTAAAAAAAATAATAAAGGGGCGACTGGGTGGCTCAGTCGGTTAAGCGTCCGACTTCAGCTCAGGTCACGATCTCACGGTCTGTGAGTTCGAGCCCTGCGTCGGGCTCTGAGCTGATGGCCCAGAGCCTGGAGCCTGCTTCCGATTCTGTGTGTCTCTCTCTCTGCTCCTCCCCCGTTCATGCTCTGTCTCTCTCTGTCTCAAAAATAAATAAACGCTAAAAAAAAAATTAAAAAAAAAAAAATAAAGTAAAGTAACAAAATTCTATATTCTCCAGTAGCAAACAGATGCATTTACTACAATACATAGTATATTTTTTTGGAGATCAATTTTTTTTTCTTTGAAACAAACCTTGTAAGGTCTGTTTTTAAGATTTAAATTTTAATGGAGTGAATTTCTGCCTATTTGGCAGCTAAGTTGATGTTGCTAATTTAAGATGTCAAAACCTTTACAAAAGTAAAAACAAAAATAATCTTAAAAGAATTGAAGCCTTGGCATGTATAAAAATATTACCTTGAGGGGTGCCTGGGTGGCTCAGTCATTAAGCATCTGACTCTTGGTTTTGGCTTGGGTCATGATCTCACAGTTTGTGAGTTTGAGCCCCGTGTTGGGCTCTGTGCTGACAGCGGGGCGCCTGCTTGGGATTCTGTCAGTCCCTCTCTCTCTGCCCCTCTCCAGCTCGTGCTGTCTCTGTCTCTCTCAAAATGAATAAATAAACTTAAAAAAATATATATTACCTTGAAAAGGTAGTATGTGTCCTCACAAATCAACATATAGTTATTTCTGAAAGGTCTGGAAAAATCACAATGAAAAGGATATTATCTACTAGTCTGCCAATCAATCTGCAATAGTAGGAGTCGTCAGGGATCCAAGGATTTTCTTCTCGTGCATTCATGCCACACTTCAGGTACGTGTCACTTAGACAC
This sequence comes from Neofelis nebulosa, assembly GCF_028018385.1. NCBI lineage: Eukaryota > Metazoa > Chordata > Mammalia > Carnivora > Felidae > Neofelis > Neofelis nebulosa. The sequence continues at coordinate 122,444,204 of NC_080787.1, forward strand.
CAGCCTTGGGGTCGATTATCCTTGAGTGAGCCAATGATGGCATGGACAAGTTTTCGCTTGAGATGTGGGCGGTCTCTCAGGTGCATTTCATAATAGTGCAGAGTATTATACAAATAAGTCACTGGCCGATCTGCCAAGAAGAAAACAATCATCACGAAGTTTATCCAGTTACCAACAACTGTGAAAAACTAACCCTCTGTGTTCAAGATTACCAAAAGATAGCTCAGAAGCCAATGAAACTATTTCACATGCTGGGAAGTTGCGTACGATGAATATTTTTATTTCAAAACAAGGCAGAAGGCTTCGAATAATATATACACGGTATGTAAATGAATAACTGCTGTGGCGCTGTCGATACTAGCAAAAAGATCAGAAGAGCCTCAATGGTCAAAAACAGGGTAAATCATGGCATGTATGGATTAATGGGCTTTTTATGCACTGATAAAAATAATCCATCCTAACACACTATACAGGTATTAAAACAAGGTGCAGGACAATGTGTGTATTATATATTATTTGTGGGGGGAAAAAAAAACCAACCCTAACTACACAATAGCTAAGGAAGGAAGCACAAGGAACTGCTGACAGTCGTTGCCCACAGGGAAAGAAACTGGCCAGCTGGAGATCAGGGATGGGACTAACTGTTCTTCCCTGCGTACCCTTCTCTACCATGCGCATGTTACCTAATCCAAAAAAACAAAAACGAAAAGATGTTTTTACAGGAATGCTCACTTGAACTTCATACTTACTCTGTAATGCTAACATGCAATTGAGACTTCTGGTCAGGAGGAGAACATCTTAGATAAAGGACTAAGAAGAACTGCCCCCCACCCCGCCACCCCAGAGAAACATACTTTGTCCCCACAGTGGCTGCTCTAGGACTTTCATGCTCCTGTCACTGACTCCACCATTCTCTGGTCACGTGGTTTCAAACTTTGTAGTTCTCTTCTTTTCTTTCTGTATTCTCCCTACAAGCAGCAGTCGAGGCCTGTTCCTTCTCCCTGGACTATCTGTCCCTTCTTTTGCATTCCCAATGCCATTACAGTTGCTTAGATACTAATCCTACACCTGAAATTTTTTGACGTTAAGTTTTTGAAATGGCTTCCTCCTTCCAAAACATGCTACTGACTACAACTAGATTTAACTTTCTAAAATGATGCTCTCTATGCCATGACCTTACTCAATAACATCTAGTTGACTCTTGATTATCTGCATGTTATAAAATCAAAACTTCTGAGCCTGGCACTTAAAGGTGATCTACATTGTCGGGTACAATGTTTAAATTCTCAAGTTAGCCAATGAGGACACTGTTGTTAAAATGCTGTGATTTTTCCAAAAGATTCCTTCTGCCTAGAATGTTCTCTTTTTCCTGTTTAGATAAATCACATACATCACAGCTCAAATCCTATCATCCAGGAAGCCTGCCAAGACCCTTTAGTTCACAGTAACATCAGTCTGCTCTGAACTCATAACGCGTCTCTTTCCCTACACATTTGGCAATTAATCACACACTATGTAAAAGGGGGCCTCTCCTGCATATTACTTTTATTTCTGCTATTTAGTACATCTGCTATGACCTACCTATTCATATTTTTATGTCACCTACTTTATACTTCATGGCATCACTATATAGCACTTACTCCCAAAACATTTTTATTGAAAAACAATTAAAATTTGAAAAAGCTCACCATGAAATTTATATAAGCCACCAAGGTGATCTAGTAGAGTCTCCAGTGACTTGGAAACTGGAAGCAGCTCTAAAAACCTGTGGATTACTATATCAAATACTGGGAGAAATCGAAGACACACATTTCCAAAATAGATGGGGAGGTAGGGAGACTGAATCTGCACAGGAGGGTCGACCTGCTCCGCGAGGCCCTCAAAATACAGTTTCTCGGGGTACTTCTGTGGAAGTGAGAAAATGGGAAATGTTTAGGACATCTTTTTTTAAATTCCCTTAAAAAATAGAGCTAAATAAACTTGTCATTTTTAAAAGAATATGAAAACATATTTGTTTTGCAGTGCAATGAAATCTAGAGTCCTTCACTTGACAAAAATCTCTATTATCCCAAAGGTATATCGAAAAAGATTTATGTATAGAAAATGTGTGATAACCCTTTCATTTTTTTTTTTTTCATTTTTTTTTTTCAACGTTTTTTATTTATTTTTGGGACAGAGAGAGACAGAGCATGAACGGGGGAGGGGCAGAGAGAGAGGGAGACACAGAATCGGAAACAGGCTCCAGGCTCCGAGCCATCAGCCCAGAGCCTGACGCGGGGCTCGAACTCACGGACCGCGAGATCGTGACCTGGCTGAAGTCGGACGCTTAACCGACTGCGCCACCCAGGCGCCCCATAACCCTTTCATTTTGTATGTAAGTACTCACATCTACTAAAATTGCAGTTTCAATATATTCTTAACGGTAGAGATATTCTAGAACCTCGAGGAAGTTTAGAGAGCTAATTTACTTCTGTACAGATTAGAGAGAAAACAGTGGAACCACAGAGAAAACAGCCAAATCAATTAGCCAAATACCTAAGTCTGGCTTAAGAAGGAGTCACAGAAGCACTGATTTGAATGAGTACCTTGTGATAATTCATGTGCTTGGTGTGCCAGTCGTTCTGTAGCCAGTGCTCTGGAGAATTTTCCTTCACGAAGTCACTCACTCGATTTCTAAAATCATTTGGTTTGAGTAACAGCAACTGAATTATGAAATAACAAACCTGGGCTTCATTTCCTTCATGACTACGCATGGCCTTTGGAGAAAAACAGAAAAATGATATTAAAATGTCTGACCTGTGCAAAAGCATGGCCCCTCCACTAGATAGTCTAAATTGGAATATAGTAATACCTATCATTACAGTTTCAATATATGTGGAGTCTACCCCTAACCAACTGTTCAGAATTCCCTAAGCGCATTTAACTTTCTTACTCATTTTTGGTTCTCACCATTCCTTCTGTCTAAAGTATCACTCTTTTTTCTTTTGTTGAAATTTAACCCATTTTTCAAGATATATCACCTGGGTAGATGTGCTCTCATTACTGCCTGGCGATATTTTCCTCACTCACAACTCTAATCTGATCCTTCTATCTTATTGATTTATAGACTTAGCTTACTTCCCCTACTATATCATAACCATATTTATGTTCTGCAGCTAAGAGGTTAATGTTAACTAACTAAGCCACCCCAAATATCAACACTGCAGTATTTTTTTTAATGTTTATTTATTTTTGAGAGAGAGAGAGAGAGAGAGAGAGAGAGAGAGAGACAGAGTGATTGAGGGACAGGCAGAGAGAGATGGAGACACAGAATCCGAAGCAGGCTCTAAGCTCTGAGCTGTCAGCACAGAGCCCGACGTGGGGCTTAAACTCATGAAGCATGAGATCATGACCTGAGCCGAAGTCGGACACTTAACCAACTGAGCCACCCAGGTGCCCCAACACTACAGTGTTAAAAAAAATAAGTATTTTCCAGCCTTGTTCAGTGTCTTCTCTTAAAATCTTGCTGAAATAGGGGCGCCTGCATGGCTTAGTCAATTAAACATCCAACTTCAGCTCAGCTCATGATCTCATGGTTCGTGAGTTTGAGTCCCACATAGGGCTCTGTGCTGACAGCTCAGAGCCTGGAGCCTGCTTCGGATTCTGTGTCTCCCTCTCCCTCTGCCCCTTCCCGGCTCACGCCCTGTCTCTCTCTCTCAAAAATAAATAAATAAATGTTAAAAAAATTTTTTAAAAGTTTTTTGCTGAAATAGACATCAAAGTTGAGAAAAAAATAATTTGAGGAATATTGGGTGGCTATGCGAAACATTCAGTTCTGACTGAATGTACAGAAATGATTATTAACACTCTGCAAAGAAATACGATGGCTTTTTACCACTCCTGCCTCTAGTGGGAGCCTTTGGGAATCAACTCAGGGTTTAACTAACTGTTTATACTTTCACAGCATCACAAGATCAGGATCATGTCTGTCTTACTTACTTCTATACTTTCTGTGCATCAAACATAGCAGATATTCAATACATGCTTACTGAATGAATGAATGAATAAATACACTGGGAAATCTCTAGTTCCTTAGGGAATTGATAGTAATACTTGGTTATAGTATAATTTCATTAAATCCTTAGAAGCAATATAGTCAGATCAGCACAAGGTCTATCAGTCACACACACTGATCCAAAACAGAATGAGGCGGCTTAGAAACTTATTCCTAAGTAAGCATATTCTTACCAGGCAGAGAATTAATCTGTCCAATGTAACAATGTTGTACTTCCATACCATGTCATTAAGAATTTCAATGCATTTGTTGAGTTGCTGACCCCCAGCTGATGTAGAGAACTCATATACTAGGAAATCTGCAAATGTTCTCACATGGGCAACCAAGGCCCTGGCTCCAATTCTTTCTAATACTCTGGAAATCAGAGAGTAAAAAATAAGTTATATTGCTGTATGGTAATAATGGATTGTCAAATGGAATGCAGATCTAGGTTTTTGGCTTACCTATAGCCAATCTGATTTATATGATCTGTTTCCAAGAGCATTTTCCAGAGAAGACAAAGGAAGAGAGGAGGAGAGCCTTGCATAGAAAAGTGGGTAATGATGTCATTTTCATTGGTCATTGACTTCCACTTCCTATACTCCTCTTCCACATTTTTTTTCAGATTAAAACGGCTTTCCTGAGGTACGTTATTTTGTTTGAAGAATGCCTAAAAGGAAGATGAGAAGTTTACTTCAAGGGTTATACTAGAAGGAACACTGGCTACAGAGTTAAGAAGCCAGTTCTAGGCTTGATTATGACACTAATAAACTCTAGGCAACCTCAAGCAACTTAGCAATCAAGCCTTGAATTTCTATAATGGGAAAATACACAGGCTTAATTTGGTATCTCTAAGATTCCCTTTCTAGATTTCCTAAACAGAAATTCCAAGCAAGGCTGAATTCAAAGCTTCTTCAATCGTCTGTTGATACTTCTGTTCATCATTAAAAAGAAAAAAAAAAAAAGAAATTTATGTATCCTTTGGTTACATATTTTAGCATCTCTGTAAGGAAAATCTATTACACAGCTAAATGGGTCTCAGACCATCAGTACTGACACCACCTGGGACCTGTAAGAAATGCAGTCTTGGACCCCATTCCAGACCTACTGAATTGGAAGTTCTGCCCCTAGGGCCCAGCAGTCTGTATCCGAACAAGCCCTCTAGGTGATTCTGGTAAATTTGAGAACTAATGCTTTAGCCCTATTAGAAGTTATAGAAAGCAGATGTTCATTATGCTTAAACTTTTCTTTGCAAAGTAGAGGACAGATGAAGTTTTCTTTTCTCCATATTATAAAAGCCAAGCTTATAGTTTTTCTCTCTGTGTGATTAAGAAAAAATTCAGTCAAGTGCACCAATGTGTATTCTGTGCAGCTCCATTAACTTGTATTTCTCCCCATTTCAGTTCTAAGAGAAAGAATTTTTTAGGTAACGTGTTAATTCTCACAAGATTCTAAAACTGTTAATAATATGAGATCATAATTAAATTTTTAGGAATATATACAGTCCTAGAGTACAACAAGGAACAAGTCAAGACACTTGGAATAGCAAAGATTTTTTGAAAAAGGAATAAAAGCTAATTTCCTTTGGATATCACTAAAACAAAGTCTCTAGTATAACACTAAATGGGAAAGAATGACTTTATATATATTAAATGGAAGAATGATTTTTACATATTCAACATGTAATTTGAGACCAGATTACCTGTAGCGGGCCTGGAAAACAGCTAAGAGTGTGTGATGCCCAATTATGAGGAGTAAAACTCATGATGGTCTGAAGTATATCTTTACACCAAGTTCCCTGAATTGAATCAGAGCCTGTAAAAAAATCTAAACATAAACAAAAAAATGTAATCCAGATATAAATGATCATACCCACAATTCTTAAATATCACAGAGAAAGCAACAAACAATTATGCACACCCAAGGAATTTCACTGCAATACGCTCACTGCTTAACTAGTTACATTCAGCTTAGGACCTAAGTTTTTTTAGTCTATGTGAGTGATTTGAATGATCGCATTAGTAAGTAAGAACACAATTAGTGGAAAGAAGACAAAAGACATTGCAATCTAAGTTTTTTTAAGGTTACAGAGCACCAATGATACAACAGTGATACAGGCCCACCACGAATGCTCATGTAGTTGACTCTGACAATAAGGAGTCAGCACTTCACTGAGCCAAGGAAATATAATTACAAAAGCAGCTATCTTTTCTAGTGGTTGAAACAGCTATAGACTATAACTCTCTAAATCAAGAAGGTTAATTTATATAAAATAAGATAGTCCACACAGATGTTATTTCAGGCTGCTAAATCCAGTAACTATTTCTTTAAAACAGCAGTTCTCCAAGTGTGGTCTGTGGAGTCTGTGGGTCCCCAATATCCTTTCTCGGATTTGATGAGGTAAAAACTACTAAAATAATTATAATAAGACAGCATCGACCTTTTTACTGTGTTAACATGTGCACCAATAGTGCAAAGGTAATGACAGGTAAAACTGCTGGCCCGTAGAACAAATCAAACTGTGGCACCAAACTATACTAACAGCCATTGTAATCTTCACTATGCTCTTGGCTGGGGGTCAGGGGTGGGGAGAAGGAGTCAGTTTTACTTAAGAATATCCTTGAAGTAGTGAAAAAGACTGTATCTCAGCCCTTAAGTACATCTCATTTTAATATTCTGTGTGATAAAAACGGAGGTATGAATAGTGTTCTAGCTACTATTATACATCAAAGTATGATGGGTATCTTAAGGAAAAGTACTTGTGCAATTGTTTGAATACTGAGCGAAATTAGCTCTTTTTTTAAAAATGGAATTCCATTTTTACTTAAAAGAACATCTGACAGAAAACTACAGTTATTCAGACTTGGGCACTAAGCACACATTTTCTTGAAAATTAACAAAGGGAGCCTGTTACTTCAAGGAAAACAAATGACCACATCTTTTGCCAGTGATAAAATTTGACACTTCAAGTGAAAAATCAAAATTTTGGAAAACTTGTACCTACTACTATAAACCTAATAGTTTTATAAAACTTAAAGATTTTCCTAAAGAAATCTGTAGTGATATAAACAAATGTAATTTTATGATACTGTATAATGAAGTGTGCGAACATTTATAAGATCTATATAATTCACTGAACCAATGTCTTCCAAAACACTAATTCATGAAGCTACAAAATATGGATTAAAAAAATCCATTAAATGTGCAAAACAGACCAATGGGTTATAATGTAATAGAGTAAAAAAAGTTCACTGATAGAATTTTGGATTGCATTCTACATTGCACCGAACATTTAAGAAACCATCACTTGTCCAATTTTGTGTGACATCAAAGAGTATTCACAATTATCGGAAAGGCTATTAAAATACTCCTCTCCTTTCCAACCTGTTACCTGGGTGAGGCCATATTTTCTTCATTTCTAAAATAATATATTGAGATAGGTGAAATGCAGAAGTAAATCTGAGAATCTAGCAAAGCTTTCTTTACATCAGATATTAAAGAGAGATATAAAAAATGTGAAAAAATGGCACCTCTTCTCACTAAAGTTTTGTTTTAGAGAATATATAATTTATTTTTCATAAAAAATTAGAATGTTAATATATGTTTATTATTTTTAAGGGAATCAAACAAATACTAAAAAAGCATCTATCTTAATATCTGTAAGGTAAATATTGATAAAATAATAAATGTTGATAAAATCCATATAAATGGAAAATCTTTGGGAATTTGTATGTTTTTAAGAATGTTAAATGGTCCTGGGGTACCTGGATGGCTCAGTCGGTTGAACATTCCACCTTGGCTCTGGTCGTGATCTCATAGTCCATGAGTTCAAGCTCTGCCTCAGGCTCTGTGCTGACAGCTCAGAGTCTGGAGCCTGCTTCAGATTGTGTGTCTCCCTCTCTCTCTGCCCCTCCTCCCCCTTCCCCACTCACACTCTGTCTCCCTCTCTCTCTGAAAAAGTAAACATTAAAAAAAATTTACAAATGTTAAGTGGTCCTGAGACCAAAAAGGTCAAGAACCACTACTTAAAAATGATGTAAAATGGCTGGAAACTGAAGCTCAACCTAGTTAAAAAATGATAGTACACAGAAGAACCTACATTAATGATTGAAATGGTGAAGGTATTGAAACAACTTTTTTTTTTAAACATATGAAAAGGGTCTTTTCGTGATGCTTCTTTAATAATCGCTAAGGACACAGCACGCTCTAATTCATTTGTTTTCCCTATTGATGGTCGCACATTCACTGTACCTGTTACATGAGTTGCTCTAGCTAAGGTCAATATCAAGGCTCGGTTCAGCTCCTCAGATTCCGCGGACAGCACCGTTTTGGGATCACTCAGGAAGCGTGTGAACTGTGGCTGTACCTCCGAACTACCTAATGCTGTTATAAGCCTCAGTGCGGTACTCTCAACACTAAAAGGTGAGAGAACAAAAAGAAATATGAAAAAGTTAAGTGGCACATAAAATTTCAGAATTATAGAATTGCATCTAGTTCTAGGTTAATTACAATTGAAAAATATGCAAACTTTGAATTCCTCTTCTTTGATTAAAAAAAAAAAAAACCTTCCTCCTTTGAGTAAGAATGAACTTTGTCTTAAAAACCTGAGATACCAAATGTTATAGCAAACACCATCTGACATTTTTTACATATTTGAAAAAGATAGCCTGCAGCTTATAGGACTAAACAATTTCACCTGGATATATAGGATTTCAAAAATTACATTTTTTAGGGGTGTGTGGGTGGCTCAGTCGCTTAAGCATCCAACTCTTGATTTCTGCTCAGGTCATGATCTCACAGTTTGTGGGTTCAAGCTCCACGTTGGGCTCTGTACTGTATGGAGCCCATTTGGGATTCTCTCTCCCTCTCTCTCTGCCCCTCCCCTGCTTGTACTCTCTGTCTCTCAAAATAAATAAACGTTAAAGTAGCCTCTTATTTAAAAAAATTATATTTAAAATAATTTTATTTTATTTTATTAATGTTTATTCATTCAGAGAACGCGCACGCACAAAGGCATGGGAGGGGCAGAGAGAGGGGGACAAAGGATCTAAAGCAGGGTGGGTGCTGACAGCAGAGTGGCCAATGCAGGGCCGGAACTCACAAACTGAACGATGATCATGACCTGAGCTGATGTTGGATGCTCAACCAACCATTCTAAAGGGCTAAATTAGAACCCAGGTGCCCCTTAAAAAAAATTTATATTTTTAAATCTCAAATATATTTTCACTTAAAACAAAATCAAAGTGACATGATAATTTAACCATAATCTAAAGTATATTTAAATCCAATATTCTAAATATTTTTAATGTTTAATTTTTGAGAGAGAGAGAGAGAGAGAGAGAGAGAGGGGTAGAGAGGGAGACAAAGAACTCAAGCAGGCTCCAGGCTCTGCGCCATCAGCACAGAGTCCAGTGCGGGGCTCCAACCCACGAACTGTGAGATCATGACATGAGCCCAAGTCTGACGCTTAACTGATTGAGCCACCCAAGCGCCTCCTAAATCCAATATTCTAAAGGGCTAAATTAGAACATATCATCAAAGGCCTTGAAAGTACTTTTTCTCATTTCAAAGATCACTAGGCAAGGACTCCACTATCTTAATAACTTTCTATTTAAAAGCTGTACTCTACTCCTGTATTGGAAATAAGATGCTCTAGAAGAAGAGTTTTATGACAAATGAATAAAAGTACTATTCAGGACTCAGTTCTCATCTCCAACAAAGTTTCTAATAAATCTTAAGGGAAGACAGTCATCAAAGAACTCACCAGAGATGGAGCTGGTTCTGGTTTGTTTGTGCAACTGCAGCTAAAGTATGAAGATGGCTCAGGAGCTGCACTCGGTAATGAGGCTGAATGTGGTGCATCCGGTAGCTGAACATCTCGAGAAGTGTGTGCAAGATCCCCCAGGCATGTGACTTGAAAACAGTTGGCAAAAGTTGACCTTGAGGAATAAGACAGTTTAAGGCACCGATTATAAAAGTTATGAGTTAAAAACATTTCAAGAGTCACATGGAGTAAAATCTACGTAAAGACTTGATCATGAACACACACACACACACACACACACACACACACACACACACACTTTCCAAATTTTCTCCATAATTTCTCCTTTAATGGTAATGAAAAAAGTCCAGATCCTAATTATAATACCAAGTTTGCCCTTTTTTTTCCCCTGGAATTTGACAAATGAGACTCAAGTTCATCTAGAAAAATAAGAGACAATAAATGAAAAAAAAAAATTACCCTTCCTCACTTCTCAGTTCTTTCAAATTACTTTTATAAAGTTAATGTTTCCAGTCTTTTGAAGCATGAGGATCACTTTTTAACATACAGATTGCATTACACCCACCCCTATTCCCTCCTCTCTCCCGAAAAAGTTTTATTGAACCCTTGATTATCTGGGAAGAAGAGTAATTATGGTTAAAACTAAAATTATACCATATTAGTGAAAAGTTACAATTACCATGAATCAGAAAAAAAGTTCTATATTACAAAGTATATATTATTTAGAACTATGTAACAACTAATAAACATTACAAGCTGTCTTCTAAAATGCAGGAAAACTCCTTTCCTATTGCCAGACTTAGCCCCAGGGGCAAACTAGCAAAAGAAGCATATGAGACCACAGACTCTTGCATGAGTACAGGGACCATGTCTGTTTAGCTCATTGTATCCCAAGCACTTAACATAATACCCCTTTCTTATCATAATAACTTTACTTAAAAATGCAGCTTACTCTCCTGATTCTCATACTTCCTACCCCCCTTTTTTGCTTTATTTTTCTCCATAAGACATATCATCTGACATATTCTATACTTCATTTATTTACTTGTCTCCCTCATTAGCAGGTAATCTCTATGATGGCAGTGACATCTTTACGCTGTTGTATCCCCAGCACCTAAAAGAATACCTGTTGAATGAATGAATGGGTTAATGGGTACAAACACCAGAAAGTCCCGTCTTACTGATAAATCCTTTGATGCCCAAAGACTCTATTTCCATATAGACCAATAAACGACTGTACGTTTCCACTAGGGCTGGAGCCAAGGCCACACTGGATTTTGCATGAGCAAGTTTTATCACTCTGGTAGCAATGCTATGGATAAGGCTGAGGAGAAACAAAAGAAAAGAAAAATCCATATTTTTGACATAAACATAGGATTAGTGTATTTATAGGAAACTTGGTATAAATCTAAGTTCAAAAATGAATGAGCCCCATTTTAATCATTTCAGCCATGCAGGACACCTGGTAGTGATGCACTGTATAACCTGAGGCGAATTCTGGTTTCCATGGTGTTTTCAATGTGCATCAGGATCCCTCTGCTCATGCAAAAAGCAAAATTTGGGTACAACTCATAATACACTTGAATTGAAAAAAATAAATAAATAAAAAGACCAGGGGCAGCTGGGTGGCTCAGTTGGTTAAGCGTCCAACTCGATTTTGGCTCAGGTCATGCTCTCACGGTTCATAAGATCAAGCACTGTGTCAGGTTCTGCACTGACAGCTTACAGCCCACTTGGGATTCTCTCTCTCCCTCTCTCTCTGCCCCTCCCCTGTGCACTCTCAAAATACATATTTTTTTTAAAAAAAGACTGAAACAAAAACTAAAACACAAAAAGAAACCCAAACCTCAAAAATAATTTTAATAAAAGAACATGCATGAATGGCTTTAGTCTGTTTTTCTCTTTCAAATATGTAACTAAAACTGTTTGAGAAAGTAAACAACTTTTATTATGGAATTACTTAAAAAAAAAATCACTGCTAAGATCCAAATGTTGGGTTCTAACAGGGCTTCCCTCAACTCTGTCACCCAAGCAGGTAAAGCACATGTATAATTTTATGACAATGTTTACCATGAGAAAAAGAGCATGGCTTTTCTAGAACTGATGTCCCACAGATACATTCTCTTTCACCCACAGTGTCTGATGTTTGAGCCAGTACTTAAGAGCTGAAAGACTAGAAATAAAAATCTGGATTTCTACTCCTTCTCAAAAAAAATTTAGAAGATTTAGTTACATTAGCTTACGTTCTTACATTATAGAAATTAGCTAAAATGGCAGCACCATGAGGAAAGCTTCAGTCAGCCTCAATTCCTTCTATATACACACACTTCCATGTGCACTAATATCTGACTCTCTTCCACTCAGCAGAATGTGTCACTCATTTACATTATCAGCTTGGCTCTTAAGGGGTACTTAAGGTTCAAGAATCACACCCAACAGAGCATTTTCTGTCTTTTGGAAACCATAATGTCAATTCTAAGAGCATCCTATTTGTAATCAATACAGCAAAGGCATTATAATTTTCACATTCCTGGACTCAGCTATTTCCAGCAAATTACTTGATAAAAATGTACTATGGGTAGATGTAAAGACATAAAAATAGTCTTCTAGCCATCATTATAATAGTAAGACACCATGAATAACTCATGCCCAACAATGCAGAACTGGCTAAATAATTATATATGGCCACACCAAAGACTTCTTTGTAGCAATTAAAACAGATGTTTCTGAAAAACACTAAACCTAAAGAGGTGTTTGACAGATTATTATGGGGAAAAGGTGATTATAACAAAGTGTTACTGTAAGAACACATTTTATTAAAAAAAAAAACCAAAAAACCTAGCCCATAAATTTATATATTTATACATAGAAAAAAAGACTCAGAACATATACCAAAAAATTTTACAATGCTTATTTGTTATGATGAGATTATAGCAGTTATTTTCTTCAGGTTTATTTTATATTCTAGAGTTCCTATAATAAATAACTTTTATAATAAACCAAATCATGAAAAAATGCAATTGACCATAAAAAACACACACATAATCATGAAATCATGCCTGTACTACACCGATATCAATTCCCCAACACAGGACCAAATAAATAAAAAGAACATACCTCATTTTGGCATGAACCGTCAGTGAGTCCAGGAGGTTCATGGGTAAGGGAGTAATAGACGCGGAAGCCAAGCAGCTCGTTCCAGGAAGAGGTACTCTCATAATTCCATTCCCATAAATAGTTTCTACCAGAGCTCCCATGGGTAATGTAAAACATTCTGAATTTGTAGAGTATGCATTACACAGCAGGGCGATCTTATAGTCATTCATCTGTAAACTTTTATTTCTAAGACTCTGCTGTAGGAACCTACAATTTCAAGTACCATCAAACAGTAAAAAACGCAAGTAACTTCCAGAAAGTTAGCTTTGTGTTTTAAAAAACATTTACTTTCATGAAATGATTTACCAATACTATCTTTATTCCTACAGGTATAATAGTTTCTGCTCAAAATACAGAGTGGTTAACGTACAAAAGTTTAAGTAGCATATCAACAAGAACTTAAATAATAATAAGCTACCAGTTAATGAATATGTGTTAAGTATTACTACATACACAGCACTAAGATTCAAATAATGAACAAGTAACTCACAAATTCTATTTATTATCCATCTGGCTAAGTATAACAATGTGCCTTCATTATAGATGTCACTGTGAAAAGATGATTGAGGAATGTCTCATAAAGGGACAGCCAAATGGAATGTGAAGTCTGACTCCCCTACAGTCTCCTATGAAGAGATCTGGGGATCCTTTTCAGAAGTTCTAGGTGGGAAGTTCAGATATTCCTAATATCCGTGACTATCTAAAGCCAAGTCCTATGCTCTTTTTAAGAGCATCTTCTTTGAGTTATCACAGCTCTGGAAATGATGTAAGGGAGCACACCAGCCAGAAAAGCTCAAACAGTCCTGGCAGCCAGGGAGTGAAAGAGATCTGTCAGATCATGCTCAAATCCTGAGTGCTTAGGAAATTTGGAAACATTTTCACATACTTTTGGAAATTAAAAATTATATATCTGCATACATATAAACAGAATTAATTTTCTAATTGTTTTCTGATGCAGGTTATTGGTCAGTCTCTCTTGGCAGGACATGCAATTAAATATTCACCTTTACCTCCAGTGGGTGTGGGGAGATTTCTATACTTCATACAAATACCGAGACTGACATTAGCCTATAATGACATTAGGCTAATGTCATTGCTATTTTTTAAAACAGTAATTTTAAAAAATGAACTGTTAAGCTACAAATTACTTACTCATGGTGAAGCTTTAGAGAATGAGGTATTGGAATCTGTAGCTTGGAGTTGTCATTTTGGGCTTTTCTATTGAGATGAATCCAAATGCAAGTCATTGCAAAGGCATGAGTTGACTGGGGTTTGTTAATATCAGGAACTGGGATATACTGGAAAACAATTTGCATATTATAAGAAAGAGAAGAATTAACAAATTGTAAATATTTTAATAAATATGTATTCTAATAATCCATTGTTGATATAACTTTTTAAAATACGCTGTATTAATTCAGCTTCAATTGTTCTTTGACTCTTTAATAATATAAATCAGAAGATCTAACAGCTATAAAAAATTAAAACTATTACAAGATTGTTTACTTGCCAAGGAATTAACAGAAATTCACAGGTGCTGTCACAGAGCATTCACAATCATTCAAAAATTTACATTCTTTAAAAAACAGACACATTATGAAATTTTACTGAATGTGATAAATATACTGCAAACTCAGAATTTCTAAAGGTCACATATATGGTTTTCAAGAACATAGAAAAATTAAGAAATATGCAATCTAAATAAGTACTGTACTCAATATATATTATCACACACACTATACGTATTGTATACTGATGGGGGAAATGATATGGACATGTGGAATTTGCTTTAAAATTGTCTAGTATTAACAAAAAAAGATAAGTGGAAAGATAAAGCAAGGATGTTTCTTAAAACTACAATGATGTATCACCTCACACCTGTCAGAATGGCCAAAATAGAAAACACAAGAAACAAGTGTTGGTGAGGATGTGGAGAAAAAGGAACCCTTGTGCACTGTTGGTGGGAATGCAAACTGTGGAAGACAGCATGGAGGTTCCTCAAAAATTTCCTTAAAAGTTAGAACTACTCTACAATCCAGTAATCACGCTACTAGGTATTTACCCCCAAAACAGAAAAACGTGAATTCAAAGAGATACACACACCCCTGTGCTTACTGCAACATTATTTACAACAGCCAAATTATGGAAGCAGCCCAAGTGTACACTGATGAATGAATGAAGATATGGCGTGCACACACACACACACACACACACACACGATGGAATATTATTCAGTCACAAAAAAGAATGAAATCTTGTCATTTGCAACATGGTTGGAGCTAAAGAGTATGTTAAGTGAAATAAGGCAGTTAGGGAAAGACAAATACCATATGATTTCACTCATATGTGGAATTTAAGAAACAAAACAAATGAGCAAAGAAAAAAAAAAAGGGAGAGACAAACCAAGAAATAGACTTTTAATTATAGAGAACAAAGTGATGGCTACCAGAGGGGAGGTGGGTGGGTGGGGGGATGGGTAAAATAGGTGATGGGGATAAGAGTACGCTTATCTTGATGAGCACTAACATACAGAATTGTTGAATCACTATACTGTATACCTGAGACTAATGAAAAACTTAGAAAATATTTTTTGGTGATGAGTACACAGGGGTTTATTTTTTTATTCACCCTACCTTTTTTGTGCATTTAAAAATTTCCATAATAACATGTGTTTAAAGAAATGGCAATCGTCAATATATACCATATTTTACCCAAATACCTCATGTAACAGAACAATGGGGGAACATACTAAACTCACAAACAAAAACAGACATTCATTAACAGACACTGATGTTATTTGATCATTCAATGATTTGTATAGATTAAAACAGCTTAATGCTTTTAAAAAATTGTAAACCTACTTAGAATACAGAGAAATATACCTGGCTGGCTCAGTTGGTTAAGAATACCACTTTTGATTTCGTTTCAGGTCATGATCTCATGACTGTGAGATCGAGCCCCATGTTGGACTCCGTGCTGGGCATAGGGCCTGTTGAAGATACTTGCTCTTCCTCTCCCTCCTCCCCTCCCCTGTTCATGCTCCCTCTCAAAAAAAAAAAAAAAAAAAAAAAAAAAAAGAGAAAGAGCTTGCTATAGATGTTCAATTTAAGATAAGTTTCAGAACTAATCTAGTTCAATTTCTTCACTTTCCATGAGTAAACTAATATCAAGAAAGACTAATGTACCATCTCATGATTTTTAGTCACAGAATTGGGAAAGAACCCAGGTTTTCAGCTTCCAAATCTGGTAACCTGTTCACAAAATCACACAAAAATCCTTACACATAAATTAGACATACTCCCCTCATCACACTGTTAACAATTTGTAAAACTTACTTCTTTTTCTGGGTACAGAAGGTCAAAGAGCTTCATGACAGGGAGAAAATCAGCGAGTGCATTTTTCTGAATACTTCCAGAAATGAATTGCAGGAGAACCCACATTAGATGATCTCTGCCTTTAATCAGTCCTCTCCCTGCTAACTGTAAAAGATGTTTAAATACACATCTACACAGCTGGTTAAAGAGATGGATGTAGTAAAGCTTAAAGGGAAAAAAACAAAAACAAAACCCCCACAAAAAACAGGAGAAACCCTGTTCTCCGAAAGTTAGCATCCTACTTTGGCATTTGCAATACTTAATCTCAACTTAAGACACACCAAGCAAAGCCTTTTAAATTATTTTAATATTATATATAGAGTTCCTCCCTGATCCCAAAACAACTATACATATCAAAAGTTCAATGTTTTAGAGCATAACTAAGTTGATCATGTATGCAAGAGAATCAAGTTTAATATAAGATAATTGCTAAAAATCTTTCATCAAAACACAAGGAATACTTCATTATACAAAAAGGATTTTTTTTCTTTAATTTAAAATCCTTGAGGAGTGGGTATCAAAAAACACTTTTCCTGGTTTCCTGTAGATTAGAACAGAAATCAGTGGTGGTGGGGGTGGCAGTGGGGGGAACTGGTGGTTAGAAGGATTTTAACAATGCTTATGGAAAATTTTCCCCCCCAAAAATCATGCTGTAGAGATGTTATAACAACATTTATTTGCATTCAACATGTCTAAAACATTATGATAAAACCAACTCTTCTACAGATTTACTCATCCATTTGTATTCCCTGTTTTGGATTCATTGTCCCACTTTTTCATTCACTGCCAAAGTAGAAACCAGTGAGTGATGCCAGACTCCTGTTACTCCCTCTGTTACCTACCCATTACCAAGTCCTATTCACCTCTCAGCTTTTCTGGTCTTGGGCTCCTCCTCTCTTTTCTGGCTTAGGCCGTCAGCATCTCCCACCCAGATCACTGCAAAGGTTCCCTTACCAACATCCTTGCCTCTGACTTTGGACCCGTCCATCTTTATGTCCCCATCTTCCTACATGTGGCAATTAGCAGTAATTATTCCAACGTATATATGATGAGGTCATTCCCCTCCTCATTTGCCGCCCAAAGAGAATCTAAACTCATTAGAACAAATACGTTTGTCCATGTAAAGCTTTCCATGTCTGGTCTTGCCTTACTGCCTTTCTGTTCTCACTAACACTTCCCCATTTATATTTTTCTCTCCAATTCTCACACACTTTTGTCCTTTCCAAAATGATCATCTTACTGCTATGGAAACACTTTCCTATCTTTTCCTCTTGGCAAATTTCTATTTGTCTTCAATATCTCTTTGCTAAAGCCATTCCTGATGTCTTTAATAGGGATTATTCTCTTTCGTTTCCATTGCAGGAAAACATGCTTCCATTATGCGAACTATTATTGTAATCAAATTGTTTATAGCTATATCTTCCCATGAGTAAGGAGCTCCTTGAGGGTACTGTAGTGCCTTTTCATTTTGTATCCCCTGGTCCTCGCACTATGAATATGTGGAATGAATGACTGAAACCAATATTTACAGTGACAAGAAAGTGGAAAGTTTAGAAGCCATAAAGGCACTGAACAAAACGGCCATCAGGGCTCAGAGCTTCTGCCACTGCCAAAACCACTAGGCAGCGTCGATACCCGTCTAAAGCCGACCAATCGACAGGTGAAGTGGCTCCGACAGGACAGTTGGTACTCACCTTCTGATGAAGAGAAAGGACCATATGTGGGAAACTTGCAAACTGGAAAAGCACAAAGAAAATGAGCTGACTCGAGAGGTGCTGCCACAGGAGTTGGCTCGTGCCCCCATCGTCAAACTTCTCCTCGGTCTCGGACCGCTCCATGGCATAGACCACCAGATCCACCAACTGGTCCTCCAGCACAGGGCAACGCTGCTTGTGCTGTAGGGCAGAGATTAGATACAGTATTCCAAAAGCCTCCCGGTTAGTTTCAGAAGTTTACCGGTTAATGGGCATTAATTGTAACAAGAGGCTGAGAAGCATGGAATGAAGTTGAACTTAGAAAGTTAAGGTTAGGTTTAGTCTATTAAAGCTGCATCACGTTACATTATCATAGAGGATGAGTTCCATTACAAAGATTATTTTTCAGATCTCACACAAAACAGACTTCCTATTCCCTTTTAACTTTTACTACAGACATCAGACATCACTGCTTCAATTTGACAAAGGGTACTGCGCAGCAGAAAATTTAGTTATTTATCCTTTGAAAAAAAGATAATTTAAAAAGCATAGGAAATGAGGATAGTAGTATTAATTTTCTATTCTAACTCAAAATAGAAGAACCCCGAATTTCCAAGAATCAAATATCGTGAGGAGAACAAACAAGGCAGTGAGAATCTATGTATTTTAAAGCAACCACCACAAGTTTACAGTACCTTTACACACAGAGATATATCTAAATAGCTGCCAGATTACACTCAGTATCTGTTTTTCGGTGTGTGGTATTGATCCTGATATTGAAATGGAAACTTCCTCTACTGAATAACCGACCTCAAAGTTAATCTCTGCTCTTCCTTCTTAAAAGCCAAACATAATGCAGCTTTAATTTCAAATTAGACTATTTTAAATTCTAAAACAAGAAAAAGAATTGAATTTAAACACTAAAATGAAAATGCAACTTCCCTTTCTAGAGGCAAAAAGATTTATGCTTTTAAAGTGATTTAAAAAATATGCTTTTACCAAAAGAAATATGTTAAGCCATATTTTAAGCCATTTTCATATTTCTTTTATAAAATATGTTATATGACTTA
Source organism: Neofelis nebulosa (assembly GCF_028018385.1). Classification (NCBI taxonomy): domain Eukaryota; kingdom Metazoa; phylum Chordata; class Mammalia; order Carnivora; family Felidae; genus Neofelis; species Neofelis nebulosa. The sequence continues at coordinate 122,463,316 of NC_080787.1, forward strand.
ATAGCCAGGCAGTTGGAAGCCTTTCTAGTGAATACAATTACTAATACAGATGCTTTCCTTCTAAGCTTTAGATGTGATTATTAGTCTTTTGCCATGAAAAAGGGATATGATTTCTTTAAATTTAGGGAAAAAATGCAAAATGGGGACGGATTTGGGAAAAAAACAAAACATAATGAATAGCATCCCCTCTTTTGCATGCTCTTTGCCAGCTCCAAACTTGTAAAGCTCCAATATAGCTGCACTTTCTTAAAGCATGCAAATAAAACAAACATCTATCCGAAACAGTAAGCATCAATGGTTGTTTCATATTTTTTCCAAAACACAATGCCATGATCACAGTTCAACCACATTACAGGTTTACAAATAGCAATATTAACACCACCAGTTGGGACTACAGTACTTTCCCTCCAAATGTAATTATCATTATGAAGCAGAGCAAAGTGCAACAGACAACACTACGAACTATTTCTTAAATCAGCATGCAAAACTACTGTGTACAGGGCTTGAAATTCACTAGTTCTGCCAACCACCAACAACCTAAGGAATGTGTCAGACAACACAAATTTAGAGTGAAATCATTCAAAGTATACAAGAGTCAGAAAAATTTGTGAAAAGAAGTAAAGCCAGGATTTCCAGTAGGAATTTTTCATTACTGATGGGAATTTCCTTCTAGTTTGGAAACTAACCAATTTGTCATCTACTCCTCCATCCATGATGGTCTTCCATCAGTCTGCTTCGGGGAAAAAAGAGCAAACTAAATAAAATTGGTTTTTAGCACCTGAGTCATTTTGGAGTTTCCCTTTTTAGTATTAGCTGTGTGTCTTTAAAAAACCAGACTTTCACCTACATATTTTTAGGGTGTAGTAATAGTCATACAGTTAATGACTTAAAGAGGAAAACCAAAAATATTAAGATTTTGACAAAGTAAGAACAACTAGGAAATTTACAGTTAAAGCTGACGATCTTTCAATACATACCACAATTCAAATTCCCTCTAAGTTTTCTGTTAAGAATTAAATCAGCCTGGAATCTCTATGACATCTAATGCCCTGGCGTCTGAGTGTGCCAGAACATTTATCAGGATTAACTCTGTGTTTCCCAGGTGTTTTGATGAAAGCCAAGGATATTTCTCAAACCAAGTTTCAAGATAGGTTAGTTCCTCTGTTTATTTGCCAATTTTATTAATACAAAAAAAAAAAAAAAACAAACCCCTGTTGAAATATAAAATGATCTACGCTAACTACTTTAGAATAGTAAGTTTGGCTTTAGTTTTCATTACTAAAAAATAAGTACATTAAAATTAATACTCTCCACCATGTATATTATTTTACAAAGTGGAACAAATGAAAATTTGTAAAGCAGTTTAATGATCTGATAAAGATTATCAATCACTAGGCTATGATACTTCTGTAAGCCAATGGATACTCTATGGCTGTTCACAACATGCTTTCTGAAAGCTTCTGTAAATTTAATCCTTCGAGATCTAGGCATTTAGTTGAATTAGCTAGTTTATATATTTACATGAATATTTAGTTAAAACTTGTTTTAACATTAAGAATCTAAGTTCAATATTTTACCATTTCAATGTCTGCATGATAGCTCAAACTGTATTGGAAACTTATTTAAAATGTTCAGCTTTGGTAAAAGCTAAAAAGGAGGCACAAGGCATTAATAGAAATACTAACATTGACCTCCACTCATGCCCCTGATTCTTTCCCACCACTATTTCAAGTGGCAAATGATAATGCTTTTCAGTCCAAGTAACCATATCCTAGATTAAGTGGCCCCTGACCCTTTTGATGTAACAGTTCTGGTACTGCTTTTGTGGCAAAATTTTAACATACTGTACTTAGGTGGGCTTAAGTTAATTTCAAACCATTATTTCAGTGCTAGAAATCAATTTTAGAGCAATACCTATTCAGGACAAGTTGGGAAGAAAAATCCCTTTGTACGTCATTTATCATATTCTCTGCCAATCAGCCCTATGCCAGTTAATACCACTTTCAATGGTGCCTTTCAAAGATAATTGAGTGATTGGTCTATCACTGTCTCAGGGTGGCCAGAGTTCACACACCACCACGTAAGAGCTTGAGGGGTGTATCTGTTATATGATGTTCTTCTTGGGCAGAAAGAACATGAAGCTGTGTGAACATATAAAACAGGATTCTTCCACTGGGAACACTCCACCTTGCTGGTCACAGAACTGGGCCATTTATGACTTTTTGAATGTGACCAACTTTAGGATAAAATATAGCCCAATTCCTACTGGAAAATGCAATATGGACAGCTCTTAAAAAGTTTCAAGCTTTGAGTAAATTATTGCATTGCTAGAGAAAGGACAAGAAAGTATAGTGCAGGATATAGTTCTGTAATGATAAAAGATGTGATAAGATAACTTGTTTATTTTTAATCATATGCCTTATACTTCGTATTCTCACTTTCTACTCTACTTTCCAGGTGGTAAAATTAATATATCAAGTCAGTTCAGCATATATCTTCCATCTACAAGTCCATTCACTACAGAGTTTTGTACCAAACAATTACTGATGAATTGTGAACTTTTGACAATGTTTACAGTGGGACCAATACTAATAATGTTCTGTCAGCATTTCCATTATAAACTTTATTTTTTACGGATTTATGTCTTAGTCATAAACTTTTTTTAGGTTGAAACTTGTTATTAAAATAATCAAATCAGAAATACTCTTCTATGAATTGTTTTGTCAATTTCTAGTCTGAGAAGAGCTGCATCCCAAGAGAAAAAAGCTAATGATAGCTAAGGCTATCTGGGGGAAGGTATTCGCAGCTCAAATGACCATGGGTACATTTATCCACCAAACTGTAAAAAAAAAAAAAAATTGAGTCAAGTATGACTTAAAGTTCATTGCAAAAATTAGTTTTAAGACATAGCATGAAGCATTCTTTCAAAGTTGACTGAATACTTACCTCTAACTCAAGTGAAAGCTGATCAGAAATAATGACTTGCTATTTAAGATGTTAAATTGACAGATTGTGTGAAGTGACTGTCAGGTACTGTAGTGTGAGGCAGTTCAGTTTCACATGAACATAGGCTTGTCCAAACAAGGAAACTTGGTAAATTTTTCAGAAGAAAAAACTTAAAATAATAAAAGAGATACTGCTACTAGGGTGAGGTTTGGCATGCAAAGTTTCAACACTGAGCAAGTTTTATGGCCAAGCTATATGTCCTTAAAAATAGGGCTTTATAAATGGAAGCACTGGCACAACCTTCACTATAGTATTGCAAACAGTAACGCTATTTTATGTAACCTAGACAAGAACGTCTTTTTAAAATCAAAAAGCTGGTCTATTTTAATATGTTGGGCTCAAAAATTTTTAACAAAAATAATTGGAACCACTATTTTGCTTAAAATCTCAAAGGTGAAAAGTCCTGGAACAGACTTGGGACTGTATAAGAGTTTGGTTCATAAAGTTTGGCCATAGTGTTTTTCTCCCACCACAGGTGAGCTTCAATTGCAAGGAGCCCACTCTAGGAGGAGGACACTTCTGGCAAAGACTGACAAAGAAGGGTGTTTGTCAAGCAGGTGTGGGGTCACCTAAGAGTGTGACATTTCTTAGTCAATCCCCATGTTTCCAAAAAAACCTTCCCTGCATAAAGTTTACCACTCCAACTTTTAAAATAACGTATCTCTAGTAAAGTGCTTTTCCCTCTTTTTTGTTTTGTTTTTAATTTGTTTTTGTTTTAAGGCAAAGCAATGTAAATAGTTTTATAGATGTTATTTATTTATGTTTTAATAATCCGGAAAGATAAAGGCCACCACAAATCTTTCCATGTCTGAAAATTCCACAAGGCGAGCTTTAGCCCTAAAGTATAAAAAAAGAAAAAAAAAAAAAAAAAAAAGGAAAATGGAGTGGGAAGGAAAAACCACCCATCAAAAAGTGACAGGTGTTATTGTGTGCCAGGTGTTGTCTCTTTTTGTTAAAAAAAAAAAAAAAAAGGAAAAAAGAAAAAAGAAAAAAAAAAGAATATAAAAAAACAAACACCAAAAACCAAAACCAAAAACAATCCACCAAAAACAACTCTCATATCCCAAGAAGAAATTAGTTTTAGTGGCCTTGGTCTCAGCATGGTCCTGCCAATTTCAAGCCCCGACCATACATGTATTCTCTAAATGGAATCAGTGGCTACAAAGCGGCCAGCGTATCGTTAGTCACAATACAACAGTAAGGTTGTGAACATACCTGAGCAATGTTCAAGGTCTAGAGCATTGGAGGATGGGCAGGACAAGACAGGACAGAACAAAAATAAAGGAAGAAAAAAAGAAAAGACAAAACAGTGACTATGAGGCCAGCCTCAAGGAACCCAGAGTCAGCACAAACCCTCCCACATGTTAAACCACCAAAAACAAACATACACCAAAAAAGGGGCGAAAAAATCAGCAGCCAGGCCACGCTGAAGATACCAAGGGTTATAAAAATAGGCACCCAAACAACAAAAAAGTCAAAAATTATGGTTAAGTCATGTGTAGGTTTCTCTGGCAAAAGGTATACTTGAAACTGGCCTTATAGAAAAAAAAGCAATGCAAAATAAACCAACTTTTAAAATATCTCCTTTTTAATTTAAACATTTTTAAAGCAATATATAAATGATAGGAACAATTCATTGTTTAATAAACCACATATTAAAAAAAAAAATCACCAAATAGTTCTTAACTGTTTTGCTCAGTTAGCTCTAGCAAAGAAAAGAGAAAAGAATAGTGCAGATTCTATGCAGAATTTACTAGGTTTCCAGCATAGTACAGTACCTGCTTATTTAAACCTAGCATATTGCAGACCATATCCCTGGAATAAGGCTGCTCCAATACATATCTCAACAAAGCAGTCTGTGGTTCAAACAGATCCTTTAAAGAAAATAAAAAAAATTATTGCTTCAAGATCAAAGTAAATGTTAATTCAAATAATTTGAAATTGGGATAAAAAAAATCCACTAAAGGCACTTGTTACCTTCATACAGTAGGCAGTATCTAGTGGAAAAAAATCATAGGATTTTAGTGCTTACAGTTAATCTGACCCCACCCCTCATTTCATAGGTGATAAAACTGAGATGAAGGGACTTGCCCAAGGTCATACAGAGGCTAAATTTTGAAATGACTTCAGTTACAGTCACATGAAAGTCTTAAGCATCACTGTAAGGAAAGAATCTTCTGCTCAGAAATCTAACCAAAGGAATGGAGGCAGTTTCCAATCACTTTCATAGTGTTAATAAAAACACTACTTCCAAATTTGGAGGAAAATGACTTGATAGTAAAGGGGTTAAGAGTGTAGATTCTGGAATCAGATTGTCTGAGTTCAAATACTGACTCTACCATTTCCTAAACAAGGGGCCTTAGCCAAACTGCTACCCCACTCTGTCTCAGTTGCATCATATGTATAATGGAGACACTAAGACGATAGTCGAGAATAAGGGTTATTGCAAAAAAGTTCTTAGTGCTGGGCATACAGTACTAGTGCATAAGTTATTTATCTATTTTCAATATCATTGCTATCATGGTAACTATAAATTCCATGTAGTTTACCACTCTTTCACATTCCAAAGTTTGCTGACTAATAATATGCCGAGAACTCAGAATTGTGACCTTAGTTTCACTATTCACTCTCCTCACTTCTGAGCAAGTTTCCTAATCGCTCTGTACATCATTTTTGACACGAAACATTTACATGAAAAATATCTAGTCTTCCCCATACCCTGCTCTGTAACCATTTCAACCATACTATAATGAATCTATCAAATTTCAGTATAGTGTTGTATCTGTATGTCATGCTTCATTTTATTGATACTTATAGATTTTTTTCCTTTGGGAATACTCTATTTCACTTTTGTCCTTTCCATCCCCTCTTTAAAAAATCTAACAAAAGTCAGGGCACCTGGCTGGCTCAGTCAGAAGAGCATGTGACTCTTGATCTTAGGGTTGTGAGTTCAAGCCCCATGTTGGGTGTAGAGATTACTTAAAGAAACTTAAAAAAATAAAAATAAAAAATCTAACAAAGGAGAGGCTCACTCTTCAAATTTTAAGAACCACACAAATTCATTTTTGGTCCTCACTTTGTAAAGGAAGAATAAAAACAAGGATTCTACTTAAAGATTCAGTTTTCTTAGTCTATGTGCTTTGTCCACTGGAGCATAAACATCCACAATATCACAAACCACAGGGAATAATTGGATACTAGAATCACATGATAAACCACAAACCATTTTTCATTAAATATGTACTTCTTCAGCCTATGAAGAGATAATTTAGCACAACACATCAAATAATCCAGGATGAAGGCTGTTAGATGGATTGAAAATTCCATTATATTTATCTACATACCTTATCATATGGCAAGAGGCCTTTCAAGGGAAAACGAAGAGTTGCAGGATCCAATTTCCACGAGTTACAAATGGCTCCCGAGTTATTTACAACTGGCAGAAGGCTGCAGCGGCCTGTATGTATTACAAAAAAAATGTTTTTAAGTAAACATGAACACAGAAATGCCTGGTCCTTTGATAATTCTGTGAATATTTAATAAATATCTGGGCTGAATCAGACACTGATTGTAAAAAGCTTGTAGTTAAATTTCGGGAATTTTCTTTGATTATTTTTAGTCCAGACGGTCGAAGACCAATTGTACAGACATTCCAAATTCAAAAATGTTACATTTGTCCAAGTATCTAGGTTAGAGATAGCAAACTATAATCCGTGGGCCAGATGCAGCTTGCCGCCTGTTTTTGTAAAGTCTTACTGGAACACTGATGCTTTTGCACCACAATGACAGAGCTGAGGAGTTCCAACAGATTGAATGGCTCCTAAAGCCTAAAATATTTACTATATCACCATTTATAGAAAAAGTTTACAGATCTCTAGTCTAGGGTCAACACGATTCACTTTACACATGATGTTCCTAGAGGCCTTAGATGTAGCATATGACCATCAACTCAGATACCCGACTGCCTAATGAATATTGTCACTTGGATGTCCCACAGGCACCTCAAGCTTAACACATCTTAAGTTGAACTCATCATGCTTCTCAAATCTGCACCACTTCTAGAATTCATTAAATGGTACCAATATCCACTCAGTTACAAAAGCTAGACGTCTGAGAACTATCTGTCTAGTGTCTGTTTGCTTTATTTTTGTATTTCCAATCTAGAATAGCACCTGACTCACAAGTGCTGAAAATTTGGTCATCAACTAAATAATGGTCTATATACCCAAACACTGCTGTGTTTGTCCAGACACCTGTGTTTTCCTCCCTACACTCAACACAAAAAGTACCTGAAAACAAGGAAATGGCTATTATTAAGCTTCTACAGAATTATCAAAATAACAAACCACTAGGACATGTGTAAGGTACATCTGCAAATTGTGTTCAGTAGCTGACTAAAAACCAGGTATTATTTAGTGTATTTTAAATTATAATCCTACCACAAATGGAGTTTATCCTTGCTGTGGGCCTGAAGGTATCCACAAAGTCTGATACCAAGTTTCCAAGTAACTAAAAACAAAACAAGTACAAAAATAAAATCAAGACTGCTCTGAATATAACCATCATTTATATAAAATGAGACAATATGTTAAGATTTAATACAATACCTAGCATATAAAAATGACTCAAAAGTTAGTCCTCTTATACTTCCTTACAAAGAATTACTTCCCAGTTCATCTGTCCCTGAATTAAGCCAAATCATACCACCATGTCCTTAGCTATTTGATGAAGCTGGTATATTTTAACACATGATATAGAAACTGTCTCAAGAAGATAGCAGAAAAATAAAGCAAATACATTATAATGATTTAAAAAAGCACATTTTATCTCAGGATAAAAGTGACCATTTTTGAAAATAAGCACACAAAAATTAGATTAATATAACGGGAGGGGTTGTGGGAGGGGGGATGGGCTAAATGGGTAAGGGCACTAAGGAATCTACTCTTGAAATCATTGTTGCACTATATGCTAACTAATTTGGATGTAAATTTTTAAAAAAATAAGTAAAAAAAAACCCACAAAAAATAGATTAATATAACTATTTTTGATTAAAATTTCTATTAAAAAATATAGAAAATATCAGATTTACCCAGTGTGGAAGTTTTCCCTCAGGATATAGTTTCCTGATCTCTGTGACTGCAAAATAGGCTGGTAATAGACAGGCATTTCTTTCCAAGATATATGCTATAACCTAAGAAAAATAAAAGAGCAATGTTATTGTTCTTGATTAGTTCCACAGATAAGCCCTTTAAATGCAACAGTGGCAACAAGAACAAAGATATTAAAAGCAAAGATACGATATTATGGATTTAATGGGCTTACACTACAGCATAAAAGAATTCATTTATATGTGAAGAATCTCTAAAAATGAAGATTAATGGACAATGAAATGGATGTTAGTAAATAACCTTGCTTTAAATATTGGTAGCCTCTAAGAGGAAAGCAACAGATCAAAGTAACAACTCTTGCAACATTAGTCACTAAGCACAAAGATCTTTCAGTGGTCCACAGGCTATGGTCTTGTAACAGCTGAAAATACTTTAAGTCTATATTGTTTTCATAATTAAAAGCTATGACTTAATTAAAATTTTCATTAGAAATACAATAAAAGTAAAATACATTTTAATCATATCATAAAAATATAATAAACAGTAAAACTAGAAGTGATTTTTGTAGAAGTACCCAAATGGAACAGTTCACAAACTACCATATATTTTAAAGGCACAGATCTATATAAAAATAGACTTTTTTGAGATTATGATCAATGAATTGCAAACATGTCCTAAATTACCTCTCTTGCTGCTAGAAGCTGCTGTACAACAGCTGAGCTCACTGTATTGGGAATTGTCAAGATTTTCTCCAAAATCACTTTTAAGAGATCTCGAACACCCTGATATAAGAAAAAACTCATAGGTTAAAACTAAGTAGTGCCCTCCGTGCTAGTTAAAACACCTAAAAATTTCAACATCACATAATCAGAAAAAAATGTTACCTTCAATGTCACATTTTCAATTTTTCTGAATCAGAGCTAACATTTAAGTCCCTAACATTAACCCAAGAGAAGAGTCATGTTGCAAAACAGAATTCTAAAGAATGTCCTACAATATGAATGAACAAAGAAAGTCACTTACAAAAAAAAATCAGTCCACACTCTGCTAAGTTTTTCGGACCCTCACAACATTACTACACTTTCTATTATTATGAGAGTCCAAAAAGTTTAATTTGAGCTTACAAAAATACATTTAAATAGAACTCGAAAACACTCTGAGACATGGGCCATACTATTAAATTTTCTGGCAGGTGATCCCTTCTGCTTACTTGCTTTGTCGTATTCTAACTTTACTCCCCCTTCTCATCTATCACATACCTAATCACTCAAACTTATCCAATAAGGCTATTCTGTTAATTGGTCATCTCCTATCTATTACTAGTTGCCTTATTTCAGAGCAGAATCAGATATATAGAGAAAAAATTTCATTTAACATGCATTTATTGAGTATAAACTGTGTGATCAGTCTTGCAAAAAAGAGACAAAAAATACACATGAAAGAAATTAGAAAAAAAATTATAAGGCATCCTACAAATTAGAAAGCAAAAACTCCATTGTTTCTCGGCTTTTTGGCTAAGATCAAGTGAAGAAAGCAAAAACTCCAAGTAAACCTGCTAAGGAAAGTGAAGTGTAAGTAAAGAGAAAATTAAAAAAAGAAAGAAATAAAAAAGTTTCTTAGAATTAATTTTGTATGAAATCATGATGCAGATCAATAATTAGGCAGTTTAAGTCATTTCTGATTAGAGAAAATACAGATAATACAGATAAAGCCTAGGGTCAGACAATGGCAATCCTTTCAAAAAGGACAATAACAAAGGTAGTCTGAATGAAGGAGAATGGTGTTTGCAGCAAGGGAAACCCTGAGTTGTATTACGAGACACAGTGAGAGTGTGTGCTGTTATTCTGGGTCAAGAGAAGAGCGCTGAAGCATATATGGTCAAAGGAGGTCAAAGCAGAGGTGAAACAGGGCTTGCTCCCTTTAGCAGCTGATGACTACATCCCTTCATGGTTTCACATGCCCCTGCTCTGTGCTCTTTCATTTGAAAGGGGCGCAACATTGTAAGATCTGTGACATGAAAAGGCAACAGAGTCTGCTGGTGACTTCCCTACTCATCATATATATTAGGACTGGAATTTTTAAGAATGTTGGGAGGAGAGGGGTGCCCGGGTGGCTCAGTCGGTTAAGCGGCCGACTTCGGCTCAGGTCATGATCTCGCGGTCCGTGAGTTCGAGCCCCGCGTCGAGCTCTGTGCTGACAGCTCAGAGCCTGGAGCCTGCTTCGGATTCTGTGTCTCCCTCTCTCTCTCTGGCCCTCCCCTGCTCATGCTCTGTCTCTCTCTCTGTCAAAAATAAACATTAAAAAAAAATTTTTTTAAATTTAAAAATAAAAAGAATGTTGGGAGGAGAGCAGAGAAGCTATGGGAAACACTGAGCAATTTTAAGTTCCTTTAGGAAATACAACAAAAAATAAATGCTTCCATTTCATTTATTCCATCTGAAATTAAGATCTACACACTAAAAATCAATCATGTCTGAAAGTGATTACTTTTCATAATTAGGAAAAAATACCTTGTAATCCACTCCCCCAATTATTTTCCGAACTAGTTTAAATGTTAAGGCCCAAAGCTGCGTTCTTTCCCATTCCAGTGTGTCAGAGTTTATCAGGGATTCACAAACCATCCTAGAAAATAAGAATACCCATTCCAGTTACATAACAGAATTTTTCAAATTCTCTAACAGCCAAGGTCTGTGTATTCTGTGTATTTTTCATAGCGTTTCTGCGAAAGGAACATTACTTTTCAAACGTACTTTAAAAAATTATGTACGTTACATTTTTTTCACTTAAGTGAAAGACAGAACACAAAACTGAACACGATAATATTGTGTATATTCTTACTAGACAGAAATCTACCAGAAACTATAGATGAAATGCTTACCATCTATCAGTTTGCGGTAGATTGTATTTTTCCAAGATGGCTGAAACAAGATTTTCAATCCCACACGCTCTTTTAAAGTGTGACACTGACACTACTCCCATAAAGAGGTGGGAGAAGGGTCTACACTCTCTTACCTAAAATCTGGGCAGGCCTAAGATTATGGCAAAAGGGGCGCTTATGACATCCAAGGCAACGTAATGTAGCTTCTGTCTAGCCTTCTTTTGAATGCTTGTGTTGGGTGCCATCATGCTGTGAGAAAGTCCAGATCACAAGGAGAGGGCATGTGTAGATTCCAGATGATAGCCCCAGCTAGAGTCTCAGATGACAGCCAGGCATCAACCACCAGACATGAATGGGGAAACCTTTGTGATAGCCATAGCTACTATCTGACTGCAATCTCAAGATCCTGAGAAAAACTGCCTACTGAACTCAGTCAATCACTGCAACCATGAGTGTTAATAAGAGGATTATTATTGTTTTAAGTCACAATGTGTTCATGTAGTTCATTGTGCAGGAAAAGTTAAGTGATCCTAGCTCCTGAGTTGAAAGTCAAAGCCCGCCTGGTTTTGAGCTTTTATGTACACAATTCTAAGAATACTCTATCCTAGAAACTAAAACCTGACGTTTTATGAAGGATTACTTGTTGAGCCTAACCTCCTTTTTCATTCTTTTACTCTATTATAACAACCTGGATCAATTTCCAAATATTAATAAACAAATTCTTTGGATTGCTCTATCTATCAGTAAACATACCTGGGTGGAAGGAGACCAGTCTCCACTGCCATCGCTAAGCAGTCATAAAGAAAAGAAATTCTTTTAGGACTATGCTGGCCATGAATAAATTTAACAATCCACTGGATGCACTGTTCATGAGATTCCTGGAAAATTAAAAAATGATTATATTTTAGGTCCAAAGTGATATTTTATATACAGCCATATACATAGCTAACAAATAGCTAATATCCCTGGGAGTATATCAAGACTATGAATGAAATACTCCACTATAAACATTCATGAATGAAAACAATTAAAAAAAAAAAGACAAAATGAAAAAATTCAGATTTAGTATTTCAGTCATATTAAGCTTAAAATCAATACAATTCTATAGATTAAATTCCCACTATTTTTATTACATGAGACTGCCAGAAGGAGTAAGATTTTCTTAGTATTTTCATGGTCAGTAGAAAGTGCTAACAAAGACTGTGTACTGTGTAAGAAATTGTAAGCAATGCCTTTAATGGCAGATATAAACATTCCTGTCATTGGGCTGGGGGGAGGGGGGGGGTGGTGGGGATCCACTGTGAGTCAGTATATCAGCCTCATGAGAATTGTGTGAAATCTAATCCCTAAGAGCCTAATTATGAATCCAATGACATATCAAATTTCTAGACTTGTATAACCTGATACCAAAATGTAGTACCCATATCAGTTTGTCTTCTAGGATACCCTCAAGAGGGACCTACATGTCCTCCTCTTCTGCACTACTACTGTCCCTCAAACACACTTCTATTGTTGAAAATATAATGAAGATTTAGAAATATCTATTTTCTGGAGCGCCTGGGTGGCTCAGTTGGTTAAGCGGCCGACTTCGGCTCAGGTCACGATCTCGCAGTCCGTGAGTTCGAGCCCCGCGTCGGGCTCTGTGCTGACAGCTCAGAGCCTGGAGCCTGTTTCAGATTCTGTGTCTCCCTCTCTCTGACCCTCCCCCGTTCATACTCTGTCTCTGTCTCAAAAATAAAAAAATAAAAAAAAAAAAAAACGTTAAAAAAAAAAAAAAGAAATATCTATTTTCTTCCTGGCTCCCCCATTAGAATATAAACTTCTTGAACACACAGGCCATCCTTAACCCAAATTAAAATAAAATGTTTAATAAATTATTTAAAAATTAAAATATGTTGAAAAGATGTTCGATATTAGAGAAATGCAAAATAAACCATGATGAGATATAATTTCTCCTGTTTTAGATTGGTAAACATCAAGAAACATTCATTAACACCCTACTGTGAGGCTGGGAACAGGTACGCTTATTCTCCCCTTGCCTGGTATGACCCTTAGGAAAAGCTATTAGGCAATCTGTATAAAAATTATAAATAGACATACTCTCTAACCTACCAATACTACTTTCAGGAATTTATTCTGCACAGTGTCCTATGCAGAATATTATTCATTTTAGTACTGTTTAAAGTATTGTTATTCATTTAGTATTGTTTAAATAACCTAAGAAATAACCTAAATGTCACTTAGTAGGAGACTGGTTAAATAAAGGAAGGTACAGTCATATAATGGATTATGCTACTGTATGAAAGGCAGAAGTAACTTTCAATGGATTAATGTAGGATTACTTTCAGAATTTAATAGTAAGAGGAAAAAAGGTGCTAATGAACAGTGTACACATTATATGAATGTTTTATAAAAATTGATTCTACATGTGTAAAATACTTCCAGAAGGCAACAAACTGGGGATACTGGCTGCTGACATGAAAAAGTAGGTGATTAAGTTAAGAAAGATAGAAGGCAGACTATTCGTAGGGTCCCCCTTTTTGGTACCTTTTGCATTTGGAGTCATATGAATATATTACCTATTAGAAAGTAATTAAAACATTTTTTTTTTTAAATGAATGTATGCCAGGGCGCCTGGGTGGCTCAGTCAGTTGAGCATCCGACTCTTGATTTTGGCTCAGGTCATGATCTCAGGGTCAAGTAATCAAGTTTAGCATCGGGCTGTGTGCTGAGCACGGAGCCTGCTTAAGACACTCTCTCTCTGTCTCTTTCTCCCCCTCTGTCCCTCTGCCCCTCTCCTCCTCTCAGGGTCTCTAATAAAAAAAAAAAAATTAAAAAAAAAGAGAATATATGCCATTATGTAACTCATGTTTGAGCAGCAAGTCTTATCACCAGTGGCTTAAATGGGAACGGTTCTCATTTTCCTACAAATAATTCACCATGAGAAGATAATACACTACTGGAACAGCAGCTCTTTAAGGATCACACATTTTGTCTTTTTCATGAACATATTTTCTGGTGACTGTTCTTTGTTACTAAGTTTTGCTGCTCCTTTCCTCGTTTTTATTGTAATATCTTAGTATCTTTATTATAGTATCCTTATTGTGGCATTTTTTTGTACCTTTACTTTAGTATCTTTGATCATAGTATCTTTGTATCAATGCTTTGTAGCTCCTTTGTTGAGAAAATGAATGAAATTTGTATCTTTTACACTTCTACCACAGCTCTTTTCCCTTGCACCAAATAAATCAAAATAGGATGAAAATGGTTTTATATAATCTAACATGGGTGAGATTTTTAAAGACATCTCACACTGTGCTGTTATCAACTTGACTTCTCAGTACTGGTTCTCCACTAGAAGAATACAAATGGAAACAAATGGAAGCCCGAATATACAAATAAAAAGTATTGACAAGCTTATTTCTCCCTTTCCAGAAATACCTTAACAGCAACAACAAAATAATGTAAAAAAGAAGGCATCAAAAATCATCAGCTGAATGTTGTAAAAATGCAGTGCTCACCTGAGAAAGACCACCCCAAAACTGTCTGAAGGCCCCCAAACAGCTAATTAGTTTTGTTTTTTCATCTTCAGGGGTGTCCATAAACATTCTAAAACACAAAAGTCAGATTATTTGCTACTAGTTCTAAAACGGTAATTCAACATAACCAGAATCTTATGGATCTTACATATCTCCAAGACAAACCAAAGTAAAATCTTACAAAAATACACTCATGTAAAAACACAAAAATCTGCCATGCATATATACTCACCCAGGAAAAGCCTCTTCTATAATTTCCGTTTTCTGTAAAAAACAAAAAGTAAACGATGTAAAACAAACAAAAGAAGAAGAAAAAAGGAGGGACCTCCTCGAGAAAAACACTACAATGTAACATAGGACAAATCAACTCAATCAGAGACACACACAAAATAACAATCCCGGCCTGGTCTGTCACGAAGGGTCTTGTGGATTTCAAAGGCGACTTTGAAGTTGACAGCTGTTGGAGATTCCTAAACCCTTGCGGACCTGCACGGTGTCACAACAAAGGAGAGGAAGGGGACAGGTTGCCTGGGCCGGGTTCCTTGAGTCAGCCACCGAGTGTCCCCCTCGCCCGGCCACTGCCCTTTATCCCTGGTGGCTCCACTCACCACCACGTCCTCAAAAATGCTCTGCAGTTGCGTCTCCATTTGGACCATCGCCCCTGCCTTCCTAGGACGCCCAGCGAGCGGCCCGGGTTAGACCCGAGCTCCGGGAATTGAGGAGCAGAGGGGCGGAGACGCCCGCCGGAAACCTGGGCTCTCAGGAGTCGCTTTCTCTAGCGCTCAGCGGAAAGGATCCCCTTTCGAGGCCCAGCAAACCGCAGGAGTCTGCCCGGAAGCCCGGAAGTGCCGGGTGCGTGCGGGTTATGAAACCTGCAGAAACCAGAGACCCAGCCAAATGTTCCGCGGGTGGAGAAGGGCGGCCTGCGAGCCAGACGAGAGCGCCCCCAAGTGGAGCTTTGAACCTGAGTACCCCGAGGCGTCGTCGGCTGCAGGTCGCCACCTCCCGGCTGGAGCGGGAGATGCTTCCGGCTCAGGGCTAGTGCTTTTGACTCCTGGGAAGGAAAAAAGCTTGGAGCCCAGGGAATGGCAGCCAGCGAGAAATGCTCCTCCTGCGACCTAGGTGAACATGATGTCTGTCACCTCCTGACTTTCTGGAGCCTGGATTTGAGACCACACCTTTCTTGACGACAGGGACCTTATCTTCTCAAGTACGGTAACTTCAGTGCCTTGCACAGTGCGTGACACATAGCAGGCTTTCCAAAAAGGTTGAAAAAATAAATGAACGCATTATTACTGATTTTTAATTAGAATAATCAAATAATAATACCTACCATTTTTAGTTATAATCATATAACATAATAAATGTTATTTATTACCTATTACTGAATACCTAGCCTCTTTGGTGAGGGTAAGGGTGGAGAAGGGTTGGCAAATAGGAAGGCTGATCTACTGGCATGGTCAAATCAGTGGCTAAGTGCACTGTGGAGTGTACCCCTCACTCACCACTTTATTTTTTCAAGCATCAGTGTTACATATTCCTGGAAGCCTGACCTCCTCAGTTAAGCTGATTTAGGGTCTCTTCTTTATCTTCATTTAACACCTTGGTGCATAAGTAGTGGAGTACTTCATTTATGAAATATTTGTTCACCCCTTGCTCAGAGCTAGACACAATGTTAGGTACTTAATGAACCATAATGCATTAATCAATTTTGTAAAATATCCAAGCTAGAAGAATGACAGACCAGAGTTATTTTTGTGTGCTAAACAGATTATCTTATTTTGGACTATCTTTGATCAGATGCACCTTTTCTTAAGTTTGTTTGGGGTGAGGAGGGGCAGAGACAAGGAGAAGGGTAGAGAGAGAGAATCCCAAGCAGGTTCCCGCTGTCAGCCTGTCAGCACAGCCAATGCAGGACTTGATGTCAAGAACCTTGAGATCATGACCTGACCCGAAATCAAGAGTCGGACCCTTAACCGACTGAGCCACCCAGACGGCCCCAGATACACTTTTAAGATAGTTTTCAGTTACTGTCTAGCAGATTTCCAGGCTTTCACTCTGTTTCCAAATGAGTGTGTTCTTAGCAAATGCTCGAAATCTCAATATTGGCCAGGGCTTGTATAGTTAAGGAGGAAGAATGGTCAAGAAAGAATTATATTTTTTTGTAACCAAATACAAATTAATTTTTATAACATGCTTGCTGATGTTCCATCCATTGAATAAAAATTGACCATCTATTCCTATACCTTCATGTGTTTCCCCTGATATTAATTTCTTCATTTGATGTGTAATCTATAAACAATGAAATACATACATTTTGCATGTACAGATCCATGAATCTTGACAAATGTTTACACTGGTCCAACTGCCAATTCAGTAAAGAGATGGAGTATATTTATCACACCAGGAAGTTCCTGGTGTTCCTTTGCAGCCAAACCCCCAAACACTGTTTTAACTTATGTAACCATGAATTAATTTGCATGTTCTTGAAGTTTATATAACTGGAATCACACAGTATGTATTCTTTTGTGCCTAGCTTCTTTCACATAACTTTATATTTGGAGAATCATCCATGTATGTCAATCTGTAGTATACTACAGATTATTTATCAATTCACCTGTTAGGAGGCATTTAGATTATTCTCAGTTTTTGAATAATTTGAATAAAGTTGCTATAAACATTCTTGAACAAGTCTTCAACCAGACATATGTTATCTTTTCTCTTAGGTAAATGCCTAGGAACACAATTTTGGGGTCATATGGGAAGTATATGTTTAATTTTATAATAAATTGCCAAACAGTTCCCTAAAATGGTTTTTACCATTTTTATATTCTAATACAACAAATGTGTGAGGGTTCCAACTGTTATGCCAGTATCATATTGTCTCAATTGCTGTAGCTTATTAGCAAGTCTCAAAATAGGGTAGCCTAAGTTCTCCAGTTTTATTATTTTTTTCAAGCTTATTTTGGTTATTCTAGGTCCTTTGCTCATTTCTTTTTTAATGTTTTTTGTTGAGAGAGAAAGGGGGGAAGAGAAAGAGGGGGGAGAGAGAGAGAGAGAGAGAGAGAGAGTATCTTAAGCAGGCTTCATGCTCAGCGAGGAGCCAGAGGAGGGCCTGGAACCCAGGATCCTTGGATCATGACCTGAACCTAAATCAAGAGTTGGATGCTCAATGGACTGAGCCACTCAGGAACCCCAAATATATTACTCGTTTCTCATTCTGAATTAAAAAAAATTTTTTTTTTAATTTTAATTATTTATTTTTGAAAGAGAGAGAGTACATGCATGTGAGTGGGGGAAAGGCAGAGGGAGGGAGAGAGAAAATCTCAATGTAGGCTCCGCTCCCAGCACTCCCAAAGCGGGGCTCTATCTCCGGACCCTGGGATCATGGTCTGAGCGGAAACCAAGAGTTGGTTGCTTTACCAACTGAGCCACTCAGGCGCCCCTATGTCTTTGCATTTCCATATAAATTTTAGAATCAGCTTCTCAATTTGACCAAAAAAAAAAAAAACACCTAGAATTTTTATTGGGATTAAATTGAATCTATAGAATAATTTGGGGATAATTGATACCTAAATAATATTGAGTCTTTTAGTCCACAAACACAGTGGATCTCTCCATTTATTTAGGTCTTTTACTTTTTCAGCAGTATTTAATGATACCAGTCCTCAGTGACAGAGTGGTTTTGTTAATTCTTAATGCCATAACCAAGAGTCAGTCCATTCAATTAAAATATTCCTCTAAATCCTTAGCTTGAAATTTCTATAAAATGGCATATAATTTCCTTAGCAGAAAATGTCAAATCACTAAACGCTCACTAGAAGGGGGGAAAAAAAGCATACAAGGAAAGGACTGGTTGGAGATATGCTTGAATGAGTAATGTATCAACTGTCTTAGTTTTCCTCAAAGATGACCAAGCCTTCAGCAGGAAGGAAATTACTGGGAGCAGGTCAAAGCAGACTGAGTGAAAGTGCAAATTAAAACTGCACCTAGGGAAATGTGCTAATGGTCAAACCAGTGCAACTAGATTGGTTCAAGGTGGAGGCTTGGTGCTGGGAACAGTCACTAAGTCAGGAAACAAATAAAGGCAGAAATGAAAATAGAGGTGACCAGCAAGACTGGAACGAACTGAGAACAGCCAGGACATCTCTGAAAAAAAGCTGGTACATTCAGATCATTGTTAGTGCTGGACTCAAGATAAACAGTTTGATCAGCCCGGAGGGTGAGGCCAGGGTAGACACCTTTCAGAATTGGAGGGCCCTGAAAGCCACAGTGTGGAGTCTGAGCCAGCAGCTGATGAGATGACTGCTTTGGGTTTATAAATTATAAGAAAGACACAAAAAATAATAATAAGCATATAGTTCAGAAGAAATACTGGGCTAGATTTGAGGGTCTGGGGGTACACCTACCTCCCTAAGGAATGGAGATAGCAAATGTAATGGGGAGTCGGAAACCCTACATGTTGAGGGTAGAGATGAAGTCGTTTAGGACCTTGGGAGGAAGGAAGTAGAGAGGAGGAATACTCCATAAGTCTGTGAGCAACATAAAGGCATCGTCTGTATAGTCATGTTTTCTATTCCAAATTGTAGTATAATGTCATAAAATGAATGAATGAATAAATGATGAATGAAAGACTATTGATATTGTAAAGGAAGGTGTGGAGAATAGGCTGGGTTCCAGGTTCCAATCAGATAAATTATCTCACGGAGTCATCAATGAAATGAAAATCCCATTAGCTTACCCATAAAAATCCCATTGGTGAGGAATCAGCATTTGGTGTTTTTTGAGGTGGGCAGCTTTGACCTACTTCTGGGGAATGAACCATTGCACATGGATGACAGGAGCAGGGTAGAGGATGCTAGACCAGGAATGCTGGAAGTCTGTTCTTTCTAGATTCTAGAGCGAGAAGTACAGTTAATTAACCTGAGAACAGTCTCCCCAATGCAAATATGGGGTTTTCACATGGAATGGAGATGACACAAAGACTGGAAGAGTCTGTTAAGCTCCCGTGTCAATCTTTCTGAGTGACCTGAGTCTACATATATAGTTGTAGTTACACACACACTCACTCACTCACTCAAGACAAATGGACTCTGGCATTAGATAGCCTAGGTTCATATCCTGACACATCCCACTTAACTAAACAAGTAGCAAACCCCTTCATTTCTTGAAGCTTCAATTTTACTATCTGCAAAACACCTAAGTCCTGTGGGTAAGAAAAGTGAATGTGTTCAAAGGATTCAGTCTAGCATCAGGCATACGGTAAGCTATCAAGCATCAATAGCCCTTGGGAATTTATGCGCTTTTTGGAACTCCTTCACTCCAAGATGGCTGGGATCATTAGCAGTGTTCAAGTTGTGTAGGAAAACTATAATATAAATTTAAAAGATGGGAGAGGTGCTTGGGTAACTCAGTCGGTTAAGTGTCTGGCTCTTGGTTTTCGATCGGGTCACGATCTCACAGTTTTGTGGGTTGGAGCCTGTATCTGGCTCTGCACTGTCAGTGCGGAATCCCTGCTAGGGATTCTCTGTCTCCCTCTCTCTGTGACCCTCCACCATTCATACTGTCTCTGTCTCTCTCAAAATGAATAAATAAACTTAAAAAAGAAAGGTGGGAGCAAATCCTTATCTCATGGATAAGACCTTTGGTGGAGACATTGAATCTTTGCTTAATGCATGGATAGTTAAAGAGGAAATTATCCTGTTGTTATAAGACTGGAAGGATATCACTGGAGAGCTGTTCTGGGAAATCTTATAAAGGAACATCATCTAACCATCTCAGTGTAGGTTTTTGTGATGTAATGCAGGAGTGGGGACAGAAGACATTGTGCAGTAATGAGGATTATATGATCCTCAATAGGAAAAGAATTTAACTTTGACCAAAAAGAGATCTGGCCTTTGCCTTTGAATTCTGAAGGATAATGTTTAAACCCTTTGAATGTCATGCCTGATAGAAATGTTTTGGTTTTCCTGGGGCCCTTGGGTTACCCCAAACAGTCTGACAGTGTGATTTGGAGTGAGGAAGGTTGGCTCATGAGGTCAACCTCTGTAGACACTGGAGGTTGAGTTTGGCTACATGGGTGTCAGCCATACCTGCATGATGGATCCCCAATAATCTCTGGACACTGGGCTCAAGCAAACTTTACTGGTCAGTAATGTCTCATGTATGTTGTCATGTATTGATGCCAGGAAAGTAATGCTGTCCACAACTTCATGGGAGGAGAACAACTGGAACTTCCCTGAACCCTGTGTTATGTGCCTTTTTCCCTTGGCTGATCTCCATCGGTATCTTTTAGTTATAATAAACCATACCCATGGGTATAACATGAGTCTTTCTAGAAAATTATCAAACCTAAGTGTTGTCTTAGGGACTCCCAAACTTGGAATGGGTGTCAAAAGTGAGGATAATCTTGATGACTGCTCTTTTTAACTACGCACACCACAATTCCACTTCTCTTGGGAAGGAAAGAAGGGAGGAGAGAAGGGAGAAAGCCTGGGAGAGGAGGAAGGAAGAAGGGAAGGAGGGAGGAAGAGAAGAAGGGAGGAAGGGAAGAAAGAAAACGTCAACCACTATTTATCTGTATAGACATGTGTTCGCATGTATCAGGAGAAAGTATGGAAGTATTTTTGCCTCTGATGGGCAAAATAATTGCCCCCCAAGGATTTCCATGTCCCAATCCCCAGAGCCTGAAAAGATGTTAGATTTCATGGCACAGGGGAATTAAAGTTGCATATGGAATTAAGATTGCTAATCACCTGACCATAAACAAGGGGGATTACCCTGGATTATCTGAATAGATCCAATGTAATCAAAAGGATCCTTAAAAGTAGAAGAGGGAGTTGGAGAATCAGAAGATGTGACTAAGAAAGAATAGTCAAAGAGATGTGAGATTTCTGGCTTAGAATATGCAGAAAGGGAACCATTAGCCAAGGACTGTGAGTGGCTTCCAGAAGCTAGAAAAGTTAATGAACCCGATTCTCCCCTGAGAGCCTCCAGAAGGGAACCCAGCTCTGTTGACACTTTGGTTTTAGCCCAGTGAGACCTGTAACACACTTGTAACAAACAGAACTTTAAAATAAATTTGTGTTGTACTAAGCCACTAAGTTTGTGGCAATTTGCTACAGCAGCCACAGAAAACTAATCTAAATGGTAACTATCAATATTGGCTACCTAAAGAGATAGAAGAGATTGACTATTTATTTTAAAGTGATACTTAGAAAAATAGAGTAGAGACTTCTTTCCTAGAAGGTAGTCTCTTCACTTTTGATGCTGAAGATTTCAACATGTATGTTCCCTAAAGAATTCAACCTTATTAGGTCCAAAACCTAACTTGTCATCTTTCTAGAACACTAGACATTTCTGCTAAGGGCATCCCTCTTCTTCTAGTTTAGAGTTGGTCTCTAAGTTCAGAGGTGCTGCTGTCATATTTCTCAAACTCAACACCTCCCTGTTTCCATTGGTTTCATTGACCTTGTCACCTTGCTCTAGGAATGCAACAGCCACACCTACCAGGTGTCTCTATTTTCATCTCTCCCCATTCCAGTCTACTCTATTCTCCAGATCCAGGTAAATATTCTGAAAGCACATCTTCCATCATGTAACTCTTTGACTTTAGATCCTTCTTTGGCTTTTCCTTTCCTGCAGACTCACAGTTTAAATATCTCCAATCCCAGTGACTTCTTTTTTCTTTCTTTTGAAAGAATGGATTTTTAACTCCAAATGTATCATTTTCTAAATCATACCACACAGATTTCACAGCCTAAAGGATTTTGATTTTTATCATTTATTTTTTCCATGTAAAAACGTCATTTTTGCTGGATCATTTTATTTGTATAGAGATGATTTGATTCAAACAGTACTTTGACTCATGCTAGTAGTGTTCATTGTGTTGTCCAGAATTAAAAACTTTACTTTTCTGGTTAAACACCATGAAATCAATTTATAATACTATTAATATAATTCTTAACTCCTTTTTGCTGTTATTATTTTTCAAAATACTATCTGTAAATATTTTAAAAAATGAAAAATTCTCCAAAGCTTATGTTAAAAAAATAAGTTTTCAACCAAACTCCTCATCTTTAACTTCCCTTTCTCGGAAGTTAGTCACTTGCAATTCTTTTTCTAAATATCATGCTTCATTGCAACTATTTCTTGCTGTTTCAGTTTTAGATATTATATTTCAACTTGTTACCGTGAAAGACAAACATTTAGTGTTCTTGGACACGACTCACATTTCCTCCTTCTCCAGCCTACTCATATATCAGAATTTGTTGTGTAGATAATTGCAGACCATTCATACTGTTCTGACTCTGTAGCTATTATTTACAACTTAGCAACACAGTGCATTGTGATTGCATTTTCCTTTTCTGTACAATTTTTTGTTTTGTATTTGGAGTTAATAATTGTCTTGTGGGTTTTTTTGTTTTGTTTTGTTTGGTTTGGTTTGGTTTCCTTCTTTGCTTAGTTTTGGATGTGACTATTGCTAATTCATCCAGAAACCTCTGCCTGAGATGTAAATCTCCTCTCAGGAACTAGACACGTAAGGTATTTATAAACGTCATCTTCCTGTTAGGGGCATCCTCCTGGATCCTCTGCCTGTCTGGATTGGCTGTTGTCATACCTGCCACACGACTACTGTGTATGTGTGTGTGTTGGGGGAGGGGACAGATAGCATCCTGGTGATTCTCTTTCGCCTTCTCCTACATAACATCTTCCGTGTGCTCAGCTTGATGACTTCCTCTTC
Organism: Neofelis nebulosa; assembly: GCF_028018385.1. NCBI lineage: Eukaryota > Metazoa > Chordata > Mammalia > Carnivora > Felidae > Neofelis > Neofelis nebulosa. The sequence continues at coordinate 122,486,590 of NC_080787.1, forward strand.
CTCAATATACTCCCTCATTTGGAAGATGGAGGAGAGCAGATCCTCCGTTAGCTTCCTCAAAAAACTATTCCTTTTCCCCGAAACTTTTATTTTGAAAAATTTAAAACATGGAGAAAATTTGAAGAATTTTTCAATCAACACATATTTTAAACATTTTACCACATTTACTATTTATCTGTCTCTTCCTCTCTCTCACTTTTCTCTGCCCCTCTCCCTCTCTCCACCAATCTAATTATCTCTCTGTGAACTATTTGAGAATTATTTACAGACTCATAACTTCAACCTGAAATATTTCACCATGTGCCTTCTGAAAGTCATGCATGTAGGACCCAAATTTTCTAGCCACAATACACTCATCACACTCAGGAAATTATACATCAATATAATACTATTACCTGGAATGCATCCACACTCACATTTCTTCCATTATCTCCATACTGTCCTTCAATGATCTTTTTTTTTTTTTTTCCATTTTATTCTTCCAGGATCCAATCAGGGATCTCATCTTGCATTTAGTTGTTAGATTTCTGTAGCCTCCTTTCAAATTACAGTTCTGTAACCCCTCCCTGTCCCCACCTCATAAAATTGACATTTTTGAATATTCCAGGTAAATAGTTTTGCAGAATGTCCTTCAATTTGGTTTTGTCTCATTTCTCATGCCATGTTGGTCCTGTTATCTCCTTTAAAGTGTTTTCTACAAGGTTTAGCTCTTTGCCTGATGTAAGCTATAGAGAAAGCAAATACACACTTATCCATATGCATACACATATTCACAAATTCAAGTTTGTGCATAATTTCAAGTGGCTCACTGACCTTCCCTTGAAGCCTACACATGCAGGTGCACAAAACCTGGGCAAAGACTGTTCTCTAAACATAAATGGCATGGGTGATGGGACTTATGATCCTGCTACTCAGCAATAGTGCTTGAGTTACTTTTTAAGTCAGATAATGTTTATTAGAAATGTTACCTCTTAAGTTATGGCATTATTTGTTTCCCTAAAATTCATATGTTGAAGTCCTAGTACTGTAGAATAAGACTGTATTTGGAAACAGAGTATTTAAAAAGGTAATTGAGTTAAAATGAGGTCAATAGGGTAGCCCCTAACCGATATGGCTAGTGTCCTTTGAAGGAGAGAAGATTGGGATGCAGACAGAGACAGCAGACAGGTGCATGCACAGAGAGCCAGCCATGCAAAGTCATAGAGAGAAGGTGGTCATCTGTAAGCCAAGGAGAAGGGCCTTAGGAGAAGCCAGCTCTACATCAACTTGATCTTGGACTTCCAGCTTCCAGACTTGTGAGAAAATAAATTTCTGTAGTTTAAGCCACCCAATCTGGGGTATTTTGTCATGGCAGTCCTAGCAAACTAATGTTGATACCTTTCTGAATTCTCTGAGAAAATTAAAAAAATTTTTTTAACATTTTTATTTATTTTTGAGAGACAGAGAGAGACAGAGTGTGAGCAAAGGAGGGTCAGAGAGAGAGAGGGAGACACGGAATCTGAAGCAGACTCCAGGCTCTGAGCTGTCAGCACAGAGTCCGACACGGGGCTCACACCCATGAACCGTGAGATCATGACCTGAGCTAAAGTCTGATGCTTAATCAACTGAGTCACGCAGGCACCCTGTCTCTGAGAAAATTTCAATTATTTCCTCCTCCATTCCCATAGCACTTCATTAATGCAACTAAGATAGCACATATCACACTGTATTATGGTTAAAAATGTCTCTTCTGCCAGACAGAAGATCTTTAGAGTAGATGCTAAACATTCTTGCATCACCTGGCATAAAATCTAGGGCTTGATGGTGCTCAGTTGTTATTTCTTACTCTGAATTAAATGAAAGCATCCAAAGGGCTTTTATTTCATGGGCAAGTCTTACCTCTGAAGTGATAGCTATTTCTGAAATGCTATAGATATAGGAAAAGATGTGGATCACATACAAAGTTATATCTAATAAAGTTATCATAATTTATTGTAATTTGGTTTATTAGACATTTATGAGAGTGGGCTTAGACCTCCCAGGTTGTTTCTGAAACCATTAATGATTTACTTAACAAGTGTCTATTGAATGTCTTCTAGGTGCTGGCCATTGTGACAGATAATGGACCAAATGGCAAGCCAAAACTGAACTTGTTCCTGCCTGCATGGAGCTGACATGCCAGAGATATTCCAGAGTTTTGGGAAATAATTCAATTCCTTCCAAGCTTCAGAGAAGTAGAACAAACCCACAGCCTATACGTTCATAGACCTTGGATAGCCTTGGAGAACTCAGGTAGTATGATAGCCCTCTAGTTTTAGGATGTCTTTCTGGAGATGTCTCTAGAACTTCAGTCACAAATGAGGTCCACTTGAGAACATTGAAAACACGAAGAGCCTACTAAAGCTTGGAAAATTTTTGGAAGTAAAATTATTTCTGAGTTTTGAAGTGAATAGGAAAGAGTCTTAGAATTCTGACATTACTGGACCATATTTCTGCACTTGAGACAAAGAGAAATAGTGTTCCAGGACCTAGAGACGACCTTAGAAATGTTGATTATTCAGTAGAAAATAATTGCAATGCTTTAGGAGGCATCAGACCAGCTTCCTGATTTCTGAATCACAAGAGGTGGTAATTGGTGGTTCAAATGACAGGCTGGTGCATGTTTCTCTGGGTAAGTACGTTAGTGGCTGGGTAAGTTTGTGGCAGTCTTTGAAACTTGGGAGAATTTAGGGGTAGATTAGGGATTAGCAATACTGTAAAGGTCCAGTTAGTAAATATTTTAAACATTGTGAGCCAAAAAGCAAAACTAAAGATATTATGTAGTTATGTATATAAAATCAGAGATGTGTGCATATTTATATATGAAGTTAAATAAATTTTTGCAATTTTTTATTGATAAAATTCAAAACACAATAATTATAGAGAAAATGTTTTATTTACCCGAGGTTCAAAATTACTGTTCCCTATCTCTAAGTTGATTATAAATGTTCAACTGTGTTTATTGGCAATGAGATTTTATGTGTTTCATGTTGGAAAATATCATTTCACACACATAGTACTGCAAAATATTGATCTCAAGCTATGGGAATTGATTTTACTTTATTATAGTCATCGTTTGGATGTCTAGTAACCCAGACACTTTATTTATTTACTTATATTTCAGTTTTGAGAACTTGGGCCCTGAGGCCCACACTGAGCTTTTGACCTTCAGGTAAAATGTTGCCTTCCAGCCCTGGTTCAGCATTGCTAACACCAGTCCCACCTGGACTGCCAGTCCTGGAATTAGCTCCAATACGGGATCTTCACTGGCCAAAGACTAGCATCTGCCTTTCCTATACTAAGGAACTGCCTATCAGGGTAGCTTTTTGCTTGCTAGGCATGCTCGTCAACCTCTCTGTAGGTTTTTTTTTTTTTTTTTGCCTTTTCCTTAAAAGAGGCCCTCCTTGAAGTTGGCCACCTGCCCCTCTGTTACTGTGTTATTTGAAGTCTTTCAACTTTGACGGACTCCTTCCTACTGCTGGGCCTGAGCCCAGTATCTGCCTCAACTTCACCACCTCCCTCAGTGTATCCAGTTTCTCTGGGCCTCCCCATTCTGGCTTGTCCAACTACCACCAAAGCTCTAGTACTGGAACCAAGAAGGACAGGTTTATGAGCCTTAAGGAAGTTGATGTTGGCATGCCCCCGGGGCTTTCCCAAGACAGCAGCATACTTGCTGTTTTTTTCTTTGATTTTAGAAAAGTTCTCAGTATTCTGTGGGCACAAGGACCTTGTAGAGTGTGAGAAATATTTATGATTGGTAGGAGATGTAATGATCGCTGCCTTTGAGAGCATAAGTGTTCTAGGCCATTAAGTATTACAGTCTGCACAGGGAAGCTTTCAGAGAACCCAGAAGGTGCAGATTGTTCTAGTTTTTACAAGGGTAAAGAATACAGTGGCTTACAAGGTTCAAGTAACTTAGAGAGTAATAGGATCAGATCCAGGTGACTGTACAGTGTATTCCAAAGTCTAAGTTGCATGGAAGGTGTGGATTTGTCCAGAGTCCAATGCTCAGGTGAACTGTTAGGAATAAGTGTTTCTTTTTAATGTTTATTTATTTTTGAGAGAGAGAGAGAGACAGAGACAGACTGTGAGTGGGGGTGGGGAGAGAGAGAGGGAGGCGCAGAGTCCGAAGCAGGCTCCAGGCTCTGAGCTATCAGCACAGAGCCTGACATGGGGCTCAAATTCATGAACACTGAGATGATGACCTGAGCCATAGTTGGATGCTTAACCAACTGAGCCACCCAGGTGCCCCTGTTGGGAATAAGTTTTAAGACTTGAGACACTCAAAAAAGGTTGGGGTTAGGGTTCATTTAGGGGAATTGCTAATAGCAGAAAATATGACTAGAGACTGGACAATCTAATGTCTCTACTACTCCTGCGTGTCTAAGTGTCTCAGGTAAATTCCCTGAGGTTTGCTCACCTCAGGATCTGAAGGACTAAGATATTTTTCCATTAATTTAGTAAATTTGAGATAATTTGAGATCACCTTAAAATGTAGAATTTGGTCTTAAGAGTCAACCAGTAAGTGAGACAGGCAAGACTTTATCAGAGGCCGCTTGACTTTCTTATCTGGTGTTTTTGTGTTCTCAGGGTTGAAAGAAGATAGAGGATGAGGGTAGAAGAAGGGAGGAAGGAAGTTTGGGCAGTGGGAAGAGGTAATGAATGTAGTAACAAAAATACAGAGCCAGAGTCGGTGGTATTCTGGTAAACAAAGTTGGTATAGAATCAAGTGACATCATGGAGAGTACCAGCAAGGAGCATCTGAGTGCAACTGGGGTATCAGTACCAGGTAAGCCTTCTGGAGTCAACGTATACAAATTATTATAGAAAATACCAAGACAAAGAGTTAGAAATCAAGAAGACAAAAACCAAGATAATAGATCCTGGAGGGCCAAATAAGGAAGGGAGTTTAAAATAAGGTAAAGTCTTAAAAAGAAGGAAAAATGTGAGATGTTCAAAGGATGTATCAGTCAAGATTCTCCAGAGAAACAGAACAAGGTGGAGGTGGGGGGGCAGGGGGAGAGGGAGAGGGAGATGGACAGAGAAAGACAGACAGACAGACACACACACACACACACACACACACACAGAGAGAGAGAGAGAGAGAGAGAGAGAGAGAGAGAGAGAGGAATTGACTCACTTGATTGTGGGGGCTAGCAAGTCTGAAACTTACAAGGCAGGGCAGGCTGACAGGCTGGAAACTTGGGCTGATGGTGTAATCTTGATGCAAAATTTCTTGTTCTTTTAGTCTGAAACTGGATGGAAAGCCACCAACATTATTAAGGGTAATCTTCTTTCATTAAAAGACAAATGATTGTAGATATTACCACCTTTACAAAAAAAACCATCATGGCAATATCCTCTATTAGCTTTTGATTAAATAACTAGGTACCGTAGCTTAGCCAAACTGATGTGCAAAACTACCATCACAGAGAGGAAGGTAAAAGTAAGAGCACTGTTAATGAGAGTCAAGGCAGACTAGATAGATTGTCATAAGTGCAAATAGAAAAATTGAAGACTAGATAAAAGCCATAATTCCTAGGAATCTCCTAATTTTGATACAAATTGTGGTGTAGACTGGATTTTTCTTTCTTACAATCTGTTTGCTACAACAGCAATGATGACAACAGTACCCCCTGAAGCGGCAGTTTCCATACCAGGCAGAATCTGACTTCTGAGATAGCACTAACCAAGGTGATCTTGGGCAAGAAGTCAAGCTCTAGAGGTCCTCTAGTCTTATCTTAAACCTAAAGTTTAAGTAGAATCCGTAGGAAATATTTGCAAAAGAGAATTCAAAAGTGCATGTGCTGCTCAAAACAAAGTGTTTACACTGAACTTGGTTACATATAAAATGGCTTGGAAGGATATTTTAGCCCCAAATCCAGAAGATTCTAATTCAGTTGAAGTGGACTGGGCTTCAGGATTTAAAAAATAAAAACGAAAATTAAAAAAAACTACTTGGGGTATTTCTAAGTCTATCCTGTGCAGAGAACCTTTTGCCAAAGGCATCCAAACGTGTTTTTGTTTACTTCTTTGCTGTCCATGTAAAGAAGGCTTTGGACTTTGATTTAGGTTTAGGTTATCTCTATGGCATCTTCTTCTAAAACTCATTTCTTCTGTGTCAGCAACTCATGCGGGTACTTCCAGTGATTAGGCATGAAGGTAAAGTTGGGGGGGGGGTATCCTGAGCTGAGAAAGAACAGCACAAACCCTTAAAAGGAAACATGGCTCTTATTCTGCAGTTTTCCTTAAGGGCATGGGCTCCAAAGGGATTTTGACATGACTTTCAGAAATAATATTCATATTTATAAGTCATTGTATATTGGGATAGATTCTTTTCCTATTTCTTTTCACTGCTTTTAAGATTGTAATAGTTTAGTGTTTTCCAAAGACTATACTGAGCCTACAGGATTTTTTTTAATAATCTTTACATTAGAAAAGAGTTCTAAAGCTTTATGTAACCAAGGAGGTTTTCATAGGACTAGTGTTCCAGGGAATCACATTTTGAGAATTACTGCCTTAGGGTCATTTAAGCTGGAAGAGCTTATGCCCACCATTTACCATAACTCTCTGGCTACATTGCTGTTAATTTATTTCTTTCATCATAAACCTGTACTCCCCTTCTCAGCATGAAGTGCATGTATGAGGATGCTCTTGTCTATGTAAAGAAGAAAAGAGCGAGTTTAATTGCTCAGTGAAAGTTAACTTGAATTTGGGGAGTAGAAGACTTGGGTTTCAGTTCTACTTCTGGAATCTAGTAAATATGTGACTTGGGACAAGTAAGTCACAGACCTGACTTTGAATAATCAGACCTTTATTTGACTCAACTACAAAAGAGGAATAAAATGTTTATAAGGGATGTTGTTAAGTTTGATATGAGATAATACGTATGAAAACATTTCAAACTGTGAACCCTTTAAAACAAGAAGACATAATTCTTTTATAATTAAGTACTTTATATAAATTCAACAGAGTTATGGGATTCCTATATGGTTAAAGCACATTTTTAGTATGTTGACTTTCAACTGTGAAATGAAGTGTATTACAAATGTAGAAACTCCCTGGAATTTCTATAACAAAACCATTTGTTTTGTGTTATTTTTGAAGAAAACAAGTGATCAAATTGTATTAAAATTTGATTATTATTATTGTTACATGTATTTTGATTAATATGTAGTATTTGTCTACAATGTCCTGGAAGAGGACTTTCATCTCATGACACTATTGTCATTACAGCCTTTTTCCTCCCTTTTGATTGTCCAATCATTAACGAGCTGTGACCTTCCAAAACATTGAAGTTACTCACAACTGTGTAACTCATTCAGTTTCTCTTTGCTGGACTAGAAAAAGGAAGGAGTACTACTGTCTTCTAGTAAAACAGGTTTATACGGCTAATGGAGTCTACGCAGACTCTATCAATGGAAGAACCTGTCAAGAGGAGCACTGTTAGGACGTATAAGATAATTTGTATTGTAAGTACAGCTTTTAATTTTAGTCTTTGTAGCTTTGTGATAAATGTTAAGTGTATGACTCCCCATTTACATTGGTGTTGCTTTTTGAGTGTAAAGTTTTAAGTGATTGCATTCACTTTGGCCCTTGTGACAGCTCCAATGCCACGTTAATATTTTGAATACCATTTTGCCTAAGAAATTTGAATAACAAGTTAATATCTGATCCATCCTAAAAAGTTGGCATCTTGTGGCAAAACACTTTGCAGCATTGATTTTAGCACGATTATAATCCCATCCCAAATCACCATTTTATTGCGTGAATATTTTTAAGACCACAGAGTAAAAAATCAAAGATCACTGTATATCATATTCTTTGTTGGACTGTTGCTTTTATCTAGTTTTCTTTACTCCTAAAGATGGCCTCTTTTACCTTTTTTCTCTTTGTTTTTTTTTTTTTATATGTTAAGATCTTCCCTGTTCTGAAAAATAAAGCTTTCCTTGATTTGATTACTCTCTCAAATGTTTGGGGAAGGGGAGCTCCATCCACTGCCCCGGTTTTCTCACCACTCACCCATTCATTCCCTGTTCCCTTGCTTGTTTTCACTCTCCTGAAGTCATCTTCTTGAAAGTCTTTCCTTCTCCTCTGTCCTCCTGCTGTGTCTCCATAACAACAATATGTGGATATTGTTCTGTTCTCATCTTGAATTATTCTCTCCCCATGCTTCCGTGATGGCATTGATATCCCCATTTTTATGACTTTTCTCTTTATCTGCATTCTTGGCTGACTTTCTTCTTTCTTGCACATAGCATTCCACCAAACCTTGTCTAAATATCTTTCCTTTAGGCAATCTCATCTTTTCATGGTTGTAAAAGTCATATTCTCAACCAAGAATTTCAAGTAGGCCGGTAGGTCTGACTTCTTGCTGAGTTTCTGGCACAAGACTTCAAATGCCTGCTTGCTGGCTCTCATCCAGTAACTCTAGCCAAAAACAGTTGCATAATTTCTCACACCTATCCTGCTGCATTTTTCTCCTAAGTTCCCTGCCTTAGGTAATGTCACCACCATTCTGTCACTCAAGCATTGTTTCTAGAAGTAAATGAAGCAATGTGTGTGAGCATTGAGCCCAGGAACTATAGCAAAGTAAACTGTCAAGATACTCTATTTATCCTTCTGGGAACTTTAGAGTGCTCTTTTAACTCTTATGCCATTTATTAGATTTATTCCATCTATAAATTAAAGAAATTATAAACTCCTTGAAAGCAAAATTTTGTGCATCACTTATGTTCCTTCTTTCTATCCTTCCAGTGGTTTACTAGTATGTATAATAGAAGCTCAGTATTTTAATTTTTTAACACTTATTAATTATTGAGAGAGAGAGACAGAGAGAGACAGAGCATGAGCAGGGGAGGGACAGAGAGAGAGGGAGACACAGAATCCGAAGCAGGATCCAGGCTTCGAGCTGTCAGCATAGAGCCTGACATGGGGCTCGACCTCACAAACCGCGAGATCATGACCTGACCCGAAGTCGAGCACTTAACTGACTGAGCCACCTAGGGGCCCCTAGAAGCTCAGTATTTTAAAATTGTAGTTTCAGAAATACCCTGTTTCCAAATTTTAACATAGGTTTCATTCAAGAAGCTTTAGAGGTATCTACTGTGTTGCTGGCACTCTTTATACAGCTTTCTAAAGCCAAATGTTGGCTTCTTGGTGATTTTTGGAGTCCGAGTTCTCCCCTGTCCATTTTGTAGCTAGCATAAATGGTTTAAGATGCATATGCACCGGGGCGCCTGGGTGGCGCAGTCGGTTAAGCGTCCGACTTCAGCCAGGTCACGATCTCGCGGTCCGTGAGTTCGAGCCCCGCGTCAGGCTCTGGGCTGATGGCTCGGAGCCTGGAGCCTGTTTCCGATTCTGTGTCTCCCTCTCTCTCTCTGCCCCTCCCCCGTTCATGCTCTGTCTCTCTCTGTCCCCAAAATAAATAAAAAACGTTGAAAAAAAATTTTTTAAAAAAAAGATGCATATGCACCTAAATATCAAGAAGCTAACTCAGAATTACTCATTTAGGGGAAGTCATTATAGGAGATTAAAAATGAAGCTTCTTTGGGACACCTCAGTGGCTCAGTCGGTTGAGTGTCCGACTTCAGCTCAGGTCATGATCTCATGGTTTGTGAGTTGGAGCCCCACATCGGCTCACTGCTGTCAGCCTGTCAGATCCTCTGTCCCCCTGTCTCTGCCCCTTTAAACAAAATTTTTTTAAAAATGAAGCTTCTTCTCAGGGAATTTACAGAATAATGCGAGAGCAAGCCAAAAATACACAGAACAAGTAGAGTCGTCAAGAAACAGACACTAAGATTTAACAGGAGAAAGTTCTAGAGCATCCTAGGGACAGCTAGATGCTGTTTATTTTCCCATCAAGTTTGAATGGTAAAAGGACTAATGATAAGATGTAAACCAAAATATACCAATTTTTAAATCTATGATTTACATAGATTTTGTAAATCTATGAGGTTTACCATAGGGACTATGTCCCAGTGTTTCCCTGCTTTGTATTCCTAGTCCTGGTCATGAGTGGCTTTTTAGCATCATAATAAGGGACTCAGTGCTAGTGATGCTATTTAGTAACTATTTATGTTCACTTTTTCCCTCTCCATTCTTTCCACTGAATGCTGGAAGGTCACTGAAACCTGGGCGAAGTTTCAGACTTTATGTAAGAATTGTTTTCATAGGGGGTGCCTGGGTGGCTCAGTCCATAGAGCATGTGACTCTCGATCTCGGGGTTGTGAGTTTGAGCCCCACATTGGGTATAGAGATTACTTAAAATAAAATATTAAAAAAAAAGAATTGTTTACATAGTATTTTCACATATTTTCCCAGTCCCTGAATCCACTGCTATTGTAAAAATTAGATATGTTAATTTTCCAGTTGATTTTCAGAGTGAAAACAAAATCAGTGGTTTACAGTATTATCGAAGCAAATTTTGTTATTGTGTTTTTTATGAAAGTGATTTTTTTTTTTAATTTTTTTTTTTAATGTTTTTTATTTATTTTTGGGACAGACAGAGACAGAGCATGAACGGGGGAGGGGCAGAGAGAGAGGGAGACACAGAATTGGAAACAGGCTCCAGGCTCCGAGCCATCAGCCCAGAGCCTGACGCGGGGCTCGAACTCACGGACCGCGAGATCGTGACCTGGCTGAAGTCGGACGCTTAACTGAAAGTGACTTTTTAAAAAGCTATAACAAAGGTTATTGGAGTTGTAAAATACATTCCTAAGTAATTCATGTGTTTGTTGTGTTCATATTCTATGGCAATATATGTTTTTCAAGCTCTGTCATCCAGCATGCTTATCATTGGACTTACTGGGTGGGGAAAAAGGTGAGTGGGAATAATTCTCTGCAATTATATCACAGTTTAATTCTAGTCATTGCATAAAGTCCACTACACTGAAGAGCCTTGTCAGCAGTAGTGATAATGAGTGACACACACAATCTTTGGTCACAGAGCTTCCACATCGTTGTCTGTGCTAGAGATCAAAGCGGATCATTTGCCAGTTAATTATTTGAATGCTGTATTTTCACACGTATTAACTATTCTCATCCCCTCCATGGGACAGAGCTGGGAGGGAAACCCCTGCTCCCTAGGAATGAGGTAGTTAACGATTTCACAACTCAGGAATGCTCTTAGATAAATCATCTCCAAACAGGTACCTAGTTAAGAATGAGAAGTGGGCAAAGGTAAATGGCCCTCGTAGTTTCATCCATGCTTTAACTCAATCTGGGGTTATGCTAACCAGGACTCATACATTGGAATTTAAAGATCTGTAGTAAATACTATTTTAAACTTGTGCCCAGAGCTTTCTTATTTTCAGGCCTTTAAAATTGTACGTTCCCCTGTCACTGTTGGATCTGGTGTTATGAATAACTAGCTTGCTGTGTGGCTTTAGATTCACTGATGGAGGGCGGGATCTTTGCACCTTTGTACATTTTTTAAAAATTGTAAAGGTCACTTTTCCTTATTTTAAATATAGGTTCTCCTTGCTTTGTTGGTGATTGTGTCACTTGGACTGGGCCTGGGGCTTGGACTCAGGCGACAAGAGGAGCAAGGTAACCCCTCAGTGTTTTCTCAACACATTTCCTGATTCCTCCTTTCTCCTCACCTTTACCGTTGAAACTTGTCCCCTCTCTCGAGCCCCCTCTCTCTTGCGTGGAGTAGTCTCATCCAAGGTTTCTTCTTCTCCCACACCGCACTTATCAGGAGCCCACATCTGTGGTTAGCATTATCCAATGTCATTTCTGGACTTCACTCTTTTACCCTCACCCCTTACTCCTTTGAGAGTCATATCATTCCTGTATTTTCCCCTCATTTGTTCTCACCTTCATAGAGTATTTGATAACTGGATCAAAGACTCCTTCTGTCTCAGCATCTACTCTAGTCATTCCTACCTGCTGATAAACTTGGCCTCAAAAGTCTTGGTTACTCCCCTCCCAGGACCTCCTGGGAGAAGGTATCACTTTCTTCTTGAAATCTCACTATTTCTTGGCTAGGCAATGACATATTCTTGAAATGTAGTGCAGACTAAAAGCTTCATGTTTCTTTATTTTTCCTCCTGAGAAGCAAAGAAAAAATTGGAGAAGGATGCTGCAACATATCAAAATACATCTTTTTTTGCAATATCTGGCCAATATGAACAATAAATAAATCATTTACAAGCATTGTCTAAGTTTTGTTATGTATTGTTTGGGTACTTTTATTAAGGGGAAGTAGGAGGTCGAACATGAGATCATTTGTTCTCCTTTTTAATTTGGCCGATTAACTTTTAGTTTGACTCCCTTGGGGAAGGTCTTTTTGCTTCTTCATTAGGGAGACTCTTGGTGAGACTGATAAACAATTTTTCAGTTATGTTTTCACTTAAAAATTAACAAACATTCAGTACTCCCAGGATAGCATGGGAACACGGCAGAACTGAAAAGGTGGACCTTACCTGGAAAATTACTATCTTTTTTGAGTCACTTGGCTGCTGTGTTTCTGAATTATAGTACAGAGCTACAGGTTGTGTTTCTGAACTACAGAGCCCTAGGCCTAGATCTAACAAGTGTTTCTGGGCCACTTTAGTAGTATTATTCTGATGTAAGTGTGCACAGAAGTACATCACTTCTTGGTTCTCTTAAATTACGTAAATTAATTGCAAGAGGAACATACTAATCTCTGGTTATTTTGGCTGTTTCTCTCACCTCCTTATTTTATTGCACCTACTGGCTGGCTTCCCAGTGTCATTGTTCCTTATTCTTGTCCTTTTATCTCCGTCTGTCAACCCTCATGTGGCACCACCCCCTCCAGGACTTTGGTATTTAACTCCAGCCCCTCCTTTGCCAGCGCTCTTGAAATATTCACCTCCTCATTCTTTTACCACTGATTCCTAATCCCCAACCCTGGACCATTTTCACCATTCTCCATTCCAGTTAACCTGCTTTTCATAGGCAGTGTGAATTTTAAAAGTAGTTCTTCTAGTTTGAGTTTGTATGTATTCTTTTTTTTTTTTTTTAATTTTTTTTTTAACATTTATTTATTTTTGAGACAGAGAGAGACATAGCATGAACGGGGGAGGGGCAGAGAGAGAGGGAGACACAGAATCCGAAGCAGGCTCCAGGCTCTGAGCTGTCAGCCCAGAGCCCGACACGGGGCTCGAACTCACAGACCGTGAGATCGTGACCTGAGCTGAAGTCGGACGCGCAACCGACTGAGCCACCCAGGCGCCCCGAGTTTGTATGTATTCTTATGTGTTCTTTTTATATATATATATATGTATATATATATATATATATATATATATACATATATATATATATCTTTTTATATATATATATATCTCATATATATCTATATGATCTCATATATATCTATATATATGAGATATATATAGATATATATAGAATATATATCTATATCTATATCTATATCTATATCTCATATATATATATATATATATATGATAAAGTGCTAGGGAGTAAGTAAAACTGAAAAGGGGATTATAAAATATTGAGTTGGGGTAGGATTGGGGGTGTATGTGAAATACCTTTTGTAAAGAGCTGAAGAAGTAAGGGAGAAACAGGGATATTTGTGGAGGGACATTCCAGGCAAGAGGAAAAAAAAACAAGTGCAAAGGCTTAAGGCAGGAGCTTGCCTGGCAAGTTTATTTAACAAGTAACAAGATCAGTGAGTTCGAACTAAGAGGACAAGAAGGAGGTTGGTCATAAAATGAGATGGACCAAAGGACTGAAGAGAAGCCAAATTAGTGAGGCTGATAGATTGAATATGGCCACAGGCTTTTATTCTGAGAGTGCTGGGAAGTGATTGGAGCAGAGAAATGACATGCTGTGGTTTGCTTTCGGTACACTCATTCAGGCTACTGTGTTTGAATAAATGGCAGAGTGAAACGAGGAGACGTGGGGAACACCAATTGGGAAATTATTGCCATAATCCATACAAGTTTTATGTCTTGAACTACAGCAGTGATTGTAACTGGTGAGGCATGTTTAGGTCCTGGATATCTTTGATGTGGTAGATAGATTTTATTGACAGAATGGATACGGAGAAAGAAGAACGACCTCAAGATTTTTGATAGGAACAGCTGGAAATACAGAAATTCCCTAACTGAGATGGGAAACACTGTAGAAGAAGCTGGTTTGGGGAGAATAATCGGGAGCTCGTTTTTGGACATGTTAAATTTGAAATATTTACTAGATGTCCAAGAGGAAAAACCACGAAGGCAGTTGGATATATGAGGCTGTCTTTTGAAGGGAAGTTCTAGATGGACATACAGTGAGGCAGTTATCAGCATCATATGTGGGACTTAAAGCAATGTGACTGGAACACACTAACCTTACAGAATTGGGAACATGCGGTGGGGGAAAAAAACCCACAGATGAAGCCTAGGAAGAATTTGTCAGGAACGTGGGAGGAAAGCCAAGTGATTGTTGTTTCCTAGAAACCATGTGCAGAAAATGTTTCAAAGCAGGTGAGTGAATATAAAAATGTAAAGGCCTTTTGTATAAATGGTATAACACTTTTTTGGTTACTTTTTCACTGAATGTTTCTTAAGATCGATCTACATTGTTATCATGCATCTATTCTTATGCATCTATCTACTTACTACTTAATACTCTTTAGCATGTATCTAATGTACTATTTAACCTATGCCCTCCCCCCAGTGCCTGACTGACGTTAGTTCCTTTACACCACATATATCCTGCAGGTTCCCTTATGGACTTGTGTGAGATTGCTTCATCATCTACCAGGGATAGAATTCCCGGGTCTTAGTGATGAAATTTTGGGGTGATGGAGCGTTTGTGGGGTCTGGAGCTGATGGCCAAGAAAGAATTCTTGAAGATGTCTTTGGTGCAAAAAGGTGATTTTATTAAAGCATGGGGATAGGACCCATGGGCAGGAAAGACTTCACTGGGGTCCTGACCAGTAACTCATTACATACCCTCAGATTGGGAGAGGGTCAAGGATAGAGCAAGTCTCTAAGGAATTTTGGAAGCAGGGTTTCCAGGACCTTGAGGGGCTAGCTGTTACTAGGGAAATGCCATTTATTACCATTTTATAAAACCTCAGTCATGAGACCCTTTAGATGTATATCGGGGGGCCATAAGCTTGGAGTATGATTGCCAGCATATATCTTGGGGCAGTTGGGGTAAAGGAAGCAGACTTACGGGATCCTCAAAGTTGGGATAATGTTATGCCAAGATTCCTTTTTGCCCCTAGCAAAGCATTATCCAACAGCTGAGCTCCTAGAGGGAGGTCACTCTGCCTGTCTCAAGGACTTGTCAATGGGCTGTAGGCAGTAAGGGAATTTAATTTTTCATTTGCTTTAGTTTCCCGTATTACCATGGCAAGCACTTAAACCCCCTTCCTTTGTTCTTGGGTAGCCAGGAGTGTCCGAGGAATATCACACATATTCCACCTGGGTGTGTGTGTGTGTACCAACCTATATTTTGCCTTCAGCTTGCCCCAAGCTCCCTCATAATTAGGGTTTGTATTTTAACTCAGTTGAGTAGCCCCAGATTGCTTCCTAGAATGGCTGCTACAGCCTACTCTGTCTTTACCATGTATCCCCACCAACTCTTGGCATTCTCTGGCTCTCTCATTTTTGGCAGCGTAAAGTTAGGTATAGAGTGATATCTTTTATTTTAATTTTTGTTCCTCTGTCCTGCTGCTCTGATCTGTGTTGTTTGCTCTCTTAGTTTGCTCTCATATACCTATGGTTGTTATTTCGCTAGACTCTCCATTGTGTTGGATCTCATAGTTTTTGGATCTCTTTGTGTTACTTCCTCATTTTGCTAAAGAACATCTTTAGTAGTTTCCTAAAATAGGATGCATATGAGATTTAACTTGAGTTCTTACCTATATAAAGATATCTTCATCACCCTAACTTAACACTTAATGGTTTGGCTAGATACTGAATTCTGAGATGAACATAATTTTCCTTTAAAAAAAAATGAAGACATTGCTTTCCTATCTTCTAGGTTCCAGTATTGCTTTTAAGAAATTTGATACCATTCTGACTTGTGATCTTTTACAGATTGCTTATGATTTTTCTCCGTGAGCTTTCAAGATCACTTTATTCCTGTTGAGCTCTTGGTGTGAGTTTTGCCCTGCGAAATGTTGATGTAATAATTTAAGCTTTTCAGTTCTGGTGAATTTTATAATGTGAATTCTTTAATAATATCATCTCCACTTTCTTTGTTTTCACTTTTAGGTACCACATTCCTGTTTTAAGGTCAACTAAGTAATAGCCTTAATTACATCTGCAATGTCTCTTTGCTGTGTAAAACAGCATAGCATATTCAGTCTTGGGGATTAGGGGAACAAATCATGTTGGGAACCATGATTCTGCCTACCACAACCCCTCTACTGAATTTTTCATTACCGCTCTTATGTTTTTATTTCTCATGTTTTTATTCCCAGGATGTTATTTCTCTTTTTTAAATTATAGCTTTCTTTCTTATTTCATGGATACAATGTTGTCTTTTCACAGGATCTCACCATTAGCTGTGCGTGTGTATATTTGTGTTTAACTCTTCCATTCCTTGCATTGTTTCCTTTTCAATCAAGCTTTTCTTTTTCCTTTTCTTTCTTTCTCTCTCTCTCTTTCTTTCTTTCTTTCTTTCTTTCTTTCTTTCTTTCTTTCTTTCTTTCTCTTCTTATTTGTTTTGGTCTATGTTTTTATGTTGGATATTATCTTGCCATTCTCAAATGTCTGGTAACCATCTGTTCACGTTTGTGAATATGGCGTGTTCCTCTTTTCTCCTCGTAGCTATCCTCTGTGTCTGCCTCTGTGAGGAAAGCTACTTTTCCTAAATTTCTCCAGATTATGAGCCTTCAATGTGAAGGCAGAAGTGGGGTGGATAGTTGCTGCTCCAGCTCCAGACTTTCACCCAATTCCACTACATTTAGCCTCTGCCTGTCCCTCCTACCTTCACCTAATGGTGCCCGGTATTTCTGAGTCTGGGACCTCTCTGGAGTCCTACGGAAAAATCGCTTATTATTTATCACTTTGCACTGATGAATCATACAGCACAATAACAAAATACCTGTTTGACCTACAGAGGTCAGAGGTCTGTACTAGGTACCTCTTCTGTGTGCTTCATCCAGCTCTGAGATACCGGATAACTCCTAAGCACTGGTTTTCTCATTTCCTCTACTCTGCAGGAAGTTGCAGGAAGAAATGCTTTGATTCTTCATTCAGAGGACTGGAGAGCTGCCGGTGTGATATGGAATGTAAACAGCGGGGTGACTGTTGCTGGGATTTTGAAGACACCTGTGTGAAATCAAGTATGGACTCTGAGGATAAGTTCATTGTAACATGTTGGTTGTGCTTTCACGAATGCATGTCCGATGTGTATTAGTTTTCTAGGGCTGCCATAACACAGAAACTGGGGAGGGGGAGACTTAACCCACAGAAATTCATTTTCTCACAGCCCCAGAGGCTAGAAAGCCAGGATATAGCTGTTTTGAAGGTTGGTTCTTTCTAAGGGCTATGAGGGAGAATCTGTTCCTTGCCCCTCTCCTAGCTGGTGGGTTGCTGGCAGTCACTGGCAGTTGTTGGTTTGTGGTAGCGTAACCCCAAACTCTGCCTCCGTCTTCACGGAGAGTTCTCTTGTGTCTTCGCAGTCTTCCCTGTGTGTGTGAGTTCATGTCCAAGTTTCCCCTTTTTATAAAAATACCAGTCGCACTGGATAGGGCCCACACTAAGGACCTCATTTTAACTTGAGTGTCTACAGAGATCTTTTTCTAAGCAAGGTCACATTCATGACATTGGGGGCTAGGACTCCAACATTTTGTGGGGATATTATTTAACTCATAACAGCTTGTGTATGGGATCTATGATTACCATTCCCCCCTTTACAGTACTAAACATAGAGGCCACACTTGATCTGATTGAGGTTGAGGAGTACTAGTCTCTAGCAGACAAGATGCTGTGTATGTTGCATGGAGTACAGATGTCACAATGGAGTTTCACTATGACTCAAGTTAATCATCTTAGTTTCATTGGCAGTGGCTCTTAGATTTTAGGATGCATAAGATTCACTTGGAAAGCAGAATCATCTTGGTGATTCTGATGCCAGTGCTCCACAGAACACAACTTGAAAAACACTATTCTCTGGGGAGAAGAGACCGTTCACAATGTTTAATTTTTTAAGAAACCAGCGACGGCATGTGCATACGGGGGTGGCTAGTGATTCAAGGAGAGTAAGACTGGAATAACAGAACTCCTTACATTACGCTTTCTGAAAAGGATAAGAGGGAAGGGATAACGTACTGTAGATAAGATGTGTATTCCCTTTACTAAACCTTTCCCAGTATTTTCTAATAATAAGGGAAGGGCAATGAAGAACTTTATGCACAATGGAAGCACACAGCAGTTACCTGTTCAATGCATTTGTCTCTGCACAGGGCTGATGTTGATTTTAGACACTGACTCCTAGCAGGTGGCACTAGGAAACAACGGCGGTGCAGTCTCTTGCTGTTTTTAGCCCAGATGTTTATTTACACTGATGTCATAACTGAGCACATAGCCTGGGAGAACAGCAAGGGCATGGCGGAGGCTCATCCACCAGTTCTGTCACCCTCAGCTGCGAGGTGCCCTGACCTCCCTACATCCTTACCCACCTGACCGTGTTCCTGCTACTTCTGTTGTCACTGCCTCTTCCTTGCTGCCTGTCCTTAGATAAAACTGCTCTCCGGTGGCAACAATCATTCAGGCATAACGGTTCATCGCTGTTGGGAACTCCTATTTCCCAATAGGGTGGGGTGGGTGGGGACAGAGCCAGTGTTCAGAGTTTCTCCAAACTCAGAGGTGTACCTGCTAGGTGGATCAGAGCTGCTGCTTGAAAGACTGCACCCGTGCCAAATGAAGAAAAGCGGTGGATAGCCCCTTGTTTGTCTTACATATTCTCATTTATTAGGGCGATAAGCCAAGACTTTGAATGCCCAGTAATACAGGGATAAATGCATGGAATTCATGTTTGATATTGGATACTTACAAGAAGTTAAATGCTGGCAACCGAACTGTGTGATTTTACAGCTCAAATATGGACATGCAATAGATTTCGTTGTGGGGAGACCAGACTAGATTCCAGCCTCTGCTCTTGTTCAGATGATTGTCTGCAGAGGAAAGACTGCTGTGCTGACTATAACAGTGTCTGTCAAGGTAAGCAGAGGAGATTGAACCATTTGCCTCCACGGGTTCAGTGACCCCAGAGCTGACTGGTCTAGGCTGCATAAACGAAAACGAGTCAGAGAATCTTGAGCTACTCCACGTAGAAGAAATGGCCAGTGTGTTTACCGTGGGAAGAAATGCGGCTTGTGTGCTGTAGAGAGAGGGAGCTCATAACATAGGGACTACAGAAAAGAAGAGAAAGGTGAAAGTTCTGTATTTCTTGGTAAGGCAAGGTTTCTCTAGTCCAATGACTATGATAGAAATACTTGTGGTTTGAGACACCAGATGGCAGATCCTAAAGTTAAAACATGAGGAAAGAGATTATCTGGCTTGTATATCAGTCTGTTAAACCAATGTTACTGTTGAAACAGCTGTGTCCTGACTAGTTAAATTACTGATTAAAGACCATGAGAGAGTTAATGCAGAGCCAAGATTAGGATACAGGTTCAACTCCTGATTCCAGCTCTAAGTGAGATACTGTAGATTTTTTTTTTTAATTTTTTTTTCAACGTTTTTTATTTATTTTTGGGACAGAGAGAGACAGAGCATGAATGGGGGAGGGGCAGAGAAAGAGGGAGACACAGAATCGGAAACAGGCTCCAGGCTCTGAGCCATCAGCCCAGAGCCTGATGCGGGGCTCGAACTCACGGACCGCGAGATCGTGACCTGGCTGAAGTCGGACGCTTAACCGACTGCGCCACCCAGGCGCCCCTAGATTTTTTTTTTTTAATTACTAATCCCTCTGAACACCTAATGAAATTTATGAAAAGTGAGCATAAACACACAGCAACAAAATTGCTTCAAGCTATCAACCTTTTTTTCATAATGCCACACCCGATAAGAGGACTAGGAGGAAGATGTTATAGAAGAAACATTAACTGTAATCTCTTAGTAGAAAGTAGGTTTTGCACTAATGGATGAATCAGTTTTTATTACAAAATGTAATTGAAAACCAACTAAAAAGAGCTATCAAAAAAAGAAAAATAAAAGCCTGAAATGGTAACTTCTTTTTCAAATAATTATTGCTTGACATTTAGTATTGTATCATTAAAAATTCTGCTACATTCACAAAGCAAAGCATAATTTCTTGCTTGCTTATTTCTATAAGTTCACTGACCACACTGCCTCTGACCTCTATATTTTCCCAGCTTTTACCCCAAATATATAACTTTTAACTTTTTATCTCAAGACTGGTCCTCAGGTCATATGGTAAAATTTCCTGCTGAATTCCTTGCACAATATTGTTCAAACTTAATAGATACAAAAATAATTGTTTAGCAGTGTAGAAGTTTACTACCACCACTAATTGGGCACTTTGATGGAGTTAATTTCATCATTTCAGCTTATTTTTCAAAATAAATGTAAATGTGTTCTTACTGTAAGGAGTCAACATTTTGTTTAAAGAGGTTACATGATTTTTGCCAAAATTAAATCTTTAAGCAGTAGCTTGAAGGCATTTGAATAATTTTGGAAGAAACCAGCCAGTTACTCTTACATTTTAAATTTAGAATTTTAAAGATTTTAGGATAAACTTCTAACACATGTACAGAAGAGAACAGTATGGTGATCTCCCCATATGTCCGGCACCTAGCCCCAGCAATGATCAACTAATGGCCAGTCTTGTCTCATCTTGACAAAGTATAATTTTCAAAAGATAAAAACACAACTCTCATATAAATGTAATGTGAACATGTCGAAGAGTAATTAGCTCATTCATGAGATAACCAACTAGAATGTTCAGTTGGCTTAAAGAGAATGAAAGAGACTAAGTATATATAGTATGGAAAGAATGTTAGAATGAGGTAAAAAGTACTGTAACTTTTGGTGGGATAGAAATGATTTGCATTTCTACAGGAAAATTTCTTTGCTATCAGACAAGAATCAGTTATGTTGCTATCACTTTTCTACCAAGTAACTGCTATTGTTACTGTGAAGTAAAATAAATGGTAAAGAATAAGCTAAATAAAGGTATACATTCCTAGGTAATTAGATAATCCATTTGATTAGATAACGTCCATTTTAGATAATTCCCAGAATGATACTGAAGTGAAGTTTAGTGATCAGTCCTCCTTTTGCTTATCTTCAAGTTTTGGATTTTGTTGTTCTTAAAAAAAATGTAATTTTATTCACCCCAGCTTTTCTCCCTAAATTTTAGATTATTTCTAAGTAAATCCTAGAGTTAATATTCATCTGTAAATATTTTCAGGACATATCTAAAAAATGTAAGTATTTAACAAAATTATAATACCATTAATAGATCTAAAAATATCAATTGTTGTTTGTTGTCATCAAATATCCACTGTTCTGATTTTTCTGCTTGTTTCATAACATTTTTAAAAAAGATTGTCTGAAGTAGGATCCAAATAGATTTCATACATTACAAGTGGCTGATGTATTTCAGGTCCTTTAAAAGTAGGTTCTCTTTCTTTTTTTCCCCTTGCAATTTATGTGTTGGAGTAAAAGGGCCATTTGTTCTACAGTTTTCCAGTCTGAGCTTTGTAGACTGCATCCCCTGTAACTTAAGCAGTTTGTCATCTCATTTCCTGAAAATTGGTAGTTGCAATCAGAATCCGACGACTGTTCAGATTCAGGTGCTATTTTTTTATTTTTTTATTTTGCAAGTATACTCCGTAGACGGTGGTATTACTTCCATCAAGAGGCACATCTTGACTGCTTGTCACCTTTTCTGGGATGTTAGCCATTGATGATCTTGCGTATATCCATCAAGGGGTGCAAGTGATGACATTTATGCACTATCATTTCTACTTCATTAATCAGCTGGAATGTTCTATAAACAGAAACATTTATGAAGTCAAATTTTTTTAGTTAAGGTCTTTGTTCAGGTTTTCCCAGTTGATATCAATTATTCTCATTGGCTGCTTCTGCCCACCCCCCAACCCCCACCATGATTTCTTTCCTCCTTTCTTTAGATGGTATATCTGTATTTGTTAAACTCATTTTTTCTAATTGTCCCTTTCCAGTTAAATGAATCTCCTTTGTTTTTCTTGGTAAAGATGAGCTTCTTGATATTCGATCTGTGCAAATATCTGGACACACTGACCTTTTCACCATGTGGAATAACACTTAACATGTTCCGGTGGAATTAAGTCATTGGAATAACATGAACTAAGTAGTTTGGAAAGATCAAGGTCATTGAACATTTGTTCTTTTTTTTATGGTGTAGTTGTCTAAAGATTTTGATCTTACATTTTTTTAGGAGAAACCCCATGGGTGAAAGAAGAGTGTGGCATAGCCCAGCCGTCTCAGTGTCCAGAAGGGTGAGAATAAGGGCAGTTTTTATTCTCCTTTAACAGATGGCACATGGAATGTAGTTGAGACACAGGGTGGAATTTCCTCCACTATATTTATATTTCAAAACAATAAAGTTAAGAAACGATGAGGATTCTTCTGACTTCAAACTCAGAGTTTTGTCTACAAAGCATTTTTAAATTAATTTTTTTATATTCATGTCTTATAACAATGACTTAAAAAGATTTGCTGAACTATTACATACTGACATTCCCAAGGTCCTATGATCAGGACTGGAATTTAGATCTGAATTACTCCAGCCAGAACTCTTCTCTATTCACATCCCGGTACCTCGAATTTATGCTTACTGAGGAAAGGGGAAGAAGTTTGCCCATGGAAGGACTCCCAAGGAAACGTAGATCTTGAAGGATGAGGAGGACTCGTTATGTGTACCTGCGTGATGAACATGTGAGGTAGAACCCCTCGCTGACCCCTCCTATGCATCTCCTCCACACATTTGTGGTGGCTGCTACTGGACTTTTCCCAATCCTGGAAACATGCCCACAGCATGTCCCAGTCAGGATGGATTTCTTCTCCAGTGGCCCCTTATGCCCATCCCCTGCTTCATTCTGGCCCAAGCAGTGGGAGGAAGATGATGAGGTAGAAGAAAAAAGGAATACCTGGCTATAGGAAGAGTTAGTGCAGTCATTTTTAGATAGCATTATTTTATATAAAAAAAATGTGTGTGGATAATGTCTGTTTTTGTACCATGCCACTTTGGTTTACCCCAGTCCTCAGATCCAGTTGCCCAGTTCAGCAGCATCCAGGAGGAAGAGCCAAGAATTTAGAATAAAAAGGATACTTGAGTTTGACTCCTGGTCTTGCCCCTGAGGCTCTGCACTAGTCACTTCTCTGAACTTCATCTACAAAATTATAGTAGAGGGGCGCCTGAGTGACTCAGTCAGTTAAGCGTCCAACTTTGGCTCAGGTCATGATCTCACAGTTTGTGGGTTTGAGCCCTGCATCAGGCTGTGTGTTGACAGCTCAGAGCCTGGAGCCTGCTTGGGATTCTCTGTCTCCCTCCCTCACTCGCGTTCCGTCTCTGTCTCTGCCTCTGTCTCTCTCTCTGTCTCTCTCTGTCTCTTTCAAAAAAATAAACATTAAAAAATTTAAAGTTGTAGTAGTAGTAATAATAACAATAACAATAATAATGCCAAGTTCAGAAGATTTCATGTGAGAATTAAGTCAGCATCATCATCAGTGCGGATCCTGCTTAGGATTTTCTCTCTCTCCCTCTTTCCGTCCCTCCCCCACTCATGCTCTCTCTCTTTCTCAAAATAAATAACATCAAAAAATAAATCTTTAAAAAGGGAAAGAAAAAAACACGGTAATTGTCTTAATGTGCTTTCTAAGGATTTTCTAATTTAGAGAATTGTAAGTAGTACAGACGTCTTTGTTTTTGGTTTTTTTTTTTTACAATAAAAACATGTACTAATTCTGTTTTCCACTTTCAGATTTGAATTGCCACCAGTTATTTTGTTTTCCATGGATGGATTTAGAGCTGAATATTTGCAGACCTGGGATACTCTCTTACCTAATATTCATAAACTGAGTAAGTCCTCCACAACCACAGGCACACAAACGATGAGGACACCTAGTTAGCCATCCTGTAGATGTGCACCTTTCTTCCTGACCTTCCATGTTAGTAGTTTGTCTTCTCCCAGGACCTCTGGAGATCCTGAGGACTTCACCACTCAGGATACCTAGTTTCATACTTTTGGCTCCTCCTCTTTTTTGACGCATGCTCATCTTTTTGTTTGTTTCTTGTGATTCGTTTTGTATTTGAATATAACTTCATCCTATGGAAATCTGTTCACATATAATGTCTCAAAAGCGGTGTTTGTCAGACTTGGGTTCTGGGTCTTAGCAACAAGCATATGACCAGCAAGGACATGATCCTGAAAGAGTCTGAATGGCAGAGCAGAGTCAGCACATCATACGCTCCAGAAGGCAAAACGTCTAGTATCTCTCTCTGGTTCTGGAATGAAACTGCCTGGAACCTGGCTTCACCGCTTATTAGCTGTGAGACCTTGGGCAAACTTGTCTCACCTATTGGCGCTCTTTCTCTCCAGCTGTAAAATGGTCACTTCCTACCTGATGCAAATACTGTGAGAATGTATATGTGGTACACACTGAATGGTTTTAAGCTGTGATTGTAATTATTGTTTCTGTTATCATCTTTATCAGGATGTGACGCTTCTTTCTAGGACACTTGGCCTTCATACAATTTTATAAAGTTATTAATAAGGAGAAATTAAGTACCTATGGATACAGAGCCAAGAAGTGTATCAGAGCATGGTTGGAACCAGAGGGTTGGTTCCAGAGTCTGTATTCTTCACTGCCTGACAATTCCTTTCTTTCTTCCCCCTTCTACTAGGCCTTCTTTTGCCTCTAAGGTTCTCAAAGTTTATCACAATTTTACTGGAAGCCTGTTTTTATTTTTCTCCAAATTATTAAAAAAGAGCTGTTTGAGCCTGAGTAAGTCAATTACCTCATCTGGGTCTTCGTTTCTTCATTTGTAAAATGAGAGGATTAACTTTATGGAATTCCACTGTTAGTTCCAGCTCTAAAATTCCATGACTCTAGAGAGACGAACTGCTTCCCCCGACAACACAAGATACTTTGTCTCTTCAGCTTTTTTCTTATTCCCTGAGGCAGAACTACAGCAAAGACTTTGAGAGTTTGGGGCTCTGACCGAATTAGCTTCAAATTCAGGATTTGTCGTTTAACTGCTGAGTTACTTTGGCCTGGAAAGTTGATTAACACTTCCCAGTTTGTATTTCCTCATCTGAATTTTCCTTGACAATCGGGATATCCAATTCTGTATCCAAAAGGGAATTTAGCTAGCCAGGCTGAACCGAACCCCTTCTGAAGGGGAATTATTTGATTTGCTCATCCCACTCAGGGTTGGAAATGACACCAATGAAACATTGGGCCATTGAGAATGTTCCCTTTTTAAAGCTTAATATGTATTTTTTAAGTCATGCAGACAACATTTGATTCTTTAATGTGTAGACATCACTAACTAGGTCTACCAAGGCAAATGGGCTGTTAGTTTCCAGGAGGCCTGATTAAGAATAGATGTGAATGAGACTTAGGATTAGGACTTCCTGGGAAAAGTAGGCTTGAGGTGAGGTGTGTGACAACAGACATCACTTTAAGGAAGTCTAGAACCCCATCTCCAGTATCCCAAGAAGCTGCCTGAGTTGGGTGACAGCGGTCTGGGAAGCTGAACATGAACTAATACCACAGCACAGTGAGTCATATTGGTGACTTACAAGGACTCAGACTCAACTCTAGTGAGAGGACAAGGTCATTATCTTGTCTTAGTGTGGGTGGGGACAGGAAAAAAAGGGTCAGGCCCAAGAACAGCAGACTGTCAGGTGAGACGGAAGTGATTCGACTTGCACCACAGGTCAGGCTTCCTGGAAAGTTAGGTAGGAAATTGGGGATAGATTAAGACTAGTAGTAACAGGTGTATCTGGCAGGCAACATTTGTAGATTTTTGAAGATCAGAGTTAGTTAGCAAAGTTTACTTTCACAAACAATAGAATTCTTAACTTCTCCACAGCAGATGCCGTTTGCTGTCTGCTGCCTCTTCCTCCTCCCCCTCTTCCTCTTTCTTTCTTCTTTTTAATTTTATTGTGGTAAAAATACTTAGGAGATATAACCACTTAACAGACTTTTAAGTGTATAATGAAATATTGTTATCTATAGGCCCAATGTTGTATAGCAGATCTCTAGAATTTATTCATCTTGCATAAATGAAATTTTATACCCATTGATTAGCAACTCTCCATTTTTTTCCTCCCCACAGACCCTGGAAATCACCATTCTATTCTTTGTTTTAAGACCTTGACTCTTTTAGATCTCATATAAGTGGAATTATTTGTATTTGTCTTTCTGTAACAGGCTTATTTCATTTAATGTCCTCAAGATTCATTTATATGGTTTCATTTTTTTAAGGCCAAATCAAGTTCCATTGCATATATACACCACTTAAAAATCCATTTATCTATTGATGGAAATTTAGGTTTTTTCCACATCTTGGTTATTGTGAATAGTATTGCATTGAACATGGGGGTGTTAATATCTCCTCAAGAACTTGATCTCAATTATTTTGGATAAATATCCAGAAGTAGGATTGCTGGATCATATGATAGTTGTATAACTTTTTTATTCTCACTGTCAGTGCACAAGGGTTGCACTTTCTCCACACCCTCACTAACACATGTCTTTTGTGATTCTGATAATAGCCATCCTAACAGGTGTGCAGTGATATCTCACTGTGGTTTTGACTTGCATTTTCCTGATGTTTAATGACATTGATCATCTTGTATGTATTGGTCATTTGTAGGTCTTCTTCAGAGAAGTATCTATTCAAATCCTTAGCCTATTTTTTAATTGGGTTATTAGGTTTTTTTTCTATTGAATTGTAAGAATTTATTATCTATTTTAGAAGTCAACTCCTTACCACATATATGGTTTGTAAGTATTTTCTTCCATTCCATATGTTGTTTCTGTTGATGGTTTCCTTTGCTATGCAGAAGCTTGTTAGTTTGATGCAGTCCCATTAGTTTATTTTTGCTTTAGTTGCTTGTGTTTTTGGTGTCATATTCATGAGATCATTACTAAAACCAATATCACAAATCTTTCCTCCTCTTTTCTTGTAAGATTCTTGAGTCTTTAGTTCATTTTGAGTTAGATATTGTTTATGGTATATGAAAGGGTCCTTGCCTAGTTCCTAATTTTACTGGAAAAGCTCTCAGTTTTTCATTGTTGAGTATAATCTTAGTTGTGGGCTTTCCATACATGACCTTTACCATGTTGAGGTAATTTCCCTCCATTTCTAGTATGTTGAGAGTCTTTATCATGAAAGAGTATTGAACTTTATCAGATGCCTTTTCTGCATCTGTTTAGATGATCATGTGATTTTTATCCTGTATTTTATTAATGTGGTATATCACATTAATTGATTTTCATATGTTGAGCCATCTTTTATCCCAGGGATAAATCCCACTTGGTCATGGTGTGTGATTCCTTTAATGTACTGTTGAATCCAGTTTCCTGTTATTTTGTTGAAGATTTTTTCATCTGTGTTCATCAGGGATATTGTCCTGTAGTTTCCTTTTCTTGTGGTGTCTTTGTCTGGTTTTGGTATCAGGGTAAATGCTGTCTTCATAAAATGAGTTTGGGACAGTTTTCTTCTCTTCAGTTTTTTGGAAGAGTTTAAGAATGATCGCCATTGATTCTTCTTGGTTTCATATGAATGTTTATTTTTGAGAGAGACAGAGACAGAGACAGAGCATGTGAGGGGGAGAGGCAGAGAGAGAGGGAGACAGGATCCAAAGTGGGCTCTATGCTGATAGCAGAGAGCCAGATGAAGGACTCCAACTCACGAACCACGAGATCATGACCTGAGCTGAAATTGGACCCTTAACTGACAGCTCCCTAGGAGCCCCGTGCATTAATTTGTCTTTAAATACTTGAGAGAATTCATCAGTAGAGCCTTCTAATCCTAGACTTTTCTCTGGAGAAGGTGTAGTCTAGCTAAAGGTTTGTTAATTTTATCTTTTCAAAAAACCAACTTTAATTTTCTTGACTTTTACAAGTATTTTTCTTACAAGTATTTCTCTTTGTTTCCTTTATGTCTGCTATAATCTTTATTGTTTCCTTCCTTCAGCTAACTTTGGATGTAGTTTGTTCCTTTTCTTCTTTGAGTTGTAAAGTTAGGTTGTTTATGTAAAATTTCTTTTTTAATGTAGCTGTTTGCTGCTATACACTTCCATCCTTGTACTGTTTTTGCTGTATCTGTCAGCTGTTTCACCTACTACGCATTTAGTTTTCTGCTCTTTCTTAGAGTTTATAGTTTCTTTTTTTAATTTTTTTAATGTTTATTTATTTTTGATAGGGACAGAGACAGAATGAGAGTGGGTTAGGGGCGGAGAGAGAGGGAGACATAGAATCCGAAGCAGGCTCCAGGCTCTGAGCTGTCAGCACCAGAGCCCGATGCGGGGCTGGAACTCACTGAGCTGTGAGATCATGACCTGAGCCGAAGTCGGACACTCAACCGACTGAGCCACCCAGATGCCCCAAGTTTATAGTTTGTAAGGATATGTGTTTATTCTATTTATGTTTCCAGATTTTTGGGGGGTTGGTACTTCCTTTTTGAAAAAGTTCTTTAAAGAGTAAAATACACAAATGATAAGCTTTTAAAAATGATATTAAAATGTATATAGTAGAATAACAACAACCAACTAACAAACAAAAAAAACTCTTTCCAGATTTTTCTAGCTTTATCTCTGCAGAAGCATCTACTCTTGTTGGCTTCTTGTGTATCCTTCCTTCCTTTATGATTTAGATTATTAAGTTCTAGAAGAAACAATTATAGAATTTTTTGCTTTCTGTGAGCTGTTCTACAACAGCTCTTTTTCAAAGGCAGGTGATCCAAAATTGTAGCATGAGTCATGGATAGTCCGCAGGTGTGTCCTATTTGGGACATCCCAACTAATGTCATGTTTTTACATTACTGGTAGCTTAGTTTGTATTTTATTTTATACTCCATGACTTTAGGCATTTAAGAATTTGATTACATCACCCATGTTTGAAGGAAATACAAAGAAAAACTGACTTTAATATTTCTGTTTATTGTATGCTTCCCCCCCCACTTAAATTCTTTTAATTATATAAGAGAATTGGATCTCATTTTCTTTTCTTATTGTATGACTTCTTAAAAATAATAAATGTTGTCTTTCTCTGGTTAAGTATGAGACTTATGGTAGTATTGACTGAAAAAAAAGGTTATTTTAATCTTTAATTATACTTAGAAATCAAATCCTAGGGCAGGCCTCAAACTTAGGTACATCAGAACCACTTTGGGTGGCTTGCCACAAATGTTGATTTTTTTTCCAGATCTCTTTTCTTCATCTTGTACTTACCCCTCCATTCCTACCAGAGTCCTATTTAGTAAACTTGATATGGAGCCTAAGAAGGTTCTGAAGGAGATAATCCCTAGGTCATATTGGAAACACTGCATATTGGACCAACTCCAAGCCTATTTGAGAAAACTTTCATTGTTTCCAACTATAAACTTTGTAACTTTCTGGACAACAATCATTTTTGCTTTTTGTTTTAACCTAAATAAAATCAATAATGGTGAAGCTTTCTTTTAGAATTTGAGTTGACAGTATTTTGAAATGGGAAATTTCTTCTCCTTCACCGTTGGAGAGGAAATAGCAATGCTGGAGTGGTTCTGACCTTGAGTGGTGTTATTGCACAGATCGAAAACAGCAGAACATTTGAAAGCAAAGTTGATGCCGCACTTTGTGGAAAACAGATCACAGGAAACTTCACTGATCAAATGGAAACTGTACTGAAAATAATAAGTAGTGAAGTTATTTACTACTTATTTTATAAATGTTACTACGTGACACAGGCTTATGCTCGTATATAGGGCAAATTCCTTTTCAGTTACCTAGATAGTTGTGTTGACTTTTGTTATATTGGATGCTGTCACATAAGAACTATTAGCTGGGATGAAAATGTTATATAGAAATTCTCATCATAATGACCTGAGTCAGAAAGAGAGGAGCAACACAAACATACAAAGCTGGTGGCAGTGTGTAATTTGGGGTATGCTTAGCTGAATGATCCCCAAGATGTGGCTCATGGACAAAATGTGGCCCACTCTATTTTTGTGTGGCCTAGTAAATGCTAAGAATTGTTTTACATTCTTAACTGGTTGAGAAATAAAGAAGAGAATATTTAGTCATATGTACAAATTACATGGAATTCAAATTTCAATGTCCACAAATAAAGATTTATTGGAGGACAGCCATGCTTATTTGTTGGTGTAGCATCTATGGATGCTTTTGGCCTCAATAGCTGAATTCAGCTGCTATAACAAGGAACATATGGACTTACAAAGCCTAACATTTATGATCTGGCCTTTATAGAGAAATGTTGTAGAGTCTTTCACTTCTCTATTAAAAACTGACATTCCTTAGAATGTAGGAATTGTAGGCATCAGAATTTCAACCTTTTTGAAATCAAGGAATCGATCCCATTTACAGTTGCACAAAAAACCATAAAATACCTAGGAATAAATTTAACCAAGGAGGTGAAAAATCTATACACTGAAAACTGTAGAAAGCTTATGAAAGAAATTGAAGAAGACACAAAAAAATGGAAAAAATTCCATACTCCTGGATAGGAAGAACAAATATTGTTAAAATATCGATACTACCCAAAGCAATCTACATATTCAATGCAATCCCTATCAAAGTAACAACAGCATTCTTCACAGAGCTAGAACAAATAATCCTAAAATTTGTATGGAACCTGAAAAGACCCCGAATAGCCAAAGCAATCTTGAAAAAGAAAACCAAAGCAGGAGGCATCACAATCCCAGACTTCAAGCTATACTACAAAGCTGTAATCATCAAGACAGTATGGTACTGGCACAAGAGCAGACACTCAGATCAATGGAACAGAATACAGAACCCAGAAATGGACCCACAAATATATGGCCAACTATTCTTTGACAAAGCAGGAAAGAATATCCAATGGAATAAAGACAGTCTCTTCAGGAAGTGGTGCTGGGAAAACTGGACAGCGACATGCAGAAGAATGAACCTGGACCACTTTCTTACACCATACACAAAAATAAACTCAAAACAGATGAAAGACCTAAATGTATGACCGGGAGCTGTCATACATTCTCCTTAAGGAGAAAGCAGGCAAAAGCTCTTTGATCTTGGCCTCAGCAACTTCTTACTCAACATGTCTCTGGAGGCAAGGGAAACAAAAGCAAAAATGAACTACTGGGACCTCATCAAAATAAAAAGCTTCTGCGCAGGGAAGGAAACAATCAGCAAAACTAAAAGGCAACCAACAGAATGGGAGAAGATATTTGCAAATGACATATCAGATAAAGGGTTAGTATCCAAAATCTATAAAGAACTTATCAAACACCCAAAAAACACCCCCCAAAAAACAAATAATCCAGTGAAGAAATGGGCAAAAAAACATGAATAGACACTTCTCCAAAGAAGACATCCAGATGGCCAACTGACACATGAAAAAATGCCCCACATCACTCATCATCAGGGAAATACAAATCAAAGTACAATGAGATACCACCTTACACCTGTCAGAATGGCTAACATTAACAACTCAGGCAACAATGGATGTTGGCAAGGATGCGGAGAAAGAGGATCTCTTTTGTGTTGTTGGTGGGAATGCAAGCTGGTGCAAGCCACTCTGGAAAACAGTATGGAGGTTCCTCAAGCAACTAAAAATAGAACTACCCTACGACCCAGCAATTGCACTATTAGGCATTTATCCAAGTGATACAGGTGTGCTGTTTCGAAGGGACACATGCACCCCCATGTTTATAGCAGCACTGTCAACAATAGCCAAAGTATGGAAAGAGACCAAATGTCCATCGATGGATGAATGGATAAAGAAGATGTGGTATACACACACACACACACACACACACACACACACACACACACACACACAATGGAATATTACTCAGCAATCAAAAAGAATGAAATATTGCCATTTGCAATTACACGGATGGAACTGGAGGGTATTATGCTAAGTGAAATTAGTCAGTCAGAGAAAGACAAAAATCATATGACTTCACTCATATGAAGACTTTAAGAGACAAAACAGATGAACATAAGGGAAGGGAAACAAAAATAATATAAAACCAGGGAGGGGGACAAAACATAAGAGACTCATAAATATGGAGAACAAACTGAGGGTTGCTGGAAGGGTTGTGGGAGGGGAGACGGGCTAAATGGGTAAGGGGCACTAAGGAATCTACTCCTGAAATCATTGTTGCACTATATGCTAACTAATTTGGATGTAAATTTTTAAAAATAAAAAATTAAATAAAAAAAAAGAATTTCAACCTCTTTCCATCTTCAATCCACTCTTTAGTTAGCTTTTTATTTCTCTGTAAAAACTTTATGTTTAGATTTTTACTTAAAAAAAAACTTACCAGGAAAAAACAACTTCTTAATTTCTCACTATGTTTTGTTGCAGAAACATGTGGAATTCATTCAAAATACATGAGAGCTGTCTATCCAACCAAAACCTTCCCAAATCATTACACTATTGTCACGGTAAGTGTTTGGCCCAGTGGCAAGACTGATAGGCCATAGACAGGCAACTGACCACGACAGACACGCTTACACAGGAAGTGGCTGAGTCCCATGTCACACACACATTTCAGAAGCACATGTGGCTTCATTCAGGCTAGGAGGTAGCATCTCATTGTGAGGCCATCCAGTGCTCTGAGATGTTACGTATGAACGAAGGTCCCAGCAATAGGCTAATTCACCTGTGTGACAGGCCAGGATAGCTTCTTGGTTGTGAGAAATACCATTCTCCTCTGATCTTTGGATTTGCCTCCACTTTTCTGAGTCTGCTGGGAATTGTAGGTTATGTGTGAAGACAGCCACTCTGAAGTAGGAAATGTCTTTTTTCCCTAATCTTTTCATTGTATTTAATTTGACAAAGACTTCTGTTTGATAAATAAATGCATGCTGGCTATATGTCTTTAGATAAAGCAAATAAACCAAGTGAATTCTCCTTAATGTGTAATAAGACGTAAGTGAAATGATCAAAATGAACTCAAAGGCAAATTAAATTTTTTAACATTTATAGATTTACAACACATCTTAAGGAGTCCTCTACCTCAGACTTTATTACCAAAGGATATTATGTCTTTACCACTTTGCATTTACTCTTTTATTACTATAGGACAGTAACTATAATTTATTTAAATTTTAACTCTTAAGTTGCAATGTCTAATGTATGTAATGTATATATATATTATGTGTATAATATAATATATATAATTTATATATAAATATAAATAAATATATAATTTATATATAAATATAAATAAATATATAATATATATATATATATATATATATATATACATTTATATATATATATTTGCAGATTTTACCTAAATATTTGAGTTGCCCAGCTCACATATTCCCAGTTGAGGTCTAAAAGGTGACACTCTGCCTTTCTTGTTTTAACTCTCATGTAGCAAACAAACGTTTTCACGGTGTACTGACTATATGTGTGTTAGATAAGCTTCACTCAGGCATGAGTTATAGTGAATCAACAACATCTATTAAATGATAATTTTTAAACAGAAATAGACAAAAACAAGATTATGTATTGATCAGCAGATAAAAGTGTTGTGACTAGAGGCTTGCACTTTATTTTCCCTAGGAGCAATGGTTCAGTATTCACTCATTCAGTGTTTGTAGCAACTTTATAGAACATAATTACCACAGATAACAAGAATTGACTACTAATCATTAGGGAAATGCAAATAAAACCACAATAAGGTATCACCTTACACCTATAAGGATGGATAGTATGAAAAAGACAACAAATAACAAGTATGGGCAAGGATGTGGAGAAAAAGGAACCTTCACGCACTGTTGGCGGGAATGTGAATTGGAACCTTCATGCACTGTTGGCGGGGATGTGAATTGGTACAACCACTGTGGAAAGCAATGTGGAAGTTCCTCAAACAATTAAAAATAAAATTCTATAAGATACAGTAATTCCACTATTGGGTATTTACCCAAAGAAAATGAAAAGACATATAAAAACGAGCATTATTGGGGCGCCTGGGTGGCGCAGTCGGTTAAGCGTCCGACTTCAGCCAGGTCACGATCTCGCAGTCTGTGAGTTCGAGCCCCGCGTCAGGCTCTGGGCTGATGGCTCGGAGCCTGGAGCCTGTTTCCGATTCTGTGTCTCCCTCTCTCTCTGCCCCTCCCCCGTTCATGCTCTGTCTCTCTCTGTCCCAAAAATAAATAAAAAACGTTGAAAAAATAAAAAATAAAAAATAAAAACGAGCATTATTTGCAATAGCCAAGATACAGAAGCAACCTAAGTGTCCATTGATAGATGAATGTATAAAGAAGATGAGTTATATATGGCATATTATCATCTGTAAAAATGAATGATATCTTGCAATGTGACAACATGGAGGGACCTAGAGGGCATTATGCTAAGTGAAATAAGTCAGACGGAGAAAGACAAATGCCCTATGATTTCACTTATATGTGGAATCCGAAAGCCAAAACAAATGAACAAACAAGCACAAAACAAAATAACAGAAACAAATCATAAGTACAGAGAACAAACTGGTAGTTGCCAGAGGGTAGGGAGTTGAGGAAAATCCGCAAAATATATGAAAGGTATTAAGAGGTATAAACTTCCAGTTATAAAATAAATAAGTCCCAGGGATGAAGAGTACAGCATAAGGAATATAGTCAATAATTATGTCATAATGTTGTAAGGTGACAGATGGTAACTACACTTACCATGGTGAGCATAGTGTAATGTGTAGAAGTGTCAAATCACTGTGTTGTACACCTGGAACTGCTGAAACACTGTATGTCAACTATACTTCAATAAAAAAAGAATTGACTATATGTGTGCATATATACATAAATATACACACATTATATATAACACATATGTATGTATATATAAATAAGGTGTTATACACAAGTGCTATTAATTTACTGTGTATGTGTATATGTATCCATATAGTGATGTTCTGAAATAAGGACCCTAAAATCTACCTAGAAATAGTTACAAATGCATGGGATATCATAGGCATTCAATAAAATGTGTGGAATAATTGAATAAATATGTGTTATTGGATTGAAAAAAATGATTGGATTGATGGATAAGTGGAAGGGAAGATGGAGAGAAATTTGGCAGGCTCCCTTCTAAAGTGCTGGTAACACACTTTAACCCCTTTAGCCAAGGTATTTGATACTTAAAAGCTTCTAAGTAGTGCATTTCTTGCTATTATTGCCAGTATAACCAGTGGCTGATCATTATTATCATATAAGAAACTTTAATTAACAGTTATTAATCACGTAAGAGTTATATTAATGTCATTGGCACAAGCCATCTGCCTAATATCATTCATTTACTGCTCTAGACCATGGTGGAACCATGCCTATACTTACATCTATACCTACACTTACACCTACCTATACCTATACCTATACCTATACCTATACCTATACCTATACCTATACCTATACCTACCTACATACATACCTGTACCTATATCTGCACTTATACATACCAATACCTACACTTGCACCTATACCTGCATATATACATATACATGTATATATATTTGGTATTTAGGTTCAGACCCAGGGGTTTTGTATTGAAAAGTATATGACGTCTTTCTAAGATATGAGTTATAGGTCTTATGATATTTTAATTTAAAAGTGATTGATTGATATATTATTTTAAATCTTTTTTGAAATTATCATTTTAGGGATTATATCCAGAATCCCATGGCATCATTGATAATAATATGTATGATGTAAACCTCAACAAGAATTTTTCACTTTCATCAAAGGAGAAAAACAATCCAGCTTGGTGGCAAGGGCAACCAGTATGTAGCATCTACATGTGGCATCGAAATAATCTCCATTTTTCAGTGTGATAGTGGATCACTTTCCTTTCTGCACTTTTACATTATCTTTCTAATTTCTAAGTGTGGGGTGTAATGGGAAGGTGTTTCACCATTTATAATTTTAATTTAAATCATGTAAATATTCATGATTGTTCACTTACCTTGCCTTCTGTTGAAACTTGGATGTAGTATTCTAAACATAACAATCTAGAGGTTTCTCAGAAGGGTTTTCTGTTAATTTCCTCCCCCCCCCTTTCTGTTTTATACTTCTTTAAAAGCAAAAGAGGAGCTATACAGTTTTACCAATTTGAAAAAGAGTGATCTTTCTTACTACCTTACTATGTTCTTGACTTTTGGGGTGGATCCCTACGTAATTAAATTTTGTGAATGTTAATTAATATTGTTTAGTTGCTAAAAAATGGCACCATTTCTACAAGTTCTACCCAAACAGATTATTCTTTTGACTTCCACTTACCTTAGGTTTTCTCTTCTTATAGATCTGGCTGACAGCAACGTATCAAGGTTTAAAAGCTGGTAGCTTCTTTTGGCCTGGATCAGACGTCGCTATCAATGGCTCCTTTCCTTCTATATATATGAGTTATAACAGGTAGTCGTTAAGATATGATTGCTCCTAGGCAGGTATGATTACTAACCTTGGTAGTAATTCTATTTTTCCAGTTGTTTGGGTCAAAAATCTTTTTTTTAAATTTTTTTATTATTATTTTTGAGCGAGAGAGAGAGACAGAGAGCAAGCAGGGAAAGGGGCAGAGAGAGAGAGCGAGACACAGAATCTGAAGCAGGCTCCAGGCTCTGAGCATTCAGAACAGAGCCTGACGGGGGGCTTAAACTCACAGACCGCGAGATCATGACCTGAGCGGTAGTCAGCGGCCCAACCAACTGAGACACCCGGGCGCCCCTGGGTCGAAAATCTTGAAGTTATCATTGATTCCTCTCTCTTACATCCCTCACCTGGTCTGTCAGTAAATGCTTGTGACTCTAATTCAAAATATATGCCATCTATGAACTTTTGTTATTTCCAGCATTACTGCTGTGGTTGGAGCAACCATCATCTTTTGCCTATATTATTTTGCCTATATTATTGCATTTTCCCCATCTCCCTGCTTCTATTCTTGTCTCCTACCATCTATTCTCTATCTACCAACCAGAATGTTAACTTTAAAAAACAAGTCCAATTACGACGTTCTTTTGCACTAAAAACTTTAATGGCTCCCTGTTTCACTCACAGTAAAAGCCTTCAGGGTCCTATTGGTATGACCCCAACCACCCCACTGTGTCTCAGACCTTGTCTCCCATTATTCCACCTGGTGCTGACCTCCTGGGTAGGCCTTAACACGCCAGAATTGTCTGCTTAGGGCCTTTGTGTGGGCTGTTCCCTCTGCCTGAGATAACTCACTCCATGTATCTGCATAGCCTGCTCCGTCACCGTCTTCAGGCTGTTGCTCGAAAATTACTTTCTCAATATTGTCTTAGCCTGATTAAACTAAGATTTCAAATTCCAAACCACCCCCACCCTGAATTCTCACCTTACTGTACTCTGGTGTTTCTTTTATCCCTAGCATTTGTCATCTTGTGATACGCAATAGAATTTATTTATGTATCAGATCTATTGTTTATGGTTTGTCTTCACTAGAATGTCATCTCTAGGAAGGAAAACATCTTTGGTTTTCCCACTGATAAATATTGTTTAAAATGAACAAATAGGTGCCCAATATACACAAATGTATAAATAAATGAAATAAAAATAAACCGAATGGATAGTAATTAATGGTCTTTATTTCAGTTGGGGGAAAATCGTAAGATGGAAGGATGAGAAAGAAAGAAAACAATATATATTTAATTTACACTGAGACAAACGTATCTCTATATTAGTATTGAAAACAGGAATCCCATTGAGTAATACTGAATCCCCTTCAGTATTCTGATCGTATATGAACACAAAATGGACATCTGAAAATATTAACTGTCTTTCTGAGTAGGAATATAGTGGAGTTATTTTTTTTATTTGAGTAGTTTTTGAAAATTATTTTTTTCTCTCCTTTTCAGAAGTATCCCATATGAAGAGAGGATCTTTACATTGTTGAAATGGCTGGACCTGCCCAAAGCTGAAAGGTATTACTTAGAATCAGAGAAGGGCTGGCACACTGGGATATCTGCGAGTATAAAATGCAATTATTTCTTTACTTTAAATGACCCCTTCTGAAAGAAACTTGGCATGTTCTTTTTTAAGAAATGTTCAAGAATTATTCCTGAGAGCAGTTGAGTTGAGTTTTTGCTCTTGAGAATGTGACTGGCACTATGGGACAATAGAGATAGAGCCAGTACCAGGAGTAGAGGCAAGTAACACAGAACCTGATGTAGACTGGAGGCAGAATGGCGAAAGGGTCTGAAACTTCATTATGAGGATTGACTCATGGAGCTAGAGGTGCCAGAGCAAGGCCCTGTCAACAGTCCTGAGTCAGAGCATCCTGAAAGAGAGCAACATGTCAACAGCGCCTCAGAAACCAGCCATCTAAAGAAAGAATTCAAATGGCAGAACAAAGAGTGGGTGGAAAGCCAGAGACTGGGAACTATAGAAGGCTGAGGCACACCAAGAGAGGTCTTGGCAGAAAGAATAAGGGAGATTTTCATAAGTGAGTCAGACCAACGCTCATGCCCAGGAAGGTCTTACTTCCCGTTACGAGTACCTCCCCTCTGGGCCAAGTGGAACGACTGGGCCTGGATGAAGACAAGGAGGCCAGAGAAAAGGAAGGAAACTGCCACCAAGTTCTAAACCTATGCACTTGCCAAATCCATCCCGTAGGTTTATTCCAAGTTGATAATGTCTTTCTCTGCTTCAATTTTACCCCTAGACCTGCTTTTTATACCATCTATGTGGAAGAGCCTGATTCTGCAGGACATAAAAATGGGCCAGTCAGTGCCGGAGTAAGTTGGTTTTATTGAACAAATATAAAATCATCTAGCCCTAACCCACAAAGTAAAATATTCTTTAATTCTCACTGAATACAAATGTATCTGATATGAACATGAAGACATTAAAATAGCGAACAGTCTAAAGGTATCTCTACCTTATTAAAAATTTTAAAAATTACCAAAAAAATTAAAAGTCTAAAAGATATACCTGGTTTATGACAACATCTCGATTCATTTGATAAACATTCATTGAAAACTTAGATGTAGCACTGTTATTTCATACAGTGGAACCATCAAGGCTAGATACTGCATGCCAATTCAACATGCTAATATAGCTCATTCCAAATTAAGTCACTTGCAAGTCTGTTGTGAACTATCCAGCTGTCTATTCACACACTATATTCCATTCACAGCATCCTTATAATTGGACTTTATATGCTGGTGCCCCCAGCAGAGTCCTTCCTCTCCTGGGCCTCCATTAAAATTGAAGTAGACTTTTAAATATTAGTTTTGCCATTATCTAAACCGTTATGTTACATTTTTACTACAGAAATAAAGACCTTAAATATTACTTAAAAAAAAAAAGTCATCTCCTTTATTGCTGTTATTATTGTTACACTGAAGCCTGTATTGTCCTGGACATAATAATGTAAAGCTATGAAGGCCTCCATGAGTATGGAGGCATTTTCCTGCTTCATGGAAACTTATTTAACAGTTATCCTCCATTGGAAAACAAAGCATATTTCTTCTGGTACCCTGACTTTGTGGTTTATCAGAAATGCCCTTCTTTTTTCCCATTAAACCAAAATGATTCCTGAAACAAGGCCTTGCTCAAGTCCTACCATTTTTTTTTTTTAACGTTTATTTATTTTTGAGACAGAGAGAGACAGAGCATGAACAGGGGAGGGGCAGAGAGAGAGGGAGACACAGAATCGGAAGCAGGCTCCAGGCTCTGAGCCATCAGCCCAGAGCCCGACGCGGGGCTCGAACTCACGGACCGCGAGATCGTGACCTGAGCTGAAGTCGGACGCTTAACCGACTGAGCCACCCAGGCACCCCATCAAGTCCTACCATTTTTAACCCATTAGTCCTCCATATTCCAACACCACTTCGGTGATATCCCAGAATTTAACATTTAATCAGGCTATTTTAAGGGTGAGTGGCATAGTAACTATCTGAAGTACATTCACCACTTCTTTTCTGTTTTAATTCTTATCCACACTTGATATGGCTAATTGTTTTGAGAGGGGACACTATAATCTGTATTTGTCTGACCCATACAGCTGAGTTAATATTAGGCACCGTATCTTTTTTTCTAGTCAATGCTCTAGTTTAGCTCCCAAATAAATTTTAAGTGTAATGTTGAAAAGTGCCACAAAGGAAAAGATCAAGGTGCCCTGAGGGGTGATTGAGGAGGTCCTAACTAGTCTGAGGAGAGGCAGGGACTGTGACTGGTTAGAAAGTTCTCTGAATAAGAAAAAGGAAAAAAGTTCACAAACAGCCTGGTTGAGGGAGGAGGTGAGCGTGGTAGAGGAATGCACAGAATGAACAAAGGGACAGACAGGCAAAGGGACAAATAGACATGGTGATAATGGTAAGAATGGTGATGGCAGTTAACTCTTCTTGTGTGCTCCTCTGTGCCAAGTATTGTTTGGAACGCTATGAGGATTATCTCCCTCCCATGTCTGGAGCACTGTGACCCAGGGGCAATGGCTAGAAAGAAGCCTAGAGAAGGAGGCAGGCACCAAATCATGCAGATCCTTGTTGGCCATGTAATGTGCAAGGGAAGCACTGAGGCATTTTAATCAAGAAAGCAACATGACCAGATCGGGTTGTATCTAAAGATCAGTTTTACTATGCAAGAGGAATGGGTTAGAGGGAACAGAGGAGGGTGGGAGAGATGGGTTAGCTTTGCAACATTCCTGAAAAGAGATAATTGCACCTTGAACTAGGGTAGTGGCAACCATCATGGGAGGAAGGAGTTGCATTTGAGATTCATTTGGGAGATAGACCTGGCACGGCTTGGTAGGATTTGGGTGGTGGAGTGGAGGATCAAGGACAGTTGTCAGATTGCTATCATTAGCTGGCAGGTGTTTCCATTTACATCAATGAGGCGACTGAAGGGGGTCAATTTTGAAGGAGAAGATCTTGTCGTGGTTAAGGGGCTTGTGGTGTCCAAATGAAGATGCCCAGAAGGCAATTGAATATGGATTGAAAGCTCCAAGGGGTTGAAATCAGGCAGCTTGGCAGCATGTAGATGGTGCATGGAAGTGAAGATGTCCTAAGGAGAGAGTGAAAAGTGAAAATAGAAGGATTAAGACCATGCCTCATTTAAAACTTTAGAAGAGGCAAAATGGATGGAGAACCTGGAAAGCTTTATGGCTTTATTGCTGTTATTATTGTTAGTCATATACTTTAGTTTGGAGTGAATGTGACATAATTTGAAAGCAAAAGGCTACTTTAGTTTGTTTGTTCACTCGCTCTTTTTCAAGCTTATTAACTTCTACATTTTTCAGTCATCGATACTCTCTTGCTCTTGCTCTGCTATCCTTTTAAGGTCTACTTTTAATAGTTTCTGGTGGGCGTGATGTTGTGCTGGGCATTCTTAGGGGTTGAAGAAAATGAAGCCATTACCCAGTAACTATGTTGAAAGGGCAAATAAGTAATGACTTAATGTATAGCAAGGTTTTATTTTAAGAAACCTTTAAAATTTTGGTAGCTGAAACAGTGTTTAGGGGTGCCTAGCTCAGTCAGTTGAGAATCTGACTCTTGACTTCAGCTCAGGTCATGATCTCATGGTCATGAGGTCAGGCTTTGTGTTGGGATCTGTGCTGGCTGTGGAGCCTGGTTAAGATTCTCTCTATCCCTCGCCCTCCACCCCTCCCCAACTTGCATGCTAGCAGTCCTGTGCACGTGCGCTTTCTCTCTCAAAAAATGAATTAAAACAACAAGTGTTTATTTTTTTCTCACACCTACATTTTAAAAAAAATTTAGGGGCACCTGAGTGGCTCAGTCCGTTAAGCCTCTGACTTTGGCTCAGGTCATGATCTCACAGTTTGTGAGTTGGAGCCTCGCATGGGGCTCTGTGCTGACAGCAAGGAGCCTGGAGCCGACTTCCAGTTCTGTGTCTCTCCCTCTCTCTGCCCCTCCCCTGCTCACACTCTGTCTCTGTCTGTCTGTGTCTCTGTCTGTCTCTGTTTCTGTCTCTGTCTCTCTCTCTCAAAAATAAACAAACATTAAAAAAAAATTAAAAATGCAAATCCAAGTTGGTTAGCATACAGTGTAGTCTTGGTTTCAGGAGTAGAACACAGTGATTCATCAGTTAGATGCAACACCCAGTGCTCATCCCAACAAGTGCCCTCCTTAATGCCCATCACCCACTTAGCCCATCCCCTCACCCAACACCCCTCCAGCAATCCTCAGTTTGTTCTCTGTATTTAATAGTTTCTTATGGTTTGCCTCCCTCTCTGTTTTTATGTTATTTTTCCTTCCCTTCCCCTATGTTCATTTGCTGTGTTTCTTAAATTCTACATGAGTGAAATCATATGATATTTGTCTTTCTCTGAGTGGCTTATTTTGCTTAGCATAATACACTCTAGTTCTATCCATGTTGTTGCAAATGGCAAGATTTCATTCCTTTTGATTGCCAAGTAGTATTCCATCGTGTATACATACCACATCTTCTTTACCCATTTGTTAGTCAGTAGACATTTGGGCTCTTTCCATAACTTGACTATTGTTGATAATGCTGCTGTAAACATTGGGGTGCATGTGCCCCTTCAAATCAGCATTTTTGTACCCTTTGAATAAATACCTAGTAGTGCAATTGCTGGGTTATAGGGTAGCTCTATTTTTAATTTTTTGAGGAACCTCCAGACTGTTCCCCAGAGTGGCTGCACCAGTTTGCATTCCCACCAACAATGCAAAAGTGTTCCCCTTTCTCTGCATCCTTGCCAACATCTGTTGTTTCCTGAGTTAAAAACAACAGTGTTAAAATGGGAAGAGTATTGTGGCCTGGTATAGCTGGAGAAGGCTTTATGAATTAGGGATGTAGAAGGTGGTGGAGAGATTTAAAGTCTTGTGAAACCAGGAACTTCTTTTTTTTAAATGTTTATTTATTTTTGAGAGAGAGAGAGAGGGAGACAGAGAGAGAGAGAGAGAGAGAGAGAGAGAGAGAGAGAGAGAGACAGAGTGTGAGCAGGGAAGGGGCAGAGAGAGAGGGAGACACAGAATCCGAAGCAGGATCCAGACTCTGAGCTGTCAGCACAGAGCCTGACGTGGGGCTCGAACTCACTAACTGACCTGAGCTCAAGATCTTGACCTGAGCCAAAGTTGGACGCTTAACCAACTGAGGCACCCCAGAAACTTCTTGATACCAAATTTGTTTCAATGATTCTCTAGTATTGAAGTTGAATTAGGCACAGAATGTCCTGATGGGTCTTGAATAACCTTAAGTAATGTTCTAATACTTTAACAAGTTTCACCTGTTAACTCATGATTGAAAAACAAGTTATTACATGTTAGATGGAAAGAAAAGTTAGGAAGAAAAATTCAATTTGGAAAGAAAATTGAAATTAAGAACAGATCGACTTAATTCTTGATAATGCTCATGTACATGGTAGAATGATTCTACAGCACTGAGGACCTCCACTTTTGAGAAAGTGTCATAGACTCTGGGTCTAAAGTTCTCTCTTGTCTAGTAAAAGAGCAGGATGCAGGATTGAAAGTGAGAGATGGCTAATGTCCGGGAAAAGACAAGAGCCCAGAATAAGGGTCCTTGCCCTGTATTTATTCAGATCATAAGGCTTACAAAAGTGATGGGTGTGTACAAAGAGACAAAGAAACTGGGAACGTTAGCTTGGGGACGTGAGGGAAAAGGGGGTTTTTGAAGACATACAGTGTTTGGGGTTTGGGTCAATATAAAACAAAATCTGTGTGCTGGGCAGTCGGGAGTAAGGTTGGTTACGGGGGACAGGAGGCAGCACCTCTGTTTATCTTTGCCAGCCTAGGGGATGAGACAGATAGGGGAAATAACCTCAGGGTTAATAAGGCATCTTTTCTTTTGTTAGCCAGCTCCACTCTGGGCTGCTTTGCCTGCAGCACAGGGGTCCAAAGTCCAGTTCGCCAATTTACCTAACCTGGCCCTATCCTCCTGTGAAAGCAGCTTTTCTGCATAGTACTTCGAGCCTGAATATCTTATCTTGCTTATTTCATACACCTATGTATTGGGCACCTTTGTGCCATTTCTATTTCAGGCCTTTGCCTCTCCCTCTCTATTTTGGGGGCTCTGCACCCCCTCTCTACTTTGGGGTGCATTTGCACCCCCTATTCTTGGGGTGCCAATCTGGTTTACCCAAACTCGGGTGTGAGCATTTCATGACTTTGTATTTCTTTATGCCTTGTCAACCCATTGGTGTAAACCCGGGGGATTCCTAAGCTTATCCCCCACAAGAAAGCGTGTGGAGGTAGAATACACAGGAAGGATGTTGTACCTATTGAAAAGCCCACTATGTTAATGTTGCATAGAGCTTCCTACTAGCAGGATCCTCTGCAGTCTTGAATTTCATTTTACAAAAGGGAATGTTTGGATCCAAAAAGCAACTGTTTATTGAGGGTCTTAGCATTGAACTCATTTTATCAGTATTGATTTTACTGTTTCCACAATATCCACTGTGAAAGTGAAGGATCATGATTCCATGTGAAACAAGCAAGGTTTTCTACCCAGACTTGGTTTACCCCAAAGCTGCAGACATTTCTATTCCTATTTATTATCTTACCACCCCCCAAAATGCTCACTTGTGGTCTGTCACAGGGATTTCTCTTCTTTCCTTTGTCTGGGCTAGAGTAAGGGGCTGGCATCTAGTCATTTTACATTCAGCAATATGTGCCATCTGTGGAGTGGATACTGTGTGAAAAACCCTATGCTTGGAAAGCGTGTGGTGAGTTAGGTTGCCCGGTTCCTTCCCTGCAGGAACTCACACTCTTCTTGGGAGGCAGACATACGCACAGATGATTTCAAATCTGTGGAGAGTCCAATGGTAACAGATGCC
Organism: Neofelis nebulosa; assembly: GCF_028018385.1. Classification (NCBI taxonomy): domain Eukaryota; kingdom Metazoa; phylum Chordata; class Mammalia; order Carnivora; family Felidae; genus Neofelis; species Neofelis nebulosa. The sequence continues at coordinate 122,531,562 of NC_080787.1, forward strand.
AGGGTGCTGGGAGAGGACAGAGAAGGGGCTATTACTGCAGTTGGGAGGAGTGAGTAGGGTGACTGTGAAAAGGGACATAATTATGCCATGACAATGGGCGGGAACCATAACTCATGCTCGTAAACCAGAGTGCATGGTCACCGTAAGAATGAGAGTCAGGAAAGTTATCTCCGAGTTGATGGATTTTAGCAGTAGATAGAGCTGGTTTGAAGTCAATTCTGTTCTATCCCTTGTTAACTGTAGGACCATAAACATGTTATTTAAAATTTTTAAGCCTCAAGTTTCCTGGTATTTCCAACTGGAAATTCCAGATGGTGGAAATAGCACCAACCATGCATGTTTGCCATGACAATTTCATGAGATAATGTACTAAAGCTCTTAATAATTAGCTTGTAAAATTCCTTCTCAAAAAATAAAAAAAGCGATAATTTTTATAATAGTACTATAAGAGATTACACATTTTCCCCCAATCCATTTGCTATTACAGTTTCCTCTTCACTGAAACAAATAATGAATAGTTAGTCAATTAAAAGTTATTCATTTAAGGGACACCTGGGTGGCTCAGTCAGTTAAGCATCTGACTCTTGATCTCGGTTCAGGTCATGATCTCACAGTTTGTGGGATTGAGCCCCATATCAGGCTCCCTGCTTGGGATTCTTTCTCTCCCCCTCTCTTTGCCCCTTCCCTGCTCATTCTCTCTCCCTCTCTCTCTCAAACTAAATAAACTTTAAAAAAAGTTACACACTTAAAATAGTTTAATGTACTATGCTGATAAGGTGTAGAAAATTTTAAAACACAAAAGAATATAAGCAATAAAATAAAAATGAACTCCAATTCACTATACAGAGACAACCATTGTTAATATTCCCTTGATATATTTCTTTTTTGTTTTCTGTGCATGTGTGTTTACTAAGGAGTGCTAAATATATTTAAACGTGAAAGGATTATGAAATATCTGTGGGTACATACAGTTTAGTTTTAATATTTTATGTTTAGCATTGTATTTATGAGCAGTTCCCCATGCCATGGTTTTTTAAAATACATTTTGAAATGTTTGTAAGCATGTGTGGCATATTTATTTTTATATTGAAATTGAAATTTATTGAAATTTTATATTTTAAATTGAAATTAGAAATGAATGAATGAATGAATAATAAATAAATAAATAAATAGATAGATAAATAAATAAATAAAGTAATGAATAGTCCTAGGTGTAAATAGCCATTTGTACTATAAGTGTTTATGAGGACAAATTTCCAGAAATAGAATTGTTAGGTTATAGGGTAGGTCCTTTTTTTAACGCTCTGGTTAGGCATTGTCACATAATCCCTCAGCACCCAAATAACCATGTGGACTTCTATAGAAGTGTCTATGGACTCCCCTCTCCAGCATTGGGTATTATGATGAAAGCCTTTGCAGCTGAATATTTGTTGAGGCAGAACATTTTTCTCAGATACTAATTGGACAGTAGTCTATATTCCTTTGTGGAAAACATGGTTTACTTTTTTTTATTTGCTTATAGAAATTCAGGGAATTGATATTTGGTAAATGTGGTAGCACAGTGCTGGGCTCTGATGTCCTATTTCAAAATCCAGAAATTTCAGAGAAGGAAATGTGTTCAGTTTTTACTCACTCCCTTGGATAATGATTTCATGAATTAAATTTTAATTTATGAAGACAGTCTTAACTCCATTTTTTTTCCCCCTTAGGTAATTCAAGCCTTACAGTTGGTAGATAAGACTTTTGGAATGTTGATGGAAGGCCTAAAACAGCGGAACTTAGACAATTGTGTCAATATAATCCTTTTGGCCGACCATGGTACGCTTTTTTTTTTTTAATATTATTTTATCATTGATGATATCTTCTCACTTCAAGGAGCATGCAAAAAGGATAGTGATATTTTAAAGTCTATACTTCTAGACCTAAAGGTTCTCGAACAAGCAAAGAATACGTTTTGTGGTAGGCTGTGATGAATAGAATACTAAAACTAAAATTTCTACTTTAATTATTTTAACATTCATTATGAAAATCCATCCTTATACTTACTTTTTTGTGAAAATGGAGGTCATAGTACTTAACAGAGATATGGTTGGGTTGTTAGTCAACCAAATATTTTTTGAGTGCCTACTCAATGTCAAGTACTTTCCTAGATATGGTGTGTTTGGAGGTATGTAAAGCAGAAATAGGCCTTTTCTAGATGGGGTGACACTTTCTACATTAGTCAAGCTAAGCTCCAAAGGCTTTGAAGGAACCAGTCAAGGAAGAGAGGAGAAAAAGGACCATGTCTACAGAACTCTTGTTTTTATTTTAGGACATCAAGATAATGAGAAACAGAGTAATTTATTTAAAAATGTCTGAAATGTTTTCTTAACACATTGACCTATTGTTTTAAAATTAAAGGGAACCATTTTAATGTGCATTTTGATAAAAGATACTATAAAACATGAAATAAATTTATAAATAAATATGAAAATAAAAATTTAAGGGCAGTCTGAAGAATCTACAAATAGAAGAAGTTTTAACTACCAAATCTTTTTTTTAAGCACATGCTACTTATATAAAGTTAAATAATACACCTAAGATCTAATGAGCTTTCTACAGAGGATTTTCTTCTTTGAAATTAATTGATTTATGTTGAACAAATGATCTGTTTATAATTCTTGTTTATTCTTCTCTGATCAATGCGACCCTTCTCCTCCACTGCCAGGATTTTTAAGATCTGCCATTTAGAGTGAAATAATAGGTTAAATTAATATAGATTCTCAGTGAAACTTAGTTTGAGATCTGCCACATAAAATATCTCTGATTTGACATCATGAAAGACAACTAATTGTTACCATCTATATGCATTCAGTGGATTTTTTTTTTTTAATTCAGGAATGGATAAGACTTACTGTGACAAGATGGAATATATGACTAATTATTTTCATCGAATAAACTTCTACATGTATGAAGGGCCTTCCCCTCGTATCAGGGCTCGTAATATACCTCAGGACTTTTACACTTGTAAGTACGAAGACACCCATGTGAAAAAAGGGGTAAAATTGAAAGTGTGTAACCATAATTTCCTGATTCTGAGGATACAGGGATTGCCAGGCCCCCTCTTCTGTCTTCTTGGGAAGACCACACAGAAGCAAATAAGAAATCCCTGTCCTTGTTTAAATATCATCAGCCTATAAAGTCTATGGTAATATCAAATATCGTTAGGTAAAAGTATACTCTACTTAACTATATTAATATGAATAAAATATTAATTAATACAATCAAACATTACTATTAATAAAACATTGATATTTCCATGTAATTATTAGGTTATAATTAAAACATCAATTAAACATTAATATTACAAAAATATTAATATATTCTACTTAATCGTTAGGTTAAAATATATTCTACTTATACGTTAAATTCTAAAATAATTCTTTGCTGAAAATAATTTCCTATTTAGGGACACCTGGGTGGCTCTGTCTGTTATGTGTCTGACTCTTGATCTTGGCTCAGGTCATGATCTCAGTTTGTGAGATGGAGCCTGGAGCTTGGGATTTTTCTCTCTCCTCTCTCTGCCCCTCCCTGGCTCATGCTCCCTTTCTCTCTCTCTCTCTCTCTCTCTCTCTCTCTCTCTCAAAAAAAAATCAATAAATTTTAAAAGAATTTCTTATTAATTTTACTAGGTCATAGTCATTAATAAATGTATGTGTGAAATTCATCTGATATGTTCACATTTGTAATGTGGTTTATTTATTTTTTTCTTTTGAAACAGTTAATTCTGAAGAAATTGTTAGGAACCTCAGTGTAAGTATACAGTGTCCTAATACATATATCTAAGTTAATATAATGTCCTTAAAATCTGGATTTGAGGAAATTTATGTTCCATATTTCTGAGTCCAATCCACTTGAAATTTATTTCTTAAACCCTCCGTTGATAGTATTTTACCTGCAGATCAGCTGCTTTTGTCTTAGGTGTTTTCATTTACAGTCGCTACCACTAGAGATTAGTTTGTGACAACAGTGGCCCTGACTCCTGGCTTTTACTGAGTGGGTTGCTGTCCCATTCAAAAGGGCCATGCCAGTCACATGTGTTGTGTGACTTAACATAAGAAAATAGTGAATCATGAACTCTTACACATCTTTTCATAGAGGTCAGAAAAATCATCTCTTTACCCTCTAAGTCTAATTCCAACTTCTTTTGACTGGTTCCCACATTCCAGGTTGTGAGTAAACTTAGTGGGGCAAATTCGAGATACAGATCTTAAAGCAAACTGGACTTTTCAAAGTAGAATTCCCTACTCCTAGAGAGACCTGAAATGTTCTTGCATGTAGTTTTAATACTTCTGTATTCAAGGTATACTCACAAGCATATTATCTATTATATGGAATTCATGAGTTTATCATTGCTTGGGGTGGAGCTATGTTTATTTAAGTATGTAGGTCGTGTGCAATTATAGAAGAAAACTGTCAGGATGAACTGGGAATGATTGAAGGTAAGAAAACACCGCATGAAGAATGTTACTGTCACCTAGGACCCACTGCAAGTCTGATGCAGAAATGACCATTAGAACAGCAATTCTTTAGAGTGTTAATCACTTCTTTTTTCTCTTATACTTTGATATTTTGGTCTTGAGTAAACATGGTGGACAATGTCTCCCTCTGCTGGCGAAGGGCATACAGGCAGTGTGTTCATGCTGATTGGATGGGTACTTCAGAATTTTCAACAGATGGACTCTCTAAAACCACATATTGTTGTCCTTTTCCCCATCACCTCACGAGCCATAAAGCAGAAGCCCTGTTGCTGAGGAAGGGAAAATCTCTAATAATCCTGTAGTGGAGGAGGATTGGATACCACGGGCTTTGGAAACCATTAATGGTATCGCAAATAAAGACTGGGCCTAGAGCTATAGAACCCCGAAGAAATGGACCATCATTTCCTGAATAGTCCATTATTCCCAGGAAATTTTCCATGTGGGGGTACAGTATTCCCAGTAGGCCTGTTTTGAGCTTATATTGGACAAACGTAATCAAACATGAACGGATGACTCTTTAAGTTCAACAGCATTCTGGTTGCATGACAGACAATGGCATCCTTGTTCTTAGATAAAATGAGCACAGTCTTCCCAACTCTAGGGTCTTCATCCTAAATTCTCAAATGCAAAGTATAACCCCGTCCTGCTTCGGAAATTGGCAGTGTGCCTCCACTTTCCTCTGGATTTACTCTGGCTACACACCAGCTAGGAAAGTGTGACTTGTCAGATGATCTGTGGTCCTCAAGGGCACATTCTAGTTCTTTGTATGTTTGAAGAAGCTTCATAACCAACTGCTGCCATCATGTACTTGCCTGGATGTTACAAAAATATTGACTTCAACAGGAAGTAATGATAAATTAAAAAGAAAAAGAAGCCCGGTAGAGATACCAAAATAAGCAAAGAAAAACTGGCCGAAATATCTGTGCAATAAATAATTTCTCTTCCCCTTTTCATTCTGTTACTCTCCTTGCTCTATTGTTTTTTTTTTTTTTTTCAATTTCATAGTATCTTTTTTCTTCTTACGTAAATTGAGCCCAAAACAGCAGTGACACAGACTTAAAATATTTGTGTGATTATCAAGGCTTAAAATAAATAAAATGAGAAAGTAGAAAAAAATTATTTTCCCATATGCGTACCTGTATTTTTTTCCTCTTGTTTCTCAAAAAAAGTTCACGAGGGAGAAAAAATTCCTTTGTAGTTCTGTTTCTCATTTCCTCACTTCTTTTTTTAGATGACTGAGTTGCATCTTTACACAGTTTTGAAATATGCCGTCTAGTTACAGCAGTAATTATGAAAGACAAAATTTCACTCCAGTTTGTGAGAAATCCATGAATCGTTCACAAATAAGGAGCCTGTACTAGGTTTTGACTTGACTTGAGAATTAAGCAAATGTAGGTTATTTCAAGGGTAAATTGAATCAACTGTAAAAGGATTTTGGTGCAATTAAACTGGTTTTTAAAATTTTTACTGATATCTACTAATGTGTTATATAATATGCATACATAATTTAAATTCAAAAATTGTAATTGCCACTTGAAATCTAGACATATCTATTGTCTGTCAAAAAAGGAGGGGAGGGTTATGGTGGCTAAAGATATAAAAACTTAGAACATCAGACACCAAATCATAATTTAAATCATATTTTAATTGCAATTTAAGTATTGTTGCAACAATAAAAGCAACCTAATTGGGGAATTTGGCCACACTGAGAATAGGGTTAATAGCCTTATTTTATTAGCCATGCTTAAATCTTCTTACTTTTTAAAGAGCGCTTAATTGTCTAAGCAAATGAAATTGTTAAATTAGCCTGCATATTTTATAACTTACACAAACAAATAATCTACCTATCATTTAGTGCCGAAAACCTGATCAGCATTTCAAACCCTATTTGACTCCTGATTTGCCAAAACGACTACACTTTGCTAAAAATGTCAGAATTGACAAAGTTCATCTTTTGGTGGACCGACAGTGGCTGGCTGTGAGGTTTGTGCATCTATTTACTTTTTTCATAATACTTTTAACCACCATCTTTCATTATAAATTGCCTTAATTTTACTGGTCTATTATGATCATGCAACTTTTCCTGAGCATTGGTATTTCCTTGACTTTTTTCAATATGTATTTTTTTTAAGTTTATTTCTCTTGAGAGAGAGAGTGAGCGTTCGGTGCACTTGAGCAGGGGAGGGGCAGAGAGAAAGGGAGAGAGAGAATCCCAAGCAGGCTCCACACTGCCAGCGCAGAGCTCAACCTGGGGCTTGCTTGATCTCACGAACAGCGAGACCATGCCCTCAGCTGAAATCAAGACTCAGACGCTCAACCAACTGAGCCATCCAGGTGCCTCAATCCTTGACTTTCTATATGCTACCTAGCATTTCTGCATTTGAAATATCAGGGGCCAATCTTAGCATCGTAATCCTCACAATATAGATGCACAGAAGGGAGAGGGTTAGCACTGTTGATTGGCCGTTCCAGAAACCACAAGTACCAGCACATTCTTAACCCCCAGTTAGATCTTTTTTCAGGTAGTTGACAGGATGTAAAGATGACATCAGTTGTCTTCCAGGTTGGCAGTAAGTAATTGATTAGATAGGTCATCGAAATCTTTGTCATCTTTGTGGTTTTTAGGAAAGAGCACATTTGTGGCTAAGCTAACCAATTAGGTGAACATTTTTTTTTTCTAGTTCTAATTCATGTTGATTGTTGAGCATCTGCAAGTTACAATTGCATTTAGGGAAGATAAAAACCATTCTGGATCGCTTCATCCCAAGATAACCAATGAATTCGTTGGTTTCACAAAATTTTATTGATGCTTGTTATTGTGTATGCCAGGCTTTGTTCCAGGCATTTGGGATACAGACAGGATTCCTGCCTTCCTTGTCAAATGAAGAAGACTGGTAATAAGCCAGAAAACCAAAAAATATACACTTTCTGATAGTTTAGCTAATATTTCCTTTTTTTTTTTTTTTTTGTATTTTATTCCAGTGTTTTTTTTTTTTTTTTTTTTTTTTCCCCCTGTGCATAAGTGGTTTTAAATGGAATCAGGATCACATTGTTTTCTGGCCTTATTTGCATGCTACGTCATGTCGGGGGATACAGAGGACAATGGGATTACAGATACTGGAAGATATATTTAATAAAGAGGAGACAAAAAAGATGAGGGAGTTGGGAGAGCCTGTTCTGTGAGGTAACCAGGAAACCCAAGCAATACACCGATAGGCCAGAGAGTGTGCATGTTCACACCTGGCCACTAGATGGCACTGGCCTCTCTTCTTGGGATAAGAAGTTTCATAACCCTTTGTGAAGGTCCTTGGCTATATGCTGTGTGGCTCAACATAGCATTCTCCAGGAGATTTTAAAAGACTAAGCTTTACTTATATTAAGTATATCGGGTTTTAAATAATGTATGCGGGTAATATGTAAGCAAATATAGTCCCAAATGTGGGTATATTCTCCAAATACTTACTGTTGAGAGTATGAGATCAAAGAAGTTAGGAGGCCACTGGTACAAAACAAGAAAGTGCCCATCCATCCTATAACATGCCCTGTGGGTTATAGAAGGAGAGTCCAGCTGCCAGGGTACCTCTGGGTATTACATAACACCCAGTCTCAAATTATGAGCTTTTTATATTTAATAGCTAGCAGTGAGATGTAAAAAGAGCAGCAGGCTGAGTTCCAGACCCGCCTCCACGCCTAGCTTGGGGGAAATGTAAACAAATTAATGTCTTGGGGCTTCATTTTCATCATCTGTAACACAAGATGAGCCTGGTTTTATTATTCTCTTGATGTTAAAGGAAACCGACTTACCTCAAAAGAAATGTTGATTATAGCCCTAACCAGAGCAACCAAGTTCTCATCTGGTTAAATCACTCTACCTCCAATTCGTAACACATGAGCGTCAGGCTACCTAGTTTCTATGGCAAAGTATGTTGTCTTTAGTTATAGTGTCAAATGTTTGATAACTAGATTGTATTCCCTTCCCAGAGTTATAGCAAACTTTGTCATTTAGTACAACCTATCATCATCATCATCACTATCCTCATTTTGCCTAAAACGTGTTGGATTTCACTAATTTGGGGAAACCCAATTATTTGAAACTACAGCTGAAGTATTGCCCCCTTAGAGAACATGAATAATAGCTTTTTATTTTATGATCAGAAAGTGACAAATACTTTCCAGGCACGTTTCTACGAAATGGGGATAGACCGAGTCCTCACCCTAAGGATCTTTGCCCAAGCAGGGAGGAAGACAACAATTATAATCAGGTATAACAATGGCCACACTAGGATCACCACAAATGTGCTCTTTCCTAAACAATAAGAGTGATTACACAGACTAGATGTGGATGTCACAGAACATCCAGAGGATGCTTCCTGGTAGGTGTGATTCCTGCTCTGGGCTTTGAAAATTAAGGATGAGATCGGCTAAATGACGTCACATACAACAGGTCTGCCCCAGGCCGTTGGGCAGTCTGTGCGTTGTACAGAGGCACTCAGCCAAGAACATGAGAGGCAGTGGAAAAGTAACCCTTGCTCAGCTCACTGAGCCCTGATGGGGGGCCTGTCTGCAGGAGGCCATGGACCACTTTTCTTTTGCTGGAAGGCATCCATATTCTTGCCAAGCCTTGAGTACTGCCAGCCTGTGTCTTCTCAGGGGTGCTTCTTTCTCTAAATATTCTGCCCAGAGCAATGGGGCACCTTTTTAAAGCCAGCAGCTGCTCTGGGGTCAAGGGAGGGTCTGCAGGCAGACAGGCTAGATGCCCTCGATTGCACTGGTTCTGTGTTGCCAGAGCACCAGGTAAATGAAGCCACTCTCCGCCTGACAGACCTTACCTGTCATGACTGAAAAGTGTGACTTTGCCTAGGAAGAAAATAGACCATTGGTAGATACAAGGTGGCTGCAGGTGAATATGTGGTTGTGTGGATTTGCATTTCTGAGAGCTCACAGTGTTCAATGTGATTAGGTGTGTGTGCATGTGTGTGTGTGTGTGTGTGTGTTTTATGTGGGAAGATTCTGAAGTTCAGAGTCAGGATAACCAATTAGGAACTTCATGCAGGTCAGAAGTAATAAGGGTCTAGTTTAGAATGGTGGCAGAGTAGGAAAGCAAGGGAAGATGTGAAAGGACTACACAGGCAGATAGTTGGCAACTGCCTGGAGGGGCGGGGGGCGGTCAGGAAAGAAGTCTTACTCGTCTCCCTTCTGTGTCATTACCCGACTGTGGCAGAGACACTGGCCTTGATTTTGACTTTATGAATTAGACATGGAGAAGATAAAAGAGAGTTTGTTCCAGAAGATTTCACATGGTACTTGGAAGTTGAGCTAAATCATGACAGATAAAATCAACTCATCTTTTCCAAATGCCAGCTTCCATTTTTCCATATGGATTTCCAGAGCCAAATTAATGGCTGGAGAGCATAAACATGAGCAATTAGAAGAGCAAATTTGTAACATTTTCACTTGAGAAGAGAAAATAGAGCTTCTTCAAACACTAATTTTTATCTTTTACTTCTGAATAAAGCTTTGCAATATTGACTAAAGTTTTCTGATTGAGTTGGGTTAGGAGTTGAAAATATTATAAAAAGAGATATTTCTGAAAATAGAGAGATATAGAACAGACCAAATTTCAGAGAATTTTACCAATGACTTGGTTCTAAAGACCTTTTTGTTCTTTCATTAATGAATACTCTAGCCTCCCACACAGAATTTAAAACTGAATTATCCCCAAATGGTTACGGTAATCTTTTTTTAATGTTTATTTATTTATTTTTGAGAGAGAGAGAGAGAGAGAGAGAGAGAGCACAATCAGGGGAGGGGAAGAGAGAGAGGGAGACACAGAATCCGAAGCAGGTTCTGACAGCTCAGAGCCTAACATGGGGCTTGAACCCACGAATGGGCAGATCATGACCTGAGCCGAAGTTGGACACCCAGCTGACTGAGCCACCCAGGCACCCCTAGTTCCAGTAATCTTGAAGGAAGCAAATATGTATGCAAGAAGGATAAAAATATTTTTAAGACAACTCTTACCTTAAGCCCCACATTTTATTGGAATTAACTAAGGTAATGAGCTGGCATCTTAGGGTAATTGAATTTAAACACCTTATAAATAGCACTCCCTTTCTTTCCCCATCCAGCTAGTAAGTAAGTACTTAGCCTCTCCTTTCTTCCCTCTATTGGGTAGTGTTGAGTGTAGCTGAGTGTAGCCTGCTCAGTGTGATGATTTATTTTTTATTTTGTGATTTGTTTTTAATTAAGCTGAGACTCAGTTATGAATGTTTTAGAAGCTGATCTTTTAGGACACTAAATTAAAGTCCTGCCTACAACATAAAAACAAAAACATTGTGTGTGTGTGTGTGTTTTCCCTGAGGAGTGGGAGGTAGGGGGTGGGAAAGCAAATGAGACAAATCTCTTAGGGAATAAGAGTCTCTTTTTCCATTAGAGACCTAATTTGAACCAGTATGGCATTGTTGTTTAAAAAAAAAAAATCTAGGTTTATTTATTGCCAGTTTAGACTGCTAAAATTGCTCAATTCAAATACTAAAATAGGAGAAGGTGGGTAAAAGGCAAATTAAATTTGAAAAGTCATTCAAGTAACAGAACACAACAGCCTATAGAAGAAAAGCCCAAAAGTTAGAAATAAATTCTAAATTTACAAGAATATACTAGCTTCTTCTTACCGAGTGTTATAATGAACTTTCCTTCAGTATTCTTTATACTTTTACATTATTTCCCTACCTATCTCTACTGTAGAATAGGAATCAATATTTTTCCCAGTTTCAAAGACATATTTCTAAAGCACTGAAATGCTTAAAGTAGTATATTAATTAAACTATTCTTAACCACACAGACATTAATGTGTAAAGATACAGATAAGCTTGAAGACAATTTTTTACATTTTTAAATTAATAAATAGATTTTTATTGACATATAGCTGACATGAAGTTATATTCATTTTTTTTTAACCTATGCCTTTGTTATTATCTTGTCAATGTCTAAGAGTCAAAGGCTTTTGAATTCTACTTCTGGTTCTGGAATTCTCCTTCCTGCTACCATTCTGCTACCATTCTGTTTGTTCCTCTGTGGTTATGAACTTGAGCATGAAAATATATTTATGCTGTTGTTGACAGAAAATTTACCTATATAAAAGCATAAGCTGCATAAAAATCCATTAAAGGTCAGTTTACAATAAGGTCTCATATTAATGTATTAATTGCAATGTAATATCATTTCTTTAAAGGAGTAAAGCATATTCATCCTGTGGAGGAGGCAACCACGGTTATAACAATGAGTTTAAGAGCATGGAGGTAACTTACTGCTTTATTTTATTTTTTTTAACAAATATTTATTGAGCACCTACTTTGTCACAGGCAGTCTTTAGGGCCCTTGAATACACCTGTGAACAACACAGATAAGGATCCCTGCCCTCATGAAGCTTTCATTCTAACAGAGGGATATAGACAATTGGCATAATAAGGAAATATATTATTTGGTATGTTAGGGGATAAATGCCATGGGAAATAAAGGTGACACAGAGTAGGTGGAAATTGGGCATGTCCCAGGGTACCATGGGGGCAGTATGCAACTTTACGTAAGGTGGAGAGGGTAAGATTCATTGAGATGACATTTGAACAGAGACTTGAAGAAGGTGAAAGAATCAGCCTTTCAAATGTTCAGGGGATAGGTGTATCCAACAGAGGAAACAGCCAAGTACAAAGGCCCAAAGGTAGGATTGTGCCTGACGCGTTGGGGGCAGGAGAGCCTTCATCGGCTATTGGAAGGATGTAAGACTGTGTGGCTGATTGGAGAAGAAGGAGTGAAGGTTCAGTTGGGCATGTTAAGTTGAAAATATTTATCAGACATGTAAGTAGAGATGCTTTATAGGCACCTAAAGGGAATCTACCCAGAAATAAACAAAAAATTGAGTTTTAGGTATATCAATTATTTAAAAGATACGCAGCTAGACAAGATCCTTAGAAAGTGAGTACAGGTAGAGAGGAAGACCAAGTCCTGAGCTCTAAACACTTCTACTTGAAGAGGTTGAAAGACACCTAGAAGTATAGCCAGTGAGCAAAGAAGAAAACCTGGAGCGGAGTATGTCCTGGAAGCCCAGGGAAGAGACTATTTGGAAGAGTCCATGAGAGAAGTGTAGCTGATATGCCCACATAGGTAAACTTCATGATTTTCTGCAACCTCATTATCTTTTTAAAAAATTTATTTCTTTAAATTCAAGTTAGCTAACATGCAGTGGAGTCTTGGCTTCAGGAGTAGAACCCAGCGATCCATCTCTTACATACAACAGCCAGTGCTCATCCCAGCAAGTGCCTCCTTAATACCCATCACCCATTTAGCCCATCCCTCTACCCACCTCTCCTCCAGCAACCCTCGGTTTGTTCTCTGTATTTAATAGTCTCTTATGTTTGCCCCTCTCTCTGTTTTTATCTTATGTTTTCCTTCTCTTCCCCTATGTTCATCTTAGTATGCTTCTTAAATTCAGGTGAGTGAAATCATGTTATTTGTCTTTGTCTGACTGACTTATTTCGCTTAGCATAATTTCCTCTAGTTCCATCCACACTGTTGCAAATGGCAAGATTTCATTCTTTTTCATCGCCAAGGAGTCTTATTCCACATCTTCTTTATCCATTTGTCAGTCAGTGGACATTTGGACTCTTTCCATACTTTGGCTATCGTTGATAGTGCTGCTATAAACATTGCGTGTGCCCCTTCAAATCGGCATTTTTGTATCCTTTGGATAAACACCTACTAGTACAATTGCTGGGTTGTAGGGTAGCTCTATTTTTAATTTTTTGAGGAACCTCAATACTGTTCTTCAGCGTGCCTGCACCAGCTTGCATTCCCATTAGCGGTGCAAAAGTGTTCCCCTTTCTCCACATCTTCGCCAACATCTGTTATTTCCTGAATTGTTAATTTTAGCCATTCTAACAGGCAACCTCATTGTCTTTCCTATTTCCTGTGTGTGTGTGTGTGTGTGTGTGAATAACACACACACACACACACACACACAAACACACACACACACACATTCCTTCTCAAATAAAGAAAATGTGTTGGGCCCATTATGAATATACTGCCTTTTAACATTGCTGTGATGCATTATATCCCCTTGTAAACATTTGAAAAGTCTCTAGAGACAGAGTGCCTTTCTATCAAATAGAGTACTATTTGATAATTAAGTTAATTGCTAGAAAGAAAACCTATGTCTCCATTTATTTGCTGACTATCTTGGAAAAAAAGGATATATATGTTTTTATAGTCCTATTACCAAAAAATAATTATGTTTGACACTTTTCTTCTAGTTATTTGCAATCTGAAAGAATTAGATTGTTATGAATAACATAATTAACTTAACATTAATTATTTAAATATAAATAAAAAGTATTTAGAATTCTTCATCCGAAAGGTAAAGGGGAGATATATTTGAGAAATCGGTGGGTTAGTCTAAGCTGTGAAAAAACTTTAGTGTTTAGAAACTTCAGCATGTTTTGGTCATGTATTAACATATTTGAACAATGATATGAAAAGACAACCAAAAGAATTCCTGATGTTATATTATGAATTTGTAATTTATACTGTCCAGATATTGTAGAATTGTGCTGACATTGATTGTCCATTGTTGCTTGTTTTCTCCTCGTCTGTTGACACGCAAGGTGCTGTGGAATCAGGTACATTTAGAAAAAAATAAATACAATATGCATTATATTTGATTGGGATTTGTGGAATCCCAGTCACGGGTGGAAGTGACATACAAGTCATTTTCAAATCTGAAAAGAAATCCTTATAATAGCAGGAGACACAGCTAGGAGAGCTGTGACAGAAGGCAATTGTGTCTCTTCCACCATTTGTTTTTGAGTTTAGATGGCATCTAGTAACAGTAGGACTGTCATCACCTAGGCTATCTTTTTGGCACATGGACCCAGTTTTAAAGAGAAGACTGAAATTGAACCATTCGAAAATATTGAAGTCTATAACCTAATATGTGGTGAGTATATCTATATAAATTTAACATCAAAATGTGGATGTACTTTTAAAAATACATATTTTGAAATTGGCAATAAATTGAATCCCAGAGGGGGCTGCTCTGCACTAAGAAGACAGAAAGTAGAAAAGATAAGAATGAATCACCATTCTGAATTATTCAGCCATAGTAGTTTATGAAATTATTGTTTCTGATTGCTGGTAATGACAAAGATTAGATCTCAGGAGATGAGCCTTTCTATCAGTTAGTTACTACTTGAAAACTTAATAAAACTTAGGTGAGTAAAATCACATTTCCAACTTTTCACAGTAGGAAAAGAACCCCTAAAACACAAGTATTTTCTTGTAATTACAGAGAAAAAGCTTCTGGCATAAAAGGATGATAGAAATCCTATTTGTATAGCTGCTTATTATACTCAGCGTTAAAAAAAAAGCCTTAAATAATTAGAGTTTTAGGGGATTTCCCCTACCTTTATGCCTACATGCTTACTTCAAACCATTGTATTAACAAATCGTTTAGGCAAGGTAATGGGTAAGTTGCAATTTCACCTTGAGCTTTAGAATTCTGACATAAATATCCTCACCATTGTCACTCTTAATCTTGCCAAAGGCGTGTGGTGATTGAATATGACTTAGAAACCAAAGAGTATCCATTTGAAAATACTGTGTTGTAGCCTTAACAACTTTGATTCTTGGTTCCCCAGCTGGATGTGTGGTCAGAGGTGCTGGTCCTTTGTGGGGAAGCTTAGAAGGAACCAGATAGGATTTAAGTTCTGGAAGAGATCTATTAGGCGGTATTCAGCAGGAGCCACTTAAAAGGCTATGTCCATAAAATATTTGTATATTGTATTGTTATAGAACAAAATAGAAAAAGTTATCTAAATATTAAGCAAAATCTATGAGTTTAACTTTTTAAAGGTATCTGTCCTTAGAGAAGTTTCATATAACTAAGTAAATATACTACCAATAAGATTGTAAATTATTTAACTTCTTCAAAATTGTTTTTTGATAAAACTATAGCTTTTAATGCTAGAAAGACCACGATATGCTTAAAGAACAAAGTGATCCTTTAAGCAATAATACTTTTCTCTAGAGGAGCAGACACAGTTCCTGAAAATTCCTATAGCTCTTACAGCAATGGTCCCCATTCTCTAGAAAGAGGAGGTGGTGAAACCATGGGGCAAGAGTCAGTAAACCCAATGGTACATGCAGTCCAAGACTGTTTTACGGCAGAATTTATTTATTTATCTATTTATTTATTAATTAATTATTTATTTTTTTGGAGAGCACAAGCTGGCAAGGGGCAGACAGAGGGGGACAGAGGATCTGAAGCGGGCTGTCAGCCTGACAGCACAGAGCCCGATGTGGGGCTCGAACTCACAAATCACGAGATCATGACCTGAGCCGAAGTCAGATGCTCAATCGACTGAGCCACCCAGGTGCCCCTTACTGTGGAATTTATTAATGGAAATTTTGTTTTCTTCCATCTCCTAGACAGATATTGTTGCCTTTTAATTTAAAACTACTTTGAACTTATTTTTAAAAACAGACCTTCTACGCATTCAACCAGCACCAAATAATGGCACCCATGGTAGTTTAAACCATCTTCTGAAGGTCCCTTTTTATGAGCCATCCCATGCAGAGGAAGTGTCGAAGTTTTCTGTTTGTGGCTTTACTGTCCCACTGCCCACAGATACTCTCCATTGTTCATGCCCTGTGCTACAAAGCGTAAGTAATAACTTCATATATTCATAAGAATATAAAGGGGCAAACTAATTTCCATAACCAGGGTTATCGTCAGGGTAGCTGACAACCAGGTTTGTGTTCTAGTTAGGATCTTTACTAAGTAAATGTATGTGGTTTCTCTGAACCTTGTCTGGGGATGAGAGATGCATTGTAAATTAAGTACGTGACTATGCTTTGTAAATTGGAAAGCACTATTTGGAAATTATTAATTCCCTTGTGAGCTAAGTGTCCTTAACCATTCAAAATAGAATCTTGGAGCTCTTTTTTATTTCCTTGGTAAACCATCCCTCTTACAGCTACAAGACCTCTTACAGGTCTTTTTAGTGCATCAGGCACTTGGCTGAGTTCAGGAGCTTGACTTCAGATCCCAGGAGATTGTCAGTAAGGTGAGATTCCAGTGCTAGGAACCCCCACCCCCACCCCAAAAAGGCAAGGAGTCAGAACAGGAGCTCAAAATGCAAGTTCTCCTTGTGAGAACTAGAGCACATGGATGGGGCTTGGGGTTTCAGAATGGAATCAGAGCCCAGTTATCAGGAATCCATCAAGTTAAAACCAATGTCAACGTGCCTTTGACGCCAAGTTCAAAATGTCGTTGTAGAGTTCAATAAGCACGGGCTGCCTCCGCCAAGAATTATTCCTTATAACCAGGAGTCAGCAAAGACTTGACCTTCTATAATCCTCCAAATACCATTACACCACACAGATCAAAAAGTATATAGATAGATGCCAACCAAAAGAGGCTTTAAAGGGTAAAAGTCCAGTCAAGCTTCCCAATAAAAATCAAATCCACAGTCAAGATCAAAGTATGGATGCGGGTTTCTTACCTACAGACAACTTTGATGGAAGTGCCATTTAAAATAATGGTAATAATAATAAACATCACAATGTGGGTGTTTTAGTCTACATTTTAGGAACAAAGAAGGGTCAGAGAAGTCAGGTGAATTGTCCCAGGTCATGGATGTTTGGTCTACCTCCGGACTGCCAGCTTCCAAATTATTCTCTGTGAAGAATGCCCTTTGCTATTCAGAGTGTGGTCACAGGATTCAACATCTGCCTCACTTGCAAGCTGCTCAGAGATCTAGAATCTCAGGCCCCACTGAGCTCAGGTTTTCTAATCAGAATCTGCATTTTAACAAGACCCTCAAGTGAGTTGTACTCCTATTAAAGCCCTAGAAGCCCAGAGATGTTGTTATTTCAGTTTAGCAGTTGATTCTAGCTGTGGTCAAAATGCTTTGCCCCAACATCAATTGCATCTTTGCAAACTCCCACACAAAGTCTTTTAAGGAGTAATAGTATCTCTGTATTTCTGAGTAAGTGGCAGAATTGGAATTTAAACTCAAGTTAGTCTGGCTTCTTTGTTGAGTAGTAAAATATTCATGTGATTACTGCAATCCTGATCAGGAAATAATCCTGATCACCTTTTACAACATGTGTTATCACTTTGACTTACTTTCTCCCTTCCCCGCCTTGTTTTACAGAATGCTGCTTTAGAACATGTGAATCTAATGCTAAATCTCTCCCAAAATGAAAGTAAGTCAGTAGAAAACATGTCAAGTCTTTGATGTTTAGGCCCAACAAAACACAATATTGCCTTTTTGGGGGTTCTTTAAAATAAACTCACAGAGGCTTTTGAACATAAAGATCGAACTGCCAATATATAGGAGGGGGAAAAAAACAGAACTAGATCTGGTAAGATCAGTTGCAAGCCTGGGTAGTTATAGTGGTTCCAGGAACACAACAAATTCCTTGAAATGGTTGTGCCTTCTCTACGGTCCCCTGTTCCCTTTCTTAGATGTGAACAGGGTTCACTGCCTGGGTTGGACTCCTACCTCTACTGCTTCTTGGCTGTGTAACCTGAGCCAAATCACTTAACGTCTCTGTGCCTCTGTCTACTCATCTATAATAATGGTACCCACCTCATGTGGTTGTAAAGACTGAAGGAATTAATCCATGGAAAGAATTTAGAACAGTGCCTGGCCTGTAGCGACATTATTATTATCCGTTATCTTTAAAGTATTCTTGTGTTAAACTCATTGGGCTTGTTTCATCATTTATAAAATGGGGATACCGTCTTTATAGAGTTTTTATGAAGATTAAATGAGTTAATCTATGTGCGCACTTAAAATAGTGCCTGACGCACAGTAAAAGTTCAGTCAATGTCTTGGTTGGTTGAAAATCTTTTTATAATCTATTGAGTGTTATTCCATGGCATGAATACCTTGCAGGTTTTTAAAGTATCAATAATTGATGGAGTTTTAGAATATACTAACAGGCAAATAAAAATAAATACATTAGGACATACTTTTC
The DNA here is from genome assembly GCF_028018385.1 of Neofelis nebulosa. Taxonomy (NCBI): domain Eukaryota; kingdom Metazoa; phylum Chordata; class Mammalia; order Carnivora; family Felidae; genus Neofelis; species Neofelis nebulosa. The sequence goes on from NC_080787.1 coordinate 122,550,122, forward strand.
TTTATAAAATTGCAACATTGTTCCTATGATAATTATTAATGTAGGTCATCTTTGTTACAAAGTATGTCCTTTTGGTTTTGAGGTTTTCCCTCTTCAAATATGCCCTGTGAGCTGTTAGCTGCTTGGCTAAATAACTTATCTAAGCCCTAGTTTTGTAATATATAGAGTGGAATAATAACACTTCAGAGTTGTAAGAATTAAGAGGTTAAGTATGTAAAATATTTATGAGAGTAACTGGCATATAATAAACCACCAGAGAATGATGGTTTTTTAAAAGTTTTTATTTATTTATTTTGAGAGAGAGTGAGAGAGAGCAAGTTGGGGAGGGGCAGAGAGAGAGGGAGAGAGTGAGAATCCCCACCAGGCTCTGTGCTGTCAGCATAGAGAGCCCATGCAGGGCTCGAACCCACATGAAGGGAGATCATGAACGGAGATCATGAATGGAGCTGAAACTAAGAGTCAGACACTTAACCAACTAAGCCACCCAGGCACCCTGAGAATGATAGCGCTACACATAGAAGCATTTGCTAATTTTACAACCATTTTTATGTTATTGTCATTTTAGTAACAGCCACAGAGAAACTAAATGTGCCATTTGGGAGGCCCAGGGTCATGCAGAAGAACAAGGAGCACTGTCTTCTCTATCACAGGGAATATGTCAGTGGATTTGGAAAAGCTATCAGGATGCCCATGTGGAGCTCATATACAGTACTCAAGCCAGTAAGTTTCTCTGTCCATTGATCCCCAAAGACTGGGGGAAAAAAACATTTGTAGCTCTCTAATATTCTAAGAATTGAATTTTGATTTTCAGTAGAGATCCCAAAGTGAGTTTGTCTTGTAAGACAATAGCCCAGATATTGTTTAAAGGTATTTATAGGTGCTGTATGGATGCAAAAGAGGAACACACTGAGTTTTGCCTGGAGAAATTAGAAGGTGCTTACAGGCCAATTGGTAAGGCAGGTAGGAAAGATTTCAAAAAGAAGCAACAGGAAGTACAGAGACACACCGTTTATTTTGTATATCCTACGTACACAGTGGGTGCACCTGGAAGGTGATGGTAACTAGATTATAAAGGGCTTTATATTTATTTGATTATTTAACAAATACCTTACTATCTGCTGTGTATATTATGGCAGGCACAAGGAACACAATGTGAATAAAAAGTAATCCTTCCCTGAAGGATGCAGTATTCTAATAAGTCAGGCTGGACTTACATGTATAGATGTCCCTTGTCATAGAGCTCTCCAGACTGAAGTTGAGAATCCAGCTGTTTATATTCTCTTCCTTTTTCACTGTCTGGAAAACACCTTTTGGGTAAGTGACCCTGGGACATGTGGCTAGCAAAATAAAGAAAATGTCAGATCTCTAACTCACACCATACACAAAATTAAATTGCTGGTAGATTTATAGACTTAAACGTGAACAGCAAATCTGTTTTCCTTTGCGTATATCCTTATGACCTTGGGATAGAAAAGGATTTCTTAGGATCCAAGAATAAAAAAAAATTATTAATTTGCCCATATTAACATTAATGTGTGACAAAAAGACAAAGTTATGGATGAGACAATATATTTGCATTGCATATAAGAAACAAGAGATGGGTAGTGTCCAGAATGGCAATTAGGATCTAGAATAGCTAATAAATTTCTTCCAATAAACAAGAGAACAAGAGAATGATAAACTTCTTAGTTAATAAATGGACAAAGACTATGAGCCATGCAATTGAACTTCATTAGCGATCAGGGAAATGTAAATGAAAGCAAAAATCAGTCTGCCAAAAACCAGTCAAAACCCCCTTCAGGGCATGGATGGTCCTGTTTAACGTATCCGCACAATAGAGCTGCCCTGTCAATACTTCCTGAATGACTGTGTTGGTCAGATTAATCCCAACCATTATTTTTAAAGGCTTTAGGACAATGCAGTACTTTCAACCAGCAGGGTAAATAAATAATCAGGAAGCTGTTTTGTAAAGAAAATCTTGATATCTTAGATCCAAAGATTCTGATGACAAACGTCAACCTATACTGTTCTTCCTAAGGGTACAGATATTCCACCCCTTTTAATGGCAAGGAAGTGATTGGTTTATTTACTTATCTTCTGTTCCAATTTAAGATTTCTGGAGAAAAATAAGCATATTTTCCCACTATTAATTGAAGCTTTGTGTGTTCTGAACACCAGCTCTGCTGCTGACAATGGTTTAATTGTGGTCAGTGGTAGGAGAGCCCTGATATTTCCCAATGTGGGCAAATATTTTACCAACAGTTACCTGAGTTCATGTGTATGGTTAATGGCAACATCACTTTCCTAATATACAACATGGTGTTTGTGATTTTCTTCAACATACTGTGGAACAACAATATGAAGTTGTTTATTCCTTGAAATAATTTCTATTTGTTTTTGTTTTTGAGAAGGGCAGTATATTTAAGGCCAGTCTTATTATTCAGTTCTCTATTTTGAAAAGTCCAGGTTATCAGGGACTCTGTGGAGTTAAGGGGAATGTTGATGTTTTTAATACTTTCCCCTGCTGTCTTGCATTCCTGAATTTATATGAGCTTTAGCGGAAATCAGAGGCAGAGAGATTTTAAGTGGGCTCAGACCAGGCGTTTAGTACAATTCTTTTTTGTTATTGTTTTAAAACTGGCTTCATTGTTACCAAAAGTTCCTGCCCTTTCACTGATCCCACAGACCTACTTGTATATTTCTCCCTCCATGTGACAGGATGGAATTCTAGCAATTTTCTGCTTTCTAATTCAGAAATTACTCTGTTAGTATGTTGTGGTTCAAGAAAATTACATACAAGGATGTTTTGAGATTCACATAAAAATGTTGTAAATCAGCCCTGTGTTTGAAAAAAAAAAAATCATACTTTAAATAAGCACTTTTTGGAGCATGGGCCCAATTGGCTTGTGCCTTTAAGTTTTATGGAGCTTTTGTTTTTCTGTGGTTTTGGTGGGTTTTCTAATTTTTGTTGTTGTTATTATCTCAGAAGAGTTCTGGAGAAGTAGCTGTGATTTGAAATCATGGTCCTAACAACAACTGCTTCAAAACCATTAGAGTTGATTAGACTGTATATGCATTTTGCTTCTGGGCCTGCTCAGTAGGGCCAGATGAATGGCTTTTTCTGTTGCTAGGTGAAAAATTGAAATTAAGAGCAAGAACTATGATTATGTTTTAGAATGTATGCCTTATAAATTTAAAATAAATCAAAGAACTTTTTCAGAGAAGAAAATCTAGCACACTTGCAAAGCACTTCTCTCTCTCTTGATCTATATTCGTACATACCTCGCTTATCACTGGATTTTGGCGGGGGGGGGGGGGGGATGGGGGTGGGGTGGGGGGAGGGAGAGGTGGACGGGGAGGAGGGGCTCAATCTCACTACCGTGAGATCATGACCTGAGCCAAAATCAAGAGTCGGACACTCAACTGACTAAGCCACCCAGACATTCCTTCGCTGGATTTTTAAATAGCCTTGTTTTGTTTCCAAAGTTTCCTAGCGCTAATATTATAAATTATGACTTAATCGTGTTTTGTGACTCTTTAAAAAACTAGGAACGTTATTATGTATTGCAAACATTTTTTTAACTACAAGAAATATTTTTCCCTATAGAAAAAACCCACATGCCCAGAAGAATAATTTAAAAAGTATACAGTTAGTATTCTTACCATAAGTTCAGATGGTAACAATCCAATCTTCAAATAAATAACTAGCTTTTATGATCAGCCTACAGGTAAAGAGAGTCTGTAGCTTCAATAAAAATACTTTTATCTCCTATTCAAGTTTTATTTTAACCCCATGCCAGACTAGAAATGAAAGTATCTTGCTTTCCTGTCTGTGCTCATCACCTACTTCTCTTGAAGAATTTTGAGAGCTAGGGAGTTCAGATTTTATCTGAGTGTCTGAGTTCTATTTATTCTTTTCCTGACTTTTATCCCCTGGCTTAAAAAACTCTAAGGAACTCTGAAAAGCTAGCAGGGCTGAACCTGCTTCTGTGTGTGGAGGTGGGGGGTTGGGGGTGCGATGGTTCACTGTATCTTCTCTCAGGAACCCAGGACTCAGAAATGACGTGACCATACCTCCCCTCTATCCTTTTAAAGGGCTGCCTAATGCATAACCTCATGTTCATACAGGAGGCCACATCCTGTCTTTCCTAGTCTTGATGCACTTATATTTGGGGTTCAAGTTTGGTATGTAAGAAACAGGATTTTCGGTAAGCAAAAAAAGTGTAACTTTTTTTTAGTACTTTCTGACTAAACCCATTTTGATCCATGTGCCCCAAAGTCTATGCTACTTAGAGAAAATAGTAAATATTTTTGCCCGTTATTTGAGTACAACTTCTACAGCTGCAGTCTCATTAAAAATTACAGTACACTTCCCTCCTTAACATTTTTATTATTTTAACTGTTGAATGCAGGCATTTCACCTTGCTTACATTACGGAAAATGTGACCGTGGCTACATTCATGTATTGCACACTTCAAGTAAAGCTTACAAAGCATGTGAAGATTTAGAGGAAAGCGATAGGGATGTGTGGTAGGAACCATCAACTCACAATATTCTGGTTGTCTACGCAGCTGACAGTCGATATTGTTGGTTCTCCCATTTTGCAACATCTTCACGTGCCCCTTTATGTCAAGTGGAGACACCTGGTCATTGAGAACTGTTTGCTAGGGTGTGTTTTTGAAAGAATATAAACAGATGTTTTTAGCTTTCCAGTGTCTGCACCAGGAGAGTGAAATAAATGGTGAGAGCTAATCCATTGCCTCTAACACAAAAATCTTCATGTTTCTTGGTTTACTTTTTGGTTTGGTAGATTATATCACTCAGGAACTTCCTGAGAAAGGAAGACGGAAAGGTACATTTTTGCGACTTTGTGCATCTTTTTTTTTTTTTTAACGTTTATTCTTGAGACAGAGAGAGACAGAGCATGAACAAGGGAGGGGCAGAGAGAGAGGGAGACACAGAATCTGAAACAGTCTTCAGGCTCTGAGCTGTCAGCACAGAGCCTGACACGGGGCTCGAACTCATGGACCATGAGATCATGACCTGAGCCGAAGTCGGACGCTTAACTGACCAAGCCACCCAGGCGCCCCAACGACTTTGTGCATCTTAACAAATTCTCATTCTATCTACACACTTACTTGATGGGTTACGTTTAGATTTTAGAGGTGATTTTTCTTCAAATTAATAAGACTTCCTGGACTGATTCTCTAATGTTTTTATATGTTCTCTAATTTTTTTCCCATCTTTTGTTAAATTCTACTTTTTGAGAGATATTTGCAACTTTATCTTATAACTCTTATTGAATATTTTGTTTCTGCTGTCATAACTTTTTATATCCAAGAGCTCTTTCTGCCTTTTTTTTTTTTTTTTTAGCATTTATTTATTTTGAGAGACAGAGACAAAGCATGACTCAGGGAGGGGCAGAGAGAAGGAGACACAGACTCTGAAGCAGGCTCCAGGCTCTGAACTGTCAGCACAGAGCCAGGCGTGGGGCTGGAGCTCACAGACTGCAAGATCATGACCTGAGCTGAAGTCAGATGTTTAACCAACTGAGCCACCCAGGCTCCCCTCTTTCTGCTTTTCTATTGTGTGCTCTTCTTTCTGTATGGATGCCATACATACTCTCATCTCTCTAAGGAGTGAGTTTTCTTCTCTCTCCGCATTGTCTCTTTTTTGTCTTGGTTCCTCCCCCACCCCGACAAAACTCCTGATGATCCTTGGCTGTAATTTTATATGTTAAGGGAGAGGAACTAAGCTATGTGGCTGGGGCTTGCAAGATGATAGACTTCGCTATAGGTTGATCAAGGTGAGAACCAGCCATTTTGTTGGGGATTCCCAATGGTAAGCATCTAGGTTTCCTTTCAGGCTGGCTTTTGTTTCCCTGAAAAGGGACACTTTTAATCTGATCCAGCATATATAATTGGTAGCCTTCATGGTAGCAATGAGACTGACAGGAGTCTTATCATTTAGTATATAGATTTTTATTTAATCCCATTACTTTCAATATGGTGCACCTGCTCTCTGGGCAGGTGTCCTTTAGTCTGGACATCCCTCTTGTTCAACCTCTCTAGTGAGTAGATGTTTTATCTAGCCTCTTTTACAGACTTTCAACCTATACTCTTCTTTCTGGCCCTATGTACATTACCTGTCTTTAGGAAACTCCCAAGTTCTACCCTTGGGGTTTGGCAGTAGGAATCAGCTTCTTTGTGCTTTCCCCAATCACAGGCTTTTGGTTGTCAGTGTTTACTGCTCTATCAAGTCATGTTACAATAGTAAACAAATAGGATTTCCAGCTTCTGAAAAGTTCTTATCCATTATGTGTCTTCATCATTAATGTTCTTTTCAAGGGATTTCAGAAGGGAACAGAGATAAATGTGTTCAATCAAGTTGACAAGTCTATTCAATTTCTGTATAAGTGTTTTACAACCGAAGTGTTGTAGTATGTTAGGGGGTACATTCTCTGGGTGACTTTCCCCAGACTTCCCTCATCTTTATCTCCTACCTATTCTATGTCTATTCAATGTCTATTCTCCTACCTATTCTTCATCGTACTCTCTTGCCTATGAATGTAGTGCACAGTGTTTTTTGCCTTTTTCTTTGTGAATTGAGCTTATGCATATTATTTTTCTACCACTTTATTGAGATATAATTGACACATAACATTGTATAAGTTTAAAGTATACAACATGATTCGTATATTGTAAAATGATTACCATATACATTTTAGACATCATAGCTTATTTTTGCTTTTAGTGCATGCAGTGAATAAAGGATATCTTAAATTAATTTAACCATTTTTTATAAATTATTTTAAAAATTTTGTTAAGAAATATATACATTGTGGGCAGTAGTGGGCATATGAATCAAAATCTGAAAAAAAAAAGAATAACAAAATGTTTACTCACTCATTGTTACAACCTAATTGAAATATGATGATGATTTAATACTGTATTACCTTATGTACTTGGGTTAGGCAGCATATTTATAGGATGCTTGCTAGTGGATAAATTATTGTATTAGTCTTTAAATAGAGTTACAAGGAAAATTATAAAAAACTTGTTCCTATATTTCATGATAAATTAAACATGGCTACAATTTTTTTTAAATCCCCAAATAAGTAAGATCAGACAACCATAGCTTCTTTGAATTAATCTCAGGTTGCCCAGTTGAAGAATAACAACATCCTTAGTTCATATGTGTATTTTTAAAATAAATTGTTTGTTATTTATTTTCAAAATTTACTTGCAGGTACAATATATTTCACCACCTAAAAGTTAGATCCTAAAAAGAATTTTGGTTTTTAGCAGTAGCTCCCATTATTCCTTTTTTTTACTCCCAGTTCAGGATTTTATTCTGTAAATGTTCCTTTCCAAGATGTATTTGATTTGCCCTCACAGTGTCCCTAACCAGAAGGGAACCACAGAAGAAAACATTGCTGAAGACATCCATTTCCATTGCTTGCGTAGACCTGATTCACTAAGAAAATAGGAAAAGGTTAAATGAAAAACATTCTAGGGAAGTTACAAACCATATAAGGTGATGGGTTAGCCACAACTGTGGGTGTAACTTTTTTTTTTCTTTTTCTCTCTTTCAACAGGGAGACACATCGCCTCTTCCTCCCACTGTCCCAGACTGTCTGCGGGCTGATGTTAGGGTTGCTCCTTCTGAAAGCCAAAACTGTTCCTTTTATTTAGCAGACGAGAATATCACCCACGGCTTCCTCTATCCTCCTGGTTAGTATAACTCTTTTTTAGGGCAACAACTTAGAAAGCCCTCATCAGCTGGATGTGGGCATGTGCCTTAAACATATGCTCCCCACCTAAACTACCTGCTTGGGCTAAACTAGCTGCCCAGAGGCTTCCAGTGGTTGTGGGCTGACCTGATACAGTGTAACAGCTATAATAAAGACTAATAAATTTTGCAGTGGGAACCACACATCAGCTCTAATCTGGCCCAGATGTTCAGAGAGTTCGTCAGGTTTAAGTTTAATTTTAAAACGGAAGATTCTTTGGAGATGGATGCAAAGCGTCTAAAAAAATATTTTTTCTGGCTGCCACCCCAGCTAAGGCCTGCACCGAGAGTGCATCTGTGCCCGTGGCAAGAAATCAGGCTGGAATTCTGGCCTGTCACACATGGGGCAAGCTCATGTCCGACAATTTCACACCATGGATTAAATAGCTGAATGAACTTTACGTTTTTCGTTTGTTTGTTTATTTTAGAAAACGTCTCTTCTCTTGGGAACATACAAAAGCCAGTGTCATTTTCCCTTTTTTTCTTTTTAAATGTTTATTTTTTATTTCTGAGAGAGAGAAAGAGAGAACACAAGTGGGGGAGGGGCGGGGGGGTGTAGAACAGAGCATCCCAAGAGGGCTCCATGCCCATAGCAGAGAGCCCGACGCGGCCAAACTCATGAACTGTGAGATCATGACCAGAGTTGAAGTCAGATGCTCAACTGACTGAGCCACCCAGGTGCCCCACCCATGTCATTTTTCTAAACTCAAATCTTTTCCCTATTCAGCAAGAAATGTCTTATTTGTTAACTCACTCATGGGATTTTCAACAATTTCAGCTTCTGGGAATGGGTTTGCTTCTGCTGTTTGGCTTCATTTTCCTGGAAGCCATGACCTATGAGGTCAGTTTAGAGATTTATAATTTAGGGATTCTTACAGTAAGGAAAGAAAGGTTTAATGAAACCAAGTAGCATGTCAGTTTAAATTCCTAACGCTGAATTAGGACAAATAAGCTGATATATCTTATTAAAATATCTTCAGACAAAGCTCCCAAACTTACACAAACCATAGGATAAACCTTACACAGTTGCAACATTTTATTAATAAAATTTTAAAATTGGCATATAATATTGTATCTGTTGAGCCATAAGGCATTTGTTGATATATAAATGTTTGCCTTGACAAAGAGATGAAATTAATAAGTAAACAACTTGTCTCAAAAAATATTAAGGATGAAATGAAACTCTGCTAACTCTCCACTACTCTGTTAAAAAGTCTGTTGTAAGTTAATTTTATTTTTCTCTGAAAAGGAGGTAATGCTATATTGATGGCTATCCCAACTTTCAGAGCTTAGTTTAAAAAGTAGAAAAGGCTTCTAGGGGTTCTGAGGACTGTGAATAACATGTGAAATTTTAAAGAAAAAACCCAACAACTTGTTTTTCCTTGCCTTTTGGTGCCCCCTCATTAGCTTTTCATTTAAATATTAGTTAACACACCCAAATGTATGTTTAAACACAAAGAGCATTATAATTATAATAAACATTTACAGGCTTGCAGCTTTTTTAATCCTCAGTATATTTATATGACATAGATGCCATGAGACAAATGAAATGCAGAGGGACATAGCATTTTGCTCTAGTGGTTCAGCTGGTAGGTGATGGAGCTGGGGTTCCAACCGAGGTAGTCTTGGTTCTAGAACATACTATGCCCAGCACTCACTGTGCTAGACAGCACATCCATGAGTCCTCAGAAGCAATCCTGTGTGGTGTCATTAGCAGTCTTCATTGTGTTAAAACTAGCTCTCTGAAGAAAATTTGACTTTAGAATGGTTACTTATAATAGCATTATTATTTTGTGCACATTCAATAACTATGCATTCACGTTGGTATAGTGTTTGTTTTCTAGGGCTGTTGTAACAGACTACCACAAACCCACTAGCTTAAAACAATAGAAACATATCTCTCACAGATCTAGACAGCAGAAATCTAAATCAAGGTGTTGGCAGGGCCAGCACCTCTCTGGTGCTGAAGGAGAGAATCTAGGGGAGAATCCTTTTTTTTTTTTACCTCTTCCTGCTTCTGGGGGCTCCGGGCATCATTTGATACATGGCTCATCATTCCTAATCTTTGCCTCCATCTTCCCAGTGCCTTCTCACCTGACTCTCTCTTGTTCTCAACACACTCTCTTTTTATAAAAAAACACCAGCCCTCTCTAAGTCCAGGATAATCTCATCTTGAGACCCACAACTCAGTTCTATCTGTGAAGACCCAATTTTCCTGTATATCACATTCACATGTACAGCGGGGTTAGGACTTGGACATATCTTTTTGAGGGTCACCGTTCAACCTACAGGCACCAAATGTGTAAAACTGCTGGCATTGTTGATAATGTCTGCTGGAGAGTACTTAGTATCCCTATGTTTTGACTGCTAATGAATTTTCACTAGTATGTAATTGTATTTTGCTTAGTATGGAGTATGATATATTTTCTCTTCTAGTTTGATTTAATCAAATTCATTTGTTTTGCAGCAAACAATAGAACTTCTGATAGTCAATATGATGCTTTAATCACAAGTAACTTGGTCCCTATGTATAAAGCATTTAAAAGTAAGTATACATTTAGATTATTAATTTAAGTGCCTAAGTGACTTTGTGAACTTACAAACTAAACACATCCTTTTGGCAATTTCTCCATGATATTGGGTCATTATGTTCTACTGCTTTAAATTTAGGAATAGGAAGGACCTCTGGCATATTTTTTTTTTACTTCAACTCTGGGTGCCTTGTGACTAGAGCTTCAATAATTTATTTTTAATCCTAATTTAGCTGTAAATGGCTGTTCACAAAACAAAATTTTACTGACACTTACCGTAAGTAAATGTTAGGTGGTTTGTCCCTAGAATCATAATCAATACAGCAGTCTGTAGGTTCTGACCATTATTTAGTATCACTGTCCCCAAAGCAACTCAGCACTAGGGAGGAATTTGGCAACAAATTTTACTGTAATTTCACAACGGCAACTACATCGGCAACAAGAAATATCATCAATGTGGCTCTTTATTTAATTGTGTTGTATGGACTGTTTTGCAGAATTACCTAATCACCATGGACAATTACCGAAGCAATCTCTGATGCTATTTAAATGTACCTGTCTGTAATAGAAAATATTTCCATATGCAATAAGGGTTGATATTTTTAACATCTTATTCTATTATTTTTAGAAATGTGGGATTACTTCCACAGTGTTCTTCTTGTAAAACATGCCATGGAAAGAAATGGAGTAAATGTGGTTAGTGGGCCAGTATTTGATTATAATTATGATGGTCATTTTGATGCTCCAAATGAAATCACAGAGTAAGTAATTTGAAAACAAATGGACTTTTTGATTTAGCAGTGGGATATCATGAGGGGAAACCTCAGTACTCTAAATAAAAGCTTAGTATTTGAAATATTACACAATATATTTATATAGAGATGTTATCATTGACTATTTTCAACCATCTAAATATATAGCAAAACTTTTATATGGCAAACATTTAAACTAATGGGCAAGGAAGAGTTCAGCAAAATTTTTATTTGGAAAACTTCTAAACAAATGGGCACAGGGAAAATGTGATTTTGTAAAAGTTAAAGAGATAAGGAAGACTCACTGTATATCAGTAAACATAGAAGCATTCCAGCAAAAAATAAATAAATAAATAAAATGTCAAGTAGTGACGATTCACAATGTTGTCCAATAGTGAGTGATCCATAAAATACCTTCCAGGAGAGGGTATAGGCTTCCCCTAGAAAAGCAGTCCTAGTAATCTGTACATTTTTGTACCAAACCTGGTCATAATACGTTGCTAAGAACTACCTTTGAGTGCAGCATACAGGCATACAGAGTTTTAGAAGTTTTATCTTTATTATCAAAATGTATGAAAGGCAAACTAAATCATTGTGCTGTCTAAGCCTACGTTGTGTAACACAACAATTTCTACCTATACCTTCTAATTAACATTTTTGGTGACTCAGTGTGTGGCCTTTTTCTATTTTCATTTGCCTTGTTCTTATTTTAGTGTTTATTAATCCTATATTTCACCAATTAATAATTCTAACAAACACTTTGATAGCACTTTACTATATGGCAAGTATTTTTCTGTACACATATACTTCGTTTAGTCCATAAAACATTCTTAGGTTAGATTCTTTTAGCCCCCATTTAGAGAGGAGGAAACTGAGACACAGAGAGGTTGAGTATCTTGTCTATGTTACACAGCTGCTAAGTGGCAAAGCCAGATACAAACCCAGAAGTCTAGCTCTGGTTCATGTAAAAATCCTAAAATCCCAGTAATATCGCTCCTTGTAGCAGCTCATATTTTTTTTTACCAGGCTCATAATAATAGCTTTCCTTTATCGTGCTCTTAATTTTTTTTAAAAAATACTTTCATGTTCATTATCTAAAAGACTGTCATCTGTTGTATGGATTTATTTCCATATCCGCACTGTGAAGTAGGTAGCATAGGATCACCTCCATGTTAAAGTTGAGGAAACTTACTAAATCATAGAAAGTTAGAGGATCAGCACCCGCCCAAATATCTAGTGGAAATGCACGGCTAGGGTTGGAATTGGGGCTTCTTTGTCCCAGTCCCTGCTCCCCTGGAAAATGTCTCTGTGAAGTATAAAGTCAACAAAGCTGGGAAACCCAGGAGGCAAAATGTCATGGTCTGCTTTTCTTTTGATTCTAATACTCTTCATTTATGCTAAAATGACCAAGTTTGGACTTCTATAAATTTCTGTTCTGAGAGCTCATGGAAGTCTAAAAATATGTGATAAGATTTTGTACTTCCTATTCACGTACTTTTTTCTTGGACTATATTTTTACCTTGGCATTTAAAATATTTATATAATGACATTTATAAATTTTAGAAGCAAAAGTATAACAACATCCAATCTTTTCCATTGTGTTTTTAGATATATAAAGAACACTAGTGTTCCCATCCCAACTCATTACTTTGTGGTGCTGAGCAGTTGCAAAAATAAGAGCCACACCCCCAACGCCTGTCCTGGGTGGTTGGATGTCCTGCCCTTTATTATCCCTCACCGACCTACCAACGTGGAGAGCTGCCCTGTGAGTATGCTCCTGGAGAGTCCTCAGGACCTGAGAAAATGATTAGTCAGATCTCCTCCAGGCTTTTATAAAAGTGGCTTTGGCTACAACATGGGCAGGGTTGTACTAAAAATTACCACATTTTTAAACTTTTCCTTAGACTATTGATCTTTATGTAATAGATATCAATTTAAATATGGATGTGGCTACATGAACATGTTTTTAGATATGCGTACCTTATGTATTTTATTCATACACATTTTATTCACACTCACTCAGAAGGGAAGGGTTGGTACCTTATTAACATTTTGATTCTTAATATAGAAATTTAAGGTGCTGTGCCAAAGTTGGCACTAAATTAATGTTTCCTGAAGGAATACGTAAAAAAAAACCCATCAACTTGAAACGTGAGGACTGAAATTAATTACATATACATACACACAATGAGTTAAAGTAACTCTTTTTTAAACATCATGTGTTAGTCTACTTCAGCATCTTAATGGATCAAGGAAAATTGTATGTAACTAGTTACTTAAATTTGCCTGAATTTTTTTAGAAAAAAATATGTATTCTTGTAATTCGGTTTCACTAGTCATTCAACAAATATATTTTCACAGTGTACAGCACTGTGAAAGAAACTTTTTAGAATGCACCAAGGAGAAATACATAGTCTCTGCCCTCACGGAGTACATCTATAACTTTGATATGTAAATGAGACATAAAAATGAAATATAAATAAGGATAAATTAAATATGGACATGTAGATGGGTCAGTTGATAATATAAAAATTATTTTAAAAATATAAAAGTAAGAGATGTCACAAAGTTGTTATTAATTGCTAAATACTGTTATAAGGATTTAGTGTTTCAAATTTGAAACACATTTGGCAGGAATAATCAATAAAGGAAGGTTATGTAAAATGAGAAGGGAGTAGGGCTGGGCCCTGAGAATGGGCAGAATTTGTACAAATTGAGAGGATTAAGAAGAACTTTCAGTGGAGAAAAGATTTGGTAGTGGGTTGGATGCAAGAGCCAAAGAAAAAAGGAGACTGGAAGATGAATCAGAGATTTTAAATGTAGGTAATTAGGAAAAAAAAAAAAAACATAGAGGGAAGTTAGGAATGAGAACTATTTTGGCAGGTAGATAAGATAGTTAAGTTTAGGCATGTCCGTTGTAGAAATAGGCGTTCACATGGAAAATCCCATAGGCTAGTAGAGACTGGAAAAAGCGTAGGTTCTAGGCCAGACTGGGATTCATCTTTATTCTTTTAGATGTTCAACACATAACTGCCTTCATCATACTATGTATTGTGGGAGATACACAGATGAAATAGACATGAATTCTATCAAAAGTGCTCATAGGCTAGCCCATAGATACCTAGTAAAATAGAAGAAAGAAGAGAAAAGTGGCACAAAGGACAGATAAAATTGTTATAGGACTTCAAAGGAGAAATATTTCCTGGTAGGGAAGGCGACATTCTAACTGGGTCTTGAAGATAGGATGTGAACTTGAATGTTTGAATGGTTTTTCAATGACTAAAGATGGAGGGCATAGGTTAGAGGCTAAACAGTGGGTCTCTCATAGTCCTAGAGTGGGGAAAGTTTTCCAAAAACAGGGAATCCATCATTCTTCACTTACTCTTCCAGTGGCAGACAGTGGTGACTAATATAGTATGGTGCTGGCTACCACTGAATCAGAATTAAATATTCTTTACAACGGGTTCTAGGTAGAAGAAACTATTGGATATCCCTGATCTAGGTCCTTATTACCTTTTATCAGGACTTTTGAAAATGAATCTTAAGTAGCTTCATTGTCTCTTGTCCTCCTCCCCTTCACCTCTGTAGTATACCAGTTTACCTTAAACCTTAGGTTTTCATTATGACATACTTTTTCATCCCAAAACTTTATCTACCCAGAATAAAAAATGAAAACAAGCAAACAAAAAACTCCTAGCCTGCACTTAAGACTCTTCACAATTTATCTTCAGTTAGACCTGCAAACCCAAGTTGTGGGCTAACTGAAGTCCTTGAAACTACTTGACATATCTTGGGTTTCCCTACCTTGACGCCACTGCTCCTACTTTTCTCTCCTATAATGCCCTTGTTTTCCATCTGCTAAAAATTCTACCTACACTTCAAGGTAAAGAACAAATGCTATAAAGCCTCTGACATCCCAAGTAAAGATGATCTCGGAATTAATAGGGTGTCATCTCCATGGAATAAGACATCAACCCTAATGAATTGAACATTATCTAAGATTTTAAGGAATTTGAAGTATACTAATAAGGGTATGGCATTTATAAAGGTAATTATGAGACATAATATGACGAGTGTAAAGCAAATTTAAACCAAGCTATGAGAGAGATTGTGAACAAGATGTGGCTGTCAGACATGAGGGAGGTGAGAGGCAGGATGGAAAGGGTCAAATGTAACTGAAAACTTAGGCATAACTGACTAGGACATATATAAGACAATCAGTTGTTTTGGGAAGGATGAATTCGCTCTTTTTAGTCTTCAGATTGAGAGGCTAGTTGATTATCTAGGAGGATACAGGAGAAGCAGCATAGGATAGATCTTAAATGCACGGATTTGGGAGTTGGACATCTTGTGTTCAGTTATTGATATGGCTTCTTTGGGTAAATAATTGAATGTTCATCTCCTCAACTGTATAAAAAATCACCTTCCCTAATAAAATTGCTGTGAGCATTAGACAAGTTTTAAAGAAATCACATCTTATGTTGGAGCTACAGTCAACATAAAGTGAAATTGCATACAAGCAAAATCCTCTACATATCAAATCACCCAATAAGTACCAGTACATATACAAACTATATCCTAATATGGCTAAATCAACCAATATTTCCACTAGCATTAGAAAAGGTACGAGTGCTTTAAGCCCCCAATGAAATTGTTGTCTTTCTTTCAGGGGTATGTTGTAAGGAAACTGCACTTTTAAATAATCACTCCACCACTGGAAGAGGTTTGAGGCAACTAACACCATTTGTAGAAACGATAGATTCATGATTCCACCCCACGCTTGGTCTAGGGAATTAGATTTATGCTGCCTCATTTATTTTCTTCCTTCTCTTGTCCTTTCCATATTTTCTGCCTTTTTTTCCCCTTTTTATTTTTTTTCCCTCAGCTTTGTATTGTTAAATCCCTGTCAGTTAAAAGAGAATGTTGTCATGAGTCCAAGTGACTGTCATTATTGTAGCTTGCTCAGCAGATATCGGAAAATGCAGGCATGGAACTTGGAAGAGAAACCAGAACTGTAGAAATAGATCTGATATTAAATCATGGGAGTGAAGTAAAGTTGCCAAAGGAAAGAAAGTGGAAAGAAGAGATCCAAAGTTCAAACTGAGGGAAATGTCTATCTGCTAGGATGGAAATCACTGGAATCAGTTGAAGAGATAGAGGGTGTTCACTGAACAAGTCATCAGTTAGAGCTATGCAAGAAAAAAGGAAATTTTAGAAGCCTGTAGTGATCAACTAAGTGAAAGTTCGAAAAACAAAAACCCACTCAACTGGGTTATCCTTGCCAAAGCAATTTCATTAGTGTGGTAGCAGCAATAACCAAACTATATGTGGTTAAGGGGAGAAGATAAAGAAGTAGGGTAGAAAAATACTGAAACTGATATTGCCTGAAAAACCCAACAAAGGACATTGTATTTTAGGGGTATATAAGACTTCTGTTTATGTAACAATTTGAACACATACACAGTTGACTCTTGAACAATATGGAGGGGTTAAGGGTGCCAACCGCCACACAGTTGAAAATCCACATATAACTTTTAACTCCCAAATCTAGCTACTAATAGCCTACTATTGGCTGGAAGACTTACAATAGCATTAGTAGCCCATTTAACACATATTTTATTACATGTATTGTATACTGTATTCTTACAATAAAGTAAGCTAGGGAAAAGAAAAGGTTATTAAGAAAAGCACAAGGAAGAGAAAATACAATGACAGTTCTGTATTGTATTTATTGAAACAAATCTGCATATATGTGGATCCCCACAGTTCAAGCCGATGTTGTTCAAGGGTCAGTTGTTTTTAAATATAGCTCATAATCACTCTATGTTTGCAAGGCTGCTCGTCTGTTGGATGCATTAGTACAGTAAGAGTTGTCTATTGCTGGCTTCTGTTCAGATTACTTGGTGCAGGTGAACTACCTGGTATTAAAGAACTTGAGTATTACCCCTGACTAGATAGAGTTAGGTGGCCTGCTTTAGGTTTATTTCATTGCAGTTTTAAAAGAGGGTAGACCAGGGGCGCCTGGGTGGCGCAGTCGGTTAAGCGTCCGACTTCAGCCAGGTCACGATCTCGCGGTCCGTGAGTTCGAGCCCCACGTCGGGCTCTGGGCTGATGGCTCGGAGCCTGGAGCCTGTTTCCGATTCTGTGTCTCCCTCTCTCTGACCCTCCCCCGTTCATGCTCTGTCTCTCTCTGTCCCAAAAATAAATAAAAAACGTTGAAAAAAAAATAAAAATAAAAAAAATAAAAGAGGGTAGACCTAGTCAGGTGTCGAGTGAACATTTAGTTGGATGGGTACCAAATAAGCCATGAGGGAGCAGAGTAATATAAATCAAGAGGGAGAAAACTTTGTGAAAAAAGTGATAAAAAATAGTGAATGCTGCTGAAATGGGAAATAAGGGCAGAAAAAAAAAAAAGAATCAATTAGATTCTCGTTGGAAATAGGCTCAAATTAGTACACTGCGTATTTACTTAAAAAATTAATGCACATCGTGAATCTCACAGAGAAATGCTTTAGTGGTTAGAAACAAGAAGTAGTTTCCTCTTACACTTCCTCTGGCTCAAATAATAGCTGCCTATGTTAAGCTTGCATATTTAAAAAAACAAGTAAACCAGGGACACCTGGGTGGCTCAGTCGGTTAAGCATCCCACTCTTGGTTTGGGCTCAGGTCATGATTTCATGGTTTCGTGAGTTCGAGCCCCATGTCGGCTCTGCATTGACAGTGCAGAGCCTGTTTGGGATTCTCTCTCTCTCTCTCTCTCTCTCTCTCTCTCTCTCTCCCCCTCTCTCTCCCTCTCTCTGCCTCTCCCTCATTCGCGCTGTCTCTGTCTCTCTCAAAAAAATGAATAAACAAAAAAATTAAAAAAAACAAACAAACTACTATGCTGAAGTCAAATGAGAGTTATTAAAACACTTTCATCTAAACAAACCTTTAAATTTTCTTACTTTTAAAAAAATCTAAATGGAAATTAGCAGTACCATATGAATATCAGAAAATTAATATATAAAAAATAAGAAATTTTATAGAAATCCATAGCTCTAAAGGATCGAACTAATTTTTATATAGTAAAAAACCCATTAAAAGTCAGATGGCCAAGAAATATGTGAAAAGATACTGAACTCTGATGATACTCAGGGTAATAAAATCAAACAGATAAAACACTATTTCACACTGTGGTTTGGCAAGGATGTGGGGAAGTAGGTATTCTCTTCCACTATCAATGCAAGTGTAAATTGGTATAAATAACCTGAGGAATGTGAGGTTTAATATCTGGGAAAATTAAGTTGCGTGTACACTATGATCCAGCAATTCCATTTATGTATCCTAGAAACTCATATTCTTGGATACGGGAGGCATGTGCCAAGTTATTCATTACAGTATTATTTACAATGCCAAAAATACTATCAATATGGCAATAAAAAGAAAATAAACTATGCTACCACAAACCACAGCTAAAAACAACTGATTTAACTGGCTCTGGATATATCTCTATGGATAGATTGCACACATAATTCTTTTTTTTAAATTTTTTTAACGTTCATTTATTTTGAGAGAGAGAGAGACAGAGCATGAGTAGGGGAGGGGCAAAGAGAGAGGGAGACAGAGGATCTGAAGCAGGCTCCAAGCTCTGAGTTGTTAGCATAGAGCCCAACATGGGGCTCAAACCCATGAAATGTGAGATCATGACCTAAGCTGAAGTCAGAGGCTCAACTGACTGAGACACCCAGGCGCCCCTGCACATGTAATACTGATTGAGAAAGTAATTATAGAATACCACTTATAATACCGCTTATATAAATTGGAACACTCATAACTCATGCTATATATTGTAGATTGATGTGCTGTAAAAATTTTAAAACATGGACTCATGCTAATTATTAGTTCTGAGTAGAAGGACATTGGGGATTTAATTTCATCTGTACTATCTTATTTCTTTTATATCTGAAGTAAATACTAAAGTAGCTAAGCTTTATGACTTTGTGGTGGTCTGTATTTGTTATAACGTACTTTTTGTACTTCTGTTTTCCTTTTATTTTAGTAAACAACAAAATTTAGCTGTATCAAGTTAAGATTTAAGGCAATAAAAAACACAGGGAAAAGGAAAACCTCTAAATAATAGAAGATCCCTCTGTTAATGAAAAATAATGCCCTATGAAAAACAGGCTTTTGTTTCGCTTTTACAGGAAGATAAACCAGAAGCTGTTTGGATTGAAGAGAGATGGAAAGCCCACATTGCCCGGGTCCGCGATGTGGAACTTCTTACTGGGCTGGACTTTTACCAGGAAAAAGTACAGCCTGTCTCTGAAATTTTGCAACTTAAGACATATTTACCCACATTTGAAACCGTTATTTAACTTAATATATAAATGAATTGGGGCAGAATGTAAATGATTTTTCTGTTAAATAATCACAAAATAAAGTGTTCTATTTTTCCTTAACCCTTCTAAAAAGCCATGTCACAGAATTTTCATTATTCCCTTCTCTTTTTCATCTCTACAAGTGTGTGTTATTTTAAAGTTCCTCTTTTTTTTTGCACAGAGATTGTGCTGTGGTATACCTACCATATTATATTTATTATCTTATTTATAATCTTTGGCCATATTTTCTGCCCAGCATTATCTAAAGAGAAAGGAGACCAGGCTAAGTGTCACTTTGGTGAAAGTTATACAAGAAATGTTGCATTTGACAATTAGACAATATTTATTAAAAGAAGCACATTACCTCATTCAGTAATTTCACTTGTAAAACCTGCCAACAGGGGTGCCTGGGTGGCTCAGCTTGGTTAAGGGTTCAACTTCGGCTCAGGTCATGATTTCACGGTTCCTGAGTTCGAGCCCCACATTGGCTCTGTGCTGACAGCTCAGAGCCTGGAGCCTGCTTCAGATTCTGTGTCTCCCTCTCTCTCTCCCCCTCCTCCATTCGCACTCTGTCTCTCTCTCTCTCTCTCTCTCTCAAATAAATAAACATTAAAAAAAATTTTAATAAAAAAAACCCCATGCCAGTATATGTTTGACTGTAGGAAAGACTAGGAAACAACCTAAAAGACTGGTTGAACAAATTCTGGAATTTGTTTATACAAACAATATGAGTGCAATGCTATTCCAATACTATGAAGAAAGAAGTAGATCTATATATTGAATGTATGTCTATTGTTAAATAAAGAACAAGGTAGAATAGCATTCTATCATTTTTTAGGGGTCAGCAAACTTTTTCTTTAAAGGGCCAGATAATAAAAATTTTTAGGCCATATAGTCTCTTTTGCAACTACTCAACTCTGCCATTACATCAAGGAAGTAGTCATAGATAATATTTTAAAAAAGGGGGAGAGTTGTTGTGTTCCAAGAAAACTTTATTTACAAAAAACAGACAAACAACCAAACAAAAACAAAAACAAAAGACACCATGGAGGGCTAGATTTGGCTTCAAGAAAACTTTATTTGCAAAAAAAAAAAAAAACCAAAAAAACAAAAAAACAAACAAACAAAAAAAAGCCAGAACAAAACAAAACAAAACAAAAAAACCCAAACCCTTGGATGGGCTATACTCTGTCAACCCCTGATTTGCATAATAAAGCTGGGGTGGGGAGAGGTAGGAATTAATAGTAAAGAGAAATAGGGAAATAAAATTTTTATTTTGTGACCTTCGGGATTATCTAAAATTTAAAAAAATCACTTTGTATATGTTTATCTTTAATTTTTCAAAATATAGTTATTAATCAAAGAGATCCCATACTTATTTGAAGAGCAATGCCATTAGTCAGATTTTTGGATTACTAGACTAGCAATGTTCCAGATTATTTTCTGATATAAAGACCAGTTCATTCAGGGGACAAAGGCTTTGCTAGTGATGAAAAATCCTGTGACATGAGCTTCAAAAAAATAAATAAACTATTTCTATTAGGAGGTCAATTGAAGTATGATCATTAACTACAACTAATTGAAATGATAGTTTAAATGCCATTAGATTTTTTAAACATATTTTCTCCACTTGTAGGATTTAGTTTAAAAAATTGTGCAGTGAAAAATGTAAGGCACAAACTGAAAACTATTCCCAGCTACATGGCAAAAATTAATATAGTCAGAATTCCTCCAATTCATGTGGAATGGTGGAATGGAGAATTCCTCCACCATTTCCACAGTGTGGAAATTAGATAAGATCACCTGAATTTAGGGGTGCTTGGGTGGTTCAGTTTGGTTAAGGGTCCAACTTCGGCTCAAGTCAGGATCTCAAAGTTCATGGGTTTGAGCCCTGCATGGGGCTTGCTGCTGTCAGCTCAGAGCCCACTTCCGATCCCTCTGTTCCCCCCTCTCTCTTTGTCCCTTCCCCACTTGTGCTTTCTCTCTCAAAAATAAATAAGGCTGGGGCACCTGGGTGGCTCAGTTGGTTAAGCGTCCAACTTTGGCTCAGGTCACGATCTCACAGTTTTTGAGTTCAAGCCCAGCATCGTGCTCCGTGCTGACAGCTCAGAGCTTGACAAGTGCTTTGGATTCTGTGTATCCCTCTCTCTCTGCCCCTCTCCCACTTGCACTCTGTCTCTCAAGAATAAATAAACATTTAAAAAATAAATAAATAAGGTTATACTTTTCTATAACCTTCATCCAACTTTACCAATTGTTAATATTCTCATGATATAATTTATATACATCTTTATTTTTTTCCCTGAACTTTCTGAGAGTACATGGTAGTCATCACACCCATTTATGCCCAAAACTTCAATGTGTATTTCCTAGGATCAAGGACATTAACTCATACAACCGCAGTGGGAGGTTTAATGTTGGTACAATACTATTATTTAATTTATAGGCCTAATTCAAATTTTCTCATATTTTCAGTAATGTCCTTTATAATATTTTCTTTTCTGGGATCCAGAAGGGAATCACTCATTGCATCAAGTTTTCTTTCCACTTTGTTCTCTTATAATGTACAACTGTTCCTCAGCCTTTACCAAATAATGTTGACATTTTTGATGAGTCCAGATCGTTTATTTTGTAGACTGTTCCTCAAACCGGGTTTTCTGGCATTTCCTCATAATTGGATCCATGTTTTGCATTTTTATAAGAACAATACTACATCAGTGATAGTGTGTTCTCAGCACTTCATATCAGGAAGCACAGAATGTTCAATTGTGCCATTATTACTGATGCCAAATTTGATCAGTTGGTGAAGTCCGTATTTACCTGGCTTCCTTTCTGTAAAGGTAGTATTTCCCCCTTCATAACTTATAAGATATTTTGGGGGTATACCTAAGACCCTATAAACTTCCTGTTTTTCATTAAATCATCCACTGTCTTTAGTATCCATTAATAATTCTTCCCTGATTAAATTTTTACTATGATAGTTAGCAAAAGGGTGATTTTTTTAAATTCCCTTAGTCCTTCTACATTTATTAGCATTCCACTGTAAGGAAAAGTTTTCCTTTCTTATGTGTTCATTTGTTTATGATTTATATAGACTCACGGATTCTTTTTATCCTAATGAAATAAAATACACTATTATTATTTGTTCTGGTACTCAAATCGCTACAGATTTGGCCTGTGGGAGCTCCTTTAAGTGGACTCTGTGTCCTTTGACACATCCTTATCATTTTTAGAGCACCTCCTTACTTTGTGGTATAAAAAATGTTTAGGTTCATCTTATACTTTCCCTATATTAACTCTGGAATCAGCTCTTTCTCCAAGGAGCCCTGGTTCTATTTAGTGGGCACTGGTGCCCTCATTACTTCTGGAGTATCATTGAACCTGTTCCACTTGAGTCAACGAAAGTACAATTGATGTCTACATCTTTTTGTCTAGGATCTTTTTATTTGTATCTCTACTCGTATTTATAACTATGTGTACAAAAAACCATGAGTCCATTGTCTGGATATACTCATTTATTTATTCATTCGCCTACTGAAAAACATCTTGGTTGCCTCTAAGTTTTGGCAATCATGAATAAATGTACTATAAATGTTCATGTATAGGTTTTTGTATGGGCATGAGTTTTCAGTTCCTTTGGGTAAATACCAAGGAGAAAAATTGTTGGAGCGTATGGTAAGGGTGTATTTTGTTTTGTGCAAAATTGCCAAGTTGTCTTTCAAAACAGCTCTACCATTTTGCATTCCCACCAAAAATAAATCAAAGTTCCTTTTGCTTCGCATCCTTGCTAGCATTTGGTGTTGTCAGTGTTCTGGATTTGGGCCATTCCAATTGGTGTGTAGTTGTATCTCATTTTATATATATATATATATATATATATATATATATATACACGCACACACACAGACACTGTATTGTATATATGTATATATATATGTATATATGCATATACATTGTGTGTATATATATATATGTGTGCATAAGTATATCTATATATCTACATCTATATCTATATCTATATCTATATCTATATCTATATCTATATCTATATTAGAGAAAGCACATGTGTGTGCCAGTGGGGGAGTGCAGAGGGAGAGAGGGAGAAGGAGAGAGAGAATACTAAGCAAGCTCCACACCCAGCTTGGAGCCTGACAGGAAGCTCCATCTCACGATTGTGAGAGATCATGACCTGAGTCAAAATCAAGAGTCAGATGCTTAACCAACTAAGCCACCCAGGCACCTCTCATTATTGTCTTAATTTGCATTTTTCTGATGATATATGATATGGAGAAGCTTCATATGTTTATTTGTTATGTTCTTTGGTTTCGTGTCTGTTAAGGTCTACAGCCCATTTTTTAATCAGATTGTTTTCTTATTGTTGAGTTTTAAGAGTTCTTTGTATACTTTGAATAACAGTCCTTTATCAAGTGTATATTTTGCAAATATTTTCTCCTAGTCTGTGGCTTGTTTTCTAATATTGTCTTTTTGCAGAGAAAAAGTTCTTAATTTTAATGAAATCCAGCTTATTATTTCTTCTATGGATTATGCATTTGGTGTTATATCTAAAAAGTCATCACCAAATTTAAGAACATCTAGATTTTCTCTTAAGTTATCTTCTAAGAGTTTTATAGTTTTGCATTTTACATATATGTCCATTTTGAGTTACTTACACCCTTGTGTAAGATCTGTGTCTAGATTCATTTTTCTGCATGTGGATTTTCTCCACTTGCTTCAGGACTGTTTATTGAAAAGACTATCTTTGCTCCATTGTATTGCCTTTGCTCCTTTGTCAAAGATCACTTGACTATATTTATTTGGGTCTATTTCTGTGCTCCCTATTTTATTCCATTGATCTTTTTGTCTGTTTTTTCACCAATACTACTCTCTTGATTAGTCTAGCTTCATAGTAAGTCTTGAAGTCAAGTAGCATCAGTCCTCCAACTCTGTTCTTCTCTTTCAATATCATGATAGCTATTCTGGGCCTTTTACCTCTTTATAAACTTGGAACCAGTTTGTTGATACCCATAAAATAATTTACTGGAATGTGGATTGAAACTGCATTGAATCTATAGATCAAGTAAAGAACTAACATCCTGACAATAGTGAATCCTCCTATCCATGAACATGGGATATATCTCCATTTATTTAGTTATTTGTTTTGTTCACCACTTTTATAGTTTTCTTCATTTAGATCTTATACGTATTTTGTTAGATTTATACCTAAGTATGTCATTTGGGGAGCTGCTAATATAAATGGTATTGTGTTTTTAATTTCAAATTTCACTTGTTCATTGTAAGCATAAAGCAAAATGATTGACTTTTATAAATTTTTCTTGTATCTTAAAACTTGACTAAAGTCACTTATTCGTTCCAAGAGTTTTTGTTGTTTTTATTGTTGATTTTTTTGGATGTTCTACGTAGACAATCATATCATCTGAGAAACAAGACAGTTTTATTTCTTCCTTCCCAATCTGTATACCTTTTGTATCTTTTTCCTGTCTAATTACATCAGCTAGAACCTCCAGCATGATGTTGAAAAGGAGAGGTAAGAGGGAACATCCTTGCCTTGTGCTTGACCTTAGTGGGAAAGTTTTGAGTCTCTTATCATAATGTATGATGTTAGTGGTAGTTTTTTGGTAGGTATTCTTTATCAAGTTTAGGAAGTTCTCTATTCCTAGTTTACTGAGACTTATTTATCATGAATTGGTCCTGGATTTTGTTAAATGTTCTTGTCTATTCTATTCTAGTCTTTTTTCTATTTATATCTATCTATTGATAAGACTATTAACATTTCCTTTTTTAGCCTTTTGGTGTGATGGATTACATTAATTGCTTTTCAAATGTTTAACTAGCCTTGCATACCTAGATATATCCCACTTGGTCATGTAGTACAATTATTTTCATACATTATTGAATTCAATTTGCTAATATTTTGTTGAGGATTTTTGAATTTATGTCCATGTGAGATATTGGTCTTTAGCTTTCTTTTCTTATAATGTCTTTCTCTGGTTTTGGTATTAAGGTGATGTTAACCTCATGAAATGAGTTAGGAAGTATGCCATCCACTCCTATCTTCTGAAAAAGATTGTAGAGAATTGGTATAATTTCTTCTTTAAGTAGAATTTACCAGTGAACTCTCTAGGCCTGGTTTTTTTATGTTTTAGAAGTTCATTAATGATTGAGTCAATTTTTAAAAAGATATAGGTCTATTCAAATAATCTATTCCTTCTTGTGATAGATTATGTCTTTCAAAGACTTGGTCTGTTTCATTGAGGTTATCAAACCTGTGGGCTACCGTAGTTTATTAAGTCAATCTTCTATGTAAGAGCAGTTAGATTTTCCAATATTTTATAGTTACAAATATATACCAGTGTATAACCGTATGCATATGCAGTTTTGTTGGAAGAGTATCTCTTGTGAATATTCCTAGAAGTGGGCAAACATATATATAGTAGCTTTATTTTCTAAAACTATAAGTACTATATTGATACAACTTTAATTTCTAAATTGGTGTATTTAAAATCTGAATTTAATGAAATAAAGTTCTCCCCCACCAAAAATGGAAATAATTTATGCTTTCTGAATCATAAAAGTAACACATACTCACTGTAACACTACACAAACTATATATATATATGTTGTTATTTTATAGATAGATAAATAGATAGATAGATAGATAGATAGATAGATAGATGTAGCTATTTTTTACTTTTGGACAAGAGAACTATGTCATCTCAGGTGATGTCATTATCTTTTCTTTTATTCTGCGAACATAGGAATATGTGATCAACTAAATTTTGACAAGTGCTTTTTATATAAATTATAATTTAATACAATAGAATTACTTGCCTTTAAATAGAAGAACCACATAGCACTACTATTTTAAGTTATATGTATTTTGGTAGACAGGCATATAAAAGGAAGATTTTATGAGTTCCAATATTACTGAATCAAGGATTATAGTTAATTTTGTTTGTAGAAAGAGAACTTTCTAATCCAACTGAGGTCACCTAAGGTCTTGGGAGTAGACTTGGAAAGAAGGAAAATTCTAAATGTTGACTTATTTTCCAGATTTAGTTAAAATTCTGGAAGTTTATTTTCTCAGTGCATTTGCTTCTTTTTCCTTCTCTTTCTACTTTTTTTCTTTTTTTAACCTTTCAGAGTTTTTAGTGCCATAGTTGGAATTAAGAGAATTCAGGGTCCATTCTTCTAGAAATTCTGAGAAATAAATGAGTTTTCTGGACAAATAGAAGTGGAAGAGTGGGATGAATGGAAGAAAGGGGTATACCTTTTGATGTGCCAAAGATTCATCTTTAGCCACTAATTTAGCTGGAGTTTAGTATAAGAGTGCCCATCAGTGTTTGATCATTTTCAAATAAGTAAATGGAACTTCTAGGAGTCTGTTTTTATGCTTATAGATTGGGCTGATCTTGTTGGTATAAATCCCATCTGGTTTGGCACTTGAGTTCATTTCCAAATTACATTTGGAAATCCTTTGAAAATCCTCTTGCCCTGGGGACATCTCTTTCCTTCCTCCACCTCCATCCCCACCCCTGCATCACCGCTATCCCACCACCACTACTTGTCATCTGTTTACTTTGGGAGGGCTGGACATGGGAATGGAAACAGAACATAAACTGAAACAGTTTTTGAAAACACAAACAAGGCTGTTGGGAGAAACAACTTCCTTTTTACACAGCACCCTTGGCAGACCACAATCACTCCCTCAATCAGTGGACTCACGCTTGAACAAACTTCCAGACAGGAACAAACCTCAGTCTTCCAGTGACAGAGAATTCATGCAGTTTTGACTCCCAAATCCACAGTATCGAGATGGTTGATTGATGACTAGTAAAGCAGGATTGGCACTTAGAACTATACTATTTCCATTCTCCTATGATGCTATGTTTCTTAAAGTGTAAGTTAAAGACTCATAGGTCTAGAAGAAATCTGGAGAGGCCATCTAGTCTCTCTCTTAAGGCTAGTCAATTAAGGAATAATGTTCTATATCTCTAAGAGATGAACAAAGATCTAAAAATGTTCTCCTATTTCTTGAAATTAAGAAATTTGCTTAATGATTACAACAGTATCTTGTCTATTTAATGTGATACTTATGAGATTTGTTTATGATAGTCTCCTCAGGAATATAGAAAGCACTCATTTTGAGCTAACCAGGCAATTGCTACTGCTTCACTTGGGTTTAGGCACAATCTTAGTGACTCAGATTTGTGGATTGTGTCAAGTTGATCTTTGTCCTGTGATTTGTAGGTTTGACTCCTATATTTCCTGCCAGGACGAGTTAGTCACATTAATAGCATCCTCCATCATGGTTTGTGGTTGCCCTGATCTTTAAATTTGGCCTGCCTCTATTACAATCCTTATGCATTAGTTAGGTCCAAGAATATTTTATAAGTTATGGCCACATAAGCAATTTAAGGGTGCGGGGGGAGGGGGGAAAAGGAATCATGGCATGGTTAATCCTGTTACTCTGGGATATTGGAAAGAAAGAAAGAAAAAAAAAAACGGAAATGGATTGACCACAGTGGCTCAGATCAACTGGCCTTGGCAGTAGTTTCATGAGTTTCTTCCAGATTTGTGTGGATCTCATCTCAGAAAATAAGCTTATTCTGCAGAGATTTCACCAAGTATCACTTCAGATTCCAACTTTGGCCTCTTAAAGCATTTAAGCAATTTTTTTTAAATGAAAATAAGAAATTTAGAATCAAATCTTGATAATAATCTTAATTAATCCAATAATCTTTTTAAAAATTATTTTGATACTAAATACCTTCTTCTCTTGCTCTCCCTTTGAATCTGGAACCAACCTACCTTTTCCTAGCCATTCAGCAACATATCTTGCCTATTCAAGATCTTCTCATTAAATCTATTTATTCAACCAATGTTTATTGAGTTCTTATATCCCAGGCACTGTTCCAGGAGCTTAGGCTAATCAATGAACAAACTTGACAAAGATCCCTGCCCTTGAGAAGCTTATATTCTAGCAAGGCAGACAAGCAATAAATAATAAATACAACAGATAAGAAAATTAAATTATATGTGTAAGAAAGTGATAGGTGCTATCGAAAAAGAAAGAAAGAAAGAAATGGTAGAAAGCATCAGGAAAATGGGTTGTGAGGGCAGTTTGCTGAACATATAAAACAGAGTGGTCAGGGTAGCCTTCCTTGAGAAGGCGAGATATGAGCAGACTAGAAAATGAGGTATTAGCCAGGCAGATTCGTGGGGGAAGCTATAAAGGCACATGACAGGTATGTTCAGGGAGCTGTAGAAAGCCAGAATGGCTGGGACGCCCGGGTGGCTCGGTCGGTTAAGCATCCGACTTCGGCTCAGGTCATGATCTCACGGTTCGTGAGTTCGAGCCCTGCGTCGGGCTCTGTGCTGACAGCTCAGAGCCTGGAGCCTGTTTCGGATTCTGTGTCTCCCTCTCTCTCTGCCCCTCCCCTGTTCATGCTCTGTCTCTCTCTGTCTCAAAAATAAATAAACGTTTAAAAATATATATATATATTTAAAAAAAAAAGAAAGCCAGAATGGCTGTTAGAAAAAATTTCTTGTCTTCTCAGACTTATAACCATTTCCTGGGATCCACCTTACAAAATAGATAAGGGAGATTATTTTCAAAGTTGCAACCAACTCAGGAAAGTGATCATTTTTTTTTCCTTTTTGTTGTGTTTAATGGGTACTCTGAGTCACCCTGTTCCAGACTAAAATCTCCTTGTGGGCAAAGACAATAATGAATAGGGTATATCAAGTTCTAGTTTGCAATAACAAGTCTGTTAGCAATAACCTCAAGTATTATAACTCTGCATTTTATGCTCTATTCATGTTATAGTATCAAAAAAATTCGTACGAAACTACAAATATGCTAAACATTGACAATTTCCTATGGTTTAACCGATACCATGTTTTGGTGACATTGAAATAAAATGAAGCATTTTGATTTTCAGAGATGTACTTTGACATTGCCATATTTTGACATAGTCTTTTGTCATGGAGTTATCATTGTTTGCTTTATGAAACTTTTCAATTCATAAAATGCACCACACACTTTCACATATCTCCTCATTTAATTCCACAATCTTTTGACACAGTTATTATTGTTCCCATTTCACATATAACAAACCTGATAAGAATGGAATTTGAATTATTTACTCAAGACCTCAAAGTTCCTGGAACGTTAAGCCAGGATTGGTCTCCAGGTTTTTTAACTCCAAGTTCAGTGCTCATTCCATTTTACCATAATTACAGTCTATTACTATCAATCAATGATAATATTGAAGGATACAAGAATCTCAAACCTCAGGTCTTGCCTTCAAGGAGCTAACAATTCAAGCAAGGCAGTGTTTTCTAAGATGATATCTTTGGAATCCTGATCTTCACGTGTAATGTCTCATTGTGTGTGTTAACTTGGATGGATATATTCTGGATGTTTCTGAGAAAATGTTTTTGGATAAAATTTGAATTACATAGGTGGACTTTGAGAAAAGTGCACTGCCCTCCATAATGTGGGTGGCCTCATCCAATTATCTGAAAGTTTGACTTCAAACAAGAGGGGATTCTCCAGAAGACCATCTTCAGATTTCATCTGCAGCATTATCTCTTTGGAGTTGAACTGCAAATTGGCTCCTCCCCAGGTTTCCAGCATTCTGGAGCACCCTGTAGATTTTGAATTCTCTGGCCTCCATAACTGTGTAAGTCGGTTTATTATTAAAATAAATCTTATTATTTATATAGATGTATGTGTATACGTGTGTGTGTGTGTGTGCATATCTAATTAGTTCTGTTTCTCTAGAGAAACCTAACAAACCTGGAATGCTCAATTACCCAGTAGTCTATATGTTTGGGAAGCATTAAACACTATTGTGTCCTTCAGAAGTATATACAGTGCACATTCATATATCAAAGGCTCCAAGGACTTTTTTCAGTTAAAAAAGAAAAACAAAAGCTTTGTAACTAAAAACAAAAGGCACCAGTAAGCTGTGCATATAGTGCTAGTGTTCTGAGGAATATACTTGTAAATATGGAGCAGTGGAGACAATTTGTAAGCCTAGTACTACATGGAAGGGCCTGCCAAGTGCTTTAGGGAAAGCACAGGGAACCGAAGTACAGCACAATGGTTAAAAGGTGGGGCTCTTGTATCATACTGCATGAACTCTGTGTGGATAGTTCAGTGCCTGTTGTAAAGATTAAGTGAGTTAACACAGGACACATGCTCTGAAAAGTGAAAATTGCTGTTATTATAATCTACTTGCCCTGAGAATTAACCTTGGGATTATAGATTCCAATGTGGAAGAATTTAGTCTTAAAAGTTGGATTGCAGGAAAATAATGCATTTTTTTGGAAAATATAAAACAATCTACAAATTTTAAAATATGATCCTTTGAACCACTATAGATGGTACTATTACTAGACACATTATTGATTCAATGACATTGCTGGATAGAGTCTTAGCGATAAGCTGGCTGATGGATCTTTGTTTCCTCCATAACTTCAGAACTTCTGCTGATACCATTACTCTTGAAAGTAATTTTAGTGCATATATTCATTATATCATAATTATTTATTTATATGCTTGTGAGCACTTTGTGAGTAGAAATCTTATCTCATTCATCTTTGTCCCAGCAACCACCAGGGTGTCTGATCGGGAAGCAGTTCAGAAAATATAAGTAAACCTATCTGCGCCCATTTAAACTTGCATTAGAAAAGTGCTAAGAGCTTCAGCTATACTAAACTATGCTCAGAGAGACTTTACTCGTGACGATGCAATAACATGATTTGTCCTGACGTATATTGAAATCTAAGTGAGAATAAACTCTGCTCAATTTTAATCTTTTTTCTTTTCTTTAGCTTCCCAGGTACACTGTAGAGTGCCCGTAACTTATAACACACATACACAGCAGACTAAAATAATCTCTCATCCTAGAGTGTCTGAATACGACCCAAAACAATTGTTTACATTATAAGGCCAAAGTAGGCTTTAAACAAGACTAGACTTGGGTTCAAGTCTTCTGTGCTTACAGGTAAATTCCCCTCTGCCTTGCCATGGAAATGCCCTATTGGTCTCCAGCGTTGAAATCTACCAGTCTGAACTCAAGGTCCATCTATTTGGCTAAGGCACCTCAGCATCATCTTTTCTATCCAGCTGGCCTCGAAATCCAATCCTATCCCCGAATGTGGGATTTCTTCTCACACAAGCTGGCTCCAAACCAGGATTCACGCCACAGGGAAACAGTAACTTTGGAAAATGAGCTTCAGGGGCCTCATCTGCTCCATGCCTCCATGACCGTGCCCCGTCTCCCTGCGTTGGTTCCAGGCAGCTTGCTCCCAAAGTCCACAATGCAGGGCCACCTCCCCTGTATCCTCATAAGTTATTTCCTCACAAACCTACCACATTTGGTCTGCAGCCCAGGGATGTAAAAACTGACAGGGACAACTAATTGCTGCCATTTTCTTTTTTCTCCTTCTTTCCACAGTCCAACGAGGCCAAAAAGGAGCAGCCTCTTCTCCTTCTGGATCTGCTGCACTGAAAGCTCTGTGTTTTGGCAGTCAAGTCCGTTTCTGAATATTTTGGAGAGGAGACCAAGGAATTCACATAATCATTTCCCCAAATAATAATCTGGGGTGAAAGTTAGTGTCTCTGGGCAAAGTCCTAGTTTTGACTATCAGAACACCAGTGTTTTTTATTTGATATTTGCTAAAGAATGAAAAACATATTAATTTTCCCTACTTCACCCTTATCCACCTTTGGGCAAGTCAGGATGAATAACTGTGCTCAAAATAGGCACAAGAGAAAAATTACAATAATGCTTTTCAAAGATAATTTTTTTTTTGAGAACTGAAGATGCTTCTTGTTTATGAGTTATACTGAGGGGATAACGTTGCTCTTCAGGACACAGAAGATAATTGGAAATGAGACATAAGATTTTAATATTATTTCTTCAGTGCACTGTACCTTTCTAGGAAGACTCTAAAATCCTTTCTCATCTTTTTAGAAAGTATTTTTGAAATAATATAGACTCACAGGAAGTTGAAAAAACAGTACAGAGTCCAGTATACCCTTCTCCCAGCCTCCCCCGGTGGTAACATCTTACGTGCCTACAGTGAAATATCAAAACTGGGAAATGCCATTGTATAATACTGTTAACTAGACTATTGGCCTTATTCGGACCTCACCACTCTTTACATGTTTTACACAATATTATTTATTTCTATTTACACAATCTCACTTTCTACACAATCCTGAGAGTAGGTTAGAGATACAGCAAGTGAGGGTCAGAAAATTTAGAGTACTGTTCCTATCCCAGTGTGATGCCCGCCCCCCTCCTCTGAAAAGTATGTCCTGACATGTTTTCCTTTGTAGTTTTAACTATTCCCACCAGAGATTTGCTAAATTCATCCTAAATATGTGTGCCTTATTTTGAGTTGTATGTATCCCTAAGAGATTAACTCACTCAATTCTTTATTATTATTTTATTATTATTATTAAAGATATCTAGAGATGATAGTTGCCTGAGAGCTCTGGGTAAAACTTGGAGGATAGATGCTGATAATGAGAAAGGATCCACAAAAGGAGAGCTTGGGGCAACCCAGGGCAAATAAATCCTCCTTCACACTTGCTGCCGGAAAGCCGTATTCCGTATTCATCAGGTACGTCTGGGACGACCATGGAATGTAGCCACTTTAGACAAGCGGGTGACTTTGGTTTTGAGGAGCAATACCAAATGAAGAAGTGCAATATTAAAATCTAAAGTGGCAACTATCTTTATTTCAAAATAAGAATGACCTGGATAACACACAAACATAAATTTTGAAACCTCAAAACAGCAAAGAAAAGAATGGAAGAGTTAGACTCTCTTACGTTTCAAGAGGCAATTAGGGAAAAACAGCACAGCACTCCATTAGGCTGGAAACCAGTTGTCTGGAGGTTTTAGCGGTGCCAATGAGTAGAAAAAGTTTCCATATAATTTCAATAACCAAGTAGACTCAGAGTGACTCAAGACATGTCTGGAGTTCAGACTTATTTGATGGAAACTTTGTAGGCTGGGTTTTCCTTTTTTCCCACTCCGACTTTACAAGCCAGAGCCTACATACTTGGAAACAGTAACTAGGCAATTACTAACTGGTTGCTGAGTGATGGCGTCAATAGTTGGAAAAACGCTTGAATGTGGCTTCGTGACAGCTATCAAGGTAAGATTTCTTATTCTTATGTTATAGATAACTTTATATACCAACAAGACCCATGACTATTGAAGCAAAGTAGAAGTTTGCTTGGTATTTCCAATTAAAACTCATCTTGATCAGTCAAGTGTGTTATATAAAACACACTTAAAAGTATAGAGAAAAAATTTTTTTAAGTTTTCTTAAAAACTGCTTGCACTGGTGGGGAGGGGGGCATGTGGGTGGCTCAGTTGGCCCAGGTCATGATCCTGTGCTTCATGGGTTCGAGCCCCATGCCAGGCTCTGTGCTGACAGGCTAGGAGCCTAGAGCCTGCGTCGGATTCTGTGTCTCCCTTTTTCTCTGCCCTTCCCCCACTCTGTCAGTCTGTCTCCCAAAATAAACATTTGAAAAAAAATTATTGAAAAACTACTTGTACTGGGAGGTTCCATGTGTCCTCAGAAGCTACTACTCTGTGCTTTCTGAGAGGGCATATAGATGGCTCCCACATACAGGGGACTTAAAGTCAAAGAGTCCTTGTCATTTTCCTGTTGTATATTTATCTATCCGTGTATAAATACATGTATATTTATCTATACATATACAGATATATGACAATATTGCATATTTGTCTATCTGGTGAAAATAATACTCTCTTAGCTGCAGAATTTCACTCCCACCACCAACACATACACCTGCTTTGGTGGGTGAATACTTTGATAAACTGCTTGAGATGAAGCATGAAACACCCACGGGCCAGACTTAACTAACACTAAATATCAACTGATCTGGTTTTTTCACTGTGGTGGTGATGATGGCTGTCTGTGGACGGCATTGCCGGTCACCTGCCTGGGTTTCTTTTTGATAACTGAGGAACTCAAGTCAAAGCCTGGGTCTGAATGTAAAGATAATAGAAAGATTTTGTTTGCTTGCTTGTTTGTTTGTTTGTTGATGAGAGACAGGAATGTGGGGACAAACAGTGAAGATCAACTTTCATTAAGTTTTTCTGGGTGATATGTGATGTAATTTCTTTTCCTCACTTCCCCCGAGAAAGCATCAGTAAAATTGGTTATTACTTATGAATGCGTTGTAGTGTTGGATTTATTTGGGAGATGTGGCAAAAAGCTGAGTTTGGCTTCAGAGTCGACACAGGAGGGGAATGGGAGCACATCTGGTTCCTCAAACCTCCAGGCAGTGATCTCCATGGAAAATGCTGTTATGATTATCATGTTATCTGCCATTAATACTTTCCTCCAAATTTAGCATGTTGAAGCCAAAGAGGGTGACTACTTTTTTAGGCAAGAAAAATTTCCTTTCATTTATGCCTTATAATTTATGTTACTAACAAAAATTTGAACACGTGAAACTCTTTTTTTTAAATGTTTTAAACATTTACTTATTTTTGAAAGAGAGAGTGGGGGAGGGAGGGACAGAGAGAGAGGGAGACACAGAATTTGAAGCAGGCTACAAGTCTGATCTGTCAGCACAGAGCCCAACACAGAGCTCGAACTCACGAACCGTGAGATCATGACCTGAGCCAAAGTCGGACGCTTAAGCAACTGAGCTACCCAGGTACCCCTAAACACATGAAATTCTTAATGGGGAAATAGGGCCCATTGTGCAAATGGGTAGTTTGGACTATGCAATTAACAGGGGAATTTCAGCTTTAAAAAGAGATGAATAAATAAACACTTGCGCTGAATTTAAAATATTATCTTAAAAACTAAACATCACCTATGAATCTTGTTACAAAGCTGTACATGCTTTCTGTAAACAGAGAAGTCAGATAGGAAAAAGAAATAACACCCAAAATATGACCAAGCAGAGCAAATCACTGCTAATATCTGGATGCATATCCTTCTAAGTGCTGCTTGTATAAGGTCATATTCTGGGTATTGGTTATTCTGTCTCCTACATATAATAGTACTGTGCTAAATGCTCTACACAAAGTATTTTACTAAACCTCTTTTTATACCAAAAGATAAATGCTATATCATTTGTGTGGATATACATGACTGTCTAAAGAAGTAGAAATTAACTGCTTTGAGAGTTCTACAAGGGCACTCTTTTTATTATTTATGGCTTTGGTGCCTTGAAAAGGTAAGATCCATTGTTGCCTTGGTCCAGACACTGGCCTAAATTGAAAAAGTCCACAAGGAGATTTCAGGAATATAAAGAAAAATCCAGACCAAAATCAAACTATCTAATCTACAGAAGAAAGAATTCAGGAATATCCAATGTACAGAGTTCTCTTTTTGTTTTGAAATTTAATAGGAAGTGCCCTCATAGTCAGCTTATTTTCAAATATAGAAGTGGTAGGATTGCCAAGATAGAGCTGAGTTGTCCAAAATAAAATATTCAAGGTTGTTGTGTTCGAACAGAAACCTGATTTTGGTCATGTATTCGCCAAAACAATTAGCATTACCATGATCAATACAATTATTGATTGTAGTTATGGTTACAAACACGAGTGTAGAAGTCGACATGATGAAGTGAAAATATCTTATGCTACAAAAAGTGTATAACACTTTCCAGATTTACCAAGCTATGAATTATTTTATCATGTTTAATTTTTTTAACAGACACACTGTATATTTGGGAAATGTGAAGACTTTTTTCCAAATGAAATTGTTTAAGACAAAATCTATGAAATATGAGTCACCTGCCAGACTTCCAAGAAACCAATACTCCTGAGTTTCCTTAACACATGGTGATTCACTCTTCCAGGATGTTCTAGAAGGTGGGTGGCAAAGGAGAAATTAAGGGCAAACATAAAAATTAAATGCTAGAATGTATCTTATTTTACACATGGTATTTCTCGCCTGAATGCATATTCCTGGTATTTTAACCCATTTTGGGAAACAACTTGATATTTTGGTTTTTCATTTCTACTCTATTATCTATGGTAATTCATTTCAAAATTGGAGCTATTAGAAACCATTGGGACCACTGGAGGGCTGAGTAATGAATTTTTTCATGTGTCTGGATGTTCATCTTAAGAAGCTATATTTACAAATACTTAACCTTACTTGAAGGATCACGTTATAAAATGTATCACAGCCTTTCCTGCCCCTTTAAACAGGCCATTCTGAACATAACCAAGTATTATCCTACAGGCTCTGTTTATTATACAGCAGTACACTCTGCTTTTTGGTCAGCCGTGTGTGCGTGTGTGTGTGTGTGTGTGTGTGTGTGTGTGTGTATGCACGCGCGTGCACTTGCTTTTCACTGTGTTCTCCTCTGCATCCCATGCCCACCATATTCCATCCCTTGGTTTCAGATGACTGTTTATCATTTCTTTCTCTGCAGTTAGGTGGCTGCTTAGACCGGCCTTGTCTTCCACTTTTCTCATTTGCATAATGGAGATTACATTATGGGCTGAATTGTGTTCTCCCCCAAATTTATGTGTTGAAGTTCTAACCCCAATACTTTAGAATGTAATTCTACTTGGAAGTAGAGTCTTTGAAAGTATAATCAAGTTAATATGAGGTCATTAGGGTAAGCCTTAATCCTGTATGAGTAGGGTCCTTATAAGAAGAGAAAATTTGAACACACTTACAGAGGGAAGATGATGTGAAGACACAGGGAGGAGATGGCCATTTATAAGTCAGGGAGTAAGTCAGAAACAGATCCCTCCCTCACAGCCCTCAGAAGTAGCCAACCCAGCCAAACTCCTTATTGAGGATTTCTAATTTTCAAAACTATGAGAAAATAAATTTCTGTTGATTAAGCCACCCAGTCTGTGGTACTTTGTTATGGTAGTCCCAGCAAACTAACACAGATTGATTTGAAAATCATGTAACCAAATTAATGAATACCATGAAAACTAACTATAAATAGCCTTTGAAATAGTCCAGGAATATATCTTCTAGGAGTAGCTTTTACGAGCTACATAACATGAATATTGGCTGCTCAAATCCTCGTCATTTTATATTGACTTCTTAGATGTTAGTATTCATTCATCCAATTATCTATGCAGTTGATGAATATGGGTTGGACTGTATTAAACCTTGTGAATATAGTTCCAGACATCATGCCAGACATGGCACAGAGAGGTGTTGGTACAGCCCTCAAGGAACTTACAGTCTCAGAGGGGGAGACAGTTGTGTAAAAAACTCATTACAGTAAGTACAACAGGTACATATGATGTTGGTGAGGTTCAAAGGAAGAAGTGATTTATTTTACCTGGAATCTCTATATAGAGATTCTTGAGCACTCAGAAGGGAAAAGAGGGCAATACACTTGGAACATCCTATGGACTGAACTGTGTGTGCCTCAAACTCAGATATTGTAACCCTCACCCCCAGTGTGATGGTATTTGGACATGGGATCTTTGGGAGATCTTTAGATTTAGATGAGGTCATGAAGGTAAGGCCTTTATGATGGGATTGGTGTCTTTATAAAAAGAGATACCAGAGAGCTTGCTCACTCTGTCTCTCCCTACTATGTGAGAATTCAGTGAGAAGGCAACCATGGAAAAGCCAGAGTCCTTATCAGAAGTTGACCATGCTAACACCTTGACCTTGGACTTCTAGCCTCCAGAACTGTGAGAATATAAATGCCTATTGTTTAAACCACCATATTGTGCTATGGCAGCCCAAACTGACAAAGATAGGCTGAAAGCATAAAGTGTAAGCAAGGACTCAGAAGGAACTCATGGGCTTAAATATTCAATCATTTGTTCATTCATTCATTACTTCACCTGTTCATTTGTTCTATAAATACTTATTGGATACCACCTATGTGTTAGGAACTGTATTAAGCCTGAGGAGTACAGTGGTGAACAAGTTAAGTCTTTGATCTCATAGGATTTATGTTCTGATGAAAAGATAGATAATAAACTGATGAGCAAATAAGCAAAATTCTGTCAGATTATGAAAGTGTTATCAAGAAAAGAAACAAGAATGAGACGAAGAGTAACCAGGAACTACTATAGATAGTATGCCCAAAGAAGGTTTCTCTGAAGAAGTAACAGTTCACTAAGTTTGGAGAAATGAGAATCAGTCAGCCATATAAAGATCTGAGGGTCAGTGATCCGGGTAGGTGGGTCTGCAAGTTCTAAGACAGAAAACAGCTCCAGGCATTCCAGGACTAAGGCTAGTGTGGTGGGAACACAGTGAATGAGGGGATAGATATGTGAGGAAAATTGGAGAGGTATAGAGTGGCCAGGTCATGGAAGGTTTTGTGTCCCAGGTGAAGATTTGTCCAAAGACAGTCTTGTGGGCAACGGGGAAATTGGACGACATGAAGCTGGAAACACCATGGTAAAATTTTTTGCTCCCTTTGGTGGCAATATTAAAGGTGTGTTTGTAGGGCTGCCAGATAAATTATAGGTTCCCATCAATATTTGAGGTATATTTCCACTAAAATAATATTGTTTTCCTGAAATTCAAATTTAACTGACAATTCGGTATTTTTATTTCCTAAATTTGGCAACCGTAGTTGGAAAGCACAAGAGCAAAGTGACTCTTGTGATTGCTCAAAGAGAGATGACAAAGACCTCAAAAAGTTAAAAAAAAAAAAAAACGCGGGGGGTGGGAGGACTGAATAGAGGAGAAGGCAGGTGGACCTGAGTGGATGTGGTAGTTAATGACTCTGTGGGATACAGAAAGCCAAGGTCTGAGTGAAAGGGAGGGAGGAGTATAGAGTGACTTCAAGTTTTCTGACTTGGGTGGATGACATTAGAAATATAAGACAAAGAAAAAATTGTGGGGAAGGAATGGGTTAAGTTTTAGAAGTGCTGAATTTAAAGTGCCAGTGGCCCATTCGGGTGGAAATAAACAGGAGATAATTGGATATACAGAGCACAAAGTGAGGAAGATTCTGGTCAGAGAATTCTGGGCTCCTGATTGGTGAGTCATCAGCATGCTGTGGTCAGTTATGTCTACGAAAATGATCACCCAGGAAGTACTCATTAGAGCGAGAAGGGTTAAGACAAACCCTGTGATAATTTTGATATTTAAAAGACAAGAGATGGGAAGAGGAGCAAAAAGGGAGAGAAGCAACAGAATGTGGTGACACCAACAAAAAGGAAAGTTTAGAAAAGAAAGTAGTAACGTTCCCATTTCGGGTGGTAAGAAGGATCTGCTAACCAGAAAACATCCTTGCTAAGTAACACTATGTTGGATAAAATATGGCAACCATACTTCAAATGTGTAGCTGAATTTGCAAAAATTAAGAGATATCCCCAGGGCCCATACACAAAGGAATAACTTCACCCCCAGGCGGTGAGCAGCCTCCGGGGAATGTCCCAATATTGGTGCTGAGAGCTCAGTTTCCATGAAGGGGCAGGAGATGGGATCTTGTAATTAAAAAAAAAAATAGAAATAACCTACATATTCATAAAGAGGTAACAGTATAAACAAATGGTAACATGTACTTATAGAAGCCCACTACTAAAACGCAGTTACAATTAACTGACGACATGTATTGTTGCAGATAAGTTTCAAAAGCAATATTGGAGGAATGAAGAGAGTTTCAGAATGATACTTCAGTGTTCCATTTAAAGGAAATTTTAAGAGTACGAAAGATTAGTGTTAACTAATACATATATAAATAATAAAAGATGTAACCCCCACATGATAAGTCATGTTGGTGGTTACCTTCGGTGAGGAAGAGAAAGAAAAGAGGTCAAGGAGAGGCATATGGGAGCTCCTATGGTATTTATAATGTTGTATTCCTTTAATAAAAGGAAAAATTAGGTAAAATGTTAAAATGTTAAGATTTGTCAAACCTAGGTGATTAGTATGGTCCTTGGGGTATGCTTGAAATAATATAATGTTTAATGACTAAAAGAAGAATTTGAGATCATATCTGTAAGCTACTGAAACCAGAGAGATTTCAGGATTGCAGAATGTAGGTGCGTGCATGTATGCGTTTGTGTGTGTGTGTTTATGTTGAAAGACACTGAGGATGTTTTTATAAGTTTCGTAGAAGGTTCCAGGGAAGTTTCATGCATATGAGTAAACATATGAATAAATGAATTAAAGATGGGCCTTAACTTTCTCTGTCAACTGCAGAGAGAAAAGAAGCCAGAGGGCTTGGGGTGTGAAATTTAAGAATCAATTCTGTGGTCTCCTCACACCTGTTAACACAACAAGCAACAAGTCCTGGTGAGGATGTGAGGAAAAAGGAACCCTTTTTTTTTTTTTTTTTTTTTTTTATTTATTTTTGGGACAGAGAGAGACAGAGCATGAACGGGGGAGGGGCAGAGAGAGAGGGAGACACAGAATCGGAAACAGGCTCCAGGCTCCGAGCCATCAGCCCAGAGCCTGACGCGGGGCTCGAACTCACGGACCGCGAGATCATGACCTGGCTGAAGTCGGACGCTTAACCGACTGCGCCACCCAGGCGCCCCAAAAGGAACCCTTTTGTCCTGTTGGTGGGAATGCAAACTGGTGCAGCCACTGTGGAAGACAGATTGGAGGTTCCTCAAAACTTAAACATGGAACCACCCTATGATCCAGCAATCGCACTACTGGGTATTTACCAAAAATATATAAAGACATTAATTCAAAAGGATACATGCATCCCAATGTTTTAGTGCATTTACAATAGCCAAACTATAGAAGTAGCCCAAATGTCCATTGTCCATTGATAGGTGAACGGATAAAGAAGGTGTGTGTGTGTGTGTGTGTGTGTGTGTGTAATGGGATATTATTCAGCCATAAAGAAGAATGAAATCTTGCCATTTGCAACAATGTACGCTAAGCAAAATAAGTCAATCAGAGAAAGACAAATACCATATGATCTCACTCATCTGTGGAATTTAAGAAACAAAGCAAACAAACAAAGAGGAAAAATGAAAGAGACAAACCAAGATAGAAACTCTTAACTATAGAGAGCAAACTGATGGTTACCAGAGGAAAAGGTGGGTGAAGGCATGGGTGAAATGGGTGATGGGGCTTAAAGAGTACACTTACCATAATTTTTACCATAATGAAAAAAAAAAACCTACAATCAGTTCTGTGGGATATGCAAGAGAAAGCTGACCAAAAGTGAGCAAATACATACATATTATATATATATATATACATCAATGCATGCATGCATACATAAAATGAATAGGTGATCTTGAGTTTTGGGAGATGAATTCATCAGATGGTTGAATTCAATATGCATGAAATAGCATATGTATGAATCTAGATATTTATTTGTCTATCTAATTACCTATGTCTGTTAATATATCAGCATATTTCAGTACATTTTTGCTTCATTTCATGCCTGTTGTAAGGTTTTGGTATCTAGATATTTATTTGTCTATCTAATTACCCATGTCTGTTAATATATCAGCATACTTCAGTACATTTTTGCTTCATTTCATGCCTGTTGTAAGGTTTTGGAGGCCAGGAGATATGATGAAGTAGGGAAGTCATTGGAAGACATCTTCATGTCCTGCCTCTGTTACCACAAATCACTTAGCCTTTCTAAGCTTCAGCACTTTCCCAAATAGTTGTTTGGGGGGATTCAATAAGATGAAATATGTCATAGGCCTCAGGGAAATTATGGTCTTAGGTAGTCCAATTATGATTTATTAAAGAAAAAAATGGAACCTTCCCTGGAAAAGAAAAAAATTAAATTAATAAATGACCGTTGAAACCAGGGCTGAATCAGGTACAGAGAACATGTTACACTCTAAAACCATTTTAGTTATTTTAGGTATTATGTGGCTTTTTGTGTCCAAATTTCCATTTTCATTGTTTTTACTTTTCCAATAACAGTTAAATGGTGCTTTCTGCTTGACTGGAAAATTGAATATTTGCTACCCTATATATGTGGGAACAGTTGCGGATGCCTCGGTCTGATTGAAGATGCTCCCTGATGGGCATCATTTCTGTGTGGTTAGACACACACACTAAATTCTATTCCTGAAACCAATGTTACACTATATTTTAACTAACTAGAATTTAAATAGAAGCTTGAAACATTTAGTAAATTAATTAATTAATTAATTAAAAGCAAAATAACTAAATAAATACACAATTCTGCATCTCTGAAGCGTCAGTTTTGACCACCTGCTGCAGACAGGCCTCTACACCAAATGTTGGCTCTTGCTCTGTTTTCTGAACAACACGGCACCCTGTGGCAATGCCTTCTCAGAAGGTCCCGGAGGACTCTTCATTGTTCTGGGATGTTCTGGGATGATAGCGGAACTCTGCTGCTGTCTCATTTTACAAGTTTGGGATGGGGGCCACAGAATGACAATCGTTTGCATTCTCTTAGTGAAGGGTGAGAGCCCCCACGGAGAGGCCTCCTGGCAAAACAGAAATGTGACTCTTCTTCCCTCTTCTGGCATCATTTAGGGGCTTGCTGGTTTGCTACGCTAAGGACTTTGGGGCACTTTCAAACATTGTTAGTGAAATTGTTGTTGGATACCATGTTTCTGGAGGAAAGTGTCTCGGAACTGTGTCCTAACACAGTTAGGACCTAATAACTGCAGTGGTTTCAGCTTGGGCAGTTTATTATCAGATAATTGGCAAGTGCTCAAAAAATGTGTGAGTGATGTTGTGTTGTTGCTTAAAGTAAGGGTGATAAGTAAGGAGCTACCTAAATGTTGAACTGATTAGTAAATGATGGTGGGCTCATATATAGTGATCTATCCAGCAACACAATAAGAAAAAAAGCAAGTTACTAAACCATGTGTAGGATTTGATCCCCTTTTTTTTTTTTTTTAATTTTTTTTTTTTCAACGTTTTTTATTTATTTTTGGGACAGAGAGAGACAGAGCATGAACAGGGAGGGGCAGAGAGAGAGGGAGACACAGAATCAGAAACAGGCTCCAGGCTCCGAGCCATCAGCCCAGAGCCTGACGCGGGGCTCGAACTCACGGACCGCGAGATCGTGACCTGGCTGAAGTCGGACGCTTAACCGACTGCGCCACCCAGGCGCCCCTTGATCCCCTTTTTTTTAAAGAAGTAATTTATGTTCATACTTAAATAGAAAAAGTTTGGAAGAATCTGCACAAAGGTATTCATGGTAATTATCTCTGCATAGTGGTATTTTGGGTGGTTTTAATTTACCTATTTTTTGTTTATATTTTCTAAATTTTCATCAATGATTGTGAACAGAATGCCTAAGAATGAAAAAGGAGAAAAAATATTTCAAAGAGGCATTTCATCAGTTTGGCTAGTTTTTGTCATCAAGTTACTTGGAAAAATCTTTTCTATGAGTTCCAAGAGGGCTCTGGGCTGGGGAGGGGTGGGGGGCAGCTTCCCACCACCCTAGAAGGTTCTGTGGCTGAGCCTAAGAAGTAAACTGACAGAGGTAGGTTAACAGGGGAAAAGCATACAAATTTTATTTAATGTTTTTATTGTGTACATGTGAGTCTTCAAAAGGAAAATGGTGACCAGAAGAAGCCATTAGGCCCCAAAGTCTACATATCTTTTAAAATAATGAATGACAGGGGCAATTTTTATTATTTAAAAAAATATATAATAATTAATGATAAATTTTGGAGATGTGATAAGACAAAAGGGTTTGGGCTCAAGACAGTTAATTGTGTGTTAATTGTGGCAGTTAATTTAGTTTGCTTGTATACTCATTTCTGGTCATAAGAATGTTCTTTTCCTGGTGCAGGGATGGCATATTTCTCATGGCATATTTTATGATATGTTTTTACGTACAAAGCGGGGCGGCGGGGGGGGGGGGGGGGTGGGGCTTCCTGCATCTGCTCTTTCTCAAGGACCTTCAACTTAAAATAATCAAT
Source organism: Neofelis nebulosa (assembly GCF_028018385.1). NCBI lineage: Eukaryota > Metazoa > Chordata > Mammalia > Carnivora > Felidae > Neofelis > Neofelis nebulosa. Next base: position 122,594,428 of record NC_080787.1, read on the forward strand.
ATGCCAAAGCAACATATCTTGGGTTGGCTTCTTCTGAACCCCTCAGGGCTGTGGCTGGTCTTAGACATGTTATGTTTTTCTTCTGATTCTACTGGTGAGGGCCACATGCCTGTGGGGAAAGTGAAGGCTGATGGCATAAACTTGAGTGCTGAGAAGTCATACAATGAATGTTGACTTCTTCCCACCTCTTCCCCTTCCTCCCTACATAATTCCCAACAGGAAAGAGAATCTTTATTGCACAAGGTCAAAAGTACTTTACTATCTGAGGTCTCAGGAGGGAAAAAGGAGAAAACAGTCCTTATCTTGACCTAGTAATCAATGGTGAGCTCTCTCAACCACAATGGCTCCCTTTTGCTAAGCTAATTATCTTGGTTGAAAGATTATCTTTGGGCTACTCCCAACAGACATGTCTCAGTGATGAAGAGAAGAGTTTGCAGCTTTTGGCCAACAACTCCTAGGGACACTGCCAACAGTTCTGCTCAGGCTGTTTTCAGGCTTTTCTGGCAGATTTCCAAACCCCACAAATCTTGAAAAGTTAAAATAAAAAAGAACAATAAAGAATTAGAGTCTCTCCTCTGTGCTTACATGGCCAGCCTTGACCTCTTCTTCCAGGCTGAGGCTGTGGCCACGGCTGTGGCTGAACCAGCCAAAATAACTGATCTCACACCCAATGTTCACTGTTGTTTTTGCCAGGGACATCTTTTTGGTTCTAGTGGCCAGAGATTCTATATCCCACCAACTTGTTTTCTACCTGGGATTTTTCTTTTCATTAGAATGCTTCAGATTAAATTTAGGCATTTATAGACCCATCCTACGTGGAAGGAACTTGGCTGAGAAAAGCATTTCAGTGCAGCAGTGAAGAACCAGGGCTCCGAGCCCGCATCCCCACCTACCCTACCAGCCAATTGTTTAAGCAAATTTTTAAGCTTCAGTCTCTGCCTTTGTAAAATGGGAATAAAAATGGTACCCACTTCAAGACGTTACTGTGAAAATTAAATTCAGTTGTGTTCTTTGTCAACCTAAAATTGCCAGAAGGCAATAATTAACTTGAGATTAATTATCTCATTAATTAATAATCCCAAACATTCACTTGGGATCAAAGAATCACAATTCAGGGTAAAAGTGTCCCATATTGGGCAGCAAAGTGAGGGTAGTTTTTAAAGACAAAAAGGGAATACTTGTATACATTGTTTACGAGGAATTTGGATTGGTGTTGGTGACAGAAAACTAAACTTGGTTATACATAATTGGTTGCTACGGCTGTCACTAAGCAGAAATCCATTACTGTGGCAAGTTGCGTATGTTCAGAGCAGAGTTCCAACCAGAGTATTTGCCATTTGGCTCAGTTCAAAAGTTCAGGGTTCCCACTGGAGAAGACATGCATGAGGCCCAGTTTCTAAATGGTCTCCTGACTCCATTTTAACATCCATTAACATAAGTGACTCTCTTTTATTTCACCTTTCACACCTGCACTGCTTGGCATATAATAAGTATTTTAAAAAAGTTAACCTGAGCACAGAACAGTTCAGGGGAGCTAAGGATTGACCTGATCTGAGAGGCAGTGGAAAGACATACTGGACTGAGTTTATAACGAGAATCCGCCATGTTGGGGAGGTGACCCTCCCCCACACAGAGTCATCTAGGTTGCTATTTCTTTCTGCTCCTAAACCCCAAAACATAGTATTTAAAAGAGCACTACCATTTTATGAAGGTGATGTTTTGGATGTCTGTTTTCCTGAATAGTTCTTAAATTTATGCTTATAGATGTATGCCCATTAACCATAGTACATCTGCGGTGCAGAAATCTCCTGGGAACATTTACCAGAGAAAAAGAATGCTTCTTCTTATGCTGTCTGTCCATTTCCTTGTTAAGGGCACACAGGAAAGCTCAGAATATTTAGGTTATTTGAGAATAGTAGGAAAAAGTGAACTATTAGATACTAAAAATAAAGAAAAGCCATTGAATCTACTTGAACTGATCCCTGCAGCTGGCAGTAGCTCATTGAAAGTCAGTTTCAAATGTGATAGCTGTCAAAGACCCTTTTCATATATTTTCTGACGTCTCCCTGAAAGGATCCCTTTCTTTGTGAGCAACGCTGGTGAAGATGGCCTCTATAAACCAAAATGGATTTGAAGGTAAGCATGGTTCTTGAAGGAATAGAAGCCAGATTCAGAAATGTTTGTTGAACTGGAGAAATCCAACTGACTTTGCTATCCAGGCATACCAATTTTGCTCATTTTCAAAGTGGACATGACATTCTTTTTTTTTAATACTTTTTTTAAGTTTATTTACTTTGAGAGAGAGTGTGTGAGTGGAGGAAGGGAAGAGAGAGAAGGAGAGAGAGAAAGAGAGTGAGAAAGAGAGAGAGAACAGAATCCCAAGCAGGCTCCACATTGTCAGCACAGAGCCCGATGCTGGGCTCTAACAGACAAACTGCGACATGACCTGAGTGGAACTCAAGAGTTGGACGCTTAACCGACTCAGCCACCCACATGCCGCTGGACACCACATTCTAAAGGTCCAACAGCCCATTCAGGAAATCAGTGAGCAGCTGTGTCTGCACAGGCTCGTGCCATGTGTCAGCACACTTTTCTATGGGATTGGGCTGCTGTGGCATTTCATGTTGTGTTCCCTGTGTCCTTTCAGCTTGTACAGTCATTTATGATCCCTGGAGTGGTTTCTGCCCCTAAAGTCAAATACTTTTTTTCTTTTCTGAATCTTCACTGATGTTAACTGCTTGGAAGTTTTGTTTTGTTTTGTTTTGTTTTGAGAGAAAGAGGGTGGAGGGTGGAGAGAATGAGAGAGAGAGAGAGAGAGAGAGAGAGAGAGAGAGAGTCCTATGCAGGCCCCACACCCAGTGTGGAGCCCAATCCAAGCCTCGATCCCACAACCTTGGGATCATGACCTGAGTCAAAATCAAGAGTTGGACACTTAACTGATTGAGCCACCCAGGTGACCCCAGCTGCTTGGAACTTTTGCAAACAATGGGAATCAATTAATACAAAAGCCAACAATTCAGAGCCTGGGAAGATGGGACTGGCCATCCAGAAGGGATGTCTTTCAGTGTTACTCTTGTTCTTGGGGACAGACATTAGGTGCTTGTGTCCCTCAGGGATCAAGCACATAAAGCTAAACATGAGGGTTAAATGAGATAATGCCCCAGAGGAGTGCCCAACTCCAAGGTGGTCCATACTCCTCAATCACCCCTCGCATCACCCTTTCTAGAAGGGAGGCAGCTGTTATGTATTCTTTGAATCTTTTCTCTCAGGGCAAACACCTGTGTGTTTTGTTTTGTTTTGTTTTGTTTTGTTTTGTTTCCTTTTCAGTGTTCCTCATGCAATCAGGCCTGTGCACCTCCTCAACATATTTGTATTGTCTTGACTTAACACTATTTCTTTTCATTTCAATTGTGATACATGGTACTGAACTCAGTGCTCCGGGGCAGGCCACCTCCACAGAAGGGAGTGGCCTTTATACCCTCTCTGAACATGATTCCTCTCTCCTATCAGACCAAATTCACTTCTTGGTTCACTCATTGTGCCTCTGATCCGTAACAAGGTGAAGATCCAGCTGTGCTCTGACTACAGCATGGCCTTCATTGACTGGTTACCGAAAACAAACAAATGAACAAACAAAAAATCCATGGTGTTATTTTCCATGAGGGTGGGAATTTCTTTCATTCAGAAGACATTTACTGATGTCACTGGTAGGCGTTGGTTTATTTTTGAATAAATAGATGAATGAATCTGTACTTCATGAATTAATTGGTTCCTGTTACTCCCTTGGACTGGTTTTAACACGTGTTTTAAAGCCAAACTATGGCTTGTGCAATTTACTTTAGGGAATTGTAATGACAGCAGCCCTACTGTCATCTTCTGTCCCTCAGCAAGTATATTTCAGTTCCCTTCTCAGAAGGAACTGTCAATGGCTAAGAAATCTTAAGAGCCCACCACTTTAACTTGTGGGGATGAACTGGTTCCGAGTAGTGTCCCTTTCTCTCACAATCTCACATATTCAGATATTTATGCTTCTGTATCCTCTCATTAATGTTTATTCTATTGTTCTTGGTCTGAAGTCTCTTCTTCGTGAAAGAAAACCAAAAAGCAAAATCGAACACATTTCTATTCCTGCTTTCTTTTGGTCATTGGTCAATATTATACTATTTGCTACAAGAAATCAACCTGTCCCTTCTGGTCTTCTAACTTTGTATAGTATTAATGGGGCCATTGTTTATGACTTAAGAAACCTAGGCTTGGACAATTGTGTCTTTCAGCTACTGATACCTCCCAGTAACTAACTGACCTGCTGAAGTTCTCACAGAGGAACTCAGAAGAGCTTGTGCTATTGATGAGCTTTTGGGTAGTGTCTAGGGTGCCAAAGTGAGCAAATACTTCTGAGCGTTCAAACTCTATTTATGGCTTATAGAAGCTTGTTTGAAAAAATATAGCGTTTATATGTTTTGTTCACTATTTCCTATACAAATATTATGATGATATCAGTGATAACTACATATATGTCACACTGGGTGCTTCATGTGTAATGCTCACAATGCTACTCTTTATTTTCTTGCCTTGTTTTTTGTTTGTTTTTGTTTTTGTTTTTTGTTTTTTGGTAAGAATAGTGACAATCTCTGTTCTGCATCCTGGGATTATAAAAGAACTCGAGATCTGGAGTTCCATAAACCCTAGTTTGAATTCCAGTTCTTCCATTTATTAGCCATATGACCGTAAGAAGTTGTAACCGCCTCTCTCTACAACCTCAGTTTCCTCATCTATGAAGTGGGTGCACTGACAGCATCCTGCAGAGTTGTCATGAGGATCAAGTGAGATGACGTGTGTACCGTGAGCCTGGTTAGAGGATCCTGTGATATCATGAGAGGAGGCCACGTTGTGACTCCGTGCAAATCAGGTTATTGTCATTAAGTGACTTGGCCAAGATCACATAGGAGGGGATGAACACCAAATAGGTCCAGAGGTGTCCAAATGTCCCCAGACACGCAGCACTCAGAAACGAGCCAGCAGCTTCTCTGATGGCTTGGATGGAGGGTGGGGAAGAGAAGGGTGGAAGGTAGCAGGTGGGGCTGGAAATGAGGCCGCGTGTCCATGTCTTGCATGCTGACAACAATGATGTTATGGTTTACATTTTCACAGTTGGAGTTGCTGAAGCTTCAGAGTGTGTAGTAACTCACGCAAGCTCACCCAGCTAGAACATGCAGAGTTGTGGTAGAATTCAGGTTTGCATACTTAAAGCCTGCACTTCTTCCACTACATTACCCTGCTAACTAACTTCTATTCTTCTATTTGAAATATATATATTAAATGCCAGACACTGTTCTAAATGCTTAGGATATGTGAATGAAAAAAGGCAAAGCTTCCTGCCCTTATGAATTTTTTTTTTTCGAGACAGAGAGAGAAAGAGAGAATGTCGGGGGGGGGGGTAGGAGCAGAAGGAGAGGGAGAGAGAGAAATTTAAGCAGGCTCCAAGCCCAGCACAGAGCCCAACACATGGGGTTTGCTCTCACAACCTGAGAGATCATGACCTGAGCTGAAATCAAGAGTCAGATGCTTAACCAGCTGAGCCACCCAGGTGCCCCAAAATTTTAGACTCCAGCAGGAAAGACAAAGAAACAATATAATTTTATATACAATTTATATACTTGTTTACAGGGGACAGAGAAAAGGAGAACAGAATTAAAGGAGTCTGGAAAGCAGTGGGGCCCAGGACAGGTTGCCTTATTAGATGGATTTCATTTGAAAAAAGACTTGAAGGAAGTGAGGGAGTGAGTGAGCCATGTAGATCTCTGAGGAGAGACATTCCAGGCAGGAGGAACTGGGGGAGGAAAGGATCTAGAAAGGGAATGGTCCCTGGCTAGTCCAGGGACCAACAAGAGACCAGGAGAGTCGAGTATAGGGAGTGAAAGGCAAAGGAACAGGAGAAGAGGTCAGAGAGGAAATAGGCCCCTGTAGGGCTGTGAATGTAATGGGTAGGTAGTGTGGACTGGAACATTTTGAGCGGTGAAGTGACTTAACCCTCAGCGGGGTCACTACATCACCCACATTGAGAATTAACTGTCAGTAGGGAAAATGTAGAAGACAGGCTGTTTAAGAGGTATTTGTAAAACTCCAGGCAAGATTCGATATCACTTGTGTTCTGATAATCCAGACCTCAGTGGGAGCAGAGGTGGGAGTGGGAAGTGGTCAGATTCTACATGTATTTTGAAGGTAGAGCCACAGATTTGCTGAAGGAGTGGGTAAAAGAATTGAAAGAGAAAGAAAAGTCAAGATGACACCAAGGTTTTGTCCTAAGCAGCTGACAGAATAAACATGGTGTCAACTCAAACAGAAAGTCTGGGGTGAAGATAAGGAGCTTACTTTTGTTGTATTGTGGTTTAGGTGCTGGTTAGATACCGAAATGCAGTTGGGAGTAACCAGGCAGAAACTTCCCAAACAATTTATATGCATCCTCATGTAGTTTATTGATAAAATGATTTGTCCTATAAATGGTTTGAATAATTGGTAAGTCCTAAACATCTTGCCTTCATCTTCATTTGCTTATAACTATATTTGTTGGTGTGATTCGTTGAGCACCGTCATTAGACTCTAAACTGCATGAGGACAGGGATCACCTTTGTTAGTGCTCATTTCTTCTTTATGTTTCCATCGTCTAGCAAATGTGCCTGTGAGGTGGTAGGTGCTCGAGGCAGGTATCAGCCACTCAATTCGTATTTATTAAATAAATTGATATTTGTTAAAAGAGTGGAATAAAAAATAAATCAATAAGAGTGGATTTTTTTTCAAGTTTAGAAGAGGGATACTGATTTGAAAATATTTAGAGATAAGAAAAAATTTTTCAAGTTTCTTCCAGTGTTACTACCATGCTGTTTTGCCACAGGTATCCACCAACTTTAATTCAGAATTTAAAAAATGATTTGATCAGAAATTATAGTCTTCTTGGGGCGCCTGGGTGGCGCAGTCAGTTAAGCGTCCGACTTCAGCTCAGGTCACGATCTCGCGGTCCGTGAGTTCGAGCCCCGCGTCAGGCTCTGGGCTGATGGCTCGGAGCCTGGAGCCTGTTTCCGATTCTGTGTCTCCCTCTCTCTGCCCCTCCCCCGTTCATGCTCTGTCTCTCTCTGTCCCAAAAATAAAAATTAAAAAACGTTGAAAAAAAAATTAAAAAAAAAAATTATAGTCTTCTTAAATATGACATTTCAAAAAGTCTGAGGCATCATGACATGTGACTATTAATGTAGCTCGTGAAAAAATAGATATTTATTAAATATATATAAATATGTAAATTTAAACTGTGTATACAGATGTATAAGTTGTGCTCCTCAAGTGAGATGGAATGTCTGAAATGACAATGTGCCCCAAGGAAAAGCATTAATAAGGTTTATAAACATTGCAAAAAAGTAAGTCAGAACTTTTCTAGAATGCCTCAAACTTGTAAAGAGAGACTCGCTTAATACAAATGCTATGGATGGCAGTGGAAGGAGAGCAAGGAAATGGTGGGGTGACAGTGGGTGGAATATCTTGATGCAAAAACCATCAGAAGTTTGGATTTTGAGACACTTGGGACTCTGTGCTCCTGAGTGACCCAACCTCAAGGAAAGTAAACCATCATGTGTCCTTGGATTGATTCATCCGTGTCCTCAGTGAAGAGCTTTTCTTGAGTCTTAGAGCCACTACCTCCTCTGTCTGATGTGGTTAAAAAAAGGAATGGCCAAGACCCTTCATGTACATCCTACTTCATTCATTTCTTGGAGATCTTCTGGATTTGTCATCCCGAGATAAGGAAGGGACACACACAGAGCAACAGTGCTGCATGAGCTCTGGAAGAACTGATGGTATCTAGTTAGTTGATTTCTATGATTTTCCCAAAACACATAATTCTGACTTCCTCAGTTGAAACTGGACACAGATATGGAAAAAGTGAAATAATGTGTCTATATCTATTTTTACAATGTTTTCAGACCAGTTGGCAAGCCTGTACAATCTGAACAAGCCAAGATTTCCTATGGTTTTCTCGACCTAAAGCAGATCATTTATCAGAGTGTATATCACTCATTCATCAGAGAAATCCATCAAGGAATAAACTAGATTAAATATCACAGCCAGAACCAGTGATATCAGTCTGCTTATTTCTTCTTACAGTTTGAATATATTTTACCAGTTCCTCATACCTCCCTCTGCAGAGTAAATGAAAATATGTGCCTTTGGCAGCCACACAAAGCAAGGCTGTGCAAATTTTTTAAACTCTAAGCATCAAATTTTTAAATATATAAAATGGTTTACTAAGTGAGTACATCAGAAACTTTTTATGGGCTAATACATGTAGAGTTAACACATGCTTATGATAGCATCTGGTACAGATATCATCTGGTACAGAAGTGTTGTAAATAATCGCTTCGAATACAGACAATTTGTATGAAACATCATTGTGGTTATAAATAAAGTAGGGTGGGGTTAGAATCCAGAGTCAATTCACCTTAATTTGCTGTTGAATGCTTCCTACCCTTGGATTCAATCTTGGGCTTTCCTTAAAAGTCTTCTCCTCATTAAAAAATTACAATGGCATCCGGGTACTATGAAACATAATACTAAATAGTTTAAAATAGTTCAAAAGATAGCAAGTCTTAACTCACAACTTATTACTAGCTTGTTGAAAAACAGGCATTTTGAGGCACCTGGGTGACTCAGTCAGTCAAACACCCAACTCTTGGTTTCAGCTCAGGTTATGATCCCAGGGTCATGGGATTGAACCCCATGTCAGGCTCAGAGCTGACAGTTCAGAGCCTGCTCAGTATTCTCTCTCCCTGCCTCTGCCCTGTTCACACTCTCAAAACGAATAAATAAACATAAAAAGAAGAAGAAGAAAGGCAGGCATTCATTCAGCAGAAGGAAGGACAATGAACTCACCTGGGCAGTAGAGGTGGACACACCTTGCAACAGGTGTAGACCAATGTGTCTCCTTCAGAATTCATAACTGCCTCTCCCATCTTCTGCAGGTCATTATCTTATCACCACATTCTTACTGTCACAGCTCAGGAATGCCTACATTCCTGATTGTGAATCCTCCCATATACTTTTTCTGCTCTTGACTTCATTGGAAGAAGTCAACAGCAAAAAAAAAAAAAAAAAAAAAAAAAAAAAAAAAAAAAAAATCTTTGCAGATTTAGATCTCTGTAGAAACTGAGAGCAAATACAATTCCAAATGAAAACCTGTCAACATAACTGCCATCGAGGGAACAAGGAAATACGTGAGGATCTTGCCTTAAATTGGCAGAGGCTCGAAACAAAGGGCAGAACATCAAGACTGTAAATTCTCTGGCTGCACTTGGATAAAGGTATGAAGTCCCAGAAGATACTCTCTAGGGGGGCCTCCCATGGTGGTAGTTAGTTCAGTGCTTGTGGGACTTGGGGATGGTCAGGGTTATTTCTTACCTCCAAGGCCCAGCCTCCTCCCCTTTTTCACTTCATCTGCTCTCATCTTCCCTCTCCAACTCTGCTGCAGCAACACTGGACCCCTGGGCATTCCTCAGAAAGGCCAGGCAGGCACCAGCCTCAGAGCTGTGCACCTGCCAGGTCCCTATTCCTACAACACTCCTTCCCCAGATGCCCTTCCTCACCTCCTTCAGGCCTTAGATGACACCTTCTCAGTAAGGCCTTCCCTGGCCACTATGCTTAAAATTGTAACCATCCCTCCCTAACACTCCTCTCCTCCTCCCACTTGTTTTTCTCCATAGAACTTACCATTTGCTGATACACTATGTGTTTTATTTACTTATTTTCCTTGTTATTTGCACCCCCCCAGTAAAACATAAGTGTCAGAAAGGCAGGGATTTGTGTCTCTTTCTTCATTGCTACCTTACCAGTGCCAGCCATGTGTGGGGGATAAGCTTGGGAATCCCCCAGTCTTATTCCAATGGGTTGACAAGGCATAAAGAAATACACAATCATAAAATGCTCACACCCAAGTTTGGGTAAACCAGATTGGCACCCCAAGAATGGGGGGGGTGCAACGGTGCCAGAAATAGGAAGGTGCAAAGGCACCCCAAAATAGAGAAGGGTTGCTGAGCCCCCAAAATAGAGATGGAGAGGCAAAGGCCTGAAATAGAAACGGCACAAAGGTGCCCAATACATAGGTATATGAAATAAACAAGATTAGATGTTCAGGGTGGAAGCACCCCAATTCAGTACTAAAGCAGAAAAGCTGCTTTCACAGGAGGATATGGCCATGTTAGGTAAATTGGTGAATTGGACTATGGATTGCTGCCCTGCAGGCAAAGCAGCCCAGAGTGAGATGGTTAACAAAAGAAAAGGTGCCTTATTAACCCTGAGGTTATCTCCCCTGTCTCATCCCTGAGGCTAGCTAAGATAAACAGAGGTGCTGCTTCATGTCCCCTGTAAACAACCTTCCTCTCTACTGCCTGGCACCCAGATTTGGTTTTGTATTAACCCAAACCCCTAACCACAAATATCCCAAGACCCCCTTTTCCTCACGTCCACAAGTTAATATTCACAGATTCATTATGTCTTTATGCACGTCCATCGCCATGTTTGTAAGCCTTCTGATCCTAATAAAAACGGGCAAGGACCCTTATTTGGGGCTCTTGTCTTTTCCTGGACATTAGCCATCTCTCACTTTCAATACTGCATCCCTCTCTTTTGCTAGACAAGAGAGAAATTTAGACCCAGAGTCTACAATAGCCATGTAATAGGCTCTCAGTATCTTTCTGTCACACACAGAGGTGAATGTCCGTAAAAAATGGGTGGAAGGGTCTTGACGGTGGTAGCAATGGTGGTAGTGAAGGTTACAGCAGCTCAAGATAGCAAGGTGGACAGATTGAGGGCTGGAGAGGATTTGATAGGCCTGCTGAGGTTAAACTTATTAACTTATTTTCTTTCTTTCTTTCTTTCTTTCTTTCTTTCTTTCTTTCTTTCTTTCTTTCTTTCTTTCTTCTTTCTTTCTTTCTTTCTTTCTTTCTTTCTTTCTTTCTTTCTTTCTTTCTTTCTTTCCAGATAGAGTGAGCCACCCATGCATGCATGAGCAGGGGAGGGGCAGAGGGAGAGGGAGAAAGAGAATCCATGCTGGGCATGGAGCTCAGTGTGGGCCCTGATCTCACAATCATGAGATCATTACCTGAGTCGAAATCAAGTATCAGACACTTAACCAACTGAGCTACCCAGGCACCCCAAACCTATTTCTGACCTGCTAGCTCTATATTGGAAGTAGATTAGACCACTGGTGAGGACTTCCAGGCAACTATGTCATTGATACTGATTAAGAGTACAGTTTTCTGGAAACAGGACTCTGAAGAAAATAACATAGGAACCCAATGGTCAGCAGGGTGGAGCACATCATAGGTTGTTACGGAGTGGATGGGACAGACCTAGGATGGTGAGGAGCAGAAAGGACACTAGGAAGCAGCAGAAACCAGGGCAACTGGAATATCTTGGGAATTCAGAACATGAATTCATACCAAGGCTATACGTGTTCTTAGAGCTTTTCCACACCTGTTTTCTGGAAACCCTTCTCCAGATGTGCCTAGCCACTTATTGTGGATTTTTAAATTCCCTCTTAGCCAAGGGATGTTCCATCTTGTTCCACTTGCCTCGTTAGGTATGAAATCCTGATTTATCTTATTCACTAATTTTTCCTTCTTTCTTTTATCCAGATAAGCTACACTACCTCAAGTGGGGGAATGCTGTCAGGAGTAAGGTTCAATAAAACAAGGTTAGAAAATGAATAAGCTGATTTCAGAGTGCACAGTGCCCTTTGTGTGCATTTTTATTGTCATAGTCATTTCAGATGCTCCGTGCCCTCATCCTCTCTCTCTTCTTTCCCTATCAGAACCAGCTCCCGGTTGTCATTAACTTTTCTCCACTGAGATATAAATGCTAGATAAAACATTCTATCATCCATCTCAACAATACTTGCATTTTGGTAAATAAAGGGTTAATATAGGTAAATAAAGCATTAAGCTAATGAAAGCATTCCCAACATAGTTATTGTGTAATTTCAGCATCTTGTGGTTAATGAGGGAATACTGGAACCTGGAGGTTTTGATACACCCAGCCATGCCCACCACCTTCAGATTGGTGCTTCCTCTGCCTGGTTATCTTTGTGATCCTAGAGAGACTGATCTATGCACAATAAGTGCTTCATTTTTTTTAAATTTATTAAAATTTTTTTTAACGTTTATTTATTTTTGACAGAGAGAGAGCATGAGCAGAGGAGGAGCAGAGAGAGAAGAAGACACAAAACCCAAAGTAGGCTCCAGACTCCGAGCTGTCAGCAAAGAGCCCGACACAGGGCTCGAACTCACGAACCCTAAGATCACGACCTGAGCCAAAGTTGGACGCTTACGCTTAACTGATGGAGCCATGCAGATGCCCCAGTGCTTCATTTCTGATTTTAGATTGTAGAGACCACAAAAACTTTAGACTTTATTCCTCTGGAGTCATCACTGATCAAGAAGGCTAGTCAATTATCACTGGTTACTCTGTGTGGTAAGACTTCGATCTTTATTTCTCTATAAGAAATCATCGACACAGCAACATGTAAGTGTTAATATTTCCTGATAATTCCAGCATATGTTATTTTAACTTTGCTCATGGGTTTGAGAACTAGTAGTGCGTTCTCATTAGCAGAGCTCTATTCCAGGAGTTGGAAATTAAGAAGCAATAAATTATGAAAAATACTTTCTGGTTGTAGTAATAAGTCTGGCTGTTTCAGTGTATTTTTCTATGTTTACTTAGCAAAAGTCTTAAGTAAGCCCACACTGAATAAATATGGGTCAGGGTTCCCTTCCCTCTCTTCCATTCTACTTCTCTCCAAGGAAATTGGTGTGGAAGAAAATCGCTCTGTCTGAAATGGTGACCCTCCTTGGAACCGGACTCATCCAGATCTCCATCAGCTCACTCTCAAGACATTTAACTCAAGCTTCATACAGAACCCTTGGGCATTACGTTTATAGTTTCTACAGGAAGGCTTATTGAGAAGGAGAAGAGTGAGGGCAAATATGGAACATCGGTGCCCAGGGAGCTGATGGAGGTTGGAATTCTCTTTCTTGCACCCTGGGAGAGTGGTGGTCTCATTGACACTCACTCTCAGTACAGATCTTGGTTCTGGCATGAGAAGTCGGGCAAATTCCCACAAGAAGAAAGGAGGAAAAGGTATGGACAGGATTCAAAGTTTCAAACTCCCTCTTGGAAAACCAAATTAATAATAAATGATTTGAAATTTTAGAATAAAAATTTTTATTTAGTGTTTTAAATATAAAATTGTATCATAATAGTATTTCCCCCCAAATACACAAGCCTCACTGAAAGTCTAATATACTCCACAGAAGATCTTTGGTCTGAAGTATGGGTATTTCACCAGGGGTCCTGGTCACCCTGGGGTTTGGGGCTTGGGAGTCGGGGTTGGGGTGGGGGCTAGAGAAACACTGGAATTTCTTAGTTCTCCTCCCTGTAGGGAGTTTACCTTTCTAAACACTCCTGGTATTTTGGTCATATTAGGAGCATGTGGCATACCACCCAAAGAATGGATTTGGCAGTCATTCTGGTGATTTGATTAAAAAAACCCAGCCAACTGGAATAATTCAATTTGATGAGCATATTTTCTTTCTTCCCTTCTAGTTTGCCTGCTGTTTATAAAGTAATGATTCCCTAATTTTTTTAATGATTCCCAAATTTAAAACTTGTGCACAGACTGGTCCTGATACTGGTGGAAAATTTAGAACCTAGGATTCGATGCAAGCCAAGTAATTATTTTTTATGAGCTTAATTTTTTTTTTTTGAGCAATTAATCTATGACAAAGCAGACAAGAATACACAATGGGGAAAAGACAGTCTCTTTAATAACTGATGTTGGGAAAACTGGACAGCTACATTCAAAAGAATGAAACTAGATCATTTCCTTACACCATATCCAAATATTGACACAAAAGGGATAAAATACTTGAATGTAAGACCTGAAAACACAAAACTCCTAGAAGAAAATATAGACTATAAGCTTCTTGATATTGCTCTTAGCGGTATTTTTTCTACCTGAATCCACAGGCAAGGGCAACAAAAGCAAAAATAAACAAATGGGACTACAGCAAACTAAAAAGCTTTACACAGCAAAGGAAACTATCAACAAGATGAAAAGGCAACCTACTGAATGGGAGAAACTATTTGCAAATCATCTATCGATAATATCCAAAAAATATGAAGAACTCTTATAATTCAAGAGGAAAAAACAACAAATCTAATTCAGAAGATCTGAACAGACGTTTTTCCAAAGAAGGCATGCAAATGACCAACAGGCACATGAAAAGATGCTTAACATTACTAATCATTGGAAAAATGCAAATCAAAACCATAACAAGATATCACCTCATACTTGTCAGAATGGCTATTATCAAAAAAGCAACAAACAAACAAACAAAAAAGAAATGATAAGTCTTGGTGAAGATGTAAAGAAAAGGAATTCTCATGTACTATTGGTGGAAATGCAAATTGGGCAGCCACTATGAAAAACAGTATGGAGTTTCCTCAAAAAATTAAAAATAGAATTACCATATAACCCAGCAATTCCACTTTTGGGTATTTATCTGAATAAAAACACTAACTTGAAAAGAGGCATACAGCCCTACCTTCATGGCAGTGTTATTTATAATAGTCAAGATATAGAAGCTACATGTGTCCATTAATAGATAAGTGGATAAAAAAATGGTACACACACACACACACACACACACACACACACACTGGAATATTACTCAACCATAAAAAGAATGAAACATTACCACTTTTGACAACATGGATGGACCTGGAGGATATTATGCTAAGTGAAATATGTAAGATGTAGAAAAAGACAAATATACGATTTCACTTAAATGTGGAATCTACAAAACAAAACAAATGAACAAACAAAATGAAACAAAACCCGACTCAGAGTTACAGAGAACAGGCTGATGGTTGCCAGAGGAAAGGGCATTTGGGGGTGGGCAAAATGCATAAAGGGGGGATCAAGAGCACAAATTTTCAGTTACAAAATAAAATCATAGGAATGTAATGTCCAGCACAGGGAATATAGGCGATAATATTGTATTAACTCTGTATTGTGGCAGATGGTAACTAGACTTGTTATGGTGATCATTTTTGTAGTGTATATATATAAATGTTGAATCGCTACGTTGAACACCTAAAACTAATATAATATTGTATGCCAATTATACTTCAATAAAAAAGAAAACAAAACAAAGGGCTGTTTCTTTTAGCAGTATGGTATCTTTCAAATACTTCTTTTTACTATTAGCCAAAGAGTAATTTAAAATCAGCAGAACTATTGTATGATATACAAATTACATTATATGCATCATATGATAATAATACATCTTTGGGGGAAAAAACCACATGGGATATTGACGATTGGGCAATAGGATCAAGGAACATCCAGAATCTTCCTTATGAAAGGGTATTTGAATATTGCATTTTACCTGGAGCTGATGACGTCTTGGAATAAGAGGCTCAAAGGGAGTGAAAATAGGCCAGTATCGTGTCAAAAAGAAGTGATATTAAGTGGCAAAGAAGTCTTAAGTGGTTTTTTTTAGGAATGAAAGTCATTATAGTCAGGAGAGGGGAAAGGGAGGGCAGGTCTGTTTATCTTATCACAGATCTTATAAAAAAACACTCTGACTTTTATTTTTAAACTCCCATTTTACCTTGAAACAAAGGGTTAGTTTCTTGCAGAGAGTTCTGTGTGTTTAGAAATTTACTTTGGATCCTCAGACAGGTCTGTAAATTTACACAATGATCACCTCAGGATAGGAGGTCCTTTGGAGCAATTAAGAAAAACCAGTTTGCCTCCTTTGTGGTTTTTAACCTGAAAAGTTTTTTTCAAGGTAAAAACACCTTTTTGTGTTCCAGTAGTGGTGGTCTGAAATTAAAAATGAGCATTAATTTAAAACATAATGTTAACAAGTTATGTTTGCCAATGCTTCGTTTGAAACAAAAAAAATAAAATCCTAGGAAGTTGAGAGTAAACAAACCACTACTCCAAAGTGGCAGATTCACTCTTTAGGAATAAATGGTTGGCTTCAATTTGCGCCTGCTCCACAGTGACTATAACAGGAACACCATCACCAATTCTAAGGGTCCCTTAAAATTTACAAAGTGCTTTCAACGTCCAGAATCTTAATTATCTTTCAAACAGCCTTTCGAGATGAGCAGAACGGATAGTATTATATTATCCTTATTTTTATAATGTGGAAACCAGGGATGCCTGGGTGGCTCAGTTGGTTGAGTGTCCGACTTTAGCTCAGGTCATGATCTCGTGGTTCAGGAGTTCAAGCCCCGTCCCGGGCTCTGTGCTGACAGCTCAGAGCCTGGAGCCTGCTTCAGATTCTGTGTGTCTCTCCCTCTCTCTCTCTCTGCCCCTACCCCACTTGTGCTCAGTCTCTCTCTCTCTCTCTGTCTCAAAAATAAATAAAAGCATTAAAAAATAAGTAAAAAAAAAAAAATGTTGAAACCAAAGCAGAAAGAAGTGAGGTAATTGGGCTAGGTCATTCAACTATGAAATAGAGAAACTAGGACTTCCACAAAGGTATTCTGATTACAAAACCTTTTCTCACCACAAAACGATACTTCTTTAACTACCTTAACAAATAGTTGCAGATCCTTCAAAATAGTATATTTGGGTGCAGTCAGTTGGGATCCATGGATATCAGGCACAACCTAATCATGTGCTTCCCTTCCTGCTCTCACTGTCCCTTCTCTTCAAAGAGAATCTTGGCTCTTCAAAAAAGAATCCCCAAAGAAAATATCTGCAACTAATGGAAAAAGTTGTATGAGTAAATACATTTAGGGGGCAGATTTACCAAACATGTTGGAGGCCTAGAAAGAGTATTTTTATATAGATTTTTATGACTGCCCTGGGATTCCACACAACAGATGGGCAAGTAAGTACTAGGATGTTTTTAGTACATCACAGAATTGATGTAATGAAAACAATGAAAAAAATATGTGAAATATGGATTTTTATTGAACTTATGCAAATAACTATATTGTGTAATGCCCCCGATTTCGAATCCGAGAGACCACCAAGGAGCCGATACCGATGCAAACGCACAAGGGTTTATTTACAAGTTCGAGCTTGGGCCCAAGTATACCTGACACAGCGGAGCAGGGACTTGGACCCCTAGATTAAGAGGCGTAGCAGTTTTATAGGGGCCAGGGGCCAATGAGATTGTAACACACACAGAAAGTTGCATAGTCATGTCAGTCCACACGCAGGTGGCCAATTGAGTTACAATTTACCCTACAGTAACTGTTTGAACTAGCCTATCACTCTGGTCAGAATTGGCGTGCAAGTTTGGCGGGCAAAAGGTGGGGTTTAACATTCTTCGGCGGTTAGGGGTTCCGTATTCCTATATGAGCCGGTTTCCAGTAAGGGTGTGCTCAGAGGCTTGACTAGGGTGGGGGAGTGTCTTAAGCAATAAGTAGGTCATGTGGGGGTTATACATGAGATGGTGCGTGTAGCACAAAATGGAGTTAGTCTTGCTCTGCTTGTCCAGGGGTAGGGGATTTTTGTTAAATTCCTTGGGTCCCACAATTGCCAGAAAAATATAAAAATATTCACTGACAGTGCCAAATTTGGAGGGATCAGGTAGGGGAAAAAAAGATGTTTTATCTTTGCCCTAAGTCACAGGAAGCTTAAGAAAAAAAAGAAAAAGCTTTATTTATATCTAGCAAACCAAACATTACAAAATTAGCAATGTTTCGGGGCACCTGAGCAGCTCAGCTGGTTAAGTTCCGACTCTTGATTTGGCTCAGGTCATGATCTCGTGGTTTGTGAGATTGAGCCCCATGTCAAGTGCAGGTCACTGCTGCCTGCTTGGAACTTTCTCTCTCCCTCTGTCTGCCCCTCTCTCCTTCAAAAATAAATAAATAACCTTAAAAAAATAGCAATGTTTCAAATAAAAAGTCATAAAAATTATAGGCGTTATTCTCAATTCATTCAGTCCCGTGTAATTACCTCTTGTTGATCTTTTATTATGAAGCCAGCAGTGTCTCCACCAAGGGTTCTATAAATTCTTACTTAGTTGAGTGATATTTGAAAGTTATCAGAAATCTGTACTCCGAAGTACCCGTTAGATTCCTTTCATGAATTTCTCTAAAGATGAAACACGTTTTCAGGAAGCTTTTGTAAAAGGATCCAAATAAAACGGTAACCATCTATACATAACAAAAGACTTAAAATAGCCATAGTTAAACATCTGATGAGAGCTCATTATAATGCAAAAAAAATTGACAAGATCATTTATTTCTGTGACACATAACATTTTAAGATAATAATAAATGGAATTATGGTTGATATTAGGACATATCACAAGTCTAGGAATGTTATATAATTCTTAGAATGCTCATATTATTAACATTCACTTATATCATACAACCTAAGAAAGTTTACCATGGCTTATTCGACAATGCTTCTATGTAATTTAATATATTAAATAAGCCTAATTTGTGTAATATTTCTTCTATAAAAAGAGAGAATAAATCTTTGGAGATGTCCCAGGGACCCTGTTAAGATTCTCAACATTTGTTTGAGGTCAAAAGACTTTATTTAGAATTTGATTTGGGGGAAGTTTGTCAAAAATACTGAAAAGGTTTTAAAACACTTGGTGAAATAGGATCATAGGTCACTGTGAAACAATACTTAGTTATCTATTTAACCAAAGTGATAATTATAGACCTTATAGGCAAACATAGATGGTTACATAGTTCTGAGCAAAACTTAGCTCCTTTAATATCAAGAGGGTTTAATTTAGTAATCAAAGACCTGATAACACAGGAAATTGTATTGGAAAAACATAGAATCCTTGTTTTCTAAGCAGATTTCTTTAAAAAAATAAAAAAACCTTTATTATCTCTTATGAGAAGCATAAATTCATGTGAGAAGCAGACCAATAGTCCAAGCAAACTTATTTGTTCTTTTAACAGATGAAAGAAAACTAAATTCCATTTTGATATAAGTACACTATTGATACTCAAGCTTGGTTTTTTTAATGTTTATTTATTTATTTTTGAAAGAGAGAGAGAAAGAAAGAAGGCTTGAGCATGGGGGGTGCAGAGAGAGAGAGTGAGAGAGAGAATCTCAAGCAGGCTCCTCACTGTCAGCACAGATCTCATGAACCACAAGATCATGACTTGAGCCAAAACCAAGAGTCGGACACTTAACCCACTGAGCCACTCAGGCATCCCTCAAGCTTATCTTTTCAATACTAATAACAAGTCAATTCAATCCCGTCCAGCTAAATCACATAAAAATTCTTTCCCCACCATAAACCCTCTACAACTTTCTATGTCCACTTTAGTTTGTCTCGTTATCTTTCCCATTCAGAAATAATCAGCTTTATTTTGGGACAAAATTACTTTTTTTCTCTCAACAAAAATGCATCTTTATTCCTCATTCATTTGCTTGCTAAAAACATATATCCTACTGTTTTTGCATACAGAGTTATCTCTCTTATTTCTAGTAGTTTTAATCACATATATTAGTTAGAATTCTTAACTGTTAGAAACTTTAATTTCTAGTGAAAATTAAAAAGTAAGCAATTATGAATTGTTATATCAGTATTCCTAGACTGGCAAAATTATTAATACACTTCATAATTTCTAGAAGTATATATCTCCTTATAGCACAATTTATTTAACATAACACAAGATATGTTTACTCATACACCCAAATCTCTTTAGTTTCTTTATTTAAAAAAAAGGTCAAAAGTAGGTAAACCTAGACTTGCTTAGCAATTAATGTTTTGGTATTTTATCTTATTTGGAAATGATCTAGATATTCAATAAGTTCCCATAATTTAATTTAACTTAACAAAATCCTAAGGGTGGAAGTTCTGCAAGTTACCAAATAGATTAGGAAAACTTTTTTTTTTTTTTTTTTTTTTTAATTAAAAATTTTTTTTTTTCAACGTTTTTTATTTATTTTTGGGACAGAGAGAGACAGAGCATGAACGGGGGAGGGGCAGAGAGAGAGGGAGACACAGAATCGGAAACGGGCTCCAGGCTCCGAGCCATCAGCCCAGAGCCTGACGTGGGGCTCGAACTCACGGACCGCGAGATCGTGACCTGGCTGAAGTAGGACGCTTAACCGACTGCGCCACCCAGGCGCCCCAATTAGGAAAACTTTTTAAGTACACCTATCATAATGCAATCATTGCTAAAAAGTCCACCTAAAAATTCTTCTGTTTGAAGAAGATGAGTAAGTACTCATCATCATCATCAACATCATTGTTGTTATTATTTAACTCATTTATTCTTATCATATTTAGACTACTCATGAGAATTTCTCGAGACATTAAAGCACTTAGTCATTACCTTAGGTTTTTTTCTTGCGGACAAATTTTGTGACAGAGATAACATGAGCTTATTTGAATTTTAGTAAACCTAGGTGGAATAAAAGTATCATATTTAATGCTGAGAACTCTAAAGATATATCTATATTCATTAAGCCAATAAACTTAAACTTGCTTTAATTACAACTGTTTTCCCAAGGCATGTAATTTTGAAGAGCAATAGAGTTAGTTTCTATTACCTTTTTTTGAGAATTGGAAATACTTAATTTATAAGCACTTAATTTTAACCTGATTAAATAGAGCTCTTTTATGAATTAATTTTGGTGATACTGTCCAGAGGTAGAAAAGTACCATATTTTAATGTACATATTATAGACATACATAGAGGAGAAACATAAATAGAGATCCTATGGCTTTAATTCTAAAATTTTAGCTATGAATCAGGTATAACAATATCAAACTCACTAGGTTATCAATAACATTCAGAATAAGTGTATCCATTCAGATAGCTAAAGCCTTTTACTATTTGCAAAGAAGACTTTTTTTGTTTTAGTTTATTTATTTTGAAAGAGAGAGAGAGGAGGGGTTGAGGGGACAGATAGAAAGGGAGAGGGAGGGGGGCAGACTGAGAGCGCAGACACTGATGCAAGCAAGTCTCCATCTCATGAAGTGTGAGATCTTGACCTGGGCCAAAATCAAGAGTTTAATGCTGAACTGACTGAGTCACCCAGGCACCCCTGTGGAGAAGACTTTAAAGATTTGTATTTGTCACTGGAAGTGATCTTCAGGAAGCTGTGATATGGAGTTTGGGCAAGGGAGCCTTTTTAGTATTTGTATTTTTTAAAAGCCCTCTTTCTCTTTTCCCCCTTAGTATCAAGCCTCAGTGGGTTGTATTTCCATTTCAAAGACACGATAAGATTTATAGCCTCAAGGAACAGAGGAAGAATACAAGTGTTTTCCTCAGAGTTTTGGGTATATTTGCCTATTTGAGGTAAGCCTGAAGTAACTACTATTTAAATTTTCATTCTTTTCCTCAGGTACAGAACAATTTTGTTTTCAGTATCTTGGTTTCTTTATAATATCTGCAAATTTCTGAAGGCAAATAGAAAAGGGTCTGAGTGAATTTTGGGCTGCTTTCAGAATTCTGCTTTTGCATTTCTCAAGTCATTATAAATTAAGAATCATTGATTTTAACTTCTTTTAAAATCTGAGCTTCCACAAGCTATCTTAAAGAGTTGGGTAGCTTTTGCCCTTAGAATGCTTAGAGGTTGATTTGCCCACTCTACCACTTTATTTTGAATTTGCCTTTTTATATCTATTGGAAAATTCCCAGCTAAGATGGAAATCAAAAGATTTCTATGTTCTGCTGTCTAGGGAAGATGAATTTTTTGGGGAGGGCATTTTGGATACCACAAAGGACCTTGCATAGGAAGACCTGAAGCTGGCAAAGTCTGATTACAGAACCCAGCAAAAGGAGCCTGATTGCTCTTACCGGGTATTTGTGCTAAATTTATTTCTGGCCTTTTTAGCATTTGCATGAGTAACTTGTAGACTTTGGGCCTAGAGATTAGGCTGGCGTGCTCTCTGTAAATCTTATAGGGAAAAGGAAGTTAAAACAAGCAGCTGAGTGTTTAAGGGATTTTCTGGGGAGGGTGGAGGGGCTTGAGGTGTTAAGAAAATTTGGGGAGATGAGACCAGATTTTAAGAAGGGGAATTTATGTTGGATGTGGACTTTAATTTTGTTTAAAGTTTATTCTGTTCTTTCATCTTGTTCATGGAGTCCCTAAGGCTGGCCGTCATATTTTTTGTATTGACTTTTTAATTTGGTCTTTCTATAGGTACCAATAAGACAATTGTTTAGGATGATGGCCGTCTAAAATGTAGAAGTGTTTTTCAATTCAAAGGATCCATTGTATGACCATTGATGAATAGGATCTTATACTAATATAACTAGTGACTCAAACCAGCAGGTTTTTTGTTTTTGTTTTGTTTTAATGACTCAACCTGTTGGAAAAATGAATAAAGTACTGCACCAAAGATGGCTGATGGGACTAAAACAAGCTCTTGTCTCTCGCTTAGAGACCTCTCTTCCAGGTCCTTCTTGCCCTGTTTGCCATGTGCAGAAAACCCGCCATGGATATGGAAGCTGACAACTGTAAATTACCCTTCCCACTTGCACTCGGGGCTCAGATCCTTAGAGAAAGGGTCTCCTCTGAGCCCGCCGTTGTTAAATAAATCTCCGATCCACCAAGATCTCCAAGTGCTGCTTGGTTTTTCCGCCAGCATTCCAGCCTGGTTCCATAACAAACCAAGGATGCAAGAGGCATCCCACAAGAGAGTGCAAGAGCTACAACCCTCATAGATCCAGACAGCTTAAAAGGATGGTGAAGTGAAAATGGTTTTTCTGGTCTCTCATAGGAACATGAGATGCCTCCAGTTGTAGGCCCACTAATCTGTGACATTGGGCAGGTGCTACTAAATTGAGACTTTTGTAGCATCAATGGACAACAAGGCTGAGATGACAAAGGTCCCTTATGGACTGGGACCTGTTTTGACCAATTTCCCTGAGAGCTGCACATCCAGACAAAGAGAATGCTGCTTGTAAGTTGGTATCTTGAAATCCCAGTCCATTCAACTGGCCACCAAAGTGGACACTGGTGAGTGCATCTTCTGGATGGTGGAGACCAGAGAGAATATTCTCGTTGGTCATAAAGTCACACTCTCAGGACATAGAACAGGACAAAAGGTAAAGCCTCATTTAGCTTTCACACAGGGGACCCACAGCAAAGTTTGTTGTAAACTGACACTGGTCTGGTAAGAACTGTGAACTCACCAGTCTGTGAGGCTAGCTTGAACAGCAGGGCTTACAAGGTCTATGCCTGTGTTTTGCCCTGTGATTCTTCCTCCTTATAAATGATATAATAGACAGAAACAAAGAGAAATAGTGGCCATGTTTGGGAGGAAAAGGATCAATACAAACTGAGGGTACTCATACAAAATCTTTACCAGAGACATTATATCCAAGGAACTAGTGGGGCACCTGGGTGGCTCAGTCAGTTAAGCATCCAACTTTGGCTCAGATCATGATCTCACAGTTTGTGAGTTCGAGCCTGGCATAGGGCTCTGTGCTGACAGCCCAGAGCCTGGAGCCTGCTTCGGATTCTGTGTCTCCTCTCTCTTTGCCCCTCCCCCACTCACGCTCTGTCTGTCTCTCTCAAAAATAAATAAACATTAAAAAAAATTATCCAAGGAAGTAGTTCCACAAGTATTTTCTCCTGATAATCCAAATTTCATAAAAGAGCAAAAGGATTTTCACCACTTACACTTCTGTTGAATTCTCTAGATAGAGATCTGGGAGGCTGACTGGTAAGAATTCTTACTTACTGCTGGTGCTTATCAGAGGCCCTGGGATCTTCCAGTTGTAGTCCCAGAACACATGGTGTCCAGCCATTGAAGTATCCTGCCCACTGTGCCAAAACTGTTAGGGAAGGGACAGTTTCCCCAACCCCTCTTGGTTCTTTTGACTGGCCTAATACCTAAATTAACATAGCACAGATTAACAGAAGAAAAATAAATTTAATTTTGTATGTACTGAGCCTCATAAGAAAATGAGATCCAAAGAAATGACCCAAGGAGGGAGCTTTTATACCTTTTACACAAAGAAACAATAAATCTATGAAGAAGTGATAAGACAAGGAAACTTAGATTTGTGTGCTAACTGATGAGGAAACTAAGCAGTTTGTTTACAAAGCCTACTTGACTTTGAATTCCCTATCTTTAGCAATAAGGATGTCTCCATATCCCGGTGCAGGGAGGGTGCCTTTCGCATGGGACACTCATTTTCTGCTGTCGGAGAGAAAGAGTCAGAGTGTTCTTTTTGTACTGGCTCTTCTCAAGTAAGTTTAATTCTAGAGATACCATTGGCATTAAGCCTTGGCTCAAAAAAAGCAACTTCATGTTTCAGCTGCTCACCAGATGCGTCTGTCACCAACAGCTGTTTTCCAATCTCAATCATGGCTTACTTCTAGTGAGCAGAAGAACGTGATTGAGTGAAACCTTAAAGTCCTTCTGCCTCTCCTGGGAATTACTTCACTTGTGTTTACAATTTTCAGCAATTGCTAGAGAGGGGGCCTAGGCCTCCAGGTCACGTGGCAGTCTCACCTCTGAGCTGGGAAGCCGATTTCTTCTTTATGCACAAAGGCCCAACGTTGTGACCCATGGAGTCCACGTCCTTCTATCTTGAAAGACACGTAATAATCTACTAAATAAAATTTTGATACCTTTTATGATTTGTGATTTATAAACATCTCTATTCTGAACAAAATGTAAAAAAAAAAAAACAGAATAAATCTTTATGTTACAGTTTTTTTCTCAGTCAAGCATTCATTCCTATGAAGTGTCTTTGAAAGTTTGACTTCATATGATTGAGGAGAAAAAGCACAAGACATTCAATTTCCTGAGACAACCGCCTCTAGGTCACTTGTTGCAGTGCCTCAGGACTCAAATTAATTTAAAACAAAAAATATCTTTACTGATCTCCTTCCTTGACATCATTCTGCGACGTGCTTTCTTTTCAAATCTCCTTTTTGATGTATAGCTTTTCTTATTTATGTGACTCCCTTATTTTCAAAATGCATATTTGAATCTATTTTCAAATGTATATTTTATCTAATTTACTATTTCTCTTCCTATTTTCAGAATGCATATACCCGAATCCCATTTCAAATGTGTATTATTGTCATCATCTTTTTGAAGTTTCTTTTTTTTTCCACTTGTAAATTCAAGTGCCCCCCTGCTATCTGGCTCCGAAAAATATTTCCGTCAATGTTGGGAGTATCTTGAATTGTTCTCAGGTATAAAAGGGAACCCATAAAATTGGCAGATAAGAAACTGATATGTGAATGGTCTCCAGTTTATGACCCATGATTCATTTATCTCATTTCTTCCTCTCTACAGATGTTACACAATCAGCAAAGGTCAATTTTCAAAATCATTGGGTCTGTGGTCTTATTTTTACTTCCTCTCGTTAAAACCTACTTATCTTTCAAAGTTTGGTCCAAGCATCACTTCCTCAGGGAATCCTTCTTTGACCACATCCTACCACTGGATAGGATTCCATCCTAATCCTATAGAATTATTTTCTCCACAGAATAAACATCCAGTTTTGTGCTGACAAAGAAGGAAGAGACAGGCCAACTGTATGGAGCTGGGAGAGAATTTGGCTCTCTACTTCTTAAACAGACTTTTAACCAATTATCCTGTTTTTAAGTCCAACTCCTATGCCCTCTAACAGAAGTAACAGGTGCAGCTCATTCTACATATAAATCTAGTTGCATCTTGGTTTTTTTGCTTCTGGTTTAGGGTTAAACTTTCTTTGGTCTCCTAAAGCAGTTACCAAGGGCCCATCTGTTTTTCCACCCAAAGTTATATATTCTTGGTCATCTCTTCTCCACTTCTCTTTGCCCTTGTGGATTTATGCCTTTAAAAAAAATCATTCTGTTATTTTAGTTTGGTTTGGGAGAAAGAGAAAGAAAATATATATGCTTTGATCCATCACCATTTCCCAGAAGTCTCTGTTCATAGTACTTCATTGTTTAATTTTTAAAAATCAGCTTTATTGAGGCACTTTTTGTATACGGTGAAATTCTTTGCTTTAAGGTGTGTTGTTTCATGAGTTTTGACATGTGTGTACATGGAGTCATGAACCACCACGATCATGATATAGAGCATTTCTATCACTCCCAAAAGCCTCCTTGTGCCCGTTTATAGTCAACACTGACATGCTTTCCAGCACTATAGTTTTGCTCTTCTAGAATTTCCCATAAAATTGTGTATAATATTATCCTTTTAATGTTCGGAGGATTCATAGCGTTTGTGTCACCTGTTTCAATACGGGGAATTTGTGACATCTCTCTTTTTTTTTCCTGGTAAGCCTAACTAGAGGTTTATAAATCTTATAAACTTTTCAAAGAAACATTTTCGGTGTCATTGATTTTCTTCCCTTTTTTCTGTTCTCAATTTCATTAATTTCTATTCTTCTCTTCACTATTTGCTTCCCTCAGCTTATCTAAATTTAATTTGTTCATTTCATTCTAAGTCATTGATTGGGAACTTCTTTGCTGATACCAGTTTAAACATCATAAAATTTCCAGTGTGTATTGATTTAGCTGCTTATAACAAATTTTGATTCATTATGTTTTCATTTTCATTAAATTAAAACTATTTCCATTTTCTCCTGTGATTTTTTTTTTTTGACCCAAGGGTTATTTACAAGTATGCTATTTAAGGGGCACCTGGGTGGCTCAGTCGGTTAAGTGTCCGACTTTGGCATTGGTCATGATCTCGTGGTCCATGAGTTCCAGCCCTGCATCAGGCTCTGTGCTGACAGCTCAGAGCCTGGATCCTGCTTCAGATTCTGTGTCTCCCTCTCTCTCTGCCTCTCCCCTGCTCACAGTCTGTCTCTGTCTCTTTCCAAAATAGACATGAAAAAATTGTTTTAAAAAAGGAGTATGCTACTTAAGTGCCAAATATTTGGGAATGTTTTTATTTTTAGGTTAAATCTGTTGTGTTCAGAGAACATACTTTGTATGATTTCCATCCTCTTAAAAATATTGTGGCTTATCTTATGATCTATATTGGTTTTTTATTCCATAAGCACATGGAAAAAAAGGTGTATTTGGCTGTTGGGTGGAGTTTTTTATATATATGCCCGTTATGTCATTTTGGTTGATATTGCTTTTTAATTCTTCTGTATCTTTACTGATTTTCTATTTGTTCTATCAATTACTGAGAGAAGTGTTGAAATCTTCAAGTATTATTGTAGATTTATTTTTTCAAGTTTATAAGGTTTTGCATATATATTCTGATAAAGTGCATTCACATTTAGGATTGTTACATTTTCTTGATAAACTGGCCCCTTTATCATAAGAGAATGTCTGATATCCTTGGTAAGTTCTTTGTTTTTTGTTTGTTTTTAAACTTCTTTGTTGAATACTATTATAACATGCTCACATTTTTAAAATGTTTATTTATTTATTTTTGAGAGAGAGAGAGAGAAAGAGAGAGAGAGAGAGAGAGAGAGAGAGAGAGAGAGAACAAGCAGGGGAGGGGCAGAGAGAGGGAAACACAGAATCCAAAGCAGGCTCCAGGCTCTGAGGTGTCAGCACAGAGCCTGATGTGGGGCTCAAACTCAAAAACCATGAGATAATGACCTGAGCTGAAGTTGGACACTTAACCTACTGAGCCACTAAGTTGCCCCAACTAGCTTTCTTTTGATTAATGTTGCATGGTATATCTTTTTCCATCCTTTTCGTCTATCCTATCTGTCTTTACATTTAAGGTGAGTATCTTATGTATAGCATGAAATCGGGTTTTGCGTTTTTATTCAATATGGAAACTAATTAAGGTAGCTTTAATCCATTTAAAAAAGTTTTTTTAAATCTTTATTTACTTTTGAGAGAGAGAGAGAGAGAGAGCGCACAAGCAGGGGAGGAACAGAGAGAGAGGGAGACACAGAATCTGAAGCAGGCTTTATGTTCCGAGCTGTCAGCACAGAGCCTGATGCGGGGCTCAAACTCGTGAACTTTGAGATCATGATCTGAGCCAAAGTTGGATGCTTAACTGACTGAGCCACCCAGGTGCCCCAGTTTTAGTCCATTTATTATTATTTTTTTTTCAGGGGTAGAATTTAGTGATTCATTACTTACATATAATACCCTGTGCTCACCCCTACAAGTGCCCTTCTTAGTACCTATCTCCCATTTAGCCCATTCCCCCATCCACTTCCCCTCCAGCAACCCTCAGTTTGTTCTCTGTATTTAGAGTATCTTATGGTTTGCCTTGCTGCCTGTTTTTTATCTTATTTTTCCTTCCCTTCCCATACATTCATCAGTTTTATTTTTTTGAATTCCACATATGAGTGACATTATATGGTATTTGGCTTTCTCTGACTGATTTATTTCACTTAACATAATACACTCTAGTTCCATCCACATTGTTGCAAATGGCAAGATTTCGTTCTTTTTGATGGCTAATATTCCATTGTACCTATATACCACATCTTCTTTATCTGTTCATCAGTCGATAGACATTTGGGTTCTTTCTATAATTTGGCTATTGTTGATAGTGCTGTTATAAACATTAGGGTGCATGTGCCCCTTGGAAACAGGATTTTTGTAGCCTTTGTATAAATACCAAGTAGTACAATTACTGGTTTGTAGGGAGCTCTATTTTTATTTTTTTTTTTTTTTGAGGAAAAAATGGCTCAAAAGTTTTTGCAAATGGCTGCAACGCTTTGCATTCCCACCAACAATACCAAAGTGTTCCCCTTTCTCCACATCCTTGCCAACATCTGTTGTTTCCTGAGTTGTTACTTTTAGCCATTCTGACAGGTGTGAGGTGGTATCTCATTGTGGTTTTGATTTGGATTTCCCTGATGATGAGCGATGTTGAGCATCTTTTAGTGTGTCTGTCAGCCATCTGGATGTCTTGTTTTTTGTTTTTTGTTTTTTTTTAAATTTTTTTTAACATTTATTTTTTTTTTGAGACAGAGAGAGACAGAGCATGAACGGGGGAGGGTCAGAGAGAGAGGGAGACACAGAATCAGAAAGAGGCTCCAGGCTCTGAGCTGTCAGCACAGAGCCTGATGCGGAGCTCGAACTCACGGACCGCGAGATCATGACCTGAGCCGAAGTCGGATGCTTAACCGACTGAGCCACCCAGGCACCCCTGGACGTCTTGTTTTTAAGGCTATTGTCAATATAAGTAGATTTAAATCTACCATATTATTTATTTTTTATATTCCCATCTTTTGTTTTTTTCCTGTTTCCTCTTTTCCTATTTTTTGGATTAATTTGAATAATTAACTATGATGCTATTTTATCTCCATTATTGGCATATTTGCTCTTTGTTTTGTTTT
The DNA here is from genome assembly GCF_028018385.1 of Neofelis nebulosa. NCBI lineage: Eukaryota > Metazoa > Chordata > Mammalia > Carnivora > Felidae > Neofelis > Neofelis nebulosa. The sequence goes on from NC_080787.1 coordinate 122,623,705, forward strand.
ATTTTACAAGTAGTTTACTTAAAGTTTGCATTATACATCTTTGAACATGTCATAACTTATCCTCCAATAATTTTGTAACACTTCACCCATAGGGTATGAACTTTATAGTGGTAAATTTCCATTTCATTCTCCCATGTTGCATGTTATTGTTGCCATGTTTTTAACTTCTATGTATGTTATTATTAATTTTGCTGCAGTGAATTCTACTTTAAAGATATTAAGAGAAAAATCCCTGTATTTATCTAAACATTTACAATTTCCCATACTCTTTATGCCTTTGTATAGATTTAAATTTTGGTCTGATCCCATTTTCCTTCTTCTGAAGAACTTCCTTTGATAATTTTTTATAGTACAATTCTGCTGGGGATATATTCTTTCAGCTTAGTTTGTCTGAATATGTTTTAATTTTACCTTTGTTTTTCAAAGATATTTTTCACTGGGTAAAGAAATCTAGTTTGACAAGTGTTTTTTCTCTCTTTCCTTTGAAGATGTCTCTCCATATCTTATTGCTGCAAAAGATTCCAACAAGTCTGTTGTGATTCTTATCTTCCCTCTAACCCCCTCTGCATATAATACAGCTTTAAAAGACTTTTTAAAAGTGTTTATTTATTTATTTTTCACAGACAGAGAGCGTGAGTGGGAGAGGGTCAGAGACAGAGTGGGAGGTAGAGAATCCCAAGCAGTGGGCACTGTCTGCAGAAAGCCTGACAAGGGTCTCAAACTCATGAGCCATGAGGTCAGAGTCACGGCTCACTTGAGCCAGAATCAAGTGTCAGATGCTTAACCAACTGAACAATCCAGGCGCTCCTAAAATTTTTTTTTAATGCTAGTTTTCAGCAATCTGACTACGATGTGCCTTCATACAGTTGTGTGTGTGTGTGTGTGTGTGTGTGTGTTGTGTGTCTGTTCTGCTTGGCATTTGTTCAAATTCTGAAATCTGTGAGTTGATAGATGCCTTAAAAATTGGAAAATTTTGATCCATGTATTCAATTACTTTGTTCCATTATTTCTTCAAATATTTTTTTTCCTAAACTCCCGCCCCCACCTCCACCCCCAAAATCTTTTTCTGAAGTTCTAATTACATTTGTGCTCCTCAAATGTCCTTCAGGTCCCTGATGGTTTGTTCATTACTTTTTAGTCATATTTTTTTCTTTGTGTACTTATTTTGGATAGATTGTATTGCTGTGTCTTCAACTTCACTGTTCTTTCTATATACTGTTTTTAATATGCTCTTAAATCTATCCAGTGTATTTTTCTTTTCAAATATTGCATTTTTCATCTCAAGAAGTTACATTTTTTTTAACATCTTTCATTTCTTTCTTCATCATGCTACTGTTTTGCCTGTAACTTCTTTAATATATGAAGAATATTTATAATATGTATATAAATGTAATATGTATATAAGTGTATTACGTTTATAATATGCTTTGTTATTTCTCCTAAGTCGCTACTAAAAAAAAAAAAAAGAATTGGGCTGTTTGTTACATTTTATTAAGCCCTTATCTGCAGCTCTATCATCCCTGTCATTTCTGGGTATCTTTCTATTGATTAGTTTTTCTCATAGTAAAAATCATATTTTTCAGCCTCCTTAAACGTCTGGAAAGTTTTGACTGGACACTTGACATGGTGTGTTTTATGTTGTCCGTTGCTAAATTTTATTGTATTCCTTTAAATTGTGTTGGATTTTGCTTTAACACATAGTTAGTTGGTTACTTGGAATCAAGGCTACTTTTAAGCTTTTGTATGGTGGATCCAGACCAGCTTTGGCTGGGTCTATTTCAACTTCATCATCAAGGTAATAATCTTCTGAGGAATCTATAGTGACCTGTGTTTTCTAAGGCTTTTCCACTCTGGCCAGCAAGAACACAAATGATCCCCAAAGTCTTTTTTCCCCCTAAATGTCATCTGGACATAATTCTGGCCAGATTTAAATTTTTTTTAATGTTTACTTATTTTTGAGACAGATAGAGACAGAGCATGAGAGGGGGAGGGGCAGAGAGAGAGAGGGAGACACAGAATCTGAAGCAGGCTCCAGGCTCTGAGCTGTCAGCACAGACCCTGACACGGGGCTCAAACCTAGGAACTGTGAGATCATGACTGGAGCCGAAGTTGGATCCTTAACCGACTGAGCCACCCAGGTGCCCCATGATCCCCCAAATCTTAAGGGCACCTCTACAGATGCTCAGAGTAACCCTCTCCCCACTTTCCCTTCTCTCTCTCTTTTAGTTATTTCCTATCTGATAATTTTTCCCATAGATCATGGCTGTTTTGACTTCTCTGAATATCAATATTTGACTCTTCGATTTAGTGACACCATAGGGTTTGTTTGGATTTGTCTTCCCTGTGGCCTCAAAGTTGCCTTTCGGTTATAAGCTGATCAAATATAAAGATCACTCTGTTTTACTTATATAAAGGATAGCAGTTCTTACCTGCCTGTACTCAGTATGAAAAAAGCGTTTTTAAATGTTTTGTCTAATTTTATTTCATTGGCAATTCAGCGTTTCTTTGAAAATTCTCCTATTATTAGTGAAGACATTGCTTTCAATGTTTTGGCCATATGCTTTTCTATTTCCATTAAGTGGCTATCTTAAAAAAAATTGGGTCATTTATCATTTTTTCTTAAGTACAAAACTTTAAATTGTCATTAACTTTAAATAATTATAAATTTCATTGCCTATTAATAAAAATAATACTTTATCTCTCATATTCATTTATTCTTTCAAAAAACTATTTGTTTGAAAGGTCAAGAACTATGAGGTACTTTTTAAAAAATCATCTACATTTTCTTTATATGCATTTGTGAGTTCCTTTTTGTTTTTGTTTTGTTTGTGTATGTATATGTTTACATTTTATTTTTTGAAAGTTTATTTTGAAATAAAATGTGACATATCCCTTTTTTATTCTGTTTCTCCAATGTTTTCCTTTCAGGTGGCTTAAGGATAGAGAACTTCCCTCTGCCCCACTATACTCCATATTATAAGAATTAAAAACTCTGTCTTACACTAGGCCAGACCTCAGCCTCTGCTGCCCTGGATAATGTCACCAGCACAGTGAGGAAGAGTACATTCTTATTCTTTGGGACGCACAGCTGCAACATTCTTACCTTCTCCCAAGACTTCAGACTATCCTACAATTATGGCATCTTTGTAACAAATGTTCTTTCCCATGGGTGAGAAGAAAGGCCACGTGGTCCTTTGGGTGGGCCCTTTGGGTCCCATGCTCATTCGTGACCAGCTTTCATGACCATATGGATAGAAAAAATGGGATGCCCCAGATTGGTGAATTTTTAAAAAGTCAGACCTTTTATATATGCATATCAAATGTGGTTATATACTTGGAGGCATATAAATGGATAATAATTTTGAAAAGAATAATGTTTTCATTTTTCTGCCTTCATTTCTTTCTTTCTCCTTCTTTCCCTTCCCTATTTCTTTCTGTCTGTCTTTCTCTTGTGCGAGTGATCTGATTCCTGATCAACTAGAATTATCCACCTGCCTCAGAGCTGGGTGAGGAAGGTAAGGTAGGGATCTTTAGCTTCATTATTCCAAATATACAAAGATACAAAGATAAAGGAATTGTTATTACAATCTTTCATCTAAAAGATATAATTTGAATACTTAGCAAGGCCATAGTCTTCAAAGCCAGGTGTTGTCAAGAATGAAAAGGGTTTCTAAATTTCTCAAATTTCCACAAACATTTAAGAGTGAGGCCTGAAAGAGCTGAATATTAATTTTGCTTTAAATCATGGGAATACAGAACTTAGAATGTGATATATAAGTCCCTTTTATGCCAGAATGAGAGAAAGTTGACTTTGATGCTATGGAGTGTGGACGGGAGAAGTGAGAGCATTAATGAAAGCCCTCAGTTAGACACTTTTATGATGACTTTACCTTTTATGAGCTGAAATCCTGGATTGGGGTAAGCATTAGCAGGTTATATAGAAAGCATAAAGTACAGATGCTTTTACTCCACTTCCTGAGGAGCCCCCTGGAGGAACCATCGACAGAATGCTCCCCTGACTAATATAGTTAGGCAGAATATGAGTAGCACTCTGAGCTCTCTTTGACTTTCCTGTACAAAGGGAACGATTCACAAGTTCCTGCATGCATTTTGGGGATATGGAAAGTGCTGAGTTGGGAGCCAATGGAGTTATGACATAAACCTTACAGTTAAAGATGAGGTGACCCTAACTCCGAGAGCATAACATGAAGAGCTTGGACCATGGTTGGATGGAGGAAGTGGCTGTAATGAGAAGTATCTGTAGCCCTACCATGGGTTGAGGTAGAGTTTAATCAAATGTAAAGAGTTTCTGAGCTCTGTTGGAGCCAAGAAAACAAGTCAGACATTTACCAACCGCATTTCAGAAGACACAAGTGAATGTGCCCAGAGGCTAGATCAGACCTGACACTGCCCACATAAGATCAGCAAGACTCTAAAGACAAACCTCCAAAGAAGCAAGCCAACGCAAGCCTCTTCCACACTACTTAATAAGCGCTCTTTCTGTCCAACCCCTGCCAACAAACACCCTGGGGAGCAGAGGTATGGGAGCAAACAGAAAGAAGGGGCACAATTATCCCCCAAACACTGAGTTACTCCAAAGATACTGAAAGGGACTGAGAGAATATGCCCCACGATCACCTCAATCCCCAGTTATCCTGTGAGATGAAGGCTTAGAAGGCAAGATCATTTAATATATGCTGTGCATCTGAATACTAACATATACGTTTGTGTCTTTTCTACACATATTTCCTAACATATCAAGAGGCTTCTAAAGAGCATGCATAATGCCCACAATCTTTTAGTAGCAATTTGTTACCTTGTATGGAACTGCCCATGGAGACCTCACAATGCTTAGAGAGTTCCAATAGTAAATAAAGCTCTGAAGAGGTTGTAGGGGATGTTTGTTGTTTGGCTATCTAGCATCCAATTGTCTTTCTTCTGGAACAACGTTATATATTGGGGCATCAGTCCCTTCACACCTTAACTCAGCTCAACAAACATTCAACTTTTTTTTTAATGTTTATTTATTCTTGAAAGGGCGGGAGGGCAGAGAGAGAGGGAGACACAGAATCTGAAGCAGGCTCCAGGCTCTGAGCTGTCAGCACAGAGCCTGACATGGGGTTTGAACCTAGGAACTGTGAGATCATGACTCACAGTCAGGTACTCAAGTCAGGTACTCAACCAACTGAGCCACCCAGGCGCCCCCACATTGGACTTTTTATATATTACCCCCATCACTGAAGTACCCCAAAGAAATATAAAGAGATTGACATACTGTGATTTAGTCTCTATGGAGTGGACATGGGTACAGATAGGGAATTCCTAGACTGGGGTTAAAATGAAAACTGAAGGAGAACTTCAATGCTTTGCAGGCTTATTTGGCATACTCAGGATACAGTGCAAATTGAGAGCCTACGCATCAACGGATCTTTCAGGTACATTTTGTTGGCTTCCATGGCATCTTTAAAAATATTGACTCAGTTGCCAATATTTAAAATTTTAAATAAATATCAAAATTTCCGGCATTAATTAAAAAATCTGAAATGGATTTCCAGCTATGTTAGTGTAAAAGGATTTGCATATTCTCTCTACAAAATAGAAGTATAAAAATGGACAGATCTCTCAATAACAATAATTTCAGGGTTCTGTAAGTTGACTGATGGCAGACAAGTTGAGAAATATTTATTCTTGAAAAACTGCTAGGGCTTTGGATAAGAACAGTGAGAATTTGAGGCTTTCAGCCACCAGAGGGGTGGACTTAATTTTGTGGGGTAGTGGTGAGGTATGAAAATGGCAAAGGTAGAAAACAGCAGGACAAATCTGTAGCTATAAGTCCAGGGGAGTATTAAAAAAGGTCAGAAAAAATAATCAGAATCCTAAGTTGCTACAACACATTACCTGACAGCTCAGTTTTCAACCCAAAATTACAATACATGCACAGAAACAAGAAAAAGTGATTCATATTCAAGGGGAAAAAAATCTGTGTGTGTGTGTGTGTGTGTGTGTGTGTGTGTACATGTACCCTGTTGTCTTAATTTCTCTAAAAACACATAAGGTTTAAAATAATAACACTGCATCATTGGCTTTATAACACATATAGACTAACATTAAGAGCAAAAGAAAAGGATGAGGAAAGGAAGATGTATTACAGGAAAAAAAAAAACAAAAACAACACTATATTTTCCCAGAATTAAGTCCGTATTAATCTGAAGCAGGTGGTAAGTTAAAGAGTCATATTATACAGAGTAACTGCTAAGAAAAACTCCTTTTGTTTTTTAACATTTATTTACTTTTGAGACAGAGAGAGACAGGGCATGAACAGGGGAGGGTCAGAGAGAGAGGGAGACACAGAATCTGAAGCAGGCTCCAGGCTCTGAGCTGTCAGCACAGAGCCCGACGTGGGGCTTGAACTCACCAGCCATGAGATCATGACCTGAGCCGAAGTTGGACACTTACCCGACTGAGCCACCCAGGCGCCCCGAAAAACTCCTTTAAAAAAGCTGAAATATAACAGAGGAATTAGCCCAGTATAATAAAAAAAAAAAAAAATTAACACAAATGTAAACAAGTGAAGGAAGAGCAGAGGGGGGAAAAAAGACATGAGGCACCTAGAAAGCAAATAGCAAAGTGGCAGACGTGAATTCAGATTGTTGGCACCTTGAGGTTTTGCTGGACATGAGGTATGAGAGATGACGGAAGTGGCAGAGATTGCGGCCAACCGGAAAGTGAGGGAGTGGGCTGGACAGCAGCTCCCTCTAGACGGGGTACGTGTTTTCCATCTTTCCACAGTGTCTATTACTCTCAGTTACAGTATACACTTCACTCAATTTTCTGTCTGCTTGATGACAAACCATGGCTCCTCCACCCCCGAGAGGCAAGCATCCCTTCCGGACCCCACAGGCTCTCCTTTTACAGATGCGTTTTCAATGGCAGCTCTCAAACCTTTCCAGGAATTAAGTGTAACTCATGCATTATTTTTTAAACATTTTTAAATGTTTATTCATTTTTGAGAGAGAGAGAAAGAGAAAGAGAGTGAATGGGGGAGAGACAGAGAGAGAGGGAGACACAGAATCTGAAGCAGGCTCCAGGATCTGAGCTGTCAGCACAGAGCCTGACGCAGGGCTGGAACTCAAGGACTGAGAGAAACTCAAGAACCGAGAGACACTTAAGAAACTGAGCCACCCAGGTGCCCCTAAATCATGCATTATTTATGTGGAAATTAAATTGCTTTATTCTGTTAGCGATATCAGTTGAGTGATTTAAATATGGAAAGGATACACTTATTTTTTTATTATTTTTTATTTTTTTATTTTTTGAGACAGCATGAGTGGGGAAGGGCAAAGAGAGAGTGAGAGAGCGGGGGACAGAGGATCCGAAGCTGGCTCTATGCTGACAGCAGAGAGCCCCATGTAGGGCTCAAACTCATGAACCACGAGATCATGACCTGAACCAAAGTCAGATACTTAACCAACTGAGCCACCCAGGCAGCCCTAAACATGGAAAGAATACATTTAAACTTTTATGTAAGTTGGGGAAATATTAACATTTTGTTGGCATTTGGAAATAATGGTGTAGTTTTATGGTATTATTCGTAATACCAGTTTATAAACGAGGAAGCCGACTCAGAGGTCCTGCAATCTATCTGGACAAGGTCACATAGTTATCCAAGCTTCTCCCAGAGAGTGTATTTTTGTGCTTACAAAAAAGAAAGAGAAAGGATGTCATACAAAATCTTAATAATAAGTTAACACTATGGAAAACATTTTTTTCCACGTCTTACAAAGATGAAAGAGCCATGTAGTTTTTTAGACCGGGCTAGATGTCTTTGGTGTTTTACTGGAGAATTGGAGAAAGCTGGAGAAGGTGTGGGGCAGCTGGTAAAAGAATTACTCTACAGCATATTTCCGTTTCTAAAAGCCAAGAAGAGCTGTTCCTCAATGTTGAGAAGTCACAGTTCAAACATAGATAAGTCAGTTTTATCTGGTGTTTTGGTCTTATCTGTGTCTCAAGTTTCAGGCAGCAAGGGAGAAACGTTTACATGTCTGTAGAGTAAAACTTAAGGAATCTCATAAAATCTTAAACTCTCATCTTTACTGTTATACTAGATTAGAGTCTTCAATCATTAAAGCAAAGTGGTTTAGGACCAAGGATGAAACATTCAATACTATTTTTTTTAGGTTTATATATTTATTTTGAGAGAGAGAGAGAGAGAGAGAGAACGAACCAGCCGGGGAGGGGCAGGGGTGGGGGGCACAGGATCCAAAATGGGCCCAGAGAGCTCAATGCAGGGCTTGAACTCACAAACTGTGAGCTCATGACCTGAGACATTTAATCGACTGAGCCACCTAGGGGCCCCGAAACATTCGTATTAACCTTGGCCTAACCAAGAAAGTTGTGTTGCAGATTTATGTTTCGTGGTTCTGTTGTACTTAGGAGTGTAAAGCCATCTCTCAGACTATTTGGAATATAAACAAGACTGAGGCAAATCTTTGCTACAGGCATCGTGATGTCTGTAGCTAAATAATCTGAGTGGCATACTTGATCCATTCTTATTCCTTTGATTTCACAATTTCAATTAGACTTTTATAGTTACCCATAGATGTTCTGACTGGCACAGGAGAGGCCTGAGCAATGTCAGAGGCCACATCCTGGTGGCCTGTTTGCCGGGCCCACCCTGCAGATGTGTTACATTTTGTTTGGCCTTTCAAGTGTTTAAAGAAATTGTTTTTCTGAGTTTTGTAGACAAAGTTTTGCAATCTGGAGAACTCACACAAACGTCTAAATTTCCTGTTTCCCTTGAGAAATCTATCTGGCCACAATGGGCACACAATCCTGCTGAGTAAATGCCTCACCCCTATAACAGGGCACACGGTTCACCCACAGTGGGGCTGCCTCTCTTATTTAGGGCATTTGAGTTTGTGACTGCAGACTATGCTGACGGTTCCCATGGGCGAAGCCTTCAAAGTGATGCTACGGTGAAGACACTGATTCCATGTGGTTTGTTAGGTTCAAAGCCACTTTGGACGTCTCTGTTCAGTTTCTTTTAGATTTGATACTCATTTGACCAGTCTCCGTGGCACAGATCTTTGTCCTTGAATCTGATTTTTGGAAGCAGTTAAAGGAAAATTTGGAGCCAAGTTTGGGGTAAAAAATATGTGTGAGTATGAAATAGTGAAAACCTGTTTCTCTTGGGTGGTTTGTAAAGCTGACTCAAAGGTAATTAAAAAAAAAAAGAGCTCAATAATGTTTTGAGGGATGGCTTTTACTTCTTCCAGATGTCAGTTACCTTCCCACTAAACTTTCAAAATATCCTATTTGTGACTCTATGATGCACATATGACTTGGGTTTTATATTATTTTGTTTATTTTCTTTACCTACTTCGACCAGACTGAGAGCTATTTGATAAATATGTACTTTTATTCATCTTCGATATGGTATATATAGTTGGAGGTGAAAAGATGGAGTTGAAAAATTCATTATTGAATGAATGAATGAATGAATGAGTCAATATAAACAGAAAGCACCCTAAATTGACCATCTTAATGTTTATTTATTTTTGAGAAAGGGAATTTGAGCAGAGGAGGGTCAGAGAGAGAGAGAGAGAGAGAGAGAGAGAGAGACAGAATCTGAAGTAGGCTCCAGGCTCTGAGCTGTCAGCACAGAGCCCCAGGGGCTCAACTCAGGAGATCAAGGCCTGAGCTGAAGTCTGACTCAACCCAGGGAGCCACCCAGGCGCCCCCTAAATTGACTACTTTAAAGGGAACAACACATACTTTATATCTATTAAATATCCATGAATTGCCTACATTCGTGTAACCAAAGTGGATTGAAAATGGATTGGTTTTTTACTGTATAACTTTCTTTGGACACTGAACTCAGTCCCTGGCATTGCAAGGCAGTTGAAAGTCACCGGTTTCACCTTGACAGAGAAGAATCACTTCGCTACACACGTGTGGTTTTTCCAACTGATGAGCCAGGAAATGTAAAAGTTGTAGAATCAAAGGCGAATCAAAACCCATCAAGAATTATAGCCCACCGTTCGTGTCCTAGTTCAAAAATAAGGTTTCAAAGTATTTCAGACTGTGTTAAAATGTTCAATATTGCTAACCAAGTATCAGGGTCAATTTCAGAATAAGGCAGCATGGGCATTTTGAAACCTTCAACACAGAAAGTCTAAAGGAATAGGGGCGCCTGGGTGGCGCAGTCGGTTAAGCGTCCGACTTCAGCCAGGTCACGATCTCGCGGTCCGTGAGTTCGAGCCCCGCGTCAGGCTCTGGGCTGATGGCTCGGAGCCTGGAGCCTGTTTCCGATTCTGTGTCTCCCTCTCTCTCTGCCCCTCCCCCGTTCATGCTCTGTCTCTCTCTGTCCCAAAAATAAAAAAAAAAAAAAAAAAAGAAAGTCTAAAGGAACTAGTAAGTAAATATATTAAAGCCGGATCAGCGATAAAAACCCAGAAACAACACAACACCGTGAAAAACTAAGTATCCATTATATATGAGCACTTTTGTTAACTAGACATGTTAAGGTTGGCTAGTCCTGTCTCAGAGTAGAGTCGTAGTGGGTAGCAGGGCTTTGAGGGAATCCTCGCTCGCTTCTACGCAGGAGAAAAAGGTGGCCCTGTCCCACCCTCGACCCTCCAGCCGATTTGCACGTCCATGTAGAAACACAGGTCGGCCCGACTCCACTCCCCCGGCGTTAAGAAGCGGCACCAGCCTGGGCTGCATCCTTCTCCTCCCGCTCTATTTTGGGGCCCCATGATCTCATGCCCTCTGCAGACCACATTCGGCAATTCCAGTCCAGGGCGATTGCTGCAAGTGTTCGGAAGGTGCCCGGGGCGCGGCGAGGGGAAAGCTCTGGGGGAAGTTAAAGACGCGCCCACGTAAAGGACCCAAAATAACCGACACGCAGAGTGCCCGAAATCAGACAGGAAGCCAAATAATCCGGGGCGTTGAGTTGCTTTCCCCTCACTTCTAGCGCGGGGCGGCTGGCGCGGCGCCAAGGGTCTGGCGGCGAGGGGCGGGCGCGGCGGCGGGCGGGGCGGGGCGGGGCCGGCGCGGAGCCTATTAAAGGCGCAGCGAGGCGGCGGGGCCGAAGCGCCGGGGGCCACGATGGAGCGCGGCGGCGGCTCGGGGGGCGGGAGCAGCGGCGGCGAGGGCGGCCACGGTTCCCGGGAGGGCCTGGCGGGGAACGGCCACGACCCGAGCCACGGCCGCGTGGCTCAGGCACCCGGGGAAGGGCAGGCGGCCGCGTCCTTACTGGCCCCCATGGACCTGGGGGAGGAGCCGCTGGAGAAGGCGGCGCACGCCCGCACGGCCAAGGACCCCAACACCTACAAGGTGCTCTCGCTGGTAGGTCCGCGGCCCGGCGCCCGGGAGGGCGGGGAGGGCGGCGCCCGGCTCCTCCGCTCCGTGCGCGGTCAGCACCCGGGGCCCGGAGAGAGGCAGCGTTTCTGCCGCTCCTCTTCGCCTGCACGCGCCCCGCACTGTTCTTCTCTTTACCCCGGGGGAGTAGGTCACGTTCACGTGTGCCACCGATGCTTCTAAGGGCCTGCTTAGGAAATCACAGTGTTCATAGTGTGATCTTTGGAGATACCACCTCGCCCCCCACCCCTCCCCATGAGAGTACGAAGTTTTTAGAAGGGAAAAATGACCAGCCCGCCAGCCCGAAAGTTGTCGGTCTTAGGAAGGACCAACTTTTTTTTTTTTTTTTTTTTTGCGACTGCAGTATTGATGACTTTCTTTGCATTAACTAATTTCACTTGAAAAGATTTAACAGAACTCTTCAAGTTTTGTCAGGAACTTTAGGAAAAACCTTTTCTCTTGGCTCTACTGAGGAATTTCCTTGCAGCTGTTCAGAAATTCATCAATATTCATGTTATGCGAATGTGAAGAAACGTTTACCATTCTTTGTCTACTCTTTTAACCGTAGGTTACACGGTTTTTGTTGCTAACAAAAGTAGCCATTATTCCTCTGCTATTTGTTAGGACAGTTGCAAGATCCACAGTCACTTTTATAAAGTGTTGGGGGAGGGGGTGGGAATTCATTCTAGATGGATGGTAGGAAGTGCTGGATGGAGTCAGAGCCTGGGTTCCTGGTTTAGTTAGTAGTTGCTAAGGCCTTGTATAACTCTCCCAAACCTCAGTTTCTTATTTGGTGCAATGAGGACATCGTCTTCATTGCCCACTGCATAGAATTATTGTGGGGATCCAATGGGAACAACGTCTGTGGGGAAGTAAATTGAAACTTGCAAGGAGCCATAATTTTTATTGTATTATATGGAAGTAACATTATCACTTGCTATGATTGAACAATGCTGTGTAGAGAATATCTTTTCTAATGTATGAAATCTACTTTCCTTTCATAAGCATTTCCATTTTCACTATGTTTTAGGTTTCATGGAGAGGTTATAATGCTTTGAGGAACCAACATTCCTAAAAAGATGGTGTCATATGCTTAGTACTTAGAAGTTAAGCCTAAGATTGGAAGGGTGGCAAACCACATAATGTTTGTATCTCAACATATATTTTTGCATCATATATCAGTGTTTGAGTCTAGAACACGTGTTATTGATGAGAACCTAGGTTTTATCTATTGAGTACCTTTTTTTCTTTCTGTTAATGTGAGACTTTTGTTTCTAGAACATGATCACTTAAATGATTTAGTATCACTATTTTCACGTGCTTAGCCCACTACAAGTTATCCAATAATTGTACATTGTGCGCAACTCTAATGTGAAATCATTTCTAAATGCCTGTAGTCTTGAAAGGTTGCTAAATTGCCAATTGCTATATTCAGTTTTTAAATCTTTCCTACTCATTTACTTATAGATCCACAATAGGTATAAGCAAAGTCCTATTTTTGAAACACGCATTTCAGTCTATGACACGTGCAATCAGCTAAACAGCATTCCATTGTGCTCTGATGTTGCACCTCTAGGGATTTTAACAGTTGACGTCAAAGAGTTCTGGAACATGTCTTCTAGAAAGGAGCTGCACTTCTGGGGTTCCTTTTTGCCAGTTAAACATCAACACACTTTTCATAAACTTGGAGAAATGGACTAATTGCATCTGGTGTTGGGATTACTAGAGGCCAATCACTGATATGGTCCTCAGCCTCATGGTTTTTATCTAGCAGGATAATCACAAGAGCTGCCTTCCAGAGAATAATCAGTGGCAACTCTCGCATTTTTCTGAACATACTTTGGCTAAGCTTAAATGATGCAGTAAAGAAGGAAAGATCCTGCTCTACCCTCCCTTCTCTTTAAGTATGGTGTTTGATCCCAGGGAAAGAATTGCAGTCTCTGGTGGCTTTTGGCCCTGGGCCCTGGAAAGGCACTGAGCCAGACTGTGGAAAACTAAGAGGGCAAATACAAGTATTATTCTCTATATGCTTCAGTAGATATGTTAAATACTGAATGCCTTTCCCTGGTTCCAAATTAAATTTTGAACTGAAATTTTGACTTCAACTGAAGTCGTACTTGAAGATTTGAAAAAAAATTCTTGTTCCTGGTATTTTAAAGGGCAGAAAACTTTCTTTAAAAAAAAAAAAGTTATTTATTGTGAGGGGGGAGGGGCAGAGAGAGATTGGGGAGAAGGGAGAGAGAATCCCAAGCAGGCTCTACACTGTCTGCACAGAGCCTGACACAGGGCTCAATCTCACAAACCATGAGGTCATGACCTGAGCAGAAATCAAGAGCCGATGCTTAACTGACTGAGTCACCGAGGCACCCCAAGGGCAGAAAACTTTCAGCCACAGTGCAGTACATTTTTCCATTCTCCAGTGAGTTCCTCTACAGCATTACTTTGTGTTTCTGGCCTTCTGCTGTGCTTATGAATACATACACCTGCGTATGTGTACAGGGCTGTATGTATGGGTGGTAGTTATGGGGGACTACTTTCACCTTTCGGTGAAAGAGTTCTTTGTAAGTGGCCGTGGTTGCCCTTGTTTATCAGAAGTTTGGGTATGAAAATTATTACTTTGGTTAGCTTTTCTCCCCTTTTTACAACGCGTTGTCTTATCTCTAAAGTACAATGTGGAGAACAATCAAGATGGTTCTCTGCTCTTAATCAGATTTGGACTTGGCATTATTCTTTGCTTTGTAAAATTTAACATCCGGCCAGCCATGGTTTCGCATATTTCAACATGACCAGAGCATCTTAGAGGTCAGAGAAGGCTCCTGTTTGCCTCTTATGGTTTTTGTTTCACACGTTGTGATAAAATGCATCACAGATTTCTAGGAGCCAAGTAAGATGATTGTATTTACTACTGGACCTAAGAAGGTGCCTTACACTCAATGTTGGCTTTTGGTTGAATGAGTGAATGCGCTGCATTTTTGCTTAGACCAAGTGACACTTTACCTTGGCAAAGGGCAAGATGGGAAGACAGAATATACATCCACAGACCCACATGACCAATTGAAGGTCAGGAGTCTCAGGAATCTAAACATAGATGCACTAGTAGGTACGGTTCTTGGGTATAAATTCAGGGATAAGATCAAAACTGGAATATCATTCCATTAGGGCGTTGGGAGATGGAAGAGGCAGTGAATGAACTATGAACCAGTTTCCAGCCAAGGCCAACCTTAGGACAGGCCAGACAAGGCCCCTGTGATCACTTGCATTCAGAATCAGGATCTCACTACTGGGCATTCTCTCAGGTTCAAGTGACCCAAGTGTGGCCATCTGGCATGCATAAGGTAGGTCATCCTGCAGGTACAAAGGAAAGTCTCCTCCACTTGTATCGAGGCCTCTTCTGTTTTGGTGACTTTGCTATCATACCCCAAATTCAGTCTTTGTGGCTTTTGTGGGGTATTGTTTTCTCCAGCATTGCTTTCTATTACTTCCTTTCTTCTGCTTTGAGTCATATTCTGGTCTCTCTCTGTCACCATTGATACCTCACCTATTTTCGCTCCATGGATACACAGCCATCCTTTCAACATTTTCTTTTTTCCCATCTATTCCACTTGTTCGGTTAACTCTGGACACTCAGTGTTGCTGTCCCCCACCCCCATTATTTCCTAATGACTAGTGGCTGTGTTAAGAGACCTTATACATTGTGTATAATACAGAACTGAGGACCATTGGCTCATAATATTTATAGAAATTCTTACCATCTTCTCATCTTCCTCCAGCTAGCTTTTTTCTCAGATACTAATATTAAAGGTAAATGAAAATAGTTTTATATTCGGTTTGAGTTTGATAAATTCCACTGCAAAGTATCTGTGTGACTTGTAACTCATAGCAAATGTATTTCATCTGTGTTTATGGGCTTTTTGGACAAGCTAGAGAACTTAATTATGATTCATAATTGGGGGGGTAGGGAGAGAGACATTTCATGTTTCAAACAACTTAGGAACAAATAAGCTTTTGGAATACAACTTGTAATTAGAGAACTACCTTGGTTAAAATAAACATGCCTTTATCTACCATGAAACCTTTTAGCAAACGAGTTCAAGGCAGAGCATAGATTACTCTTTTAAGCCTAACAAGAACTGATATTCAGAAAACTGGCTCAAAATAAAAATCCTTTGACATCAAATCAAATCTAAGTGATGTATTTACCACAGAAAGTAAATACATTAATATATTTGAAAGGGCTTTTCTAAAGTGACCAGAATGTCCAGCTAAATATTAACTAGAACACTCTGTTTCCTGAGTATTTTAGCTATCTGAGGTTTAATTATAAGAATTAAGATAACATCTATAATAATCTTTATTTTATCCTCGCTCACTTTTAGTTGTTAGAATAAGATTTGGTGGAAATGTAGGTGGTAAAAGTTTATCATTCACAAAGCACTTGGCAGTTTTAGAAAACATTTTCCCAGATAATTGATCCTCAACGCGTCAGCAACTCTGAAACAGTAAAGTATGGTGACAATTAATCCTACTTGATAGATTAGGAAACTGAGGCTCACAGGCATGCAGTCAGGTTTCTCAAACAGCAGAGTGCTTAGGAAACAGCCCAAAACTGTTAAGGACAACAGATTGCTGGGCTCCAATCCCAGTGGTTATGGTTCAGAAAGCTTGAAATTGTTATGGACTAAATGTCTGTGTCCTTCCCACATTCATATGGTGAAGTCATAAGCCCCCAATATAATGATATTTGGAAGTGGGGTCTTTGGGAGTTGATTAGACTCAGATGAGGTTGTGAGGGTAGGCTGTCATGATGGGATTAGTAGCTGTACAGGAAGGGGAAGAGAGAGGAGAGCTGAGCCGGCTCCCTCCCTTCCCTCCCTTCCTTCCCCCATGCCCATCTGACACTGAGGAAAGGTCCTGTGAAGACACAGTGAAAAAAAGAAGCCAGAAAGAAGAGAGTCTTCACCAGAAAGCAGTTTGGCTAGCATCCTGATCTTGGACTTGCCAGCCTCTAGAACTGTGAGAAATTTCTGTTAAATTACCCAGTCTGTGACATTTTGTTACAGCAGTTTGAGTGGCACTAAGATAGGAATGGACCCAAAGAATCTTGCATAATTATGACATGTACCTTAAGTTATTCAGGTGTAGTTGGTGTATTTATTCTATTTCTAGAAAGAGTAGGTTAAATTTGTAGGCGAAAGTCATCTGCCATCTGTAAGTAGGAAACTATGCAAGGACTTTTAACTACAGATTTTTATTCTGTATTAATGGCAAATGGCATCCCATTCATATGCCTTTTTATCAGTGTGATGTCAATAATCACATGTTATTCTGAACTTCCAATGTATACAAGTTTTGAGGAAAACGATTTTCATCTTCTTAATTTGAGCTTGCTTGCTTTCTTTCTTTCTTTCTTTCTTTCTTTCTTTCTTTCTTTCTTTCTTTCTTTCTTTTAGTTTGTTTTGGGAGAGAGAGAGCATGAGAGGGGCAGAGAGAGAGAGATGGAGAGAGAGAGAGAGAGAGAGAGAGAGAGAGAGAGAGAGAGAGAGAGAGAAATCCCAAGCAGGCTCTACCCTGTCAGTGTAGAGGGAGATAAGGGGCGGGAACTCAAGCCGTGAGCCGAAATCAAGAATCGGATGCTTAACCTACTGAGCCACCCAGGCACCCTTGAGTTTCCTTTTTAATACATTTTTAAATGTACCAGAATAGGAAAATAGAGTCATGATAGAAAGTCATTGTGAAGGGAGTACATTTTCACAAGCATGTCTCATTTGTGGATCGATCGTTTTTCTCCCCATATCATAGGGTTTTACACAGATTTAAGGTGGCAAACATTCTATCACAGGCATGGTCTGAGATCCTCAAAGAGCATTCTAGCTTGGTTTTCAGGAAGTATTTCAGAGAAAAGTAGCTTGTTTCTAAAGCTGATTTCTTTCCCTTGAAACGCTTTTTGACATTAGTAAGCTTCTGGGGCCTATGGTCTGTCGTGGAGAGAGAAATGGAAAGCAGCTCAAGTAGTTTTTTATGATGCTGTTGTGCAGCAAAATAAAATACAGCCGTCGTTATGACATTTTTCCAGATAGAGTCTCTGTTGCTCCAGAGTACCTTTATTTTGAATAGATATGTTTCTAAGCAAAAGACAACACAAGTAGAACAAAGTTTCAAGAGCCCACATCCACATAGTTTAGACCGCAGCCCTCAACCTGCAGTGGGTGGGTCCCTGGGTGGCCAGGGGGCCATGGATTGCAAACGATTTTAGCGACAGTAGTCAGATGTCGCCTGCCCTTTTCACTGTGCTGACCTTGACACTGAGGGCATGAAGGCAGTGGCAGGGACCACTGCTGTCGCCTTAGCAGGGATCAAGGCAATGGGTCACACCAGCAGCTGCAGGTGGTCCTGCACTTGCCACTAAAACACAAAGAAGTCAGTTTCACTTAAAAGAATGTACTGGGTGAGGCGGTAAAAATGTCCTTGATGAAGCAGATATTATTAAAGCTCAGCCATAAACTACCTACCTTTTTAATAGGTGGGAAATTGGAAGTACGCACTGCCGCGTCTGAAGTGCTTTTGTTTTCTGGAGGGGAAACTCTGTGATTGAGTTGTGAGCTGGACTGGTTGCTTTTTTTTTTTTTTTTCCTGGAACACCAGTTTTCGTTTTTATTTGAAAGAATGGCCGACACGCACTGGTTATTCGGATTTAGTATTTGGCCCACATTTTCTCAAAATGAATAATGTTAGCTTGTCACTTGAAGGAAAACAAATTAAGGTACCTGTTGCCTATGGTAAAAATCCAGTCTTTTCAGTAAAAATCAAAATTTTGGGGAACTTGTACCTGTTATTGTATGATTGGTAGCTTCCCAACTTTTAAAGACTTTTCTGAAGAAATTGATGAAGATAGTAAGGAGTTCGACTTTTTTTTTTCCCATAAGGTATGATGACTTGTGTCAACATTTGAAAGAACTACGTAACTCAGTGAACCAGTATTTTCCAAGGGACCAATGGATGATTTACAAAACTAGGAATGGGTGTAAGTTTCATTCAAAGGGCAAGAGAGATTAATGGATTTGAATGTAACAGTATTGAACGTTCGTTAATATTGTTTCAAGTTTGTGTCCTGAATACGTGGTCATTTTTCTTGTGGTTATTGATAAGCTTTAGTGTGACTGAATTTTTTATTTTTCCTTACTCAGGAGACATTCACATCCTTGCTACTCAAGGTGTGGTCTGCAGACCTCAGCCTCACCTCCTTGGCACCTGTACAAAATGCAGAATTTTGGGCCCCACCCCCCCAGACCTTCCAAACCAGAATCTCTGTTTTTGCAGATCCCCAGGGATTCGTCTACACGTTCATGTTTGAGGAGCAGCACTCCTTAAGGATCATGAACTGGTAGAGAAGGCACACCAGCCTGAATTTCTTTAGCTGGGGCTGCTAATTAGCCTTTGTTCTTCCACAGACCTCATACATGATGCTACGATTAAAAAAAAAAAAAATCCTGACTGTTCCTTAAAGACCTCAACTGTGTTGGCTTTGGCTTGAAATGGCGCTGCTGCTGGTTGCATTTGGCCCCTTTCTTTCCTTGGACCTCAGAGGCGCCTTGCTTAAAGGTGCCCATTCATTGCTCTCGTTGCATGTACAGGACATGACATACACTGTCTCTTCCCTCCCATCACGTGTGCAGTTTCCATGTAGCAGGAGCTGACCTGCGCTCTCATTTGTTTCTTGTACTTTAACTGCCTTTTCCTCACTCTGTCCTGGCTTGTCCTTTAATTGCTCTTCATTGCTCTCAGCTGTGCCAGCTTCTGCCTTTGCTGTGACCTGATAATATTTGGATGTTCCTTCCAATTCAAACATCCATCTGAATACCCAGCGGGTTTCACTTTTACATCACACCATCAATAGAACTCTTCAGTTCAGACTTTCCACTGCCAGTACCTTCTCAATGATCAACAATATACTTGACACAAAACCAAAACAAAGAAATCTTGGACCAGGGCATTTTCAGGTGGCATTGAGTCAGGTGAAGTGTCCTTGGTGCAGAGTTTATTCCATAATATTTCATCATCCAAACACATAGGCTTCCTATAGAGAGCCATCCAGCATCACTTAGATTAGAATCTCCTGGAAACTAGGAAACAGGTGAATGGAGTCTATTCAGGTGGGAAGGGTGTGGGTTAGGAGCATTATGAATAGACCATGTTGTTCTTGTCTCTCTTTGAATTAACCAAAGAAATAAGTACAGAACAACTCTACATGTACACTAAAATACCTTACTGATCAGCTCAAAAGAAGTAAATGTGAGGAATGTTGCCATATAAAAGTATTTATACATTGGTCATCTCTTGGAAAGTGTTTTTTGGTAAAAAAAAAAAAATGTTTACTTCTTTTGAGAGAGAGAGAGAGGTTGTGGGGGAGGGGTGGACAAAGAGGGTGACGGAGAATCCCAAGCAGGCTCCATGCTGTTAGCACAGAGCCAAATGCAGGGCTCAAACTCAAACTGTGAGATCATGACCTGAGCTGCAGTCAAGAGTCGGACGCCTAACTGACTGAGCCACTCAGGCATCCCAGGTCTGGAAGCTTTTAAAGGAAAAGGGGACATTGATTTTTCTGGGATGACTCAAGCAAGTTTTAAGAGACAGGGGTCATGTAAAGAGCCTGAAACTTGGAGTTATAGGAAGTAGTTGCTGTGCGACCTTTGAACATTTGCTCTGCTTCTCTGACTTTCAGTTTCTTTGACCATGATACAAGGGGTTTGGAGTTGGTTGGCTTTCTTCTAGGTCTAAAATCTTTGTATAGAGAGCTTATAATTTTCCCCTTGTTATAAAAATAACTTCATATTACAGGTGATGTAAAGTTCAGAAAATGTGAAAAAGTGTAAGAAAATAAAGATTGCGTTCTTTTTATCTGCTATTAATCTTTCTTTTTAACCTCAGGAGTTTTCCATGTGTGCATTTCACTTCCTTTTCTAACAAAAATGAGATCACCTTACAGATACTGCTCCATTTCTTTTCATTTGTATTCTACCACGAGATTTTGTCAGTGCTAGATAGTTTTTCAGCCTTTCAAGAATAGGATTTCAAGACTTTTATTTTACTAGTTCATGGGGTAAACTTTGGAGGCGTCTCTACTCATACCTTAGTCCCCAGTAATCAAAACAAATTTTTTTAGAACACATTTTTTGTTTTATTTGTTCATTCATTCATTCATTCAGATTTTTTTTAGAACACAGTTTTTGTTTTATTCATTGCTCAGCTTTACCTCCACTGCTCAGGCTTCTTTCTTATGGTTCAGTTGTTAGTTTTCCTAAACATAATACATGAGGGGAAGTGTGTGCCTCTAAACTCAGCCTTCTTTTTGCCTGTTTCTCACTGCTTGAGTACCAGTGTTACCACTTGGGGACTGGGCGTTTCAGCTTCATCCAGTCACAGCAGTCCTGGAGGTCTGTGATGTATATGTGTGGCCATGGGTCAGGCAGTATTTGTCAAGCACTTAAAGTGGACCTCAGTGCATGGTAAGAGCTCTGGAGGTGTTTGGTGAATTTATACATGCCTTTATGGAGTTGACTCTTTGTCAAACTCGATGTGAAGCACTTTTTCTCCTTTGATTGGCAAAGTTGTACGATGTAAGAGGGAGCACACGTGATGGCTGGTAAGTCCGGTCTGGGACCCACCTGTTAGGGGGACTCTGTGTCCTTTCTGTAAGATGGGACATGTGTATGTTATATGCCTAATTTGGATTCAGATGTTCGAAGACTCAGCTCGTTTTCAACTTCTGTTCTTATGGTACTGGGCCAGTTGAGAGAGTCAGACAGGGTCTCAAGATGCCGGCCCCCCGGTGTCCCAGCTCTGCTGAAACATACCTTCTATTATCGTCGGCTCAGATTTGTACTGTTTTCCAAATACACTTTGTGTTAATGATTTCTGTTTTCTACCCCAGGAATGATTTTTTTTTTTCTTTTACCTCCCTATTTCTTACCTGACGCCAGACACTCCCTGGGATCCAACTCAGCTTCCCCTGTCACGGGAAACATTCCTTAGCTGCTCTTTGTCTCAATATCCCCTGTCCCTGAAGGTCTCAGTTGCTACTTTATCATAGAGAGGTCATCGAGCTTAGTGGTTAAGGGCCAGACTGCTGGAATTGGAACCTGTCTTTCCAGTAAGTACTGTGTGCCCTTGGGCAAGTCCTTTAACTTCTCTGTGCCCCAGCTTCCTCATCTGTAAAATGGGGATAATAACAGTAGCTAGCTACCTCAGAGGCTTGTTTTAAGGGTTAAATGAATTAACATACGTACACTAATGAGTAAAGTACCTGAGACAGTATAGATGCTAGATTAGGGTTTATTGTTATTGCTGAGGTTGATAACTTACTAAACAAATATTTAGAGTTCCTACTGTGTGAGCAATCTTGTGTAAGAAGCTGGGGGCCAAATGGAGGCTAGGGGAAGGGAAAGACTTCCTGTTCTCATGGTCCACCCCCACAGGACCAGAGAGTTATCAAAGAATCCTACAAGACTGTCTCATGTTGACGCAGTGATATGTGCTGTCTAGAAGCTAGGGGGGCCCTGAGGGAGAGTCCTGAGGGGGAGGGGACCTAGTCACAGAGGTCGAAGGTGTCCTGCGGGAAGTGACCGGTGAGCCAAGAGGATTCTGCTGTACACAGGCCCTGGGAGAGCCAGGAGTAGTGTCCATTCCCGAATTGGAAGGAGACCGGGCTAGGTGGTGTGCACAGGTGTGTGATGGGTGATGAGGCTGGAAAGGGGTTCTGGGGCCAGGTCCAGGCTGGGCCTTGCAGACAGACTATTGGACAGATTTTGCTTTTTAAGAGCAATTGGACATCACTGAACTGTTTTCCTGTCTGTTTTTGTTTCTATTTTCATTCTTAATGACAAAATCTGATTTACATTTTGGAAAGACCATTTTAGTTTCAATGGTAGGAACAAATTAAAAAGGATGGCTGCTGAGGAAAGTTCGCTTTTACTCTCTTTTTACTTGGCCGTTTCATAACTGCTTTCTCTTTTCCTGCTAGATGTAAGTTCCGCATGTAGCTATTTAAGTTAAAATTTATATCAACTAAAGTCCTATGAAATAAAAAGGAACTCAGGTTTTCAGTCATGTCAGCCACTTTTCAAGTGCCCAGTGGTGAAGCTACCAAAGGGGGCAATTCAGGCAAATGCCACAGTAGCGTCTTAAAAACCTCTGTGCTAGGACTTGAGGGTTGTAATATTACAGGTTTTGTTGTTGGGTTTTTGTTTGTTTGTTTGTTTGTTTTGTTTTTACTTTTATAGTTCTTCCAGCAAGTAATAATGAAAATGTATATGGAACAGATGTTCTTCGTTCAAGAAACATTTGTTAGAACAAAATAAATTGCTCAAAAGGCTTAATTTTGTGATTGTTCATACAAATGTAATTTTAAGATTTTTTTTTCCCAAATGAATGAGTGTAATGAAGTTGACTTAAGCCTAAATATACACATTAAAAGGTGACACATTTCTAAAATTATGTTCCCTCCTAAATTATAAGCCCTTGTATTCCCTTATAATTTTTAAGTTCTGGCTTTAAGTCTCCACTGTAATTGTGACCGAGTAACTATTGTGTCTCTACTGAAAGTAAGTGGTCGTTTGTTATCTCCCTGTTATCCCGTTTTCTGTCCTTGGGGAGAATTACCAGGAATCCTCTGGATAGTTTTTTTTTGCTGTTTATTTCCCTCCGGGCCCATCTTTCAAGAATAAATGTAAGGTACTCTTCTGATCATTATGTTCCAAAATTTATTTTGGAAAAAACACAGGAACAAATCACATAAACCTAACTGAGCACAATGTCCTGTCTCTACCTTTTGTGTTTTATCTCTGATCTACCATCTGTGAAGGCAAGATACCTGCCTAGGCAAGAAAAACAGTGTACCTTGGATAAAATCCATAGTTCCTTACCTTTTAGTCCATCTGTTTTGTCCACAGCCTGAGGGTATGTCTTATACCATAAAGGAGCTGCTTTTCCCTCTTTTTTCTGTCTCATGAGCTTAACAGACTTAAATTTTTTTTGTTCTAAAATCATTTACTAGTACTTTTATTTAATGACTCATATCTGTCTTGATCGTAGCTTCAAAAGAAACACCATTTTCAGGATTATTTTGGCAGACGTTTTTTTTTCTTGAAATCCAACTGAAGCAAGATCTAATTAAAAATATATATTTTTGTATCTAGGAGATTGAGAATGAAAAACACATGAATCTTCAAAATGGAAAGTTCTTTGCCAATATTCATTTTAGTTTAGATTATGCCTTTAGATTATGCCTTGGTGTGTGTGTGTGTGTGTGTGTGTGTGTGTGAGTGACAGAGAGAGAGAGAGAGAGAGAGAGAGAGATCACTTGCTCTATTCACCAGGGTCCAATCACAAAAAGGCCGTACTTGGTAATTTAATTAGGAGAATTTAGTATAAGAAACAAGTGGGAAAGGTGTTGGGAGGACTGGACTGAAAGCCAGACTGGATAGTGTGGCAATGAGGCCGCCACATGAAGGGGAGCTGGAAGGAACTGCCACCCCCTGGAGGGCAGGAGGGGCAAAGGGAGAAGGTGGTGCAGCCAGAGCCTGGATGATTAACAGCTTGCTTTAGTCTGGTGCATTTGTCACAGCTAAAGAACCAATATGGGTATAGCCTTTTTGACTAGAGTCCTTGCTCTATTTGCATCTCCTTAGTTTTTCCCTGATGTCCTTTTCTGTTTGCTGTTCCCGTATCCCATCCAGGAGCAACACATTACGTTTCGTTGTCCCATCTCTGTAGCTTCCTCGTGGCTGTGTTTCTCAGACTTCCTTGGTTTTGATGCCTCTGACAGTTTTGAGGAGTGCTAGTCATGTATTTTGTGGAATGTCCTGCAATTGCGGTTTGTCCGACGGTTTTCTCACGAGTAGAGTGGGAACGTTCACTTTGGGGAGGCAGACCACTGAGCTAGTGTTTTTCAGCGTTCTTCGCTGTAGAGATAGTCTTTTTTTGTACTTTTCCATCCTGTACTCTTTGAAAGCCCAGCCCACACTTACAGAGTAGAGTATGTTCTACTTTGAAGGTGGTTCATCCACATAAATTATGCCGAATTCTGTACTGGAGATTGGTCTGTTCTTATTTATTTTTTTTTTTTATTTTTTAAAAAAAATTTTTTTTTTCAACGTTTTTATTTATTTTTGGGACAGAGAGAGACAGAGCATGAACGGGGGAGGGGCAGAGAGAGAGGGAGACACAGAATCGGAAACAGGCTCCAGGCTCCGAGCCATCAGCCCAGAGCCTGACGCGGGGCTCGAACTCACAGACCGCGAGATCGTGACCTGGCTGAAGTCGGACGCTTAACCGACTGCGCCACCCAGGCGCCCCGGTCTGTTCTTATTTATACAGTCATTTATTTATATCAATTTGAACTCATTGATATTTATTTTATGCTTTATATCTAAAAATATGTTATTTGTACTTTTGCTCAAATTGTTCCAGCTTTGGCCATTGGGAGTTGGGGCCTGTGTCCCTTTGACACACCCCCATCACTCCGTGTGTGTGTGTGTGTGTGTGTGTGTGTGTGTGTGTGTGTGTGTGTTTGTGTAACACTTCCTTCACTTTCTAGTACTACAAGAGGATTCAGACTTTCAGGCTCATCTTGTCCTATTTTTTCCCCCTAAACATTTACTAATATTCTTAATACTATAAACTAGTGAGTATAACCCAGTCTACTTTTCCACTTGAAAATTAGAAGTGGACTTGCATAAATGTTTGCGCCTAAATTCTCTGCGCATCTAGCAAAGGGAGTAAAGTACTCATCACATCGCTCACATCGCCATATCACTGTGTGGAGTATTTTTCAGGCATTTCCCTTCGTCCAGTGAAGTGCTGAGGAACCAGGTCATTACTCTGAATGAAGCTGGCCATTTGTGTATTTAAGCAGAGTCAACTCTTCCATTGCTTCATTGATCATTTTACCTCGGGAATGATTTAGGCACAAAATCTGGGAGACGTGTGTCCTCTCCTATGGTCAGAGAGGCATACTGGTTGGTACTACCAACTTGATTGATAAATTCATCCCTGTTCAGCATCTGGTCATCAGTTGTGCAGATTCAAAACCCTCTTATGGTATTTGATGAATCAGGAATTTGGAAAAAGCTTGGCCGGGCAGGTGTGGCTCAGGGTCTGTCATGTGGTTGCAGTCAGATGGTGGCTGGAGTTGCAGCAGCATGGAGTGGGGCATCTGCTCCACTGGCCAGGCATCCTGCTCCCATGGAGGGACCTCTGCCTGTGGTCTGTATGTTTGCATGGGATAGTTTGGACATACGGCATTATAGCCTCAGAGTAGACTGCGTACATGGGGGCTGAAGGCTTTAAGAGGAAACACACTGGTGATGGATTTACCTAATTTCAAAATAATTGATCAGTGTTTTCTATTGTTTGGGTCTACCATAATGTATTGTATTTATTCAGTTGTTTATTAACAGAAATTTTAGGTTCTTCGCATATTTTTTTGCTGTTATAAATAATGCTGCAATAAAGAAATATCTCTGTATGCATATCCTTATACGCTTATGTGAAAACTTCTAGCAGATGAATTATTAAACTCGGAATGGCAGGAGTGGCGATTCTGTACATTTTGAATTTAGGTAGATTAATCTAAGTGACCTTTTGGAAAGGAACATACGTTTTTATGACGATAGTGGGGAAAGTGCCTGTCTCTTTTTACATCCTTGCCAACTACATCCTTGTAGTTACTAATCTTTTTTAATGATTCTCAATTTCATTGGCTAAGAAAGGGACTCTGATTTATAGTTCTTTGATTTTTAATGAAGGTGAATGTCGTATTTTTATTAGCTGTTTCTCTTTTTTGCCTAGACTAGTTTATTACTTTTGGTATTTTAAAACCGTGGGTTATCTTTCCTACTTGGTTTTTATGCACTCATTATCTATCATCGACATTAACCTTCTGTTGTGTGTTGAAAATGTGTTTTATCCTAGTTCCCCCACTCCAGTTTTTCTTGTGGTCGATGTTCTTTTTCTTTGGCATTACAGACATTTCTTATTTTTATGGATCAAATACGTTAACTTTTCCATTCTAGTTTTTGGAGTTTGTGCCATCCTTGTGATGGTGTTTACCACCCTAAAATGATAAACATTTTGCCCATGGTTTTCTTCTAGTGATTTCTCATTAAACCTTTAAATATTTACTCCACCAGTCATTTTATTTTGTTAGAAGGCAAGAGATAGAAATCCAGTTTACTAAACATGCTCCTGAAGATCTTTTCTCAATTGCTTTTCTTAAGAAACCACAATAAGTCAGATTACATAAAGAAAAGCCACAAAAATGTAGTTTGCTAACTGAAGATAAACAACAGTTAAATAAGCCATCAGACCAAGAAGAGAGCGTTGATATTTAATAATTCTGTCATCACTGGTGAGCATGATCCTTGTGTGGGTGTAAACAGAAGCCCTCATGGCAGGAAGCTGCATCTGAGGAGTTGCCCTCCAGCCTTTTGAAGAGCAGCCCCTGCTTTGTTTTGAGGTGTTTTCTGTTCCTGAAAACCTTGTTCATTAGGTGCTTACCTCTCAAGATTCCATGAGGGCGTACAGGTCATGGAGTGAAGGTTGCCGTCCGAGCTAAATCTCTATTGAAACCATCGCTTTTTACTACTGAAACAGCCACCAAATGCACCAAATGACTGTTTTACCCTTGACCTTTAACTTCAGAGAGAAATGGTCTGTGAGAGCAATTGGTGAGATCTTAGAGAAGTGATTTGCTGGATATTCTTCCCTTTGAAGTGCTTGGTACTTTTTGAAACAAAAATAAACGGACAAGTTTTTCTTTTTATTGTATCTCTGTGAGATGATGGCTTTTAGCCAAACCATGGTGATCATTTCACAATATATGTCAATCAAACCATCGTCCTATGTGTCTTAAACTTATACCGTGATGTATGTCAGTTATTTCTCAAACTGAAAAAAAATGAACATAATAGGAAGGGACACTTGAGATTTCAGCTCTCTGGAGGCCTTGCAGCATCCCAGGAAAAATTTTAACTATGGAGGATATGCTCAGGTGAGTTTCTGATCCCCTTTCTGCTTTGCCTGCAGAAGTAAGGCTCCAGGGGTGGTGTTTCCAGTTCTTTTTATGATAACAGGCCTAATAGTTATTCCACTGGCCTGTGTTCAGCCAAGAATTTTTTTTTTTCTTTTTCAAGTTTTTATTTAAATTCCACTTAGTTAACATACAGTTTAATATTAGTTTCAGGTGTAGAATTTAGTGATTCATCACTTATATATAACACCCAGTGCTCATCACAGGTGCCCTCCCTAATCCCCGTCACCCATTTAACCCATCCCTCCCCCCCCACCTCACTTCCGACAACCCATAGTTTGTTCTTTATAGTTAAGAGCCTGTTTTATGGATTGCCTTTCTTTTTCTTCTATGTTCATCTGTTGGGTTTCTTAAATTCCATATATGAGTAAAATCATTATGGTATTTGTCTTTCTCTGACTTATTTTCCTTAGCATAATACTCTCTAGCTCCATCCAAGTTGTTGCAAACCTTTTTATGGTCGAGTAATATTCTACTGTGTGTGTGTATATGTGTGTATGTATATGCTGCTGTAAACATTGGGACCATGTGTCCTTTCAAATCAGTGTTTTCGTATCCTTTTGGTAAATGCCTCATAGAGCAATTGCTGGATCTTAGGGTAGTTCTATTTTTAACTTTTTGAGGAACCTCCATACTGTGTTCCAGAGTCAGCCAAGAATCTCTTTTTTTTGTTGTTTTTTGTTTTAACGGTTGTTATTCTTTGAGAGAGAGGCAGAGTCAGCATGGATGGTGGAGGGGCAGAGAAAGAGGGAGACACAAAATCTAAAACAGGCTCCAGGCTCCAAGCTGTCAGCACAGAGCCCAATGCGGAGCTTGAACCCATGAGCCATGAGATCATGATGTGAGCCAAAGTCGGTCGCTCAACTGACTGAGCCACCTAGGCGCCCCAAGAATTTTAATACATTTACATATACGGAGTAATATTCCTTAAGAGGGGAGGGTATAGGAGATGGGGTCAGGAGTGATCCAAATAAAGGTAGGATCAATTGTCAGAGAGAAGTAGATTCTTAGGTATTTTAGGTTTATCAGGCACCATAGAAAATATTCCATCCCAATGTGGGACTATAGATGATGTGGCTTCCTTGGTATCACAAAACTCCAAATGTAATGCACATCCTTATTTGAAAATAAAGGCATGAGGGGCGCCTGGGTGGCGCAGTCGGTTAAGCGTCCGACTTCAGCCAGGTCACGATCTCGCGGTCCGTGAGTTCGAGCCCCGCGTCGGGCTCTGGGCTGATGGCTCGGAGCCTGGAGCCTGTTTCCGATTCTGTGTCTCCCTCTCTCTCTGTCCCTCCCCCGTTCATGCTCTGTCTCTCTCTGTCCCAAAAATAAATAAACGTTGAAAAAAAAAATTTTAAAAAAAGAAAATAAAGGCATGAGAGTTATTGCTCTTTTTGTGATTAGGGCCACAATTTTGCCATACTTATGTCTTTAATTGAAAACAGTTATGATTTTAATGATTTCCTCATGGTTTATGGCAAAGTACTAACATTGTTTCTGTTTTCTTAAGCAAGCCTTTTAATTTGATATTTTATTTTAATCTGCCCTAAAAAGATTATTTTTCAATGATCATCACCAGCCCTATTGGCTATTAATATGAGCTTTCTTTGAGACTTTTCGAAAAATGCTTGCTTAATGAGGATAGATAGGTCATTGAAAATCAGGGAATTGTTGAAATGACTATTTGCTTAAGTATTAAAGATGCCGAAAGCTCTTTTCTGGACTACTAATTCTAGTTAAGGGGAGAATCTCATTGTTTTATCAGCCTAAGAGACTAGTTCAACCAAATGTGAAATTTGTTTATTCAACATAATTGTTTTGAACTGCACATTCTTTTATCAGTAGCGCCTGACAAATTTATGTTAGACTGGGGGCATTGTCTTCTCCATCTTTCATATACATACTATGAGACCTGAATGTTATAAAATATCTATTTGCTATTTTCTTTCTTTCTCACCTAGGAAAAGGTTAGATGCCCAGAGCCCCGGAGTGACAAATGGTAGCATTTAAAAAGAGAGCTAGTATTTAAAATAGTAATAATTTAAGGATTTCTATTTTGTGTCCTACTACACTGCTCTACCTCCTTCTGACTTTATCTCTCTCTCTCTCTCTCTCTCTCTCTCTCTCTCTTTTAAAGATACTAGAAAAAGAACCTAAATCTTCCAAAGAAGAGTGTGTGGTTTTTCATTGTGAATATACTTCCCCTTACTCACAACAAGAATCTACTTTGATAAAGTCTGTTAAACTAAGCCTGCTCTTGATTTCCCCTGCTTACTAAATATGAGAAGTATTTGCCATTTAAAAAAATGTAACAGATTCCTAGCACGATTTCTGACAAATTAGAAGCAAGTACTGTTAGAAATGGTGGCATACATTCAGCAATTCTGTTAATCAGTATTGTAAAAAAATGTGTTGATGATGGAGTTTTAGAAGGTCAAACAAAATTTCTGTGATATGTCTTCAAAGATTGTTTTTGTGGACTCCTGTCTTAATACCTCTCACTTTAAAATTGATATTTCCCCCTTTATGTTTGTGGAAAGTGCTGTACTGGTATCCATGGAGCAGATTTATTTATTTATTAATTTATTTATATTTATGTTTAAATTTATGTTTATATTTATATTATTTATATTTATTTATTTAAATCCACAGTACTAGGAATGTCTCTGAGGGACAGTGCTGTGGCTTATGATCTTAGCTTGCTTGTAATAGAGTGTTCCTAGAAGTGCTTTAGCAGCTGGGTTTGAGCAGGGAGTAGTAACAAGTTGTGCCTCATATGCGTGGATCTTTGTAGATCCAAAGGAACCACAATAGTGTCCCCTCTGTTGGGTTGTCATTAGTCCTCCGATTGGTCCTTCTAGTTACTCTTCGAAGCAGTGGTTTGATAGCAAATGGTTTTGTCCACCAAAACCGTAGGGATTTTTTGGGTTTTGGTGTGTGTGTGTGTGTGTGTGTGTGTGTGTGGTTCAATAAATTGCTAGTTATTCCTGAAAGCTTCATAAAATGACTGTTCTATTTCTCTTTTGTTCTAGCACCTGCTCCTCATTCTGTCCTTGTAGTCGTGCACCTATACTAGCTATAAGATGATAAATATTACTATAATGATTTCTGCGACTCTTAATTGAGACCTATTAA
Source organism: Neofelis nebulosa (assembly GCF_028018385.1). NCBI lineage: Eukaryota > Metazoa > Chordata > Mammalia > Carnivora > Felidae > Neofelis > Neofelis nebulosa. The sequence continues at coordinate 122,654,285 of NC_080787.1, forward strand.
TGAGATAATAAAAATATCACTATTTCCATAAGTGCCAAAATTGACCTAATTGTGAGGATAAAGGGCATTCTACTTAAGACAGTTATCATATTAGGTGCCCCCTGATACAGTAAAGGCAAGCATTAATATTTCTTAAACTGAATTTGATGAGCTTGACCATTGGTAAGAGAGACAGAAATATAAAAGGCATATTTCTGGAACATATAAATCAGAAATAAAGTTTTGAAGTCATTCTTTAAAGAAGCTGTGCATGCTTATATATCTTATATGCTATGAATTATGTTCTAAATATATTACATTTGTATTATGTTATATGAAGTTAGAACAATCTGTGAAGGACCTAGCTACTGTGTAATTTATGGTATATTTCCCATAAATAAAGATATATGCAAGTTGATCTCACTTTATCTACCTCAAGTTGTGAAGGTGGTCTCAAACTTGAAGTTTCTCTAATGTTTTTGGCAGGAGCAAATATAAATCCTATCTGGAGGAAAACACTTTCATCCTAAGCTTTAAAAACTCCTGAAAATCTTTAACATCAATAAACAGAACACAGTTAAAAACAACCAGGCACACGGAGGAAAATGGCACCGTGAGCAAAAGCCAGCAGGAATACCACACAGCAGAAGCAGACAAGCAGTGACTTCAGATGGTAGTGTTATCAGACACAGGTTATAAAAGCCTTGACTATTTTTGAAGAAAATATGGAAGAAATAATAGTGAATTGGAAGAAGGGTAATTTCTTGTCATCTTTCTTTTTGTGATATATATCAGATAATGTCTTCTGGACTGCTGTCTTCCAGTTTACTAATTCTGTTTTTCACTGTGTCCCTTTTGATGTGAAGCCTCATCACTGAATTAATTTATTTTTTTATTTCTAGACATTTTATAAACATTTTATTTTCTAATGTTTATTCATTTTTGAGAGACAGAGAATGAGTGAAAGAAAGAGTGTGAGTGGGGCTGGGGCAGAGAGAGAGAGAGACACAGAATCCAAAGCAGACTCTAAGCTCTGAGCTGTCAGCACAGAGCCTGATGCAGGGCTTAAACCATGAACCATGAGATCATGACCTGAGCTAATGTCAGATGCTCAGCCGATGAGCCACCCAGGCGCCCCTATTTCTAGAAATTTTATTTGGTTTTTTAAAGACTTTCTAGGTCACTTTTTGTAGTTTAATATTTTCCTGTTAATATTATCCATTTTTTCCTTTTATTTTGAATACTATCTGAAGAGGTGGCAATTTTCTAGAATGGATGAAAGACACCAATCCTCAGATTTAAGTAGCACATTGAATCTTAAGCAGAATAAATTATATATATATGTGTGTATATATATATATATATATACACACATATATATATATAGTCAACAAATGACAGAATAACATTGCAGAATGCAAAAGTAAAAGTAAGCATTATTTTTAAAAGTAAGCATATTTAAAGGTATTAAAAAAAGACCTATTTCCTTCAAAAGTACAATAGACTGACAGCTGAATTCTCAATAGCAATGATTAAAAGCATAAGATAGTGTAACGACATCTTCCCTGTGCTGAAAGAAAATAATTGCCAAATTGCAATTATATATCCAGAAAAGAAATGCCTTTGAAGAATGAGAACAAAATAAAGACATGTATAAACTAACAAATACTGAGAGAATCTGCCATCAGGAAAATTCCAAAAGATATATTTTAGGTAGAAGAAAATGGGTTCTAGACGACTCCAGATGAAAGGTGCAAAGGAAAATGCATTAAAATGCATAAAGTCATAAATATTTGGATAAATCTAAATGAACTTATAAAACAACAATGACTTAAGGGGTTTAAAAATTAGAATAAAAGTAATATTAAAAGAGAAAAAAGTCTATAAAGCTATAACCTAAGTGTCTATATCTATAACTTATTAAAAGAAAAACAGAGTAAAATTAAACCTAGGATACAAAAGGAAAGAAAAAAATAAAGACAAGACCAAAAATCAGTAAAACAAAAAATAAACATATCAAAGAGAAGATTGACAAAGCAAAAAGTAGATTCTTTAAAATAGAGTATTATTTCTGGTGAGCCTAATTAAGCCAAGAAAGAAAGAAGGCACATTATATCAGGGAGGAACGAAGGATCACAAATACAAAATGTACAAACACTGAAAAAATAACAAAGGACTACTATAAATCACTTTATACTAATGTATTTGAAAATGTAGGTGAAGTGAAAAATTCCAAGAAGAAATACAACTTACCAAAACCGACTCAAGAAAAAATTAGAGCATCTAGATAATTCTATAAACCCATGAAGGGATTGAACCAGAAATTAATAAGCTTACTACACAGATCTTTCTAGGCCCACAGAGCTTTACCAGTGAGTTCTACTAAACCTCTAAAGAAAAACTAACTCCAATCTTATACATCTTTATTGTTTTGTTTTGTTTTGTTTTTTAAATGAAGTTGGCATAGCTTTTCCTTTAAGGTCTTTTTGTCATTGGTGTTCTGGAATTTGAAAATTATGTAAGTATGAGCCACCTTTGATATATCATTTTGGATATTTGACATTAGGACTTTTGGATTTGAGGATTTGCACAAATCTTGAATCCCACTGAGAATACTAATTATATGTTTGTTTTTAATATTTTTCTCTCTTCCTCTCCTTTTTTTTTCCTTTGTGTTGATATTACACTTTTTGTTTATCTTATATTGTAGGCTTACCTCAGATGAGTGGTGAATCATGGCTGTTGACTGATATTTAAGAATGAGGGAGGGGCGCCTGGGTGGCTCAGTTGGTTAAGCGTCCGACTTCGGCTCAGGTCAAGATTTCACAGTCTGTGAGTTCAAGCCTGGTGTCGGGCTCTGTGCTGTCAGTTCAGAGCCTGGAGCCTGCTTCGGATTCTGTGTCTCCCTGTCTCTCTGCCCCTACCCCACTCACTCTCTGTCTCTCAAAATATGAATAAACATTAAAAAAAAATTAGAAGGAATGAGGGATATTTAAGAATGAGGTTGAATGCAACGCCTTGGTGATTCAGTCGGTTAAGCATCTGACTCTTGATTTTAGCTCACGTCATGATCTCCTGGTTCATGGGTTCGAGCCCCACATCAGGCCCTGTGCTGGTGGTGCTGAGCCTGCTTGGGATCTTGGGATTCCTTCCCTTTCTCTCTCTGCCTCTGCTCTGCTAGCTCTCACTGTCTCTAAAAAAAAAAAAAAAAAAAAAAGAGGTTGAATGGAATCAGAATTTGTTGATTGGAGTTTGCTTAGAGTATGTAGGCAGGGAGGAGTTGCCTTTTATGCTGAAAGATCCCTAAAATGCCAAAATGGGAAAACTTTACTCTGGGTCACTAATACCCATCTACTAGCCCCCTTAGTTCTTCTGCATATGGGTTCACTGTGGAAACTTTGGAAAATAAAAGTAAGTACCAAGAAGGAAAAAAAAAAATCACATATGAGCCCATCAGGCAGATGTAAGACTATTTATAAAAAATATACATGTATAGCAGAAAATTAGGACTATACTGCCATTTTATTTTATAATTTATAGTTTATAGTCAATAATGTGTCTTTCCCCATGCTATTAAATTTCTTCTATGTCATCATTATTGGCTGTATAGTATTCAATTACATAAGTATTTCATATTTAGCCATTTTCAATTGCTGGAGATTGCGTATGTGTCTATTTTTTTTCTTGTAAGGAATGCTACATGTAAATATTTGTAATAAATATTTATAGATAATTTTTTATCTTAAAGAAACTGCAAGAAGTGTAATTTTTGAGTCAAACAATATGAATATTTTAAGGTGTTTCAGAATTTTTCTATAGCTTCTTATTCCCACAGCATTTGAATCAGTCTAAGCATACTTTGTCACATGTGCAAACGTGGATCTGAAGTATTCTTTAGTATGCAGATTGGTGTTTATATGGGTCCCTTTTTCATTAGCATGGTTTGGAGAGCTGTTGTATAGATATACCTAAAATTACTGCTACCACCATCCCTGACAAAATAGTACTTTGCCTTTTTTCTGTTTTGGTTGCATCCTTTGGATAGGGTTCTTTTTAACCACTGCATGGTTTTCAACAACTGTTGAAAACAGATTACTGCAGAATTAGAAACAACAACAAAAAAGAAAGGAGAAGGAGAAGAAGAAGAAGAAGAAGAAGAAGAAGAAGAAGAAGAAGAAGAAGAAAGTGTTAATATAGTAATTTATGGCATTTCTTTTAACAGCATATAAAAAAGAATACCCTGTAGTTGGCTTAACCATTGGTTATATTGTGGCTGTGTAAGAATCTATAGGGGGCTCTTAGTGAGTTGTTCCTAGTAGGAATGGTCATTTATTGAGCACCTCTGTGCCCCCCGTCACCAATCCGGACACTTTCTGTACATTATGCTCAAAGCTTGTGCCAACTTTGTAAGGTAGGTATTATCAGCATTAGAAATGTTTCTAATGTTTAAAACATTAGAAATGTTTTAAAAATGAGGTTTAGTTAGGATATGAAGCATTCCCTTATCACACATTTCGTGGTTGTCTAGAAGTCACTGGAATGTAAGCTCTATGTAAGCACTGAAAATCATTTTGTTCACTGGTGTATTCCCAGCATTAGTTCAGTCTTGCCATGTAGGCTCGGAAGAAATGTTTGTTGAATGCTGACAAAAATGAATTGAGAGAGGTGGGATTTGAACCCTAGCCATTCTGAACCTGAAACTCTACCAGGAAGAAGCCAGCTTCTTCAGAGGTTTAATATTTTACTCAGAGATTGAGTTTGGTTTGCCCCAAAGTGATAGACTTGTTCAGTGCTTGGTGTCTTCTTTCCTCATTTTCATTTGATCATTTATATAAATTACATAAAATATCACTGCCATTTGGGAAAACCTTCAATTAAGTCAAACATAACTAAAATGATAGAGAGGGTATAAGAGGCCAAGCAAAAGTGAGAACTCTTTCCTTAAGAAGTTCTTTAATCCACTCAAGGAGTTGTTCTAACGTGTACTTTAAACTTTGTAATACTTAAAAGTTCTTCAAGAGTACAGCATTTCCTTTGAACCTCCCTTTGAATCTCCTGTGGAAGTTTCTGAGTATCTAATCCTCATCTTCTGGGGAAAAAAAAAAGAAATCCCTGCAGACTCAGCACTGTGTCGATCCGAGTTTTTACAGAGTTGTTTTCAGAAGGCATGCAGCTTTGGCCAGAGGCCAGAGGAGTCATAGGCAGTGTGGTCAGCTAATTCATCTTCATCGGATAGGCGTTTATATGACACCTGTCACATTTGAATACCAAATCCGGCAATATACCATTTCCTAAAAAAATGTTTTCATGTCTACGTATTGTAGACATCCTTTATATAAAGCAGATACGAAGGTACTTAAACTGGCTGACTTTGTGAAGTCATATGAAGAAAAGGGGGAGGATTATGGTTTCCCCCAAATTATGTTTAATGAAGTCACCACTTGCTGATTTTCAGCTCAACAGTTATTTGTCGAATGTCTGCTATGTGCTAGGCACCATGCTAGACATGGAAAATAGAGAAATAAGTAAATCACCCCCCCCTGGAACTCACAGTCTGGTCAGCGACATGGATCTCATAGAACATGGTGAGGGCCGTAGTGGTTGGGATGAGGAAAGACGGAGGAGGACAGAGCATCTCCTGAGAAAGGAGAGGCAGGTAAGACCAAGCGCTCATTTCACTCTTGGACTCATACCAGAGCTTTCCATAATGTTGCCAAAGACTCTTTTTAGAATTTGTAAATCCAGGGACACCTGGGTGGCTCAGTCGGTTAAGTGTCCGACTCTTGGTTTCTACTCAGGTCATGATCTCACAGTTGGTAAGTTTGAGCCTTGCCTTGAGCTCCGCGCTGATAGCGCAGATTGGGGTTCTCTCTCTCCCCTCCTCTGTTTGCCCCTCCCCCCGCTCGCTCTCACTGTCTCTCTCTCAAAAGAGATAAACTTAAAAAAAAAAAGAATTTGTAAATCCAGTCATGTCAGTTTCATATTTTAATGCCCCAGCAGCTCCCTGCTGCCTGCTCCCAAGGCACAGTCCTCTTTCAGGCACTCCAGTGTCCCCCTATTGCCCCACTGCTTACAGCCTGACTGCCTAAATTCGGATCTTGCCCCTGCCACTGGTCAGCAATCTGCAGCTCCATTTTCTTAAACCGGGTTAATCTCAGTAATCTGTGTCATAATGTGAAGATTAAACGATTTGATGCAAAACTCTGAGCAAAGTGCCTAGCACGTAGTACTGTAGAAGCCATGCTTATTGTCGTTACCACTCTCCTTCTTTCTCCCAGACCGCGGTGGTTTTCTGTACCTCCCTGCCTTTGCACAAAGTGCCATTGCACGGATTGTCGCTACCCCGTGATTTAATTCTTAGGCTGCTTCTCACCATTTCCTGTCTTTGTCATTAACAAATTCTAAAGTCATCACCCTGATTGGATGGTAAACTCTGAGATTAGGGACGTCACCACAAATTCTTTTTTTGTTTTATTTTTGGACCCCTCCCTCCTCCTCAGAATCTAAGTACATACAGTGCATATTGCAGACACTCAAACATTTGTTTATTGACTGAAGGGGAAATCCCTTTGTCTCCAGATCTGTCTTTGTGAAGTTCTTTTAATCACCATTCTTTCCTTTTTTTCTCTCCACTGTGCTATTAGCATGTTAACATTTTAAAAAAATGTTTTATTTATTTCTGAGAGAGACAGACAGCGTGAGTGGGGGAGGAGTAGAGAGAGAGGGAGACCTAGAATCTGAAGCAGGCTCCAGACTCTGAGCTGTCAGAACAGAGCCCGACACAGGGCTTGAACTCATGAACCATGAGATCATGACCTGAGCCAAAGTCCGACTCTTAATCTACTGAGCCACCCAGGCGCTCCAGCATGTTAAAAGTTTTTTACATATATCTGCTGTAGCTCCATTGTAATCATTTATTTTCATGCCCTCCGCCCCCCCCCCCCCCCCCCAGCTTCATTTCTCTGTCAGGGTGTGAGTTGCTTTCATTTGTCTCTCTGGCCTTTAGCAAAGGGTCTGTGTACAGTAGGCACTCCTATTTAAATGAATGCTCAATAAAGAATAATACATGTTGTATTAATACATTTTAGGGAATCTGTGAGAAAAAAAAAATTGATTTTTTTTTTTTTTTTAATTTTTTTTTAACATTTTTAATTTATTTTTGGGACAGAGAGAGACATAGCATGAACGGGGGAGGGGCAGAGAGAGAGGGAGACACAGAATCGGAAACAGGCTCCAGGCTCCGAGCCATCAGCCCAGAGCCTGACGCGGGGCTCGAACTCACGGATCGCGAGATCGTGACCTGGCTGAAGTCGGCTGAAGTCGGACGCTCAACCGACTGCGCCACCCAGGCGCCCCGAGTGATTTCTTTATATCTATTTCTTTTGGTTCATTAAATGTCCAAGAAAGGCCAAACGATTTAGGTACTCTAAACAAGCAGGAAACTCCCAAATCAATAGTCTTCTAAAGTAGAGGCAAAATATTCTGCCAATTTACTTGTATGTCTGGTGGCTCTATGTGGTCTAAGGTAAAATATCTCATCTTTAGTTTCTAAGAGAGTATCAAAATATGAAAACTACCTAAATTGTTATAGAGGTAAAAAATGAATAGTGGATTTTGACATTGCTGTTTTAGTCTACTTTGAGAAGAAATTAAAATTGAATTAGATTTCACAGCTCTGAAATTTCCTACTAAAAACTATCCTGAGTGGGAGTTGGGTAACACAGTAGTAGGTGATGTAAGTTTCATCTTTTATAGGCGTGATTATAGATGAGAATTGATTGTTCCTCTTGTCATACTTCTGTTTCATTTCCATGCTCTGCATTATCTTATAAAAGTTAAATCTAGGGGTGCCTGGGTGGCTTGGTCGGTTAAGCATCCGACTTCGGCTCAGGTCATGATCTCACGGTCCGTGAGTTCGAGCCCCGCGTCGGGCTCTGTGCTGACAGCTCAGAGCCTGGAGCCTGTTTCAGATTCTGTGTCTCCCTCTCTCTCTGCTCCTCCCCTGTTCCTGCTCTGTCTCTCTCTGTCTCAAAAATAAAATAAACGTTAAAAAAAATTTTAAAAAGAAATAAAAGTTAAATCTAAGTAACATTTTTTTAGCAATGAAGAGGTAATAAAAAAAAAATCATCATGCCCCTGCTGCAGTTTAATGAGAGGAGAGACCTATATATACTGGGTGTGTTTTAAACGCATGCTTACGATTTAAAAGACATTTTTTCCCAATGTTTATTTATTTATTTTGAGAGAGAGACACAGAGCACGAGCGGGGGAAGGGCAGAGAGAGAGGGAGACACAGAATCCGAAGCAGGCTCCAGGCCCTGAGCTGTCAGCACAGAGCCCAACGCGGGGCTTGAACTCTCAAACCGTGAGATCATGACCTGAGCCAAAGTCGGATGCTTGACCCACCGAGCCACCCAGGGTACCCCCACGTGCTTATGATTTAAATGCTTGCTCACCACCAAATCTTCCCATAGTTTTCATCAAGGTGAGACTTAATTGTAACAGAACTGTTGGCAAGTTCTTTTTTATATTTGGGAAGGACAGTACAGTTGTGGGTAATACAGCTCCATGACTGAATTTCTTACAGCAGTGAGGGAGTATGTCTTTTAAGGCCATACATTTCTGAATGTAAAAAAGTTCTCTCACTGTGATTTGTATTTGTTGGTATAAACTTAACTCTAATTACTAGTGCAAGTACTTGGACTTTTGGGCCATCTTGCTTCCAAGGAGTATTTTCTGCCGATTTCAGGTTTCTCCCTTTGGTTTCACCTCCATTCCAAACTGTCCCACTTCAGAGCACTCAGACTCTGAAATTGCTTTCAGGCTCGTAACTTCCATCCCTCCTCCTTCCTTGCTCCCTCCCTTGTTCCCACTTCCACATGCACCGGATCCCCTGTCTTCTCCCAGTTCTCGAACCTCCATGTGCACATGGTCTCAACCCTGTTCAGCCTTTGCAGCCACCTTTTGACTTTTATCAGCTTTTCTGCTCTGTTTCCCCTGCTTCCCACCCCCCATGCCATGTTATCTTTTTGTCCCATCTCCCTATTCCCAGCCCTGGAATTCCAGGCCACTTGGGTCCACGTATTGGGGTTCAGCTGGGCTCCCAGAGCTTGAAGGTCTTTATGCTTTTGTTGACTCTGTCTCCCTTGTTACCACATATTTGCAGCCATCCTCACTTAGGATGTCCTGCACCCCCTCCTTACTACAGAGCCCCAGGTAGACTTCTTCACTCTCTGGAGATATTCTTACTTGCCCAAGGAGATTGAGGGAGTGCCTCCTCAGCTTCTGGCTTCTTCTGGCTCTATCTCAGTTTTGTTGTTGTTATCGTCGTCTTTACCTTCCTCTCTGACTTCTGACATGCCTATCTCTGAGGCTGACCTCCTGAGATTGTGTTGATGAAACTGACTTTTTAAGCCAGTTTCTTAACGTGATGAACGTGGGTTATAGTTCTTGTTTTTTTGTTTGTTTTCGTGTCTGTTCATTGTGGATACAAGCGGTTTTGAAATGAGCATCTTTGGACAGCTGTATTGCCCACTTGTACGAGTACAGGCAGCCCAGGTTTGCAGCACTCTGGCATGCTCAGTTTCGGTCACCACAGTTTAATTAAATAACACCAGTCCCCAAACAACATGGTTCAAATTTCAGTTCCAAGATTTATTAACTGGGGGGCGTTGCGTAGAGTGCAGCCTTTGCTGCTAGCTTTTTCAGTCCACAGATCACTGCGTACATAACACATGCGTGTGGTGGTCAGTGACCAACGTGGGTCCTTTTAAAGCCTGTCAGTGATTGGTTACTGTCTGCTTCTGTTGCTCAGCATCTCACAGACAGCAGGGCAAGTGGTGGGTTGCTTCTGTGTCTCCTGGTGGTGAATGTACGTGACAGTTTATAAAATGGATAATTGAAAGAGAGAATTGGCCGATAAAGATGCAAACTAAGTAATGTGATAATGCCAGAAGTGAAATTCAGTTCAAAAGTAAATGGGGTTATGGAAGGAAAAGCAAACTGCGGGAATGTTCACACTGCCTCTGTTCACCAGCCTCCAGCTCTGCGGCCAGAGGAACTCAGGGATGGCGAGGTTATCCCCCTGGTGAGGAGTGTGGTTGTGATGAAAAGGATGCAGATGTCCCAGAGGAAATGACACTGGCACAAGAATTCATATTAATCGAACTCCTGCAGATACTTGACGATATTAAAAGTGCAAAGGTTACAACATGGGGAACTGATCTAAGCTCGCAAAGGAATGTGGCAGTTTGTTAAGGCACGGAAAAGTGTCTCACTATGGATTGCAAGTTATGTGATGAGAAGAAGAGAAAGCACTGTTCAGACTATTCTTGATAAGTTTATTACTAAGAAAACTTTAACCCTCCATGTTTTAAATTACAGTGTAGGAAATACAGATGAGATGTACAATTTTTTCATTTCCTTGTATGTTTATAATTGACCATAAGAGTTCTTAATGTTTTTGATAGAAATGTAAAAATTACCTCTCATGGAGCGCCTGGGTGGCTCAGTTGGTTAAGCCTCTGACTCTTTTTTTTTTTATTTTTTTTTATTTTTTTTTTTTAACGTTTATTTTTGAGACAGAGAGAGACAGAGCATGAATGGGGGAGGGTCAGAGAGAGAGGGAGACACAGAACCTGAAGCAGGCTCCAGGCTCTGAGCTGTCAGCACAGAGCCTGATGCGGGGCTTGAACTCACGGACTGTGAGATCATGACCTGAGCCGAAGTCGGACGCTTAACCGACCAAGCCACCCAGGCGCCCCAGCCTCTGACTCTTGATATCGGCTCAGATCATGATCTCACGATTCCTGAGTTTGAGCCCCATGTCCAGCTCTGTGCTGACAGTGCAGGGCCTGCTTGGGATTCTCTCTGTCTCTCTCTCTCTCTCTCTCTCTCCTCTCTCTCTGCCCCCACCCCCACTTGCACTCTTGCTCTCTCTCAAAATAAATAAGCATTAATTTTTTTTTAAATTACCTTTCATATGTTTGTGTTAGTTTACACCTCAAAAGGTTTGGGAGAATGCCTTAGTGTTCTGGTACTTTGTTCCATCTGTCATTATTTACATATTTGTTCGAGCTTTTCCTCTGATGACTCTCTATTTGAATGGACGTGTGTACGCTTAGGTTTTTTTATTTCCTTAAAAAAAGGTTTCACCTAGACCCAGTTGTGTTTGAGACCCACTGCCACTCTTGCTTTCCCTTCCCTTACCCCATTTTCTTCTGCAATAAGTTAGACCTCCTGATTCAATTTACTTACGGTTTACTTTCTCTTTAGTTTTTACAGTCACTTGACATTAGGCACCTTGAGGACAAAGGTCATGTCTGTTTTGTTACTGAGTATTCAGTACCTAAACCTGGGGACTGGTATATATGGTCAGTACTTGATATGTTTTATTTGAGGGAGTGAGTTCCTAAAAGCCCGCACCCAACATCCACCCTGCCCCGTTCACCCATTTCTCTTGTGGAGCCTTCTCTGATCTCTCTCCCCAACCACCCCAAACTTTCTCCTTCTTTAAACAACTATGTAACTGCAGGTGCCTCCTAGAGCCTGCCAAATATGAGCCATTTATGCTGTTATTTTTACCCTTGCCCACACAAATAGCAGCTCCCTGAGGTATGTCTTTCCTGTGCATAACATAGTCATTACACATAGTTGGTACTGAATGCGTATTTTGTTGGATTTTCCTGCAAAGTGAGATTCCAGAGAGCTGTCAAGGAAACTCCATCCCACTAAAAAAATTAAGGGTTGTTCTAGAATCTACGTATTCCCCACCCCCCTTTTTTTCTAATTCTCAAACAAAAATTCTGTCTGGTGTATGTACTTATTTTAAAATCAAAGGCCACAAGAGTGGGGAATTGAGAAAGTGGCAAAATGTTAGAGCTGGAAAGATTTTTAGAGATCCATATAGTCTCACCCTTTAATTTTATAGGTGAATAATTTGATGTCTGGAACACTTAAGTGATCTTCCCCAAATCACACAACCAGTTTGTGGTAACATTTGGGGCCACAGTGCAGTTGCCTAACCCTGTCCAGTGCCCGTTCCCATAGGCTGCCATGGGGCATGCGAGAATATTGTTCGGGTTTGTGTAGTTAACCTGTTCAAAGAGGCGGCTAATATTCTCATATTGCGTTTTATGGATTAGCAAGTAGGAAATTGAATCTGTAAATTGATTTTCCTCTCTCCATCCCTTAATTATTTCAAGTTCTCTGACTAGATTCATTTGCATTAACTGAGAAATTCTGGAAACATTCGTCCTGGATGGCACAGATTTGTTTGCTGACATGTAAGCAAACTTTTTCTTGAAGTATAACATACATGCAGAAAAGTGCACAAAGCGTAGGCGTGGGGTTTGAATTTTCACGAAGCACGCACATCCACGTGACCTGTACCCACAGCAGGAGACAGAGCGGCCCCAGCACGTTGAGAAACATTTGAAGAAATAGAAGGGTTTTGAAACTACATAATTTTCTTTTTTCTCCCTGCAGGTATTGTCAGTCTGTGTGTTAACAACAATCCTTGGTTGTATATTTGGGCTGAAACCAAGCTGTGCCAAAGAAGGTAATTACTACAGTATTTAGGGTGTGTGTGTGCACACATGGGTGTGTGTTGCTACTTAGTCCTCTTCAGAATGTGACTGAGAAAAGTGTCCTGTCCTAATCTGTGGGTACTCCATAGTTATTGCAGATGTGATAATGGTTTGAGTCTTCTTAAAACTCTTTTATTATTTTAGCCATGTAATGTTTTATTTAGTTGTAAAACTTCATCCTAAAACAATGAAGAGGGGCTATCACCAAAAAATCAACCAAAGAACAAACCCCCAAAACAACAAAAAATAAATTAAGAGCAGTGAAACATACAAGCCAATATGGCCTAAATGTTTTGGTGGTGCGCCCTGGAGCCCTTCTCCCTGGACTCTCTCCAGGAACTCTGAGGACACTCTTTTTTTTTTTTTTTTTTTTTTTTCCCAAGGAGTTAGTTGCTGAAGCAGCCTGGAAAGATTACTTGGTAACCAGTTAGCATCGCTGGGCAACCAGAAATTTATCGTTATGTGCCCTAACGGCATTTAAAATTACGAGCATTTGTGGTTTCAAAGCTATAGTGAAATGACAATTTTAAGCTTCTACATATATTTTTTCTTTATATTGAGTGCAGAAATCTATCCAGCATTGATGAGATTACTGTAACTAACAAAACTCTGAATCATAGTACATTGCAGTAGTCATTATTTTGGCTCTGAGGTAGGTTTCTCCCCCATGTGAAATCACTGATGGTCTTCCTAGGGAATTCAGTTTTAAAATTTTTTTTAATGTTTTTATTTCTTTTTGAGCCAGAGAGAGACAAAGCATGAGCAGGGGAGGAGCAGAGAGAGGGGGAGACACAGAATCTGAAGTGGGCTCCAGGCTCTGAGCTGTCAGCACAGAGCCTGGTGCGAAGCTCGAACTCACGGAGTGTGAGATCATGACCTGAGCTGAAGTTGGATGCTCAACCAACTGAGCCACCCAGGCGCCCTGGGAATTCAGTTTTGAAAATTGAAAAATTATTTTCCTGTTCAACTCTTCTGTGATTGTAATATTGGTCATTTAAACAAGTGTACTGATTTTTAAGTTTTCACTTATTGCTTAAATGAATTAAATGTAGTAATTTCATGTGTTTGGTCAACCATCTATCCAGAGCAAAACTGTCTTAAGTTTAACAAGATGAAATAGCTACAGACTTTAATGTTCATCTAGGCATAGGCATGAAGTAGTTTAGTTTGAGTTTAAACTTTGAGTTTAGTTTAACACATAAAAATAAAACTGAAGGTTTAAAAAAAGTAATTTTAATCTAAACCTAACATAGTATGTGCAGTATTTTACAAACTACTAGGTGCTTAATAATGAGCCTCAAGTAGTAGCTATTATTCTAACAGCTCTCCCTGGCCCTGCCCAGGTCAGGAATGTTAGTATTCCTGACCTTAGAAATTACTGTTGTCATTTCATATCTTTAAAATTGCCAATTTTCCCAGTGTCATGAGGGTTAAATTCTATGGCAGTGTCTTCTTGGGTTAGGAGATCCCTAAAGTCAGGAGCTAGGATTATTCTTTTTTTTTTCTGTTGGACTTTCATTATTTTACAAGTGGGTTTTTTTTTTTTCCTTACCATCCTGATGTTTTAGTAATCTGATGAGAACCTAGCTTTTTCCAGGTATATAGTAAACACAACATAAAATTATTGTATTTAATTAAAAGTTTTCCTTCCATATCCGCCATTTATCCATTTAACAAAAACTTACTGGTATCAGCTATAGTCAAGCATCTTGCTGGGCGCTAGGGATGCGGTGTGCTGGGTGCAATGCAGGTGTGGACTTTGCTCTCAAGAAGTTGGTAGTCCAGGGATGCCTGAATGGCTCAGTTGGTTAAGCGTCTGACTCTTGATTTCAGTTTAGGTCATGATCTCACAGTTTGTGGGTTTGAGCCCCACATCTGGCTCTGTGCTGACAGTGCTGAGCCTGCTTGGGATTCTCTCTCTCTCTCTCTCTCTCTCTCTGTCTCTCTGCCCTAACCCTGCTTGCACTCTCTCTCTCTCTAAATGAATGAATGAATGAATGAATGGAAGTTGGTAGTTCAGTGTGAGACTGGGATATTAACCAAATACTCTAGTTCAAATGGAATTAGTGACTGAGGGGAAGGACAATGTTTTACAAAAGCTTAAACAAAGGAAATTGGACCTTGACTGGGGAGTGTAGGAACCCGATTGGATCTGAAGGTGAAATGCGTACTTTAGGTGATGGTGGGAGGGACAGTCCTGCAGAATGTCCTGCATAAGCACATTACTTCTTTGATACACCAAGAGTGAGAGTACGGTAGGTCAGGTATTCTTTCTCCTCCTGAAATATTCAGATAATCACTTTTAAAGTCTTTTCTCACAGTTTGAAATTTTAGAGAATGTTATATAAGCATAAAACTTTCAGAACAAGTCCTTATTCAGAGGGGTGCCTGGGTGGCTCAGTCTGTTAAGCGTCTGACTCGATTTCTGCTCAGGTCATGATCTCATGATTCCTGAGTTCGAGCCCTGCATTAAACTCTGTGCTGACAATGTGGAGCCTGCTTGGGATTCTCTCTCTCTCTCTCTCTCTCTCTCTCTGCCCCTCCTCTGCTCACTCTCTTGCTCTGTCTCTCAAAATAAATAAATAAACTTAAAAAAAAATAAAAAGAACAAGTCCTTATTCTGACTTTTCTTTACCATGCCATAAGTATTGAAGTCTTATCAGACCCGGTAAGGTTCGTAATAAATTTTAAAACGTCTTTTTTTCCCCCCTATGACAAGAGATAGAGTTTTCTTTTTGTGCCACTTTCTATGTGTATTTTGTGAAAAGATTCTTGGATAACTTCATTGCCCCATCTGTATTTTCCAAAGTAGGATTTGAATCTAGCTTATGTATACTAGTTGATGTTTGCTTCTTGATTCTGTGATTAGAAACTTCTAACTCATTCTTCAATATTTTCAGTTAAAAGTTGCAAAGGTCGCTGTTTTGAGAGAACATTTGGAAACTGCCGCTGTGATGTTGCTTGTGTTGATCTTGGAAACTGCTGTCTGGATTACCAGGAGACGTGTATAGAACCAGGTAAATAAAAATACGCAGGGGAAAAGATGATGTCATGGGCACTAGTCAAAGATCAAAAAAAAAAAGTTTTGCATTTTTTAGAAATGTGATTTATTGAACTCACTTGAGGCTTTTTTAAAAAATTGGCCTTTGTATTTCCTTAGAGAAGAAATTTCACGTATTTTGCCTTTGTTAAACACTTTATGGATAGCAAAACTGTGCTTGTTTTTAATGTATGCCGAGAGCCTGCGTGATTGAACTTGCACTTACACTGCAAAAAGTCTTCTTGAAACATATGAGTATTTTCAGTGTGGGCTCACTAAAGCAAGAGTTCTTAGACATCCACTTCTTTTTACTGAAGTGTAGCTGACACAGAATGTCACATTCGTTCCAGGTGTACTTAGAAACCTGCCTAACACTTTGAAATAAAACCGTCAGAATGTGTATATTTTCTGTTCCATTCGGATTTGTCTACATAGGACATATTTCCTACTTAAATAGGAGTAAGCCAGTTTCAGATTAAATGTTGAGAACCCTGAAAATGGCTGGTGGAGAAAGCCAAGATCTGTATATGAATTGTATAATAACCATGTTTGCCCATGTTTTCAAATGATGAAATTCTGTTTTCTTTAGTGAAACAATAACAGCTGTTGCTTGTATGCTTTCTGTTTGTTAGTTCAGGTCGACCACTGTGGTGGCAGATTCTGTGAGTAACTGAGTTATGAAATAGTTCATTGTCCCTGCTGGATCGTGCTCCAGAAGAGAACAGTTCTGTGTCTACTTCGGATGTGTTAAATTGGGACCATAACACGTCTTTTGTTGTTATTTGTTTCTAGAACATATATGGACTTGCAGCAAGTTCAGGTGTGGTGAGAAAAGATTGCCCAGAAGCCTTTGCTCCTGTTCGGATGACTGCAGGGACAAGGGTGACTGCTGTGTCAACTATAGCTCTGTGTGCCGAGGTCAGGTTCCCATGCACCCATCGGGCTCTGCAGCAGCCCGACATCCTTCTAGTTGTTAGCTGGGTTTTGCACAGGTGTCATTTTTTACATTAGGAGTCATATTTGTTGACCAACTGTCTTAGCTGAAAAAATACTTAAAAAACATCTTATTAGAGTAAAATTCAAATAAAGAAAGTATGTAATGAATCTTGTACTCATCAGTCTTTTAAGAATCACTTTTATCTACACATGGCAAATCTTGTTCTGTCTATAGTAGTTCACTCTCCTGCTGCCACCCCTTCATTGTTTTTTTGATATTAGCTACATTTTTAATGCTGCTTTGTGGAAAGATCACTTTTTGTAGTGCTGGCTATCTTTACGTTCCAGGTTCCCTCGTAATGTAAATGAGGGCAATGTATGCCATGTGTTGAAAGAGTAGATGTGAAATTACTGCCCGAGGTTATATGGGGTATTATGTAAACCGATGCTGTTGTGAGGTTTCATCCAGTTACAGGGTTCTTTGAAACTGATAAGAGGAACTAAGACATCAAGGATTTAATACTAGAAGATGTTAGTGGATAAAGGAGGGTTGTAAATGTTGGCTGAAAATATGAACAACTTGAAAAGGGAAAAGATGCCTTTAAGTTCTCATAAATACAGTCACATGTTTGAGTCTTGCATTTAGTTTTCCATTCACTGTTTTTCTTCCTGATATCAACTGGCTGTTATTTTGAGACATAATAACTTAACTGAATTTATTGTATTTCCCTAGAACCATGACCCATATTATGTATATATGTGTTAACATGGTTTGTTTTTGGAATCTGTCCTAAGATGTCTCACAGCATCACAGTTATTGTCACTATTCAATATGTTCACTTTGTTTTATTTCTTGAAAATATTTTAGGAGAGAAGAGTTGGGTAGAAGAAACATGTGAGAACATTAATGAGCCAAAGTGTCCAGCAGGGTAAGATGATATTCTGAGATACTGTTTTGTTAAGGTACTATTTTTTTTCTCTTTCTAAATTGAAAAGATAGAAGTAATAATTAGTCATTGGTTCATTAAATGTTATTTTTAGTCAGGCCCTGTGGTGGGCACTTGTGGCATACGGCTGATTATGGAATGATCCCCACTCTGGAAGCTAATGGAAAAAAGAGAGGTCACGACTATTTAGTCTTTAGTATTCATGAGGGTCGCTGGAAGTGTGTTGTCTTTCTCCTTAGGAAGAAAGGCCCTTTACTTAGTTTTGAGAATGAAACCTGTAGCCAGTTACTTTACAGCTTCCTTTTTATTTTTTGTATTTTGGTTCGCTTATAAATTCGGGAGATAAGCAACGTGTCTGTGAGCGAATGTTGTGTAAGTTTTATAATTCATCTTTGTTCTTTTTGTCCTTAAAGTATTTTGCCCAGTACCTTATGGATACTAGGCCATCAAAAAATCTTGTGTGGAATTCAAAGGGGGAGATTTTGTGAAGATGTAACGTAAATTTTCTTTGCTCCACTTGAGATCTACTATTTCATATAATTTGGCTTATTCATCTTCAGAAACATATTTTTACCTTTTTAAAGTAATGAGTTTTTTTCCAAACTGTTAAACATTTTAAAGCTGTACTTCAGCTTATTTTGTTTGTGTATATAATTTAGTTTTGCTTTATAAGATGGGCGTTTTTTTTTTCTTTTGGATGAAAGAGTACTTTTTTTTTTTTTTAAAAACAACAGTAAAAGCAGCAGCAAAAACTGAACCCAAACCAAAAAATTCCAACAGAAGAGACTTTTTTCAAAGGGTACGCTCCTGTGCCTTGAGCTGTCTTTTAAGTTCAAGATATCTTGGAAAATTTAGACTTAGTGAATTTTGAATCTTTCTTTTCCTTCTACATATTGATCATTACTTTTCAGTTGTAATGTTGATCCTTGTAGTGGATATGTAACTCTTCCTTTCTTTACAATAAGATCATAAGTTAGAACATGTGTTATTCTACTGGAAGTTAAACCAGTGTATTTACCTGATGGCACAATAAACTGTTTATGTTTTATGTTGATTGAATACAAATAATTTTATACAGTGATGGACCACTGAGACCCTAGGCATTGGTTCTGGAATCTTCCAACTGAGCTATGATGCAAATACTAGTTAGTGGAAATCACATACCAATATATATATTTTTTTCTTCTTCCTTTTGTGTTTGCATGTGAGAGTAAGCTGAGGAGGAGGTAGAATTGAAAAAGGCAAGAAGAGTTTAGCATTTGCTCTCAAATTTTAAATTACTGAGTAAGCTTTAAGTGGAAAGTTTTTTTACAGTTATCCTGCAGTGTTCAACCCCCTACAGTCTCCCAATTATCATTAGAAGTTCAAAGTTTCTGAACCATGCCCATTTTGGTTTGGCCATGTAACAGTTTTCCATAGTTATTCACTTTGACTGAGCACATCATTGTACGTGGTTTTTTTTTTTTTGTTTTTTTGTTTTTTTGTTTTTTTGCCTCCTTTGGATTTGTGCACCACATACATCGTGTGTGTGTGTGCGCACATGCATGCACACGCACATGCCCTCATTGTTCATTTCTAGCTTTGGATCATTTGTTGTTTATTTATTTAAATGTAGTCAATACATCTCAAACTTCTCAACTAAATAGAAATATCTTTCAAATACAGTAAACTTAAAAACCAAATGTTATGGGGGCGCCTGGGTGGCTCAGTCGGTTGAGCGTCTGACTTCGGCTCAGGTCGTGATCTCGCTGTCTGTGAGTTTGAGCCCCGCATCGGGCTCTGTGCCGACAGCTCAGAGCCTGCAGCCTGTTTCAGATTCTGTGTCTCCCTCTCTCTCTGACCCTCCCCTGTTCATGCTCTGTCTCTCTCTGTCTCAAAAAAAAAAAAAGGAATAAACGTTAGAAAAAAAATTTAAAAAAACACAAATATTATGTATAATTTTTGTGATATGGGGTACCATCAATTAGATTCATGTAGACAATATCAAAAAGTGGTTGTTCAGGAAAAATCTTAATGGAAATAAAAACATAATTTAGAAAATGTTGTTGCTAACATTTATTCTCCTGGAGATTGGGAAAATATTATTACATTTTAGTAGCATTTGGTCCAGCTTTTGGAATAGCAGGAACCATGAATGATGTTCTCCATATGGTGGCTCAAAATGGTGTAAATGCTTGAAAATACTATTAGATGATATATATATACATATGTATATATATATGTGTGTGTGTGTGTGTATGACATATATATATATATAGTGAAATATAAAAGCATATATATGAATATAAATGTAATATCTCCTTTATAAGAATGCTTGTTGAACTTGTTAATTTACTTTAGATTACATACTGACCTCAGTGAAAAATTTTCATTTTTCATTTTACCCTGTGCCAGGGAAAAATCTTCATTGGATGTGTATCCTCCTTCTGCTTCTTTAAACATTGTTTTTCTTCTTTCTCATTACCCAGGTTTGAAGCGCCTCCTACCCTCTTATTTTCTTTGGATGGCTTCAGGGCAGAATATTTACACACTTGGGGTGGCCTTCTTCCTGTTATTAGCAGACTAAGTAAGTAACTTCGGAGTTCACTGTTGAGGTGTCACAGTTTCAGCGAGATAGACTAGGGAGGCAGTCTTTTTTTTTGGAAAAATACTGGCAGAATGTGTTTTACCAAACCTCTCTTTGGCAAAGTAGTTGAACCTGATGATAAGGAACTAGTCTTCAATATTGTAATTACTTTGAAGCTGCCTTTTAAATACTTCTAAGATAGTACAGTTATACACACACACACACACACACACACACACACACACACACACAAGCACATACAACATGTGTATATATACGGTTATATATAAATATACACACACGCATATAAATCTGTATGTATTTTTAGAATTTTGGATTCCTTTTGTGGAAAAATCATTTAATAATTATTACATCTTAAAATAGAATTTCAAAAACTGAAGGTATTTCTGATATGCTTCTAGTAGTGTAGACATTGAGTATTTGCTAGTTATCCTATAGTACCATGTAGCATCCTTCCAATTTCTTTGCTTCACTCAAGGCCTTAATTGGATGATTATTCTGTAATCAGAATTGATTACAATTGATGCAATAGTAGAATAGTTTGCAATTATTGATGCAATAGTAGAATAGTCTTTTCTTAATATTAATGCCAGAGTTTTAAACCACATTAACCCCCAGTTATATGGGTATTACTTGTATCATCGTTACTGAAAAAGGAAAAAAAATAGTTTATGGGTATAAAAATTAGAGAACTTTGCTCATTATCAGTGATCAATAATTAAGTAGTTCCAGTGGAACGCTAAACTGAAATGGAAGTAAATACAACTATGTTGGAGTTCTGAATTGTAAAATATTATTTATTAGGCTTGAGTGTATGAGATTAGTTTAAACATTAAAATCACTCTCAGTAAATACATGTGCACATTTATTATACTTCTTTTATGACAAACCAAAATAATTTGGGAGTATCTTTTTAAAATTTCAGTTTTTCTAAATGTTTATTTATTTTGAGAGAGAGAGAGAGAGAGAGAGAGAGAGGGAGAGAAAGGAGAGTGTGAGCAGGGGAGGGGCAGAGAGAGAGGGAGACACAGAATCTGAAGCAGGCTCCGGGCTCTGAGCTGTCAGCACAGAGCCTGATGCAGGGCTCGAACTCATGGACTGCGAGATCATGACCTGAGCCAAACTGGGATGCTTAACTGACTGAGCCACCCAGGTGCCCAAAATTTCAGTTTTTAATTTCTACCTAGAAGAAAATCGTTTTTGTAAATAATTGTTTGACATGGAAAAAAAAAAATTCTTTAGCAAAAAGCATGCAAGAGCAGGGAAGGCTTTATTCTGAACTGTTAGGCCCATGATGGGCTTTGAAGCTTGAATCCGGCCCTTTGTTGCCATTAAAAGGAAAGTTTGTTTCAATGGCACCAAACATTGCATCCTGAGTTCAGAATTAAATAGCTGTAGCTACCTGTATGTGACGTTTAAAAGAAATCAGTACACCATTTGCCTAAGCCCCAGCTTTGGATAATTGAGGAACATACTCTGTAATTCTGCACTGTTTGGAAGGCATTGAGATAGACACATGCCAACCTGAGGGACATTTTTTGGCAATGATTTATTGAGATGCTAGAATCATTAGGTGTATGTATTTTTTTTTTTTTTTTTTAAATAGTAGAGGCGGGAGAAAAGGAGCGTGACACCAGGGCTAAATCTGGAACAGTCTGACTTCTGTGCCTTTCTCTAACTTGAAGCCAGAAGATGCCTTTTTGTCTTTAGAGCAGTGTTGAGTATGTCCAGAGTGAGCTGATTCTGGATTTTCAGACTGAGACACTGCCACCCCAGCTACTGCTTCACCGTTGTTTTAATTTTGCAGATTTTGCTACTCGTGCAGTTTGTTTTTTCTCTCCTTTATTTTTTAATCAGTGATTCATCACTTACATATGATGCCCAGTGCTCATGCCAACAAGTGCCCTCCCTTCATATCCATCACCCATTTAGCCCATCCCTTCACCCAACACCCCTCCAACAACCGTCAGTTTGTTCTCTGCATTTAAGAGTTTCTTATGGTTTGCCTCCCTCTCTGTTTTTATTTTATTTTTCCTTCTCTTCCCCTGTGGGCATCTGTTGAGTTTCTCAAATTCCACATATGAGTGAAATCATAGGATGCAGTTTGCTTTTTTTTAATTATCTCTTGTAATTTAGGTATGTGACCACCAAATAATATCAGACAAAGATCTAGTAGGCATCATTAGTACAAATGGTCTACCCAGAACTTAATGTTTTTGATAAGTATGGGATAATTATTTCATATACTTAATTATTTCCTTTAATATTTATCTGAGGAAAACTAACTTGAATACTGAATTTGAATCTGCAGTGTTGCTTTATAATTAACCCTAAATTTTCATATGGTTATAAATCCCTCCTGGGTTAGTTTTTTTTAATACTATTTAGACTTACTTCGTACCAAAGCTAGATGAATTAAACAAATTATTGATTGCATTTAACAACAATCTTTGATTTTTTTTTCCCTTATAGAAAACTGTGGAACATATACCAGAAACATGAGACCAGTATATCCAACAAAAACTTTTCCCAATCACTACAGCATTGTCACCGTAAGCTCCACATTTCAACTTTTGTATGTTCACAGAAGTGAGATGTAAATGTTACATTTTTCGAGGGAATAATTAGACATCAGATCAGAAAAGAATAACTTTTTTCCAAAATGTAGTTAAGCAAGAAAACCTAGGTTTTGGTCTTTGCCTCTGCCACCAACTAGGTGTAGTTTGGGGAGGATCCCTTTCATTCTGGTCTCAATTTTTCCATCTTGAAAAGAGGTGACTGAAGACTCTAAGAACTGAGTTCTTGGTTTCCTTTCAGCTTTAAGATTCTCCAATTTTTGTGTCTTGTTTCTTCTTATGGTTTTGTAGCTTGCTTTGTTGGTACAAATCTGTCCTACACTCATGGATTCTCAACCTGTTCCAGTCATCTTGATGTATGAGTTTAAGCAAGCCACTTTGCCCGACTCTAGATAGGATTACAGCCCTGTTTTTGTTTCAAAGTTTGCCAATTTAATTGGAGTCCAAGAGAAAAGTCAAATTCATTAGGTGTTAGGGTTCAAGCAGAAAATGAATTCTTTAGCTTGTATTAATGCAAGCTCTTCTCAGACTGAACCAAAACATAGTTTGTTCTACAGAAATTCCTTACTCAGCAATGCAATGGGAAAATAGGGCACTTTTTTAGAAATTGAGGAAGCTGCCTATTAATATAGGCCCTTATCCATAGCATTCCTACTTACTTTCTCCTGTTAAATAAAGTACAAATACTATATAAAACCTTGAGTGGTTGGTTGTATTTTAAAAATCCCAAAGTTTTGTTCTTCCCTCCTTAACTCTGCCAAGTTCCCTGTAGCTTCAGTTACATGTTTCTCTTTGATGATTTTGTTTTGTGATTTTATTTAACATTAAAACAAAAAATACCTCACAACTTGCATAAAACCTGTTTTTATATTTTTTAGGGACTTTATCCAGAATCCCATGGCATAATTGACAATAAAATGTATGATCCCAAGATGAATGCTTACTTTGCACTTAAAAGTAAAGAGAAATTTAATCCTGAGTGGTACAAAGGAGAACCAGTGAGTTGTTTGTTTGTTTTGGCTACTAAGATTTTTTTTTTTTTAATTCTCTTCTATTTCAGTCAGAGTAAACTACCAGATTCTCTGGAGCTTTTAATAACCTACTTCATTTATTGTGTCGTGGCCATCCTTTTGTAAATGGAGACAGATGCTGATCATCCTGAACACAGCTTGTATCATTGCGTAATGAGAGTAGTTTATTTCATAACTGGGTTTGGATAATTCTGAACCATTTTTCTTTTCTGCTTCATTCCACCTTCTATACACTAGGAGTGTATAGAAGTCGTCGGGGCAATCTTTTGATCCACACAAAACTAATGGTTTCTGAAGGAGGTAAACTTTGACTTCATTTGCATTGGCTAACACAAAGATTCTTTCTGGCCATGATTTAGATGTGTTTCTTTGTATTTTTCAGAAATTTCCACAAAAATCCCATGGGGTCTTTTTAGATAGTCTTGATATTCCTCTTAGAAGGAAAAAGAGCATGATGTGTAATTTACAGGGTATAAATTCAAATTTTAGTGCTGACACTTAAAGTTATGTTATTTTGGGCAAATTATTCTTTCTCTGCCTCCATTTTCTCATGTTTATACTGTAGATAATACTGTTAACTACCTTACGGGGTTATTGTGAGGATTATCTAAATTAATAATTGGGATGCTTAGGGGGATACTATTTAGAACTGAAATTGGCAATAAGTGCTTAATAAATGTTAGTTACGTAACAAAAATGTCAGCACATTAAGCACATGTATATTTGGGGTTTTTTTCTTCTTTCCAGGGGAAACCCCATTAAGTAGGGGTGTGGCTCTGAAAGTTGCAGAGATTTCTGAAAACGGACTGTCTATATTTTTTAGGTTAATTTAAGTTCTTATTATTTTGCTGCTGTTCAGAGTCATATTGATTATTTTATAGTCTCGCTGCTGGAGCTCATTAACCTCAAACATAGTCTAGCACTTGAGAGAAACACACTGATGTTACATGAGTGTATACTTTGCTAAGAAGTGAACAGTTGTGTAATTTTCTGACTTGCCTTCATTCTCTTCCCCAGATTTGGATCACTGCTAAATATCAAGGCCTGAAAAGCGGTACATTTTTCTGGCCAGGATCAGACGTGGAAATTAATGGAATTTTCCCAGACATCTATAAAATGTATAATAGGTAGGTATAGATGCACTTTTTCAGAGTTGCTCATTTATTTATTTTTTAATCTCAGCTTCTCCTTTTTATCAAGTCCTAAGTGATAGCATTTGCATAGAACTTTAGCTGAAAAATGAGAATGGTCAGAATAAGAACTCTATCTCAGATAGCTTTTAGGTGGAGGGTAGGTGAGTTTTGAAGGGATGGATGGACAGTGAAACTAGACAAAGTTTTTTTCTGGAGGTTTTCTAGAAAGTGCTGGTTACATGTTACAGTTTGCATTCAGATCTTTGGGCAGGAATAAAAAATGAAGTCATAGTGACTGACTCCAACTTTTTAAGAGTCACGAGCAAGTGAGTTCTCCATCAGGTACCTTTTGTGAAATGTATGGTGGTCACATGGGTTATTCATGTGGTAGCAATTGCTATTCTCAGATACAGGCATAATATCATCAAGTAGATGTCAGAAGCACATTTTTAAACCTAGGTGCAGCTTTCATTGGGATGCTTATGGGGACACCATTTAGAACTGTAATTGGCAATAAATGCTTAATAAATATTAGTTACATAACAAAAATGTCAGCAAATTAAACACTTGCCTTCATTCTCTTCCCCAGATCGAAGCTTCCCCAATGTGAACCTTAACTTTTGGTCCTTTATTGGGAAAACAAGTTGGAGTTTTCAAATAAAACTTATACATTGTTTCAAACACAATTAATGCATGCAATTGCTTTTTTCAGTAAGAAACACACTGATATTTTAAACTCAAACAATGTCACAGACTATTTCATTTTGTTTATCCTTAATTTTAGTTCAGTACCATTTGAAGAAAGGATTTTAGCTGTTCTTAAGTGGTTGCAGCTTCCTAAAGATGAAAGGTATGTAGATGACTAATTTGTATGGTAACTACTCCTTTGTTTTATAGATTTCACAGAATATTTAAAAATAAGCAGCAAGAAAACTTTGCAGTTGGCTCTGGCATTTTATATCCAAATAAACTCTTTAGGGAGCTCTTATGGCTACCATTTTGAAGAACTCCAAATCTGCAAATTATTTCTCAGAAAGATTAGAAATGTTACCCCAGTGTTGTAGACTTTTTAATCACTATCAATTGTTAAATTATACTTTCCATTCTGTTTTACAATGTGTTTATAAAATATCACATTTTGATGCTGTTTGATTTAGACCACACTTTTACACTCTGTATTTAGAAGAACCAGATTCTTCAGGTCATTCGTATGGACCAGTCAGCAGTGAGGTAAGTACCTTTTTATCAGTGATCACTTCATGAAACCTGGTGTCATGTAACTAAACCTGCTTTGAAGCAGGTTTCTAGACCATTCTAGCAAGATTCCATGATTCTGGGAAGAGTAGTAAGCACAATTTTATTAAACCAAAGGATGCACTCTAGTAAAAATAACAGTAGTCTGGTCTATATTTTCCACAGTGCTCAGTTGAACTGATGATAAATTAAATCCCATATTCTCATTTCCAAAGCTTTTATCCACTACATTTATCCCTACATTGGCTTAAAAACTAAGGGTCTTTGGAAGTTTTGTAAATAGGTAAGACTCCAATTTTCTTTTTTTTTTTTTTCTTTCTTTCTTTCTTTTTTTTTTTTAATCTTGACTTATTTTATTCTGTGTTTGAGAAACAAGAGTGTGGATAGCAAAGGTTCAGATAGCCAGGGTTCTGGCCTGTCCATAGACTGGTTTCTTTTTTTTCTTTTTTTTTTTTTTTTTTAGTTCTTGTTTTGATGTTTATTTGTTTATTTATTTTTTTTTTTGAGAGACAGAGGCAGAGTACGAACAAGGGAGGGGGGCAGAGAGAGAGAGAGAGAGAGAGAGACACTGAATCCGAAGCAGGCTCCACGCTCTGAGCCATCAGCACAGAGCCCAATGTGGGGCTTGAACTCATGAACTGTGAGATCATGACCTGAGCCGAAGTCGTACGCTTAACTGACTGAGCCACCCAGGCACCCCTAAGTTTTGGTTTTTTTCTTCTTAATTCAAGTTAGTTAACATACAGTGTAGTCTTGGCTTCAGGAGTAGAACCCAGTGATTCCTCTCTTACATATGACATCCAGTGCTCAATTTTCTATGTAAGTATAGGAGAATTAGTCAAATAACACAAGAAGCCTACTATGATCTGTCCACCTTAGGAGATCTAGCTCTGACCTCTGAGATCATGCTTACAACAGAGCTTGGGCTCCTAAAGAATAGGAGATTTTGTCAACAATATAGAAAATTTCAAATAACCATGGTTTTATTGAACAGTTACTAGGAAGTTAGAGATGGGGAAATGGTTCATGTACTAAGGCTGTCAACATGAGATCTTACTTGACCTGACGCCCTTTTAGGAACTTAGCCAACCCCTGGCTAGGTTTGTAATCGGTATAGTGCTTTGAAAGATCAAATACTGCTTTCAGTTTTTGTGCGGCCATAGAATTTTTATATCTTGGAGCAGAGGAAGCATTGGAACAGAAAACAATTTGAGCTTCTTTCCTTGTACTTCTAAGCTGACTTCCCTTATGCCGTATATTTTATCTGTGACCCAAGATCTGAAAAGAAACAGGGAGTAAGGATCTAGGCGTATTGGTGGTCATGATGAAAGGAAGAAGAGGTATAGCCAGGGTCCCTAATCTCAGAATCCTTGTTATCTTTCCCCCATATGACTGTAAGAGATAAAAGACTAGGGATAGCTAGAATTTCACCCTAGTCTGCATAGGTTGTGAGCCTCAAAGTCTCTTTAGCACAGAGTCCAGACCAGAGCCTATCCTAACATGTCTATTAGCTCCTAACATCTCCAGCAGCTCTAATGTAGTTACTAATTGTGTGTGCCCTTGCTTTGCTCTTTAGAGGTGAGGTAAGGAAGACACATGGTCAATAAGGTGACTGGGTCATAATTGGTGACAGGGAAAAGTTTTGTGTCAGTGTTTTCTTGGTTTGACAATTGACCAGATGCTAGTGTAATTTTTATTCTTTCACTAAATTCACTGACACAACTCATGTCTAGGTCAGTCTGGCTACAAGGAAGTCTGAGGATCATTTTGTAATTGTTTGGTTATCAGCTCATATAAATTATGAAATCGGTGCTGCCTTTTCTAATTTCACTGAAGATTTTCCAAAGGACTATTTTTGTGATTCATCTTCATTCAAGATTGAGCCCCTTGCTTTTTGTATCATAGTCACCAGCTTGTAAACTCTGTTAAATTCTAATATTACTGGCACATCAAAACCCACTTGATTTTAATACTTAAAAACTCCAACTTGCATTACTTGGGTGGCTTTGAATGAAAGACCATATTGAAGGAGGTTGTTTCATTATTACAGTGGAATAAATTGACTATAGAGATAAGACTGATTTGATACATTACAGAAAGCACATGTAGAGCTGCAAAGAATTTTCCTGGTTTTGCAAGGAGAGCCGAAAAGAGAAATGTCAAAAGCAAGTTACTAAAACTATTTGCTAGTCTGTCCTCGTGATAGATGTGTGCAAAATACATGCAGTTTGCAAGGAAATAATGGGTTGTATTCCTAGGAGTTCTAATTTAAAACATTTTTGTCAATGTTTATTTATTTTTGAGAGAGAGACACACACACAGAGTGTGAGTGGGGATGGGCAGAGAGAGGGAGACACAGAATCGGAAGCAGGCTCCAAGCTCTGAGCTGTCACCCGATATGGGGCTCGAACCTACGAACCGTGAGATCATGACCTGAGCCAAAGTTGGAGGCTTAACTGACTGATCCACCCAGGCACACCCTAGGAGTTCTAGTTTTAAAAATCAAACATAATGAACTATAAAGCATTTCATGAATAATTTTAACATTTTTGGCAATTTAGACGATCAGGTCGGCTAGTGACATTTCCAGTACTTAGGATTGAGCATGTACCGGATTTGGGCCCTTCTTTTTATTAATGGGCATTGTCTTACCTGGCTTGTCTTAGCCTAATGCAAATCATATGTAGTTCATCATAGTAGTTGCATCCACTGAACTTTTCCTTTATGAACAGAGATAGCTTTACATAGAAATAGCCGTTAATATGGAATCTATCACATGAAATTGCTTCCCTTTCTTAGGTCATCAGAGCTTTGCAGAGGGTTGACAACATGGTTGGCATGCTGATGGACGGTTTAAAGGAGCTGAACTTGCATCAGTGCCTGAACCTCATCCTTGTTTCAGATCATGGTAACCTGAATTTTCATCATTTACCCTTCAGGTTAAATGGTGCCCCAAAAAAGGGTTCCTTGACTGGTTATTGTTTCATTATTTCTTCTGATTGTTATAGTTAATTCTTTGTTTTGTTTTTTTTAATGTAGTTTGTTGTGGAAAATGTTTAGGAAAAAATTATATAAAATATAAAGTACAAGTAAAGCACAGAATTCACAGCTATCAATGATAATGCACCCATTTCCTGATTTGAGGAAGGTTTGTACCAGGAATTTTGAAAAGTTAAAAAAAGTTTTTTAATGTTTAATTTTGGTAAATGTAGTGTAATAATTTTAGATTTAATGAATACATTATTATGTACATCTTCTATTTAGCATAAAAATCTGATTTTAGAAGCAGTATGTATTAATTTTAGTACTATGTTAATTTCACTTTTTACTTATTTTGACCTTTAAAACATGTTTGTGTAACAGCCTTGAGAGTGCAGAAGCAATGAATGTACAAGAAAATAGAAAACACGCCCTTTGCGTTTGTTTTTTTTTTCTTGTTGTTATTGTTTGTGTCAGAAATAATTGCTAAAAGCTATTTCTAGAAATAGCTGTAAGAAGTTTTGTTCCAAAGAAAATGCAGTTCTGGAATGACACTGAGAATTTTATAATACCAGTTACTATTCTAGGTGATCTTATGAAAACAACTAAGCTTTGCTATTTGGTCTGAAGCTGTGATATTCCTCCTCACCTACCTAAATTAGAAGAAACAATAAAGTAATTGTGGATGAAGGGGAAAATATTTTTTTTAAGTGAGATGGTGGATACAGCTGAAGTTCTGTGTCTTACCTACTAGATGTTTAACTCACATGAGCACTGAGCACATATTTATTGAATTACATTCTGGAAGTGAAGGAAATTCTCTTCTATGTGTGAAATTCCTTATTGAAGTTGTAACATGTTTGGGAATTTTTTCTCCTAGGCATGGAACAGGGCAGTTGCAAGAAATATGTGTATCTGAATAAATATTTGGGAGATGTTAAAAATATTAAAATTGTATATGGACCTGCCGCTCGCTTGAGACCCTCTGATGTCCCGGATAAGTACTTTTCATGTAAGTATATATGGATGCTAACTTTGAATGTGATTACATTCTGAATACATTCCTCTAAATTATTGTATCTCCACACTAAAGTGCATCAAGTTAATTTCCTTTGCATGATTAAATCTCCAATGCAGGTCTTCTGCACCCAAAGGGATTTTATTCAAGACATAGATCCAACCACTTATTTTTGTTTTTTGTTGCTAAGCATATTATGTGTGTGTGCTCAGTACATTTTTATGTCGTAGTGTGTGTTTTACTTGTATTGGGTTCGAGATTACTTGTACTAAAAATAAAAACAAAAACAAAAAACAAAACAAAACTTAAAAGTTCATCTGCATTTATTCAAGTTTCATTAATGACATTTCATTAAAATAACTTAGAGCTGTTATAAAATAATATTCTGTCACAAGGAGGAATGCAGGAAATTCTGTAATTCTTATAATTCCATAAATAGCTGGTTTCTGTCCTCAGAAATGACTTTCTTTTACCATTCTAAAACACAGTGAGAATGTGTTTTGTGAACAGAGAAGAAGAAATTTCAATTCTGTGTTGACCACATGTGCAACCCAAATTGCCAAGGAAATTTTTTAAATGTTAATTCTTTTGCAAGTCAAGTGCATTTCCTAACTGTTTGCACCTCTGTTGTAGCCTGCTTAAAAGTCGTATACAATTGTTATAAAACCTGTTATAAAACCATATAGGCGGAGGCAGTGCCCAGAGATGTTTAGGATGGGATGACTAAGCTTTAGCTTTCTCTCATTAGGCCTCTGTTTCCCAAATTAAGGCAAAAATATCTATATTTATTTATCAATATACGTACATGAAATATAAATACAAAACATTTATTGTATCTGAAATTTTTTTTCAAACTTTTCTAAAGTATGGCTAGAAGAATCTTTGGAAATCTAGACATATATTGATTTGTAGCACAGAAGACACTAGGTAAATCTGTGTGGTCTTGCTATGCAAATTCAGTTACAAAACTATCTACTTGCTCTCTCTTCTACGTTTTCCAGTGTCCTTTTTATTTGGAAATTCTGGAGTTACCAAATATCAAAGTATATAAAATAAAAAGTAACGGTTTCCTTAAATCTCCCTAATTCACACCTCATTTCCTCTCTCTAGAGATTAAACACTGTTAGGCTTGGAATGTCTTCCCAGATATCTGCTATGCGTATATAAAACACTATTTTTTTTTTAATTTTTACACTATGAAATCATACTAGATCTAGATGCATGGTCATATAGATGGATGGCCAGATGAATGGACACACATATGGATGAACAGATGGATGGATAGATAGATATTCTTTAACTTGTCTCTTCATTTAACAGTACGACATGATTTCACAGGCATGGAGTGGTTCCTAAAGATCTGTCTCATTCCTACCAACCACTAATATATAATGGTTTAAATAAGCTGTTTGGAACCTGCTTTGAGTTTGAGTCTGACATTCAACATTTTTGTTTTATTTTTATTTCTAATTGTAGCATAACATCCATGATTAATTCTTATCTTTGTCCCCCTTCAGTTGATTATGAAGACCTTGCCAGAAATCTTTCCGTGAGTGTATTTATTTTTCCATTATTTACCTATTGTTAGTTTTAATATATATTTAGAAAAAAAGTTCAGTATCTGTTCTTGGGATTTTTTAGCATTAGAATTTTTGAGTATGTGGGCCAACATTTAAACGCCCTATAGTTTTTATTTTTCAACGTTTTTTTTTTTTAATTTTTTTATTTTTTTTTTATTTTTGGGACAGAGAGAGACAGAGCATGAATGGGGGAGGGGCAGAGAGAGAGGGAGACACAGAATCGGAAACAGGCTCCAGGCTCCGAGCCATCAGCCCAGAGCCTGACGCGGGGCTCGAACTCACGGACCGCGAGATCGTGACCTGGCTGAAGTCGGACGCTTAACCGACTGAGCCACCCAGGCGCCCCTAAACGCCCTATAGTTTTTAAAGATTTTTAAGGACACACCCCAATAAACCAGCATTGAAAGTTTTTAAGAATTCATTTATTGTCATCAATTAATTTTTATAACAGTAAAGAAATAATTGGAAAAAATAGAAGGGAAAAAGTCTATAGCTATCTCAGCATAGGTACTGTTGGCATTGTTATATATTTCCTGCCAATCCTTTTATGCCCATTTAAAAAATAAATTCTTGACTTGGTGATGAGTTATCTATAGTACATTTTTTTTACTTGATATGTTTTATTTATTTATTTATTAAAGTTTATTTATTTGTTTTGAGAGAGAGAGAGCACACAAGCAGTGGAGGGACAGAGAGAGGGAGAGAGAGAATCCCAAGCAGTCTCTGCACAGTGTGAATGGGGCTCCAGCTCACAAAACTGTGAGATCATGACCTGAGCCGAAACCAAGAGTCAGACACTTAACTGACTGAGCCACCCAGGGGCCCCGAAGTGTTTTAAATATTGAAGAAAATGATTACCATTGCAGTTATAAGAATGTTTGGAAATGGTGTCATCGATAGTAACCCAAATATTAATGAATGGCATAGTCTAAGAATTTTAGTTTTTTTTTTATGTAGCAATTATGATTTCCTGTAAAAAATACGAATATTGAATCGTTGGGAATAGAGGGACTCCGTTATTTTTGCATCTGTGACTTACTGAGCAGACTGGTAAAATTTTTAACAGAAAAAAAATCTTACGGAATTAGAATACAGTCTCAAGAGAAGTTTACACCTAAGAAAATATCGAAATAAGAGTTTTTCTTTACCTTCTGTAATATCAGTGCCGGGAGCCAAACCAGCACTTCAAACCTTACCTCAAGCATTTCTTACCGAAGCGTTTGCACTTTGCCAAAAACGACAGGATTGAGCCCTTGACATTCTATTTGGATCCTCAGTGGCAACTTGCATTGTAAGTTCTGATGGTTTCCAGGTAAACCTCACCTGATATGTTAGTCATTCAGCGTAACTGTTGGGCCCTTTTCAACAATGTTGTTGTGTGAAAACTGTGCACAATCGCTTCTCGGCCTTTTGGCTAAGATCAAGTGAAAACTGTGCACAGATGATTCTCTTCACTCTGTCCTGGGGCTTCTCAACCCGGGATTGACCTTTTGGGGTCAGACCATTCTTTGTTGTGGAGGGCTGTCCTGTGCTCCTGTGCACTGTGGGATGTTTGAAAGCATCCCTGGCTTCTACCCACTAGATGAAAAAGCACCCTTTCCATAGTTGAGCCAACCAAAAATGTCTGCAGACATTGCTATAGGTTCCCTGGGGAGGGCCATTCACCCCCAGCTGGGAGCCACTCCTCTGCCCACATCCATATTGATTATTTATGTTCCATGTTGGTGTTACCACTTGCCGCTCTTATCTCTTCTGCACATTACAGTTATCCTAATAATACATTCAGATCCAGCGAATAATTGGTAAAACCTCTTTATGATAATGAGCAATTGCTTTCTTCATTTTACAAAGTTGTTTTTTCAGCTCAGTTTATTGATGTGTTGGAGAATTATTTGGATGGTTAATATTGTTAATTTCTCAAAACCTGATAATTAACTCTTTGGATGGTTGCCAGGAAGCCAGGGACAATAAATACCCCTGTCAAACAAAACCTAAGCAATGAACCAGGATTCACTTTAAGAGTTTCACTGTCTCTACTTTTACTAGAGGGCTGTGCTGTTCGTGTTTGGAAGAAAAACATTGAAAGAAGGGATGGTCCTTGCCTTCATGGGAGAACCAATATTTTACGAACATCTATATTCCAAAGATTGCTTTAGGCTAAGCCATTTAATTTGTACAGACAACCCAATACAACAAGATTGAAACGAAGATAAGATAACTACATGGCCAGTGTCACAGCTAGCAAATAGCATAGTCAGGGTTCAAAACTAGTTTTGTGTCAGTACTAGTGGCTTTTTTCCTCTATGCCATCCTGCATTTATGGTTGATTTGTCTGCAAAATAAAAGATAAGGGTGGCCTCTTACTGCTTTGCAAAGCCAGGTGGTTTTGTTTACCATTTTTTGGTTTGTTTAACAAAATAGTTACTTATTCTTGATTAACAGAAATAATGTGACTTTAAATTTTGCACTATGAATAGACTTCACATCATTAATTCATACTATGTCAAAATTAGGAATCCTGCAGAAAGGAAGCATTGTGGAATTGGATTCCATGGTTCTGACAATATATTTTCAAATATGCAAGTAAGTAAATCTGATATACTTAAAAAAAAATAGTAGTTTGTATCTGAAGAAAAACTGATATACAAAGTTTTGATTGATTTATTTATTTATTTAAATATGAAATTTATTGTCACATTGGTTTCCATACAACACCCAGTGCTCGGTCGAAGAGGACGACCTTCCCCGATAGAGGAGGACCGTTCTTTGGTCAAGGGTATACGAGTAGCTGCGCTCCCCTGCTAGAACCTCCAAACAAGCTCTCAAAGTTTAGATTTAGAAACACGGATTGTGCTTACATGTCTTGGATGAGAATTAATGAAGCATATGATTGCATATAGTCATTTTATTTTGAGCATGGTATTAATAGAATTTGTTAAAATATTCATGTTTCAGGCATGTATGACGTATTATATGATTTATACCTCATACTAAATTTCTAATAATCATTTTGCATATGTTTGTGTTCCGTTAAGAATATTGCTTTCACAGTAAATGAAAGCTGATGATTTAAGAGGAGAAAAGATATCATACTTGTTCTAAATGAAGATAATGCCTTACATTCATCTAGCAATTTAAAAGTTCAAAATATACGCACAACAGTTATTTAATTTGATCCCTACAGCACTGTGTAGGGTGGGCAGAGTGACATTTATATCCCATTTCACAGATGAGAAACAATTTCATCATCTGTTCTCTTCTGACTGTCAAGTCAGGAATCACAGTAAAGCTGAGAGAAGTATCCTACATGTCCTTAGATTACATGTGCAACAGGGGTTAACACCATATCCTATGAAGCCTGTGGGCACGGTATTTTTCTGATATCTTAACATAACCAGTTTATATATGTACAATATGGATAATATAAAATAGTTTTTTTCACCAGCTACATACATAGCTGATATGAACTGATAAACTGCTAACTTTTCTGGCCAATCTAGGCTCTCTTTATCGGCTATGGACCTGGCTTCAAGCACAGCATCGAAGTTGACTCTTTTGAAAGTATTGAAGTCTATAATTTAATGTGTGGTAAGTGTGAACAGGCTTCTTTCATTTCTTCTGAAAACAGAGCTGGAATAGGATTATGAAAAGTAAGTCACACGGTGGGCATCTCTGTAGAGATGATGATGATGTAAGACAGATCACATTTTTACCTTTCACCTTCCTGACCCAGAGTCATTGAAACAAATATGTGGATCATTGCCATCTGATTACTGGTGTCTCTTCCATGGGTTTGCACACAGGTAAACTGCAACACCCAGAGCTGTGAGGTCTGTACATCCCCAATGCCTAGCAGTTTGCCAGGCCTTTGGCTTAATGATACAACGATTGGGGCACCTGGGTGGCTCAGTCGGTTAAGTGTCCGACTTCAGCTCAGGTCACGATCTCATAGTCCGTGAGTTCGAGCCCCATGTCGGGCTCTGTGCTGACAGCTCAGAGCCTGGAGCCTGCTTCGGATTCTGTGTCTCCCCCTCTCTCTGACCCTCCTCCGTTCATGCTCTGTCTCTCTCTGTCTCAAAAATAAATAAACATTAAAAAAAAAAATTAAAAAAAAAAATGATACGACGATTGACTCAGGCGTCAGGTGGAAGCCGGGGAAAGAGTTTGGAGTCTGTGAAGGGAACACAAAAGAGGCGGAACCTCTGGTAGCAATAATAGTTGAATGGATGACGATGTCACAGTTGTAGAAATGGAGGAGGACCCATTAGATATATTACTGACTTACTCTGTACTTTCTTAATTAATACCTTTATGGTTGGATATTATGTTTTAAGTAGTACTTCCTTTTTCTGATAATGATACTAGACATTTGCAAAACCTTAAATATGTCCTGAGAATGATTCTTTCATTGGGGGCCTATACACTCAAATGAATTAATATATCCTAAAGCACTTAAAACAGTGCCAGGCATATCCTAAGTGCTTTACTGTTTAAGTGTTTGCTATTGTTATTATCAAGAGCATGAGTTTTATTTTATTTTATTTAAAAAAAAATTTTTTTTAAGTTTATTTATTTTTGGGACAGAGAGAGACAGAGCATGAACGGGGGAGGGGCAGAGAGAGAGGGAGACACAGAATCGGAAGCAGGCTCCAGGCTCTGAGCCATCAGCCCAGAGCCCGACGTGGGGCTCGAACTCATGGACCGCGAGATCGTGACCTGAGCTGAAGTCGGATGCTCAACCGACTGAGCCACCCAGGCGCCCCAAGAGCAGGAGTTTTAGACTCAGACAAAGCTGGTTTTGAAGCGTAGGTCTTACTATATTAGTAGCTTTGAGGCCTTGAGCAAAGCACTGTGATTATTCATCTACCAAATGTTGACAATAACTTATTAAATTGTTTTGAGGATTAACTAAGAAAAATATATTGGGACAGTGATTGACATTAGTATGCAATGGTGGTAACTATAGTTATTATACACTTTAAACTTCAGAAGTTTCGTTAGAGACATACAGCAGAATATCAGTAATTCCATTAAGAATAGCATAGTCATGTGCTTGCTTCAGCAGCATATATACTAAAAAAAAAAAAACCAGCATAGTCATAAATGCTGTCAAATTCAAGAGAGTTTTATAGTTTTATTTTAGGTAGAGAGTAAAGAAGCCTTACATACATTTAGTTCTAAAAAGATAAAAATAGTGTAAGTCTACCATTTATTTGATTTTGAAACCTCGAGGTAACCATTTACCATTCTTGGCATTATGCAGATTTACTGAATTTGTCACCTGCTCCTAATAATGGAACTCACGGAAGTCTTAACCACCTTCTAAAGAATCCTGTTTACACCCCAACGCATCCCAAAGAAGCCCACCCCCTGGCACAGTGCCCCTTCACAAGAACGCCCAGACATAACCTTGACTGTTCATGTGATCCCTCCGTAAGTATTGACAAAAAGTGTAGCCCAGTTTGTGTGATTCTGCAGCACCCTCTGCATAGCATGTGCTATAGAAACACTTCATGATCAAATTAAAATGTGTAAGTGAGCATAAATATATATTTATGTTTAATTCCAAATAAGCACACACGTGCAGCCCTTTTATTATTTATTTTTCCTCTTCCTGGTTTTTGCATTTTCACATATTTTTAAATTTTTATTTATTTATTTTTGAGGGAGAGAGAAAGTGCAGGCGGGGAGGGGCAGAGAGGAAGGGAGACCGAGAATCCGAAGCAGGCTCCACACTGTCAATGCACAGCCTGTCACAGGGCTCAAACCCACGAACCATGAGATGTGACCTGAGCTGAAATCGGATGCTTAACTTTGCCCAGGCAGCCCTCACTTCTGTTTTTATCCCTTGGTGCTGTGACTTGACTTGGGTGCAGGTTGGAAGAAGTCCAGCTAAGTTCTGGAGCATCCTGAATCATGGAATCTGTGCTACTGTCCTAGCAGTGAGGTCTTGATTATAAACCAGTCACAGTATTCTTTTCCTAAACTATATCTCAGTTTATTTTAAAGTATTTTTTAATGTTTATTTATTTTGAGAGAGAGAGAGTGAACTGGGGAAGGGAGAGAGAGAGTCCCAAGCAGGCTCTGCACTGACAATGCAGGGCTCAGTCTAGGAACCTGTGAGATTATGACTTGAACCAAAATCAAGAGTCCAATGTTTAACTGACTGAGCCACCCAGGCACCCCTCAGTTCATCTTAAATTTAGAGGCAAAATAACATTTTTTGGCAAGAAATGGATATATGGCACTTTACTTTTTAAGTTTATTTATTTTGAGAGAGACAGAAACAGTGCAAATGGGGGAGGGGCAGAGAGAGAGAAAGAATCCCAAGCAAGCTCCAAGTTGTCAATGCAGAGCCTGATGCAGGGCTCGGTCTCATGAACCATGAGATCATGACCTGAGCCAAAACCAAGAGTCGGACGCTTAATGGACTGAGCCACCCAGGCGCCCCGGCACTGTTTTCTTTTTACTCCTATCTTAACATACAGTTTTAAGAAGATAAACATTTGTGATAACAAGTGAACAAAATTGATAGTGTCCATGAAGATAGAGATTTGGGGAACAGTTGATTTTATGCCTTCCGTTTTGTTTTAGGCTCATAGAAAGACTGTCAGAGTAGGGATAAAAATGATAAAACAGCAATTCTTATTTTTCATTGATAGCGTTGTGCTTATGTAACAATTTTGTCTTCTTGCAGCTGTCATCCGAATTTTTATCTTCTTCCTCAAAAAAAATAACTTTCACTTGTACAAGATGGTTTTATCATTGTCCCATGATGGAACAATGAGGCTGTAGAAATTGTTACAAAATTAAAACACATATCAAAACAAACAAAAAAAAAACATGTCTCTCATCGCTTAAAATAGTATTATTAACTTTTAGGTTTTGCCAGTTGTGGATTTTGAGATACAGTTGAATTTGACTGTGGCAGAAGGTAAGGAAGGCATCCTTACTCTTGAGCTCGGAATGTGGAAACAGGTTTTTTCTCAACAGTGTCAACCACAGAGAACTGGTCTGGGGACATTAGCTGAGAATAGCCAGTAACATAAAGGTAGTAGGGGAGGACGACCTGATGAAACATGGCAATGTCCTTGCTCAACAGTCTAGACTGCTAGTCAGGCTGGAAGGAAGGAAGGGATAGTTACAGCGCATCATGCATTTAGTGGAAGCTGAAAAACTCTTTATGAACAGAGTTGAGGTGGTTTGAGATTTTGGAGATTTTTACAAGTTTATAAGAGACCCTCAGATTTCCATTGAAAATACTGTTAAATTTCTATCTCACCTGGTTCTTAGTTAATTACAGGAGAGTATAAGTTGATTGATTTATCTAAAGTTATTTCTTCATAATTTTTTTTTTTTTTTTTGAGAGAGAGTGTAAGCTGGGAGAGGCAGAGAAAGAGAATGAGAATCTTAATTAGGCTCCATGCTGGGCATAGACTTTGGGGCTCCATGCAGGGTTAGATCCCATGACTCTAAGATCGTGACCTGAGCCAAAATCAAGAGTCAGACGCCTAACTGACTAAGCCATTCTGGTGCCCCTCTTCATAACTTTTGAGTGAAAATTAAGCATATTTAATACACAGACAACTGAGAACATTTGTCAGCTGGGACTTGGATGCTCAGTGTCACTTTGATATGATCTCTGATACACTTTGATGTAGTCTCTGATCCGTAAGTTACTTGGCTCAGTTTTTTCCTTCTGGAATAAAAAGGTGAATTCTACATTATTCCCAAATTGAATTTGCCTATATAAAATCTCTGTACATGTTTAGAGAAATCTTTGATGGCCCATGGTGACAAAGCATAGTGAAAGATGACACTTTTGGAATTGAGTAGATCTGTGTTTGAATATGAGCTTAGGAACTGTATGTCCATTGGAAAAGTATTTACTCCCTGTAAACTGCTGTATTCTCATCTGTACAATGGACATATAACCTTAATTCATAGGACTATTTAAGAATTCAATTAGACGATGTCTACAAAGGACTCTACAAAGCACTTGACGCTTGGAAAAAGCGCAGTAAACGGTATATATACTATCACTGTTTCATTCAGCTTTATCTCATAATTTCAGTTCTGAATTTTTGTTTTCTAAGCACATACATCATCCTCAAATTTTTCTTTCTGGAGATTTGCTCTAAAGAATAAGTCATTAAAATAATGTTAAAGAATTTTAGTAATATTATTTAAGACCTATTTGCTGAAATTTCTAGCAATTTCACAGTGTCCCCTTGTGAGATCTTGATATTACACTGATCTCTCAGAATCTTCATAGGCAAAAACTGTGGTGAATCCCTTTTATTTTCTAAATCATTTATGGTTCTGCTCTTTGTAATTAGTTTGTGTGGTTTTTTTTTTGTAGTAAAAAATAATTTTTCAATAGGGTCTTAAGGAAAGAATTAGATGAATGTTATCATTATATATTATCATATAGTTCACAGTAAGTTTGTTTGAACGGTGGTTTCATTTTTCTCCTATGACCCAAGAGAAGGTTATTAAGCGTGGCACTGTACCCTATGGAAGACCCAGAGTTCTCCAGAGGGACAGCACAGTTTGCCTTCTTTACCAGCACCGGTTTGTGAGTGCTTACAGCCATGACATCCTGATGCCCCTTTGGACATCCTACACTGTCGACAGAAATGCAAGTATTGGTTGCCCCTCTAGCTACGTGTGATTATTTCATTAATTATCATTAAGCAGAACATTAAAAGCATGGTTAATTTGGGCCAAACTAATCTTGGCTTCATAATCAGTTCCTATATTAGGAGATCACTGAATTGGGAGTTGCAGGAATTAAGTTCTGATTCTAGCTCTGTGACTTTGAGACTCCGAGCAAATTTCTTCTTCTGGGAAGTGAGGAATGTGCATGAAAGTATCTCCCTTGCCTTGTGTTTGTTTTCATATTTTATGATTCTAACTTATGTAATCAGTTTTGCAGTCAGTCACAAGTATTCGTCTCTAAATGCATAGATGTATGAGTATAAGGACTTTCCTTGGTTGTACTCACCTTAGGGGGTCCTCACTGATGGGGAAGGCCATTAAAACTCAGTAGTTTTTCAGTGTGTAACACCTATGGGAAGATCCTCAAATCAAACTACAGAGAGGCTAGGGATCCCGTCCACCTCCCAGACCACAGGAAGCCCTTGAAAGGAGTTGTGGGTAGGCGTGGTATGGAATATCCCAGAATAAGACCACCATTCCCCCTCATCCCTGTCCCCTGGCTGCTGTAGTAGAAAGAGAAGCAGAAGATAGGCCTTGAAAGAGAGAAGTGGAGAGGGAATGAGATTTAGATTTTGATCAAATTAAAGTTTTAAACTAGTCTGACCAAATTTTCAAAGACTGAATGCCTGGCAAGCTACAGGAAGCCCTTAAGGGATGGAAAGGGGATTTGAGAGAGCTAGTTGAGTCTAGCAGTTGGATTTAAAAAATAAAACTATTGTTAATACTCACTGAGAAAGCTAAATAAAAAAGGTAGGGATGTGTGCATGTATATATGTAATGTCTATGTTAAAAAAATATGTATATATTACGCACCCCCACATATTCTCATATTTACATAAAGTTTCAGCCATAAATTTGTTCTAATTTTGACGACTATCTTCAAACACTACAAACATGTTTTGTACTTGACTTTGTAATATGTAGGAGTCTAGCCAGTATTGTGTAGGTCCCCATCAGATTTATTAATGCCTTAATTACGGTGTTCTTTGCTTTGGTTTGAATGTTCTGTTTTGTAATACAATCAAAGCAGCATAAATTCAATCATCAGTGCTCCCGAGGTTTTCATGCTGCATTGTTAATTCAGTGGCTCCCCAAGCACCAGCTTTCAAGTCTATGCAGTTGTCTTTGGAAGATAGGCTCAGGTCCCCCCAAAATCGGCATTTCGCTCCCTGAAAGTTTGAAACTTGTAAACAAAATGAACCCAGCATAATAGGCCAATATTTGTACATGTGACAAATGACTAATATCCTTAATAGTATAAAGAGTTGTTGCCTTTCAGTTAGAAAAAAGATGAATACACTGTTAGAAAAATGGGAAAATGGAGTAGGACCTAAAGGGACAAGTAGGGTGATGTTCACAGACCTTGTAGGGTGTGGTTCACCCTCAACTCTTCATAAAGCAGTCTTCTTTTCTTTTATATGTCTGATACCTCATGGCTCTTTACATTTTGTTTTTCAGGACAGTTTCTCTACAGAAGACTTTTCCAACTGTCTCCACCAGGATCTTCGAATTTCCCTCAATCCTGTCCATAAGTGTTCGTTTTATAAAAATAATGCTGAACTGAGTTACGGGTTCCTCTACCCACCACGTAAGTTTCTTCCTCCCTGACCTGCCCTTTCCCTGGTCTTCTTTCTCTCTTCCTTCTCCTTTTCTTTCTTTTGGGGCAATGGACACCATCTTTTTATTGTTGATCATCACGAATGAGAAGTATAACTCTTAGGGGAAATTTTCTAAAGCATCTAAAACTTGAATTTTACAAAACCTTTAGCTTTTGTTTGGAGGGTAGTTGATTTAGTGCAGACACTGTAGATAGGACATTCTTCATTTTTTCTACCTTTCTTTTACACAGAATTTGAGAAAACTTGAGTCAGAAGGATACAGCAGGGGTCTTAGGAGGGAGATATCATTTTGTTTGTTAAAAAGAAAAATAATTTGTCAAAGAATTAGGAATAGGCAGAGCCCAAGTGTGCTTGCCCTTTACGGGGACAGAGCCACTAGG
The DNA here is from genome assembly GCF_028018385.1 of Neofelis nebulosa. Lineage (NCBI taxonomy): Eukaryota > Metazoa > Chordata > Mammalia > Carnivora > Felidae > Neofelis > Neofelis nebulosa. The sequence goes on from NC_080787.1 coordinate 122,696,652, forward strand.
GAAGATTTTTCTCTCTCTTTTTTCTTTTTTTTTTTTGAGGTTAAGTGTTCTCTTTTTAATGTGGCAAATTTGTATGTTAATGAGAAGACATTTTGAGGCTGGCCTTAAAAGGCAAAAATCAGAAGTCTCCAGGTGCTTAAATACTTTCAGTATCCAGTCCAGCCCCCAGAATAAGTGTCTGAAGTCAGAACTTGGTTATTGCTTTATGAAAATAGAGCAGATCCAAGCTGAAAATCCATACAAAGGAGCCTTGTACAGCATTTCGAGGCAGACGTCCTGTGATGTTTTTTTAGGGCAGTAGGTGTTGTTCTGAAGCCAGATATCCTCTTTTTTCCTTTCACTGTAAAAGAGTTGAAGGAAAGAAGATTGTCCACACAATACATCGTAGTTGAAATAAGGCAAATAAGGTAAAAATTGAACACGTTTATTTTGGGGCTCTTATTAAGCTTTTGTTTCTTTGCTAAATTCATCTTGAGGAAGAAAATACTTAGATATTTTCCTTTTTTTTTTTTTTTTTTTTTTTAACGTTTATTTATTTTTGAGACAGAGAGAGACAGGGCATGAACGGGGGAGGGGCAGAGACAGAGGGAGACACAGAATCAGAAGCAGGCTCCAGGCTCTGAGCCATCAGCCCAGAGCCCGACACGGGGCTCGAACTCATGGACCACGAGATCGTGACCTGAGCCGAAGTCAGCCGCCCAACCGACTGAGCCACCCAGGCGCCCCAATATTTTCCTTTTTTTAAAGGGACTTGACCAAGCACATTGCCCTTTCCCTTGACCCAGTACCTGGGAAAGTTTTATGGGTTTAAGGTGATAGCTAATTTTTAAAAATGATACTCCCATGAAAAAGTATAATGTCTAATGCTACTCATGAAGAATGAAATAGTTGTCTTTTTTATTTTTATTTTTTTTTGTAGAACTAAATAAAGGTTCAAGTCAACTATATTCTGAAGCATTGCTTAATACTAACATAGTGCCAATGTACCAGAGTTTTCAAGGTAAAAAAATTTTAACCCTATATTTCATAATCTCAATGAATTTCTGTGTATTATAGGTATAATTTATATTAATAAGGCTGACCCTCTAAATTAAATGACTATCTGATACATTCTTATCGGTTTAACTTGGACAACACCAATACACAAAAATTCTACAACTATTAGACTCATGATATATTCCAATACCATTTATTCTACTCTGTATTTAAATCTCTATAAATGACATTTTTTGGTGGAAAAAGTATGTAGTCTTCTTGGAAAGTTATCCAGTTAATATAATCTACAATATCTACATAAACTTTCGGTATGTTTCCTTATTTAACTTTTGGAAGTTCTTGATAATTGCTTTTGATCTTAAAATGTATGGATTTTACATCGTTATTAATTATCGCAGCATTAGGCTCTTACAAGGGTAAATATAAATTTATACCTCACGTGACATACAGGATTTCACAGTATAGAGCATACAGGAGATTTTTACTCTAATTTACATGGAGAGTACTTGTGACTATTTCAAAAGGAATGTTCAGATATTAACAATAAATCTGAATAACCTGCCTTGTTTACTGATGTTCATGGTTTTTTATGCTTTGTGGTGGTCTGTGATCACAAATTCATGGTGATGCACATGATCAGTCATGTCCAAAATAGTCTTGAATTCAACATTTGTTTATTAGTTCTGCCAAAGGCCAAAGTTGAGCAATGGATTTTTGGCCTCACATTAACACTGAAGCCAAATTCGACTTTATCTCTGATTATTACAGATGCTGATTTCAAATGAGGTTGTTGAGTTTTTGTAACACAACAGCATGGCACCTTATTCTTTTGAAACTGCACTGACTTCCTTCTTGTTTCAGTTATATGGCACTACTTTCATGGCACCCTACTGCACAGGTATGCAGAAGAAAGAAATGGTGTCAATGTTGTCAGTGGCCCTGTGTTTGACTCTGATTATGATGGATGCTATGATTCCTCAGAGACCCTGAAGCAGTAAGACATATTTCATTTCCTCTTAAAAACAGCTGTCAAGTGGGATTACCATCCAGTTGAGTCACCAGAGCCTTTTCTGTCTGATAGTATTCATATTGATGCACGTGACATTTCCGATTACACTGAGAGCCCCTTGAAATACCTGATTAATTTTGATGTTTTGCTCAGTGTTCAGTAAAATGTTTTTTGGAGGAAAGAAGGAGTGTTTCTCTCCCACGCAGCTTAGATAAGTAATTCTTGAGCTCAGATTAAGCACTGAACTCACTGTATGTTAAGAAGGTAACATCCATGTTTAAAATCTCTATGTGTGGCTAATTGTTAAAATACTGTCTTAATTAACATACTGCTGGCTAGAAGATGAACACGTGCTGTGGCTAGAGGCATCCTGAAAGAACCAACAGGGTTATAAATCTATAGTGTCCAAGCTTAGGCCTTGAGTGAATGTCACAGCTTTTACCCAACTTTAGTTAGAGGGAGATGGAGTGACCATCTTGAAAAAAAAAACCAACAGTAGTTTTTCATAAAGGAGAGGAAAACATTTTATTTTATTTTTATTTTTATTTTTTTTAATTCACATCCAAATTAGTTAGCATATAGTGCAACAATGATTTCAGGAGTAGATTCCTTAGCGCCCCTTACCCATTTAGCCCATCCCCCCTCCCACAATCCCTCCAGGAACCCTCTGTTTATTCTGCATATTTAAGAGTCTCTTCTGTTTTGTCCCCCTCCCTGTTTTGATGTTATTTTTGTTTCCCTTCCCTTATGTTCATCTGTTTTGTCTCTTAAAGTCCTCATATGAGTGAAGTCATATGATTTTTGTCTTTCTCTGACTAATGTCACTTAGCATAATACCCTCCAGTTCCATCCACTTAGTTGCAAGTGGCGAGATTTCATTCTTTTTGATTGCCGACTAATACTCCATTCTATGTCTGTATATACCACATCTTCTTTATCCATTCATCCATCGATGGACATTTGGGCTCTTTCCATACTTTGGCTATTGTTGATAGTGCTGCTATAAACATGGGGTTGCATGTGTCCCTTCAAAATAGCACACCTGGATCCCTCCATTTGATATTTCTTAAAAAAATAACATGAGTTTTGGAAGCAATTTTGCTATTAAGGCTCCAGGATAAAGAAATTGAAACATCTGCTGAGATTCACCTCTTCCCTGAGCACCGTTCTTCCAGGCAGGCTCGGAAATTACTCTTCACACACATATATCTGTAGCACATTAGTTTGTAAAATGCCAGGGGTTTTTTTTTTTGTTTGTTTGTTTGTTTGTTTTAAACTATATCCCTTGAGGAATAAGGGTCCTAACATAACTGCCTCAGAGGTCACAGCAGTAGAATGGGTAAAGAAGAGAACTTTATACATTTTGCATTCTACCAGAGCTCTCTGTTTTAATCCATCTTCTATATTATGGCTCCACAGAAGATTAAAATTGAAAACAATGCTCCCACTACCTTAAATTTTGAAAGATGCTGAAAAACAAACAAACCTAGCTTTGAGCCCCAAGGAAATAGAATTACGATGAGGTAAAGGTGTTACTTGGGACCTCTTTGAGAATATACTACAATTTAAAAGAAATTATTGGGATGGGAAAGGAAATGCTTTTAAAACAAAGAAGAGTCACAGTTTACATCAAAATGTAAAAACATATGACTTCTCTGGAGGGGATGGAACAGAAAAAAATCCCAGACTAGTTTCCTCTCTGTCTACTATCTGCACAGTTGCATAGGGTTGAAAATACTTATCAATAATGCTTTAGAATTTGGGCTGTAGGTATTCGAGAATGATACATATTTTTTTTCTTTAGCATCTCCATTCCAATGTGTTAAGGTAGAAACAAAAAAAAAAAATCCGAAGTTCAATAAATTCTTATAGAAAACAAAAAGTATTTAGTGTATGTTTATCTGAGTGTCTTCTAATTCATTGTCTCAATCTGGCAGATATGTTGAGGTATCACAATGACTAACTTCATACTAACACTTAATTATTTGCATTGTATTTTTAGATGCATTGCATTAAAATTATACTTTCCTGAAGTATTCATTAAAAAGAAGATAGTTATTTCTTTCTTAAAGTGAATATTGCCTTATCTTACAGAAACAGCAGACGCATCCGTAATCGAGAAATTCTGATCCCGACTCACTTCTTCATTGTGCTAACAAGTTGTAAAAACACATTCCAGACTCCTTCACAGTGTGGAGATTTAGACACCTTAGCTTTCATTTTGCCTCACAGGAGTGACAACAGTGAGAGCTGTGTGGTAAGTAGCCTTTGTTAGCTTACCTGACACGTTGAAAATACGGATATAAGTATATTGGTGTGTTGTATCTAACATTACTCTGGGCAAAAACGGAACTTGAATATGCATGTACTTTGAAAGGATGCACTTCACATGAACTTTGCAGGACAGTTTTAAAGCTGATACTCTGAGATGACCTATCTCTGGAGAAGACCACCCTTGTCTGTTAAAAACACAAACCAGGGGTGCCTGTGTGGCTCAGTCAGTTGAGCGTCTGACTTTGGCTCAGGTCATGATCTCATGGTTTGTGAGATCGAGCACCACGTTGGGCTCTCTGTTAGCTCAGAGCCTGCTCGGGAACCTCTGCCCCCTCTGTCTTTGCCCTCCCCCTCCCCGCCCCCACCCCATGCTCACGTGTGCATGTGCTGTGTGTCTCTCTCAAAAAAAAAATTTTTTTTTAAACACAATAAAATAGATCAAAATGTAAAAACATACTAATGCCTTTATATGGCATAGCCACTAAATTCTAGGTTTATTTGAGCTATGAATTTATTCTTGTTCCCAAACTGGATTTATAATTCCCAGAGTGTTAACATTGTTATAAATTAGTCTTAAAGTTATAGTTCTGTAGTATTTCAGATTAATTTTCTGTATACGACTTTATTATAAAATTCAGGTTTGTCTTTAATTATCTTTTCTTATTCTATGGTCATTCAGCATTTAGAAATAATTGTTTTATGTTACCTTATTTGCTCAGAATTTAAAATACCTAAACTCGTCTTTGAACATCAAGACTCCATTAAAATTTTAGGAATTTTAAAGTTTTTCCTTATGGTGAGCCAAATTTTTTTTTTTTTTCAGAGTACTTCCCAGATTTCCCAGTAGATTTTTTTTTCACTTTTTTTTTTTTTGTCCATTGAACTTACACCCTCTAAGTTTAGATCTAAGTTGGCAACAAGATGTGGCTTTCTTACCAGCCTCATTTGAATGGGTGGTGGATATCTGGAGTCCTGTGGTCAAAAGGATGAGTCTGAGCTCAGCAGGAGAGAGTGCTATGATTGCTTATTCATTCCTCCCTTTATTTATTCATGTATCCCTTCTTGGATCCAGCCGTTCTTTTCTTTAATAACTACGTGTTGCCAGGGACTCTTAGTACAGAGAACACAGCAGTGAACAAAACAGATTGTGGTTTCTGCTGTGGGCCCAGGAGTGGAAAATAGGGATGTATTGCCCTCCTTGATCTAGGAGTCTATGTGTCATTCATTAAGAATTAATGAAGATATTTCACTCTTTAATTGTTTCTCTGATAAACTTTGAGATTGATCAGTTCTCATAGAAGATATTTCTCATTAAGTTATTTTTCCTTATTCTTCAGAATTAAGTACAGAAGAGCAGGATTTTACCTTTTTTACCTATGCCCAACAGGCATCTAAGTCTGCTAACTGTTCAATGTTCAACACTGTATGAGTATTCCCTTGTTCATTGATTTCTTTTTTCCCAAGAGATTAAATGATCACTAAAGGTATCAGTTAGTGTTCTGCAGAAAATAAGAGGACCATGTACAGTGACTTGAGCAAGTCCTCATGTAATGGGCCATCCAGAGGTAGACAGTCTTGGGTCAGCAGCACCATTAGGGACCCAGACCTTTCCTGTGTTCCTTTGCTGCTATTATTAGCATGTAGCGTATGTGGGCTGAAGATGGTTTCTACTTCTCTAGATATCATGTCTGAATTCTGGGCCCTTTCCCCCCAAAAGAAGGCAGCAACAGACTTACGCTTACATTTCATGACCAAAATAATGTCAGGTGTCATGAGTTAGGCACCGAGTTCCTTTCCTATCTCTATCATTCCAAAAGCTCTTGTACAAACATTTTATCAAATTCTATAATAGCAGTGTGCCTTGAAGACACTAACTATTGGACTTGAACCAGAGAGAGGATTATTTGAAGGTATATCACCCATACTTACTGATTCCTTCTGTTTCATCTCTGAAGTAGTGACTAAGGATCAACAGGATATTGGCCTGAGAAAACAGATGTCTTACATGTACTTTGCATCTTTTCCTGTGTATGTTGGGACAGATGAAAAATATCTACTGGCCAAGTAATGCACTGAGTCAGGGCTATTCCTTTGAGGGCCAGAGTGAAGATTGCTGCAGAGAAAAACTGAGTGGGGCAGCAATTAGTACTGGGTATAGTGATGATTGGAGGCTAATGGGAAAATGGAAACTATTGATCCATTCCCTTTTTATGTGAAAAGTCTATATTTGTCCTTACCAACTAATAATGTCCCAAGGGTACAGGGATCTTTATTGAAGGATGTCTTTAAAGTACAATCATCGGGGCTCAGTCAGCTAAGTGTCTGACTCTTGATTTCCGTTCAGGTCATGATGTCATGGTTAACGAGTTCGAGCCCCACATCAGGCTCTGTGCTGACAGCACGGAGCTTGCTTGGGATCCTCCGTCTTCCCTGCTCCCTGCCTCTCCCTCACTCTCTGTCCCTCTCTCAAAAAAGAAATAACGTTAAAAAAAATCAAGTACAATTATAGACCACCAATCAGCGGATACTTTCTTCACCTGACCCTCTCCAGGAGCCAGATGCAGAAAAATGGTACTTATGCACGAATGTATGATTTCTATCTCTGTTGCTGCCTCAGCTACCACTTCTGCTTCCATGTGCCAGAGCACATGCCTTTACTTCTTGTCTGATCTCATGTTAGCTGAGACTTCGCTACCAAACCAGATGAAATTGTGTTTCACCACTTCCCCCAACTCTCTCTTCATTGCAACTGTGTAGATAACGGATTCTGATAAGAGCTGGTGTTTTTATAGTTTGTACACATCATTACATTTGATCCTCAAAAACAACCTTATAAGGAGGGTGCAGGTAAGAGAATCAGGATTCAGATGTTAACCAACTTGCCTCAGTTTACGTGGTATGAAAATGATGGAACCAGGACTTGAACCCAACTTTCTTTCTACTAATTCCCACATTCTTTCGGCCATGCCACATTGCTTCTGTTTTCCAGCATTTTTTTTAACCTCACACTGATCCAGTCTCTTGCACCAATGCAATATATGAGCATCTATTCCAGGTGTACTTTCCTTTCCCCAGATTTGAGACATCTAATTAAACAAACGTGCATAGTATATGTTAGATAGTGAGCTACTCAAGAGCAGGGATTGTACCTAACAAATCTTGTGGCCTCTGCCACCTGGGAGCCAAAGTGCCATAGCTGATTGAAATGGGAAGACAAAGTGCTTGTACAGAAAGTGAACGGACTGTTCTCCAGTGACTGTTTGTTTTACATTTCCCACCTTCATAGCATGGGAAGCAGGACTCCTCGTGGCTTGAAGAGTTACTGAAGTTACACAGAGCTCGGATCGCAGATGTCGAACACATCACTGGACTCAGCTTCTATCAAGAGAGAAAAGAGCCAATCTCAGACATTTTAAAGTTGAAAACACAGTTGCCAACTTTTAACGAAGAAGACTGATATTTTTTATTCCAAAAAACACATCATAAATGTTTTTTAAAGAACCTTCTATTTTATACAGCCCTCTGTTCACGCTGTCGCGTTGTTTGGAAACTGTCGACCAGAGTTAGAGCTGAGAATCCTCTGTGATACGACCGTCTCAGGGAACCCTGTGGCCTCGGCCTGGCAGTAGGAAAATGTTCTTCTTGAGTCTCGCACATGTTTGAATGTGTCAGAATCGTTCCGATTTGGGAAATAAAGACAGACCATACCTAAAACTGCTCTTCTATATTCTCTTAAGGGCAGAAGTAGCTGTGAACGTTGTCTGGACACCAGACATTTGAATCTTCCTTTCGTTAATAAACTTCTGTGGAACTGGCAAACAGGGCGCTAATGGATAGGATTGGAATAATCCGTGTTACAGCATTAGTATTTTCGTAAGAATTTAAAAGTGATTCTGGATTCTTTTTAACTTGGAGTTTTATTCATCTGAGTTTTAACCAAAAAATTCAGTGGAAGTAAAAATATCTCTGAGGCCCTCTTTCTGTCTTTTCTGTATACCCTTTCCAAAGCCAAACTATGCAGTCCTGTGGGTTTTTGTTTTTAATTGTGATTTAGCAATTTCAGATTTAATGTCTTTAGCAAGTTAAACTTTGAGGCAACATCTGTGAATTATCTACCTGCTATAAAATATTACCCTACATTTGCATTAAAAAAAAGAAAGATATTCCCATCCTGCTCACTGGTAATTAACATAGGTTGAAAATAGCTCTAAAGTAGTTGTTTTAGACTGTTAAAAATGTCTTGATGAAACTTCAGAGAACTTGTCAATACATGCAAGGTGACGTTTTTCATCAAGGTGGTAGGAACATTTTCCTCTGTGCATAGAAATGACCCCACCAGTAGCAGAATCATGCTGAATTGTTCATTTTGTTGAAGAGAATGTGTAGCCATTGCTTTATATCTTCTTGGTGGTCATGATACATGAACTTGATCCACTATATAGACTATACCTGTTAGTCCCGTCCTGTGGACCTCCAAAAGCTACTTTCATTTTTGGCTACGTGGGTTTGATTTAGGTGTTATATTAGTACACCACAATTTTTATTTGTCGTTCATATGCTGATCATTCTTCAACAGACTGTGGACCACAAAATCCTTTAGATAATACAATTTATATCTAAAAATTATTTAATAATTTGGAAGATGTCATTGGTTTTTGTATTAGTCCCATTGGCCTGGAGGGTTTGTACATTGTATTGTTTTGTTTTGTTTTGTTTTTTTTCTTCCAGTCTGTCTTCTCTCTGTTGTTCCATTTGGGGCATTTCTATTGTTCTAAGTTCACTGATTATTTTCTCTCTCTAATTCATTTTGTTGTTGAGCCCGTCCATTGATTTTTGTATTTCAGTTTTTTTGTTTTTTTTTTTTTTTTTGTTTCTAAAATTTCCGTTTGGTTCTTCTTCATATCTTTTATTTCTTTGCTGAGAATTTTTATTTTTATTTTGGCTGAGACTTTGTATTTTCTCACTTATTCCATGCATATTCATAATATTCACTGAAGCATTTCTGTGATGGCTGCTGTAAAATTCTTTCAAATAATGCCAACATCTATATCATCTCAGAGGTTGGCATCTTTTGTCTTTTTTTCATTGAAAAAGATTTTCCTGGTTCTTGGCATGATGGATGATTCTTGATGAAAACCTGAATATTTTAGGTATCAGGTGGCTAGGGATCTTAGTTAAACCTTCTGTTTTAGCTGACTTTCTCTGGCATCAGCCTAGCGAGGGCATGGGGGCCTAGTGCGGGAATGAAGGACACTGTCTAGTTATTTCCAGGTGTGGCTATGAGTCCAGGTTTTCCATTCAGCTGCCATTGACACTAGGGGCGAGATGGGACCCTTGTCACTGCTGGGCAGGGTGGGAGTGCAGCTCCCCACTGGGTCACCATTGATGCCTCCCTGTCTGGGATGTGTAGGGTGTCTTGTCACTGCTCCCACGTCGTGTCCACTGACACTATTGGCAGGAAAGCTGGGAAGACTTTATTATGACCAGGTGGGGGTGAAATGATCAGTTCCCTGCTCAGCCTTCTCAGAAATCACCCTGTCAGGGGAGTGAGAGCACTTCATTATAGCCTGCCAAGAGTGGAAGTCTAGGCTCCCCGCATGGCCTTTGCTGGTGTGGGTGGGGCCGTGGCATTTTCTGTGGGGTTTGCTGGAGTGGTGCAATTACTGTTCTCTCTCTTGCTAGGCTGCTTGTCTTCTAGTCCTTTGGCTAGAGAGCAGGACTTTCTTAGGACTTCTTTTTGGCTGCTCTGTTGGCATTTATAGGTTGGGAACTCTTCAGTTCCAAGTCTGGGACATTTGAGCAAAAGAGCAAACTCAGGAGAACTTATCACAGTTTTGTTCCTTGGGTTCCAAGATCCCTAGCCTGCCTGCCTTGTCTCCACCTTTCAGAATCTTCCCATTTTTGTTTTATGTATATCTAAGCTTTTTATCTGCACTTAGCAGAAGGATATATACTTCTTTGTAGAAGTGTCTCATTGATTTTTATATATTCTTCAAAATACATGCAGACACATGATTGCCTCTATGTAAAGCATTCTAGCAGATCTTAATTAAATGGGTAGGTGTCTCTTGCCTTTGCCAGTCACCAGGAATATGAAGAATGACAAGTTATAATCCTTACAGTTTGGGGGAGGGAGAGAAGGCAGCAGAAGTGTATGTGATTCCTAAGGGGGGGGCAGTAGATTTTTTAATGGAGCCACAGGCAGGGTGCTAGGGAGGACAAAGAACACACTGGGTGGGACTTGACAGGTCTCAGCAGTAACTTCCTAGATGTGGTGGCATTGGGCTAGAACTTGAAGATGAATTGGAGCTCTTCAGGTGAACAGGCAAGGAAAGGACATTCTAACATCCCTTGGATAGATGTGTTTTTGGCATTTTCCCATTTACCACTACTTTTGATATTTTCTACAGGTGTTGCTATGACCAACTTATGATTTGCAACTTTTATTTTTCTTACAGTTATTATAATCTCCTGTTCTTAAAAGTCAGACTGTAAGTGAATGCTATGCTGACTCTTTAAAGGGCATCCACATCTGTTCCTATTAGTTTTTTTTTTTTTCAGTTGCTCTTATGCAGTATTCTTATTCTTATCTTGAAAGAGATCTCTCCTCTTACTATTTCATCAGTTGAAAACATGTGACTGGCCTACTTCCCCAGTTTGAATGGTAAATTCACATGACTATATTTGAAAATGTCTGTACCCTACTGTGTACAATAAAGGCTATTCTTGGCTTTTCATATGCAAAGCAAAACCTTTACTTATCCCTAACTTTATTGCCCTGCCTCTGATCAGTACTTCCTTAATGAGGTAAATAACTTCCATATAAGATTTCATAGCTAAGTCAGCTCATTCATGGCAGAGCAAACAACCAGGTGGAACTTAAAAATATTTCCAAGTTTCAGAGAAAAGAGGGCAAACCTTAGGGGGAAGAAGGCAAATGTTCAGGTCTCAGGAGGGCAGGTCAATGTTAGGCTAGTTGGTCTAGTCCTGGTTTTAGACCAGACTGGAGCTAAGACCACCTACTTTCCCAGGAGAGGCTGTTACCCCCTGAACCTTTACTTTTTTCTGTCGTTAGCTACAGTAGCTGTACTGCCTTGACCTGTGGGTACGTGCTTATCTATAATAGGAACAGGCATTTGAACTTTGAAACTAAATGTGGTGATTACACTTCATGCTGAAACCTATCACAGGAATTTGGTGTGTGGGTGCTTTCGTAAGCATTAAGTAAAATTTTAACATGGCTACAGTCCAAGGATGTTTTCCTTGTTTTTTGGCAGTCTCAATATTATCAGGGAGAGGGAAGAATCTACAGAATATAAGTCTCTAAACTAAGAAATGTGGATTTACCAATAAAAGTTGTATATACAGAAGCTTGGCTGCTTATGTCTGTGTGTGTGCGTGTGTGCGTGTGTGTGTGTGTGTGTGTGTGTGTTTGGAGGATGGGGGCAGGGAATGGGTGGTGGTGTTTTCCCAGGGATGATACTGAGTACAGGGGTTGTAGACAATTAACCACAGCTGTATTACTGGAAGAGAAAAAAGTTCCAAAGTTCATTTCAAATTCACAGAGTAAACATCAGCTTTTGACCTATATTCTTGGTTTTGTATTTTAATTATTTGCGATCATACTTCCAGGTAAAAACAAGACAGGCATGTATAAATTTCTTTCCAGTATGTAGAATTGTCTGAAACCAGAGGGAAAGCATCCAAATTATAACTTCCGTAGATTTTTTTCGACGTGAAATTTTTGTACTTATCCTTTCCATTCTACATAAATAACAATTGAAGGAAAAATAAAGATTTTACTATAAATTATAGCCATGGAAGAAACTAGAGATACATAAAATGTGTTTTAGTCTGCTAGAAATGAAAGAAACTCTGGAAAAGGATTTATTTTCATAAGAAGTCAAAAGGAAGCAACAGAAAAGATGCACCTTTCATTCCACCCCAGTGTCATTGTTTTAATGTTTATTTTTGAGAGAGAGTGTGTGAGTGAGGGGCAGAGAGAGAAGAGAGAGAGAGAGAGAGAGAGCGAGAGAGCGAGAATCCCAAGCAGGCTCCATGCTGTCAGCGCTGAGCCTGACGTGGGGCTCAAATCCATGAACCCGTGAGATCATGACCCAAGCTGAAATCAAGAGTCAGACATTTAACAGACTCAGCCACCCAGGTGCCCCCACAATGTTATCATTATAGATTTAACTTCATGCTTGCCCATAAATCCTCAACTCGGGGCAGGATTTTAATAAAAATAACACATTCACTTTTAAAACTCTTGTAGGATTTCTGGGTGCCTGGGTGGCTCAGTCAGTTAAACATCTGACTTTGGCTCGGGTCATGGTCTTGTGGTTCATGGGTTCAGGCTTCATGTCGGGGTCTGTGCTCAGAACTCAGAGCCTGGACCCTGCATTGGATTCTGTGTCTCCCTCTCTGCCCCTCCCATGCTTGCATTCTCTCTCTCTCTCTCTCAAAAATAAACATTAAAAAAAAAATAATAAAATAAAGGTAATAAGTCTTTAAAAAAAAACTCTTGTAGGATTTCATTATGTATCAAATTCAGATCTCATAATTAGGATACACTTCAGCCTTCACAGAATTGAGATACAAAGAAATATAATAAATATCCAGGAAATGAGGTTTTTCTATCTCTTGATAATTTTGCCCTAGGACATCCAGGTACTTTTTACTATCAAAATGTTTTATGCCGATGCCTAGATAACATTGTGCTGAATATAATACAAAGACGGTGAAACAAAGATCTCAGGACTGAAAGTTCGTAAGTTAATAGAGACTGGAAATGATTTTAAATAAATGAGACCAAAATTTCCTCAGTTCAATGAATAGATCTCATTGCTCGAATTTTTATCATTTAAAAAAATCTCAGATAAAACCTATAATTTTGAATCTTCCATCATAACCCATTCTAGACCTTGACACAATTTCACTGTTTTGAAGAGTCGCTCACTTTTATGAAAGTCCGAACAGAAAGAGTGGTTAATCTGTGAGGCCTTTGTGCACTTGCGTGTTTTTCAGATCCCACCCCTGTTTATCTCAGTAGAACACTTTAACACATTCCACTAGATTAGATGCAATTAGATCAAGACCGACAACAGATTTCAAAGCTGTGTTTACTCTGTGTCAAGGAAATAGGCATTAGGGCTAAATCCGGGGAACAAGACAGATGGGATACCTCCCCCTTGGTGCTTACTTAGCAACAGTCCATCTTGATTTCAAGATCTCGCCCAAGGCCTGTATCCTTTTGACACCAGTCTTCTCTGTACCCCTAAGCATGGTCATGTGATCTATGGTCAGACCCTCCCAGACCTTGTAGGTGACAGAGCACCAGCCCTCAGGCAAGTCATTGTTGGTAATTGCAACCAGCTGTGTGCATGATGCATTTTATTGCCCTATAATCTGTATACAATGTTGTTAGATGGCCTTGCAATGTCCTAAGAAGTTGTACTCAGCCCCTGATGCTAGATCCAAATGCATGGCTTGCTAATGGTGGGTGGTCTGCGACCATAAAAGGGAATCGTTTCAGGGTGGGGTGGTTAGTGGTATGTGAAGATTGTTAGCTTCCATGTGGGGCTTCCAGGAACCTGGGAGTATCTTATCCTAAAGAGAACACATTCCACAAACCTCATAAGAAAATTAAAAAGTCCCAAGAAGCTGTATTAGCTGAGCATTTCCTAGCCTGTGATCTTCTGTTAAACTTGCTAAGGCTGTACCCTTTGAGTTTTTTTCCCCAAAACTGTAACTTCGATGAGATTTATGTCAAGAGTGCACTGTTCCACAAGGAATACAACTCAATCCTGTGGGATTTTTCCCTGGTGGTTGTAACTCCCATTTAACATTAAGCAGATATTTTTTTAAATTGATAGATTTCTTCTCATGTATTGTCTCCAAAATCATCTGTCACGGAGAACAGAAAAACTCTTTATAGCTGCTGTTTCTAGTACGGTGCCTGGCACATAGTAGTTGGTCAATTAAAAAAAAAAAGTCCAGATGAATGAAACTCAATAAGATGATCCTACTAAAACATCCATTTAAGATAGCTCAGGAATCACAGGTTACAGAAATGTAGCTATAGGACAATCACATTGATATTAATTATTCTTTGCCTCCCCACCTTTTTTAAGTGCTAGATGGTATTTTCAGTGGGGTATTTTTAAAAAGCAGGGCATCTATAGGTATCTTCCTAGTACACAAGGCAGAATTTTAAAAATATTATAAATATAACACAAATATAAAAAATAAAAATACAATAAATATACAATAAAAAATTCCTTTCAAGGGCCATTCACAGTTTTCATTCACCACATCCTGTCAAGTATCATGCCTGGTGAACTTTTCAGAGTTTTGACATCTCCGATGAAAAACCTCTCTACAAAGCATATGGTGTATCTCCAGCAACAAACTGCTGTCATAAACATTCACTGACAAAGGTAGAGAAGCACAGGAGCATCTGTTCGTTCTCACTTCCATCAACTTCAGGTAACACTTCTGCTGTGAGGAAAAGCATATCAGCCTGGAAGAAAATAAGTAGGCGGTAGCAACCATGCTGGAGCTTCTAGAACAAATATTTCAGGCAACTTCACTTTGCTAAAAAGGAGAGACATACCCCTTCTTACTGTCTTTGAAATTCCGGGCAACAGAATTTAGCACTGGCTGAGATAGTAATGAACTAAGTATTAGTGATGTGAAATCATCTCTCTCCCTCATGGAAGGTTGACAGTAAACAAATTAAATATTTATATACCCTATGAATCAGTCACATTATTATGATAACAAAGACATCTGTGAAACTAGATCAAATATGATGACAATTATAAGGATAGCTACCCTTGGGGCGCCTGGGCGGCTGTGGGTTGAGCGACCAACTTCAGCTTAGGTCATGATCTCACGGTTCATGGGTTCGAGACCCGCGTTGGGCTCTGTGCTAATGGCTTAGAGCCTGGAGCCTGTTTCGGAATCCGTGTCTTCCTCACTTTTTGCCCCTCCCCCACTCGCACTCTGTCTCTCTCAAAAATAAATAAACATTAAAAAATTAGGGGCACCTGGGTGGCTCAGTCGGTTAAGCGTCCGACTTCAGCTCAGGTCACGATCTCGCGGTCTGTGAGTTTGAGCCCCGCGTCAGGCTCTGGGCTGATGGCTCGGAGCCTGGAGCCTGTTTCCGATTCTGTGTCTCCCTCTCTCTCTGCCCCTCCCCCGTTCATGCTCTGTCTCTCTCTGTCTCAAAAATAAATAAACGTTAAAAAAATTTAAAAAAAATAAAAATAAATAGATACTCTTCACTGGGTACGTATTTAGTTCCAGACATTGTGCTAAATGATTCACATATATTTTCTCAATTATTTTCTCAACAATTCTCTAATGTGAAACTACTGACCTTTACCCTGGCTAGTAGGTTATCCCTGGCAGGGATCCGAGCCCAGGTCTTGCTAAAACTCATGTATTTAAACAGCATGTCACATTGCCTCCTTGAAAAGCACATTGAAAATGTTCAAATTCATCAAATTCTGCTCCATCAGCAGGTGAATCCCAAGCCAGTTCTTGAATTAAATTCATTAATGGCGTATTAATAGCTTGAAATACCATCATTTAAAAAAAGCGCTTATAAACAAAATAAAGGGGTGCTTGGGTGGCTCAGTTGGCTAAGCGTCCAACTCTTGATTTCAGCTTAGGTAATGCTATCATGGTTTGTGGGATAGAGCCCTGCATTGGGCTCTGTGCTGACAGTGTGGACCCTGCTTGGGATTCTCTCTCTCTCTCTCTCTCTCTCTCTCTCTCTCTCTCTCTCTCTCTCCCCTTTCTCTCTCTGCCCCTCCCCTGCTCTTTCTCGCAAAATAAACAAAAACATTAAAAAAAAACAAAATAAAAAATGTTAACTCTCCACTGAAAAACTGGCAAAAGTCTGGAATAAAACATTCATAGGAAAGAACTGTAAGAAAACAAATTAACCAGCATGTTTTAGCTCATAAATTAAATGCAAATGACATTTTTGTGTTTACCACGTGGGAAACGTTTTAAAAGGCGCAGACCCCCAGTGTTGCAAAGTTAATCGGCAGTGCCGGGGTTTGGGGTGGTCCTCCCTTTCTTGTTCCCCTGTAAGTCATTACTTTTATAATCTGGAAAAAAAAGACACTAGTAAAATTTGTTTAGACAAAAAAATGCTCTTCAATCATAAAGTATTTGAAGTGTCTTCACCCTTATCTATTTATGTGGTGATGCACATCCAAACAGCAGAAAAGGTCCCAGTACCTAAGGATATCGCTTAGGTGTTGATTAAGGGGTGAGTGATACTCCCTCATTTCATTGCTCGTCACCATGGTGATGTTAACACAGTTCAAAAGGCCCACTGGGACTTGAATTCCACCATACTCTACAAAACCTTTGTCTTTGGTCATCTTCCTTTCCCTTCCAAGCTTCTGGTGTTCACACCTGCCCACCTTCCTTCCAGTCCCTTACGGAGAAAGTGTGATTCTTTTGTTTTTTCAGACCTGAGTTCTCATTTCCTCCCAGGCTCTGTTTTCTTCGTTATTGACCTTTCTTTCTCATGCACACTTCTGTGATTCCCATCTCTCTGCTGCTGCCGTCTCTCTGCTTTGTGTAGGTACTTGTCCTTCCGTTTTCCAATGGCGTCCACCCTGTTTTGTCTGTCCCTCGAGCTCTCACCGTGAGACTGGACAAATAGGTGCCCGGTTTACATCTCCTCACTTTATTTCCTTGTTAACTTCTCCCGTTTTTTGAAACTCTGGTGAGTTGGTTAATGACTGCTCCCCTCGCCCCCCTTCCCATAACCTCTCTTTTTTTAAAAAAGAACAATGATTTCCTAATTGACAGATTTCATTTTTATTTTGGAAATGACAAAATGTGCTGCAAACTATAAGGAGGGAAATAACCATCATCCCACGCAGCCTCTCACTGTTAACATCCCAGCTCCTTTATTAGCTTCTTGATTATTGCATTAATCTTTCTTGAATATATTTTCAATCACTGCTACTGTCTCAAACATCCCTCTATGCCCCTGATTCGAGTTTTCAGCATGCTTGTTCTCTTCTTTGCTATTTGTAAGTTATCATTTTTGTATTATTATTTCTTTGGGCCTGCCATCCCCTCTTTTGAAATCTCCTTTTATGGTTTTATCCTATCTTCTTCGAGATTGTTTTTATTTATTGGATTCGTGCGTCTATTTTCTTTTTCTTGTTTGACCTATGTTGTCTTCTAGGTGAAATTGATGGAATGACTTTTCCTTCCTTCCCTCTCACTCTGCCTCCTTCCTTCCTCTCTTCCTCTTCCCCATGCA
Organism: Neofelis nebulosa; assembly: GCF_028018385.1. NCBI lineage: Eukaryota > Metazoa > Chordata > Mammalia > Carnivora > Felidae > Neofelis > Neofelis nebulosa. The sequence continues at coordinate 122,714,231 of NC_080787.1, forward strand.
CCTTCCTCCTTTTCTAGCCCATAGTATATTTCCTGAGTTTAATGCCATTTCTTTTCATCTTACTCCTGTTTGACATTCCATTTTACTCTGAGATGGAGTAGGTAACCATCTTCCAATTGTATCTGAGAGTCGTTTGTTTTTTCCTTTAAATTACAGTTTCAGGGAAGAATATTTTGCTTCCTGTCCACTGTTTTTAAAGCCCAAGGGTAGAGTAGTGGTGGGAGAAAAGACAGTTTGAGATTGTCTTAGACTTTCTATGATATTTGGGCTCCTTCCCTCTTCCGAGATTGTTCCTTGTACAAATGTTCACATCATCTGGAGTGTAAATTCCAGTATTGGACACTCATGGACTTTGGTTCATTTCCTCAATTTAGTTCATGCCCAGGAGATTTCACAACTCTGTCAACCCTTTTTTCTCTTTCCCTATTTTACTTGTAGTTTCCATTACATTTGCCGGTTCACCACTATAGTAGATTGCTCTTTTTGTCCTGCATGCTTCTCTGCAGTGTGACTTTGTTCCTCCAATGCACAAAAGCCTTGTGACTTGCTCTGACCATTAGAATGTGGCCAAAGTGACTTTTTTTCACTTATGAGGTTGTCCTTAAGGGTCCTTACACCCTATGCTTTGGGCTCTGAAAATTCTCCTACCACCAGGTAAGGAAGCCAGGGCTAACCCGCTGAGTGATGAGAGACTGTGTAGAAGAGAGGCTCAGCCTACAGCCGGCACCAAGGCCCTGTAAGAGAGGGTAAGGCCATTTGTGCCCTCCAGGACTAATGGAGCTGCCTGAAGGCTGCAGTGAAAGGTGTGAGTGGCCCTAAGGAGACCACCAGAAGAACCACTCGGCTGAGCACAGCCGGAACCATGAGAAATATTGAATCATTCTTTTAAGCTACTATGTCTTGGAATGTTTTTAGGCAACAATACATAATTGCAACCTGAGTAATACTAAGTGCTACTTGAAAGATGTGGCATCGGCTTTGGCATCAGGCAGTGGGCAGAGGCTGGAAAATGGTAGAGTGACATACTGTTGAAGGCAGAGGAAAAGAGGACTACCTTTACGATATGCTATATAATGTTTGGATCCTTCAAAAACCTATCTCCAGTTGTTTATGAAGGCAACAAGGCTGAGTTAAAAGTTGAGATCCGGGGCGCCTGGGTGGCGCAGTCAGTTAAGCGTCCGACTTCAGCTCAGGTCACGATCTCGCGGTCCGTGAGTTCGAGCCCCGCGTCAGGCTCTGGGCTGATGGCTCGGAGCCTGGAGCCTGTTTCCGATTCTGTGTCTCCCTCTCTCTCTGCCCCTCCCCCGTTCATGCTCTGTCTCTCTCTGTCCCAAAAATAAAATAAAAACGTTGAAAAAAAGTTGAGATCCAAGTCATTCGTGTGTGTGTATGTACTGATTCATATTTAAAAGGCCAGGTTGATGCATACGATGTTTGTGGTGGAAATATTCACAATAGCCAAGAGGCGGAAGCAACTTAAATGTACATTGACTGTTGGATGGATAAGCAAAATATGGTATATGCATACAGGTAAATATTATTCAGCCTTAAAAAGGAAGGAAAATCTATCACAGGCAACAATACAGATGAACCTTGAGGACATGGGGCCGAGTGAAATAAGCCAGACAAAAAGCCAATCTTGTACAGTTCCACTAATATGTGGTATCTAAAGGAGTCAAACGCGTAGAAGAAGAAAGAATGGTAGTTACCAGAGGATGGAGAGGGGAAGGATATGAGAGCAGTCTAGGTAGAGAGCTTCAACTTGGCAAGATGGAACATTGCAAAATGAATATATTTACCACTATAGAACTGTGCACCTAAAAATGGCTAAGATGGCAAGTGTTATGCTATATGTTTTTTATTTTTACCAGAATTTAAAGAAAAATTGAGAAGGGAGAGGACATGGTGACAGATTAGATGGTTAAGTCTTGATTACACATGGGGAGTGTGCAGGTTTATGAATATGCATCACAGCAATAATAAATATAACGGTAGTAAAAATAACAAAAACAGTCATCACTTTAGAAACATCTTTAGCTCTATAAATGTAGGCATTGGGTAAAATCAAACATACCATAGCCACAAATACAGGTTTCCCCCACTCTCCGAAAGTAGAGCAGTCCTGTGAACCTTTTTCTAAGTAGAAATGGCATAAAGTAAAGAAGCAATGACCATTAAATTCTGGGGGAATTTTTTTGAGCATTCCCAGACTGATACCTTAGGACACATCTTGCTAACAGAGGCACAAACTAAATTGAGAGAAAGCACAGATGCTCCCAGACACAGTTCAAAGCTACGGCATCTTGGTGCTGAAATGCTGAGTGTAGTTCTGGGGCCAGGGGCTTGACGGGGTCCCTCTCGAGACTGGTGCATGCTGCCTGGGTCAAGGCTGCAAGCACGGCAAAGCAAGTGCTGAACGCTATTTTTGCTCTTCGACATTTTTGTAAAAACAAAAACCCTCTTCGCATTTCTTTTGGTTCGCGAAAACAGGTACTGATGTAGGTTGGTTGGTTTGTTGTAAAAGCAACGAGGCGTAACGTGCACATCGGAAAAACAGGGGTAACTGTTGAGTAGTTTGGATGCCAACTCTAAACTGAGGAGTAGTTCTCCCCCTGCTGGTCATCTTGGAATTGTTCGGTTTTAGGAAAAACCGGGACTGCTGGAGTGAGAACATGCCCCAGAAGATTCTGCTGTCATTAAAATGTGGACAAAAAAAACAAAAACAAAAACAAAACACACACACACACACACACACACACACAAATAAATAAAAAAAAATAAAATGTGGACAACAGATGAACATAGGGGAAGGGAAGGAAAAATAAGATTAAAACAGAGAGAGAGGCAAGTCATAAGAAACTCTTAAATACAGAGAACAAACTGAGGGTTGCTGGAGGGGAGGTGGGTGGAGGGATGGGCTAAATGGGTGATGGATATTAAGGAGGGCACTTGGGATGAGCACTGGGTGTCATACGTAAGAGATGAATCACTGGGTTCTACTCCTGAAGCCAAGACTATACTGTATGTTAACTAACCTGAATATAAATACATAAATTGAAAAATATGTAGACATTTTCATTCACCAAAATATTTCCTGTAAACTCTCATAGCCATTATCTGCAAGTATTCACTCATTCATTCTTCCATTTATTAAAATTAACATCCAGTTTATTTGGATATAGCTCATTGACTGACCCATGTATAATCTTAACAGCGTCAGGAACTGTACTAAACACTGAGGTTTCAAAAGGTGATATTGGTGTGGACCTGGGTGTGACATTTAATGGACTAATGTACACATGTGAATCATTAAATCAAATGCAGTATAGAGTTATGAGTTGATAGTCACTCATGTACTAGAGTGTAATAATTGGGGCATAAATAAGGCAGTAAAGCAATTCAGCAGAACTATAATTAGTTAATTGGATTCTTGCCCTTGGAATTCATTAATAAGAGGTAATCTGGTCATATACAGGTACACAGATATATTAATTGTCAATAAGCATTTTTTTCTAGTTGGATTTTTTAAAGTAGCTTTTTATTTTGAAATAATTATAATTGACCCTTGAACAATGTGGGGATTAGGGGTACCAACTCCAGTGTTGTAAAAAATCCTCATATAACTTTTGACTCCCCCAAAACTTACCTACAAAAAGGCTACTATTGCCCAGAAGCCTTACCAATAGCATGAACAGTTAATACATATCTTATATATTACACATATTATATACACTGTATTCTTACAATAAAGTAAGCAAGAGAAGAGAGGATGTTACTAATAAAATTGTAAGGAAGAGAAAATATACTTACAGTATAGTATAGTTTTATACTGCAAAACTTTACTTTTATAGCATAGTTAAAACAATTTTTTTTTAACATTTATTTATTGTTGAGGGACAGAGACAGACAGAGCATGGGCAAGAGAGGGGCAGAGAGAGAGGGAGACACAGAATCCAAAACAGGCTCCTGGCTCTGAGCTGTCAGCACAGAGCCCGGCGCGGGACTCGAACCCACGAACCGTGAAATCATGACCTGATCCAAAGTTGGACGCTCAACCGACTGAGCCACCCAGGCACCCCAAGGCAGGCTAGCGTAGTTTTATCCATACTATAAGGTTATGTCATCTGTTTACGAGATAAATCGTCAGTACGTCAGTAAAACATAAATACCATTTTATATGATACAAAACACGGTAGATGCTACACATATTACTAACACTAGAAATAAAAAATGAAAATTCATATTTATTTATAGGTACAATGATTCATGCATTGATAAGAATCAGCAGTATGCTTACTTTATAGCAGTCTAGTACAATCAACATGATTGCTTCAAGTAGCTTAGCTTATACATGAATGGTCCTTATAAAATTTTATAGCATACAATATTACAGTCATGTTTATAATACAGCATTAGAAACATTGTTACAGTCTTTATAAAAATCACTTATGTGTGATGATAGAATGATACCCTGTTCCTCCAGTTATGAGAGAAGCATACAATATGGTACTATAATTCTCTAGAAGCAAAGCTATAAACAGTAACAAAACTAACATCTTATTAATTTTATGTTAAAAGTTACTCACCTTACACCTGTGTAAGGATAGGCTGTCCACTTCCATATAAGTCTTGCAGACAGTATTCTACACAATGAATACTTAGGCGATAAGACTGATGACACAAAAATGTCTCATACAGTTCTTGCCATAGATATTTGCACATGAAGACATTCACACACACACAACAGATAAGTTGATGAACTCTATAGCGTGATGATTATGTACTATTGTTAAGTGGAAGTGGATCATCGTAAAGGAGGAAGGGGGGGTGGTCTTGCTTTCTCAGGGGCGGCAGAGGCAGAAGAGAAGGAGGAGGTGGGAGGGGAGCAGGAGAGACAAACAGTTGGTGTAACTTTACACAACTATATCGTAATTTCTGTCGGACATTTTTGTACACTCCTTGGGATTTTTTATGTAGGCAATCATACCATCTGCAAATGAAGACAGTTTATTTCTCCCTTTCCAACCTATCATCATTTCATTTCCTTTTCTGCTTGTTTTATTTCACTGACTGGAACTTACAGTATCATGTTAAATAGCAGTGGTGAGTGGAATTTTTACCTTGTTCCCAATTCTACCAGGGAAACATTGTCTTTCACCCTGAACAGTGATGTTAGCTGTAGTTTTGTGTGTGTGCGTGTGTGTGGCAAATGTTGGTAGTTTCTCTTGTTAGACATGTAAATGTTTAATTTATCCATTATTCTAAAGTGCAAGAAATGCCATTTTATTTAATTTTTCTCAAATTAAATCTGAACATCAGTTGCTACATTTATGATGAGTATTCATTGTTTTGTATAAAAACAGGAAGTTTTAAAATAAAAAGTTAGAAAAAAAGAATAAATAATACAAAAAACTTGCACTCCTAGTAAAATTTTATAGTAATCGTATGGATATATTCATAAAAAATTTTAAATTTCACCTTGCAGTAATTATGTGAAAAGCAGTGATCGCATTCATAGTTAGCTAACCAATTAATTTGAAATACCTTTTGTGTCATCTTTTGGGTGCTTGATTTTCTTTTCATGATGAAGTTCTTATCCTTATGCATTATAGAAAATAAAGTAAGTCAGCAACTTACTGGCGTTAGTTGGCCTTGCAATTATGTTTATGTAGAATTGATAAGGTTTTTTTTGACATAATGACTTTGACAAAAAAAGACTCATCTTATTGATAGAATAAAGTGGATAATATGAACTTTTAAAAATACTATTAGATCTCAGAGATATATCACCACAGGTATCTTCAGTTTAGGAAATACTAGGGGCATATGGACTAAATATACAGACAACATAGGAACTCCCTGGGAACCACGGCCTGTTTGAATATTCATCGAGAGCACTGAACACGAAGAGGAACTATTTACAGGAGCATCATATGTGAGAAGCTCCTTTCCTTGTATCTTGAAAGGTCCCTGAAGTCTGGGCAAATCAGCAGAAATCTTCACCAGACATGTAGAAGCTCTGAGAACAGCCAGCAATGGCTGAAGATGCCACTGGTTATGTTTCTCTGAACTGCATGGACCATCTTTCTTCAACTGGCTTTTACTTTAACAATAACAATGACACCAGGGCCATACAAATAGCCCAGAAGTTGTAGCTTATGCAGATATTTGAGATAATTTGACCTTGAGTGCTGCACCTCTTCACCCAGCAGGTGGCAGTAAGTGATTACGGAAAACACGGTAAAAGGCATCAGTGTAAAGGACCTAGGAACCAGGGCTATTTGGAAAGGTCATTCCAAGAGCATATTGGACATGATGCTAATATGAAGTTAATGTTGAATTTGAATATAACCTGCCATATTGTTTCATTTGGACCCTCTAAACTGGTGAAGTGATACTTGCTGTTTAAGCATAAAGCAGATTAACAACAGAGCTGCTTTCTTTGAATAGGGGCACGAAACCCAGAGCTTAACTTCTCAGTGCCACGTTCCCCAAATATAGCAGACCTCTGAGACTTTGAAGACCTTGCTTTGACTCAGCTTCTCACAGGAACAAGAGACTTGTAATTCTTACTGGTCACCTTCATCTAGGTGTCTGCCAGTCATTTCAAATTCAACTTGTTCCAGCTAGGCCGTAGTTTACTGGATCCAGCCTCTAGGGGCTCAAGAGAGCCAACTGATAATTCAGAGATTTTTGCAAGCTGGTGGACTTTGAGATTGGCTATCATGGAAGCATTTACAGTAGAAAGTTTCTATTGTTGCAAACCAGGACCTTCCACCTCTTCCAGCTGGTTGTTATTCACCAGTATTCCACTGATGCAAACACAGTTACTTTGTCCCTTAGCAATATCTCTTCTTCTGCTCACATGTCCTATCAATTTCCAAACCTCTGATTATCTCACTCTGCAAAGCCCAGTTCAAATTCACCTAATATTTGTGACCAACCAATGTTTTCCAAGAATATTCAATGGAGAAAAGACAGTCTCTTCAATAAATAGTGCTGGGAAAATTGGATATTCACATATAAAAAAAAATGAAATGACCCCTATTTTATACCACTCACAAAAATAAATTTAAAAGGAATCAAAAACTTACATGTAAAAACTTACATTAAATTCCAAGAAGAAAATACAGGAAAAAAGCGTCTTGACAGGTCTTGGCAATGATTTTTTGGATAAGACACCTAGAGCACAAAGCAACAAAAGCAAAAATAAACAAGTGAACTATGTCAAACTAAAAAGCTTCTGCACAGCAAAAGAAACGATCAGTAAAATAAAATGACAACCTACATAATAGGAAAAACTATTTGCAAACCATATATCTGATAAGGGATTAATAGCCGAAATATATAAGGAACTCACAAAACTTAACAGCAATAATAATAATAATCCAATTTTAAAATGGGCAAAGGATCTGAGTAGACATTTTTCCCAAAGAAGACATTCGACAGATACATGAAAAGGTGCCTAACATCACTAAGCATCAGGGAAATGCAAATCAAAGCCACAGAAAACACAAAACCTTACACTGTTAGAATGGCTATCATCAAAAAGACAAGATAACAAGCATTGGAAAGTGTAGAGAAAAAGGAAGTGTAAGACAGTACAGCCATCATGGAAAACAGTATGGAATTTCCTCAAAGAATTAAAAATAGACTATCATATGATCCTTTGGGTATATATTCAAAGCAAATGAAATCACTGTCTCAAAGAGATATCTGCATCCCCATGTTTACTGCAGTATGATTTATAATAGCCAAGACATGGAAACAACCTAAGTGTTCATTGATGGGTAAATGGATAAAGAAAAAAATACACACACACACACACACACACACACACACACACACACACAGTAAAACCTTGGCTTTTGAGCATAATTCATTCTGGAAACATGCTTGTAATCCAAAGTACTTGTATATCAAAGCAAATTTCAAGAACTATTGGCTCAGTTGTGATCATGTGACATTCAGCATCACATACTACTTGTATCACAAGACATCATTGGTTTATCAAGTCAAAATTTATTAGAAATGTTTGCTCATCTTGCAAAACACTCTCAGAACAAGTTACTTGTAATCCAGGGTTTTACTGTATATGCAATGGAATATTATTCAACCATAAAAAAAGAAACGAAACTTGCCATTTGCAACAACATGGATGGACAGTATTATGCTGAGTGAGATAAATCATACAGAGAAAGCCAAGTACCGTATCATCTCACTTGTATGTGAAATCTAAAAGCAAAAAGCAACAACAAAAAACCCCTTAACTTCTAGAAACAGAACAGATTGGTGGGGGTAGGGAAAATGAGTGAAGATGGTCAAAATGTAAAAGCGAAAGCCAAATTCACCTCCTCTCGCAGTGACACGGAACCTCTGGCTTCCTGAGGCACTTTGTTCATTACAGGTTAAAATAGCCTCGTATAATGTGTGTTTCTCAAGAGTCTAGTGACTAGACAGTAGACTGTGAGTTCCTAGAGGGGACTTTGAGGACTGTGCCTGGGACACTGGTGGTAACCTCAGTGGCTATGGTAGAACTTGGCACATAGCAGATACTAAGACGGCTGTGGTTTTGGTCATCACCACAAAATAGCTTTGTACTTCTTTTACATTCACCTCTGACCCCAACCAACTTACTAACATTATTTTTTATTCCTCATCTTTATTCGTCCTGTTTAATTTGTTACATTTTACTCACACCGAGGCCCTTGGAGTGCCCGTAGCCAACCTCCCATCTTCTCCATCTTTGAGTCTGCTTTTCCGTGTCTCCGTGGAGTGCCCTTCCCCATTTCCTTCAGGCTGTTGCTCAAATGCCACTTTTTTCCATGGAGCTTTTCCCTCCTTACCCTTTCGATTCTACCACTCTAAGTTATCTGATCTCTCAACAGCAAGAGTCTTGAAATCGGTCCACTAACTCCTAAAATTCTGTTAAAATGGGAAACTGAACTAATCCGCTGTGGTTGGCTAGACCGCAAAGAGGAATGCTGGAGGTCATGAGGAATATTCTGAGACTTTCCAAAGTCACTCCCTTGTCCAGACCAAACAGTGCGAATGATGGATAGAGATTTCAGATGTGGGGCACGATGAACGGGAGGAGGGCGGAGTTCTGTCTATTTAAAGTGGCTGCCTGTTTGGCAACCTTCCCTGGAGGCGCAAGGGCTGTTTGTGCTCTCATCCATATCAAAGGTGCCCTTAACACCCCACCGTCCAGGTCTGTTAGCCTTCCTCATAAAACCATGTTTGGAGAGATATCTCTGGGGAGGGAATTTGGGTTTGAAACAGGAAGAAAGCAAGCCTGAAACTTAATTAGGAAACAAGAGATAGATCAAGGGGGAAAAATCAACAATTCTGAAGTGGAAAATATCTTGAGGAGTAAAAATAGTGGCTTTTACGTGGCATCTGAGGCAGTTCTGCTGCTAACCCTTTCATTAGCTGACTTCCTGTGCCCCACTGGGACGTGTTCTCTGAGGGCTGATTGCTGCTTTTGATGCTTCTAACCAGCTGGTGTCACCCCTCAGGTCCTGGATTCTACGATTCCAGAAAGATAGGTCTTTGAGCAAAGAGTTAAAGAAGCTTTGCTTCGGGAAAGCTGATCTATCAATCACTTACCAAAACTTTGTTGAACACCTGCTATGTGCCAAGAATAGTGACAGGTGCTGGGGGAGGGGAAGGATGCAAAAATAATTTTTTTTTTGGATGCTCTGGATAGAGTGAATGGCTCTCATTTGTCTGGGAAGACGATGTAAAGAATGAAGGGATTGTTTATGTTAAAAATGATTCGGTCTTCTGACTTGTAACTCTGCCCACTCCTCTTCTTCAATTCAATTTTGCACCCTTTTTATTAAAGTTGATGTGCTAAGTACTTTAATAGGCCCAAGGGATACACACTTGAATGAAATATTGTCCATTTTTCTCCAGGAAGCTCATTGCCTAGTGCTGGAGACAGATTCATAAACTTCTAACCTTAGTCCCTAAAATATTATAATAAACAGGTGTACAAAATGTAGTGGGAACACACAGGAGGGAGTAAGTTGAGGAAGGACTTAATATTTCACTGCTACTCCTTTCTCTTTGAGTCATAGACGTTTTCATCACTGTTTGACGGGTCCTGGCATCCCTCATCAGAGAGATAAAATAAACAAAAACTTCCAATTGTAAGAGAACACTATGTATGACAATTAGGCTTTTCCACTGAGCCTGGACTTGGCCTCAGAATCCTCTCAACACAGAGCTCAGGGGAGCAACGTGCTGCCGTTACCATTTGCAGAGTAGAGACCTATTTCTCGCTGCCGCTCTGTCCCAAAATGATGTCCTGCTCCTCTTTTCTGTGAATTCTTAGGGGTCTAAAATTCCTACTTTTGTGCCCTAACATTCCCTCATGAGAGATTACTTGCATACATGTTTTATAGTTTTGAATTGTGAATTCATCTGTATCTATGGAAATTCTCCACAGCCTGGTTTGGGAATATGCATCTCCAAGAAGGTTTCCACTTTGCTTTAGTTGGGCACGCTGGAAATATTAGCATTTTAGAACTAACTTTATATTAATGTCCTAACTTGGGGGTTCCCAGACCACATAAATAGTGTTATTTCAAACCTCAAACTGCTCGTGGGAAGGCCCACAGCTACAAATGCCAGGAGAGATTATTTCCTATTTGGCAGACCAACTTTTTCCTCCTGTGCTAGTTTTTTGTTTGTTTCTTTGTTGTTTGTTGTTTGTTTTTTTTGCTTTCCCCCAAGTCACCCTTCTAAGCGTGCTGGCTTTGGGGGGGTGGGAAGAGCATAAGGTAGTGGTCTTATTTTCATCTCTACCTCCTGGGATCTGTGCTCATGTAGTCGCTAAGACCCCAGACTTCTGGAAACCCTCTCCCCTTCCAAGGTAGCCTCTGTGTTATTTTGCACTCATAGCTTTAGTTTTTAAATTCTGATTATTTGAAGTCCTTATAGGATTCCCTTTTTTCTGGAGAGTTCAACAACGCGTTTTAAAGAATGTTGCTTATATTTTATCCAGCATTTCTAGCTTTGCAGTGGGAGAATGTTCATGTTATCCTCCACTGTCCAAAGCCAGAGATCTTTCCAGCAAATCCTTAATGCCAAGTATCATTCAAGCACTCCTGAGCATCCTTCGGCACACATGACAACAGGGGGTACCTGTGACCGCTGCTCCTTACCTGACTGATTATCGGCATCTCTCCAGGTCTAGATATGGAACACGGAGTCCTGCTGATTCTCCCCATAGCAGAAACAAACAATATACTTCAGGCATGAGCCAAGTCACCAATGTTTAGTGACAAATATAGTCACTTTTCTTTATTTTTCTGTGTAATCACTTAAAATCCAAACGCCTTTGTTGAAAGAGTCCAGTGTCTCTCTTTTGAGGCCTCACTCTCTCCAACAAATCACTCAAGAACTCCCAGGGATTATTTAGTACAAAGGGAGGCAGTCCTCTTCCAAGCGCCGGACAGAGCAAACTGTTCTGTCCCTCAGCACAGCTATTGTCAGTCATGGTCACACGGTGTCACTGTTGAACATGGGTCCTGCTGGGCCCAGAGCCAGTTCTTGACTGCTACAATTTCTTCCTTGCTGGTACCCTCATTTGGACAGAGAGGTTACAGCTCTTTTAGTTCACTCCCAGATTTTCAGCAACTGTTTTCTAAAGCTGTGACAGAATAGGGCCTTTGAGCCTCAGCCAAGCACTGTGCCAAACCGGCTCCTTCTCACCCAGATTCGCCCTCCCTTCTGCTCTGCAGTAGTGTTTAGACTGCATTTATTTTTCCAAGGATATTAAGCTGTCCATTCTTTTCATTTTCAATACTAGTATAAATAGTAAGTGTCACTGATGTGGGGCCTTACCATTTCAGAATTCATTGGCACTCAAAACCCACTCTCTGCAGGCAGCCCAGAAGTCCAGAGAGGGCAAGTGACTTTCCTAAGAGAATTCTACAAATAAATAGAAAAACTGGAACTCCCCTTGTCCTCGTACTGTGTCTTTCAGGCTAACTCTTGCCACCCAGGTGAAAACCAAATATCTCCTGTAAATCTACACACATCCTTGCCTATGAGGCTGCTATGAGGCTGCTCTACAGTGTCTGGATTCTAGTAGATTCTCAACGTGTGGTCCCTAGACCAGGAGTATTTAGCATCACCAGGGAACATGTTAGAAATGCCATTCTCAGATCCCACCCCAGACCTCCTGAGTCAAAACCTCTGAAGGTGGGGACCAGCAATCTTTGTTTTAACAAGGCCTGCAGGGATTCTGATGATCACCAAAGTAGGAGAAACCTTTATTAGAACACTTCACTGGCTGGGGCACCTGGGTGGCTCCGTGGGTTAAACATTCAGCTTCAGCTCAGGTCATGATCTCACTGTTTGTGAGTTTGAGCCTCCCATCAGGTTCTCTGAGCCTGCTTCAGATTCTCTATTCCCTTTACCTCTCTGCCCCTACCCTGATCAGCACTCTCAAAAGTAAATAAGCATTAAAAAAAAAAAAAAAAAAAAGAAGTCTTTAAGAGTTTTATCTGTTAGGTATTCTAAATACAACACTTGCCTAGAGGCAAAAGGTTTTGCAGGCTTACAAAGGGTTTATAATTTGAAAAACAAATTTGAAAATATAATTTGAAATTTATAAAATTTAAAATATAATTTGAAAAACAAAAACAAGTTTTGGGGTGCCTGGGGGGCTCAGTAGGTTAAACATCAGACTTTGGCTCAGATCATGATCTCAAGGTCTGTGAGTTCCAGCCCTACCCTGGGCTCTGTGCTGACAGCTCAGAACCTGGAGCCTGCTTCGGATTCTGTGTCTCCCTCTCTCTCTGCCCCTTCCCCACTCATGTTCTGTTTCTCTCTCTCTCAAAAATAAATAAACATTAAAAAAAAAGGAAAAACAAATTTTATTTCCAGTCAGAAAAAGAAAATACCAAGTTGTAAATCAGACATAATAAATAGTTCATTAATTGTCTATAACACAAAACAGTATATCCACTAGTCAATTAATTTCAGTTCTTAAGATTATCAATATAATATGTTTAATTAGGAATGTGTATGCATTTGACTATGTTTGATATGTATAACAGAGCCTCCAAAATACACATATACTTCCATCTTGTTTTGTCGTTTAATTCTTGAATATAGAGACTGAATTCCTCATATGGCATCTCTGCAGATTAAGGTTTAATAAATGGGAATGATAATTGTCAATTTCCAGACATGTATTTAGATGACAACAAGTATCAGTACAATTAATGAAAAGAGCAAATGACTACATTTCAGTGGACTTCCACTAAAATATCTTTTAAAATTAAGTTATTATAAGTAAGTAAAATGAGAAAAAAAACTCAAACTGTATATAGTCCTAATATTCTGTACTGGCAGAGTGTTGTGCTTTCTTTCAATTTTCTTCCTTTTTTAATGTTTTTATTTATTTTTCAGAGAAAGAGAGAGAGAGCATGAATGGGGGAAGGGCAGAGAGAGAGGGAGACAAGGATCTGAAGTGGGCTCGGCACTGACAGCAGAGAGCCCGATGTGGGGCTCAAACCCACAAACCCTGAGATCCTGACATGAACTGAAGTCGGATGCTTAACTGCAGGTGCCGTGATTTTAATTTTCTTCTTATCTCTACCCTTTTCCCTGTGTATTCTCTAACCAGATGAGATGTTTAAGTAACATGAGGTGGAGAAAGAAGAATATTTACCGATTGCTTATTATATATCAGCTACTATATGCCTAGCACATAATAAATACATCCACTGAATGCAATACTCATTTGACATTCATCTTGAAGTACAAGGCATTTATTATTGCTTCTTTTTACGAATGTGGAAACTGAGATTTAAGAAGCTTAAATTATATTCTAAGGTCATACAACCAGTAATGTGCATCCAGGATTTAAATGCCAGCCTTTGAGACACTAGAAACTCATGATTTTCCCACATTACCATGTACCTTACTGAGAGGTAGAATTAATCGTGACTATTGCTTCTGAACAATTTTTACTGTGCAAGGAATATTGATGCCAATAACTATTGCTTTGGCACATGGAAATTTGTGAAGTAATTAAGCCTTTCTATGTCAGGATCTGTAGATTATTCCTTAGGGATGAGAAGTCCAGCTTTGCTATTTGAATTGAATTTCAGAAGTTGACATTTAAGGGGAAAACTGCTTATAAGAAAATCCATTTTGAGACTTTATTACTCCCTGTTCTCTTATAAGACTTTAACATAGCAAATCTCATCAATCTGTTTTGTATTGGTTGCTTAGAGGCAGTCTATGACTATTGCATGATTTGTCGATTATACAGAGTCACCTCCTAAAAATAGTATTATTGCTTGATCATAAGCCTGTGTGAGAGAATAGCCCATAGCTACTGCAGACTGACAATATTCTGTTATTTTTACCTCAGCTAGGGCAAATGTAAAGGTTTAGCTCACAAATGCTCCCTTCAGACATCTGATTCCTGGAAACACAGCTCATTGAATGGTCCAGGGCTCTGCTACCTGTTATCTTCTCCACCCTCAATATTTTAGGAAAAAGTCTAACTAAGGAATGGAGATTCAGCTCATAAAATCTTCTCAGCAATAAATTCATGCCAATAAACAAGTATCTCATTCATTTTAGTCCAGATGAAGGTGCAGATGATATCTATTCATAGGACAAAATGTTCTTGACATGTGAAGAAGTGAAGAGGTTATTAAATAGTTCATATAGTATTTTACCATTAAAATTAAAATCGTAATCTAGAGGATGTATATGAATATGTAATAGAGGAGCATTGTTCAATAGAAATATGAGTCACGTATGTAATTTTTAACTCTCTAGAAGTTAAACTTAAAAAGTAAAAAGAGGGGCACCTGCGTGGCTCAGTCAGTTAAGCATCCAACTTCAGCTCAGGTCACGATCTCACAGTCCATGAGTTTGAGCCCCAGGTCGGGCTCTGTGCTGACCGCTCAGAGTCTGGACCTGCTTGGGATTCTGTGACTCCCTCTCTCTCTGCCCCTCCGCCTCTCACGCTCTGTCTCTCAAAAATAAATAAACATTAAAAAACATTTTTAAAAGGTAAAAAGAAACAATAAAAATGAATTGTAACAATATATTAATTTATTCTAAAATGTTTTAATTTTACATATATAATTATATATTTTATATAAAATATAGGAATGTTTAGCATATTTACATTTAAACATATTAGGTTAATATGAAAGTAATATACTTTAACAATAAATCTTTACTTTTTAATTAATTTTAATAATTAATGATACATTTTATTTAACCCAATATACTATTATTTTAACATGATATTAATATTAAATGATTACTATATTTTACATTTCTTTCATACTTAGTCTGTGAAATCTAGTGTGTATTTGCACGTGTAGCCCATCTCAGTTGGACACTAAATTTGGGGGAGAAATATTTGATGTGTTTAGATTACATAAATGTATAGCTATAAAATAGATTCATTACCCAAGTTGTTCTCATCACGTGAAATTTTCCGACAACGGTACTGAGTAGCAATTATAAGTTAATCAAAATTAAATAAGTTTAAAAATTAGTTCCTCAGTCACCCTAGACACATTTCAAGTGCTCAACAGCTACCATTCTGGACGTTGCAGTAGTAATTTCCATCAAGTCTCAAACTGCATGATCACTTCAGACCTCACAGGGTGGCTTTGCTTGCTTGCTCTGAAACCCTGGATGGCCCAGGCTCTGCCCTCTGCTGGCTTGTCCTGCTTCCAATGCCATTTCTCTGTTGTTGGGCTGAGTTCCCTTTGTCAAATCCATAGCGCACAATCACGCAGATGATGCACTGGGTAATTTTAAGGGACATCACTCACACCATAGTGCGCGGCGAGTGGCCTTCAGTGATAACGTTGGGTCAGATGCCTCCTCGTCTGAAGCTTGGCATGATGGGGTAAAGCATCCAGAGAACCCTCAATTCCAGGTTCTCCCTTCATCAGCCTCCTTCATGCTCTGTTCCGTCTCCTTAACTTCCCTCCGATCTGGCCAGGATTGGGGCAGACACCCGTGTTGTCTCTGATGATACTTCTCTCCGGAAGAGCTCTTTACCATGGACAGACACCTCCATAATGGCTCCATGGTCAGAGAGAGTTTGAGAAAATATCTTGTCCTCATCCTTCCTGATGAAGAAGGGATGAGATTAGGGCTGGGAGTCCTCATCAACCAGGGTATCATTACTAAAGATGAAAAAAAATTTTTTTGTAAAAAAAAAAAAAAGAAACAGCAATTATATTTCAGAAGTTCTTTTGTAAGGATGAGGTAAACAGACACTTGATTTTACCATTAGAGAGAAACTGTGGAAACAATTTTACTGATGGTATATCCATCATCTCTGCTTCAAAGTCAAATGAAAACCTAGTGGTCTTCTTCAGACTGAAAACATGAAGTCAGTGGGAAATGGCAAAAGTCAGAGGGCTGAGCTGTTCCATCATAGTCAGAGAAACCCTTTAATCATTGAGGCCACATGGCTCCATGAGTAACGGTGAGTGTTAAGTATAAGGGAGTGAGAATGGACGTGGATGGAAATCACTTTGAATCTTGGAAGCAAAAGTCAGCTGCACCCACAGAAGGAATCTGCCTCAACAACTGAACAGACAGTTTCCATTAGACAAGTCCAATCAAGAAGAAAGAAACACATCAGAAAAGATATAGGCTTTTCCGGGATCAAGTCAACAGCTCTCCATTCAAAGTTCAGGACAACCAAAGGTCCAAGGGAGGAATCTCAGGGAAGGGAGTCCCTCCTGCAAGGAGCCTGGAAGGAAAGCTACAGCTCTTAGAAAACTGGGAAGGGTAAGAACAGTGTCAGCGTAGGAGTTCTGTACTCCTGGGGAGCAGTCATTTGGGGCAAGAATGTGAAGGTACATTTTTTGTCCCAGGTCAACCATAAAAACATGCTGCTTCTTAGCGGCCCCTACCTCCTCAGAGGCCACGGAGGCACCAGTACCTGCAGTGATCTCACTGCTTAAGAACCCCTTTCCCCTCCCTCCCATTCCTCCTATTCTTCAGGTTTAATCTCAAATTTATTGCTTTAGTCCTGCTGTCTCACACATAGATTCTACTCTTTGATCTTTGGACAATATTTGACTTTTTATTGTAGTTTCTTCTCAGGGCTCTGTCTTGGGCCCCATGTTTTAAGGATGCATTTTTCCTCACCCAGAATAGTTCTTGGATAAATCATCTTCAGGGCTATTTAATCCTTCGGGCGGCATAGGCACAAATCTAGGAGCCTAGGAGGTTTTCAGAGACCAGGAAGCATGTTTGAGTCCTGAAAAAAAAAAATACATATGGGCTTCAAATAAGGTAAAGAAACTAAAAAACTGAAAGTGATAAATGGTTAATTAAAATCTACAAATATAACAGTAGTCAACTGTCTTGTCAATTTTAGTATTTACATAAATTTCATTGCATTTGGATATAATTTTGGAAGTTGAAGTACATTACATTGAAATACTTCCTAAGTATAAATAGTAATAGCTAACAAATCATAGCCAGTCATAAATTAAATGCTACCTGTAGCCAAACAGTTTTAAAAGTAAAAACATCCTTTCAAAAAAAATTTACAGCCGAAAATTATATTTAGTGTGGGATGAAGGTTTGTTTTGATATGTTTTATATGATGCACAGTGGAGCCTCCATAGTAAAAGAATTCAGAGCCTACCAAGGCCTTAAAATGACTCTGGGAACCACTCTCCACCAAGTCCATAGTCAGCTTTTCCCTTTCCTGGATGAGGCCGTTTCACATCGTAGCAGTACAACACGTCGGGAAAGTCAGTGAAATTTACACCCTGGACATACCAATTTCCAGCAGCGAGGAATTTGGCAATTTCATTAGCCTCTCAGACTTCCACTTATGTGAATATGCAGAGGATTCCATAAGATGACAAGTGGGTCCAGTACCTAGTACTAGGCTGGCAGGAGTACCTAGTAGGTTGGTAGCAGAGTCTACAGAAAAAAGATGGGTTCAATCCTTGTGTCCTATGGGAGAGCAGAATTGAACAGAATTCAGAATTCGAGAATGGAATTCAAGATCAAGGATGTAAGGAGTTAAACTGTAGGAGGCTTCAGAACCTCAAACCTTATAAAATTCAGCATAGTCTATTAGGGGGAAGGATAGACTTAGGATGAGTGTGCTCCTGGCTCCTCGGGTAGGTTGCACTGTTGTCTCCACCAACTCCCTCCCTTCCCCGTGGGGTGATTATCCATTCTCACCCATTGCCATGTCTGTTGCAGAGCCACCATATGGGTAGAATACACTTCCTGCACCATAACAGCTTGGCCACATGACTTACCTCAGCCAATGGAAGTACAAAGGCCACGTGCAAGCAACAGCTTTAAGGGCAGTTGTGTGATTTGGCTCTGTCTCTTGTATTTTACCCTCAGCTTAATAATGATGTTGTGTACCAAAAAGGGGCTACTTTTTTAGTCTGGCTCTTGGCATGAGAAGGCACGCGGGAGCAAAGCCACAGCTGCTGAGGTACAGCTGCTAACGTGGAATCGTGCAAGACATAAAACTTTTCTTGGTATAAGCCACTGGGGTTGGGGACCGGTTTGTCACTACAGGAAAACCAATTAATATGGGTGTTCAGAAAGAAAGATCCCCAAAGAGAGAGGGATATTCTCATTGTCCCTTTATGGGTCTCATGTGAAAAAAAAAAAAAAAAAAAAAAAGAAAGATTTTTGCATTAATCAGCAAAAAAGAAAATCAGCACGTTCCACTGCCTCCGTAATTATGTTGTGCATGCTTTACAGCAATTAGCACTTTAACAGAATTAGAAAGGTAACATTAAAGTTAATCCCTGTGCCACCCACGTCACACAGCCACAAGGGTCCATGTCAGGATGCTGGGAGTAAAGTCATGGAGCTGTTTCCACGGGCAATGAAGTTACTAGTCTGTCCCTAATGACACCTTTTGGGATTTACTGACATAGGCATTTTACGATTTTCAATTACAAGTGTGAAATATTGTTTGTTGCCAATTTCGTTAGCATTAGCAATTCTTTGCAAAATTCTTTCTGTGCTCCTTAGAAAATCAGCATTAGTTAAATCAGCTCATTTCCCAATGGCTTAATTTAGCACAGTACTTATTTCTCTATGGTGCAAAGCTGTTCTCTGAACTCTAGATAAATGAAGTACCTTGATGAAGAAGAGCATAAACTTTCATCAGTCATAGTGAAGTAGCAACTACTAAGATTTTATTGTTGTTCTGGTTTATTTTTACTTATTGAGCGGATGCTACTTTTAAATTTTCTTAGTATAGCCATCTGACCAGGCACTGAAACTTGAAACCGAGAGATTGTCTTTCTTTTGGAACCTTGGAATTATGGCACTAATCTGAACATTTTTGCATTATCCCATCGTCTACATATCTGCGCTCCTTAGTCTTACCGTATTTGTTTTATTCATTCATTCCGAAAATATTTATTGGCTATGTCAAGTACTGTTCTGTACCTTAGATATGCTGGAGAATAAGCGAAAGAACACATCACTCTACTAGATTTAGAAATTCGTAAGAAAAGATCTGCCTAGGTGGAGGGAATAGAAAGATCAAAACCATGACACAAGGCTGAGCTCAGAGCATTTGAGGGATTTCCGGAAGACAGTGTTGCTAGAAAGGTTGAGAAAGTCTAGACCTTCAGGGCCTTGTGAACTATTCTAAGGAGTTTGGATTTTATTCTAATGGCAAGCCATGGGAAGATTTATATTTGAGAAACATCCCTCTGGCTGCTGAATAGAGAAAGGGTATTAGAGGAGCAAGCAGGAAGGAGACCCATGAGAAGGCTCTTGGAGAAACATACAGGATGGTCAGTAGTGACATCGACTGGAGTTGTAGCAGTGAAGGTAGGAAGAGGTGGTCAGATTCAGTATGTAATTTGGATGTAGAACTTGCTGACCGGCTGGGTGTGCAGTGTGAGCAGAAAAATGTCAAGGATGACACTTCAGCTTTTGACCTGGATGATTGGGTAAAAGGCAGTACCATTACCTGTTATGGGCAAGATTAGGAAAGAAGCATATTATTTTTGGGTAGGCCAAGGGGGAGATATTACATATCTTCCCATATGAAAGTGTTATATGTAGGGGGAAATTATGTGTTGCTGAGCTGCCTACAGGCTTGTTACTATGATGGCTGTCACTTCTCCTCCTGGGTTCTAAGATTTGCAAAAGCCACCTGGACATCTGGTAGACCATTTTAATTTGAAGTCAGGTAAACTTGCAAGAAAGTTGCAAGAAAGCCTCCTAAAAGTCATCTGTTAAGATTCTCATTATAAAGGAGGAGATGATTCAAAGACTCAGAAAAGCAGGCATATCTGTACTACATTATGCATGTAGCAGACATCTGTTCATATTTGTTTTCGTTGCCTGACTTCCATCCCAGTAATTGTACTCAATTTCTCTCTAGTGCATGAGTTGGAAAACTATGGCCTGTAGACAAAATCTGGCCTGTCTCCTTATTTTATAAATAAAGCTTTATTGGTACATAGCCATCCCTATTTGTTGCTGCAATGTCCGCGACTACTTTTAGGCTACAATGGCAGAGTTGAACAGAGAGAACCTGTGTGGCCCACAAAGGGTAAAATGTTTATTATTGGTCCTTTTACAGAAAAACATGGCTGATTCCTGCATTGGTGGGACCATCATCCCCCAGCCTTCAGCCCATGTGTTTTGGGTAAAGCTGCACTCACAGACTCCATGGTTCACCTGGGCTAAACCAAACTCCACATTCCCTCTTACTGGCAGGAGTGATCCCTTTAGGGGTAAGTGTTGAACCCAGCTTGTCTAATCCATGAGAGCTCAAAATTTTGCCTGGAATTCTGGGACAAAGACTTTAGCTTTTTGGGCTGCTTCTGAGTCTAGAGGATGAAGCCCTAGGAGTGCTGGGAGCTACTTGGGACAGCTTTTTGGGGACCTATAGTAACACAAGACAGAAAAGAAGAGGTCTAGAGAGAGAGAGAGAGAGAAGGAGGGAGAGAGAGGGAAGCCTAAATTCTGGTCACGTGTCTTGAGTTCCTTCATCAAGTCCTGCCTGAAGCCAGTGTACCTAGGACTTTCCTGTCAAATTCCTTTTTCTTAATAAATTCCTTTTTGCTTAAGCCAAGCTAGATTGATTTTTTTGTCATTTGCAACTGAAAAAAACTAATGTATATAAATAGATATAATGGTGGATTGTAATGTATGTGATTTGATAATGAGATGAAATTTAAAAATGTATGCCTTTTGACATTCTATCTTTCCTATAAAATCCAGCTCAAATTCTTTCTTTGCCATAAAGTCTCAGCTGAAAGTGTATTTTCATTCCTTTACCTTCTCATAAGATTTTTTTCCTATGCAATTTTTGGAATATTTAAAATGTTCTACTTTATTCCATGGTTATTTGAAGGCAATTGTGTCTTCTGTACATGTGTTAAGGTCTGTGAGAGCAGAAGCCACATCTTACCTTTGCATTTCCCCTAATACCTAATACAATGCACAGCACTCCTGTAGTAAGGACTAAAGAGATGACAAATTATTGAGTGTGCCTCAGTTTTGCACACTACCAATTAAAGATGAGGCAAAATGAGAGGGAGAAGGTTGAACGAAAGAGAAGATTAGTCCTGTTGCTTCCCCACCACCTCTGCAACCTTTGCCCCCCACTTCTCTGAACTGGGAGGAGAGAATATTTAAATTAGATGCCAGATTAAAGTGTTGAACTTTTAAAAGTACTTGAATGATAAAAAGCGTATAATAACCCAAATAACCCTAAAGCTCTGGGATCTACCCAAATGTTGCAAAGAAATAGGATCATCAGATCTATCAAAACATATTTAAGGGCTTGATGTAGGGAGTGGGTGACAAAGAAAACCTTTTTCTAAGTGTGCTCTACTGAATTCAGTCCATTCCATACTCTATTCATAAATTCTGTGCCTGGTTGCTTTGTCTTGCATTTTTGGCTTTGGAATTTAAATGCCAAACATCAAATCTTTAAATATTTAAATTCCTTAAATTATCTACAATGAAACATTAGACTTTACAGAGTAATTTATTTTTAAAGATATATTCCATATCATGTAATTCATCATTATGTATTATATATTCACATTAGCTACTCATCAAATGGTATAATTAAATAACCAATTTAATTTAGCACATGTTTACGGAGACTATTTCATGTCCACGACGAGTTTCTGAGCTCAAGAACTCTGGAGCTGATAGGGAGAGAAATAAAACAAATCTATACACAACTAGAACAGTGCTTTCAAGTATAGCTTTCTGTGATGATGAAAGTGTTTAACTTCACATCATCCCACGTAGAAGCCACTGGCCACATGTTGTTCCTGAGCCTTTGATATATTCCTAGTGCTACAAAAAATTGAATTTCACATTTTATTTAATTTTAATTCCCTCAAATTTAATGGCCACATTTGTCTGTGGTTACCATCTGGACAGAAAAGAACCAGGATATGACATAAGTGACATAATACGGTTATGAACAGAATGTTTGGTAGAGCATTTAAAGGAAAAAGGGGCTGTTGCCGGTGAGAGGACCCATACAAGCGACTTCTGGGAAGAGCATACAAGGTTGGTAGGATTGATTTATATATAAATGTACGCAGGGGGGATGGGTTCAATGGGTGGTGGGTGTTAAGGAGGGCACACGTTGTGATGAGCACCGGGTGTTGTATGTAAGTGATGAATCCCTAAATCCTACAATTGAAACTAATGTCACACTGTATGGTAACCAACTGGAATTTAAACGAAAACTTTGAATACAAAAATGAGTGCGTAATTGTATGCACACACACGTTATGGAAGGAGCAGAGAAAGAATGTTCTAGACAGAGGGACTAGGGTGAGTCAAGGCAAAACTATTTGGGAAATATGAGTAAGTCCGGTTTTGGTTTTGGCATAAAGAAGCGTACAGGAGTACTTGGAGATTATTCTGACTTGGTCCTTTGGTACCAATTTGCAGATCTTGAATGCCATGCTGGCTGAAAGGGTAGTGTTTACCTTGACAATAGTTTTTGCTTCCTATTTTGGAGCATCAAACTTATGTGACCAGAGATACTAATCTGGTGGCAGTAATTAGGGAGACTTGTGGAGGAACAGGAAAACTAATTAGCAGTCCCATCCAAATATCACTGGCAAAAATCATGAGATCTGTAATAAGAATGGAAATAATGATGGAAATGGAAAGTTGGAGATGGTTTAGAATTTTTTCAGTTTGGAGGCATGTGAATAGAGATTGTTACCTACTTTTTTGTCTAGGGATTTGTGAAGATAGGATAGCTTGCAGAAGTAGCTTTCACCATTACGGTGAAACCTGGGAATACGCTGGAGGAGAGTCCAACCCAATGTCAGCTTATGAAGACTTCAGAGAGAGGAAAGAAAGAAGACCTCAGCGGTCTCTGCTGTTAATTGAAGCATCTAAAGAAGTGACAGAGCTTCTGGTGACTACTTGGATTCTTCAGGAAGCTCTGCTGAGGCAGTCATTTAGTTAAAAATATTTTAAAATTTCTCTTGAGATTTTTCCTTTGGTCCATGTGTTATTGAGAAGTGTGTTGTTTAATTTATGGGTAGTTGGGGGTTTTTCTAGCTAGCTTTGTATTACTGATTTCTAGTGTAGTTCCATTGTAGTCTGAGAGAGCAGACATTGTATGGTTTCTATTATCTTAAACTTGTTAAGGTATATTTTATGGCCCAGAATATAGTCTATTTTGGTGACTGTTCTACGTGAGCCTAAGAAGAATGTGCAATCTGCTGTTGTTGGATGAAATAACCTATATATGTCAATTATATCCAGTTATTTGATGGTGCTACTCAATTCAACTCTGTCCTTCCTTGCTGCTTGCTGGATTTTTCCATTTCTGATAAGGAGGTGCCAAAGTCTCCAGGTGTAATGGTGGATTCATTTATTTCTCCTTGTAGTTCTATCAGTTTTCGCATCATATATTTTGATCCTCACATGTTGTTAGGTGTATACACATTCAGGATTGTTATGTCTTTTTGGAGTAGTGGCCCCCTTATCATTATGCAATGCCCTTCTGTATCCCTAGCATTCCTTTCTCTAAAGTCAGCTTGGTGTGAAATTAATGCAGCTACTCCTACTTTCCTTTGACTGCTGTTGGCATGATATATCTTTCTTCACTCCTTTATTTGTTTTTTTTAATTGAAGTATAACTGATGCACTATGTTACATTGGTTTCAAGTGTATTCCACCCCTTTAAAGTGGGTTTATTGTAGACACTGGGTAGTTGGGTCTTGTTTTTTGATCCATTCTGGCAATGCCTGTCTTTTAATTGGTATGTTTTAAACACTGACATTTAATGTGATTATGAATATAGTTGGATCAATAATCTTGTATAATTCCATTTTCTCTCCTTGCTTGGAATATCAGTTATATGCCTCTTTTAAAATTTTTTTAGTAGTTGCCTAGAGTTTGCATGATACGTTTACAACTAATCCCAGTCCACTTTCAAATAACACCATATCACTTTTCAGGTAGTGCAAGTATTTTATAATAATAAAATAATCCTATTTCCTCCCTCCAATCTTTTGTATCATTGTTGTCATTCATTTCACTTACATATAAACATACATAACTGAATACATTTTTGCTATTATTATTTTGAACAAATTGCTTTTTTAGATGATCTAAAAACCGAAGTTTTTATTTTACCTTACATATTCCTTCTCTGATGCTCTTTCTTTATGTAGTTTCACAAGGTGGAGAATTCTACATTGATTTGTTTCTCTCATTTATTATTTCATACGCTCTGTTCTTTCTTGCATAGTTTATGAGA
The DNA here is from genome assembly GCF_028018385.1 of Neofelis nebulosa. Taxonomy (NCBI): domain Eukaryota; kingdom Metazoa; phylum Chordata; class Mammalia; order Carnivora; family Felidae; genus Neofelis; species Neofelis nebulosa. The sequence continues at coordinate 122,739,018 of NC_080787.1, forward strand.
AAAAGTCAATAGAATTCCTATTTCTGCTCCTCTAGAGATAAGGTATTTTCTCTCTCCCTCTGTCTCCTTCGAAGAATTTTTCTTTATCTTTGGTTTTCTCAAGTTGAATATGACATACCTAGGCGTAGCTTTTTGTAGCTTGATGTTCTTTGAGTTTCCTAGATCTGTATGGCATTAATTTAGGGGAAAATCTCAGTCATTATTGCTTCAAATATTTCTTCTGTTATCTTCTCTTTCTTCTCCTTCTGGTATTCTCATAATGTGTATGTTATGCCTTTTGTCATTGTCCCAGAGTCTTTGGATATTCTGGGTTTTTTTCAATCTTTTTTTCCTCTTTGCTTTTCAGTTTTGGAAGTAGCTAATGTCATATCAAGTTTAGCTATATCCAGTTTACTAATGAGCCCATAAAATACATTCTTCATTTGTTACAGTGTTTTTTTTTTATCTTTAGCATTTTGTTTTGATTGTTTATTAGAATTGTCATCTCTCTGCTTACACTATCTCTTCATTCTTGCATGTTGTCTACTTTTTGCATTAAACTCCTTAGCATATTAATTATGTATATATTTAAATTCCTAGTCTGATTATTTCAACATTTTTGCCATCTCTGGCTCTGGTTCTGATGCATGTTCAGTCTCTTCAAACTGTGTTTTGTACCCTTTTAGTATGCTTTGTAGTTTTTTGTTGAAAGGTGCACAGAATGTACTGAATAAAAGAAACGAAAGAGGACTTTAGTAATGCAGTAGTAAAGTGTGGGGGAAGGGGGAGGACTCTACAATTTTATGATTAGGCTTCAGTCCTTTGGTGAGCCTGTGCCCCTATGAACTTCATCAGTACTTCTCAGTTTTCCTCTCCTTAGGTGTGACCACGTAGCTAGAGGAAACTGGAGTTAGGTATTTCCCTTTCTCCAGGTAGGTTAGGTTCTGACAAAACCCTAATAGATTAGGCTTTGGTAAAATAATTTATCCTGAGGGCTGGCCTTGCTAAGAAGAACAAAGTGCTTTGGTGTATTTAAAAATGGTTAGGGGCGCCTGGGTGGCTCAGTTGGTTAAGCATCTGACTCTCGGTTTCAGTTCAGGTCATGGTCTCAGGTCGTGGGATTGGGCCCCATGTTGGGCTCCATGCTGGGGATTCTCTCTCTCTCTCTCTCTCTCTCTCTCTCTGCCTCTCTCCTGCTCACACTCTCTTTCTCAAAATAAATAAATGAACACACAAAAAACGGTTAATTTTCCCTTTCCTCTGAACGAAGCGAGAGGGGATTTTCCTTCAATTTACCTCCTGGAGGTAAAACTCACAAAAGCATGGAGCCCTTTGTGATTGGCTCTGGGACCACTTTCCCTACAAATGAATTTATAAATAGAAGTTAAAATATTTGAGCATGGGTAAAAGGGAAGTGGAGGATTCCATGATCATGGGGTGTTTCCACCTGGGTAATAAAGAGATTAATAGTGCTATTAATAGAAATGCAGGATCACACGGAGAAGCTGATTTTGAGGGAAATTATGATGCCTTTAGTGTGGAGCACAATAAGATTGATAGTACTTCTTTTTTCCCCCTAACATCAAGAATGATTCAGCTAAGCATGTTTAAACAAAACAAACAACCTCCTCGCCCTAACTCAGGTAGATGATCCCAGACACAGTTCTCTGTTAGTGACACCCATTGGTGCTTCCAGTCAACATCTCCCAGTAAAGTCTCTCACCTGTTGTTCTTGGCAATGACAGTTTCCACTGGCCACTACTTCCAACAGTGGTTAGCATGCGTTGCCATAGTAACAGCTTCCAGTGGCCGCCCACATTGTCACTGGTCCTAAGCAGCAACACCTCCCAGCAGATCTTCCTGCTGGTGAGAACTGCTCCAAGTTTTTGCCAGCAGCTCCTGACTTCTATTTTCTTGGGATCCCATTAACACTTTAAAAAGTTAAATTTTATTTTATTTTATTTATTTTTTTTTTGTTTTATTTTTTTTTTATTTATTTATTTTTTTTTAATTAATTTATTATTTTTTTTAATATATGAAATTTACTGTCAAATTGGTTTCCATACAACACCCAGTGCTCATCCCAAAAGGTGCCCTCCTCAATACCCATCACCCACCCTGCCCTCCCTCCCACCCCCCATCAACCCTCAGTTTGTTCTCAGTTTTTAACAGTCTCTTATGCTTTGGCTCTCTCCCACTCTAACCTCTTTTTTTTTTTTTTTTCCCTTCCCCTCCCCCATGGGTTTCTGTTACGTTTCTCAGGATCCACATAAGAGTGAAACCATATGGTATCTGTCTTTCTCTGTATGGCTTATTTCACTTAGCATCACACTCTCCAGTTCCATCCATGTTGCTACAAAAGGCCATATTTCATTTTTTCTCATTGCCACGTAATATTCCATTGTGTATATAAACCACAATTTCTTTATCCATTCATCAGTTGATGGACATTTAGGCTCTTTCCATAATTTGGCTATTGTTGAGAGTGCTGCTATAAACATTGGGGTACAAGTGCCCCTATGCATCAGTACTCCTGTATCCCTTGGATAAATTCCTAGCAGTGCTATTGCTGGGTCATAGGGTAGGTCTATTTTTAATTTTCTGAGGAACCTCCACACTGCTTTCCAGAGCGGCTGCACCAATTTGCGTTCCCACCAACAGTGCAAGAGGGTTCCCATTTCTCCACATCCTCTCCAGCATCTATAGTCTCCTGATTTGTTCATTTTGGCCACTCTGACTGGCGTGAGGTGGTATCTGAGTGTGGTTTTGATTTGTATTTCCCTGATGAGGAGCGACGTTGAACATCTTTTCATGTGCCTGTTGGCCATCCGGATGTCTTCTTTAGAGAAGTGTCTATTCATGTTTTCTGCCCATTTCTTCACTGGGTTATTTGTTTTTCGGGTGTGGAGTTTGATGAGCTCTTTATAGATTTTGGATACTAGCCCTTTGTCCGATGTGTCATTTGCAAATATCTTTTCCCATTCCGTTGGTTGCCTTTTAGTTTTGTTGGTTGTTTCCTTTGCTGTGCAGAAGCTTTTTATCTTCATAAGGTCCCAGTAATTCACTTTTGCTTTTAATTCCCTTGCCTTTGGGGATGTGCCGAGTAAGAGATTGCTACGGCTGAGGTCAGAGAGGTCTTTTCCTGCTTTCTCCTCTAAGGTTTTGATGGTTTCCTGTCTCACATTCAGGTCCTTTATCCATTTTGAGTTTATTTTTGTGAATGGTGTGAGAAAGTGGTCTAGTTTCAACCTTCTGCATGTTGCTGTCCAGTTCTCCCAGCACCATTTGTTAAAGAGACTGTCTTTTTTCCATTGGATGTTCTTTCCTGCTTTGTCAAAAATGAGTTGGCCATACGTTTGTGGGTCTAGTTCTGGGGTTTCTATTCGATTCCATTGGTCTATGTGTCTGTTTTTATGCCAATACCATGCTGTCTTGATGATGACAGCTTTGTAGTAGAGGCTAAAGTCTGGGATTGTGATGCCTCCTGCTTTGGTCTTCTTCTTCAAAATTACTTTGGCTATTCGGGGCCTTTTGTGGTTCCATATGAATTTTAGGATGGCTTGTTCTAGTTTCAAGAAGAATGCTGGTGCAATTTTGATTGGGATTGCATTGAATGTGTAGATAGCTTTGGGTAGTATTGACATTTTGACAATATTTATTCTTCCAATCCATGAGCAGGGAATGTCTTTCCATTTCTTTATATCTTCTTCAATTACCTGCATAAGCTTTCTATAGTTTTCAGCATACAGATCTTTTACATCTTTGGTTAGATTTATTCCTAGGTATTTTATGCTTCTTGGTGCAATTGTGAATGGGATTAGTTTCTTTATTTGTCTTTCTGTGGCTTCATTGTTAGTGTATAAGAATGCAACTGATTTCTGTACATTGATTTTGTATCCTGCAACTTTGCTGAATTCATGTATCAGTTCTAGCAGACTTTTGGTGGAGTCTATCGGATTTTCCATGTATAATATCATGTCATCTGCAAAAAGCGAAAGCTTGACTTCATCTTTGCCAATTTGGATGCCTTTGATTTCTTTTTGTTGTCTGATTGCTGATGCTAGAACTTCCAGCACTATATTAAACAACAGCGGTGAGAGTGGGCATCCCTGTCGTGTTCCTGATCTCAGGGAAAAAGCTCTCAGTTTTTCCCCATTGAGGATGATGTTAGCTGTGGGCTTTTCATAAATGGCTTTTATGATCTTTAAGTATGTTCCTTCTATCCCGACTTTCTCAAGGGTTTTTATTAAGAAAGGGTGCTGGATTTTGTCAAAGGCCTTTTCTGCATCGATTGACAGGATCATATGGTTCTTCTCTTTTTTTTTGTTAATGTGATGTATCACGTTGATCGATTTGCGAATGTTGAACCAGCCCTGCATCCCAGGAATGAATCCCACTTGATCATGGTGAATAATCCTTTTTATATGCTGTTGAATTCGATTTGCTAGTATCTTATTGAGAATTTTTGCATCCATATTCATCAGGGATATTGGCCTGTAGTTCTCTTTTTTTACTGGGTCTCTGTCTGGTTTAGGAATCAAAGTAATACTGGCTTCATAGAATGAGTCTGGAAGTTTTCCTTCCCTTTCTATTTCTTGGAATAGCTTGAGAAGGATAGGTATTATCTCTGCTTTAAATGTCTGGTAGAACTCCCCTGGGAAGCCATCTGGTCCTGGACTCTTATTTGTTGGGAGATTTTTGATAACCGATTCAATTTCTTCGCTGGTTATGGGTCTGTTCAAGCTTTCTATTTCCTCCTGATTGAGTTTTGGAAGAGTGTGGGTGTTTAGGAATTTGTCCATTTCTTCAAGGTTGTCCAATTTGTTGGCATATAATTTTTCATAGTATTCCCTGATAATTGTTTGTATCTCTGAGGGATTGGTTGTAATATTTCCATTTTCATTCATGATTTTATCTATTTGGGTCATCTCCCTTTTCTTTTTGAGAAGCCTGGCTAGAGGTTTGTCAATTTTGTTTATTTTTTCAAAAAACCAACTCTTGGTTTCGTTGATCTGCTCTACAGTTTTTTTAGATTCTATATTATTTATTTCTGCTCTGATCTTTATGATTTCTCTTCTTCTGCTGGGTTTAGGCTGCCTTTGCTGTTCTGCTTCTATTTCCTTTAGGTGTGCTGTTAGATTTTGTATTTGGGATTTTTCTTGTTTCTTGAGATAGGCCTGGATTGCAATGTATTTTCCTCTCAGGACTGCCTTCGCTGCATCCCAAAGCGTTTGGATTGTTGTATTTTCATTTTCGTTTGTTTCCATATATTTTTTTAATTTCTTCTCTAATTGCCTGGTTGACCCACTCATTCGTTAGTAGGGTGTTCTTTAACCTCCATGCTTTTGGAGGTTTTCCAGACTTTTTCCTGTGGTTGATTTCAAGCTTCATAGCATTGTGGTCTGAAAGTATGCATGGTATAATTTCAATTCTTGTAAACTTATGAAGGGCTGTTTTGTGACCCAGTATATGATCTATCTTGGAGAATGTTCCATGTGCACTCGAGAAGAAAGTATATTCTGTTGCTTTGGGATGCAGAGTTCTAAATATATCTGTCAAGTCCATCTGATCCAATGTATCATTCAGGGCCCTTGTTTCTTTATTGACTGTGTGTCTAGATGATCTATCCATTTCTGTAAGTGGGGTGTTAAAGTCCCCTGCAATGACCACATTCTTATCAATAAGGTTGCTTATGTTTATGAGTAACTGTTTTATATATCTGGGGGCTCCGGTATTTGGCGCATAGACATTTATAATTGTTAGCTCTTCCTGATGGATAGACCCTGTAATTATTATATAATGCCCTTCTTCATCTCTTGTTACAGCCTTTAATTTAAAGTCTAGTTTGTCTGATATAAGTATGGCTACTCCAGCTTTCTTTTGGCTTCCAGTAGCATGATAAATAGTTCTCCATCCCCTCACTCTCAATCTAAAGGTGTCCTCAGATCTCAAATGAGTCTCTTGTAGACAGCAAATAGATGGGTCTTGTTTTTTTATCCATTCTGATACCCTATGTCTTTTGGTTGGTGCATTTAATCCATTTACATTCAGTGTTATTATAGAAAGATACGGGTTTAGAGTCATTGTGATGTCTGTATGTTTTATGCTTGTAGTGATGTCTCTGGTACTTTGTCTCACAGGATCCCCCTTAGGATCTCTTGTAGGGCTGGTTTCGTGGTGACAAATTCCTTCAGTTTTTGTTTGTTTGGGAAGACCTTTATCTCTCCTTCTATTCTAAATGACAGACTTGCTGGATAAAGGATTCTCGGCTGCATATTTTTTCTGTTTAGCACACTGAAGATATCGTGCCAAGCCTTTCTGGCCTGCCAAGTTTCAAAGGAGAGATCAGTCACGAGTCTTATAGGTCTCCCTTTATATGTGAGGGCACGTTTATCCCTTGCTGCTTTCAGAATTTTCTCTTTATCCTTGTATTTTGCCAGTTTCACTATGATATGTCGTGCAGAAGATCGATTCAAGTTACGTCTGAAGGGAGTTCTCTGTGCCTCTTGGATTTCAATGCCTTTTTCCTTCCCCAGTTCAGGGAAGTTCTCAGCTATAATTTCTTCAAGTACCCCTTCAGCACCTTTCCCTCTCTCTTCCTCCTCTGGGATACCAATTATGCGTATATTATTTCTTTTTAGTGTATCACTTAGTTCTCTAATTTTCCCCTCATACTCCTGGATTTTTTTATCTCTCTTTCTTTCAGCTTCCTCTTTCTCCATAACTTTATCTTCTAGTTCACCTATTCTCTCCTCTGCCTCTTCAATCCGAGCCGTGGTGGTTTCCATTTTGTTTTGCATTTCGTTTAAAGCGTTTTTCAGCTCCTCGTGACTGTGCCTTAGTCCCTTGATCTCTGTAGCAAGAGATTCTCTGCTGTCCTGTATACTGTTTTCAAGCCCAGCGATTAATTTTATGACTATTATTCTAAATTCACTTTCTGTTATATTATTTAAATCCTTTTTGATCAGTTCATTAGCTGTTGTTATTTCCTGGAGATTCTTCTGAGGGGAATTCTTCCGTTTGGTCATTTTGGATAGTCCCTGGAGTGGTGAGGACCTGCAGGGCACTTCCCCCGTGCTGTGGTGTATAACTGGAGTTGGTGGGCGGGGCCGCAGTCCGACCTGATATCTGCCCCCAGCCCACCGCTGGGGCCACAGTCAGACTGGTGTGTGCCTTCTCTTCCCCTCTCCTAGGGGCGGGATTCACTGTGGGGTGGTGTGGCCCGTCTGGTCTACTTGCACACTGCCAGGCTTGTGGTGCTGGGGAGCTGGCGTATTAGCTGGGGTGGTTAGGCAAGGTGCACGGGGGCGGGAGGGGCAGGCTTAGCTCGCTTCTCCTTAGGTGATCCACTTCAGGAGGGGCCCTGTGGCAGCGGGAGGGAGTCAGATCCACTGCCGGAGGTTTGGCTCCGCAGAAGCACAGAGTTGGGTGTTTGCGCGGAGCGAGCAAGTTCCCTGGCAGGAACTGGTTCTCTTTGGGATTTTGGCTGGGGGATGGGTGGGGGAGATGGTGCTGGCGAGCGCCTTTGTTCCCCGCCAAGCTGAGCTCTGCCGTCCGGGGGCTCAGCAGCTCTCCCTCCCTTTGTCCTCCAGCCTTCCCGCTTTCTGAGCAGAGCTGTTAACTTATGACCTCCCAGACGCTAAGTCGCGCTTGCTGTCGGAACACAGTCCGTCCGGCCCCTCCGCTTTTGCCAGCCCGACTCGGGGGCTCTGCTTGGCCGGCGAGCCGCCCCTCCGCCCCGGCTCCCTCCCGCCAGTCCGTGGAGCGCGCACCGCCTCGCCGCCCTTCCTACCCTCTTCCGTGGGCCTCTCGTCTGCGCTTGGCTCCGGAGACTCCGTTCTGCTAATCCTCTGGCGGTTTTCTGGGTTATTTAGGCAGGTATAGGTGGAATCTAAGTGATCAGCAGGACGCGCGGTGAGCCCAGCGTCCTCCTACGCCGCCATCTTCCGGAACTCCCTCAAAAAGTTAAATTTTAAAGGACCTGAACCCCAAAGACCTCAAGAAAGCTCCTGGTTTCCCTCAGTAGCTACTGGCAGCATTAAACTTCCAGCATCATCCCTCAAGGCCAGCTCTCAATAGGCTCCCTATAAAGCCATTCATTAGGAGTAGTTACAGTGCCGCACTGTTCTTTCCAAGTTCTTTGTATCTCCACTGGCTACTCCACATACCTCTGGTAGAAAAATCCCACAGCTGGAGATGTTGAGCTTCCGGCTTGAAAGACCAATATGTGCTTTCTCACTGTGGGGTCCCCTATGTACTCCAGCTCATGGGACAATCTGTGTGTGTAGGAGGTCACGAGACAACCATGCCATGTTTGGAATAGTGAGACACAAAGACTACCACAACAGAGTGTAGAATATTGACAAAGACTCATACCCAAAACAATGAAAGCCACGAATGTTGTATGAGTGAACTAACAGTGTGTATAGTAGCCCCCAGGACCCTGTTTCTCTTGCCTTTCCCACTTTCTTTTGCTGGGTGTCGAGGCAGAACACATGAACTGGTTTTCCCCGAGCTCCAGCACAGCCCCCATCGTCCCTAGAAGGCTGTCTCCCAAAGGTCACACTATTAAGTCCATGACGCCCTCCCAAAGTCCATGGAACTACATTGTCTGGCTCATGCCTCACACGCATCCCTTCTCCCACCACACCTCCACATTGAGACGTCTATGCAAACACAGTCTTGGGAATTGCCCCAGACCTTTGAGAGCTTCTTAATGTAAATATACAAACTTGCCTAATAACCCTGGGTTAAAAATTATGAATGACCTGAAATAATCTTCACACTGGGATTCATCAGCCCAAATTATGGGTGAAGTTTAAAAATCAACAAATAAATAGAGTGAAAAAGGAGCAGTCGTGTTGTAGAAAAATTTTCCCAAATCCTTGCATTTAATGTCATTTTCAGTACCTCCTAATACCTCACTAAAGAGAGCATAAGAAATACTGATCACAGATCAGAAAAAAATTAGCTACAGAGGAATTCAGACTGGGGAGAAAAAAAAGGGAATTGTGTTTATTCTCATTAAAAAAAAAATCCCCTAGGGGCGCCTGGGTGGCGCAGTCGGTTAAGCGTCCGACTTCAGCCAGGTCACGATCTCACGGTCCGTGAGTTTGAGCCCCGCGTCAGGCTCTGGGCTGATGGCTCGGAGCCTGGAGCCTGTTTCCGATTCTGTGTCTCCCTCTCTCTCTGCCCCTCCCCCGTTCATGCTCTGTCTCTCTCTGTCCCCAAAAAAAAAAAAAAAAAAAAAAAAAAATCCCCTAGAGTGATATAAAAGAACAAAAGAGATAAAAAGAATAATAGTTTATCTTTTATTATTGTTAATGCTAAGGGTTTTCATTTTAAAGGATGTCAATCCCAAATGGAATAAGTCAGTATAAATTGGATTGAAAAACAGAATAGTCAACACTATTAACAGTGAACAAAGATGTATAAATTCAAAGATTTTTTTCATATGGATAATTGCATTCAAAATTTTGATCCCAATTTTCTAATTCAAATTACTCTACTGAATTTTGGATTATATATGGTTTTGTGTTAAATCTGTGTTTCCTAAATTCTATCTTTTTTGTATAGCACCCATCACATCAGCACTTAGATCTGGATACTTCATGTGCTTTGTATATTATTTTAATGAAGATGATGATGATTGACTGGAGGTTACTTGAAAAATGCACGATAATGACTACAAGATATTTCTCAACCAATTAGATTCATGGGCCTCATTATTATTCTCTTTGTCTTTATTACATCTTAGACTAAAAATGTAATTACCGTCGTATTTATTTTATAGCCCAACCTTTTCAGGGAAAGGACCCAGATGCTCTAAAGGACATTCATAAAGTCTGGTTCCTTGTATGAAACTGAGTCTATACAGAGTAATGGTTTTTAAAATATCAGACAGTTGTACTTGTTTTGAAATTTTATTTATTCATATATGAGTAAAACTTGCTGAGAGTATTATTTCCTCCCCACCCCCCTTCTCTTGGCTTCTCCTGCTCTGCCCCATGATGCTTCATGAATTGGGGTCACCAGTGCTGTTGTTTGTTCGTTTGTTTGTTTTAATTTGATAAGGGCAGTATGGATAGGAGCAGTTTTTGTTTGCCATAAAAGTGGTATTTTATGTCCATTTGTCTGCTTGTGTCCTGCTGAAATGCACATACTCATAAAGTAATGTATTGAGAACTCTTATTGCCAAAGAGAAACTTAACGTGGTGAGATGTTACTTTTCACGCGAGGGTTCCAGATACCTTAAAATCTTGTTGTGCCCTATAATTAAATAATGTTTATTAAGTCCCATTAACTATACATCAAACATATAGTTTCATAGTTTCTATTCATTAGTTTCATTTTGGAATTATGTTTCAATGAATGAGCCTGCTGATAAGCTAGTAAAAAATAAATGTTGGAAGAGGTCAACCTGTCCTCTGAGATTTAAATAAAAATTAGTGTGAGTCCATCTGATATTAAAAGAGAAATCCAATGCCTCCCTAAAATATTTGTGCATTTGGAGGACTTTCTTCTTATAGATATTTATAGCTTTGAGCTTCTACCCCCATTAAATTCTCACCCTCATTTTCCATACTTACGATGCTATAATAGTTTCATTGTGTGCGAAACTTGTTATATGCACTATGTGTTATTTTTCAGAAGTTCATCATCTGAAACATCAAAAATAAGTTAACTATTTTCTGTTTATAAAGTAATAATTATTCTTTTTTAAAAGTTTATTTATTTTTGAGGGAGAGAGAGAGAGAGAGGGAGGGAGAGAGTAGGAGAGGGGCAGAGAGAGGGAGAGAATCCCAAGTAGGCTCTGCATCATCAGCACAGAACCCTCCTCGGGGCTCGAACCCACGAACCATGAGATCATGATCTGAGTTGAAATCAAGAGTCAGATGCTTAACTGACTGAGCCACCCAGGCACTCCAATAATTATTCTTTGTAAACAATTTTGAAAATCTAGAATACTATATAGGTGGAAAAAATAACCCCCAGGTAATCTTTATTAATGTTTTGGCAATATTCTTTTAAAATTAAAAATGTGCTTGGGGGGCGCCTGGGTGGCGCAGTCGGTTAAGCGTCGACTTCAGCCAGGTCACGATCTCGCGGTCCGTGAGTTCGAGCCCCGCGTCAGGCTCTGGGCTGATGGCTCCGAGCCTGGAGCCTGTTTCCGATTCTGTGTCTCCCTCTCTCTGCCCCTCCCCCGTTCATGCTCTGTCTCTCTCTGTCCCAAAAATAAATAAAAAAAAACGTTGAAAAAAAAAATGTGCTTGGATTTATTTACTTCATTTCAAAATATTTTAGTTGAAATATAATATACATTAATAAATGTATAACACATTTTCTCATGCTCCACTCCAAAGTAACCACTATTCTGAATTCTATCACTGTCAATTAGTTTTGCCTATTCTTCGATGTCATATAGATGAAATCTTACAGCGTATACACTTTTGTATCTGGCTTCTTTCATTCAGCATAATGTCCATGGTTCTTTTTTTATTGATGTATATTATACCACTGTATCAGTATTCTACATTCTATCCATTCTCTTGCTGATGTACATTTGAGTTGTTTTCAGTTTGCGGGTGGATAGAAGTGCTTCGAGAATTTTGTTTGTGTATGTTTTAAATTTCTCTTGGATCTATACGTAAGAGTAGAAGTTTACTTGCTGTGTCATAGGTAGTTCTGTATTTAGCTTTAACAGATACTGCCATATAGTTTTCCAGTTACTATATTTGTCTAAATTACATATGTTAACTGTGCTGACAAAAATTGTGTTAGAATTTGTTGAACTAATGCAAGTCTTAATATGTTTTACGTTCTTGAGATGTAAATTTTAATTAATCAATAATTAAGTAATTAGCAATTTCTTACTAACTCTTTTTTCACTATCTTTATTTTTTTTTATTTATTTATTTTTATTTATTTATTTATTTATTTATTTATTTTTGGGACAGAGAGAGACAGAGCATGAACGGGGGAGGGGCAGAGAGAGAGGGAGACACAGAATCGGAAACAGGCTCCAGGCTCCGAGCCATCAGCCCAGAGCCTGACGCGGGGCTCGAACTCACGGACCGCGAGATCGTGACCTGGCTGAAGTCGGACGCTTAACCGACTGCGCCACCCAGGCGCCCCCAACTCTTTTTTCACTATCTTTAAACATCTGATACAGGATACAGATCTTCATGTCTATTACTTTGGATCCTGTATTTGGATATGGAATCTGACTTAGTATTTGAAGGGCATATTTTACATTGTTTATTCTTAGTCTTAGCAATAGTGTGTATATAATCAGTATGATTCATGAGGTAAAGAATAGCTATTAAAAAACATGAAGGGAAAAAACTTATGAAGGAAAAGCTTTCATGGTTTCATTTATGGCATGGGAGAATGAAGTAAGAAAATACACTGAATATATATGAATATATGTGAATTCCCTAGAGGGCACATGTGTTTTACACATGCTTCCAGGCACATGGCTAATTAAGGAATAGTGGCTTGAATAGCTAAGCTATTTATTTATTTACATGTTATGAACAGTTCAGATAAATCCAAAATCATGAAAACTTCAAACACATTTTGGCATATTCTCTGCTATTTTATAGTGAGGAGGTGAAAGACTTATTTTAAAAATCTTTCTGATTAGGGGCGCCTGGGTGGCTCAGTAGGTTAAGTGTTTGACTTCGGCTCAGGTCATGATCTCACTGTTCATGAGTTCAAGTCCCGTGTTGGGCTCTGTGCTGACAGCTCAGAGCCTGGAGCCTGCTTCAGATTCTGTGTCTCCCTCTCTCTCTGTCCTTTCCCTGCTCATACTGTCTCTGTCTGGCTCTTAAAAAATGAATAAATGCTAAAAAAAAAATTTAAAAAATCTTTCTGATTATAAAATAATGCATGTTCATTTCTGAGAATTTGGAAAAACTCAGAAAATTATTGTAAAAGAATACAAAATTACCTTAAAGTAACCATCATGAGATGAGTACCATAAATTAAGAGATTTATTTCCTTTAAAAGTTATCTCAGAATTATGTCTGATGTTGGAACAGAAGGGGCCAATTGCTTCTGAGGTGCTGTGAAATGTGTAGAGTAATAAAAATCTGATACTGAAATCATCAAAGATTTTGTGTAGAATGACTAGATTCTCTGTCATTCTCAAGTGACCGATTAGGTGTTTTTCTTCAACTATCAGAATGAACTAAAAATTTAAGGACAGTTGATAGGCTTAGTGTACTGCAATTCTTATCCTTATAGAAGTCCAAATTGCCCCATCTTTAATAGGAGTCTTTTAAATTTGCCTCCTGTACCTTTTTGATATGATTTCAATGGTCTTTGTTAACTTCCTTCTTATCCAATATGAAAAGGTAGTCCCTGAATAAGTGTGTTTATCTTACACATTTCTTGTGCTAGACCTGGAATAAGCCTTAGTTTCTTTTAGTGGAAAATAATATTTGAAGAGCACAGTATTGGCCTATGGATGGTTATTCCTCTTGAGTTGTCATTGTATCTAAGCCTTTTTAGTGAGCAGATGTAGGAAAAATTGTATGTATGTGTATGTGTGTGTTAAAAGATAAAATAGATCATAAGTTTATGCTGATTATTTCTAGTTCAAATTCAGAACTACAGAATTTAACTTAACCACTTTTATGTTACGTCTGTATTTTGAGACTTCCTCACTAAGAATCCCAGTACTCACCAACACTCATGATAGGATTAGAATATTCATAATGGCTCGCTTGCTTTATCCCACATTATACAACCAATAGTCTCAGAATAACAATACCAGCACCACCAATAAAAGCAGTTAAATATTTAGGGAGAGGCATCTATGTCCATTCTCTTAAAAATAGCTGCAGTCTACACTATCAGAGCATGCTGTATAGCCACTATACCGTGTACATTCTCCTCTGTAACCTTCATTCATTTTAGTTCTAAAGATAAGCTATATTTAATGTTCATATACCAGTTCTTATATTAATATCTCTCAGATATTTTTGTTCTCTGAGCTTTCTATCTAGTAGGTTTTTCAGAAAGGGCCCATAGGAACAATACACTGTAAATTCTTCCATATTTTTGGCAGTTTGTCTGTGTCTTTTATTCTTGAATGTTAGTTCTGTAGGATAAAAATTCCTTAATTTACATTTTCTTTCTTTGAGTATCCTAAATGTTATTCCAATTTTTTGGTATGAAGTGTTGCTGTCAAAAAGTCTGATACTGAGTTAATTTTCTTTTACTTATAAGGTTCATGTTCTTTTTGCCTAGATGTTCTGATGGTTTTTCCTTGTCTTTATATTTCAGCAATTTTGCTAGACTATGTCTTGATGTTGGTTGATTTTATCAAGTACATGGCATGCTCTTTCTTTAAAAAATTTTTTTTAAATGTTTATTTGTTTTTGAGAGACAGCACAAGTAGGGGAGGGGCAGAGAGAGGGAGACACAGAATCAAAGCAGGTTCCAGGCTTTGGGCTGTCAGCACAGAGCCTGACACGGGGCTTGAACTCATGAACCACAAGATCATGACCTGAGCTGAGGTTGGACGCTTAACCGACTGAGCCACCTAGGCACCCCCGTGGCATGCTCTTTCAAAATGTGCTTTCAAGTCACTTTTTATTTCAGTAAAGTTTTCTTGATTTATACTTTTTGGTTTTTTTTTTCTTCTCCAGGACCTCCTACTATCCATATGTTAGATCTTCTTTGCCTCTCTACAATATTTATCAATTTTTCTTGAAGCATTTTCATTTCTTTTAATTTAAAAGATTTCCTTCCTCACCATCTATTCTTTTTTTTGTTTTTTTTAATGTTTATTTAATTTTGAGAGAGAGGGCATGAGTGGGGGAGAGGCAGAAAGAAAGGGAGACAGAAAAGCTCAAGCAGGCTCTGCGTTGTCAGCACAGAGCCCAACACAAGGCTTGAACCCATGAACCATGAGATCATGACCTGAGCTGAAACCATGAATCAGATGCATAACCAACTGAGCCATTCAGGCACCCTTCTTGTGTTCATTCTTGTTTGATACATTTCTTTTATTTCTAATTCCTTCCTGAGTTTTATCAACACATTTCTATGTTTTGCTACCTCTGATTTATATTGCTATTTTATGTCATTAGTTGTTTCCTTTTCATAATTTATGTCTAATCTTATTTTCTTAATGTTCTTTTGAAATAATATAGTTTTGATGTGTTTCTGGGCATGTATTTCTGACATCCTTTTATTATCTGTAAAGATTTATTCTGCCCTTTATTATTTTCATATAATAACTTTGTATGGGATTTGGCTATGATAATTTTGTTTTCCAATTTGTTATGTGAAAATAGTTTTCTTGAACTTGGTTCAGTAAGGACGCTTGGTTTAGACAGCTTTTCGAATTTCACGGAGATACTCTTTTATTGTCTTCATGCGTTTAAAACAATATGGCAGTTTACTTTCCTCAGATTTCCAATCTTTGTCCTCTCCTCATTTTTATCCAGACCTTCTCTTTCAACATCTTTGTTGTCTCTGACCTGCTCAATTTTGATTCCATTCCCGTGAGCATGGAGTCCTCCCTTGGGAGAGAGCCCTGGTTTGTAAGATTTATTTGAGTGGGCACAAGCTTTACCCTCAAATTGGTCTCCCGTATTTCACTGTTGGCAATTTTGGATCTCTGTTCTTCTCAGAAGCCTCAGATATCCTGTTGCAACTCTTTGCTTGTTCCCACACATATGCTGACATAGGGCACGTCTTGTGGTGGTTAATGATTTTCTCCCCCTAACATTTGGGATTGAAGGGATGCCTTGCCACCTAATTTTGTTATAAATATTGTTCCTGGGATTTTGATTTTGCAGTACAGTTACTCGGTTTTTATGTGGGAAATGGAAATATCTAAAATCTATGCTTCCGTTACCACTTCTATTTTCCCAGAATTCTCAAATTCCTTTTAAAACACTCCGGCTCACTTACCATGACCCTTCATCTTTGCATCTAGGAGTAAACTGACGGAAAAAACATGTGAACGAGACAGTGTACCCTGTATGTGTATGTACATGTGGGTTTATTTGGGGAAGTGAGGTACAGCTGCTGACAATGTGGCAATATATGGATATAGGTGCATCCTAAAAGTTCAATGTTTTGACTTTGCACATTTTGACCATGGGAAGTTTTCCCTTTGGTTTGTGGCATCGCACTGTTTGTAGAACCAGTCTTTATTTTCGAATGTCTTTTTGTCTCTTGGAATGACACTGACACTACAACATTGCTAATTACCCTGTGAGGGGTTAGTTTGTCTACAACTATTTTGTTCCCCCCTAGAATCCACAGCTCTACAGATTCTGGGGAATATTGTGCTTTAAGCTGTCCTTGGAATATTTTTGTTGGCCACATACTTCAGTTCACTTTTTGGTACGGGCCCACATAGGCCCAGTATCATTTCCAGGCTTCTTGAACAATTTCCTTTTGTCACTTACCAACCTCTTGGTAAGCTATTGATCTTGAAATCTAATAGTCAAAAGCTTGGGACAATAGAAGAGTTGCTTTTAATTGAAGACAAATTTCTATTAATGTTAGCAGAAATTATCCTCCTTTTCTACTTACGCCATCATCTATTTGTGATTGGTTACCATGGCAACTGAAAACTGAATTATACAAAAATGCAACTTATTAATGGTTCCATCAGGATGCAGATTTTATACTTTTCAAATTTAACAGTAAAGTTTTTGAAGTTCAAAAACAGATATGGTAGAGCATACAAACTCAAAAAATAGTTAAAACATTTTCTATGTGTAAGGTATATAGACTATGGTTTGTGATATGAAGGGTTGGAAATTAAATGCCTACAATGGTCAGAGAGGTATTAAATGTAGACAAGACCAAGTGTAATCAACAGGGGTTGTTGGAGACTAAAGTTACCTAGAGAGAATTTAATTTTTCAGTGTTATTCTTTATTTTTGAGAGAGAGCAAGAGCGCGCACACGCGCAAGCTGGGGAGGGGGCAGATGATCCAAAGCAGGCTTGCTCTGACAGCAGGGAGCCGAGCCCAGCCCGATGCTGCATGCAGGTCTCAAACTCATGAACTGTGAGATCATGACCTGAGTCAAAGTTGGATGCTCAACAAACTGAGCCACCCAGGTGCCCCTAGAGAGAATTGAATTTAAATGTTTATAAGGTACTGTGAATATAACAAAAAAAAATGCCTATGCGTGTGTGTGTGTGTGTGTGTGTGTGTGTGTATAAATATATACCGTGTATGACTGTAAGTTTGTGACACTTGATTCAGTGTGAAATAGGTTTATGTAAAATTCTATTGAATTGATTAACCAATTTATCAGTATAATAAAAGAGCCTTAGAAAATTATAGATGAATTATTTTAAAACAAAAGCTTCCCATAGAAACTCAAGAAAACTCAGAAACGTTTAGAAGAGTAAGTGAATGGACACACTTTTTATAGAAAAAATATATACTTTATTTTCAACTAGAAAGGTGCAAACATGTAACTTTTGGTCACATTCTCAACAAATAAACTGTCCAAAAAACAGTCATAGTCAAGGTAGAAACAAATGCTTCCAGGTGGAAAAACTGATCATCTATACACACCCACTCATTTTTTTTTAATAAAGGCCACTTGTTCATTAAAACAAGGCTACCACATTTTCAACTGACAAATTAGACTTCTAAGGACATCACTGCCTCATATTCAGTAAACAATCTGTTTTGATGGAGTATCACTCTGACCAGAATTTCCATTTGAATATCCATTTCATGCTTTGAATTATCAGATAAGCTTTCCATCCTACCTATGGTGTTCAGAATTGAGGCTAACATTTGAAATATCAAAGCATAAAAACATAAACAAAAAGGCACAAACAACTTTAAATTAACTTAGATAACTGTACAAATATATATATATATTTATATATATATATATATATATACACACACACACACACAATATTTACAGTGTCAATAAAAAAAAAAATCTGGCTTGTTACAGGCAAATTAGCTTGCCACAAGCTGTCCAGTCTAATAGACAGGATTCTGATTCCTGAACAGTGTCATTCAAATCAGAATGTCAGAGCTGAATCTGCTGTTCTGACTTAAAGAAGAACTTGACCCAGCCTCATGAAGGCTGGAGGACACACATCCTAGCCGTTGCTGGAGCTACAGTAGGCAGGTCATTGAGCATGCTAAAATTTTCCTTCTCAATCACACTCCAAAGAGCAGGCCCCTACCACTTTA
This sequence comes from Neofelis nebulosa, assembly GCF_028018385.1. NCBI lineage: Eukaryota > Metazoa > Chordata > Mammalia > Carnivora > Felidae > Neofelis > Neofelis nebulosa. The sequence continues at coordinate 122,757,199 of NC_080787.1, forward strand.
AGGTGACAAATCGTTTCTACAGGTGCCCCCCCCACCCCCCACTGCTCCTCAAGCCACACCTTAGTCTACATTCTGGTGCTCTGTGCTAATGTAGTCCCCCCACCCCGGTCAAGTCTTAACTTTCTTCAAACCAGTGTCTGGGTTGATAAGACTCTTTTGTTTGAATGTCACATGGCACAATATTTTGAATTCGGTGGGACTGTTTCTCTCCCCCAGTTAGAAAAACAGATTTAAATAACTTGTACTACTGAAATCATGTTTACACAAAAATGAGATGTGAATCAGTTCAAGTTATAGCCTAATGAGTTAATGTCTCTCACACTCTCTGGCTTTAGGCCATGTCTCCATACATCTTCCTGTAGTACAGGGACTCAAAGATGTCGTTGTCTCCAGGACAGTTGTAATGGCAGGCACAGGTCTTGATGAACATCATACTCTTCTTCATGAGCTCCCCGTCGGGGCACTTGAACTCCACAGGCAGAGTCGTGGTTCTGTGTGGGGTGCAGCACCGGCCATCTGTGCATACTCCACAGAACTTAGCCCGGTAAGTCTTCACGCTGGTACAGCCAGAAAGCTCAAACTTGACAGGCTTGGAGATTTTGGGGGTACGGATGCACTTTTTGCCCTTCTAAGGAAGACAAAGCAGAAGAAAAAAAAAATCAATGATTCTCTAAGGGGAGTGGCTTTCTTCAAGCTCTGTGTGTTTTAGCCTTATGTTGTCTGACTTTTGTCTATATTTTGAGGAGAGGAAGTTGGACTCTCACTTGCCAGGTTTCCAAAAATAGACATGGCCTCTCTCGGGATGTCTTGAATTAACTAACCGTGTGGAGAATTTCATAGTGGAAAGCTGGTGGTTTCTATTACACAACAGCCCATTCCAGCAAAACAGCTCAACGGTTAGGTATTTTTGGAGATAAAAGGTCTATAATAACAAGGATGGGGAGACCCAACTTTAGTCCTAACCATTATCATTCCATGCAAGTTCGTTAATAGGAGCAGAAAATGTACCTTAATGTTCTCTTCCAGGTCGGCTTCGCAAGGCCTGACCATGCACAGGCGGCTCTGCTTCTCCAGCCTGCAGAAGGCGTTGTCATTGGTAACCCGGGTGGAGATGCCCATCCCACAGGTCTTGGAACAGGCGCTCCACTCTGTGGTCTGGACCAGGCAGTTGGCCCGGATCATAGTTGGGTCTGGGCCAAATGTGTCTTCCAGTCGGTAAGCTGTGAGAGCAGAGCACACAAACACAAGGTAAGACGCCAGGATAAGACATTTCCCCCTGCCCCTGGCAGAGTTAGGAGTCAGCCCCTGGGGGGAGGATCACAACACTGACTTAGAGGAAGATCCAACTCACCGGCGAGGGCAGGGCCAACCACGGTGTGGTCCTTGGGCTCGTCGCACACCCACTCCTCACAGCATTTCCCCGGCAGCTTGACCCTCCGCGGGAAGGGGCAGTCAGGGCTGGGCAGGCGGACGTCCATGCTGCACAGGGGCACGCAGCCCACCGCCCCGTCCAGGCAAGTGCACTGGTATTTGCAGCTGCTCTGGAAGGACTCGCCGCTCCGGTACACGGTACCTCCGAAGACGCAGGGGGCACCATCTTTGGCTGAGGGAGAGGAAGGGAACAAGGGTCAGGCATCGGTGGCGGGAGGCGAGTCGGGGTGCGCGGGGAGCAGGGCTCCGGGGTGGGGAGGGGCGGCCGGGACACCGCCGGAGGCGGCGTGGGGCGAGGGGCCCGGGCCGCGGCGCTTACCGGTGCACACGCCGATCTTGCGGTTGGCCGGGGAGCCGAAGTCGCAGAAGAGGCCCTTGTGTGGGTCGCAGGGGTCGCGCTCCGTGCACAGCTCGCCCAGCTGCTTGGCGCACACGCGGCAGCAGCCGCAGCCGTCCAGCACGAGGCTGACGCCGGCGGGGCAGCGCGGCGCCGGCGCGGCCGCACACTGGCACGGACCGCCGCAGTCTTGGCCGGCGGCGGGCTGCGTGGAGGAGGGGGCGGTCAGCGGGCGCACGCCGCTCGGCGCCCCGGGCCCTGCCCCGCCCTGCCCCGCACGCCCTCCCCCAGGCGGCGGCCGCCGCGGGGCTCTCGGCTTACCCGGCCGCAGAGGGCGAACAGGAGCACGAAGGCGCAGCGGACCGGGCCCAGGCCGGCGGCGGACATGGTCTGGCGCTGCGGGCGGGGCGGACGGCGGGCGGAGTGCGGCGGCGGCGGCGGCGGCGGCGGCGGCGGCGGGGTGGGCGCGGCGGTCCCGACGCTGGATCGCGGGCTCGGGCTGGAGGTGGGTGCCTGGGCGCACCGGGCTGAGGTCTGGGAGCTGTCGGCCGGGGCGGCTGCCGTCGGAGGGAGGCGGTCGGTCGCCGGGGTTGGAGTTGCACTGGCTGCCTCCTCTCAGTGGGAAGAGTTGTTGTGTGAGGCTGAGGCGGGCGGCCCGCGGCTTTTATACGCTCCGGGCGGCCCCGGCTCGCCAATGAGCTGAATGGAGTCCTACACAAACAGGGACATTCCTCGCATTCCTCCCCACCTTCCTGCCTCATCAACTCACACCGGATTGATCCTGACCCCTTGACACTCAGCATTCCTCCCGTCTGAAAAAGCTGGCACACTCTAGCTCACCAGAAAGAAAAAAAAAAAAAAAAAAAAAACCTCAGTATTTCCAGTACCAAATAGGATTTTTTCCCCCTTGCTTCTTCGCACCACTCCTGATTTATAGCATTGAAAAACACATCAGCAATTACTATTATTTTTTATACCACTCTCTTCTGTTCCTAACAACTGTGCCCGCTCTATCCACTGACATACATGCTTTTTAGGAGGTAGGTAGCCCAAGAGGCTAACAGCAGGGATTCCTAAAAAATTCGAAAGGGTTTCTTTCCTGATTATTTTTGTAATGATTTTAATTTTAGAGGCTGTCTGTCTTTGAAAACTCTTCAGAGAGCAGAGGAGGAGTTGATTGCTTTTAACCAGCTGGAATCCCCAAGAAGCTTACCTGTAAACTCCAAATTCCATATTGGAGATGTAGGAATTTGATCATTTGTCACTTGAGATAATGGTTTGGATGCCTATTGCCCGATGAGAAAGAGAACAAAGCCAGGGGTCAGGGTATGGATGCAGTTTTCTGGGGGAGATTTCCAGCACTCTTGCTTTGTTTTCTCTTAATATATGTAACAGTTTTATTGTTGGGGGTATAGGGAGAGAAAGAGATGAATGGGCGTCAGTATTTCCAGAAAAGTGGGTCTGTTGTCATGTCAGAGCAAATGATTATGTGTTGAGGTAGAGGCTCTGGGTATTGGGAAGAGAGGGGAACCATCCAGGAGAGACAGCAAGAAGCTTGGGGTTTAGTTGGGGTGTTTTAAACACAGTTTGGGTCTTTGAGAAATGAGTGCTTTTTTTTTTTTAATACTAAAATCTATAATCTTCGAATGTGGATCGGACTTGGTTTGTTGCAGTAAAAACATCTGATAATATAACAAGAACAGTGTACCCCATTAATATCTGGTTATAAACTTAGAGTGTCTATGTATAATATATTTTAGTGACTCTCCATACATCTGTGAATAGTGATTGTGACTTCTTACTGCCCAAGGAGCCTGCAGCCTAGTGGAGTGAGATCAGGTGAAGGAAACAACAGGTTTTGTCCTCTTTGCTTGTGTGCAGATGCCAAAAACAGCCAATAAAGTCTAAGCACATTTTTGTTTCTTAATATCGCTAGTTAGTTTCACTAAGGACTTAATTAACCATACTTTCATTTAGAATCTATTGATTAACTTCTCCCCACCCTTTTTTTTTTGTTTTAATAACTCCAGTTACCATTGTCTGTAAAGAGACAGATTCCAGATCGGGCCATTTTTTTCTATTGTGATGCCACCTCATTTGACCCTAGTGTGACCAATGAGTAAATTCATTTCATTTGCGGATGTTTCACTGTATAGGTTTAAGATCAACATACCTGGTTTTGATGCAGAGACGAGTGTTCGGAAACAACACTATAGATTTATAATTTGAAAACAGCCTGTTTAAACTGGCTGCATTTTTTTTTTTATGTTTCGATTCTTTCTATTGAAAAAGAGCCAAGAAGAAAATAATCACTCCATCTTCAGCATAGACCACATCATCTGTGCACAATTACCTCCCTAAGCAATCCACATGTTGTGCAGCGTAGTTGCATGTCAACAGTGTGAGTGGCCAGCAAGGGGGGGGGGGTGCCTCTGAAGCTCAGGAAGAATTTTCAACATTGTTATTTAATGTTCTTTCCAAGCATTCCTCAAAGAGAGGAGAAGAGGCCTAAAAGTTCCTATTTAAAGACAGAACATTCCAAGTTATGTTAATAGCCACATGTGTATTAAAGGCAACTTAGCCCCCAACTTTCTCTTCCCTCGTGGATGGTTTTAAAAGTCCAAAATATGTGGGAAGCCACAGTGAAATCTTTCAAGACCTAAACCTTGAATTATGGCTACCACTAATGGTTGGAAAGGTGTGGTAGATGGGGAAGGGTAGGGATGTGAAGTTGGAGCCTCACCTGAGGTGGGATGTGGGCTCCGTCTTGTGGCTTGCAGGGTGAGGTAGATGGGAGAATGGTTGGGAATTTTTGAATGCTCTGGAGAGTCTGAGAGCCACCACCAATAGCTTCACGTACAGCAGAGTGGAGACTCTCATTCATGAAAGGGATAAATTGCTGGGCTGGGTTATAGTTGGGTGACCTGGTTTATATTCTTGGAACTGCCATTCACAAATCTTAGGGAAGTCACAAGTAAGAGCTGTATTTCCAAGTTGACCTTATTAAAATGATGATAATGAGAATGTTTTATGTCACAGGATTCAATGATTAATTGGATCAAAGTTCTTAGGGAATTGGTGCTCCCGCCCACCCCCCTCTTTCTTGATTTTCTTTTTTTTCCACAAACGTACTTACTATTCTGCTGGGTTGTTAAAAATACCAAGATGTATTATAAAAAGAATTTGGTTTTACTATAAAATTCACATGGTCCCTCAAAGTCTCAAGAAGTCCATAGTTAGCTCCAAATGGATGGTTTTAATATTGGCTAGGAGAAAAGAAGTATACTGAAGTATATAGAACATGGAGTCTCAGAATAGAAGAATAATGCTGTGCACTATAAGGTTAGGTTGAGGCTTTATGATCACAATTCCTCTGAAGAGTTGAACATAAAAGATTATTAAGAAAGTAACACACACACACACACACACACACACACACACACACAGAAAGAGAAGACACCCAAGACATTCACAGACTCAAAAGTATGTTTACATTGTGTTATGGGGGCCATCAAGTGCCAGGAAATTCAAAGGGAAAGGCTGACACTGTCCTTAACTTATGCCATGGGATCTGAATTCTTACACTATTATAAATGACTCAGCAAATGTTTGTGTGCACCTGGGCGGTAAAATGGAAATAGTGGCTTCTTATAACTTTGTCCAACTCTGACTTATCCCCTTATCCCCAACCCTTTTGATTGACAGCAGGTTAGAACTGGGAGAAAACGGTCTTTGAATTTATATGCAAAATGGTTAAAATGCACTAATTTTGCCTTGTAAGCAAGTGTTTATCTAGCAATGTTTTTCAGAGAGGTGTTTTTTTGTTTTTTTCTTTTTTTTTTTCTTTTTTTTTTTTTTTTTTGGTAAAATGAGGCATTCACTAAGCTGGCCACTGAGTCCTGTTTACAGAGCTATATAAGGTACGTGTGTGTCTACTCAGGCATCATTTGTACAGGTCGTTTGGTTAAGTCTTGTAAGATGTTCAGCTGTGGATGTATTACATTCCTTCTCTTATGTTTTTTGTTGTTTTTTTCCCCCCCTAAAAAAAGGTTACTTGATCAGGTATCAGACATAGAGAAAAGCTGGCAGGACTACAGGAAAGTGGCCAGACTTTGGAGTGTTTGTGTACTTAAAGAAGGAATCTTGCACATTTTCAACTTTCAGCCGTAGACATTTTCTTATAAGAGCAAGTGGGAGTCTGTGCCAGCCCTCAAAGCGGAAATCAGAGCTCCCAGGGAAACATACTGGAGGAATGTGGCTCAATGCCAAGACCCATACGCAATGCATACACTGAGCTGTCAGATTAATGGGAAGTCTGGCCGTATAAGGGCATCTGGACAGTGAACCAGTTTTTTTACCATGGTGGGTGGGGAGTGGGCTTCGGGTGTTTTTAGCATGCCTCAAATTCAGTCAGGTAAATGAATTCCACCAGAAGGATGATGTGCCGGATGGCTTTTTGAGAAATAGTCATAAATATCATCCCCAAAACTTCAGGGACTCTGGCTTGGTTTATATTGCCTTATATTTGCTTAAAGATGAAGGTCAAAGAGAGGGTGTACTCACTGGGAGTTCAGAGGTGGGAAAGAAGTGTGAATGTTTACTATCTAAATTGCATTCATTTCCTCCCTGCTCTTTCCTCCTGATAATTAGTTCTGACTTTCTTGGAATATTTTCTAATGCAAAGGTGTTTGTCAAGAATGTAGTCAAGACTGTTCCGTGCGGTCTGTGTTGATGTTTCCCTGTCCATTTACTTGCTTGTAGATGGAGTTGAGGGTTAGGGTGAGAAAGGAAAGGAATTTTTAACAAAATGACATTTTCTTCAGTTTACTACTTGTCTCACTTGTTGTTTTTTTTTTTTAATTTTTTTTTTCAACGTTTTTAATTTATTTTTGGGACAGAGAGAGACAGAGCATGAACGGGGGAGGGGCAGAGAGAGAGGGAGACACAGAATCGGAAACAGGCTCCAGGCTCTGAGCCATCAGCCCAGAGCCTGACGCGGGGCTCGAACTCACGGACCGCGAGATTGTGACCTGGCTGAAGTCGGACGCTTAACCGACTGCGCCACCCAGGCACCCCTTGTCTCACTTGTTTATTAGTTTAATGAAAATCCTGTGCTGCCTCTACTCTGCTTGCATTAATCTGAGATGGTGCTGGAGAATATGGATGCTACTATGGATGGAGATGGGTCTCCGACACTTTTCCTGACATATTAGCAACTCCAATTTATTAGTTTAGCAACCCTGAGTCTTTACAGCCCTTGTTTTATCAGCTTAAATGGGAAGGGTCTCCTTGGTGATACTTTAGGTGATGAGAGGCAATGTAAAAGAAGGGAGGTAACCGTTCTTTCAAATGTGCCATTTGGGGAAACCAAATCAATAGGTTTAGGAGGAACAGAGCATTGAGACTAGATAACTTGTTTCAAAGAATGGGAGTAAGGGGGAAGGATACATATTTTGAAAGGACAAGTATAAAATAGATAAGCGAATGTGTCCCAAGAGATTCTGCCAAGGTTTGGGGAAGTGGGGCAAACTAAGGCCCCATCAATTCACCCTTTGAAATGTGTTCCACCTCCTACCAACAAGCCTGAGCTCCTTCTCACAACTTCAGAACTCCCTGGAATACAGTGTTTGTTTTTAATTATTTATTTATTTGAGTAATCTCTATACCCAACATGGGGCTCAAACTCAAGAACTTGAGACCACGAGTCAAATGCTCTTCGGACTGAGCCAGCCAGGCACCGCTCTCTGGAGTACATTTCAAAAACCATTAGGTAGGGACTCCTGGGGTGCTCAGTTGGTTAAGTCACCAACTCTTGGTTTGGGCGCAGGTCATGGTCTCACAGTTCGTGAGTTCAAGCCCCGCATCATGCTCCATGTTGACAGTGTGGAGCCTGCTTGGGATTCTCTCCCTCTCTCTCTCTCTCTCTCTCTCTCTCTCCCTCCCTCCCTCCCTCCCTCTGTCTCTCTGCCCTTCCCCTGCTTGTGCTCTCTCTCTCTCTCAAGATAAATAAATAAACTTAAAAAAATAAAAACATTAGATAGGGCTCAGAGGGCTGGCCAGAAGGCTGGAGGTATGAGCTCCATACTGCCTTTTGCCTGCCATGTGACTTGAGGGAAGGTACTAGTCCTCTCTGAGCCCAAATTTCCCACCTGTTCAAGGTTATTTTTCAGCCCAAGGACACCATGTTTATGCAAGTACTTTTACATGACATATTAAGATTTTAAATTTACCAATTTCTGTTAGTTCTTCAATGGTTCTTCCTTGCCCTTAAGACTAAGCCCAACTCAGCTTTAATTTTCAAAACCCATCACAGTCTGAGTTTATAACACCATTCAATTTTGCAAGGATTTTAGAGCGTTACAACTCTGTGAGAGCTCAGACAGAATCAAATCCTACTTCTTCATTTTTTAGATTAGATGCTCAGAATTGACAGAGACACTTCACAAAGGAAACTTTTCTGTCTTATGCCCTTACATATCTCCTGTATGGAAGAATTATCACAATCTGTTTCTCTTTTAATCATAGTTTTCGGGATGCATAAAAAAGAATTCTGTACTTAGCTTGTTTTAGTCACATGATGACATCTGCTTCCTTCATTTCCATTTTATAATTTTTGTTCCAGTTTTTTCATGTGGAAGGGAGGTCCAAATAGTCCTCCTTTCTTCGGTGAAAAGCACGTAAGCTACCACTAATCCTCAAGTAAGAATACGGTGTGTAAATATTAAAGAAAGAACTAAAAATTTATTATTGCCTGTGTCTATGATGTTTTCTTTAGACTTTTTATTTCTCAGAAACCAAGATGGTATTCTTTGGCTTCACATAATGCAACAGACATTTTACATTCTACATACACTTGAATTAACATTTTTCTTTCGTTTCATTTTGCGATGTGGACTGTGCAACCGTGATATTGACAAGCAAGTTTTCAAATTAAACGGTAACTGGTAGCCAGTACATTCTAGAATGCTGAAAACCAAGTTGTTCAAGCTATCCAAAGAGTTTCCAAGATGTTTTCCTCTGTGTGGATTTTCAAGTACCTATGGGAATCTTATGTTAAAGTCTTAATACATGGATAAGGCTTTCTCAGAAGGTGTCTTACCTTCTAAGTCAGAGTTTACACCATATCCGAAGAAGAAAAGAACACTCAGTTTAAACTCTCGACATCATCAGATTTGAAGTAAAAGTGAACTAATGCATTGTTTAATTTGACAGTGGAACGTACAATGCCGTTTTCGTCTGGTCAATTTAACAAGAATGCTACTTAGAGCTTTGCCTGAGTGCCTGGAATGGATGCCCTGTGTGGCTGTGTCACCTTTCATTGAGGTGGAAATTTTAAATTTACAAAGCCCTCTCACAAACGCTGTGTCTCTTCAGCTTCATAACAACTGTGTGAGGTCTTATCCTCCCATTTTTCAGGTAGGAGAATTGAGGTCCAACCAAGCTTGGTCAGAGGCAGGGACCTGCAAATTTGAATTCAGTCCTTCTAAAGGGAACACACTTGACTCTGCCTCCAAACTCCACTGCGTCTTTTCTTCACATTCTATATACAGGGGTCTCTGAACACTGTATGTTCTTAAGATAGTTATCTCCAATTTTCTTAAACTCTTAAAGCACACACCCTAGAAAGCATATGAAATAAAGTACTGTGGGTTAATTGGCAGAGTCAGTATAATGCTATGGTCTGAGATAAGCATGAAATATAAAGATAATGATTACTGATCTGCATTTGGAGAGAACCTTGGGCTTAGACAAAGTTGTTTTTTGTGGGGTTTTTTTGACAGTTAAGATTTTTGTGATTTTGCTGTATAGACAGATGTGTTGCTTATTATCTGCTGAGATGAACTGAGGTAGCTGAGAAAGGAAAAATGAATCAAGACGATGGGTATGCTTTGGAAGGCTTAATATCAGGGTGTGTACCACTGTGACATCAGCTTCAGCCCACACTGAAAATGTTCAGTCTCTAACTCAGTTCAATCTTGTTTTGACTGAGTCTCAGACCAACCACAGACATCACCAAAGTCTTCTTGAATAATTGCATCATTCACCGATTAGCTACCCTGATGAATAAATATCGCGACAGAGCCTCAGGCCATCAGCATTGAAGCAATATCCACCATAAGTAGATTCGTCACAAGTATCTCTTAATAGACACATTCCAGCATGCTATTGGCATAATGCTTATTTTATGAATTTCATCTTTGGTAAAAAATGCACTTTCCTCAAACTGAATACAGTTTGTATTTCAGGCTTACAGCTTTCCCCTTGTCTCCCTTCACAGTGAAATAATGGATTTGAATCCTGACTACTTTCATGTTAATGGAATGAGAGCCATGTCATAACTGCACAGACTTGTGGCTAAAGAGTGTTGTCTAGGAATGGCAGGTTTATAACGAGGGACTTTTCTTAGGGACCCATGCACGTACGTGAAAATGAACAACTGTAGGAAAAAGTTGCATATGACTATAGACTTGCTAATGTCTGGACACATTTCACCATTAAGCTATTTCTCACATACAAATGATGAAAGCTGATTTTGTCCACATGAATCTTCTGTGGTGCTTTTCATCATTGCTAGCTGCTCTCTGTTTATTCTTCTTGCTCATGTGTGTTGCCCTGCCATTTCCATGTATGGTTGATTCTCTCGACTCTGCTTGTTTTCAGCTCTGTAGGTGAGCAAGCAAACTTCCGGTCCAGCTTCAGAGAGACTTTGAACCAGTTTTATTTTGCAGTAGGGCCGGGCACTGCTACAGCCCAAGTATCCCCTGTTGGCTTTCACTGCTTTCTAGGCAGGCCTCTCCCTCACCAGTCAAGCGGATTTTTCCCAGCTAGCTTCTGGGGGAGCTGCCAGAAGAGGGGCCCTGTAGCATGCTGATACCACTTCTGTCTCTCTGGGGTTCTCATCTCACTCAGCTGAAGCCTGACCTAAATCTAAGGGCTCAGGAACTCCAAACTCCTAGATTTCTCATGCATCACATCCAGATTTTGAAGAAGGGAAAATGACTTTATGTTGAGTACAAAGGGCAATCTGGAACCTACTTTGTCTACAGGAAGTAGACTTTTAAGACTGACATGAAGGCAGGTGACCTGAGGCAGCACAAGGCACCAAATGCATTGACAGGTGCATCACCTGGCATCCTTTAGAGACGCACTGCTGAGGGTCACTTTGCTTGGGCTTTCTTACTTTTCCTGGCAGTGCTGGTGGGAGGGAAATACTGTTTTCCCATTGAGGCAGTCCAGTATTCAATCAGGCTAGGCCTGGGAGAGCAAAGGTGAAAAGACCCCAATAGATCACTTAAAAAGAAAAACAACAACAACAACAAAAACCAATAAACTGAGACGTTTTCATCCGGTTTTAAAGATCTCAAGAATAAAGCCTGACAAAATAAGCTTGGTTCATATTTAATTAAACGAGATTTTTTTCAGCAGTTCTAGTTTAATATTCTAGTATGAAACTTTCTTAAAAGCTCATTAAAGTAAGCTAATTCTGTAGTTTAAAGCATTTCATAAAATTAGCCACTATTTTGGATTGGCTAGACCAACTTTTTGTTATTTTGAGTTCAAATGTTCTATTAATAGAGGCAACATAGAATTGACTTGAATATAGAATTTGTTGGGCTTTCTGTTTCTCTTTTTGACTATTTCAGGAGAGCGCTTTTTTCTTTCTTCTTCCTTGTTCCATTATTTAGCTGTGTCTGTTAAATGTGTGACATCAGGCAAACTACTCAATCTAAGCCTCACTTGGCTCCTTTTAAGTTGGAGATACCAGTACTATCCACAAGATTGGTGTGATAATTTGTAAGGATTAAATACCAAAAACTTGTAAAGCATCAAGCACAATGCTGGTCAGAGTATAAGCACTCAAAAAATGTTTGTTAAAGTAAAATAAAACTTTCCTTTTAGCTCCTATCTAAATATTTTCAGATACTAAATTTCTGCCTTAACATTTGCCAAAAATGAGCCCTTAGCCCAGTAGGTTTTGGGGTCATGAATTATGCAGATTACACAGGATGAAAAGAATGTTGTGACTGTCTGTTGACAGCCTTTTTCAAGCAAGCCGCATACCATTGTTATGTCACTTCTGAATGATTTATGAATTGTGATTCTGTCCTTAGGATCCCGTTTTCTGTGTTTTTTTTTTTCCATCAAATTGCCACAGGGGGGAGTATAGGTTCTTGAAAGAAGCAAATAATACAGTTTAAAGGATTTGATACCAATTATTTTTAAGAATGCCCATATCTAAAACATCTAAACATTATATTAATACCCTTGAGGAAATAGAAGTATTTATGATAAAATAATATGGAAGGCCACCGTTCAATCTTAGATTTAATAATTTTGTAATAGTTGTAACAACAGTGCCTGGAAAATGTCTCTGTAACATGGAGAGGTGAATGCGTGTGTGTGTGTGTGTGTGTGTGTGTGTGTGTGTGTGTGTGTATGGGCATTATTGGCACTATAGGAGAAGGAGGCATTTTAAGTTTCTAGTTTTTGCCATTAAAGTCATAAAATGAAAGAGGAAGAGGGAGAGAAAGAAAGAGACTAAGTGTTAATATATATAAAATGAGGTTGAGAATGACTTGGATACAATAATGTGACACGGCTTTATAATATGGATGATACTGAACCCACTGGGTACATATGGGGAGATTTAACCTGATGAAATTCAATAGCTAGATAATTCTAGTTCTAGCTAGAACTGTGGGAGTGGAAAATAAAATGTCTCTTTCAATAATACAATTGCATTTAAGAGCTGCAAAAATTGTGACCTGATTTTATAATACTAATAGCCCAAAACATGGTTACTTCCTCTACCTCCATGGTTACTTTGGAGAAAAGTGCAACAGAAGTCCTAGAGAAGCTGAATAGAGAAACTTACAGGTTGGGCAGGTTGTTTACGGGACCAACATGACCCCTCCCTATTGGGAGATAATCGTCTTTGTAGATGGTTGGTCAGCCCTCCTATCTCTCTGCTTCTCCAGGAAAGTCCCTCTTTAGGACTTCCTGACATGCCACAGTTGAGAGCATATTTCTCACACTTGTCCTTCCTTTCCCTCTTGAGTTTGGTGCAGTGTTCTGAGGAAACCCTGTCCTAAAAATTCTTATTCTTATGGGATTTCTTCCTGTGTGTCCTTATAGTATGCTTACTGATTTGTGGACATGTTGGGGCTTTGTACTTGACTCATGTTCTTTCACTGAATATGCCACCATCATGGGTTATGTCAGTACTCACCAGAACAACCATCCAAACTTCTAAGTCCTTGTTGCCTGCTTCTTTTAAGCCGATTAGGACTTGCCCCAAACCCTGACATTACCTAGAACTACTCCATACCCTGGGGTCCTAAACCACCTATCCTCTCCTGCTCTCTCACTCACTTACCCTTTCTATTATTTGACCCGATTGAGACCTTGATCTCGTGCCCCCTTCTTTTCTTCTGAGCATGTGGCTTTGCTTCCTTACCTGTCCATGGCGTCATGTTTTATGTCAACTGTCTCTTGTTAGGACCTCCGGCATTCAGCCTCCCAACCTTTTATCAAGCCAGCCCCCTGTTTTAGTTGTTCCTACACTGCCTGCATACATTTGGGGTCTCCAGTCTCAGCTGAACCCTCAGTTCTGCTGTGTTGTGCTTTTCGTTGTTCTGGTCAGCTCTTTATTATCCTTTACCTTATGTCCCTTCCAAACCTCATTCTTCCCTCAAGGGTCCTACCCTGCCCCTACCCCATCTCAGCAGAGCAGCCCTCCTTCCTACATGAAACCATCAGGCATGACCAGCTCAAATGCTCTTCCCAAGACTGATGGGTCCTCAGCCTCATATTCTTCCCATTAGTGTTGAGCTGCACTGTTCAATTCTGTAGCCAGAAGTCATATACAGCTGTTTCAGTTTAAATTAGCCAAAGTTTAAAATTCACTTCCTCAGTTGTTCTAGTCACATTTCAAGTGTTCGGTAGCCACATACGGCTAGTGACTACTGTCTTGGATGGTGGGGTGAACCTTGATGTCATTACAGCAAGTTCCGTGGGGCAGCAATGGTACAGACAGACCTCTGCTCATGCTGTTGGTACAGCTTTGCTTGTCTCCTATGCAACCATGTTCTCTCTTCTGACTTTCTCTTGTCTTTCAATATCTTTTTTTCTAGTAGTTTCTTCTCAACCTATAAAGATGTTCACATTGCTTTCACATAAAAAAAGAATCCCCAAACAAACAAAACAACCTTCCCACATGCTGCTCTTCTTTTCTTTTTTTTAACTCTGAAGCTCCTAAAACATGTATACTCATACACACACACACACACACACACACACACACACACACCCCTCTGTATTTACTATTGCCGCATACTTAACGTTTGACTTACCATTCAACCCACTGCAATAAGGCTCCTAACTGTAGCACTACACATTAGCACCAAAGCACCTCTTGATCGCTAAATCCAGTGGATTCTTTTCAGTCCTTACTGGGTAGTTCTCTGTGGGTATTGCTGTTGAGTCCCTTCTCGTTCCATCTCTTTGACCATTTCCTTTGGCCTCCCTTGAGTCTTATTTCCCTCTGCCTTCCCCTTTGGTGTGGATGTCCCATAGTCTTTTGTCCCTGGTCCTTTTCTTACTTACATATTCTTTAACCACCACATTGATGATGGTTTCCTGCTCTCTGGCTCTCAACCAAAACGTGTTTCTGGGTCCATCTGTGCTGTATACAGGACATTCACCTGACTGTCTTACACAGGTCTCGAAGTATGCATGTTCAAAGCCAAACTCATTCCCTCTACCCCCAAATCTGTTCCCTTTAATGTGTTCCCAGATTTAGTGATTGCAAGCACCATACCACTCTATATTAAAGCCTGTGCATTGTCGGATGTTCTTTTTTTCTCTTTCACCTCCTGTATTTAATCAGTCACAAAGCTCTGTGGTCTCTACTTCCTCAGTATATCTTCCCAACATATCATGCCACCAGCATCTTTTGTCTGAATCACTGCATTAGCCTTTCTGTTAACTGGTCTTTTGACTCACATTATTTGCCCTCTTCGATTTATTCCCTCCACTGCTCCCTGAAGAATCTATCAATGCAACGTGCTTGCTCAACCTGCTTAGAATCTTCACATAGTTTCCATTGCCTCTAAGATAAGACCCTGTGTCTGGCTCCTATCTTGTCCATTTGTATGTCTCACTGCCCACCGACCCTGCTGTATTCTCTGGTTTTCATTTCCTATTTTGCCCCAGTTAGTTTCAGTAACTTGCAATTTTATCATGTATTTCATGCCTATATAACTTTGGTCATCTTGCTCATTCAGCACTTAGGGGAGTTGTAAGGTGTGTTTATACCAAATACAGTTTTGACTGCAGTGGGATTTCATTTTATATTTGATCCAGGACATATACACTCACACATATACATACACAGTGAACCAAGAATTTCACAGACGATAGTTATTGTTAATATATGTGATACTTTTGATATTTTACAATCGATTCCATTCCATTTTTTTAAATGCTGGTCTTGATCTCTAAGTTTACTTTTCTGTCTTATTGAACCCACTCATTGGACATTTGATATCTTTATCTATCTATCTAGATACACATATAGACACACACACAGATATATGTATACATATGGTTTCTGGATATTGCACTTACAAAATGTCCTGGTGAATACAGACTTCATCAATGTGAAAGAGATATAGTTTTACTTTTACATTTGTATTTTCTAATGCAATTACTTATAACATTTTCTAATTATGTCACAGTATGGGGATACAGCAGTGCTTTTCAGTGTATTTTTTTTAACATAATGGAATGAATAGAGATGATATTTTTATGACATTTTAGAACAAAGGCTTTCTAAAATTTCTAACACTTTAGAATGACGAAAGTATAGGAATTTTTTTTTTTTTTTAAGATATCAAAGATCATAGCAGAGCTTACTGGCAAATTTCTATCTTTTTTTTTTTTTGAGTTTCTAGGTAATTTAAGGTTTTTCTTGGAAGTTGACTTCTGAGTATTTGTGAATAACTTCTCACATAGTATCAAATACAAACAAATCCGCCACTGAATGAATTCCTTATGTAAAGTTTGGGAACTAGCTTGAACTTTAAAATATTCTACAAATATTCTATATTTAGCTAAAATTGCATGATTACTAAAGTTTTAGGAACTATGGTGATTTATATTATAGCATATTTATATCAGTTCATAGGTATTTTGTATTTATTGATTATATAAATGAAATTTCTGAAGCTCATGTATTCATACGTGGTAAGTTTATGTGTTTTAGAATACTAGGGAATACAGTGGTTATTTTATTCAAGGCATAATTTATTAAGGTAAAAAATTCTCTAGAAAAATGAGTAGTAACACTATTAGGTATTTAGGAAAAGTTGCTGACTGACTGGCTGGCTGATGTCATTTAAAAAATTATACAGTTGTTAAGGTTGCCTAACCTAAGGCATAAGGAGATCTTAGTGGGAAACTATTCCAGAGCAATAAAGCTATTCAGATAACCCAGATTAAAGCAAATCAGTCATTTGTTGTTGTTTCCCTTCCAAATAAATAATTTACAAATGTCTTGATTTTTGGAGCATTTGCTATATTTCTAACATTGTTTTAAACACAGTGGGATATTAAAAGATCCTAAGTTCCTGCTTACAATGAGGTTACAGTCTATTTGCAGAAGCAGATCATATGTGGACTAAGAGTTAAACCAGGGATCTCACATTTGTGTGACATGGGAACCATAGGACATGGAGAACTCTGGAGGATTGGTGTGATATAATATTTCATGACCCTGAAATTAGAACTTTTGTGGAACTTTGAAGCATAGATCATGATACAGCCACATGCTATGAGGCTCAGGAACTCTTGCTTGGGTGTCTGTGGGTCAGTGGTAAGGTAGTCAGTGGTCACAGATAGATAGATATAGCAGTCAGTGTTCCGGGAGTAAAGAGACGTAAGTAACCGATATGGAGAAACCTGGTATGACTTTTTCATGGACATAAACTGTGTTAAAAGGTAAGGAAAAGAGGAGCAGTAAGGGCATTCCAAACCTTGGGAATGGTTACAGTCTTGACTTTGTAAATGCTGTGGCATATATGGATGAGAATAAATGGGCTGTTTTGACCTGAGCCAACATGGGCATGAACTGGAAAGATTAAAGGGTGGGGGTGGGGTGTGCACTGTAAGAAGCAGAATCATAATTTCTTTCTTTTACACTAATGGTGAGTACATCACTTTTATTTTGAGTCCTCTAATCTTTTGGAACATACACATAGTACTTTGCTTTATAATAGTTCATCAGAGCTTAGAGAGTATTAAGAAGACATTTGCAGATTTATAGGGTAAAATTAAGAGTGTCAAAACTAAAAATTAATAATGCTGGAGTTGTCATGTTCTGCTTCTCCTCTTGCTTTAATAAATAGCATGTATTACTTTTTTTTTTTTTTCTCCACAACCTGCAGAGTTCCAGGCATATGGACAAAACTTAAAGCACAATAGATATTTGTCGGATTAAGGCCTTTTTCTTAAGGGCAGAGTTTATATTTTTTCTTCTTTTTATGGTTCTTCATGACTCCTCATACAATGTGGGCATCCAGTAGCTCTAATGGACTGAGAATGCTTATATCAACGAGGAACAGACGTGGCTAAAGTGAATATTACTTGATCCAAGCTGTCTCACACATTCTTCCATCATCCATTCGCTCAGTAATGGGTGCACAGCGTAATGGGAGGTCTGTTAGTCTAGCATGAGGTCTGTTAGTCTAATGAAGACTTTAGCAAGAGTTTTGTGTTTTTATGTCTTCGTGCAGGCTGGCCAACTCTTCTTCATTCTTCAGCTCTACCTGCTACATTCTCTCTTGGCATTCCAGACCTGGCTAGGGCTTGTCCTTCACTAGCCTTTCTCTACCTGGATGGTGGTTTGCCTACATCCCTTACCAGACGGGGTTCCACAAGAGCAGAATTGAATCATTTCTCCCTTCGCCCATTGTACCACGCCCAGCACCTCATTTATAGATGTTACTTGATGGGAATTTGTTGAGTGAGTGTTTGTAGAACAAATATATTCTTTAATGATGGCATTGTCAGATATCTGGCTTTGAACTGGCAATTTGGCTCTTAAATATTGTGTTCAGGGACCTGACGAAAAAAAGCAAATGCCAGAATGATAACACTTTGGAGACACAAGATGAGCTAACAAGAAAGAAAAAGTGAAAAGTCACACAAATGCGAAGTAAAATGTAAAATGAAACTTATATTGCCATTAATAAGGTATTCACATTGAGTGGGCATATACATTTTTTTCTGGTGCGAGACTTTTCCTGTGCATTTAGTGCCTTGTTGAAGCTATCCAGGTGACCCTTTCAGTATACACCAAGTGTGAGAACACAGGGCAGTGACCTTAGACACTATTCACTCCAAATACTGGTTAACTGAAGAAATAAAACCAGATCTCGGAGTGCACAAAAGCAGGCATATTTCAGTGGTAGAGTCTCCTCTGGGCGGCAGGCTCCTCTCTCCACTCATCTTCCTACCAGACCGTCCTGTTTTTCCAGCAACCCCCTGTGTACAGTCCAGAAACAGCTGCGGGGTCTCAGTGGATGCTGGGTGGTCTCCCTCCTCATACGCAGTTTCCCTGGGACCATCCGTGTGCTTGGGAGAAGAGAGTAGTGTCTCCACAATCTGCAGAGGGGACCCTCACGTGTAAGGTGAGGCGACCTTCATTGAGGACCCATGCTAGATTGATAATACAGCTTAGCTCAAGTCCTCACACAACCTGCAAGTTTATAAAATTAACGTCCTTTTTGTAGATAAGGGGAGTGGCAGAGTGGGGGGTGAGATGGTGTACCATGTCTGTGCTGTGGAGCCAATGAGTGGCCAAACCAAGATTCCCACAGGCCTCTCTAACTCCCCAAATTCCATGTTTCTCCAGACACCACATCACCTTTTATAAAGAGGATATAGTGACCTATCAATATTTGTTAGCTAAAATGGTATGTCACAAAGAACAAGGCATAATGCTTTCTGTAGAGTTTAAATACCTACCTACTGTTGGATAAATGACTACATGGATAAGCATGTGATTTAAAAAAAAAAAAAATCCCTCACCTGTCAGAACACAGATTTAAGGTCATTACAGTAACTAGAATTTCATGAAAATATGAAGTAGAAAGGTAAAGTTCAGGGACTTTTTTATTTTTTATTTTTTAGTAAACTTTGCACCAGTAATAAAAAAAAAAACCTAACAATTTTCCTAGTAAAGTGTACTTGAAAGAAATTATGGAAGTTGGGTAATGTACACAGTATATTTTTAAACCAATATACCTGCCTACTATCTCATTATTTTTAGGTTGAGCTATTTTTTTTATTTAAAAAGCCTAATTAAAATATAATTTTTAATAAAGGAATAATGTTTATTCAAATTTAAGTTACTAAAGAACTGTCCATTTAAATACCCAACTTAAATAACACTCAAAAGTTTATTTTTGACACTCACAGAAGAAAATAAATAATAATTGTTATCTTTAGGTTAGAAATGTAGGCTAATTCATTTTAAAATATTTTTTAAAAAACTTGGCAATGTTATTTGTTAACAAATACAGTGAAATCTACCATATCCTTATTTATTTGGTTGGGGGTTTTCAGTTCCCACCAGAACTTTTTGAGAATAAATAAAATTTATATATAAGGTTAATGTAATTGTTTACTTTATATCAAGACATATACCATTATATGGTTGGAACTACAGGCACCTCATATGTCTTGGATTGCGTGTTAGCAATTACATCATTCTGCCCTCAGAACCTATTTGGAAGAGAAGTGAAAACAAATGCAAAACCAGAGGAAGACTAATTACTTTTAGCATAAGCAGATTTTTGTTTCTCCAGATTTGACGAAGCGTACTATTTTCTCTAGAAACTCTTTAGGCCCAGCGTGTGCTTGTCTTAAATGTCTCTGTTACCTCTAGTAGAGTGCTTTGCATATTAGTAAGTATGAATTGACTTGAATTGAATTGAGCCTGATTGGATCGGGCTACTTACTCTTGGGTCAGCTTGCAGCCTAAAGGCATGGAGATGGAGTGTTCCTTCTTACTAACTAATGTGTGAGACTAGTTCCTACTCTATAAAACTCATGGAAATTCGCTCAGATAATCGCAAAGAGTGGAAAATGACTGGGTATCAAAATAGGACATTAAAGACTCTGTAAGTCAACCGTGTTAGATTTCTCTTCCCATCACCCCAGATTAGAGTATCAGGAGTTACGTATAAATATAAACTCTGAGCCACACTTCTCTAAAATTCTGCAGGGTCATTTAGGTAAATAGGTAAATAGCTTGTGTACATGGGGTGTGTTTACATATGGACTAAGGTGTTAGACTCGCTCTCAGAGAATACCCTTGAGAGTATTACGAGGAGAATTCGATAACTGTCTAGATGTTATGAAGGTGGGCGATTGTTATTATCAGACAGTCAAGAGAACCAACAATCGGATTAGAAGGTGAATGGGTAAAACAATATAGAGTCAGTGTTTGGTGGATGTCTTAAAAAAAGAAAAAAAAAAAGACCTAACACATTAAATCAAAAGTAAAACAAACTGAAAAACCACTAAAATTGGTGAAACTTATACTCATGTGGTTTGTGGATTAATTCATGATGCATACATTTAAACAAAAATTAAAAAAAAACAAAACCAAAACCAAAAAACAAATGCAAAGTAAGGTCAAATGTCTGTCTCCCCTCCCCACCCCCAGAAGGAAGTTAAGACTTCTTTAACGCACACATTTTATTGGGTTGATCATTAAAACTGAGTTGATCTAACCACCTATAAAAGTTCTACATACACAGAAGTGAGCAGATAGTGTTAGATAGGCAAATCCGGAAGAGAAGGGAAATGTAATTTCTGCTTTGAATATATAATCGGCAAATTCAAGAATAAGTTTTCATTTTAGCTTCTCTTAAAAACAACGGCATACTCTTTGGTGTCAGGTAGCAGGAGGAAGCGACTGACCGCCTATTTGCTGCTGTAAGGAAGGTAAGGTATTTGAGAAGGGAACCAGTGCCCGTGGAAACTCAAACATATGATCACATCCTGACCGTCTCACCACTTAGCATTTCCATTTGTAAGTTAGATTTTTATTTGACATAAATGTAGCAAAAACATGTGTCTTCTTTTAATTTCAGTTCATTTTTTCTTAAAAACAAAAGGCAAGGCATCCATCCTGTAAGGTGAATAAACTTAAGGAAGTGTTTGCTAATTGCTCTGTCTTCTAAATGTGGCCTCTCCAGAGTTGATCTAATGCGGTTTGTCTTTAGAAAGTTGCAGGGTAATGAAGACGTGTCATGCAGGAAATACTGCCAGTTTTACTCCTATTTATAGGAAAAGTCCCATGAAACAAAGGAAACCGTTTTTAAAACCATCTTAGGATAGTTTTTTGAAGCTCAGTTTGGTGATTAATAATACTATTGATGTAACTCCCTAAAGCCCTTGTGAATTTTCATGTAGGTAAAATTAAAGTCACCCCCCGCCCCCACTCCCAGCTTGGAATATATATTTAAAGACTTGTCCAAAGCCACATAGCCAGTGGCAAAACTGATGGTAAGTGCACATTTCCCGGCTTTAGCTGTTTGTCTGTTGCTTTTTTTTTTTTTTTCTCATTACCTCATCCTATCTAATTTATGATGGGGTAATATATTCTGAGGAAAATAAAAATAAATAGAAAAGAGTAGAATGAATTCTAGCTGACTGCTGTTGTTTTTAGCAATTTTCAATATCCTGGTTTATTTCATTCCCAGGGTATTAATGTCCTATAGTAGGTGCTGGTGTGCAGCCGTGTGCCACAGTGTGTCCAGACGTGGGCTCCGGAGTCTGGTCACTGGGGCGAGGCTGTCATTAAATGTGAGAGCTTGTTTCTTACCTTCCTGTCTGGAAAATGGGGACTGTAGTAAAACCTACTTTGTGCAGTTGTGAGAACTCAGTAGTTTATTTAAAGTGTTGAGTATTGTGTTGATGTATATATAACTACCCCCCCCAGCTGTTAGATATTATTATATTTACTTTAATAATTAATATTATCGAGAACAATGAAAGATTTACTGTCCCAAATTAATTTTTTTAATGTTTATTTGTTTTTGAGAGAGAGAGACAGACAGACAGACAGGCAGCTTGAGTAGGGGAGGCCAGAGAGAGACAGAGACAGAATCCGAAGCAGGCTCCAGGCTCTGAGCTGTCAGCACAGAGCCCGACATGGGGCTCGAACATCTGAGCTGTGAGATCATGGCCTGAGCCGAAGTTGGACGCTCAACCAACTGAGCCACCCAGGCATCACTATCCCGTATTAAAATACTAAAAAAATTAGAGATCGTGTGGAAATTTGCTTTCTGGAGAAGGGCTTCTCAGTGTTCCAGTGATTTCTTTTATAAGCATTGTTAGCTCATGGTAAAACCCAATAGGTGAGAAACAGGAAAATAATGTTTTCAATTATTTAAAACTACATAAAGCAAAGTAATTGGTAGTTGAGTTACTAAATTAAATTATTTTGCTTTGAAACTCCAGCTTTATGTTAAAAAAGAATAGACTGAGAAGTCCTTTTAGAAGTGGCATTAGTTCTCAGAAAATAAGTTTTGTGATGAATTCTGAGTAAATGAGTTTAAGGCATGGATGAAATATTTATTAAGTATGTAAGTTGAAAAATTATGAACGTCTTGGGGATTTTTCTCAGAAATTCTTAGTTTGGGCACCATGAAAGTGGGTTTATTTTTGGTTCTGATTACAAAAGTTGACAGCTTCTTTTTTATTCTCATCCAGTTAAACATGAATTAAAAACTTGCAGAGTTGGAAAATTTTCTGGGATCATGTAGTCTTCTGCTTTTCATGGCACCAGTGGCACAGAGATAATCTATAGAAACTAAGAGGAACTACTTGGTTTCTTGCAGGGGAGGGGACTGGTGTTTAGCTCACCACCCAGTGCAGGGTGTGGGCTCTGTGGAGGGACACTTACCTCTCCTTTGACAGGTGAGGAAACTGAATCCCTAGGCATTGTGTGCCCAGCTCAAAGACACATTCTCAGATAGTGGCAGAACCAGTTCTTGAACAAACCCTCTCTTCTTCTGCTCTCCTCTTCTACGTCCTTCCTAATAAAGAATCTGTAACTTAGAATCTTAACAATCCCAGATTCTTTTCTCTTCTCCACGTTTATTATAGAGTTGTACCTGATAAGAAAGTCCATTTAACTTGATATCAGCAGGATGGGCGTTTCCTTGGATTAGTACAAACCCATCTCAATGTTTAATTGGTTAACTCATTTTTCACCTATTGAATAATGTGTGTGTTAGTGCTAGGCTCTGGGAATATCCAGATGATGAGTACTTCATCTTTTCCCTAATAAGTATGAGAGGAATATAGTGATAAACATGTAAAAAATGCTTGCATTTTATTTAAATTAAATTAGACTTATTTTAATAAATTATTTAATAATAAAATTTAATTATAAAATAAATAAATAATAAAATAATTTAATAATATAAATAAATTTAAATTAAATTACATTAAATTAAAAATAAGCAGCTTAGCTAGAAAATAAAAATTGTGTTCTTTAAAACTTAAATATCAGTCATTAAATAATATATCGCTCATGGTAAATATAGTATGTGTGAGAGAAAGGCTGGATAGTTGATTAAATTTACATTTTTATTAAAAAAATTATTTTCTTATAAATGATTTTTTTATTAAGTAGGTTATTTAGTTTGCTGTGAGTTACAACTCCCACAGGCTGGAAGACCCCTCATCTCTGTTGGATGGCTAGGTGACTGATGAGTTTGAATATGCTGAGGATATAGGAGGCTCTCTTGCAGTCTGAAACAGAATCCAAGCGGATGATGGTAGATTATAGATCTCCTGACAGAAATATATATATCCTTATACAATTCTGAGGGCCAAGGTCACTGTTTAAGTAGTCAAAGTTGCTTTAAGCCTCTCAATGATTGAGTCTGATTGATTAGCCATGACCTAGACAAAATAAAAGACTTCCTCTGGCAGGGAAAATTAATTGGAACGCCAGAGGCCCATGGAGCTAACCCAGAATTCACTTCAGAATTCTTTGCCTTCTAGATGCCTTGCACATATTGGAGTTCAAGATTTTGAGGATCACCTAGTCTGCCTGATGTAAGTGCTCACCTGATTTTCTGCCACTTTGACATTGAATTGTGCCTATTCTTGTTTGCTATAGTAAATCAGGCTGTTTCTACTGCCTGCTATTTTAGTAGGCTACCCCCTATACCGTTAACTCTGCCTAGCCTCATTCTACTATGTCAAGCTGTCTTTGCTGCTCTACTGACCTTAAGGAGGGAGTTTGATTCTCTTTTGATGCCCATATCATAAATGAAGTATAAGAAGAAGGTGGCTTTGTTACTGGACCAGGGAAAAATAAGTCAGAATTTGGGGCAACCAAAGTGGCTAGGACTAGAGGCGTGCATTTCTAGAGAGGAGGAAACCACAGAAAAGTAGCCCAAATATCTACATATAATTCTGCTCATTTGCTAACTACTCACCTGCGCATAAGCGGGCACAGACCTTAAGAAACCTAGTACAAGAGTCTATCTGATGCCCAAATATCTGATCTGGGTTATTTGCAGCCATATGGTGCTAGGGGAGAGACAGGAGTTAAGTGTTGCCAAGGTAGAGGGGTATTGGTAAATAACCTCGGTCTTTCGGTGGAGACCCTGCTGTCAAACCCCAGGAGCAGGGATCTTACTCTAGGAAAACTGAAATAGGTACTAACAGAGCTTCGTGTAAAACCTAGAGAGGATCAGGAGATCTACCAGATTTATTTTTTCTGAATGCCAGGAAAATATTTAACCCTCTTTGAAGAAAGATATCATTCAGAGTCTCTGTAATATTCAATAAAAGACAAGGCATGCCATAAAACAGGAAGAAATGACTGAAACCCAAGAAAAAAAAACCCACAATAAACCCAGAAATGATTGGGATATTGCACTTACCACATAAGGGACTTTAAAAGAGCTATGTTTTTAATATGATCAAGAAAAAGGAGAAAATGGTGAAGCAAAATAGTTGAAGAGATGGTAACTTCAACAGAGGATTGGAATCTATAGAGATTCAGCAAATGGACATTCTCCCACTGAAAAATATAATACTAAGAACTTTAGATGTTTTGAATAGATGGGTGAACACATTAGAACACAGGGTGAAGAAACTGGAAGACCAGGGGCACCTTGTGGGTCAGTCCTTTAAGCGTCTGACTTCGGATCAGGTCATGATCTCACAGTTCATTGAGTTCAAGCCCCGCATCAGGCTCTGTGCTGATGGCCTGAACCCTGCTTCAGATTCTGTGTCTCCCTCTCTCTCTACCCCAGCCCCACTCGTGCTCTGTCTCTTTCTCTCTCAAAAAATAAGTGTTAAAAAAAAATTAAAAAAAAAAAAGGAACTGGAAGACCAGACCAAATAAGCTAAGAGAGAAAAAAAAGAATGGAAAAACAGACTAGTGCATAGAAAACACGTGATACACAAAGCGGACTTCTGAAGTCACTATTCTCCAGAAACAGAGTTCATAATGAGGAGCTCTACAAATCACTTCCTTGTAGACTATTGGATGCTATTGGAAACATGCTTAGATACATCTAATTTCATTACTGACTCAAAGCATTTGAAGCTCAAAGGTAATTCAGGGAAGAGATAATTTTGTTGGGTTTAATTTTAATGGGAAACTTGTTTCCTTTAAGTGGTTATCTTTGCCAAAATTTGGCAACTTCTGAAAAGAGACTAGAGCACGAGGTCCTGGGGAGTAGGAATGATCCAGGTCAAGCTTTCTTCCTAAAGGAAATAATATAATGACATATGATTTCCATGTTTTAGTTCTTTTTTATTCTTATTCTGGTTTTCATTTCAAAGCTATGCATCAGTAGCAGATTCCTGCCGTCTTCGCTTTCTCCTGGTCTCTTTGCTTCTCGGTTTTGATCTGATAGTGCCTGTGCTCCTGGCCTTTTTACTGTATTAAAAGTCTATATGTTTTTCTATTTCTGGAAAATTAGGCAGAGAGCAGAATTTTGGATCCAAGCCTTTGTAATTTGCGCCACGAAAACTGCCTCACCAGCTGCAATGCATCCTTTAGGATTTTTAAACTATTTTTCTTGAGACCTTTGTGCATTGCCTGTAGACCCACCCTAACACTGTTGGGAAAAAATAATATACTCTTACAATAGTCTTATTGGTATCTTAGGAAAAGATAAAAACATGAAGACACATTTATGAAGATTTTAAGGAAAAGTGATAATATATTTTATCTCTTTCCTATTTACTGATTTTCAACCAAAAATTGACCCAAACCATTGTTTTGTATCACAGTTTTGGCTATTTTATATATTTGGAAATGGCTTCTGACCTAGAAATATCACTGTGCTCCCTCCCTTTTCTTCCCTCTTTTACCCCACAGCCTCCCCCCAAATCCTTGATGGTAAAGTGGTATCTCCTAGACATTTCATAACACATGAATCTAATTCCAAATAACTGATTACCCAACAACTCTGCATGATGCACTATGATGACCCAATTTCTGAGGATAAGACAAGACCAGACTTGGTGTATATGTGCCTACACTGAAGGTGTCTCTGAAGGCACAGCGAGCTGTGTCTTTAAATCACTTTAAAGACATTTTCTTGGTTATGAAATGCTCCCACAGATGTTATGACGTTTGACTTTCTCAAGTTGTGTGTGGTAGGAAGAGTGAGTGTTATTAGCCCCATTTGACAATGAGGAGATTAAGGTAGAGGAAGAAGTGACTCATCCAAAGCAACAGCTAGTAAGTATTAACGTCAGGCCTTTCATCTATTCCCTGTTACAGCCTTACTTAGGAGGCTTGGGTGGACTGGTAGGTAGATGCAGGGGACATTATTAAAATGCTTTCATAGTATACAGGAGGACTATGCCTAACTTAAACCCATAATAGGTATAGACTATACTTTTGAATATTGTTCTGGCACTGGTAGAAAAGAGATATTCTATATTGCAAAGGCCTCTTAAAATATGAATCCCCAAATCCTTTTAGGAAATGGTAAAAGACAAGTTTTAGAAATCTGTGCTGACCTTACAGAAGAGGAAATAGAAGAGAAAATCATGAGTGCACTTAGTGTCAAGGTCATGTTGGGAGACAATTCTCAGATTGGGTGTCTCATTTCAACATGTTTTGTGAGCAGAAGAACTAACTGACTTTATTCTGCTCTATCATTTCAAGAATGTTTATATAGTGAACACCTTGGAAAATGGAGACAATGTCTCTGTCCAAAGGCTAGGCATGCTTACTGAGAAGTATAAAAGGTTCAGGTTCCCTAAGCTCAGGGTTCCCCTCCTATAATGCTCACTCTATGTCCAGGCACCACCTGACCCTTCTGGTGTTGCCCTATGTCAGTTGGTGTTCTGAGGACCAGTGCAAGAAAATGCTAATACTTTGGTACCACTACAGCTGAGAGTAATAAAGTCAGTTTTCTCTGACCCAGGTATGTCTTGTCTTCTTCCAGCACCTGTACAAGTACAACTGGTTAAGTGTTAGCTTGAAAATAGCCTTCACAGTTCTGACAGGTCACAAGGCATCTTCCTGTCCCTCCATCTCATCTCTGGCCTGTTTAAAAAATAAACAAAAAAACCCACAAGACGTTTAGAGTCTACGCATACGCGGTTTCCTGAGTCTAGCGTATTTCTAGCAGGATATTCTGGCATGGTTGGTGGAAACCAGATATGTAGTCGGTGGAAAGCAGTCAGCAAATAATGACCCTGCAGAGAATCTGGTGACTTTCAGATAAGTCACTGCTGCTCCTCCACTGCTAACTTTTCTCTTTAAGACCAGCCATGAGCAACCTGGGATATGTCTTTGGTCTGATGAGTTGCTTTTACTTTCCCGTTTTATAACTCAACATATTAGGAAATTATTCTCACTGTTCCTCTCTAGGCTGGATTTTCATCCACAGCTCAGTGTAGACTTCCTTTTATGAATAGGTTTGCAGTTCATTTTTGAATGATAATTCTTTCCAAGGTAACCATGTTCTATCTCTTGGTTTTTATTATGATGACCAAAAACCCAACAAACCATCTCTGATGAGATTTATGCTATTTAAGATGGGGAGTTTTTTTTAGCATTTTAGGTTAAGTAGGGTCCAGGCATGGGTAAGAAAGTTCCCCAAACTTACACTCTCCTCTTGTTAAAGGTTAATACAGTTTTTTAAGGCTTAGCACTACCCAGTGACTCTACATTCACTTCTGTACCTGATCCCTTTTATTTATAATAACTACCCCAACGGTTGGACCTTAGTTTGGTTCCATTAACTTGTGCTTCACTTATTCTTTCTCAGTTCTACCTTCTCCCTTCCTTCCACGTCCTCAGTAAGTTGCCCATTTGACTCTGGGAGCTGGTCAACCCAGATACTTGCAGAAACTCACTAAGTATTGGTAGAGTGAGTGAATGAAATTACCAGGTCTTTTTTTTTTTTTTTTTTTTTTTTTTTGAGCTTTTTACCAGAGCTCTTCGATCTAACCAGGACTTTGACTTCCCCAACAAAATATAGATAGGAAGAGGAATAATGCCACAGTTAACATGATAGTATTAATCATCATACCAACACAGGCTGAGTGCTTACTATAAGCCAGATGCTTTGCCAAATGCGTTCCATGTGCTGTCTCATTTAAGTCTCACAAAATTTCTTTCTGATTATCAACATTTTACAGATGACAAAAATGGGTACAAAGAGGTTTTATGATTTTCCCCAGGTCATACAGTGACAGAACCGTGGTTCTTCTACCTTCTAAGATTCAGGGGTATCTGCTACCCATATTACATGGTTAAAGAAGAAAACCAAACTTTCACTTTTGGGCAAAAATGTCTTCTTTATCTCAGATGACAGATGAGTCATCAAGAAATACACTCAAAAGCTTAGTAGATCAGAGCCAAGCCAGAGAAACCTGACCTTTGTTGAGAGCAAGCTGTAGGTGCCCTCACCCAGCTTCTACTGTACAGATCTCCCTCTCATATCAATTAGGTGATTAATTAATCTGTTCTTTAATTTAGCCTAAAAATATTTATTGAAACCTGACTGGGTGCAATCACTGTGCCTAAAAATTCTGGCTACTTGAAGAGAAGTGATTCCCTAGAAGAGAAGGAGAGAGCATCCATGTGGCCCTGCCTGAGATCAGGAGTGTAGCCCAGGGAGCAGGAGGAAGCTTGGGATGCTCTGAAGAGTCCGGGACACATACTGAGGGCCTCTTTCATTGCTTTTTAAATGATTTGTTAAATGTGAGAATCGTTGACGCACGATGTTACATAAGCTTCATGTGCACAGCACAGATTCGGTAAGTCTGTACATCACTCTGTGCTCACTACAAGTGCACCTGCATCTGGCGCCACACAATGCTGTCACAGTACCAGTGACCGTATTCCTGATGCTGTGCCTTTTATTCTTGTGTCTCATTCGTTCCACGATTGGAAGTCTGGATCTCCCACTGGCCTTCACCCGTTTTGCCCAACCCTTCGCTACCCTCCCCTCTGGCAACTCATCAGTCTGTTCTCCAAAAAGGCCTGATTCTACTTTTTGTTTGTTTATTCATTTGCCTCTTTGAGATGCCATATATGAGTGAAATCGTATGGTATTTGTCTTTCTTTGACTTGTTTCATTTAGCATAATACCCTCTAGTCCATCCACGTTGTCACAAATGGCCTGATCTTACCCGTTTTACGGATAACTACTATTCCACCGTATATATCTACCACATCTTCCTTATCCATTCATCTGTGGACACCTTAATCTGGCTTTGGTATTTGGCTTGCTTCCCTAATTTGGCTATTGTAAATAATGCTTCGGTAACCGTAGGGGTTCATGTATCTTTTTGAATTAGCGTTTTTGTTTTCTTTGGGTAAATAGCTAGTGGTGGAATTATGAGATCATATGGTATTTCCAGCTTATTTTTCTTTTTCAGGGACTTCCCTACTGTTTACACAGTGGCTGCACCAGTTTACATTCCCACCACCAATGTACAAGGGTTCTATTTTCTCCACATCCTCATAAATTCTGGTTATTCCTTATCTTTTTTATTTTAGCCATTCTGACAAGAGTGAGGTGATATCTCCTTCTAGTTTTGATTTCCGTTTTCCCGTTGATGAGTGATGCTGAGCATCTTTTCACAGGGCGTTGAGGCCTCTTTCATTGATGATAAGTTCTTGAGGACAGGGACTCTATCTGTGTCTCTCCCTGCTGAATCTTTTGTGCTGAGTATGCTGACACACAGCGGTTCCTTCATAAATATGGTCCCATCGAAGCGATAGCCTTCTTTGGTTTTTGTTATTTTTGTGCCTCTTAATTATTCTCCTGGGATTTTACTTATTAAGTTGCTGCCTAAAATAATTGGATATATTGGTTTATTGTAAATGTTCAGATATTAGATTAAATATGACCATGCTTCTGTTTCTTCTCCTTCTTTGTCTTAAACTAGAAAATATCCTTAATATTTACCATATTTCATATTTTTAAGTATTATATTTTCGATCAGCAGAGTATTTCTGTTTTGTTTTTGTTTGTTGTTTGTTTTTACTCCCAAGGTACAGAGAACAATTTCACAGAAAAACTGCTTACATATGGCTTACCTAACCATGTAAGCAAATATACATAGGCTGCTAGATTAGGCCATTTGAAATTGAAAATATTTGAGATTTTTGACCTTTAGTGGTTCAGTTTAATGGATTATGCTTTTAAAAAAAATGAGACAACTGAGATGCCTATAAAAGAGTAAACATTTCTCCACAAACATTTTAATGGTATGTTCCAGAATGGAGACTTAACTTCTAGCCATAATGAAAGATATTTGCATTTTTCCTTTGCCTTGTCAAAATTCTTCCTCAGTGGATGGCCTGCATTGCACACTTGCTTTCCCAGCTCTGACTATTACGTGAGTGTGTGTTGAATAATTTATTGCATGTTATTTGAGGTCTTGTGAGTATTATTAGAATGAGAGGGAACCATGAAAATGATAGGTTCTTGGTACATCCACTTTCACAAATATTTACTGAGTGCCAACAAAAATAATATTTACCGCATGAGCGAAAAACAAAAAGACACAGTCCTTGCCTCTTTGGAATTTTGTGTTTATGGTTTGTATTGTTTATATCAAAGAGCCTTGCAAGTAAATGTACAATTACAGCTAATAGGTGCTTTGAAGGAGAGTGCATAATGGTAGAAATATAACTATTAGGGGGAATTGATCAAGTTGGGGAGGTTGGAGAGGGTCTTTGTGAGGAAGTGATGGCTGAGTGGAGGTCAAGTACAGCTTGTTCCCTGGAGGGATGAAAGGAGACCAGTGATGGGGTTATGAGCAGTGCAGTTCAGTTCAGTTCACTGAAGGTTTCCAGAATGTCTGCCATATGGCAGACACAATACTTAAATGCTGGGGAATAAACAATGAATGGGGCATGGTCATTGCCCCAGTGCATAACTCACTAAAGGGTTTCATTGTCATGTAATTCATAAATGAGGAGAGTCACTCTGTATGTATTTGTTTTGCTTCTATGTAGTTTGAGTTTCCTTTGTGTCAGGATTACTTCTGCCAGGCAAGTCCTTCTAAAGAAATTAAACACAGCCTTTTTTTGTCATGAGATCAAAGTTGAACAAACAAATATACATAGTCTGCTAGATTAAAGTCCAGTAACACTATTCCAGGCTTTACCATCAACTGAATGTGGTCTCACAGTGGAGCTCATGCCTGATTCAGAGCCCGCCAGCAGCACGGCTCCAGGAAGGAAGCCTGACTGCCACCGAACAAGAGACCCATTATTACTTTATCTCTCTTGTTTTTTAATCATCGACTGAAATTACTAAATTATTAACCCAGTCATAAAAATGAATAACAAACATACTGTATGTGCATTTGATTAATCTGCTTTCACGCTAAGTATTACTTAGACCTGGAGTATAAACTCTTGGGGACACTCAATACACATATGAAATATCAAGGGTATAAACAAAGGGGAGAGACAGGAACTGTGATAAAATGGAGATTCTCAAACCCACAGAAATAGAACAGACCAAAGCAGCACACGCCAGTGCAGGATTCCTGCCCCAGACCTTAGGGCAGGTCCTCATTCACCGCACCCACCGAAAGTACGTTCTAGACCTGTCATCCTTACTCCCTACAAAGGTCTAGACCCTCTTATCATTTTTCTGCCTGTGATTCTGGCATAGCTCCCTATTCTAGAATTTACTGACTCTTGCTGTGCTTTGCTTCATACTCTGACCTTGGTGGAGAACTTGCCCCAGGGCTAGTTTTGAACCTTGCATTCTCTGCCCTTCTGTTTGACCTTGGTGAGTCACTGCACCACGAAGCTCTAACCCCCTGCCCCGGCCCGAGGCCACTGCCCTGACCACCAGGCTGCCTGTCCTGCTCCTTGTTCTAGGAATGACAGCTCTCCACAAAAGGATGGATGAGGAAGCCAGTGACACCTACACCCATGTCTCAATTCTGCTGTCTCATTTTGTTGTTTTCTGGCTTTTACTCTGCAAGAACTCACAAACTTCCTGTTTAGGTTAGTGTCAATGTATTTCTACTATTAAGGCTCTCTGGTCTTGGCCAAACATTTGTTTTGTTTTCTCCTGTGTTTTATTATTAGAAACTTT
This sequence comes from Neofelis nebulosa, assembly GCF_028018385.1. Lineage (NCBI taxonomy): Eukaryota > Metazoa > Chordata > Mammalia > Carnivora > Felidae > Neofelis > Neofelis nebulosa. The sequence continues at coordinate 122,789,611 of NC_080787.1, forward strand.
TGTACTTCATCTTTGGGGATTGATTGATTAGGGGGTAAGTCATATGTCCAGGTTAAAGAAGAGGATACTTAAATATTGTATCACTAAGTGACTTGTCCAACTTCACACCCTGTTGTTTATCACATAGCAATTAAGTAGAAAAGCGTGATAGCTCCCAAATTTGCTTTCTTAATGGAGTATGCACAATCGCTACTGTGTAGATCCTACAATTATATTAACTAAATGGTTGAATATTAGTGGTTTGAGCTTATCAGTTAGGAAGTCTTAGTTTTAAAGTCTCTAGGAAAGTAAGTTTCATATAACAGCAGTAAGTGGCCTTCTGGAAGATGCAACATATAGTTCTGTCTTCACAATCCATAAGACTTTGGAGACTTTGCTTTTGAAAATTCAGCGTGTGTTCTGTCTTTAACAATTCCACACTTTTCCTGTGAAGAGTTATTATCAACCTGTGGATGGGAGCTGTGATTTTTGCCCAAAATTTCTAAATGCATGTGGTGAATAACATTATCAGACTATCCGTCTAGCAAGTGGCTCATGCTGTCTCCTTTCCAGATTTATTCTGTAAAAAGGAGTTTATATGAGTGCCATTTTACCCACTGGATAACTGTTTCTAGTTGATTTTTTTTTTTTGAAATATTATTAACAATATACTCCAGTAATGATTTAGCCCGAGATGTTCTTGTGTTATTTTGGAGCAAGTTGCTAGTGACTCATAGCACACTGGGCGTCCAAGCTATGGTTAACTGGTGGTCAAGTTAGGAAACTCTGTTCCCATTAACTCTCCTTTTCATAGCCCAGAACACCTCTCCACTCAACTTTTTTTTTCTTTTGATTCGTCACACTCATAGCGTCTGCTTGGTGTTTTCAGACCAAAAGTAGAAGCAATGACATGCCATAATAAGTATTGTTCCTATTGCACTTCCAGCTTAGCTAAAAACAGGAAATACAGGCCATTTCGTGGAAAAGCCCGCTTTTGTGATGTTTCCAACCTAAGAGGTTTGGATCAACTTTGGTTGAATGTCTGAACTTTTGGCTTCTTACTTACAGTAAACCTTCTAACTTCAGAATTTTAGCACCATTTCTACTTATAAGATGATGCCTTCCAAATTTAGATTATGCTGACACATGAATCAGTTTACTTTTTAATCATTTTTATTTGATATTAGGATGTACTTGTAGTCAAAAAAATGGTACATAGGAAAATTATGTTGCTCGTAAGATTTAGAGCTTCTAAATGGGGAGAGAGCCATAATTATCAAAGTTTCAAGACATTTTGGACAGTTCATTTAAAATGGGTCTATTAATATAAGGCTTCACCCATTGAGTGAATATCTGATGTGAAAATTCACTATGTAAAATCAATCCAGAAGCAAAAATACGTTGGGTTAATCAGTCTGCTGACTCTTTTGGTAGGGAACATCCAACTGATTTTTAGTGATCCTGAGAGGCATAGGGAGTTTAGATTTGAAACTTCATGTAGATGATCTCTTTTTTAAGATCCATAAGATAAAAATCTAGTTGGATACATTGGCAAAGGAAGCCACACATGATTGCATTTGTGTGGTTCCAGGCAAATAGGGTGGCCTTGGGCAATGAATGTTCTGTGTTTTTTTCTAGTGTCAGTGAGGAGCCCAATCTTTCTTTGTCTCTTCCACATTTTGTGACTGTAGATTGGCCCTAAAGAATTAAATGGATTGCATTGTTTCATTGGTCCTCTTCTGATTTAGCCATGTAATGTGATTTTACAAACCATTTATTACCGGTTTTAAGCACGATAAATGGTGACGTGAACTATAATTCCAAAATGAATTATTAAATACATTTCTTTCACTTGCCTTTGTAAGATATGACTTACTATGTTTTTTTCCCATCTTTGATTTCATCAAGTCGAGTCACCTCAAGGAAGGAAGATGAAAAAATGCAGTGGCAGGAGGTACAGAGTATAAAAGACAAGAGAAGCATGTTCAGAAGAATCAAGTCCCTTGAGAAAGGAATTTAACTCAACATTTGTTGAAGTTCTGAAATGCCTGAATAGTTCCTTTTATTCTATGTCTTCCTGCTGCCATTTAGCTGGAATGTACTAGACAGGATTAGAAATGACTGTTCTTTTAGTCTTTTTATGGTTTCGACTAAAAGCAAAGTGCCAGAGTTCTTAAACGTAATCTCTCTTTATGAGATTCCGAGGCTTTGTGCAGACTCAGAAAGTGGAGACAACATCTAGGTTTTTAATTTTTTTTTTTTTTTCAACGTTTTTTTTTTTTAATTTATTTTTGGGACAGAGAGAGACAGAGCATGAACGGGGGAAGGGCAGAGAGAGAGGGAGACACAGAATCGGAAACAGGCTCCAGGCTCCGAGCCATCAGCCCAGAGCCCGACGCGGGGCTCGAACTCACGGACCGCGAGATCGTGACCTGGCTGAAGCCGGACGCTTAACCGACTGCGCCACCCAGGCGCCCCGAGGTTTTTAAAGAGTTTATCAAACTCTTGTAACATACTGAACCTTAAAAATTTGTTCATGGTTAGTTGCAATACAACTTTCCATTCCAGATCAACCACCCCCTCCCCTAAACCTTCTTCCAAAGCAAGAAAAACAAAGTAAAAGACAGCTAATACCTGTTAAAATGCTGCATAAGCCAAACATTTTTCTATTGTGTCTGTATCTCATGATATCCATTTTCCTCCTTAATTCTTGGAACAATATCACTCACCATTTAAGATCTTACATTTCAGATTTTTAAGCTCTCACTGAATAATACTGGATGAGTTAGAAAGTCCTAATAGTGAATTTATAAAGAAAATGTTGACAGAGCTTGGATTCCCATAGTGCTAGTGGGTACCATGATTATAATAATGGTTTCCTTTAAAAGTCTTCCATTAAATGTTCCAAACAGTGGAATTTGTAGTTTTTCCTTTGGTCCAGAGATCAAAAACATGAACAATTTTACATTTCTAACGTTGGGCAGCATCTGTGTTTCCACAATTTCTGTGGGAAAGCAATCCACCCTTTCTCAGTTTTATTAAAAACCACCATCTTGGCTCCAATATGTGCCATTATAAGCAATTTCACTATGTCTCATATCTCCTTTTAGGAAGTAGGAGTCTGCCTATTGCTTTTTTTTCCTCCTTTTTTCTTATTGGCTTTCAAAGACTACATACTGTAAGTGAAAAGTGGTTTACAAAATTAAAGATAGGATAACATAGTGGTTTTTAAAAGGATAAATCTGAAAGACATTGTTTGAGGTCAATACTTGCTTTCCCATTTAGTAGCGGTGTGTCTCAGGCAAAGTTACATAACTCCAAACCTTAGTTTCCCCATCTGTGAAGTGTGTATATTAATAGTATTTTCCTCGTAAGGCTTTGGTAAGGGTTACATAAGGTAACAAATGTAAAGTGACTGGATCACAGTCCCTCAACAATTGGTGCCATCATTAGGTGTTCTATTTATTTTTCACAAATTGGAAATATTTTCTAGTGGCAATTACTATCTTCCTAAGATAATTTTATTTTGTAACAAATGTGTTTTAGTGTTTCTCTCTTCGTATAAAAGGAATTAAATCTGATTCATTCATTAGACAACTCATTATTGAGTGGCTAATGTGTGCCAGAAGACTAACAAAGCTCCTTCCCTAAAGGAGAAGCTCATATTATAGTGTAGTTGTTATATTTGTGCATTAGGAGTCATCTTAATGTTAGGAAAAAAAAGGTATTTCAGGGGCCCCTGGGTGGCTCAGTCAGCTGAGCATCTGACTTTTGATTTTGGCTCAGGTCATGATCCCGGGGTCATGGGATAGAGCCTCCCGTTGGGCTCTTTACCGAGTGTGGAGCCTGCTTAGGATTCTCTCTCTCTTGCTGTGCCCCTTTCCCCACATGTGCTCTTTCTCTCTCTAAAATAAAAGAAAAATAAAAAAGAAGAGACATTTTAGAGGTTAAGCTAAATGGGCACAAAATTTTGCTCTTTGTATTTTGGAATCTGATGTTGGAATGCAACATATCATCTTTATCGGTTAATAGTGTGGACTACGAGTTTAACTCACAGGGGAAAGGTTCATCGTACCTTAAATAACCTAGAATCTCCAAAGACTTAACACAGAAAGATAATGTCCTATGTTAATAATTGTCATATTTCTTTAGAAAGTAATTTTTGTTAAATAAACTCAAAATGGATGAAAGACCTAAATGTAAGACAGGAAGCTGTCAAAATCCTTGAGGACAAAGCAGACAAAAACCTCTTTGACCTTGGCTTTGCAACTTCTTACTCAACACATCTCCAGAGGCAAGGAAAACAAAAGCAAAAATAAACTATTGGGACCTCTTTAAAATAAAAATCTTCTGCACAGCGAAGGAAACAAGCAGCAAAACAAAAAGGCAACCGACAGACTGGGAGAAGATATTTGCAAACAACATATCAGATAAAGGGTTAGTATCCAAAATCTATAAAGAACTTCTCAAACTCAACACCCAAAAAGCAAATAATCCAGTGAAGAAGTGGGCAAAAGACTTGAAGAGACACTTCTCCAAAGAAGACATCCAGATGGCCAACCGACACATGAAAAAATGCTCAACATCACTCATCATCAAGGAAATACAAATCAAAACCACAATGAGATACCACCTGACACCTGTCAGAATGGCTAACATGAACAACTCAGGCAACAACAGATGTTGTTGAGGATATGGAGAAAGAGGATCTCTTTTGCATTGCTGATGGGAATGCAAGCTGGTGCAGCCACTCTGGAAAACAATATGGAGGTTCCTGAAAAAGTTAAAAGTAGAACTACCCTACAACCCAGCAACTGCACTACTAGGCATTTATCCAAGGTATGCAGGCGTGCTGTTTTGAAGGGACACATGCACCCCCATGTTTATAGCAGCACTATCAACAATAGCCAAAGTATGGAAAGAGACCAAATGTCCATTGATGGATGAATGGATAAAGAAGATGTGATATATCTATCTATCTATCTATCTATCTATCTATCTATCTATCTATATATATTTGTGTGTGTGTGTATATGTGTATATATATATATATATACACACACTATATATATATATATGTAAATGTGTATATATATATATACACACTATATATATATACACACTGTATATATATATACACACTATATATATATATATATACACACTATATATATACACACACACACACACACACACACACACACAATGGAGTATTACTCAGCAATCAAAAAAATAAAATCTTGCCATTTGCAACTACGTGGATGGAACTAGAGGGTATTATGCTAAACGAAATTAGTCAGAGAAAGACAAATATTGTATGACTTCACTCATATGAGGACTTTAAGACACAGAATAGATGAACAAAAGGGAAGGGAAGCAAAAATAATATAAAAACAGGGAGGGGGACAAAACATAAGAGACTCTTAAATATGGAGAACAAACAGAGGATTCCTGGAGGGGTTGTGGGAGGGGAGATGGGCTAAATAGGTAAGGGGCATTAAGGAATCTACTCCCGAAATCATTGTTGCACTATATGGTAACTAACCTGGATGTAAATTAAAAAAATAAATTAAATAAATTAAATTTTTAAAAAAAGTAAATTTTGTTCACAAGTGATCTTTACTCCTCTCTACTGTGCCTGCCAAAGTAAAGTCTAAAAGGAATTCTTATCGATAATTCAACTATCTACATTTTGAGAGCCTTTTGAATTTTTAAAAAAAATAATAACTATTTTTAAATGGTAAACAACAATGTGTTTTAGGATCTGGTGTTATTTAGATATTTTTTCTCACAATAGGAAAAATTAAGGCTTTAAGAAGAATGACTTTGTTAGCTGAATCCTACTTTAAACATTTTTTGTGTTTTTACATATTTATTTAGCGGTTCATTCCACTACTGACTTGAAGTAACTTACAAAGAAAACAAATAAGTCAGCAGTAACATGCAACTAAGAATACAGAATTAAATTCTTCGATGCATCTAAGAGTAGAAATTCAAGACGAGGTGAGAAAGAGTACAAATATGCAAGAAAGAAATCTACATATTTGCTATTCCCCTGTTTCAACTTTTGCATTCAATTTACTGGACCAAATTTATCTTCTATTTTTTATGTATTATTTTTTTAGGGAGGGAGGGAGAGAGAGAGAGAGAGAGAGGGAAAGAGCAGGCTCGGGCACAAGTCAGGGAGGGGCAGAGGGAGAGGGAGAGAGAATCCTAAGCAGGCTCCGTGCCCAGCACAGAGCTGGACGCTGGGCTTGATCCCACAATGTGAGATCATAACCTGAGCTGAAACCAAGGGTCTGACCCTTGACTGACTGAGCCACCCAGGCGCCCATCATTTACTGGGCAAATTGAAATTGACTGCCCTGATTTCTGAGCAGAATGATTAGAATTCCAGAGCATATTTAATTAAAGAATGCAGCAACACTTTTGGAATACCTATTCAGTTGGTCATTACCTATACATATCAGCCATTTATGTTAGAACATCTCTGTTGGTACTTCTCAGCTCTGTCTGATTTGGTTTATCAATTTTATAGTTTATTATATTCAGGACAATGAGGGTAGGACGTGGGTTAGGCTTTTTCTATTTCACTTTGAATTTCTATGATATGATATATGGTTCTCTGTCTATTTGTTTTGTTCCTGTAGCTGTCTTTACCAGATTAAAAAAGTTCCTCTGTATTCCTAATTTGTTAAGAGTTTTTTTCTACCAAGAATGAATGCTGACTTTCATCAAATGATTTTTTTTCTGGATCTTTTGAAGTGGTTATATGAATTTTATTTTTTCCCTGTGAGTTTGCTAAATTTTATTAGTAGGTTTCTATTTTATTATTTTATTTTATTATATTTTGTTTGATTCAAGTTTTTATTTAAATTCTGGTAGGCTAACATATAGTGTAATATTAGTTTCAGGACTAGATTTTAGTCATTCATCACTTACATAAAGCACCCAGTGCTCATCACAAGTACCCTCCTTAGTACCAATCTTCCATTTAGCCCATCCGCCTGCCCACCTCCCCTCAATTTATTTTCTGTTGTTAAGAGTACATTTTATGGTTTGCCTCTCTCTCTCCTTTTTTTCTTTCCCCTATGTTCATCGGCTTTGTTTCTTAAATTCTACAGATGAGTGAAATCTTATGGTATTTGTCTTTCTCTGACTTATTTCAGTTAGCATCATACACTCTAGCTCCATCCACATCACTGCAAAAGGCAAGATTTCATTCTTTTTGATGGCTAATATTCCATTGTATATACATACACCACATTTTTTCTTTATCCATTCACGAGCCAATGGACACTTGGGCTCTTTGTATAATTTGGCTATTGTTGATAATACTTCTATAAACATTGGGGTGCACGTGCCCCTTCAAATCAGTATTTTTGAATCATTTGGGTAACTACCTAGTAATGCAATTGCTAGGTCATAGGGTAGCTCTGTTTTTAACTTTTGGAGGAGCCTCCATACTGTTTTCCACAGTGGCTGCACCGGTATGCATTTCCACCAACAGTGTAAAAGGGTCTCCCTTTCTCCACATCCTCACCAACATATGTTGTTTCCTGTGTTTTTAAATTTAGCCATTCTGACAGGTATGAGGTGATATCTCATTGTGGTTTTGATGTGCATTTCCCTGATGATGAGTGATGTTGAGCATCTTTTCACGTGTCTGTTAATCATCTGGATGTCTTCTTTGGAAAAATGTCTATTCATATCTTCAGCCTATTTTTTCACTGAATTATTTTTTGGGGGTTGAGCTTGATAAATTCTTAAGAGATTTTGGATACTAACCCTTTATCAGATATGTCACTTGCAAATATCTTCTTCCATTCTGAAGGTTGCCTTTTAGTTTTGTTGATTGTTTCCTTCACTGTGCAGAAGTTTTTTTTTTTTTTTATCTTGATGGAGTAGGTTTCAAATATTAAATTGCCTGTGAATTTCTAGGGGGAGTCAATCTTGGTTGTGGTGTTTTACTTTTTTTATACCACTGGATTTAATTTGTTTATATTGTGCATATGATTTTTATAACTATGTTTTATGGGAAAGGATGGCTTGTTCTTGTATTTCTTTCTTCTAAAATTCTTATCAGATGTTGATGTCAACATGCTGTCCACATAAAATGAGATTGTAAGTATTTCCTTGTTTCTGGCACACAATCTGGAAGATAGGTATTCTTTTTTCCTGAAATGTTTCATAGGAATCAAGGATGAAAACTGGGCCTGGTGTTTTTTTCCTGAGAAAGGAATTACAAATTTAATTTCTTTCATAGAATCAGTGCTATTCAGTTTTCTTTTTTCTTGTGTCAGTTTTCATCCCTGATTCCCTTCCTCCCTCCTTTTCGTTCTTCCTTCTGCAGTGTATACTATTCTGTGGCTTGTTTTCTCTTTTGGTAATATATCTTGGAGGGGTTTTTTTTCTTTTTTCTACAGCAATAGCTATAAGGCTTCCTCATTGTTTCAATGGCTGTGTAATATTCTGTAGTATGAAATTACCATATTTTATTTATGGATCGCCTACTGAGGAATATTTAGATTACTTCCAAATTTTGACTATTTTAATATAACAATCATGTAAGAAACATCAGTGTGCACGTATCTGAGAAGTATTTCTATTTCATTTTACTTGTATTCTTGTATTCCTTAGTAGTAACTAGATCCAGCATAAACAGTGGAAAACAAATTATTGCTTATTTTTTTCTTAACATTCTGATGAGGCAGCCGTAAATTTCTCTTTTATTTTCTAAATGATATGTTTTGCATTCTCTTACTGCTCTGGTGTGTATAATCAACTCTGCCTTCATGACTTATTACTGCTTACAGTTGATATGTTGCAATGCCCTTTAACTGATTTGTACTCGATTGGTATAAGTTTTTCAATAGAGGAATTGACTACACAGGGACAGAATTTTGTCTACTTTGTTCAGTGCTTCATCTTTAGTGCTCAGTATAGAGTCTGGCACACAGTAGGTGCTTAAAAATAAATTATTCATGGAGAGACACAGTGAGATATACTGTTTCAAAACAGTACCTATGGGCTGAAGGACATTCTTTCCTTTATTTGGTGAATGATTTTTAGGGGGATGGTAACCAATGGAGCGTTAGGTGTTTTAATCAAGATGCAGAGATGAATGAGATACCAGGCCAATGTCTCACAGACCAGAGGGAACAGGTGCATAACAGGACAGTTAGGGCACAGACCCTAGTGTAATGGCACTGAGAGGCATAAAAGAATGAGCAAGAACTCTGCCTCAGACAGATGTGTAAGGCTTGCAGAGGGAAGGATGCTTGAACTGGTTCTTAAAAGATGTTTCTGCTTGTCATGGAGAGAATAAGGGGAGGAAAGGTGAGATGATGTAATAGGGAAAGGTGAGATGTTCATACTCATTTAAAGTTTAGAGAGCCTTGGTGGGGGCAGGTAGTTGAGGGAGTCTAGGAAAACATGGCCGAGGAATGGGATGAGACGGCTGAACAGGGCTTGGATAAGACTGCAGAAACTCCTGGGTTCTGTAGAAATAGGTCTGGACTTTAGCTTGTAGTCAGTAAAGACTCACCACAGGTTTTAAAGTAGCAGAATATATCAGAAAATCTGGTAAAACAATAGATTAGACAAAATCATGTGTGTTTTCTCACCAAGAAATTTGAAGGTAAGAAGTTGCTGGTTTGGGTTCAGTGTCTTATGGCTATCCAGAGCAAGATCTCTGTAATTGTCTTCATATTTTCCTCATGGTTGAGTGGGGGGCTGCTGCAGCTCCAGCCACCATGTTCACGTTCCAGGTTGGTAGCAGGAGGGAGCATCCTAGAGCAATCAATTATTGGAATCCTTATCAAGAATGCAAAATTTTCTCCGAAGATTTAAGTTTCTGTCTCTTTGGCCAGAACTGACTCACCTGACTGCAGGGTAGGCTGAGAAGTGCTGTCTGGGCACATTTATGTTCCAAATACAATACAGGTCTGTTAGGAAGGGAGAGGGGAAAATGGATTGGGTAGACAACTGTGTCTTCTGTCAGTGTGACATTAGATATGATTCTTAGGAAAATACTTGTGGGCAGTATACAAGGTGATTTGGGCTGGATAACTTGGGTGACCAGTATATTCTCCCCAGTCGAGTGGCCACAATGTCTATGGATTATAAGTATGGACTGGCTGAAAAATTTTTTCAATGTTTGTTTATTTTTGAGAGAGAGAGAGAGTGAGAGAGAGAGAGAGAGAGAGAGAGAGAGAGATAGCACGAGTAGGGGAGGGGCAGAGAGAAAGGGAGATACAGAATCTGAAGCAGGCTCTGGGTTCTGAGCTGTCAGCACAGTGCCCAATGCAGGGCTCAAACCTACAAATTGTGAGATCATGACCTGAGCTGACGTCGGACCCTTAACTGACTGAGCCACCCAGGTGCCCCACCCACATCAAGGTGATATTAATGATGACTTATAGTTCAGTGATATCACTGGGATATATTTAAGGTTGTTTTTTTTTTTCTGTTTGAACAAAGTTACAAGGAAATAATGAACTACAATATATGTTTAGTAACCATCTAAGAACCATACCTTTATGTTAATTCCTTTAATTTCACTCCCTGCTTCATTCATCACGTGTTTACTAGGCACCTCTGTGTGCCAGGTACTGTGCTGGGAGCTAGTGATGGACCAGTGAGAAAGATAGGCCAGTCCCTATGTTTATGAACCACAAAGCCTAGTCAGGGAGACAGGCAAGAAGCAGGAAACCCATCAACAAGATCATTACAGTTTATATTATAGGATACTAGGAGAGAAACAGTGAGTGATAGAGCGACAGGGTATGGGAGGCAGGTGCTATTTCAGGAGAGGTGGCCAGGCCACGAGAGGCCTCTCTGTAGAGGTGACCTTTGAGTTGAAATATAGAATGAGACAGAGTGTGGTGGGGTGAAGAGAGAGGAGGAGGTGCAGAGACCCTGGCAGGAAAGGGCCAGAAACGGAGGATTGAAGCTGGTGTGGGTTCACCATGGGGAGGCAGGGGGATACCGTGTGGTGAGGAAGGCAGGGGCCTTTCCATGTAGGGTTCACTGGGCCGTTGCACAGGAGGTATGGAAGGCCTGAACCATGAAGGGGATGGTCTGATTTGCATTTACAGAGGCCCCCCTGACTGCTCTCTGGGAAGGACTTGAGGGAGGTAAGAGGGGCTAGAGGGGGACCAGTTGGTTAGAAGGCTGTTGCTCTGGCTCAGGAGAGAGACAATGCTGATTTGGATAAGCCTTTCAGAAGAAATGGAGCACAGCTGCCAATCGTACAGCCGACCTAGAACTGCCACGATTTGCTGGGAGATTACATACGGAAATTAAGAAAAGGCTAGTTTCTAAGTAAAAAACTTTTAGTTTCATGTTGCCTGTAAACTCTGATGGCAGTATCTTAACTGGGTACTTGCAATTCTTCTTAACTCATCCTTCCTGCATTGGAAGGTTAATGTCTACTGAGATAAGGAGGTGGCTTTTTGGTCTTTTTTTTTTAACTCAAAAGAAAAAAAAAAAACAACAGGAAAGAATTTTCAACAGAACAATAATTCTAGCTTAGCATTTAGCCCTTGAAGATCTCGTGTGTGTCCTTCATCCTAAGGGAAATACCTGCTTTTCTAGCTTTCCCAGTTCACGAAAACTAATAGCTAGGAAAGAAGATATAATAATCATTTGTTTTTTTTAGTTAGAAGAGAGATTAAAAGGAAATAGCAACATCTCTCTCTAGGCTTTCCTTATTATTCATAAGCATTTCCGTGGAACATAATAACCTGAAGAAAAGCAAGTGATTTTTATGTAAGTTTATTTGAAATAAACCTAGTCTATATTAATTAGTGTGCACATCAATCATGTGGGGGGTCTTGTGGAAATGAAGATTTTGACTCAGAGAGTCTGGGTGGCCCCAAGATGCTGAATTTCAACCAGAATCCCATCTGGTCAGCAAACCACACTTGAATAGGAAGGATCTCAACTTTTCCCTGCTCTTAATCCCTTATACTTTTATTTTTCAGTGTTCTAGTATCACCAGACTGGAGAAACCAACCCATTGGAACTTAAAACATACCTGGTAAGTAGAAGAAACAAGTAAGAATTGTTTTCCCCTCTGGAAATCTTTTCTAGATTTGCAAGTCACTTTCCATCCTTGGTCTGAGAAAGCCTAGCATTTTGATTGTTGTCTGGTATGTTCTTTACCGTGATGACTAAGAATCTAACTACATTCTAAATTGTGACTATTTCCCCAAATATTCCCAGCTGCTTTCAAGATGAACTCTATAACATCACTAGAAAAAGACTCCTTGGCCTTTTTGGGAAGCCTACAGCACAATCCCAAATAGCTTTTTTTTCATCATGTGATGTTCAGAAGACCACAGAATTTTAGGGTAACTTTTCAAATTAGCATTAATCATACATGGTTTTCTTATAAAAAACACTTCTTTCAAAATGACCCACATCTTGAAAAGAAAAAGCACATATTAGTTTAGACAAGATTTTGGGGTAGGAGAGAACTTATCTCAGAAACCTCATTTGGGAATGATGAATTGTAATATTCTCTGCCTCAATAACAATAGTTGCTTAGTATATGCTATCAAACTAGTTGCAGACTAAAGGGGAGGACCAATCTAAACAATAAGCTTTAGTACTAAGTGTATTTACAAGCACCAGGACATGTGTATAGAAAGTTGAAGTCAAAATTAGTTCACCAAAAAAAAAGATATGTTTTATACAATTACTATGTTGGAATACTCAGAATGTCATTTTTTTTTGACACAAATATGACTTTTGAAAGCCTTGCTACTCCAAAAAATATGTTAATTTTAAAAGACATCTGATTACCTAATTATTTAAATGTCTAAGTTGAGATTTACAAAAAATATATTTAGCTAACTAGTATTTACTCAGCTAAAAACATGACAACAAGATATCCTTCCTGCTACTAAGCTTTTATTCATCCTTTTCCAAGCTTTCTTCATTTTCAGCCCCTTCTACATTTTAATATTTTACTTTATGCATACAAAAGATTATATGTAAATATGAATAATTTATGAAGCATATTTTCAAAGGAATGCCTGTGAACCCATCCCCTCCTTAAGAATGAGAAAAATACCAATACCTTTTTATTCTTTATTTATTCATGTTCTGTTTCTTGCCCAGTGATGACCTCTATGCTGAATTTTTCATTAAGCACTCTTTAAAAAATTAACTTTTCTGTGTAGCCATGTGAATTGAAATATTATTTAGTTCCTTTTTTTGAACTTTATAAAAATGATTTCATAATGTATATATCTAGTCTTTTTCTACCTGGTACGGTTTCTAAGATAATACATATTATTGTCTGGTGATAGGTCATTCTTTTCATTGCTGTGTAATATGAACTTTGAGAATGTATCAAAACTTGTCTAGTCTTTTTTTTAAAATATGGAACGCTTCACAAATTTGTGTGTCATCCTTGCACAGGGTCCATGCTAATCTTCTCTGCATCGTTCCAATTTTAGTATGTGTGCTGCTGAAGCAAGCACAAAATTTGTCTACTCTTTTGTAAGTGGACATTTGGTTTCCCTGGGGTTTTTTTTTTATGTTATTGTGAAACATGCTTCCCTGAACATTCTAGTACTCCTGATGCACAAAGAGATTTTTGAGGTTGTATGTATATTGTGTATATCTTGGAATGGAATAGCAAATGATTAACTTTTCAAGAGTATCAAGTTATTTGCTGGGGCACAATTTTATCTTCCCATTAGCACTGTATACACATTCCCATCGATCCACATGTTGGTTTTGTTAGTCGTCTTAATTCTTGTTAAAAATAGATATAATATTGTTATCTTAATTTGAGGCTACTTGACTATTGCTAGAGTTGATCACTTTTTATATGTTTATTGACCATTTGTGTTTCCCCCTCTGTAAAATGTTTGTTCATTCTTTTGCTCATTTTTCTTTTGGATTATTCTTCTTAATATATTTCAGTTTTCATTTGAGGACTTTCTTACTTACTGATTTTTCCCCCTAGGTACTTTCTAAACAGAGAATACATCTAATCTTATATTAGGTAAGGGTTCTCTCGGTAAAGGCAGAGTAGCTCAGATCAGATCAACATTCCAGTGATAACAATTATATACATACCCACACAATATACATATAACTTTATACACACATACAGGTACATACACACACGTGTGTGTGTGTGAGTATATATTTTTTTCCAACTCTCTCAAGCTGCTGGAGGACAGAAAAAGGTAGGCAGAAACTGAAGAAGCATTGGTACTTGGAAACAGAATAGTGTTTGGTGAACTTCCCATATTTAATGCTTGTCACCTGAAGGCAGCTCGAGTCTGCACTGTATTCAGGGTTACTGTAGCAACTGGAGAGTGAGGGTGAAAATCCCAGAAAGGAGAGAGACACAGGAGAGCCCACATTCTGCATGTTGGCTCTGTCCAATATCTGGTTGACCTCTGAGGTATGCATGTGTGGTAGGGAACAGCCATCTAAGATTGAAAGGATTGAACAGAGAGTTCAGCTGCTGACCACTGCCGGGCAAACAGAATTTGGAGTTTAAGTTGCCAAGGTATCTTCCTGCTAAAACGAGCAAAACGTCACATCAGTATGCTCCAGAAATGTAACATATTCTCTACAAGACTCCTGTTGCAAAATAAAATGACTAAATACATGAGGAAAACAGGGAAGTGATACCCATACTGAAGAGCAAAGGTCACCAATAGAGAATTACTCGGAGAAATTGGAATTAGCAGATTGGATTTTAAAGCAGCTGTTACAACTATATAAAAATGTAAAGAAAAATAGGATCACAATAAGTCAGTAGTGAAAATTTCAACAGAGAAATAGAAACTCTAAAGAAGAACCAAATGGGAAATATAGAACTAAAAAAGACAATATCTGAAAGGAAAAAGAAACCCTACTGGATGGGTTTAAGAGCAAACTGAAGATGGCGGAAAGAACCAAAGAACTTGAAGATAGATAATAGCAGTTCTTCAATCTAAATAACAAAGAGGAAAGATATTTAAAATAAAAATGAATGAAGATGAACTGTCACTTGTAGGACAATATCAGGTCTAACATGAATATGAGTAGAGTCTGAAAAGAGATCTAGAGAAAACAATGCAGAAAAAAGATTTGAGGAAACAATGACCTAAAACTTCCCAAATTTGATTAAAGATATATTTGGTATTGTTACCAAATCTGGTCAGTTCTGTTGCCAGAAATCTCTGTGAATCGAGCCTCTCTTTTCCACCCTCCTACTGGCTTTCATTTGCAACAGCTTTCTGTCTTGTCACCTAGAGACTTGCTTCTCCCAATTTTAGTGTATCATCCACATTGTCTATCGAAAATTAATATTTTTCAAAATCAAAGCTGATAATGACACTGTAAATAAGATAAAAGGTCCTTAGCATGACCTTTACACTATGACCCAATCTTCACCTCCTGCCTCCGATCCCTCATACATCCGCCTTACAGGCTTCTATTACACTGAGCTTCTCATTATTCCCTCACAAGACAAATCCTTTCATACCTACATGCCATCTCACAGTGGTCCCTGAGTGCCCTTACCTTTCTTTCACTTTTCTGGGAGACTTCTATTATGTCTTCAGTGAAGTCTTCTTCAATGATGCAGTGGTCTGTCCTCTGTGTTTCTATGGCATGTGATAAGCATCACTAACAGTGATGTTAGATCACAGACCTTGGGAAAACGAGACTGTACTATATGCTTCTCTAGTGTGGGGACTCTTCCTCTTTGTATCTGATGTACAAGGAGGCTCGTGGCTGACATAAAGTATGTGCCCAGTAAGTGCACGTTGAATAAATAGAATATCTGGTAGAAGTTGTATTATAAATATCAGCATGTATTAGACTGGACCATAGAAAACTTCTGATATTTGACAATTTCTGAGTATAAAAATAGCAATTTCCTGTAGGTCAACACACACACACACACACACGCACGCACAGACAGACACACGTGCACACAAGCTTATATCTGTTAACAAATTAAGGCAGTTGGAGTTGTATAGTCTACTTCTGTCTATTAACATTAATCAGGAAATTACTTCAAATTGTACCAAGGTGTCATTTGACCCAACCCACTACCTTTGGACGTGTGGCATATTCTTGTGTTACAGAAGACACTCAGAGAAATTATTTGCCCAGGGATTACAGAGCTATTAAGTGGTAGAGTGTGCTGATAAATGTGAAAGTAAGAGTTTAAAAGTACATATCTAGAAATTTCATTAACATATAAAATTTTTAAGTAAGTACCTGCTATCTATTCAGTGACAATAAGTGACCCATACCTACTTCTTTTCTAATTCAGTTTTTCTCAAAATATTTTTATGAAAAATCTTAAACATACAGGGAAGTTAAAAGAATTGTACAGTGAAAGCACAAATAGTCACTAGTTTTAATGAATAAAGCTATGAAAAATTAGTATGTCCATGTTGGCTGTAGACCCCTGAACTAGAAGACATGGTAATCTATTTTAAGGGGAGGAATAGCAAGTACAGGTAAAATAAAATACAAAACTAAAAATAAAATCATGCTAATTCTTAACAGTATTCAAATGACGGGCTATAGTAGAGTGGATTAATTTGTGATATTTCTTTTTTTACCAGCATATACATTTTCTTTTTTTAATTTTCTTTTTTATTTTTTTAAATTTACATCCAAATTAGTTAGCATATAGTGCAGCAATGATTTCAGGAGTAGATTCCTTAGTGCCCCTTACCCATTTAGCCCATCCCCCCTCCCATAACCCCTCCAGTAACCCTTAGTTTGTTCTCCATATTTATGAGTCTCTTCTGTTTTGTCCCCCTCCCTGTTTTGATATTATTTTTGTTTCCCTTCCCTTATGTTCATCTGTTTTGTCTCTTAAAGTCCTCATATGAGTGAAGTCATATGATTTTTGTCTTTCTCTGACTAATTTCACTTAGCATAATACCCTCCAGTTCCATCCACATAGTTGCAAATGGCAAGATTTCATTCTTTTTGATTGCCGACTAATACTCCATTGCATGTATATACCACATCTTCTTTATCCATTCATCCATCGATGGACATTTGGTCTCTTTCCATACTTTGGCTATTGTTGACAGTGCTGCTATAAACATGGGGGTGCATGTGTCCCTTCGAAACAGCACATCTGAATCCCTTGGATAAATGCCTAACTGTGAAATTGCTGTGTCGTAGGGTAGTTCTATTTTTAGTTGTTTGAGGAACCTCCATACTGTTTTCCAGAGTGGCTGCACCAGCTTGCATTCCCACCAACAATGCTAAAGAGATCCTCTTTCTCTGCATCCTTGCCAACATCTGTTGTTGCCTAAGTTGTTCATGTTAGCCATTCTGACAGGTGTGAGGTGATATCTCATTGTGGTTTTGATTTGTATTTCCTTGATGATGAGTGATGTTGAGCATTTTTTCATGTGTCGGTTGGCCATCTGGATGTCTTCTTTGGAGAAGTGTCTATTCATGTCTTTTGCCCATTTCTTCACTGGATTATTTGTTTTTTGGGTGTTGAATTTGATAAGTTCTTTATAGATTTTGGATACTAACCCTTTATCTGATATGTTGTTTGCAAATATCTTCTCTCATTCTCTCGGTTACCTTTTAGTTTTGCTGCTTGTTTCCTTCGCTGTGCATAAGCTTTTTATTTTGATGAGGTCTCAGTAGTTCATTTTTGCTTTTGTTTCCCTTGCCTTTGGAGACATGTTGAGTAAGAAGTTGCTGTGGCCAAGATCAAAGAGGTTTCTGCCTGCTTTCTCCTGGAGGATTTTGATGGCTTCCTGTCTTACATTTAGGTCTTTCATCCACTTTGAGTTTCTTTTTGTGTATGGTGTAAGAAAGTGGTCCAGGTTCATTCTTTTGCATGTCGCTGTCCAGTTTTCCCAGCACCACTTGCTGAAGAGACTGTCTTTATTCCATTGGATATTCTTTCCTGCTTTGTCAAAGATTAGTTGGCCATACGTTTGTGTGTCCATTTGTGGGTTCTCTATTCTGTTCCATTGATCTGAGTGTCTGTTCTCGTGCTAGTACCATACTGTCTTGATGATTACAGCTTTGTAGTATAGCTTGAAGTCTGGGATTGTGATGCCTCCTGCTTTGGTTTTCTTTTTCAAGATTGCTTTGGCTATTTGGGTCTTTTCTGGTTTCTAATTTGTGATATTTCTAATTAGTGTATCAATTGAGAACTTTCTGTAAACTCACATGAATATAAATTTTATCACCTTAAAAAAATTTAAATGTTTATTTATTTTTGAGAGAGGGAGAGACAGAGTGCAAGCTGGGGAGGAGCAGAGAGAGAGAGAGGGAGACACAGAATCTGAATCAGGCTCCAGGCTCCAAGCTGTCTGCACAGAGCCTGACGTGGGGCTCGAACTCACGAACCGTGAGATCATGACCTGAGCTGAAGTTGGACGCTCAAACGACTGAGCCACCCAGGTGCCCCAGAGTTTATCACTTTTTTAAAAAAGTTTGGATTTGAATTCAAAATATGAGCAAGTTTTTGTTCTAAATTGGTGCTGGACATTGGACTTCGTGCCATAATTTTATATGAGATAAAGATGAAGTCAACTCTTTGACTGTCTTTAAAGTCAACAATTTCCCAGCTCAGTAGTCCTGTATCATCCATGTAATGACAAAGTCCATAATTGTAGAATGACTTATTGGGGCTTCTTTTCCATTTCCCTGTGAAGGTAGCCCTTTTGGCCTATAATCATTTCCCAAATATTTGTTTAACTTCTAATGAGAACCATACTGGGGACATAGAAACAAGTGAAATAGGTAGAGACCCAATATTTATGATAGTTAGTACTTAGTAAGGTAAGAAGCCTTGAAACAAATAACTTTTACAAGTTACTAAACAAAGGATTTATTACAGTTGTGATAAATCCCATCAGCTGTCATTAGTAATCAGTGGAAATATAAGCACATCCTAAGGATAGAGTTAAAATCTATTCCTGTAATACTCTCACCTATATGTTGAATCTCTAACATGTTAAGATTTTGATTCTGAGCTGGCAATTAAAAACCAATAGTAAAATTTCACTGGCTTTTTTTAGTTTAGAGAAAAATGTAGAGTTTTTGTTGTTCTTTTTAAGATTTTGTATTGAATGAAAGCATAAAGTAGAAATTAGCAACATTTCTATTTATGTGCAGGTCAGTACTGGTCCTAACAGTCCCTTCTGGTGCATTTCTTTTGGCTAGTTCAGAACAAATAGCTTAACAACATCCACTCTTGCAGGTAAGCATTAATATCATGCGTTCTCCAGAGCCCTCCCACCTGTGTACTTGCATAAGCTTTTGAGAACTTTCCAGCTGAGTCTGAGCAATGAGAAATGGCCAGGGGGTGTACCTCCTGGTCGGGGGGTGAGGGGGAGGAGGATTGAGGTAAACAGAGCTATAAAACAGGATGGGCTTGCCCTGAATTTCATCACTTAAGGTGAATTTCACTTCTAATTATAGCTTTCCTCCTTTTTGAGGCTTGACTCTTGGACAGTTTATCATGGGGAGGTCAGAAGTGTTGGGAGGTTCAGGCTGATTTTTTTTCCAGGCAGTTGTGGAGTTTTGTGTCCCCACCTCCTGGAATCCTGAATGCTCATGGCTCTGTAAATCCTCAGTTAAGATATTAGGTCACTAGATCAGAGACAGCCATTATTCTCTTCAGGAATCAATAAGCCAACTATTATGGGTTGAATTGTGTTCCCCAAAAAGATATGTTGAAGTCCCAATCTCTGGAACCTGTGAATATGACTATATTTGGTAATAGAGCCTTTACAGGTATAATCAAGTTAAGATGGAGTCATAGTAGATTAGTGTGGGCCGTAATCTAATGGCTGGTATCTATATAGGAAGAGGGGCATTTGTACACACACACACACACACACACACACACACAGGAGAGAAGGCCATGTAAAGGCAGAGGCAAAGATTGGAGTGACGTATCATAAGCCAAAGAACACCAAGGATTGCCAGCAATCGGCAGAAGTTAGAAGTGCTTAGGAAGGATTATTTCCCCAAAGCCTTCAAAAGAGTGTGGTACAGCCAATACTTTAATTTTGGAATTCTAGCCTCCAGAACTTTGAGAGAATAAACTTCTGTTGTGTTAACTCACCTAGTTTGTTATAGCAGTCCTAGGAAACTAGTACACCAAGCAGTAGAAAAAGATTCATCCGGCTTGATCTCATGAATGCTGAGATCATGACCTGAGCCGGAATCAAGAGTTGGATGCTCAATCAACTGAGCCTCCCAGGCACCCCAAATCATCTGACCCTTAAGATGAAGACAGGAGACCTTTCTGTTTCCTCATCCCTCCAGATCTAAGCAGGAGCTCTCTGCCAGTGTCTAGAGCAGGTAGCATTTTAATCTTCTGCTACAATGCTTCCTGTGCAGATGCTCCCGAAGAAATCAGGCATTTCTCGTGGGACCTGAGCAGGCAGGCTCCAAAGGTTTCGTCCAGCCTGTTCTGAATGTATCCAAAGGTCTCCTGAGGCTTATTCTCTTCCAGGAGTTACAGTGTCCAAGTTGTCACTCAGCCTCCTCCCATTTGAGGCCTACCACACACTATGACATAGTGCCTGACCTCAGAGAGCCTCCTATGTACCTCCAGCTCCTCTAGCTTGTCCTCTGCAGCCAGACCATTATCTCCTAGAATGTAAATTACTGACCAGGAAGGAAAAAAGTATTTTGGAGTGATGTAGTGTTGCACTTTTACACACACGCACGCACACACGTGCATGTATGTAGACACGTATACGTATATTTTACTCCCTGTTCAAATACTTTTACTCGCTCCCTGTTCCTTGGTGAATAAAATCTAAAATGAACTCTTAGCCTGGCATTTAAGATTAGTCACTACATTGCCTGACAACTCCCTTTATGTAATCTGTAATCTAGCTGAGCTCTCATACTGAACCACCTCCCATCTTTCAAAACCCAGATCAAATACTAACTCCCATGAGAAGATAATCTTTCCTCATTTCCACAGCCTATTTTGAGTGACCATAATGCGTTGTTTTTACCATTCTGATCACGTTACTCATTGTATTGTATGTTTTTGTACATTTGTCTGGCCCCTTTTGCCTGGCAGGAAGAAAGCTTGTTGCTCTTAAAAGTGAAATTAATAGTACAATACATTGTGAAAAGCGAAAGCACAGCAATTTTGAAATGTTTTCATATGTAGGAGGGTCTTCACTGGTGCTGTCATTGGTGCAGTAGCTAGCACTTCCTGAGGGCTTATTCTGTGCCAAGCAGTGAGCTAAGCATGCTACATAAGTTATTTTAGGTTTTTTCCACGAATGCATGCCAATTTCCTTGTTTATTTTTGTGTCCAGTGTAGCTCATGGCATGGTTGTAGATACTCAATAAGTATTTGCTGAAAGGTGCAACTAGGAGGAAAATGCATGTAGAACGTGAGACTTCTGAGCCCTTTCTCTTGATCTCGAGTGATGTATCATCTTTATGAAAATTATGGCTGAGTTGATCCATTTGGGAAACTACTGTAACATAAATCTCTATCATGGAGTGTATTCTAAACTAAAGGGGATTATGAATGATGCTGTGATAATGAAGAAAAATTCTGAATCACAATCCTAAAGTGTTCCCTATTATATATATCTGTGTGGGACACAGATGTAAAATAAATGCTGCATTATTTTAAACCATGGTCCTTATGATACATGCAGAAAAACATAATGAAGGCCATATTCAATATGCAGAGGGTGAACTGTTTTACATGTTTAGTCCTACCATTTCATGTATGACTTTCTGCAGAACTAACATATGCAATTCTAAACTACAGCTATGAACTTTTCCTGTAATAACTGAAATTATATGTGTAAACATTCGTATCAAGAACTAAGCATGTGTACTTTTTAATAGCCTTTTTTTTCTATTACGTCCCAGCATCATGAACATGGACACTGGTGACTGTATAGAGCTGAACCCAACTCACAAGAGACCCTAAAAACCAAGCTGCCTTGTGGGCTTGGCATTAAATTCAGACAACTTTGAAAAGCAGTTCCAATCTTTTTTTTTTTTTTTTCTTACTTTGTATTTCTTTCCGTAAGAAAGCTGGGTCTGACCTATTTTTAGGATTTGGCCCATGGAATTGAACTTGGTGGTTTTCATTTCACTGTTGTTATTTTTATTCTTTTAGGTAAAAAAATACATAAATAAAAAATAAAGCATAGGAGTCCTGGCTGTCATGACTAGAAAAGCACTGAAGCTTTCTTCCTTTAGTTATACACTTAAAGGCATGGCAGTGTAGACACATGCTTTATGTTTCCTGGAAACTGCGGGTTTTTAGTTCCCCTAAATCCTTCTAACATTTCTCTTTAAATAACTCAGTGACTTCTAATGGCCCTTAAAAGAATGACATCATCAAAACACCTAAAATTAATCTACCTGAATATTAGTTCCCATTTTGTTTGTGGGTATATTTTACCATCATGGCTTCTATTTTTTTCCACTGGTATTATTCTCTATCCTATCCTTTGTCCATCTCATAAAGCCCTCTCTCTTTAGCCGAAGAAGATGGACATAAACTCCTTTATCACTCCAAGATCTTAGTGCAAACTGGAGGGAAATCAATGAACTTGGAAATTGTTCCATCAGAACAAGATGGCCCTCTTCCCCTTTCCAGACTCTCCTGATTGATCCTCTTGTGAATTCTTGTTAGAGTGGGTGTTAGTGGAAATAAATAAAACACAATTTGTTATCAAGTGCTTCTATTACTCAAGTTACTGAATGTTAGATGTGTAGCCATCAGGTTGTTTTCAAGTCCTGCAAGGCTTGAATGTTCCTGTATGTTCCATTGCCTTAGGCAGATAGACAATTTCAGTGCCGGAAATCAGGGTTACAAATATAAGGAAAACATGATAGGCAATTAAAATGTTTAATCATCTAAAGTCTAGAAATTAGGGCAGATTGACCATCTCAGTTGATGGAAGGAGTACAAACTGAGTGCCCCAAAATTGCTACCATCACTTTTGTTCCAGAGTTTGTTTTAGAGTTTTGTAGCACCCACTGAACTTTTCCCCTATCTTAACACATCTTTTTCGTATTTGAGAGTCTGGCCAGGATTGGAAACAGGGGTGTGAAAGAATTACAAGAGTGGCTGTTTTTGCACTACTTTTGGCTAGAAGTGAAATAAGCAGGAAATTCTAAAATGTCTTGAGAAAATTTGTCCTTTAGAAAACTTTAGCTTGATTGGTTTTTTTTTTAAATATGAGAATTAGACATTTGGGTTAATATGCAAATAACAATGGTACTTACATAGATAGCCACAGTAATCATAACTAATTTAATGTCTATACGATACTTTCTAGGGTTTTCAGTATTCTTTCGAATGCTTTTTCCTCCTCTGGCGGCTACCCACACCTTATCAGGCACAAGAATTTGGTGGTGTTACTTCCATTTTACGAATGAGAAAACTAAAACACAATGTTCATAGCAAAGTTTATTTTATTGCTTTGCCTAGGCAGTACCTTTTACCTTGTAGGCGCTCATAAATACTTTTAAATTTCTCAGTCAAGGTTAAGTGCTTAGGTGTGTTACCAGTACCCACTAGGAATACAAATGCAACTCCTCACTTCATTAGTAATCTGAAAAAATATATATTAAATGTGTATATGCATGTTGCTGTGCTCAGTCTGTGCTCTCTAGAATCAAGACATTCAACAAATTGTTCAGCTATTTCTGAATTTATAAGATAATTTAATGTTGATTTGAAAGTATAGAAACAATTAGACAAATCCCAATTCCTTAAGAAAAGATTACTTTATGATTAATATGAAGAAGGATTTGGATTCCAACATTTATAGGAGTGTTGTAGATGCCTATGAGATGTAGCAAGTAAGAGTAAACAAAAATGAATACATTTTTATTTAGAGTTTAACCAGATAAGACTCATTAGCCTAAAACCTGACTTATCTCTCCCACATGTTCAATGTGATGAAGTTTCAAAGATATTAGTACTAAGTACTTGTGGTAATACTATGCTTAAATCAATTTGACAGTGCTATCAAAATATTTGAAGATCATTCTTTACGAATTTTGCATATGCCATGTATCCTTCACTTATTCACTTATTCGTAAAGCATATTTATATGAAATCCACATGCAAATGCAGGAGTTTGTATGGATGTTTAATCTGTATTGTAATAAGCATGAATGTGCTTCAGAGCATCTGATGATTGTTGTTACACTTGTTGGAAAGTAGAATATGGAGAGTAGAACATACAAGCATAGAGGATGTAGAAAGTATAGGTATAAAGAAAGTAGATATTTAACTACAGAGAATGTAGTTCAAGGACACATAACTTAAGAAGTGATGTTTCTACTCTTCAGCTATCGCAATATACAAAGGTTATATTACATATATATACTTTCTTTATAAGGAAGTTGTTAAGTTCAATATAGTAAGCCTAGAGAGAGAGAGGTATGATCACAATATTCAGTTTTCATGATCTATATATGAAAATTTTCAGAGAAATAGATTTCAACTTCATAGAAGAAAGAATCTTCCAATGAAAATAGTTGTTGGCAGCTTGATTGGGCTGCTCCAGGAGGCAGTAAATTTTCTTTCAATGGAAATGATCAGATAGGTGTTGTAGTGGGAATTCTAGCATTAGGTTTGACTGGATTATTTTGAAAGCCTCCATGATTCAGAATCTTACATTTGGAAACTTCAAACATTGTCTACTTCTACTCCTTTACTTTTCAGAGGAGAAAACTGAGCCCCAAGGTAAGAAATAGCTAATATATTTTAGGGGGTTTGTTTAAGAGGAGTCTATCCTTTTGACTTTATTTAGAAACTAGTAAAATGTAACTGTATTCTCCATGAACTGTCTGCCTATGTACTGTTGGGAAAACTGGGCACCTATTGAATATAAGAAGTCTTTCATCTCAGGTTAATAATCTGACAGATACAGCTCACAAAGAACAAGTTTTGTTCATGAATAATTGACAGTAATAATTTAAAAATTTTTTAATGTTTATTTATTTTTGAAGGAGACAGAGACAGAGCATGAGCAGGGGAGGGGCAGGGAGAGAGGGAGACATAGAATCTGAAGCTGGCTCCAGGCCTTGAGCTGTCAGCACAGAGCCTGACCCGGGGCTCAAACTCACAAGCTGTGAGATCATGACTAAGCCAAAGTCGGACGCTCAACCGATTGAGGCACCCAGGTGCCCCGACAGTAATAATTTTAAATTTCAATTTATTTTTTAAAATTCATGGACTTCTTTAGCCATTGGGATGGGTCTCATGGGCTTTATCGTGCCAGGATCTTCTAGAAGGAGTAAGAGAAAGGTCGGGATTACTTTGCAGATGAATACCAGGGGTTCTAAATTCACTTCCCTTTGTTATCAGTTATTCCCTTTATTATCAGTTATATGAGGCAAGATAAGCAAGATAAGATAAGCAAGATATCAGTTCCTAACTGCAGGGACAGCCATTCTAGTCCACAAAGACTTAGTATTCCCAGGATGATTGATAATTAGCCATTGCTCTGAACCTTCTGAATGCCATACCCCCCCATCTTCCCACTACCTTGGATGGTCTCTCCCTGCACAGACACACATGCTTCCCAAAATTGCAGCAGCTAAAAGGTTAACATGTTCTCTTACTTAGTTGATTGGAAGCCAACAATTAATTTCTAGCTAAAATGATGTGCTGTTTCTTCAACAAACTTATTTCAGGCCACCAAAGGCAACCTCTGGAATCTCTTCCTTCATTGAGTCAGGTTATTTTGTAATGACCATAAAATAGAGGGAAAATAATTTCACCTCTGCCATACACTTTAGGGAAATTATGAAAGCCTTTGTTAGGTCTTTAAAGTATGTCACTGCATTTAAAAGTGTTCTCAGAGCATTCATTAGATTAGTTCATAATTAGGTTATTTGGATCATGGAGGAGGTTTTTTTTTTTTTTAATGTTTTATTTATTTATTTATTTATTTATTTTATTTTTTTTTTTTAAATTTTTTTTTTTCAACGTTTTTTATTTATTTTTGGGACAGAGAGAGACAGAGCATGAACGGGGGAGGGGCAGAGAGAGAGGGAGACACAGAATCGGAAACAGGCTCCAGGCTCCGAGCCATCAGCCCAGAGCCTGACGCGGGGCTCGAACTCACGGACCGCGAGATCGTGACCTGGCTGAAGTCGGACGCTTAACCGACTGCGCCACCCAGGCGCCCCTGTTTTATTTATTTTTGAGAGAGAGAGAGAGACAGAGACAGAATACTAGCAGGGGAGGGGCAGAGAGAGAGAGAGAGAGAGAGAGATACAGAATTTGAAGCCGGTTCCAGGCTCTGAGCTGTCAGCACAGAACCTGACACGGGGCTTGAACTTGTGAACCTTGAGATCATGACCTGAGTCAAAGTCAGACGCTCAACCAACTGAGCCGCCCAGGTGCCCCAGGAGTTCTTTGTTTTTAATTTTCTGGCTGGTTGAAAGGATTAGATGGAATGAAATTAAATAATTTTTTTTCTTTTAGAACCTTGGATCTTACATATATGAGGCACAGAAATAATAAAACAGCTACCATTTCTGGAGTGCTTACTGTGCACCAAGCATTGCTGTGTCCTTTACATATATCATCTCATATGATTTAGTTCTAATAACCCTATGATACATATCCTTTATCATTCCCATTTTACAGCTGAGGAGATTAGAGGTTCAGAGCAGTGAAATGACTTCTATAAATAACATCAGCAACTCCTAAGCTGTAGAACTACAGATGTAAACCTTGATCTATGTCGTGCCGTCGGAAGGTGTAAGGAATCAGAGGCTGAGTTCCCTTTCTGTCTTCCAAGAACACCTAAACCTGGGTTCCTTCACAGGACTGTTCCCAGGATCCTCAGCCTGTAAACTCAGCCTTGGTCTAAGCCTTGGTCTCACTTCAGCAGTCATCGAGCTAGGTAATAATCTGTCTAGAAACTTTAAGGCTGGAGTGTTTAGGAGCCACAGAACTGGATGATACCTGTATTGATGTGGGGAGGGGGGAACTTCCACAACTCAGAATTTCTCTCTGGTTAATTCCTTCATTTGTTAGTAGCTGGTCCTCCATCATCTTCATTATCCCTTCAGTTTTCACTCCTTCATCATCCCATTTCTGTCTCACCTACCTTCGCCTACATCCGACATCCAAGATCTCTCTTGATCACCATAGGTATATATGTGACAATATTAAAAACACCATTCGAATCATGGAGGGATTGGAGGCTCCATATATTCTCCTTTTCTTCCTTCAAAGGATTATCTCAGTGCTTTGGACATAATAGACACTCAAAAAAATATGTGTGGATGGATTTATTTTACAGTTTTAAGAGGAAATATGACATCGTGTAGTAGTGATATTCAGAGAAGTCTTTGAAAGATTTTTTTTTTGTTCAATGAAGAAAGATTCAGAAATGCTTATTAGATTTATTACCTATACTTCTTAGATGCATTAGGAGTAAAAGGGGGCAGTTAAGCTTATACTTTATTTAAAGAATGAACAAAAGCTTTTATTCACTGAACAACTGCATTCCAAGTCATTTCAACTTCTGTTTAAGAACTTGTTCCTCGGTTCTGGGAAGCCTTAGTTTACTTCTGTCATGCTGTGGTAGTCATTGAGTAAAACAGATGAAAGGCAGCTTTTCTTGATGCTGTGCAATATATACATTTTACATGTACTCTTTCCAGATATATGGAGGCTATCAAAGGATATGCCGTTGATAGGACTATGTGCCAGTTACCCCCTGGAGGACGCCATTTCTGGTAGTATTTTACCTGAGGTAAGTAACAATGGTTATTGTAATAAACTCCCAAACCTCAATCGCTAAGCATGTGATGTAGAGTGGATCAGCGAGCAGCCTATTTTGTGGTCATTCAGGAATCCAGCCTTCATCCATCATCTTAGGACCTCTGAGTCTTTTAATGGCTTCTCTACATCCGGCCAGAAAATGAGGTAAGAGGGGATCACATTAATGCTTCAGCCTGAACTGTAGTGTAGAATCACGCAAGGGGATCCAGTCACGCAGCCGTGGCCCTAAGTAGCAGGGGAATGAGCATGGTAATGCCATCTAGCTGTGCGCTCGGGAAGGAGAAGAATTGGGGTCAACGTAGAGCAGTAGTGGCCACGAGGTGGTCTGTGAATCTCCAGCCAAAGTCTGTTGTTTCCATAGCAGTGAGCTCGAGTGGCGCTTTACTTGCAATGTTGGGCCTTCAGAAGCAGAAAAAGAGAAGTGGCTTATTAAATAATACTTTGCTTATTAAATAATGGTTTTCTCTACTTTCTTCCACCTTTGTTTTAAATGAGTTTTCCTTCAAATTTTGAAAAGCGAATCAAACAAGTCTAGAGGTGTAATAAACTCTCACCAAGGAAACATGCCATGTGGTAAGAAGTTCACAGAATGTAAGAATGCTAATACCAAAAATCAGGCAAAACTCAAGTTATACACATTGAAAATTAAGAAAATGGCACTGTTATTGAGTTTGTTTATATAGTATCTCATAGACTTAATTTTAAAGAAGGTAGGGAGCTTATTGTTGCTTTCTTTTATAAAGACTTTTTTTTTTTAAATAGACTGTTAAAAAAAGATGCTCTGAGCAGCCTACCAAATGGAAGAAGATGTTTGCAAAGCATATCTATGATAAGGAATTAATATTCAAAATATATACATACATCCATACATACATACATACATACAACTCAAGAGCAAAAAACCTAAAAACCAAAACCAAACCAAAATATATACATACATACAAAACCAAAACTAAAATACATACATACATACATACATACATACATACAACTCAAGAGCAAAAAACCTAAAAACCAAAACCAAACCAAAATATATACATACATACAAAACCAAAACCAAAATACATACATACATACATACATACATACATACATACATACATACAACTCAAGGGCAAAAAACCTAAAAACCAAAACCAAACAATCCATTAGAAAGGGGTAGAAAAGAAATAACAAGTATTGGCAGAGATGTAGAGAAAAGGGAACCCTTGCGCACCGTTGGTGAAATATAAATTGGTACAGCCAATTTTGAGGAGATTCCTCAAAAAATTAAAAATAGAATTACCATTTTATCTAGCAATTCTACTTCTGGATATTTATCAGAAGGAAATGAAAACAGACATGTGGATACCATGTTCATTGCAGCATTATTTGTAATAGCCAAGAAAAACATGGTAGGAACCTTAATGTCTACCAATGGATGAGTAGATAAAAATGTGGGTTACCATACAGCCAAATAAAAGGATGAAATCGTACCATTTGTGACAACATGGGTGGACCTCGAGGTCATTATACTAAGTCAAATAAGTCAGACAGAGAAAGACAAATACCATGTGATCTCACTTATATGTGGAATCTGAAGAGTAAACAAATTGAAAAAAAACAAAACCCAAACTCATAGATACAGAGAACAGATTGGTAATTGCCAGAGTTGGGGGATGGTGGGAAGGTGAAATAGGTAAAAGTGGTCAAAAGGTACAATCTTCCTGTTATAAATAAGTCCTGGGGATGTAATATACAGCATGATGACGATAGTAACTAATACCGTATTGTGTATTTTAAAGTTGCTAAAAGAGTAAATCTTTAAAGTTCTCATCACAAGAAAAAAACATTTGTGACTGTGTATAGTGATGGATTTTGACTAGATTTATTGCAGTGATCATTTTGCAGTTTGTACAAATATCTAAACATGTTGTCTGACTGAAACTAATATAATGTCATATGTCAATTTTATCTCAAGAGGGAAAAAAAAGCAAAGAAGGAAAGAAATGATGGTTTGCTTGACTCTATAGGCAGATCTATGAGGGTTTTAGTAACAATGGTCCTTATCCCAGCAAGCGTCTGAAACAAGTCTGGTAATGAAAAGTACTTGGTGTGTTTTCTGGAATGAAAATGATTTCAGAGATAATCCAAATGGGAAATTTTGACTGTAGAGAAACCATGATGCAGTTAGAGGACTAAAACAGTACTGTACCTAGCAACTAGCTCATTTCCTGGCAGTTACTAAGCTGACCACATTTATTCATTCAATTCACTTGTTAAACACCGTGTCCCAGGCACTGTTTCTAGTGCTGGAGATGCAGCCATGAACAAAGTGGGCAAATATCCCTGTCTTCATGGAACTTAATGTTGAATATAAGCTATAAAAAATGTTATGTGATGATAAATGTTGTAGGGAAAGGCTGAGAAGAGGAGATAGGAGGACAAGGAGGGTAGAACCTTTATGAGATTCAGGGAAGGTCTCACTGAGTGAAGACTTGAAGGAAATAAGGTAGTAAGCTATCCTTCTATCTTAGATAAGAAGAGTATTCCTGGCAATGGGTAACAGCAAGTGCAAAGGTCCTGAGAGGAGAGTGAACCTGGCTTATTCTAGGAACAGTAAGTAGGCTACTGTGGCTGGAACAGAGCCAGGGAAGGGTAATGTAGTAGGAGATGAGGTCAGAGAGAAAACTTGGCTGTTGAAGGTGGCATGATAGGGAAGCTCTTGGAGGTCACAATAAGGATTTTCCTTATGTCCACATTTAGTGACATAGGGGCCAATTCAAGATTTTGAGCAGAGGAGTGACATGACCCAACATGTTTGAAAAGATCATTCTGTCAGGTATATTGAGAATATAGAGTGAGGGAATGAGGGTGGAAGTAGGAAGACCAGTTAGGTGTTTGTTGCAATAAGCCAAATGAAAGTGATACTGATGTGGACCAGGAAAGTAGCAGCAAAGATAGTAAATGCTGGGCAGATTCTGTATATATTTAGAAACTAGAGCCAGTGGGGCTTTCTGATGGATTCAACGTGGGGTAGGGGGCAGTGAAGGAAAGAGAGCAGTCCAGGAAGACTCTAGGATTTATTAGCCTGGCCTGTGGGTGGATGGAGTAGCCATTTCTGAGATGGGAAAGACTAGGGGTAGAGTGGGAAGGAGCTCGGTTTATACCAGTTACATTTGTGATACCTGTTAGATATCCCACTGAAGGTGTCAAGTGTGCAACTGGATATTTAAGTCTGGAGTTCCAAGGACAGGTCAGGAGATTTAAATCTGGGAGAGCTTAGCCAATAGAAGATATTAAAGCCATGTATCTGGGTGAGATTACATAGAGAGTAAGTAAACACAGAGTGGAGCACCAAGGACTGACTGGGTTCTGGAGGAGTTGCTTTTTGGGGGAGGTGATGGAACCAGGAAAGGAGACTGAGAAGAAGTGACCGTAGGCAAGACGGAAACCAGAAGAGTAGCCCTGACTTGGATGTCAAGTAAGAAGAGTGTTTCTAGAGGAAAGCAGTGACCGAGTATGTTAAATGTTGAAAACTGACTAATTAAATTAGGATCAAGGAATGACTATTAGATTTAGCAGTGTGGAGGTTCTCAATGCCCTTGACTAAAGCAACTTCTTGAAGTGGTGTGGGGGAGGGGTGCTCTTTGAACTGAGATGGAGAGAAAATGGGTCTCGAAGTGTGGATTGGAGGCAGTAAAAATAGATGACACTTGGTAGAGTTTTGGCACAGAGGGAAGAGAAATAAGGTAGTACCTAGAGAGGAAAGGGGTATTAAGAAAAGGCTTTGAAAGATGAGAGGACTAGCATGTTTGTTTTTGCACTTGATCTTAGCCAAAAGGCTGAGAAGCAATAGCATGTTTATTTTTCAATAATAGTAGAATGGGGGAAAATGGGCCATGAAGAAGCGAGAAGGGAGGTTTGGCCAGGAGGGTTTGGGAGCTGGGCACAAATGGAAGGGTTGGCATCATCCAGGGTCATAGCCCACAGACTGATGGCACAGAATATAGGAGGAATCGAGGTTTGGGAAGAAAAACGGAGAAGGTGTGAAAGAGCTCTTTAAGAGAGAGATTAGGAGAATGTACATATTAACAAAATATGATGGCTTGATTCCATTGTGGTCCAAAGATTGTTGGAGTCAGAAATCTTGGAAGAGTAAGATGAAAATAAAGGGTGGTGAATAAAAGTCTTATAAATGAATGACAGTTAGTCTGTTTCCAACTGAGTTGTGAGGCAAAAGGGTATTGAGCATTTCCCTGAGATTTAAAAGTATCTTGAGACATTTTTGGGAACTGTAGGCTTGTGCATTTAGTAGAGCCATGCATGCTTATCCGGGAAGGCCAGATTAACATTGACATAGACTTCCGCACAGTATGTGGCAAGACTAAATGAATGATCTTGGCCAGTAGATTTTGCAGTTAAAATAGGAGCCAGTGAAGGGGGTGGGACGAGTTGGATAAAATACAGCCCCCAGGGAGGGCTGGAGCAAGAGCCCTGTGCATTATGCCTTCCAGACCCTAAACGGGAAGTCGGGCTTCAATAGCTTTGACTTACAAAATTAATACCCTCCAAAGAAAATTCACCTGTTGCCAAATCTAATGCCAGGCTTTGGATGCTCACGGTTCCTTCAAGTCTCTTGTTTGTTTTCATTTCTTTCTCTTTCCTTGTTCTTTTTCTTCTCCTTCTCGCCAGAGTTTTCCGACCTCTTAGGCATGAATGCTAAAGGGCTTGCAATCTATCTTTTTGATGAATTGGGTAATTGGAAGGCCATAATGAGAGCGGAGGCATGGTTAACACTTGGGTTTAAAATGCATTTCTCCTGGCTGTGGATTTCCCTAAATTTTTTGTGTACATATAAACACACTGTTTATGTCTTGCAATTTGGCCACTTATTTTGAAATCCAACTCTTCAGAACGTTCCTTTTTAGTTAGGTAAGGCTGACAAACAACAGTTCTGTCAGAAGTAGTTCTGTTGACCTAGGTGCCAAGGACTTCTTATTTTTGTTCCATATACCTTCATTTTTAGAATCAGATACCTGAAAGCTGCTACACTTGATCTATCACACAGTCAGATGTCAGTATTTAGCAAATGCTTTTGCCACTAATGGTTTTCACACTTGCGTTGTTTCGCAAAGTCTGCTTTTAAACCTTGTGAGTTAAAGTTTCCATTCAGTATCACCAACAAAGAGGAAAGAAGCATAGACATAGTTTTCTTATAAAGAGGGTAGAAAAATATTCGCTACCATACACCAGTTTGGGTGTTGAATGGTGTTAAGACGAAAAGGATTTAAAGATCACTCTTGGGGCGCCTGGGTGGTTTGGTGGGTTAAGCGTCCGACTTCGGCTCAGGTCATGATCTCACGGTCTGTGAGTTCGAGCCCCGCGTCAAGCCCCGCGTCGAGCCCCGCGTCGAGCCCCGCGTCGGGCTCTGTGCTGACAGCTCAGAGCCTGGAGCCTGTTTCAGATTCTGTGTCTCCCTCTCTCTCTGCCCCTCCCCTGTTCATGCTCTGTCTTTCTCTGTCTCAAAAATAAATAAACGTTAAAAAAAAAAAAAGATCACTCTTAAAATTTGGCTGAAGAAAATGTGAAGGGATTTTGATATAGGAGTGTTGAGATATATTCCACTTAATTTTTATTAGATAGATTTTAAGATGAGCTATTTTCTTTCTTTTTTTTTTTTTGTCACATTGCTTTGAGTTTTGACTGAGCTCAAGAATGGAAAAATAAAGACTTTATTATTGCTTTTAATGGAGAATGACTTTTTCTGAGCATGAATATTATATATGTTCCTTGTAACACATTATATAAATAGAGAAATATATAAACTACAAAGTACAAGTCGTTCCCACAATCCTACCTCCCAGAGATAACCAAATTCATCAGTTTAATTTGTGTCCTTCTACATAGGTATGTATATTTTTATCTTAGTTCTTGAAACAAAATGAGCTCTAATATAATTCACGTTAGCCTCAGCATTTATTTTGTTAGCAAATTATGGACCTATTTCCATATATATTTTCCTGATTTGTTTTATGAATAAGCTAATATTTATTTATTTCATTTTTGGGGATTATTTACATTTCTGATTTTTACTATTACAAGGAATGCTGCTGCTCACACCTTTGTACAATGGGATAACATCACCTTTCTACTGGTTTACTGGCATTAATACATACATATACCCATACATTCAAGGTGTCTAAAGGAATACAAGCCACATAAGTGCTTCAGAAAGTTATTATTTATTATTCTATTTTATTTGTTAGTAGTGAATATGTCCATATGACAGACTTTTAGAAATGAAGTTATTCAGTTGATAAATATTAACAAATTGCCCTTGTAAAAGGTTCTACGAAGGCATATGCCCATAATCAAGTGAATAAAGGATATTTGTTTCCCCCTTCAGTAGAAGCATAACATACCTATACAAAAATACATGTAATTGTATTGACTCAATCCAAGTGAATTCATTTGTGTAACCAACATCCAGATCAAGACAGAAGCCATCCTTGAGTCCTCACCCAGCCATTGTTTGCTCTTCGTACTCTGAAGGTAAACACCATCCAGCCTCTATCACTGTGTACTAGGGTTCTCCACTTATATCTAGCTTCTTCCACCTGATTATGTTTATATCAGATTACCGTCTGTGTTGTGGCAGAGGTCAGTATTTCATTCATCTCTTCGGTATGCTATTCTAGAAATATATCGTATATTACCCAGCGTATTATTGATGGACATTTTATGTGTTTGTTACAGATAACACTATTTTGATTCTTTCATGTGCCTTTGATGTGTGTGTGTGTGTGTGTATGAGTATATATACATATATACTCATCTATACATATACATGTATACATATATAGATATATATCCTGATACACACATATGTATGCATGCATATCTTTAATTTGTATACTGCATGCGTATATATACGATATATACATAATATGCATACACACACATTTATGTTGGACATTCACCTCAGAGTAGAATTGCTAGTTCATAGGGTAGGTGTGCATTTAGCTCTCCAAGTTTTCCAAACTGGGCCAATTTATCACAATGACAGCAGTGTAAGCTACCACCAGTTGTACACCCTGGCCTATTCTTGGTATTATTTATTTTTAAAATTTTAATCATCCTGATGGGTGTGTAATGGTATACAGTTGTGGTTTCAATTGTACTTTCTCAATAACTAATAACAGTAGCATCTTGTCATATGATTATCAGTCATTTGGAGGTCTTCTTTTATGAAGTACCTTTTCAGGTTTTTTGGTCTATTAAAAAAATGGCTTGTCTTTTTCTTATTTATTTTAATAGGAGTTTTTTTTTCCTGGGTGTGTGTCCTTGATGTATATGATAACCCATATTCGATATTTTATATCTAATTTTATCTAGAGATAATTTTCTCTTAAGAATGTCTATAAAACAACAAGTTCTTAATTTTGATGAAGTTTGTTTTTTCAGTCTTTCCGTTTATAATTAGTGCCCGTGTCTTGCTTAAGAAATCCTGGCCTATTCAAGGCCATGTAGTCATTCTCTGTTTTTGCTAGGAGATTTATTGTCTCACTGTTCTTTTTCAGATCTATAATACGTTGTAAATTGATTTTATGTGGTATAATAAAGCAATCAGTACTCATATTTCCCCCGTATAGGTAGCCAATTGACTGTACCATTTATTGAAAAGCACTATGGTGACATTTTTGTTGTAAATCGGATGACTCTATAGATATCTTTTCCTGGGCTATCCTGTTTTATTGGTCGATTTATCTATCTTTTAAAAAAAAATTTTAATGTTTATTTAGTTTTGAGAGAGACAGAGACAGAGCATGAGCAGAGGAGGGCAGAGAGAGATGGAGACACAGAATCTGAAGCAGGCTCCAGGCTCCGAGTTGTAGCACAAAGCCCAACACAGGGCTCGAACTCACGAACCACGAGATCATGACCTGAGCCGATGTCGGACTCTCAACCGACTGAGCCACCCAGGTGCCCCTCTGTCTTTTTTGTCAAAACCACATGCTTCATAACAAGTCCTCATATCTGGTAGTGCAGGCTTTCTTGGACTTTGAGTGTGGTAACTCTCCATTTCTTTAGACTTTTCAGTGGTAAAGCTAGCAGAGGTCTTGGATATATTTAATCACATTTATTCTTAGATATTCATGTTTTTTCATATTTTATATTAATTTGTTTACATTTAATATATTTTTAAATTTCAGCATTATTGAGGTATAATGGATGAATAAAATTGTAAGATACTTAAGGTGTACATTGTGGTGATTTCATATATGTATTCATTGTGAAAGAATTTCCTCCATCTAGTTAATTAACACATCTATCACCTCATAGATTTATCTTCTTTTTTTTCTTGGTGAGAGCATAGAAGTTCTACTTTCTTACCAAATACACACACACACACACACACACACACACACACACACACGTAACTGTTTACTGCTAGTATCTAACAAGAATTTATTTTTTTACTATAGTCAGTAGACATGATAGCACAATATAATATCATTCCTTTGAAATTTTTGAGATTTGCCTTAAGGCTGAGAATATGGTAAATTTTGGAGGATGTCCCATTTGCAGGTGAAAAGAATATATATCTTGCAGTTGTTAGGTGGAGGATTCTGTTGACATTCCAAATTGCTAATTCGGTGTTACGATCTATGTTTTTATTGATTATTTTGTCAGTTTTTTGTCAGTTATTGAAAGAGGCATTTAAAATCTGTATCTGTTATTGTGGATTTATCTATTTCTCCTTTTATTTCTATTAAGTTTTTGCTTTATATATTTTGAACCTATGTTAACCAGATACATACATATATATATATATATATATATATATA
Organism: Neofelis nebulosa; assembly: GCF_028018385.1. Taxonomy (NCBI): domain Eukaryota; kingdom Metazoa; phylum Chordata; class Mammalia; order Carnivora; family Felidae; genus Neofelis; species Neofelis nebulosa. The sequence continues at coordinate 122,826,205 of NC_080787.1, forward strand.
TATATATATATATAGTTTTATCATTATAAACTAAGCTATTTGAAATAACTCTTCCTTTAACATTTTTGTCTTTGTCTAATACTATACAGATATACCAGCTTTCATTGCTTAACTATTTATTTAACTATTTAATCTCTTTACTTCATCTTTTATCTGTCCTTTATTTATGACTTGTCTTTTAAACAGTACATAGCTGTTTTGACACTCTTTCCCATTAATTAGAATATGTAGTTTATTTACATTTAAATAAAACTACTATTGGAGTTTAAATCCACTCTAACACTTTTTTTTTCCTTTTTATTGGTTAGGTCTTTGGTTTTCTCCTCTTTCATCAGTTTTTTAGATTAAATATATTTAAAAAAAATTTGTATCATGTTATTTATGCCTTCTTTTATTATCCTTTTTGAAGTTACCCTAGAGCTTATTTCATATATCCTTACCTAATTAGAGCTGCTTTAACACCCTATGAAAAACATATAAGGACTTTAAAATATTTTCATTCCATTTATCATCTTCCTACTTCTCTGATTTTCTCGTTTTTTTAAATTTTTTGTTTTACATTTATTTAGTTTTGAGAGAGAGAGTGAGACAGAGTGTGAGTGGGGGAGGGGGAGAGAGAGAATGAGACACAGAATCTGAAGCAGGCACCAGACTCTGAGCAAGGGTTCAGCACAAAGCCCAGTGTGGGGCTCGAGCCCACAAACAGTGAGATCATGACCTGAGCCGAAGTCGGATGCTCAACTGACTGAGCCACGCAGGTGCCCCTCTGATTCTCCCTTTTTTCTGGAGTTTTGGATCCTCAAATTGTATTTTCCTTGGCAGCTCTGAACTCTAATTTTTGTCTCATCAGCTCTAGAGCATAGCTTCTTGCTTGACCTCAGATCCCTGCACCAGATATTGGCCGATATGGCTGCCCTTTGACACCTTCTAGCTGTGTTCAGATACATTTTCTCAATCTTATCTAGATGATCTTGGTACAGGTATTAGTCCGATGCGGAGTGCTCCATCATAATCTGAAATGGAAGATGTTTCCCTGTCCTCTTTTCAGAGTCTGGATATTAGCTACCTTTTTATTATTTGCTAATTTGATGGCCAAAAAATTCACATATTGTCTTCATTTGTTATGTGGCAGGCATCATCTTGGTTCACTGTGACTCCATCTTTTAAGTCATATTTAATTGGTTCAGGTGTGGATACCTGATTAGAGTTGCATCAGTGAGTCCCTTGCCTGGGATTTTTGGGCTTGGGACTAGAGAGAATTTGAAGCTCTGAGAATAAACTCAGAGACCACTTGTTATTTGTGCTTTCTACCAAAGTGTGTTTTATAGTACAGATAAATAAAAATGAAAAGTGCGAGAAATGCAATGAAAAGATGTGGAAAGAGAGATCAGGCTATGTTGGATTTCTTGATTCAGTAATCACAGATGCATCTCTGTTTTTCCTATGGATTTTTTTATTATGGTAAAATATCCATTACATAAAATCTACGATTGTAACCATTTTTAAATGTACAGCTCAGTGGCGTTAAGCACGTTCACATCGTTGTACAACCATTACCACTATCCATCTCCAGAAGGTTTTTTTATCTCCTCAGACTGAAATTCCATCCCTATTAGACAATAGTTTCTGTTCCTCCCTCCTCCCAGGCCCTGGTAACTGCCATTTTACTTGCTGTGTGTATGAATTTGTTTCCTCATATAAGTGAAATCATACAGAATTTGTCCTTTTGTGACTGGCTTATTTCACTTAGCATAATGTCTTCAGGGCTCATCTGTATTATGTATTTGTCAGAATTTCCTTCCTTGGGGGTGCCTGGATGGCTCAGTTGGTTAAGCGTTTAATTTCAGTTCAGGTCATGATCTCGAGGTTCATGAGTTTAAGCCCCATGTTGCACTGACAGCTCAAACCTGGAGCCTGTGTGTCCCTCTCTCTCTGCCCCTCCCCTGCTCATGCTCTATCTCTCTCCCTCTCAAAAATAAATAAACTTTAAAAACAAAAAAAAGCTGGCACAAAAACAGACACATAGACCAATGGAATAGAATAGAAACCCAGAACTAGACCCACAAACGTATGGCCAACTCATCTTTGACAAAGCAGGAAAGAACATCCAATGGAAAAAAGACAGTCTCTTTAACAAATGTTGCTGGGAGAACTGGACAGCAACATGCAGAAGGTTGAAACTAGACCACTTTCTCACACCATTCACAAAAATAAACTCAAAATGGAGAAAGGACCTGAATGTGAGACAGGAAACCATCAAAACCCTAGAGGAGAAAGCAGGAAAAGACCTCTCTGACCTCAGCCGTAGCAATCTCTTACTTGACACATCCCCAAAGGCAAGGGAATTAAAAGCAAAAATGAGCTACTGGGACCTTATGAAGATTAAAAGCTTCTGCACAGCAAAGGAAACAACCAACAAAACTAAAAGGCAACCAACGGAATGGAAAAAGATCTTTGCAAATGACATATCGGACAAAGGGCTAGTATCCAAAATCTATAAAGAGCTCACCAAACTCCACACCTGAAAAACAAATAACCCAGTGAAGAAATGGGCAGAAAACATGAATAGACACTTCTCTAAAGAAGACATCCGGATGGCCAACAGGCACATGAAAAGATGCTCAACATCGCTCCTTATCAGGGAAGTACAAATCAAAACCACACTCAGGTATCACCTCATGCCAGTCAGAGTGGCCAAAATGAACAAATCAGGAGACTATAGATGCTGGAGAGGATGTGGAGAAACGGGAACCCTCTTGCACTGTTGGTGGGAATGCAAATTGGTGCAGCCACTCTGGAAAACAGTGTGGAGGTTCCTCAGAAAATTAAAAATAGACCTACCCTATGACCCAGCAATAGCACTGCTAGGAATTTACCCAAGGGATACAGGAGTACTGATGCATAGGGGCACTTGTACCCCAATGTTTATAGCAGCACTCTCAACAATAGCCAAATTATGGAAAGAGCCTAAATGTCCATCAACTGATGAATGGATAAAGAAATTGTGGTTTATATACACAATGGAGTACTACATGGCAACGAGAAAGAACGAAATATGGCCCTTTGTAGCAACGTGGATGGAACTGGAGAGTGTGATGCTAAGTGAAATAAGCCATACAGAGAAAGACAGATACCATATGGTTTCACTCTTATGTGGATCCTGAGAAACTTAACAGAAACCCATGGGGGAGGGGAAGAAAAAAAAAAAAAGAGGTTAGAGTGGGAGAGAGCCAAAGCATAAGAGACTCTTAAAAACTGAGAACAAACTGAGGGTTGATGGGGGGTGGGAGGGAGGGGAGGGTGGGTGATAGGTATTGAGGAGGGCACCTTTTGGGATGAGCACTGGGTGTTGTATGGAAACCAATTTGACAATAAATTTCATATATTGGAAAAAAAATAAAAACAAAAAAAAGACATTCCTTCCTTTTTAAGTTTGAGTAGTATTTTGTGTATTACACCACATTTTGTTTATCTATTTACCTGTTGATAGACGTGTGGTTTGTGTCCACCTTTTGACTGTTTTAAATAATGTTGCTGTCATCGTGGGTGTACTTGGATTGACTTTTACATTTTTTGTTTGCCTGATGCATTTTTTTGTTTTGCAAATTAGACTTCCAGTGCTACTTGTAACCCAAAAGGTCCTAACTAACATGCATGGATCTGTTCCCAGACTATTCTATTCCTTTGATCTCCCAGCCTTTTTTTCTGGACCAATACCACACTGTCTTAATTATGTTAACTTCATAGTATGTTTCTGAGGTCTGGTAAATGAGCTTTCTCTCATTAGTCTTTTAACAAAAATGTGTTGGCTACACTTTCAGCTTTTTTTTCCCGGATGATCAATTGTCAAGTTCTAAAAAGAAAACAAATGGAGTTTTGTTTGGTATTACACTGCACTTTTTGTTAATTTGGGGGAGAATTAACATTAAAGCTTTTGGAAGTTATATAGGTAGCGTGTCCATTCTTAAAAGCACCAAATAATAGTAATGCTGGCCCTCTTTCCAGTTGTCCCAGTCCTTTTGCCATTTTGATGTTGTCCATGAAAAGCTCTGTTTTCTCCTCTACTCAGGCCTTTTTTTTTAAAGTGTATTTATTTGAGAGAGAGAGTGAGAGAGAGAGAACTAAGGTGGCCTGCATTTCGGTTCAGTTTTGACACTAGCCAGGGGTAGTGCAGATCCCACAGCTTAAGGCTTGTTCCCACAAGACTGCCCTCCCCTACTTTAGACTCCAGCAGCAAGTCCGGGTTATCACCTGCACTTCTGACTGGCTATAAATTGGGATTCCCATGACCCCCTCCTGGGTGTGATAATTTGCTAGAATGGCTCACAGAACTCGGAACCATTTACTTAAGTTTACTGGCTCATTAAAAAGGATATAAGTGATACAGATGAACAGCCAGATGAAGAGATTTATAGGGCGAGGTCCAGGAGGTTCATAAATGTAAAAGTTTTTTTTCTCACGGAGCCGGGGTATGCCACCCTCCCAGCATGTGGATGTGTTCACCATTCTAGAAGCTCTCTGAACCCTGTACTTTTGGGATTTTTGTGGAGGCTTCACTTTGAAGGCATGAAGGTTCATTAGCTCAAACTCTAGCATTCTCCCTTTCTGGAGGACAAGGTTTGGAGATGAAAGTCTTTCTGGTGACCAGCCCCTATCACGAGGCTATCCAGGGCCGACCAAGAATCGCCTCATTTAGAACAGAAGAGCCTTCTATCATCCAGGTAATTCCAGTGGATTTGGGAGCTCTGTATCAGGAACCAGAGGCAGAGATCAGTGTATATATTTTCTGTTATTTCACAGATGTATAGCCTTCTCTATATTACTCATCTAATTTGTTTTTATTTTTATTTTCCTTTTTAAAAAATCTGAATGATATGTGGCATGTTTTTACTTTAATGTCTGTATTTTTAGATCTGTGTGCAAATGCTACATCCTCTTCTTTCTTTTGATTTGCTGTAGGGCATTCCATTGTATACATGTGCTTTATTTATCTAATAATTTTCCTGCTGATAGACCTGTAGGGTATTACCATTTTTCAATATTATAGCAAAATTACCATGAAACTTTTGAAACATACTCTTTTGTTCACATTTCTGTAAGAAACTACCAATAAAGTAGATTGCTGTGTTTAAGGAAATGCACATTTGATTGTAAAACTATTATCAAATTATCCTTCAGGAAGTCAGTACCAATTTATATTCCAAAGGGGCCATAATACCCATATCCCTGCCTCCTTATAAACTCATGAGGATTATTGTTACAATTTCTTCCCATTTGTAGCAAAGGTTTTTTTTTTTTTTAATTTTTTAAGTTTATTTTTGAGAGAGAGACAGAGAGAGTGAGCAGGCAAGGGGCAGAGAGACAGAGGGAGAGAGAGAATGTCAAGCAGCCTCTGCACTGTCAGCATGTGGGGCTCCAACCCACAAACCATGAGATCATGACTTGAGCCAAAACCAAGAGTCAGATGCTCAACCGACTGAGCCACCCAGGCAGCCCAAAAGTTGTTTTTATTTATTTTTTTTTTATTTTAATGCTTACAATATGGTTGAATAGCTTTGCTTACTCATTTGGTCATTTTCATTTCCATATCTGTAGAAACCCAGTTTGTAAACTTTGCCCATTTTTCTGTTTCTGTCATTGATATAGCTGTTTGTTTTTTTCACTGATGTGGCCTCATTGATTTTTGCTATATATTTTAAGTATTAATATTTTGTCTGTAATATCTATAATTAAAATATTTCCTCTCATGCTGTTGTCATTTTGTAACATTGCCTATATATCTTGCCATATAGAAGTTTTATGGCTGATGTAGTCAGATTGGTCATTTATTGCTTTTTTTTTCATTTATTGCTTTTTAAATGATATATCTCGTGTAGGAAGGCTTCCCTCCTCTAGGATTATAAATGTATTTTCCTTCATTTTCTACTATTAATTTTATACTTTTTAATCTTACATAAGATTCTTGGACATCCAGAATTTATTTTTTGGGGCATATATTAAGGCTGCTATCTAACTTACTGCCTTTTCCCCCATTTGTATTACCGTGTAGGTAAATTACCTGATCGTATTTTTTACTCATTTTTCAAGTGGGCTGATGAAGGCTGTATTCCACACCCCTCCCCCCTCAAATGTGGGAATTGCTAGTTCCATCCTTTCCTCCTTGAACTCAAATGTTTTCACAATATACTAAGTTATCTTGTAGTCATGGCTCTATTTGTGTATCCTCTGTTCTGACCTACTTGATTACTTTTGTGCTAACACCGTGCTATTTTATTTATTGTGGGTTTGAAAAATAACATTTTTTCTTTAAAACATAATCTCTGCATTTCTGATGTATTAGAATCAACCTGTCATGTGTCGTCTACAATCTTACTGGGAATGCATTGCATTTCTAGATTAATTTGGAGACAGTTTACATCTTCATAAGAGACCTTTTCTCTAGGAATGTATATCTCTGCTTAGGTCTTTTGGTGTGTGGTACATGAATGTTTTATAGTTCTTATTTTAAATATAAATTCTACCTATTCATGCTAAACTTATTTTTAGTCATTTAAATTATTTTTGCTAGTGTGAATGGAAATTTTCCAGTTATTCCAGTAACTGGTTATTTTCGGTATAAAACGAAAAAAATGTTAACTGTTAAAAATATTTATCATAAACATGAGTAGCTTACTGAAATGATTTTTTTATTTGAATCTCATGAATTTTCTTGATGTATAATCATAATGTCTGCAAAAGCGACTTGTCTCTTTCTTTTCAATGTGTATATTCCTTTTATTGCTGTCTTTTTGCATTACCCAGAGTCTCCTGAATAATGTTCAATGCCATGTTGATAATACACATCTGAATCTTTTTCCTGTCTTTAATGGTAATGCCTTTAATGTTTTATTTTTAATGTGGTGTTTCCTGTTGGTGGCTGATATTTATATCACACATGTACAAATTATACATGTTGTAACAACAGACATGGTATATGTGGGCATATTGAGGTCTGAAGTAAAGAATTAAGCACAATGCATTGTACTGAGCACAGTGTATTGCAGAAACACCTCAGCTCTTAGAATAGCCAGGTTGGAATCCTGTCTCCATCACTTATTAGCAGTGTGAGACATTGAGAACAATACTTTATTCTCCAAATTTGTTTCCACATCTACAATAGGAAAATAACAATACACATGGGAATAGCATTGTTATAGGCAATAAAAGAAATAATATACATCAACAGGTTCACAAAATGCCTGATGTAGACTGGATTCAATAAATCTAGATTCCCACCCAGTTTGCAGAAGACTTAACAGAAAAAGCCAAGGTAAAAATAGCAGAATATCATTCATTGTATTTCTCTTATCCTCTCATTCTTAGTTGAGGGCCTATGATCTCCTACCATAATGTATAGTTTGTATTTGTGTATTTAATTTCAGTAAAATGATATCTGTGGAATTTTGATGACATCTGTGGAATCTTTAGGGCCGGATCTACTTTATAACTAAATCAAGGATACAATAAATGAATGAGCCTATGACGTTTGACACTTTCTTGATTTATAAATAAGTAAAAAAAAGAACAACTTCTTTCAGACTCTTATAAAGTTGATTAGCTCTGTAGATCCATTAAAAAAAATCTAATTACACTAAACCTTTTTATTTAAGGTCCAAATCACTTCATCTAGATTTGAAAGTCATGTAGGAGTGTCCAAAACCAAGGTAAGGACCACTTTATTATGAAGAAGGTTTAATAGTGTTTTTAGGGTCAAGTTACCGTTAAGTTGATAAAGAATTAAAATAGAAAACAGTAAACCTATTACGAAGTACTTTATACATGTTCAGATTTTGATAACTTAGAAAGGCAGAAGCCAGTACCCCCATGGGCAAGTTTCTTTCTTCTACTTAACCCCAGTCAGAGCTGATAATCAAAATGGCCTCGATGGCCTTACACAGTTTTCCCAGTTTGGACAGGTCCCATCCTGTCATGTGTAATTTAGATGGCAGGTATCGACACACATACCTTATTAGCTGTTGTTGGTTACAACATCCTGTGATTCTGTGGCTTTTGGAGGAGATGCCCATTTCATGGAAGTCTCAGCTTCCATATAAAGCATGAAACAAGTGAAATAGGTTTTAACCCACCCAGGTAGGTTGTGAGTCTCTGTGCGTGGCACAGACCATGTTTTCTGTGACCTGTCACCACATAAAATTCAGCTTAGAATTCAAAACATGGTATGTGTTTCCATAGATACTTTAATGGCAGTTAGTGAAAATAATATTTGAGTAGTTTAAGGACTGTGAAAGGCAAACTTTATAATGTATAGGTTTGAAGTCCATTTTTCCAAAGAGATTCTGTGCTTCTTGATGATAGGAATGTAAAATACTCATATCTGTAATACCAACAAATGCTAGTGGAGTAAGTGCAAAACAATCATTTGCCAGTGATCAAAATAAAGTTTATTGAGTGAACCACAATTAAATACAAAATGGGGCAAATACAAGATGGGGTGAGAGTACAAAGAAATATAAATTGAAAAATAACCAATTCCCTGGGGTGCCTGGGTGGCTCAGTCTACTTGCGACTCTTATTTCCGCTCAGGTCATGGTTTGTGAGTTCAAGCCCTGCATCGGACTCTGTGCTGACAGAGTGGAGCCTCCTTGGGATTCTCTCCCTCTTCCTCTGCCCCTCCCCTTCATGCTGTGTCTCTCCCTCTCCCTCTCCACCCTCTCCCTCCCTCTCCCTCTCTCTCTCTCTCTCTCTCTCTCAAAATAAGTAAATAAACTTAAAAAAATAAACAATTCTCATTGTGAGAAGACATAGGAATAATAAACTGTCTTGGGAGGGTGGACTGTACTTCCTTCTTGTTAGAAAATTGTTATGTAGGGGCGCTTGGGTGGCTCAGTCAGTTAAGCGTCCGACTTCGGCTCAGGTCACGATCTCGCGGTATGTGAGTTCGAGCCCCGCGTCGGGCTCTGGGCTGACTGCTCAGAGCCTGGAGCCTGTTTCAGATTCTGTGTCTCCCTCTCTCTCTGACCCTCCCCCGTTCATGCTCTGTCTCTCTCTGTCTCAAAAATAAATAAACGTTAAAAAAAAAATTAAAAAAAAAAAAAGAAAATTGTTATGTAAATGAGTAACATTATAATAGTAATTTAGCTTTAAAAGATCAATGGGCAGAGAGAATGCTCCCAGGGAAGTTCAGTATCTTTATGTCTGAAAAGCTTGATGGCCTTCTCTTTGAGGGATGGGGACATTTTCATCTGTTCTCCAAATGCACACTCACACATAACGATCTGGAACCACTGAGATTAGTGGCCAGCGATAGATGTTAATATATGGAAAGCCAAGTATGTTTTAAGAGTATGGTGGGCCCTTGAAGTGTGCACACTGAGAATACTGTAGGGCAAATGAGCAAAATCCCCAAAGGAAAAAGAAGTGACTTTATTTTTTACCCATCCTACCAAAGGCCAAATTTGCTGCTTTCAAGTAAATCAAGATGAATATAGGTGATTTACTGTCGCAAGTGTGTGTGTGTGTGTGTATGTGTGTGTGTGTGTGTGTGAGCATGCACGTGTGTGCGTCAGCAAGACCTTTCTATTGCCAAGAGGCTACGTATTTCTATATTCACTTAATGAGACTTGATTTCCTCCACTTGCAGTCCAGCTGGGAAGTTTTGCTCTTTTTCCATGTATCCCCAGACACAGGAGAGGTCTGAGGGAGTGTGACGCAGGCAGGGGCCTGTGGCCTGGTTTCTCCCCCCACCCCCCGTCACTGCCTGCCTTTTGGGGCCTGGCCTGGTGTGTGGCTGCTGTTTATACCTGCTGAAGTGCTTTCTGTGTTCGAGTGGCCTCTGCCAGCTTACATGCTTGGAGCCCCAAGCTGTTCATCAGGTCTGTCCCAGAGCTTTGAAACCTATGAGCTGGCGGCTGGGGCGAGAGAATGTCTCTCTCACTTTCTGGGTGAACTCCATGTTTTTTCCAAGAGGTTAGATCACTGTCCACAGTCCAGGCTTGCTAGACAGAATGTAACAGTTACTGTTTGAGACATCCTGAACTTTTCAAGGCAAAAGGCGGAGGGGGAAGGGAAAGAAAGTTCCCAAGGTCAACTCAACAGCTTGAAAATGAGCATTTTTATATCTGGTACACAAAGATTTTTTTTTTTTTTTTTTTTTTTTACGGAACTGGAAAGCTTTATCACCAAAGAAGGAAAAAATAACCTTTCTTGTTATGGCAAGAGGGTATGTTGTTCCACCCTTACCAGTTTCATCTCAAGTCGTGTTTGAGACCCAACCAGATTACTCAGCGGTTGTGGCAGGGGTATTAGAAATGATGTAATTTTTGTAGAAATGTACGTGGCCACATCTCTGGTTCTTCCATCGGTCCATAAGGATTCCTAGATTTGTCTTTTTTTCAAGTAGCAAAATTAGGAAAACTCTGACACCCGCTTGTCCCCTGCCCATAGTTGTGTGTTCTTTCTTCCTATTGCCCCCCTGCCTTTTCTTGTTGTTGTTATTATATCAGGAATATCACTGACTGCTTTTTGCCTAAGATTTCTCTTCCCTCATCTCTTTCTATGCGAAGCCTTAGTTCATGGGAGGGATTCTATTTTGGCTATATAAGCTTGAGTGTGGCTACAAGTATATATTTCCCTTCCATTTATATGTGTGTGAATGAGCGTGTTATAGGTATATAAAAGACACCATACCTGAGAAGCTTGTAAATTATTTCAAAGTGTCACACCAAAGTGTAACAAGTTCCAAGTAGAAAAGTAGACATGTGAAAGAATTAAATTTAAAGCTGAGTATGACTGAATTCTGAGGTTCATAGCAACTTTGTTTATAGGAAAACATAGAAGAGCCCTTGTTACATCCTCTTCCCCTCCAGCCCCAAACAAGCACAAAGTCTATGTTCTTGTAAATATGTTAAGAATTTCATCTGTAATGTTTGTCTATGAAGAACATAAAAATGCCTTTGAATGGGGTTAGTGCCAGTCTTATTTCACCAAGCCAAGGAGAAAAATAATCACCTCTCTTGGGTTTCCACCTAGAGAAATACTAGTGGGAAATGAATAGTCTCTCCTAGACTCTTGAAGGGAGATTTATTCTTGGGTCTACCTCAGTGGTCTTCCATTTTATAGTGACGGCTTCTTCCTACCTCCTTCTTTCTACCTCATTCCCAACCTGCCTCATGCCATTTGCCTGATAAGGCTGAAGGATGTATAAAGGGAACATTTAGTTTGACCTTGACTAGAAGTAATGCCCTTAGAGACTCATGTTGTATCAATTTCAGTGTCATAATGTTCCATCCTATGGGATAGCTTTGTTTGTCATTCAAGAGATTTATTGATGCAATGTGTGTTCCCTGGTCCTTTCTTGAAAAAAATGTTTATACCTGTGGGCATGTCCAGATGGTAGTGAATGATTTGCATTCATGAGAACAGCATTCAGCAATTCATGGTTGCCAAGGTAAGCAGGAAAGGCATGCCCTCTGCCACTCTATTGCCTTGTAAAGAAACAGTCTCTAAGGTAACAGACTAGCACCCTTGAGGCCAGAGATCCTTAGTGTTTTAGACTTGGTGGGGAGGTGGAGGTGGGGAGAAAAGAGGAGAGAGACAACATGAAATAATACCCAGAAAAACACTTTATGTTATTGTTCTGGCATTTAAAAAGGGGAAAGAGTGGGGGGAAAGGAGGGGGCTCAGAATTGTCCACTGTGGTTCTCAATAGAGATTTAATTCAGAACTGCCCTGTGCATTGTGAGCATAATGCTTCTTTCAGAGGTTAATTTCAGGGGCATAGGCAACTAATGGTCCAAGGCATGACCGAAGGGATAGGCTCTGGGCTGTCACTGGCTGTGATTGTCGGGTGGTGAATAGGCAGGCACTCTGATTCTCTTGGAATTTGTGGCATTGTTAAGATTGATTTCTTTCTGTACTGTATCTCCTCCATGCTATGACTGGAATGGTTAAATGTCACCTGAACATTTCTGAAGAATTCTCAAGAACATATTGCTGCCCTGGACTTAACAATTTTGATGAGAAGGATTTTTTTCATTGGACCACCCCCAAGTGCAGAAAAATCTCTGGTGACAGCTTCTGGCTCTTGCAGCCAGCTGGAGTGTAGATTGTGAACCCATAGGTAATGCTGAAATATTATGTCCTTTACAGAATTTGGCACATTGTTACTGCTCAATACATGATATATTAAGGGCCGGGAAGGGGGAAGGCTTTTTTCATCGATGGGGAAAACAGCTTTAGAATTAGAGAGGTTCTCACATTAAAGGAGGAGAATGGTTTTTGATAACTCAGTTTGTGTTTTTGCGTTACTGGTGAAAAAGAAGTGTTCCTAAATATCACCATTGGAGCCTGGATTATAGAAACATAATTGTTTTTGCTAGCTATCATCTTGTTGATATTATTCAGGTATTATTGAAATGGCATGAGGGGAAGGACAGGGACTGGCATGTATGTTACTTTCTAGACCCAAATCGACTGTAATGAACACATCTGGTCGGATTGGCATGATGTCAAACCCAGTCTAAACCTCAAATCTTAAGTGAACTAGGACAGGCTAACAAACGGTCGATCTGGGTTAGGAGAACTTCTGCTTGTTCAAATTCTTTCCCTTTGGTTCACTATTAAGGCAAGCAGTGTATTGGATACTTAACAGAGGACACAATGAATAGATTGGTTCTTTAGCATTCCCTGATGTGACATAGCAAAGGGTCAATGGAGAGGTCAGTGCAGCCTTAACAGGGATCCACAGGTCACAAGGGCAAGATAACTGTCCCCTTTTCATTAACCCCTTTGAATAGGGTTACTGCAGACTATTACCTTTGTGCTAATGGGCTGGGAGAGGGACGCATTAGCAGTCACAGAATCTACTGCCATCTAGGAGATTCCTTGCCATACACAGTTAATATACTACAGTGGACTTCTTCTCACTTATCATCTAGCCACCGTAGGCCTGGGCTTGGTCCACCACAATAAGGTTATATTAACCATGAGAGGTACTAGAAACCATCAGTCATTTCAGATACTGAAATGCTACACATTCCCTGAAAAATCATATTAGGTAGAGGGAAGTTGAGCTGAAGTAAAGCCTTCATGAAGCCCAAACAGGGAAGGCTAGAGAGATACCTTCTCAAGAGCCTGATCACTAAAACCTGTATAAAAATGGGATGATAGAAGGGGCACCTGGGTGGCTCAGTCGGTTAAGCGTCCAACTCTTGGTTTTGGCTCAGGTCATGATCTCATGGTTCATGAAGTCAAGCCCTGCATCGGGTTCTGTGCCAACAGTTCAGAGCCTGCTTGGGATTCTCTCTCTCCCCCTCTCTCTCTGCCCTTGCCCCACTCATGCTGTCTCTGTCTCTAAATAAATAAGATAAATAAATAAATAAACAAACAAACTTAAAAAATGGGATAATAGAGTTCAAAGGAACCTCATAAAATTCTCTTTGTTTAATACTCTGTTTTTAAGCAGTGAATATTTAAGTCATCTAAAAAAGGGAATTAATTGTTCCTTTCTTAAAATTTTCAGAGGGAAATACTATAAATAATTCCCTGAAAGTGAATTCCATGTTTTGGCCCCAAAAGATGTTTTGGGTCAAAAAAAAAAAAACACCTGCCTTTTAACATCACGCTTATTTCTTACTGTTTATTAGCTGTGTAGAAAGAGAACAATCTATCATTCTACTCAATACAAATTGAACATATTCCTGTAACTTCCTGTCAAGCGAATTTACAGGAGTTCCCAAATAGAATACATATTCCACTTTAAAAGATATTTAGAAATTTACAACTTACATAGAAAAAATACCTTACATACTACTAATAATGATAACAGTGTTTGTTGCATGCTTACCATGTGCCAGATATAGTTCTAAATGCTTAATGTTCATTAATTCAGTTGTTTCTCTTTAATAATGACATTAGTCAGTACCATCTTCCAAAGATTATTAAAATTGAGGCACAGGGAGATGAAATAACTTTTTCACACTGATAGCAAATAGAGAAATTAAGAATTAGACCCATCCTGGCTTGAGAGCATACACACCCAAGATAATGTGTATGTGTGTGTGTGTGTGTGTGTGTGTGTGTGTGTGTGTGTCTATGTGTGCATAAATGTTCTCAGATTTCCTCAGGCCCAGAGTCTTTCTTTGTTTTCTGTTTTTCTTACAACAGTGTGAAACACAAAAGGCATAAGAAAGCTTTTCCTATATCCTCCTCATCTCTGTTTTGGTTATTTTTTGTGTTTGTTATTCAGATCCTGAAGGAGAGACATAGCTGTGTATTGACAAGATTTTGGGTGTATAAAGGATCAGGATGGAAAAGTAGACTCGGGGGTCCCAGACTTTTCAGGGGCAGAGGAGGCTTAGAAAGGACAAGGACTGGCCTGCACCATCACCCAGTAGACGAGGTGACAGGGCTGAAGAAAGGGCAGCATGGTGGGCAGGGAGGAGGCAAGAATAAATTCATTGGAGCTCACAATTCTTTACTCTTTCCATTTCTTCATTTTGTGCCAGTAGACTTGTCACAAACACTCCCCTTGGGAAAGAGATGGAAATGAAAAGAGATAAAAGCTAGAGACGTTAGATTTGTAGAAAGAAGGGGTTGGGATGGGGAGAAAAGCTATGGAGGCTATTTTAGTGAGGGCAGGGATCTGACTATATGTGGCTGGATGGGTAGTTTTTCGTCTTTTTACAATCATCGGCTATAGCTTCCAGGGAGGTCACATTTGGAAATAAGAGTCCAAACCCAACTTGCCAAGAAACCACTTTGGCACAGCCCACACACTAGTGATCTTTAGTACTTCGTAAATATTATTGTACATAGAGTGTCCCTGCAGGAGGTAGACAATTTAAGATCAATGTAGAGTACATTAACAAGGACTAGACAAGAGGGAATGTGTAGGAAGGGTAAAGCAAGCAGAGCTAGCAGAAGGCAGCTGGATGACTTCAGGGCCATGCTTTCTGGTCAGGGAAATGCCTTACTAAACTGCTAAGTCCTGTGGTATTGGTCTATCCCAGAATAAAGGCAGTGGATGAATTACCCAATGCTTGGATGGGAGTTACTTGAGAAAGCTTTTCTCCTTGAAAAAATGAACGGACTTTCTTTTGTCAGCATCAAAAGTTTATAGATCGCCCCCTTCGACTCTGGCTTTTAACTTAGCTGGTATTAGGCGATTTCTTTGTATGTCTAGGGGCCAGCCTAGCTTTGAACTCCAAAAGGGGATGAAGCTAGGCCATGCTGAGGAGTAGAATCAGTAGGCTATCTTCTGTGGGATCCTGAGGGTCATTTTCTGTAATTCTATAAATCAATAGTAAAATTATGACTTGAAAGAAAAAAAAAAAACTATAGTAGAGAAACATGTGAGATACATTCTACATTGACTACCTCAACTTCCTTCATTGGTGATGGAGGGCATTGCCTGAGAATAAGGCAATATTTAATAATAATTAATAGTAATAATTAATAGAAAAATGAGACATTTAAACTCTGTGTCTAAGCTATAGGATTAAAAAGATCTTAAATTCATGGACTCTTGCAGGATCTCAACTACGAAGCTTTATTTGTTTTATGGTTGGTTTAGCAGATTATTATCTTTACAGTGATTGTAAGATCTGTCATTTGCCTTAAACGTATTTTGGTGTATGATGGTGAACACACTGGTTTTAAGATACATTCTGATTGCAAGACATTAGAAGGTTACTTACAATCAAGGAAGTACGGTTTTATGTAAAGGGCAACACCTGTATTTTTCACTGTTTCAGCTCACTGCTTTTCACCATTGAAGCTCTGGTTAGATTTGTCAAAAACAATGTTGAATTTTACTTATGTTTCATATTTTTTCATATTTCAGTGAAAGTTTCTTACATGTTATAGTAAGTAAAATTTGGATGCCCCTAATCAAAGAATCATGGAAAAGCCCTCAGTTTTGTCTTCTAGAACATATTTTCACTCCCTGAGTTCCAATAAAACATAGGCATTTTTAAGTTACATAATTTGGTCTTAGCAGTGAGGAAATATTTTCACGGACTGTAGTGTGATGGAGTAGAGAGAGAGCTAAGGGAAAGTAGAATGTAGGAAGAGTAAGGGAAGCAAATAACCTGGGTTTTAGTATGTGCTCTGCTATGCATGTGACACTGGGTAAATCATGTTGAAATGCCTGGGGTCTTTCAAAGCCACCAGAGCCTCAACTTTACCGTGAACCACACTATATTAATTTCACTGGTTTCCACATAATGAGTACAAACTGACCAGAGAGAACCTTTTGAAATTACTTCTATTTAACATAGGATTATTCAATATAAAAAGAATTACTCAATATTAGCTCATTTACTTTATCAAGTCTAAAGCCTGTAGAGGTTACAGGCAGTGATAACTAAATAGATACCTGCAGTGGTCCATTAACCGTCTTGTAAACGTGGATGTTCCTGGTCTTCCTGTAGCTGCCTCTGCCACTGTGGGGACTGGATCCTGGAAGAGGGCTCATTTTAAAGTGAGGTCCAGAACCTTCTGCTGGAGCCTTGATCTCCCAGCTATAGGAGCATGGAAAGGCATCATGACCTTGCAATGGGAGCAGTGTCATCACTGACTATGAAAGCTCTGGGCTTGTTTCCATATCCTGAAAAGGGAGTTCCATTTTTGCAATTGGTTTCCTTACAGGTGTTACAGCTCATAGCCTCGTTATGTTTGACTACATGCAGATTATTCTAAAATGTTGATCGCAGTGATCATTAGTACAAGTTCTGGTCTGGCTATCCTCACCCATATGGTGGGTGACCTAACAGATATAGAAATTAGTTAACCTAATATGTTGATGCTAAGATGTGATTGGACTTAGGTGGCCCTTTTCTATTAGTGTTGTGTTTAGAACTGAGACTTAGGTCATGATTCATACATTCAATAGGTTTATCAAAAAGAAAAAAAGAAAAAGAAAAAAACGAAGGGGCTGGGTTTGGGTCTCTGTTATCTACAGAAAAAATGAATTTTTAATATGATCTCTAAATTTTCTCCTGGGCCAAATGAATATTGAAAATATTCCTAATATTTATAATCCAGCAATCTTATTAGATAACAGTATGTTCCTTACTTGAATGAAGGGTAACAGAAGAGTCCCCTTAGTTCCAAATATAATTGCCTGAAAGTTTATTTTTATAAATAATAATGCAGGGCATAATGATGAGGCATGCAAGTCAAACTATCTTTTCTACATTTCTATCTCTAACTATGGTAATCATGAGTATCAGCATAGAATGAAGCCTTTTAAACAATTGACTTTTTGAGTGTGAGTTGACTTAGAGAAATCTGAGAGGATTTCCCCCAAATGTACATAAAAATTAAAAATCACATAAACAAATATGGAATGCTTGACTTCAAAGCTAAATTTTATCCCAATTGCTAAAATGGGTCATTCCCAATCAGAAATGGCTGAATATTAGAAATAGCTGCAGTCCTATTTACATGCTCTTTAAATACCACTGATTAATAATAATAAAAACTATTAGCATGTTCCTGCAAGTTTCCTCAATTAGTTTCTATTATGTTCATTGGCCCAATTAAAAATGAACATTAAAAAAGAGAAAGTGTTCTAGATTCCATTCCATATACAGAACAATTTCTCTAGCTTTAGAGAATTCATCAGTAATAAAGTCATATTAGGTAGGATGTGATAAAATACATTTTAATATTTCTCCTTGTATTTCTTTTTTTTTTAACGTTTATTTATTTTTGAGACAGGGAGAGACAGCATGAATGGGGGAGGGTCAGAGAGAGAGGGAGACACATAACCTGAAGTAGGCTCCAGGCTCTGAGCTGTCAGCACAGAGCCCGACACGGGGCTCCAACTCACGGACCGCGAGATCATGACCTGAGCCAAAGCCGGACGCTTAACCGACTGAGCCACCCAGGCGCCCCTCTCCTTGTATTTCTGCTTTACTTAGGATCAGGTACTGGAACAAGTACACTGACATCAAATAATAGGTATTTATAAGAAATGGATTGTGTTTGAGATTTCATGCTGATGGTAAATTTTCTCAATAGACTCTCAGTAATTCCATTCTGAGTGTGGACTGACAAACAGAAGCTTATATTTCTCCATTGCCAGCAATGGCACCAATTTCCATCTCTACTTTGACACTCACATCCTCGGACATTCTTTTCTTCTCTCATTTTCTTTGTATAGGCATTGGCCTATAATTCTTTCAACTTCAATATTTTTCTGTTCCACTTAAAATTAAGGTGTAAGAACTACCAAATTTTGGCCAAGAGATTCTTTATTTATTCATATAGATTTAAGGCCTCCTTTCGAGGTCTATATGACCTAAAGGGTATGAAAGCTGGATGCTTTTATATGACACCATTCTGCTTATGGCCTCTGTAAAAGTGAAGAAACCATTTCCAAATCATCATCAGCAGCAGCAGCATCATCATTTTTAAATTTTAAAAAAGAGACTTGTGGGGCGCCTGGGTGGCTCAGTCGGTTAAGCCTCCGACTTCAGCTCAGGTCACGATCTCGCGGTCTGTGAGTTTGAGCCCAGTGTCGGGCTCTGGGCTGATGGCTCAGAGCCTGGAGCCTGCTTCCGATTCTGTGTCTCCCTCTCTCTCTGCCCCTCCCCTGTTCATGCTCTGTCTCTCTCTGTCTCAAAAATAAATAAATGTTAAAAAAAAAAAAATTAAAAAAAAAAAAAGAGACTTGTATCCATTATGTCAGTGTTAATCAATTGCCAGTACTAAAATAGCACTTACGGCCATTATTTCAAATTAATACTTTAGGTATAAGTAGACACTTTCATAATAAAAAAATAGATTAATTTATGTTGATTAGCAAAATTGTTTTGGAAATTCCTGAAAAAATTGGAGCTTATGTTTGTCTTTAGTTTTCAGGAAAATCCAAGCCTGTATCCATTTCATTCCATTTCATTTGAGAGATTATCTGATTGGAAATAGTTCCCTATTTGCTAAGGTCGTATCTACCATGAGACCAGTAATTTTACATGTAGAAAAAACACATAGGTTTTAATATTAGCATATTTCCAAAGTCCACAGTTTTGCAGGTGTTTCATCCCTCAAGGAAGCACTCCGGATAAAAATGTATGAACTGTTGCCCCCAAAAAGAATTGTGGAAGACTATAGCAAACTCTGGCCGTCCCAAGGAAGTAAAGACTTCCAAACGGAGGAAAAGGATTTGGACAACGAGGTTGCTGAAGCCCTACCCTCTGTTCTATAAAGCAGGTTCTAACATGTGAGGAGCCATTTTATCTTTGGTTAAATGTAAAACATCAGCTAGTCTCTTGACAATTAAAATAATTTATTGTTGAAGAGCACTTAGAAAAACCTGTTAGGGAGTAAGTTATGTTCACCAATAACATACTCTGAGAGGCTGTGTCTACATGATGATGAAAACAGAAACGTTCCCAAACAGTTAAAATGTGTGCCTTATCCCCTTGGTTTTTATCATCACATTATCAATCATTTAATTTTTTTTATGTGGGAAAATACACATAATTATAAAATTTGCCATTTTAAAGTATATAGTTCAGTAGCATCACACATATTCATATTATTGTGTAGCCATTCCCTTGTTCATCTCCAGGACTTTTTAAACATCTCCTACTGAAACTCTGTACCCATTGAACCATAACTCCCCCTTGCCTCCTACCCAAGCCCCTGGCAACCACTGTTCTAATTTCTGTCTCAGTATTTGACTCTTCTAGGTCCCTCATATAAATGGAATCATATAATAATTGTCCTTTTGTGACTGGCTTATTTCACTTAGCATACTGTCTTCAAGTTTATCCATGTTGTAATAAACATCGAAAGCCATAATAAAATTCTCTGAACTCTGAAAGTAAAAGATCTTCATACTAAGAAAGATCTTATAAAAGAGATGAATGATAATGGTAATGGTTTATGTGTCCTGTTTTTTAAGAAAAGCAAGGACTCTAAAATTGTGTTTCAAGAATGATGTCCCATTCCTCCACTTCAGTAAGAAGAACAAGGAAATTCACAAACTGAAATCTAATGCTATGCAAAATAGTGTGCTGTGTTCTCTATGCTTCCTTGGCTTTTGCTTTATTCAGTAGGCATTGCCAGTATACCATTGTCATAGCAGCTTGTCCTCTTTATTTAAAGCTGCTTTAAAAAATATTTTTATGATTTCATTTAAACCAATATAGGGGCACAGGGGTGGTTCAGTTGTTTGAGGGTCTGACTTCAGCTCAGGTCATGATCTCGTGGTCTGTGGGTTCAAGCCCTGTGTTGGGCTCTGTGCTGACAGCTCAGAACCTGGAGCCTCCTTTGTATTCTGTGTCTCCCTCTATCTTTCTACCCTCCCCTCTCTCATACTCTGTCCCTCTCTCTCTCTCAAGAACAAATAAACATTAAGAGAACAATTTTTAATATGAAATTTATTGTCAAATTGGTTTCCATACAACACCCAGTGCTCATCCCAACAGGTGCCCTCCTCAATGCCCATCACCCACTTTCCCCTCCCTCCCACCCCTTTCAATCCTCAGTTGATTCTGTCTTTAAGAGTCTCCTTATGGTTTGCCTCCCTCCCTCTCTAACTTTTTTTTTTTTTGCCCTTCCCCTCCCCCGTGGTCTTCTGTCAAGTTTCTCAAGATACACATAAGAGTGAAAACATAACACATTAAGAAAATTAAACCAATATATATTTGTTAGTATCAACCAGGAGCTCAAGGCTATGCTACATTGAGGCTATGGTCCTTACTCTTGAAGAGATGAACAATTTTGAGGAGAAACAAAATGCAAGGTCTTTCCTTAGCATTCTGTTTAGTTTTATTCTTTGGTATCAGATTAAGAAGAACCAATTCACATTAGCTGGGTCATTCTCATGGGGATTATGACTGGATTGAGAAATATTTTAGGACACTTCCAGACTGGTTTAGAACTTCGGGAAGTTCAGGTAAGTATCCTAATTTTTAATATTTATTTCAATTGCTTTTCAAGTATGAATCACCTGATGTTTACTCATCTACTCCAAAAAATTAATTTTGTCCTTTTAAGGACATTTCAGGTCTTGGTCTAATATTATTTATCTCTGTAGTATTTTTCAGTTATTTTTAGATATATCTCAATATAATTTACTAACTATTACAATTTTGGACAAGTGCAGTATATAATTATAAATCCTGACTTATAAAATCTTTTAAATGAAATGGAATAGTATTACTTTTAAACTCACAACCATAACAGACAAATAGCAGAACTGTTTGAATGAGGAGAAATCAAAATCCTGTAATTCACATGTTAATTAGTAGGAAATGTACGTTTTAAAAGTACTTCATGGCGACTCAAGATAATCTGTTTTCCTAATCCCACACATTCAGTGAACATTCATCTGGCTCTTGCTATGTCAGGTTCGGGACTAGAATGTTGTCTGTGTTCTCTGTACCATCAAGAGAAGCGAGGACATTTAAGTTGCTTTGATTGGAGCTCTGTGATGTGAGCCAATCTGTAATTTTGCTGAGGTGCAGTATGAATGGGAGGCTAATGTGGGGGGAGCCACTTGGAAACTATTTCAGCCTGTGTTGTAGAATTTTATAGACAGTACATCTTGAAAACTTGGGGTGAAAATTTAAGTGACATTGGGGAAAGGTCATCTGTGATGACCAATAGAAATGGTATTTCAGAGGAAGTCAGAAGCTGTAGAAAATGTGAAGTTGGGGATTTGTGAGTTTTGTTTATGTGGGTTATACTTATATTTATGATATTAGAAATCTTATTTGAAGAATATTTAAATTTGTATGTGTTCATTGTTATATTATTAGTTTTAAATTTAATTGTTTATTGTTTCAGGAACTCATTGCATGTAAACATAACACTTTATGAAAATAACTCTATTCTAAAACAAAATTAGTCAGAAAATTGGCATCATTTCACATTCTAAAAATATCTTTAAAATACTTGGTTTAAAAGCAGACAGCAGAAATTCTTACATCATTTCTGCAAATGCTGTGTGTGTATGTGATACTTCACACCACAGAGGCAGATAAAGTCTTAGTAGTATCAAAATAGTTTTGATCTTGGGGTGCCTGGGTGGCTCGTTTGGTTAAGCATCAGGCTCTTGATTTTGGCTCAGGTCATGATCTCGCAGTTCATGGGATCAAGCCCTACGTCAGGCTCTGTGCTGACAGCATGGAGCTTGGTTAGGATTCTCTCTCTCCCTCTCTATCCCTACCCCACTTGCACACACTCTCTCTCTCCCTTGCTCTCTCTTTCTCTCTCAAACATAAGTAAATAAATATTAAAAAAAAAAAAAGAAAATAGTTTTGATCTCAAAGAACATCTAAAAGGCTGTCAGGGACCCTAGAGGTGCCAGGACCTCACTTAGAGACTGACACCCCTCCTTACACTCAAGGACCCACTGAGAAAGTAGCTGTCATATGAGGCAGGTCATGATAATGGCCTGAAATATATACAGAGAATGAACAGAGGAAAAGAAGAATTAAATGAATATAACCTAAAACAAAACAAAACACAGCCAACTCTTGTGCAGATTGGATCTTAAAAGTAACATTTTCAACTTTTGGGTGCTTTGTTTTTCTCATTTTTGATAGGAGCAATAATGATAAGAGCAACAATACAGGATTGTTGCAAGGCTCACATGGGATAATAGGTGTTAAGCATTTATTTTATTTTAGTTAGAGAGAGATGGAACGAGAGCTAGGGAGAGGGACAGAGGGAGAGAGAATCTTAAGCAGGCTCCATGCTTAGTGCGGAGCCTGATATGGGGCTTGATCCAATGACCCTGGATTGAAATCAAGAGTTAGATTTTCAGCTGACTAGCCACCCAGGCACCCCAGATGTTAAGCATTTAGAACACTGCCTAGCACAAAGTAAGGCTTCAACTAATGATCACCGTTATTTTTGTTAAATTCAGCCATTAGGGGTAACAGGAAGGATGCACCTGGGAGAAGGGTACTATGATCAAAGGCTCAGGGGCAAGACGGATGGGATGCATTCTGGGAATTGTGTATGTTCCACTAGGGTAGGTAGACTGATGTAGGAAAGAAGCAAAAGGTCAGATTGTGGAGGTTCTTTCAGGGTAGATCAGGTAGTTTGGATTTTATTCCCAATGGAATAGGGAAACCATTGACATTTGGGAGGAGGAAATGTCCGGATGAGATCTGTGCTCACAGCAAGCCTGGAATCAAATTCTACTTGTGTCATATTTCCCGAATTCATTTACCCAGCTACTTCTTCCTTTTTAGGTGTGAGTGGAGAGAAACTTCAAGTCGCTGTCTATATTTCCAATCAAGTGTGAGGTTAAAATTAGCACTGTTATTTCTGTTTTGCTACTGGGCAAAGTGAAGGCTGTGAGGGTTCAGTTATTGAAACTCATACCCTTCATACCCTCCGTTGGTGGTACAGCCACATCTGGGACCCCAGATACCCACTTCTGTGTTTAGCTGGTTGATGGATTAAAAGCTCTTGTCCAGTCATCCGGGGACTGGAGGGTGCTTTTAAGGGAAGTGGGGTTTGACAAGGTCAAGGACAAAAAGAGCTCCTGGAAAAAATAAACAAATAATTTGCATTCAGGATATATTTTAAAAATCCCCCCAGCAGTCTGAGAAAATCATGCTAGCATTGCCAGTGTTCTACTGCAGATCTTTTAGCCAGACCCCAAATAGCAATCTGCCTTAACCATAATTCCTGCATTCATTTACTTTTGCATTGCTTTTTATTACTCGTGGTCAGCTTTTAGCCTTTGAAACTGTGGTACATGAATAGCTTCAATACTTCAGGGTTGTTGTTTTTGTTTTTTATAAGTAAGTCATAATTGAACTTCATTTTGAAAGCTGCCCAAAGGCCTAAGGATTTTGCATCTTTATTACCTCAAAGGGATGTTGTGAGATAAAGTGAGATAACATAAGTAAAAGTGTTTTCAATGGGTCTGTATGGGTTTACAGATAGGGAGGTAGTTTAGAGGTGTATGTGGGTGTTTCTTTTGTCTTTAGTAGTTTGGGCTTCAAAGGAAAGCAGGTTCAATGCAGTAAGATTTTTCAGTTAATTTGGAAACCCAGGCTGTATCAAAATTCCATGGAACGAAATCAAGAGGCTTTTTTTTTGACATGCTAATAGGTTATGTTTGAAAGAAGTCTAGCAATGGCTATAGATGGGAATGTTTTAATGTCTTTACAAAAAAACAAAACAACAAAAACAAAAACAAAATCTACAAAAATAAAAGAAACAAATCATTTTCTCTTCATGTATTTTTTTCTTAGTCTCAGCTAGTGGACTTGGAAGTTTTAAAACTGGAGTTTTTTTGTTTGTTTTTGTTTTTAGCAATAGCAGTATGGTGCCCTTGAGGGATGTCTTCAACATTACATGGAAGAATGTGCTAAAGACAACATTTCAGATTCTCACAGAAATGGGGAAAGAATTCTACAACCGTGGCAGCTTTCAAGACATAGCTATAGTTCTCACATTGCTGTATGTGTAGTTAAGGCCATTTAGTGCTAGGTTGAAAATGCAATTAGTTTAGGCAAGAAGGTGTCAATTATTCTTGTGATGTACCAATATATTTTTTATTCTCTTTTAAAAGAGAATATGTATTCTTCCGATTATAAAAATAATACATGTCTTTGTTAGAACTTTATAAACACACACAAGTATAAAGCAAAAATGAAAATTACTTACCACTTTCTTACCAGGTGGGAATAATTACTTTGACCTTTCCATATATTTTCTTCTAACTTTTTCTATCTATATGTATTTGACTGGTTAGCAAAATTGGGATAATGCCACATATAAATTTTTGTGTAATGATTTCCCCCCTAATATAATGTAAGCATATTCCACATTATTAAGTAGTGTTTGAAAACATTTTAATGACCGTCTCAGGTCCCATTTTATGGATAGATATGGGAGGTAATATGTGTAGGAATTAAGACCATGGATTCTAGAATCAGACTGCCTGGGTTTGAATCCCAGCTCTGCTCCTCACCAGCTGGGTGCCTTTGGGCATGTTACTTAACTTCTCAGTATCTCAGTTTCCACACCTCTAAACTGAGATAAAAATAATGGTACAGAGTTTATAGGGCTGTTGTAAGGATTAAATGGGTTAATCTGTATTTATCAAAGGATTTAGAATAATTCCTGGTGCAAAGTAAGCTTATTATCACTATAAAAATAAAATAAGACATTATAAATTATTATTAATAATTTTAATAGTCACTAGTAATTAACCATTATTATTATGTAATAATAAAATAATCCATTGTCTTTTTAAGCATGGTTAATATAATGTTAGGTAGGCTATGTCTCTCTTTTTTTTTTAAGTGTATTCATTTTGAGAGAGAGAGAGTGTGTGTGTGAGCGAGTGGGGGAGGATCAGAGAGAGGGAGAGAGAATCCCAAGCAGGCCCCATATTGACAGCAAAGAGCCCGATGCAGGACTCAAACCCACGAACCAAACCATGAGATCGTGACCTGTGCCGAAACCAAGAGTCGGACACTTAACCAACTGAGCCATCCAGGAGCCCCTAACATTTAACTCTTAAGCCCATTTGGAATGTATATTGATTATGATTTGAGGTAAGAATTAATGGTACATGGGGCACCTGGGTGTCTCAGTCGGTTAAGTGTCCGACTTCGGCTCAGGTCATGATCTCACGGTCCATGAGTTCGAGCCCCGCGTCGGGTTCTGTGCTGACAGCTCAGAGCCTGGAGCCTGCTTCGGATTCTGTGTCTCCCTCTCTCTCTGACCCTCCCCCGTTCATGCTCTGTCTCTCTCTGTCTCAAAAATAAATAAAAAAACATTAAAAAAATTAAAAAAAAAAGAATTAATGGTATGTATTCTCTAAATAGCTAACCATTTTTCATAGAATTATTTACCGAGTAAACCTTCCTTTTTTATAGACTTACAAAGTCAACTCTTTAATATGCTAAGCATATTATACTATGCTGACTGTAATTACTGAGCAAGCCTGTTTCTAGCATGTTTCTTTGCTTCTGTACCATTGAAACTTTATATGGTACACTTTGGTAGCTATTGGTGCAAGTCAGTTACTTCTCCTATGTTGTCACACACTAAGTACCATTCTGTAAAGTCCCCAGACCATTCTAATCTCCTTTTCCTATATCTTCCTCTACATGAATGCTGGGGAAGTCTACATCTCACTCTTCCAGCTTCCCTTGCACATGTATCTGGTCATGTGCCCAAGGTCAAGCCAAAGAGCCAAGAGCAGAAGCCTGTAGGGGATTTTCTACCGGGGGAAAACTAGGGGACATTCTAGTTTTGTTTTGTTATGGTCTTCCAGAGATGGAAGGCTAACAATCCTATTGTCATTCTTTTTCTCCCAATAGAGCTATAACAAGTATGAAACCTTGTTAAGCACCATTTCCTGTGGCAATGTTTCTCCCACATAGTGTTCTTTAGATGTTAATAGATACTTCCTACCAAAAGGAGTCCATGGTCAGTTGGCAGTGGAATCCTATACCCTTGGAAATATATCTTGTATCTTAGCTTATCAAAGCATCTGAATATAAACATTTTAACATTATTAAACCAGGAATTTCAAAACCAGTGTGAGCATGCAGAGTCACTCCCTCCTTTCTTTTTTTTGAGAGAAACACTTTAAAGGGGGGGGGGGTACATTTTAAGGTGTTTGTTGTTTGTAACAGTGTAAATTATTTTATTCACTAGATAAATGACTAAAAATATAGACTGTGCCCACTTGATTCAAATTACATCTATCTTAGTAATTAGAAAAAAAAAAGTCTTCTTGAGTACAGTTGTTTTTTTTTTTTTTAGGTAATCTCTACACCCAACGTAGGGCTCAAACTCATAACCCCAAGATTAAGAGTCACATGCTCTACCAACTGAGCCAGTCAGGCACCCCTCTCTAGTACAGTTTTTATCTAAGAATGAACTAACTGTGTAGTGAGTTCTCTAACAGTTTATCATACCATAGTAGTTATACACATATATCGTGACTACAGACATTATATGAGTAAAGCTATAGGTGGTTTCCTATTTGGGGGAAACTAAAAGAGACACTGCCCAAGTATCCATTTCCTCATGTTTCTGGACATCTTCTCTTTTATTCTGGTTTGCATTCTGTTTCTGTGTTCCTTGCCAGTCCCTATTGGATTAGTCACTATTGCCAAATTATCAGTCTCTGTTGTCACTCTTTGGCAGTCACTGTTGCCAAATTCTCAGTCTGTATGTCTACAGCAGCCAATCTTCAGTTGGATAATTGGTATTTTTTGTGAACCAAATTTTGTGAATAATGTTCTTTGTTCTTAAATTTTCTCTGTTAATTATATAGAGATGGGGGTGGGGTTGGGGAAGAGGAATTTGCCTCATGTGAACCTAGTACTTACGTGCTGTAAAATGCCTGGACATGGTTTACACAAGAACTTTATGACTTTAGTCTCAGTTCGACTAGGTGAGGGTTCCCTGGACACTCTTCCTTTTACTCAGAAAGATCTGCTTCCATAATGTAGCTTTCAGTCTCTCTTGTATACCATTCTTTTGTACTGTAGTAACTAGAGGGACAGCAGTCTACTTACTGTGATGTGGATACTTAAGATGCTAAAATTATAGGTCTTAAGGAATCAGGTTTTATGGTATATATCTTCACAGTTACATAATGAGGAACTTAATCAGTGATTCCTGGTAATGTCAAGATAGGGGCCTGAGAGAAGGCAGATCAAATGGTTGTCCGCTGTGGGAGATAGTCATTGGCAGCCTTGCCATAGGAAGTAACTGTCAAGGTTTGGAACATGGATGCTATTGCCTTCAATTTCAAAGAGTTGAGTGAGGATTATGATTTGTTCAATTTCAGAGGAAGTATCGTTTAATACAGTAGGCCATAAGTGGGAAAAAGCACAAGGATTTATTGTAAGGAACCCACAACAATACATGTGTAGTATTTGTATTGTTTGTAGGCTGAATATAGTAGATGTTTTACAAATTAGATGCTTCAAGAATACAGTGGTTAACAGGGTAGATAGGTGCCCTGCTTATATTTTCGGGTGGGGGGAAGACAGGCAATAAATGAATAAAGAATAGCAATAGTAGTAGATACAGATAATATTGCTCTGCAGAGGATTCCAAGGAGGAAATGTGATAGAGAATGACTGGATGGCTATTTAAATAGGGTGGCCAGAGAAGGACTTTCTGAAGTGTTGTCCTTTAAACTGAGATAAGATAACTAAAGAGGAGGCAGCCATGCGCAGATCTAGAGGAAGCACATGCCGGATGGAAGATTAGCAAGGGCAACCATCCTGTGGAGGCTAGAAGCTTAGTCTGAGGATCAGAAGGAAAACTAGAGGGTTAGGCAGGGGCCAGATCATGAAGGGCATTGTAGGCTTAGGCAAGAAGTTGGTATGTTATTCTTGGCTTGGTAGGAAATCTTACATAAATTTGTGTTTTATGACCTGATCGGATTCAGGTTTAAAGGTGACCACTCCTTATGCTGTGTGCTTTGAAGAGGGACAAAATTGGAAGCAGGGGGATCGTGTAGTAGTCTGCTTGCGAGTTACTATATTTGGAGTAAGAATTGCGTCAACAATACTCATAGCTAATGTTTATTCTGTACTATGATGTACAGGCATCCTGCTAGGCATAACATGCATTATCTAATTTAGTCAAATATGGACTATTTTTCAAAGATATGAGAGGCTCTTGTGATCCCCCAAAATGATTCCCATAAATTAAAAATACTCCTAATGGTACTTTTTATTACCTAATAAAAATATTAAAATCATAATTACACATGGAGAAATCTGTGTAATTTCTTCACCTTAAAGTGGCCCTTATATTTGAAAATACTGGGAATGAATATGTGAGGTGGAAAGAATATCAAGTCCTACTCAGTGACTGTCAGGAATGGCTCCCAAGAGGGTCACACTGCAGTGTGGAAACCAGGAGGATCCTGAAGGGACTAAGCTTAGCAGAAGGAAGTAATGGAGGCAGGGTAAGCTATAGATCCTTCCACCTCAACAAAGGGACTGCAACCCACAAAACCCAAAATTCAGGAAGTGTGGTGAAAATGCCATCCCAACATAGATAGGTATTGACCTCTGTGGGGAAAGGGCCTTATTGGAAGAGAAGAGCTGGAGACAGAGTATGGGGGGCTTTTTGTAATAGCCAAATACTAAGACGTGTAGTTTGAGTTGTTAACTAGGGAAGGTGGTCTGATTTAGGGTTAAGCGAATTGGAGATACATTTTAACTCTAGGAGGCAAGAGTATAGTAGACATGAAGAAAAATAGTAGGCCCCTTGTCAGCCATCTTGGCCAGACACTGTAGAGTGTCAATTAGATGCAGAGTCAGGGCCCAGAAGGAGGTCTACAGTGGGAGAAATAGGAATAGAATAGAATAGAAATAGGAATAGACTAGAATAATAGAATAGTTAACCAGGAAGGTCAACTGGACTCTCCAAAGTACAGACAAGAGTTTACCTACCCAAAGTTAATCTCAGTGCTCCGGCTTCATAATTCCTTGGCTTGTTGGTCACTAGATGTAGATAACGAAGGTGTCCAGAACCAATTACACTCAGGAGGGAAGGATAACCCTTTCTGACACATTTGGTTGGTTTTGGAATGGAGACAGGGTGGCAGAATCTGGTTTATACCTCTGTTCAATGACATCATCCAGTTGGTTTAACTGTACATCAGTCGCTGGCATAATTCACAGGTGACGGGATATGATATATCAACGGTACCTAATTCTGGGAGATATAATTTTAGGTGAAAATTTACCCCAGGGGTTTTGTAACAGCAATCTTAATGATTATTGCAGATTGCTGACATAGCAAGGACTGTGCAGTAGGACTGATAATCCACTCTAGTTTACCTTGAAAATATATCAGAAATCTTTTATATCACCTTCCTTAAAATAAACCCTGGTGAAAATATGCTACAGGGATAAGAATCAGTGATGTAGTCTTAGCTGGAACAACATGGTGTCAACCATAGGGTGCATGTGCAGTCACACAGTATTTTTAGGTGAATAGAAAGTCTGACTTTCTTTTTAAATTCAGAAGTACAGGCTGATGTTATTACATTTCTTACAAACTTTGAAAGCTGGTTTAACAAAAGATCTAAGGAACTATATTACTACACAGTTGAATATTTCCACAATAATTTAAAAGTGATTTGCTGCCTTGCCTTTATCTATTTCAAGCTAAAGTTCAAGGCAAACCAGTTACCTGAACATTAAAGCATTGTAAAGTTCATAGTGACAAGTATAATTTCCCTGGATAGTGTTCCACTTAGAATGTTAGCCTGATATGAAATTAAAATTGAAACATAACTTCAGGAGGTAATGTTGAAATACTCAAGTTCAGGTGTTTGCTATTTTCTCCACCTTTTTTGAAATATCCAAAACAAACTGCTCAATTATAAAACCCTTCCTATGACGGGATTTCCATAGAGCGTGGTCAACTTTCTGGGAAAATTAGATTGAGATCAAGAATTTTGAAATCTGAACATCAAGCCTGCTGGATTTCCTGTTGGTTTCAGATTTTCTTTCAGATGTTTTATTGCACATTGACTCAGCATTCTCAAGAAATCAAAATATAATAATAAGGGTTACAGGTATTCTATGTAAAGTACACCCATCTGGAACTCATTTTTATTCTAAAAGAGCATATCTTCAATGTTAAACCAAATTTTGGAAAATTCTTTTGCTTGAATTATACTTATGAATTATTTGGGTCTTTCCATTTTCTTCTGCAAAATATTTTAAAATTCCTCTTGATAACCAGGACTGTTTCTTTGAAATTTAATAGGAATCAGGTGTCTCCAGCAACTCGTCTTAATACTCAGAAAATTCCTTTCCCCCTTCCTCTCTATACCCTTCCTTGTACTCTTTTTGAATGCATGCTACTGAATGCACACATTCAAAAAGCCAAGGCAAGCTTCTGTTCCACACCCTCCTGCCCTTGATATCGACACCACATCAAGCTTTCCTCCACCCAGATTCCTTTTTAGCCACAGTAACCATGAGCATTTAACATTCGTCTTTACCTTTCTCTCTTTGGTCTTCAAGCCAGGTATGAGCTATAAATTGAGGTAGAATGTACAGCTGAGTCAATAAAGGGTGGGGACAAAAATTAAATAGGTTTCCTATCGTTTTTCACAAAGTTTGAGAAACAAGGTTGGCAAAGAGGAAAAAAATAAAACAGGAAGCAGGATTACACATATAAATTAAATATTTTCACCCCAACCCTTTTTAGATAGCCCAGGGGTATTAGGAGTGTATGTTTTGGATGGGCTCAGCAAGCATTCCAACAGTAAATGGCTTCCTGTTCAGCGTGTTCGAAGTCAGGCTGTCTTTTGGGGTTGGTTAAAAATATGTGTGAACTATGTGCTTTTATTTCAAGCCAAGTCAAATGTTTTCAATCATCCCCCCCTTACTTGCTTCTCCTCTCTTCCTATCCTGTCATTTCTTGCCCCCTTGACAGTAAAATATACCCCAAAATGTGTTTTTTCCCCAAAAGGAAGTTTAGTGATTAATTATGAGTTACATGTAAACATATATTATTGACCTCGAAGGTATTCACCAAGAACCTGGCCACTGTCACTCCTGGCTGGCATTTTTAAGTGTTAGATCCTGGTGAATAGAAGTTAGAGAAGCATGCAAAGAAACCAGGTATTTGGCTCAAGCACAACAGGCAACCAATGGATAATTGAGGGTGAGAAATGGTCTATAACTTTTCACCCCAGTGGTGATGAACCTATAATTCTCAAATTGTTTGTGTAATTTTCTATTTCTACCACATCAGTGGCAAATATTATTTTGTACTGCATGTTCCTTGTGGATTTTTTTTTTTTCATCAGTAAGGTCCAATTAGGATGCCTGAAAGGAAAATAGCATACCTGGGCCCATCATACCTAGTAAGAAATGCCACAGATGTACCCAGGAGGAAAAATATAGACTTCTGGTGGAAGCCACAGAGTCCCTTCTGCAAAATGCTGCTCCAGTGTTGATAGACTTTAAAAATATATGTCATATGATCTAATTAGAGGAAACTCTCAGATATTCAAATTTGACACCAAGCTGTCGAGGAACCTTTTATGTTTGGCATAGGCTACTGAGGCTGCAAATACTCTCTACAAAAGGCTAGTACTGGCTTTGTTTGCCCACTCCTCCATTAGACTGAGCCTATTTAAATTCCAGAGTGTTCTTAGAGAACTATGTTTCCTTATGGTATTAGGTATCAGAGTTCACCCTTTCCGTATTTTAAATTTTATTTAGTGTAAGAGGTGATTTTTTAGAAATCCTATGTGAGTTACATGGCTTGTGTGTGTGGTGGGAGGTGGGGAAGTCAGCCTTTCCAAATGAATCTCTAAGGATAATTTGTTCAAGGAATGTTTCTTGACATGTGATTCCAGGATTTTGGTGTTTGCTGTTTTCAAATTGGTTTAACTTAGCAAACATTTATTAAATTGTTGACTGTGCAGAGCTCAATGATGTTTAAAGAATGTTAGTGACTTGGAAATAATTCAACTTGACAAAGTCTAACACTTTTTAATTATAAGAACTGTCAGAAATCAGTTCCCTTTTAGGGAACTTCTGCTATATGATGAAAGACATTTATAAAAAAACGAACTAATAAACAAAAAACAACCCACAGCTAACGTCATACTCAATGGTGAAAGACTGAAAGCTTCCCTCATAAGGTTAGGAACAGAACAAGGATCTCCACTTTTACCATTGCTATTCAATATAGTTCTGGAAGTACTAGCTAGAGCAATTAGGCAAGAAAAAAAAAATTAAAAGATCCAAATTGGGAAGGAAGAAGTAAAAGTATTTCTGTTCACAGATGACATGATGTTATATATAGAAAATCCTAAAGAATCCACAAGAAAACTACAAGGGGTAATAAACAAATTCAACAAAGTTGCAATTGCCCCATGTTTTAGCACTTAGTGTCCTCACTAAATAAGTCTAATGGCTTATCCTCAGACCAACATTTAATGTTTTAAAAAGTGAATATAGAAAAAAAATTATGAATATGGAAGTTCTCTTATTATATAGTGAAAAGTAATTCTGTTTGCTGCCCTCATATTCAGCTTAGTGTGTAAAATTCTCATGAGATTACTTTGGCAGTAGGTCAGATTTTGGTTAGGTTCAAATACTTATGGAACTAATAGCCCAGAAAGTCTCATTATGCCTTGAAAAAGACTCATTACTGGGTTATTTCCTGAAAGCAGGCAATACTGGGTTAAAAATTGAGGGAGAAGAGTGAAGATTACCTTTGAAGTCAAGTCTGGAGAGAGGGACAGAGACATGAGAGAAACTTTAAAGGAAGGTGAGGAAAGTAGGGACAGAGGAATCAATAAACAAAAGATACCATAGACCTTTGTTGTTCATTATGGTAGCCATGAGCCATATGTGACTACTTAAATTTAAATTAATTAAAATGAAATAAAATGAGAAATTAAGTGCCTTAGTGTCATCATCCACATTTCTAATGTGTGGTTATTATATGTGGCTAGTGACTATCATCTTGGACTGCGTGGATATAGAATATATCACCACGGAAAGTGTCTTGAAGAGTTCTGGTGTGGGGGGTATTTTGTCCTTATTTAACTCAATAATATATAGCAAATATGTTTTTTGTCACAAATATGTTCATTTGTCACAAATGATCTTAAATTCAATTTTTAATGATTGGATAGTATTTGATTATATGAATACATCATGACTTTTAAAAATAAAATCAGCTATTACAAAAGGAGCTTTTGTGTAACTTTCTGTTATAATAAATATGAATATGATTTTTAAGAAAGTTCTGGTAGTAGAATTTTTTCATTCATCTTTATTTATTTAGAATAAATTCATAGACATAAAATGCCTAGATCAAATATCGTGAAGATATTTTTTAAAGCGTTTGACATGTGTGGCCAATTTCCTGTCCAGAAAGTTTGTCTGTTTACATACCTTAAGCATAAGTGACAGGAGACTCATTTAATTCCGAAAGAAAAAGAATTATACCTTAAAAAGCAATAACAAAACAAAACAGACTGGTTGCATAGCTGCCTCTGTGAAGAATAGAATTTCAAATTTGGGTAGGAAAGAACTGTGAAGAGGTAAGCTGTGAAAAACAACAACAACAACATAATAAATAAGTAACCCCTTTTTGCAGTATTCCTACCTGGTGGGCACCATGTAGGCATTTTATATGGCAGTCCAATCCTCAGATAACCTTGTGAGTTAGGCATTACTGTTACTACCTTCATGTAGATAGAACAAACGAAAAATAAGCAAACAAGCAACAAGAGCAACAGCAAACTGAGGCACTGGGAGTTAAGTTACTTGTGTAAGATCACACACGAGGCAGCAAAGCTAGGATATGAATTTACCTGAGTTCATTCAGACTGGTAAGTGTTCAAGAGTCCATGCCTTTAACAACTATGCTCCATTACCATTCAACCATTGTATTCAAATCCCAATGGAATTAAGTATTATGGATTGGATTGTGGGCCCCCCCCCCCCCCCCCCGCCGCAAAAGATATGTTGAAAGTCTTAACGTCTAGTACTTCAGAACGTGACCTGATTTGGGAATAAGGTCACTATAGATGTAATTAGTTCAGAGGAGGTCATAATCAAGTACAGTGGACTCCTAATCCAATATGACCAGTGTCCTTATAAGAAGACAGCCCTGTGACAACACAGGCTTATAAGGAGAACACCGTGTGACGTTGGAGTTATGCAGATGTAATCAAAGAATGCCAAAGATTGCCAGCAATCTGTCAGAAGTTAGGAATAGACAAGGAAAGATTCCCCTACAGGTTTTAGAGGGAACATGGCCTTGCTGAAACCCTAATTTCGGACCTCCAATCTCCAGAAGTCTGAGATGATACATTTCTGTTATTTTAAGACACTAAGTTGTGGTACTTTGTTACGGCAATCATAGGAAACTAATATACCAAGTAACTTAGAAAGACATTCCAGGGTCTGACCAGATGCTTCTTAGCCCATGAACACATCTCACCTACTTTTTGCCCCAGGATCACATTTCTCAGATAACTACTTGGTGTCTGATCACATGGGCTGAAGGCCAAAGACAATATATTTGCAATTGAGACTGCATGTCTTGGAAATATCAAAGAGCACTCTGACTCACAAAGAATATTTTATTGAATTTGCCAACATTTTATTCACTTTCTGGGAAGCTAATAATTGTATATTTTTGTTTGGAAGGACAGTGATTCACTAAGACATATGAACTATGCTGGTACCATATAGTAGTATTTAGATGTATCCACTTTGTAGGAAAAACTGAGGTTTAAATAGCTCTAGATTATACATGGATTTGTCATTTTGTGCTGATTTCCACTGCCAGATTCAGTTATATTGTAGTTTATTCAATTTTGGAAAATCAGTATGCTTCTTGGCTGAAAAAAGTTAACCAATAGTTTATTCTGTACTCTGATAAAAATAAATCTTTACAATGAAAGTAACTGGAAGTTATCTTATACTGAATGAGCATCTGAAATATGATTTTCAAATGTTAAATATATGATTTTCTAATTTCTATTTATAATATCAGAAAGGGAGAAGAGTCCAGAAGTGTCAGGAATCTCACAGGATACCTTGCTCTCAAACATACTTCCCCCCCACCCCCAACCATCAGTTCATACTCCTAATTTATTCTCCTCCTCTGAAGGGATACCCTCTCCAGCCTATGAGGGTGCCTGAAATTCTAAAAGCAATCATTTTTTTTTTAATTAGGCATTACCTTCTCCTGGCAAACCTTATTTAAAAGAAAAATTAATAATAGCTTCTTTACAATGCCTTTACTATGCCAAGCATTGTGCTAAATGTATTTACATAGATCATTACACTTGAACTTCATAAAAACTCCATGAAGAATAATGAGATAGGTATTGATGAGGAATCCAAAGCTCAAATTAAGTTCTGTTACAAGGTCTGGCAAGTGGCCCTTCAGGTTTCAAATCCCAGGATGTTTGAATCACAATGTACTTCCATGCCCTATGCAAGAGTCCGGGCAATAAAACACTGGGACCCTGAAAGAGGAAGCAGGAGAGAAAGTGGAGAAAAGAGAGAAGACGAGCATTAAAGACAAACTTCTGGCATCTTCTAATTTTGCCTGGGACTTCCCTTGAAGTTTTTAGATTTATTCTGTCTAGTATGGCAGCCACTAGATGTATGGGACTACTGAGCACTTGAAATGAGGCTAATACAGATTGAGATGTGCTAGAAGTTTAAAATGCATACTAGATTTTGAAGACTTCAGATAAAAAAAGGATGCAAAATATCTCAATATCTTTATATTGATTACATGGTGAATGATAATATTTAGATATATTGGCTTAAATAAGATATATTATTAAAATATATTTTACCTGTTTCTTTTTACTTTTTTAAAACTGTGGCTCCTGTCGGGGTGCTTGGGTGGCTCAGTTGGTTAAGCATCCGACTCTTGGTTTTGGCTCAGGTCATGATCTCACAGTTTCTTGAGTTCGAGCCCCCTGTTGGGCTCTGTGCTGGCAGAGCAGAGCCTGCTTGGGATTCTCTCTCTCCCTCTCTCTGCCCCTCTCCCCCTCGCCCTGTCTCCATCTCTCTCAAAATAAGTAAATAAACTTTAAAAACATGTGACTTCTATTACAAATGTGAAATTATGTATGTGACTCTCATTATGTAGCTATCCAACAACACCTCTTCGACGTCCAGATAACATGGACACCCTGAATAATGTTCACCTAATTTAAATGAAAAAAAAATAGGTTTTAACGTTTTGAGAAAGGTAAATAGTACTGGAATTCAAAACTAACTTTTAAAGCACACAACATGCTGTTTTTATCTTCAAGGTAATACCGTTGTTCAGTTTTTAAACCTAAAAAGATTATAACAGTGAGATGTGAAGCTTTTAGTCTTTGTGGTAGATTGCTTGCAACCCTGGACTCAGCTCCTCCTTCCTTTGACTTGAGCTAGTTGGCAGGTGCTCTCAGGAGGGGTGGGTCTATTTTCCTACTCTGTAAATCTTCAACCACAAGGGTTGGTCTTGTGAGTTGGTTGGCCAACAGAATATGGCAGAATGATGGTGTGCCAGTTTGAGGCTTAGATGTATCGACAGACTTTGCACTCTGTCCACCCACTGCTTTGGTATCTGGCCCACTTTTTATCTGAGTGGACCCTGAGAGAGCCTGCTGGAGGGTGAGAAACCACGTGGAACAGAGACAGATGCTCCCAGACAAGACCACCTGTATTCGTTTTCTATGGTTCCTACAGCAAATTACCACAAATTTAGTGGCTTAAAACAACACCAGTTTATTGTCTACAGTCCTGTAGGTTAGAAGTAGCATGGGTCTCACTGTATTAAAATCAAGATATCAACAGAAATGTGTTCTTTTCTGGAAGAAGATGAGTCTTCTCATCTCACTTCACTTTGACCTCCTTTGACTCTCTCTTACACCTTTAAGGACGCTTGTTATTTTTTGGGCTGACCCAAATAATCCAGGATAATCTTATTTTCAAATGACCTGATTAACCTTGATTCCATCTGCAATCATAATCTCCCTTTGTCACATATTCAACCTCTCAAGCTGTTTAATAATACTTTTAGCTCTTTTTTAACAAGAAGAAACGTTAAATGTTAATGTTGGATTCAACATGCAGTGACTTACTTTTGGTTTGCACTCTGTGGTATAGATTACACATCAACTTTTGGAAGAATCCGCATTTTGTTTATCATTAGGGGAAAGCCTGGATATGCCTCCCAGTGTAAATTCTCTGCTTCAACTGTGAAACAGAAAAGAAAAATAAGTCAAGGAGTTTTCTGTTAGGCCTGACATTTTAGCCTCCTGAGTACAGCCTCAGAGAAACTGGGGCTAAAAAAAAAAAAGTTTCAAATGGAAAATATGAACCAAGCAGAATAACTTCTAATTGAGCTACATGAAGTTTTTACCGTGTAATGTTTTTACCTTGTAATGTTTGATCTATGATCCCAAGATTTCCATTTCGCGTATTTACTAGCGTAATATGAAGGAGCACTGGGTCCACATCATCAGTTTCGTGGCAGAGTCTTGTAAAATGGTACCCATTTGCCTACTGTAGCCTCATACCGTAAAAGTGCCACTAGATGTGTGTGTCAGTGGTATGGGGTTTTTCGTTACCTGCAAAATTTATTAGTAAAGATCCCGAACCTGGAAAGGAATAAACAAAGTAATTATTTGGCACCTAAACAAAATTC
This sequence comes from Neofelis nebulosa, assembly GCF_028018385.1. Classification (NCBI taxonomy): domain Eukaryota; kingdom Metazoa; phylum Chordata; class Mammalia; order Carnivora; family Felidae; genus Neofelis; species Neofelis nebulosa. The sequence goes on from NC_080787.1 coordinate 122,864,386, forward strand.
ACACATTCAAAACTCTTGGAAATTTAAGACACCTGCCAATGATTCCCAGTATAACAAGTAAATCAAGGAAATGTATTTAAGGATAAATAAATAACTTGCATCATTGAAATTTCTTGGTTTTTTGCTTTTCCTTCTTAAGAGTGTTTTGAACTTTGTCACCAAGAAATCTTCTGAGAGGGATATAAAAGAATTTGCATTGTTTTCTACTTTTTCCCATAGAAGGCAGGATGGATTTGGAGTGGCCTGTGAAATTCTGAGTGTTTTCTACATTGGGCTACATACTGAGATTGATCGGTTTCTTAATATCATTATTATTATGTTTCTATTGGGAGTCATGGAACCAGAGGTTGGCCTCAGGAGGATGTCACAATGTCTTTTGAACTGTGAATTAGATAAAGGCTTCTTTCTTCTATGTGGCTAAACACATTCCTATTTGAAAACAGCTTTGCTGCTCACCAACAATTAAGCACAAAATAGTTCACTTAGCGACTTGGGGTACTGGGGATCTCTAAACAAAACTGTGTTGTAGTGATACTGCATGACTCTGTGTTTGTTTACTAAGTGGGACTGGACAGAGCAACTCGCATGTCAGCACATATGTGTGATGTGTGTACCCATGTGCAAATATGCACTCATGCCTATTGGAAAATGAGGTGAGGAAACATGGGTTTTCCTGCTTCCAGGAAAAGGTCAATGCGCTTAGCAGGGCTTTGAAGGGTTTTTACTTTATGTATTAAAACAGCATTAATTTGGGGCACCTGGGTGGCTCAGTCTGTTCAGCGTCCAACTTCAGCTCAGGTCAAGGTCTCCTGGTTCGTGGGTTCGAGCCCCGCATCGGGCTCTGTACTGAGAGCTCAGAGCCTAGAGCCTGCTTTGGATTCTGGGTCCCCCTCTCTCTCTGCGCCCCTCCACTGCTCGTGCTCTGTCTCTCTCTCAAAAATAAATAAACATAAAAAAATTAATTCAATTTAATTAATCTAATAAGTTCAAATGCTAGGTAAATGAAGATGAAAGGGAGACAGAAGGAGAAAAGACGTTTGTCGAGCACCTATAGTTGGGGCACTGCCATTACCATTGCTATATTAATGTTGGCACCGATAGGTATTACATTTTCGGTGTATGAATAAGGAAACAGTTCAGGGAGATCAAACCACTTTCTATGTCAGAGCTAGGATTCAAACTCAATTGATTACAAATCCTATGTTGTGGTCACTATTCTATGATGCCTCTTCACCTAATAGGAGTTAATAGTTTAGTCTAGTGTAATGTTCATCGACATTTACAGACACTTTCTTGATTATGACGTAGGAAGATTTTACACACACTGTCAGAAATGATGGAAGAAAACAAATGAAGTTATAAAAATACCTTTATGAAATTCATAGTCACCAACATATTAACATAAAAGGAGTCTCCTAATTATGTTTTAAAAGCTCTACACCTACTTTTTTCTTGTGTTTAATGAGAACTGGACTGAATGTAGCAGAGATAAAGATATTACTTAAGTCCTTTAAAGAGATCTTATTAACATTCATATGTATCTGATATTGTTTACCTTTTAAAATATATTTCTTAATGGGGCACCTGGGTGGCTCAGTTGGTTAAGCCTCCAACTTTGGCTCAGGTCATGATCTCACAGTTCGTGGGTTCGAGGCCTGCATTGGGCCCTGTGCTGACAGCTCAGAGCTTGGAGCCTGCTTCGGATTCTGTGTGTTCCTCTCTCTATGCCCCTCCCCCACTTGTGCTCTGTCTCTGTCTCTCTCTCTCTCAAAAATAAACATTTAAAAAAAATTAAATATATTCTAAAAATGTTTTAAAACAGCTTTTAAGGATAAGACCATAATTGTTGTCCTTTCTGAAGTATCTACCCCTTATTTTGAAAATGCAAAATATTTGGCTTACGTATATCTTATGTTTAGTCCTTTTAACTACTCTGAATAGTAGGTATTAATATCCAGTTTTAAAAAAATGAAAGTCTTGGGGTGCTTGGGAGGCTTAATCGGTTAAGCGTCTCTCGATTTCAGTTCATGACCTTGAGATCCAGCCCACCCTTGGGCTCCACGCTGAGCATGGAACCTGCTTAAGATTTTCTCTCTGTGTCCCTCTATCCCTCCCGTACTCATGCTCTCACTCTCTCTCTGTCTAAAAAAAAAAAAAAAAAAAAAAGGGAAGGAAAAAAAATAAATGAGAATCTCAAGGCTGTAGAGATTAAGTAACTTATAAACATTAGCACTAAGTGTAAGCCAGTCTTACAGAAGACCCATACTGTTCCTCACATACCTCACATTGCCTTCTCGTATACAGACTTGAATATCATGAATAAGGTTCAAGATAGCCTTATGACTGAGGCTATAAGAATGATTGCTGCATTGATTTGACCTAGAAAGTTCAGAGAATGGACAACAGAATGAGAAACACAAAAGAATAGTTGGTTTTTTGTTTGTTTTTTTTTTTTTTTTACAAATCATTGGACTAGAATAGCAGAAAAAAGAATTCAGAAGACAAAAAGTGGTAATTAGCTAGCTGTATCAAAAGTAGCTATGGGAATGACATCGCCAGGAAAGAGAAGAGTAAATATTTCACAAGACAATTAATCTAACTCAAGGCTAATAGATCTAAAGCAAAAGGTTTATTGATAACCCTCCATTTTCTCTTCCTGGCGAAAGTGGTGGAGAGAGCTACAAGAACATAAGACTGAATTGTTCTTCAAGGCCAGGTGACAGGCAGCTGGTTCATGGTTAATTGCTGGAGCCCCGTTGGAGTTGTAAATACTGTTAGTCTTTGCAGTTTCATGACAGATACCTGAAGAACACAGATGTTTATGTAGTGAGTCAGAAGTTTATTTCTTGGAACCTTTTTTACGTATTCACTAGATAAACACTGAGCAACAGTGATTTGCATGGAAAATCTGTTTAACAGAGAAATAGACGTGTAGTGGTTCTTGAGCTCTCGATTCTCTGTCACACACACAAAAATTCTATCGCTCTGTCCCACTTACTAGCTGTGTCTGTGTTTTCCTGTCAGTACAAGGCATGTAAGGTTCTTGGGACAAGCTTATTGTATAAGTTCAATAAGTGGATGTTCAGTTGACTCTTGAACAACATGGGTTTGGACTGCATGGGTCTGCTTATACGTGGAATTTTTTTTATAAATATAGTACAATATTATAAATATATATTCTCTTATGGCTTTCTTAATAAACATTTTCCCTCGCTTATGTTCTTAAATTGTAAGAATATAGTATGTAATACCTGTACAAAATATGTGTTAATTGTTTATATTATCAAGGCTTCCCATCAATAGTAGGCTATTAGTAGTTAATTCTGGAGGGAGTCAAAAGCTATACATGGATTTCCAACTGTAGGTGAGGTCAGCACTCCTAATCCCCACGTTGTTCAAAGGTCAACTGTATATAAAACACTTGGCATGGTGCCTAGAACAGAATAAGAAACCAAACAATAGTTGCTATTCATACATATATTATAAGATGTAATGTTTTGCTGACTCTTCTCAAAAGGAAACCAATATCCAAATTTGTCTCGAGTATTGGTCTCTCGATGCCCTCAGGATGATTGATCCCTGAAGGCCACTAAGCAGAGTCCAATGGGAGAAAAACCAGTGTCTGACTTGTAGCCGTGGAAGGCTGGTATTTAGGTGTGAGCTCTTGTCTTTGGTCCCTTTTAATCTGGCCAAACTCGTGCTTCAGCAGCGTAAAACTGTTTCTTCCAAAGGTTTTCATTTGCAGAAACAAGAAGACCCTTGAGGCCAATAACTTGATATTTATTTTTAAATGTTTCAAAATAAAAATAATAGTGTGAGGCTTTGCTTCAGCTTTCTTTCTGAAATGACCCTTGACAGGAACTGGAAATAGTTCTTGTCAATGCAGCCATTATCTCTTGTGACCAAACGGGATGTGGGAGGTAGGGTGGAATTTCTGAGTGCTTTGTACATAGGAATAAAATGTCTGTCACTTAGTTAAAATAAATTATTGATTTTTAAATCAAATCAAAATATTGAGTCAAACAAGCAGGTACTGTACTTGGATTTTCCCTTATTTGTAAGAACTATTTTTCACCATTTTATGAATAGTGGGAAAAAAATAAGGAGTTATAAATAGCAAAAAACATGTTTTGGGCTCCATGAAATCCATACAGGCAAATAATTATAGGGCAGTCTGAAAAAAAAAAAAGTTTAAATTACCATTGTTTCCTAGGAAAATGATTCTCATTCTTGCCTTATCAGGTAAGCAAGCTGACAGAATGTTCAGAGTACTTAGGTCCCATTCCCACTGGATGCTGGTACATGAAGCTTAAACCATTCCTTCCCCACACCAGCCTTCTCCTCTTCTTGGAAACAAGGGTGTTAAGTGTCCTCAGCATCCCTCAGGGCTTGGGCTTGGGCAACTGGAGAGCAAAGCAAATGACTGGGTGAGCTGGAAGGGAAATAGAGGAAGCTGGACATGTATTAAAGTGGAATAATGACAGATGCTTTAACAGGACAATTGTTGATTTCTTCCAGTTATTGAGATGACACAGTCTGGGGTGACCATGTTGTTGCTTCAGGACGTGCCAAATTTAAGTATCCATGGCCTGGGAGTAAAGAAAGTAAAAGATTGAGCAATGAATGATCACATTTGCTTCTTGCTTAAATTTCCTCCAAAGCTCTAATTTTTTTAAGAAATAATTTCCAAACCCTCAGCCTGAGATTCTGGCGTTTTCTTGCTCTCGCTTCTACCCACTTATCCAGTTCCTGTGGTTGTCTTTTTTTCTTTGAACTTCACATGCTCTACTCATAAAAAAAAAAAAAAAGAAAGAAAGAAAGAAAGAAAGCAGTATCACTGGACTATATCAGAAATGTGTTTCTTTGCCTTGAATATCATACTCCTTTTATCCAGAGTGCTCCTACTTCCTTTATTTCCTAGGCTAACTGATAAATCATCATTTAAAACACTCTACTCATACATGAATCTGGGTTGTGTGTACTTTCTATGTTCTTTACTTTTGTCAGTCATTTCATTTGTCATATTATAATCCTGTTTTATTGTCTACATCAATCACCAAGCCAGTGTCTTTGATTTGAGTGGTTTGATTTAATATGTGGGGCCTCATCTGTGGTCTGTTTTAAAAGCTCCCTGGTGATTCTGGGTTACAACAAGGATTAAAACCCACTGAACCAGACTGAGAGCTCCATGAAGACAGGATGGTTGACTGTCTAGTTCAACATCACACCCCATTTTCTAGCTCAGTGCCAGAAACATAGTAAATGCTCAGGAAATATCTATGGATCAAATGTCATTATAGTCCCAATGCTTGATGTGGTATTAAGCATAATTGTTGAATGAATGAATGAATGAATAGCTTAAATTCTACAAGGATTACACAAACTAGTAAATCACAGATCCTATTTTTAAAAAATTACAGTTGGGAGCAAGTGAGGGGAACTGGAGAAGCACACATTCTGATATAATCACTTACACAACCAATGATAGAAATGTTTGCAGTGGTTGTGATGATTTGTTATGGAGAATCTCTCTCACGGTGAGGATTCTTCTTTCTGAATGCAGAAATTTTCCAAGTGGTTTGGCGGATGTCCAGTTAATTGAAGCTTTGAGCAAACTCCCTTTAAGTTTTTTAGAAAACTGCTAAATCTTCTGAGGTCATTCCAGACCATTTGCCTTTCTCTGTTATGCACTAAAGCAGGAAATGTTTTCCTCCGTTTTGAAATGAGCAATTCAAGGGGCCAGTAAAGAATGCATGTGGTGGGGGGCTATCAGCCCCCTCCAGCTGTTTACCAGGGTCCTTTTCATTCTTAACAGGGACATCAAGTTCTTTTGGATACTAGTTAGGTTTTCTACATAAGACAAAATAAACATTTCCTGGAGGGCTTCAGAGGGTAACTACTCTTCCGTCTTATCTTGCATTTGCCTTCAATCAGAAAAGGAAAAAATAAGATTTAATGTGAGAGAGGCCTACCATTTATCAGGTTAGGCTGTAGTCAGTTGATACATTAAAACATTTTCTTGAGCCTGAAAGCAGTAAAACTTCTCCATTTTCTCCATCTTGCTTGCTTAATTTTTTATGCTTGTGAATTGTCCGGGCCCCAGCCCAAGGTCATCTGAGAACAATAGTACCTGAGTCATTAACGTTCTTAAGGTCTTGTTTAGGAGGGGTTGTTTGGGGCTGCTGTAGTCTGACCTGAGTCATCCCACACTGGGCCAGGGAGGCTAAAAAACTGGACTCTTCCCAAAGGAACGGTTGTTATTATAGTGAATCTCCAGAAGGAAACGTCATTAGTGCTAACTGAACATGTATTTTGCCTCAGATTTACTGTTGGGCAGGGACAGATCATGACCTTTTAATCAGAATAGGCTTAGATTGAGTTTTTTTGGTACAAAATAAATTCGCTTCTGGTAGGATTTGCCAGAGACCACCCTGGGGGAAGGTTCGATGGTTCATTTGGAGATCTTGGGATTTGGAGTCAGGTAAGACTGAAGTTTAAATCCTGTCTCTTGCCAATGTACTATGTGAGTTAGGTAAGATACCTGTTTGGGGCTCAGGGTTCTCATGTATAAAAGAAAATAACTAACAAAGAAATGCAATATCACTAATTTGTCAGATGCTCCCTTGCCTAAAAAATATTAGTTAAAACTATGTTATGTGCTTTCCAAAAGTGTCCTCCTCCCACCCAGGTGTTGTAATCTATGTTATTATAGAGAAGCATGTAGAGAATGACAAACACTTGAATAAGGTAGAACAAAAGAATATGATGGAAAAAGCATTGAATTTGGAATTGAAAGACCTCATTCTTAAACTCAACCCTAGCTGTGTGTCTTGAGGCTCGCTTATAAAATAGAAGTAATATCTCCCTTCATATTATTATTTAGAAAGTCAGATGGTATAATGTTTATAGATCTACTTTGAAAGAGTGAAGAGCACAGTGCCCATATTAATTATTATGAAGGTTGTATTTCTTCTCCTACTAACCAAAACCAGGTTTAAGAGTGGGGAACGGTACACAATTGGGAAAGGGGTATTTTTTCAAGCCAGAAAGGAAGGTGGTGATTCAGGATGCGATCTGAAAGCAGTGTTTACATTTTCGCAGCTGCCCCTTGGAGCGGAGCTAAACCTCATGTAGACAGCCCAATGTTGGCTTTAGTGGGGCAGTTAGGGGGGACTGAGATATAGACGTACCTGGAAATAGAGCAAGCCTGCATAAATTTTGTGTGATGTCCTCATGAAAAGGATTGTGTTGTGTAAAAGTATCGAGAGCAAGACTGAGGACTTAAAGAGAACAGAGGTTTGTGGGAAGAGTAATAAAAATAGTGTACATGTGCACTTATTTTAAAGTCACAGTTCATAATAGTTCTTGAAGGCATCCATTACTGAAACAGACAGAATTTATTGGTGCTAAAAAGCTGCTCCAATGGGTAATCATTTTCCTGACTGTCCTCCTGAATCGTTCTGGAAGTCTTCCAAAACAGTCTTCCGTGAGTCATCTCTTACAAACTCATTTTACAGCCTTCAGGTCCCATTGACTTGGCGTTTAGCATTTTTTGCACTTATATTTTCATTTTGTTAATTTCTTCAACTATTAGGAAAATGGGTAGCCTTCCACCTGGGCCTGGTCTTCAGTCCCCATCATACGAAGGTGGAGCCTAAACGGGCCTCTCTTTTCTACTGCATGCCCCTTCTCTTTGGGAGTCCAGAGAAAGAGCAGCAATGAGACTTGGGCGTTTTTGTTTGGAAGAAATCAAGTACACAAAATACAGGTAAAAATAGTGCAGATGTTAAATTGTCATACAAACGCAAAATTGCATATTCTTCCAATTGTCATTTGAAGCCCACATACAATGAGTCACTCATTTGGGTGATATCTCGGGAAATAGCATGGTCTGTTATTGTGAATGGAGAAAACACCATTTATCATTTATAGGCATTCACTCCAAGTAAGTTTATCAGAGAAACTCCGGTATTTTCTGATAAATTTTCCTGTGAATCTAAAACTGCTCTAGAAAAGAAAAAAAAAGATGAAAAAGAAAAAGAAAACAAGCCCCCCCCCCCAAAAAAAAAGGCTCAACAAACTGGGTGAGATGTGAGAACAAAGGACCATGGAAGTTTTGAGATGGGAAAATTACTTCAGACTTGGTTTTGGAAAGTAGGGGACAGAGGTGGAGTAAGAGCTCACTAAGATGTCAAACCTGAGCTTGACCTTGAAGGAGAGGTCTTGGAGTGTGGAAAGGAATGAGCAGCGGCACTGAAGCCACTGAAGAGGGGGAACGTTCGGGTCACAGAAGTGGCGTGGTCGGATTGCAAAGACTCAGGCGACTATTGGTGGCAGCTGCTGTCATGTTAAATATTTCTTCCTGAACTTAGAGGGGAAATTGGACTCAACAGCATATTAATTAGAAGCTCTTTTAAGTGTTATTTATACATATTACTAATATGGGACACAGGAGATCTAGAAAAGAATGATGAAAAAATTAGTAAAATAACACCTTTAATATTCCTATTTAAAATGTTGATTTTTAGGCTTTTTTTTTTTTTTACTTTGTGAAGCGTTATTTTACACATTTAGCTTAGAAGTATTTTATTGGATATTTTCCCATGTCATTAAAATATTAGCCACACTTTTTTTTTAAAGTAAAATCATTAAATAATAATTAAATAATTATTTACCTAGAAACAGCATAATAGTTGAGCAGCTACTAAGGGACCTCTCGTGGTGAACAGATACCCCTCGGAAGCCTCTGATGCCTCATAGAGAAGGTCAAGAGAAAACAACAGCTCAGTGGGGTGAATTGTTGAAATCTGGAGGTGTAACTGGATTCATATTTTCTGATTCCTTTCTGTAAATCAGTTAAATATTCTTTTCCAATTTATTAATGTGACACTAAACAAAGAGAAGTTTAAAAAATTCACAGTCATCATTCAGACACTACGTTCTTTTGATTTTATGATTTTGCTGTAAAAATAAACAACATCATTGAGATAAAGGAGACACGAGGTGAGCCCTACTGTTTCCCCGTTGTTTTTTTTGTTTTGTTTTGTTTTGTTTTGTTTTTTTGTTTGTTTGTTTGTTTGTTTTTGCCTGGGACTGCTTCTTGCCATGGCACAGGGTGGGGAGCCCAAGCAGATTTACAGTCATGCTGAGTTTTGGGGTCTAAGATTGGAATTTGTGGCTGCCTGAAGCATCTGGAATTTGCAAGCCAGTGGTATTCAGAGAAGAGGAAGCTGCACAGAGGGTGGGCACCAAAATTCTGTGTGAGGATTCACCTGGGATCTCTGCTGGGGGTTAACCAGGCTTGTGTAAGGCAAGATTCCATGAAATCTACCAAGGATCTGCTGCAGGGGTGAACGGTGATTTCTGAGGTTGTGCAAGGTTGTGTGTTGCTGAGAGAGGTTGGAGAGCTGGCCCGATCAGCAAATAGAAGATACGTACACAGAATTTTCAGTGTATGCTACATCCATGTGCCTCTCTCTCTTCTTCTCTCTCTCTAATTTGTCCATATGAAAGTGTGTGTCCTCTTCCAGGTCCTGCTGAAGTAATTCCTAGGAACAGAATTACCCATTATTTACCCAGTCTTACTATTATGAAATTAACATTTATTTGTAAAACAACGGGTAAGAAACACCACCTGATTTCTAGATACAATCTTAATCTAGTACTGAATCAAAGCAGAGGGAGTTTGAATGCACACTATTCAAATTATTTTGAGAGTGATCTGGGTTTGACAGTTCTCAAAACTAATTTTTTGATAAACTTTCAGCTTTATTTTTTAAGAATTAGGATTTCAAGGGAAATTAGCTTTCTACTTTTGCTTTAAATACCAACTTTTTTCCTTCTGTACAAATCCTTTTGCATAGAGTTAAAAAAACATTGAAAAGACTTTTAAAAATTGATGGGGTGCCTGAATGGCTCCGTTGGTTCCGTGTCTGACTTCGGCTTAGGTCATGATCTTTCCTTCATGAGTTTGAGCCCCACATCAGGATCTCTGCTGTCAGCTCAGATCCTGCTTTGGATCCTCTGTCCTCCTCTGTCTCTGCCCCTCTCCCAGGTGTGCTGTCTCACTCTCTGTCTCAAAAATAAATAAAAACACTAAAAAAAAAGTAAAGACTTAAAAATCGAGAACAAAAGGATATTAAAGTGTTCAGGAATTATTTTGAGTTTAAGTAGAAGCCTATAATATTCTTGAGTTGAAAACTTTACACCTAAAATATTTTCAAACCTGGAAAATAAAAACTAGTCATTGTTTTATTTAGAATGATGTTACTTTTAGGGAGCCTCGGTTGAGCATCCGATTCGGATCTCACAGCTTGTAAATTCAAGCCCCGTGTTGGGCTCTGTGCTGATGGCTCAGAGCCTGGAGCCTGCTTCAGATTCTGTCTCTGTCTCTGTCTCTCTGTCTCTGTCTCTCTCTCTCTCTCTCTCTCTCTGCCTCTCTCCTGCTTGTGCTCTTTCTGTCTTTCAAAAATAAACATTAAAAAATTAGAATAATGTTACTTTCAACATAGTTAAATAATAGTAACATAGTTTGATACTAAGATAATGCAAATTATTGGTGTAAGGCAAGCAGTCTTGAATTATTAGCAGTGGAACAAAAATAAGAAAGATCTCATGGTATAAAATAGCCTTGACCCAGTGGCTAAATGTACTTTTACAGCTGTTTGGACTTTTCAAGAGTCTTGCTATCTTTATAATGCACACTTTTAGTTTTCTGTATTGCACTGTGTGTATTTATGATCATTCATGCTGAACAGAGAACAGTTTATGTATGTTTACTCCTAGCATCCAAGCAACTTGGCTGGTACTTTTTTTTTTTTTTTTTTTTGGTCATTTTCTGTTAGCTCAGATGTTTGCAAGCCTATTTGCATAGAAAGGGGGGAAAACCTGGGTAGAGTGGCTTTCTGTGTTGCTTAGGGATAACAGAAATCCATTCACGATTGCTTATTAAGTTTAAAAGTCCTTATAAGGAGTATATTCTATAAAGATGTGTATGAGAACAAAGAATATATGGTTTTACCTTTTATTGGATAATCACCATCCTAATAAACTTGCCTTTTCATTTGGCCAGATATTGGTCTTCCCAGCCTCTAACATATCGAGGTTTTCCCAGTTCCATATACCTAGTAAACAGGATAGGTACTCTTAGAGTTTTTTAGCCGTGAGATGTATCAGTCACCTATGAATTGGACTCATTGTTTTCATCCTTTAGCTCTAAAAAGAAACCATTTTTACACATATTATTAAAAACATAGCATACAACTGTTGCCCCCTACATTAACTGAAGATTTATATATCAATATGTGTAATTTACCTATATGTTTTAGACAAATTTTCTTTTTTTTCCCTTCCCCCTACCCCCCCCCCCCCCCACAGGTTCATTTGTACACACAGCACAGGAGGACACCAGCCCCATGCGAAGCCCAGGGGTCATACTCGTTCTTCTGTAGAAGGTTATCTGCATAATTTTGTGACACCTGAACTGTGTGTATTCCTTCAGGTAGGATATTGTTTCCTTTAGCCAAGCATCCTGGGACATGATTTACCTAGTAATGCTTTAATTATTTTGAGTTTCCTCAGATCCCACAGGTAACCAGTTTGAACCCGATAAGCCTGTAGTTTTGGGGGTGCCTGAGTGACTCAGTCAGTTAAGTGTCCATTTCTTGGTTTTGGTTCAGATCATGATCTCATGGTTCCTGGGTTCAAGCCCTGCATCAGGCTCTCAGCACAGAGCCCACCTTGGATCCTCTGTCTCCCTCTCTATCTACTCATCCCCTGCTTGTGTGCTCTTTCTCTGTCTCTCTCTCAAAACTAAATGAATATGAAAAACCAACAACTGTAGTTTTGAATATTTTCCCCTCAAGCCCACACAAAGATAAAGAAGTTTTCTTGACACTTCTCATCAGGAGATAAATATTTTCTAGGCACTCTCTCCTGCCCCCGGTCTGGAAAGGTCCATCCTTATGGCCAGAATCTTAATTTTTTTTTAACATTTATTCATTTTTGAGAAACAGAGCACAAGCAGGGGAGGGGGCAGAGAGAGAGGGAGATACAGAATCTGAAACAGGCTCCAGGCTCTGAGCTGTTACATTTTAACTCACCATCTTGCAAGTATCTAAAAGTAAAAAGTCACTGCACTCTAAGTTCCTGGGATGAGCAAATGCCCTCAGGGCACTATTTCATTTCAACCTTCATTTATCCTTCCATTGACTGCTTCCTCTTCTTGGTTGGACCCTGGTGTTTTTTCTTTCTTTCTTGTTCAGCAGTGCTTTTTCATTTGGAAAATGTTTACTTAAGTGTAATACCCATACAGAAAAATTACAAGCACAAGTTATAAGTAATACAGTGTGAGGAGTTGTTACAAACTAAACATGTTCATGTAACTATCATCTAAATCAAGACAAAGACTATTACCAGAGCCCCAGGAACCTTCTGACCCTTTGTAAAGGCATCAGCCACTTAACTATAATAGCCTCTATCTTTTTATTTTTATAAATTAGCTTTGTCTGTTTTTGAATTTTAGGTAAATGGAATCATATAGTATATATTCTTTTGTCTATGAATTTATTTGCATGACATCATATTTGTGAACCTTACACATATTTTCATGTGTAGCATTAAAAATTTTTTTTAACATTTATTTATTTTTGAGAGAGAGAGAGAGACAGAGTGTGAGCAAGAGAGGGGCAGAGAGGAGACCCAGAATCTGAAGCAGGCTCCAGGCTCCAAGCTGTCAGCACAGAGCCCGATGTGGGGCTTGAACTCAGTGACCGGGAGATCATGACCTGAGCCCAAGTCGGATGCTTGACCGACTGAGCCACCCAGGTGCCCCAGTAGCTTTAAAAAAAAAATTTTTTTTAATTTTATGACTGTACTACAACTTATCCAGTCTATTTATTGATGGACAATTGAGTTGTTGAAAATTTGGGGTCATCACAAATAATGCTGCTGTGAGCATTCTTATAGAAGTCTCTTAGTGAACATATACATTCATTTCCATTTGGTATATAGCTATGAGTGGAATTGCTCGGGTGTACATATGTTCTTTAGCACTTTTCCAAAGTGGTTGCTCGTGGTTATGTTCAGTGAGCAGCGTGGGAAAGCCGCAGTAATTCTGCGTCCTCCCTGACACTTGGTACCACTGGGCGTGTTTGTTTGTTTAAATATTAGCCATTCTGATGAGGGAGAGGAAACTCACCACTTTAACTGACATCTCTCTGTAGATTAATTGTTGTGAATACCTTACCTAATGCTTATTAGACAGCCATTCGCTTTTTTTTTTTTTACTTTCTTAGTTCTGTTCTGCGCATGAGGTCTTCATAATATATATATATATATATATATATATATATATATATATATATATAGCAAGTATCTTCTCCCACTCTGTGACTTCACTGTCTTACTGTTGTTTAGATGAGTAAAATTGCTTAATTTTAATGAAATCCAGTTTTTCAGTTTTCCTTTCTGGTGAATGTGTTCTTTGGCGCTGTTTAAGAAGTCTGTTCCTCCTTAATTCTTGAGGATAATCTTTACCTGCTTAAATCTTTATGGCTTTGCCTTTCATATTTACACATCACAATTCGCATGGAATTGGTTTTTGGTTGTCATAAATTGAGAGACCATATATTTGACTGACTGTTTCTAGATTCTGTCTTCTTTTCCACTGGTCTGTTTGCTCATGTGCAAATACCACCCTCTTATTTACCATAACCTCACAGTAAATCTTGAAATCTGGTAGTGTGAGTTCCCCAACTTTATTTTTCTTCAAGAATTGTTTAACTGTGCTTGACCCTTGCTGTATTCATACAAATTTTAGCACCAGATTTTCAGTTTCTGTTGAAATACCTATTAAGATTTTAGTTGGATGTTATCAAATTTGTAAATTAATTTAAGGATATTCAAAGTTTTACAGTATTGATTCAACTAATTCATGAATATTTATTAAAATCTTTTAAATTTCAGTAATATTTTATAGTCTTACACAGAAGTCTTACACATCTTTTGTTAAATTTATTCCTACATATTCAATACTTTATGGTCTTGTGTTATCATTTTTTTTAAAACTGCATTTTCCAACTGTTTTTGCTAGCATATGCAAATACAAATGATTTTTATACCCAGAAACCTTGTTAGATTCACTTACTAATTCTGTCAATGCCTTATCAATAAAAATTTAGATTTTTTTACATTCACAATCATGTATTCTGATTCTTATATGTTTCATTCTTTTTTCTTTCATTTTTTAACTGGATAGTGAATAGATGTGGTTTTATCGAACACACTTGTTCTATCTCTAAACTCTGAGGTAAGCTTTCCATTGTCCACCAGTAAGTATTACGTTTACTGAAGGTTTTTGTGGAGATCTATTATCAGGCTAGGGAAATCCCTGTCTATTGCTGTTTGCTAATAGCTTTTATAATGAATTTCTGTTACATTTTATCAAAATTGCTGTGCAATTGTTTTTTCTATTGTATTTTTATGATTCATTTTCTATATAAGGTAAAAGTTTAGTTCTCTGCTTGAGTAAAACAGGCAGTCATCTATCTGGTCAGGATGTGGGTAGTTTTATACATTTCCCTTTTTTTTATGTTTATTTATTTTTGAGAGAGAGAGAAGGTAAAACTTTAGTTCTTTGCTTGAGTAAAACAGGCAGTCATCTATCTGGTCAGGATGTGGGTAGTTTTATACATTTTTTTTAATGTTTATTTATTTCTTTTCGAGAGAGCGAGCGAGTGAGGGAGGGGCAGAGAGAGAGGGAGACACAGATCTGAAGGAGGCTCCAGGCTCTGAGCTGTCAGCACAGAGCCAGACTCGGGAACCGTGAGATCATGACCTGAGCCGAAGTCAGAAGCTTAACCCACTGAGCCACCCAGGCGCCCCAGGATGTGGATAGTTTTCAATGTCTGTTTCTTTTCAGGGCACCTGGGTGGCTCAGTCAGTTGAGTGCCCAAATTCTGCTCAGGTCATGATCTCAGGATTCATGGGTTTGTGCCCTGGATCGAACTCACTGCTGTCAGTGCAGAGCCGGCTCTGAATCCTTTGTTCCCCTCTCTCTCTGCCCCTCTCCTGCTCACTCTCTCAAAATTAAATAAACATAAGATAAATTAATAAGTGCCTGTTTCTTTTAAAGACTTCAATCTACTCCTCCTGTTTTGAGTTCCCCCACTGTCCACTCCCATGCATTTTTATACCCCCCACTTTGGGAGCACTTAATGCCTTTAATTCCTTATAGTTTCCAGGATTGCGTGTGCCACAGGTTATCTCTCTTTCGTGGCTTCCTCATTCCTGTCCTCTTTTCCTCCAGCCCTGTTGATGTTTAGCACTTAATTTTCTGTAAGTTGCTAAGTTATCTACCATTATCCCCTCAGCTTTTCAGCCTCCAAAATTCTTATTCATTCATTTGACAACTGTCTTGCAGTTAGGATGACCAGATTTGGCGAATAAAATCCCAGGATACCCAGTTAGATTTGAATTCTACACAAACAGCAGATGGGATCTCTCTGTACTCAGACATTATCTGCTGTTTATCTGAGGTTAGTTGGTCATCCTGCCTTTTACCTGGCATTCTTATTGTGAGTACCAATTGGTTTAGGTATTGTAGGTGTAGGTGATACATGAGAGATTAAAAATGTTCAAAAATCCCTGCTCTCAGGAGGTTACATTCTGCCGGTAAGACAGATATTGTACATGCGTAAATTATGTAGCATGTTAGTGATACGTGCTATGGAAAAGAAATGAAGTGGGCTAATGGATGTCAGATATATAAAGATTGAGATTGCACTTAAGGTGCGTCGGAAAAAATATCAAGGAGAGAGTGAAGCTACAGTAATTTTAGGGAGAAGTGTACCCCAGGCAGAAGGGGCAGCACATGAAGCCCGAGGCAGGAGTGTAGCTAGTATGTTTGAGGCAGGAGGCCATTATGGTCCAAGTGGGTTAGCAAGATAAGGTCAGGAGCAGGACAGGAACGGGAGTCCAGACCAGGTAAGGCATTGTGGGCCATTGTGAAAACAAGGCTTCTCCTCTCAGTCAGGAAGGAAGACAGTGGAGTGTTTAAACACGAGTGATGTTGTTGAAAGAAGCAATCTGGCTTCTTTCTGGCTTCTATGCGGAGAATGCGTAGCCGTGGCTCAGGGGAGGCTAAGGAAGAAGAAATTACTGCAGTAACCTAGGCAAGAGATGATGGTAGCCTTGACTAGTGTGGAGCGGTGGAAATGGTGAAAAATGTCAAAATTCTCGATCTATTTTGATGGTAGATCTAACAGGATTTCCCGATGGGTAGGATATAAGTATTAGCAAAACTGTGGAATCATGGATAATGCTATTTTTGATCTGAGCACTTGCAAGCAGGGTTCAGTTCTACGCCATCTCTCATCTATTTTAATCTTCTCTTATTTTTATCTTCATTGCTTTATGTTTGTTTATATCCCTTAATGATAGTTTAGGGAGGCTTTGGGTTGAAGCAATGATAAACCTGTGTGTTGAAATCAACATGTATATCCAGAAATCCATATAGTTATTTTGATAAATTAATTTTATTTAGTTTTGATTTGTGGGGAATAAGCACCTTTGGAATTTAACTGTAATGCGATACCTTATTTTGATAAAGGTGATGGAAAATAAATGTGACCAAAACAATGTGGCTCATATCCATGTAATGTAAGACATGTGATTCAATTAGAATTTCCTTGTTGCATTTGGTTTCTGTAGAGAGAGATTATTTTTTACCTTTGTGCCACTGCCAAAATGATACCCATGAATTAACTTCTCTGCCATGAAACTAGTCCATTTTTGTATTTTGAAATGACTGATGGAAATGATCCAAAACATTTTATGTGCCCAAAGAGACATCATATACCCTGCATAATTCCACAAGGAATTGGAAAAGGTCCAGCTAATCAGATCAGATTTTTTTTTTAATTTTTAAAAAATGTTTATTCTTGAGAGAGAGAGAGAGAAAGTGAGCATGAGCAGAGGACAGAAAGAGAGGGGGACAGAGGATCTGAAGGGGGCTCTGCGCTGACAGCAGAAAGCCCAATGTGGGGCTCACGTACCATGAGATCATGACCTGAGCTGAAGTCAGAAACTTAACACTAAGAGCAGATATTTTTAACGCTTCTTATTGAGAAATATGAGCATGAACTTCTGGATAAATATATAGATTGTTATAATCAGTCCTTTTTTTTTTTTTTTTTTTTTTTTGATCAGTACTTTGTTAATTAGCTTTGTTTCCTGTCTGAGCACAGCAAGGCAGTTTTATGCTATTAATGCCTACTCGCTGCTTTTTCTTCTTACTTTGTAAAGAATGTCAAAACTTAACTAGATTTGCTTATATCTTTTAGGTATTTCCCATATTTCCCTGTCTTTTCCATGGCCTAACCTGATCCACTAAAAAAAAAAAAAGAAAGAAAAAACAAATGACCATGTATTTTAAAACTACATACTGTAAAATGTTCTTTATACAAAAACCTGAAAACTTTGATGAGAGTGATTTGGGCAGCCTGAGGCATTAATTGAAGACCTATATGATAACTTTCAGTTATGTTGAGAATCAGATATACCTTCTGAATAAATTAACAAATAAAATTCTCCGAATTAAAAGTACACTTAATCACATTTTAATTCTTTTCAAATTGTTGATACACATGAAAATTATCAGAGAACCAGAATATTCAAGATTTATCCGCACTGTGCCTCCTAGTTCATAACTCTGTGTTAAATAATTTGTGTAATCTTTTTCAGTGACAGTATGCTAATTGGACTTCTGTTTATATTTCCTGTTGTCATGCTTATCAAATTGGAATAACTGAACCTGTGGGAACCCATGCCAGGTCACTGGCAATTGATACCCCGGGATGAACAAAGTAAATCTTCCTAGGGCATCTGTTTTTTGTTTTGTTTTTGTGTGTGTGTGTGTGTGAAAACTTTCTGTACTTAAGCAGATATATATTGGTGTGTAACACAAAGTGTAAAGGAGACATAAAAGAAATTTTTACTTGCTACAAGTAGACTTTGGACTTTACCTCAGCCTACCATCGATCTCCTGTACTGCTTTGACATAAATGTTTGAGCGGCTCAATTTGGAAGTCTTCAGGAAAGATCCTGTGATTCTAGCATGTTGTTCAGATATTTCCAGGGTTAGATACTGATATCATATTTTATAGCTCTTGTAAAAGTGCAAAATATTCTAGAATAGCTTGCAGAGTACAATGTAAATGTCTAGTTATCTTACTAAGTTAGCCAGTCTTCCTTTTTTACTGGAACATGCCTAATTTTGCATCAAGTAAGTCAATTCCCTTACCTTGGATGACATTTTCAATGTTCTATGGAAAATAACTATAAGAGATATGAATTGAGAGCTTTATTTACATTAAGAGCCCCTCTGTATTCTCTCTTTTAACCATGATAGCAATCCTCTGAGTTAGATACTAGTTTGATTTGTTTCTACAGATGAGAACTTGGACACAGAGTGGTCAGGTTACATTCTCCAGGTCATACAGCCTTGGAAGAAAAGGATCCGGGATTTGAACCCAAGTTGTCCTCTTTGGAGGCCCTACCTACCTTTAAACATTATTCTTTGTGCATAAATAATCTTGAGTTAACACACTCTTTTGTTTAAAAAAAAAACAAAGGAAATCTTTTTAATTATGGATAGCAGGGCTGACTTCTGCAACGTGATGTGATCCTTAACTGGTGGGATGAGCTGCACACAGTACCCAGTGTACATGAACGGCATAGACTTAACACACATTCAGAGGTACACGGTGAATCTCAAAGCAGACTATGAAGTTGATGAAATTCATGTTCCATTTCCACAGGCCTCAACTTCCACATTCTTGACTTCTCTCAGCACTTTCTCTCCAACTGCTTTCTAACCTTCCCCTCTTGTGTAAACCGAACAGAATGTGATACCAGCCTTTATAATGTGGTTGATGGATTCCACTTTACATGGGTGTGAATAAATTCCAGTAATGTGCATTATCTCCACTAGGCATCTTCATTCAAACCTTTGGCTTTATCTCTAATAGAAGGATTTGAGTCCATTAAAATGCCAGCCCCAGTAACCATGTGGTAAGATAACTTGAGAGTGGTAGACCCTTGATCTAACTCTATACCTTCCTAAGCTGCTTTATGGAATGAGACTGACCAAGGGTATACATGGCCTAAAGGAAGACCACCACACAGCTTCTTTGCTTATTTAAAACTATCATCCTTCGGTGAAACTAACAGTGACCTATCAGTTGCAGCGCTAAGCATTTTCCAGGAGTTTCTGGAGAGCAGAAGAGCACCTATCTCATTGTTACCATTGTCTGCCAAGACTGGAACAGTTGGCTACGGCACATGTGTTCCTTCTAGGTGCTGTGCCCACCATCACTGCCTATACAGAGGCTTCAAGATTAAACACCTCTGGCCTCCTGTTCATTCTGATGTTGTGACATTTTGGTAACAAGCACTGAGTAGTAGCTTTTATAGAAACCCTGCTCTTTGGATACCCGGAAATGCCTCTATCTTTCGTATTACTTTGATCTCTGATAAGAAGTTGCTAAAAATTAAATACCTTCCTTATTAAAAGAGGTGTTGCAGTGGAATTTTCTTCTTTCACACAGTTTTTTTTTTGTTTCCTCTGTTTATATGTTTATCTTTCCCACTTGACTCGGTCCCACTGGACTGTTTTTCTTCTCTCTTTGCATCCCAACTGCCTAGTACAGCACTTGACAGAGTAATGGAAATGTGGAATGAAGGAATTCATGGATGAGGGAGTGAATAAATAATTTTTTTGAGTCTGTGTATAACTTTAGCCTCTGTAGAGGCTATGTATGTGTAGAATAATGCTTCAACCACAAAATATCCAATGGTATTAGGTAGCATAATTGATGCTATTGGAATAAGATATTGGCTTAGGCAAAATTCGTTTCATTTATTAACAAAAATTTAGAACTCAGGTTTTAAGTAAGTACTGATTTTAGACTATTTTCCAGGCAGGCTCCAATTTGTGGAACATTTTTAGGAGTTCCACAAAAAGTTTCAAACTGGCTTTTCTTATTTATGGCTGAAGTTGTATTAAAGAAAGCACAGTAGCCCTTCATTACTTATCACAGGTTTTAGTCCTCTCTGGACTATATCTAGCTCAACTCTTCCCTTCCAATCTGATATCCTTCCACTTTCCACATGCAGCATTTCTCTGTGCAAACCAGTATCCTCCGTAATCTCCCGTTACCCCAACACCTTGGACTCTTTATCGCCTTTATTCATCCAGCCCTTACCCTCTCATCAACCCTTTCCCAATCCTTCCTCAGTCCTACTCCATCAGTTTTTACCCATCTTCCTCCACCATGAATCCTTCCCTGACAACTCTTACCAAATGGTTTTTTGTGCTCTTTTTCTGAGTTCTTAGTACACATATGGCTAGTGCCACAGTTACAACCTGACTTTATTTCTGTTTGCTCTGTCAGTTTTCTCCCCAGATGTAAACTCTTTGAACGCAACGATTCTGTCAGTGCCTCTAAGTCTCCCATAATACCAAATAAAATATTAAACATACAAAAAGCGTGCTCAGAGCCAAGGTGACAAAAGCACAAAAATTAACAAGTGAGACTTCATCAAAGGAAAAAGTCTCACAGCAAAGGAAACCGTCAACAAAATGGAAAGACAACCTATGGAACAGGAGAAAGTATTTGGAAATCACATATCTGATGAAGAGTTAATATTTAAAATATAGAAAGAACTCATACAACTCAATAGCAAACAAATCTGATTAAAAATGGGCAGAGAATCTGAAGACATTTTTCCACAGAAGACATACAAATGGTTAACATGTACAAAAAGAGGTGCTCAGCATCACTAATCACAAGTGAAATGCAAATCAAAACCACAACGAGATATTAGTTATACCAGTGAGAAGGGCCATCATCAAAAAGACAACAGGTGAGTTGTGAGCATGTGGAGAAAAGGGAAGCCTTGTGTATTTTTGATGGCATTGTAAATTGGTGCAACCACTATGGAGAACAGTATGACGTTTTCCTCAAAAAATTAAAAACCCAGCCAACCCACTTTTGGCAACATATCTAAAGGAAATGAAAATAGGTTATTTAAGAGATCTCTGCACTTCCATGTTTATTGCAACATTATTCACAATAGCCAGGATATGGAAACAACCTGTCAGTAGCTGGGTGAATGGATAAAGCAGCCATGACATGTGTATACAATGTAATGTTCAGCCATAAGACAGAAAGTAGGAAATCCTGCTATTTGTCCTAGCACGGATGGAACTTGAAGGCCTTATATGCTAAGTGAAATAAGCCAGACAGAGAAAGACAAATACTGGATGGTATCACATATAAATAAGTGGAATTTTTTTTAGTCAAATTCATAAAACTGGTAGAAAAGTTGTTGTCAGGGATGGGGGGAGCGGAACATGGAAAGGTTGGTAGAAGGGTGCAAGCAAGATTTCAGCTACAAGATAAATAAGGTTTGAGTATCTAATGTACAACATGGTGACCGTAGTTGATAATACTATATTGTATAATTGAAATGTGCTGAGAGTGAAACTTGAATGTTTTCACCAAAAGAAAAGAGAACAAAAAAGGAAAGAAAGGAAAGGAAAAGAAACAAGAGAAAAAGGAGAAAAGAACAAAAAAGAAAAGACAAGGAAAAAGAAAAGGAAAATGGAAATGTGAGGTGATGGATGTATTAGTTAACTAGGTGGGGGTATCATTTCACAACGTACGTACGTTAAATCAGCATGATGTACACTTTAAATATCTTACTATTTTGTCAGTTATACCTCAGTAAAGCTGAAATTAAAAAAAATATATACTTGGCAGTGTTGTTTATTGGCAAGAGGAGGGTTTTTTTTATGTTTCACTGACCCCTTTATTGATACTTTTCATATCCATTTCCTATTTGATCTTTAAAAATTAAAATCACTTGTCAAAATCATTTTTATAATCTGTCACATCTCAGTGCTATGTCTTAATCAGATGATATTCAAACCTGTCTGAAAGGAAAGTTTGCCTTCCTATTTGGAAACTTATACAACATTCTGCCCACCAGATGTCAATGCTTCTTTTGGAAACACTTCTTGTATGGTTCTCTTATCATGCAAAGGGCACAGTCTGTAGTTTAAAGATCCTGACAATTTTAACATCTGGGAGTGACTTAAATCCAGGAAACTATATGGCCATAATGATAAGAATAAACAAAGAATATACTAAAGATAGTCTTACTAGAGAGAATATTTCCCCCCACTTTTCACTTAAAGCTAGGAAGTGAAATGAATAGGGAATTGAAGGGTAACCTATAAGTCTGAAACAGCACTTTTCCAGGTGCAGGAGAGGATATGAAATTGCTGACATTGGTTTTAAAAAGTTCAAAGTGTAAAGAAAAGGGAAATAGTACCTGGAATGGTGGTTTTTCACTGAAGCTAAGATCAAAGCTTACCATTTCTAAGTACAAAGTAAATGGAGTCTTTGGGAATTGCTCTAATTTTAATATAAGACAATTTTCTAATTTTTGTTCACTTTCTACTGGCTCATGCCTGTGTTTGCAGTAACACTGATTTGAAATGTCTATATTTGTGAGAAAAAAAATTTAACCACTTGTTTTTTAACTTGGTAGTATACAGTGAGGTCCATCTGTTTAACATCTGGACTACTGTAATACTAATTAGAAAGGACAGTATATTTTTCAGTTCTCCACATACCTTTGTACAGCAAACCTTCTAATATGTCTCATTGTACTTGTCACAGTGCAAGGTGTGACATTATCGGTAGCTATGATGGAAAGACTTCATTTCTTGATTTAAAGCTTAGAAGAGTAACTGTCTAGATCTTAAATGAGCTCTGCCTATTTTGACAAGGGGAAATGAAGTAAATGAAGATTTCACTCTTTCTATTTTACTTAGTATGAGGAAATTATAGAGGGAGACTGAGCTTCAAGTCTGGTTCTGGGCCACTGCAAAACCCTGCCTTCACATTTTGTATTTTCTACTCTTCTGCTCTTTGAAATGCCTTGGCACCTTTAAAAATTTTTTTTAAATATTTACTTAGAGAGAGAGGGAGACAGAGAAACAGAGTGTGAGTGGCAGAGGGGCAGAGAGAGAGGGAGACACAGAATTCAAAGCAGGCTCCAGGCTCTGAGCTGTCAGCACAGAGCCTGATGTGGGGCTTGAACTCACAGACTAGGAGATCATGACCTGAGCCAAAGTCGGTTGCTTAACGGACTGAGCCACTCAGGCACCCCATTTTTGGCACTTTATAAAAACAAGTAGGTCAAGATTTTTTTTTAAAGTTCTGCTCTTCAGACTTAAGACTTTATAAGTACATGAGTTAACATCATGAATACCATGACTGATTATGCTCTGTGCAATTGATCAAATTTCCATTTTATCTATGGATTTTGGTGTCAGATAACACAGCTTTGATGAGTGATTAATTGGCCAGGAGGAAGGTGGGCTCTTAGGGCTAGATTGATAGGGTCGTGGGAAATACCACAAATGCAGAGAAACTGAAATGAGTACCCCCCATAAAAACTCTTTGAAGACTACATTTAAATTAGAAAATATAGTCAATTATGTGCATATGCTTCTTACAGGGGGCAGAGTCCATTTACATAAGCATTTTATTTGCTTATTTTTTTAATGTTTATTTTTGAGAGAGAGAGAGAGAGAGAGACCTAGTGAGAGCGGGGTAGGGGCAGAGAGAGAGGGAGACCCAGAATCCAAAGCAGGCACCAGGCTCTGAGCTGTCAGCACAGAGCCCCGACGCAAGGCTCAAACCCACAAACCAAGAGATCATGACCTGAGCGGAAGCCGGGCGCTTAACTTACTAAGCCACCCAGGTGCCCCTACATAAGCATTTTAATAGCTCCTTTGGATATCTGCTAAACTTTCAGAAGAAAAAGAATTAATGTGGATACTCTCATGTTGAAAGGAGTAAAAGAAGGATTTTTTTTGAAGCAAAAGCAATGTAGAAAATTCAATTAAAAACAGCTTTATTTAGGCACTGTGAACTTTGTGTGAAAGTTTCAAATGCCTGAAATAAAGCCTTTGTGTATGCAAGTCATTGGGCTTTGATTGGCATGGACTTTGAGCTAGCAAAAAAAAAAGTAACAAACTGTTTTGGAGTGTCTAAGGAGTTCAACACTACAATTACTACACTTCTGTTTCCTTGATTTGGGGTAGGTTTATATTTCCTAGAACAAAAGTTAAAAAAAAAAAACAAAAACAAAACTCCTAGGACAATTGTTTCAGTCACTTTCCTATTTCTGATTTCAGGAAAAACTTTATTATTTACACATGGTTTAAAGGTAAACTGAGGCACATTACAATTTTTCAAGTGTATTTGAGCGTTAATTCAAATTGGGGAATGCCAAACCAAAGATGGTTAGAAGAGCTCCACCCATAGGAGCTAGGGGCAAGGTTTTTGTAGAAAAAAACACTGAACCAAAGCAAAGAAATAATTTGATTGGCTATAGCTTAAGTGGTTGCCTTATTTGGGAAAGCTTCCTGTACTGTTTGTGATTAGTTGTTCTTAAGTTTCCTTATTTTGGATTGGAGGGCATTGACTCTGGCTTAGATTTTGTTCACTTCTGTATGTTGCTGCTGCATTAGAAACATCTCTGTGCGACGGCCTCCTTGTTTAAATACTTTAGTACTTACAGCCATTAGTTATTTTTTTCTGATTTGCCCTTTAAATATGGATCAGGCTAAAATTCAAAATTCTGTACCATACTAGTCAACATTAAATATCACATAACATCATTGTTGTGTATCCAGTTATTTCTATGCATCATGTGCTCTGAACAGATTTATTTATTCTAAGACTCTTCAATTTAAGTCATTAAAACTGTATTCAGAAAAACATATAGCATCTAACTTCTCAACTGCAGACCTAGGGATTCAGGTCAAGAAAAGAATTATAGCCACATTGAACTAGAGGGACAGTCATGTGCATCTGAGTTCGAGATGTAGTAATCTTGGCAAAGGCAAGTTATCTAGGTTTAAAAGACATGGTAATCCTTTAGAATTGTATTTTGCTACCACAATCAAGAGGTGTAAATTTTCTTCTTCTGAGTAGCCTATTTATAGGTTTTTGCTGCTGTTATAGCCTTTATCCTCATATGTGTTGGAAATATTTCCTCCCAATCTATTACCCTTTTCATTTATGGTATCTTTTGATCCATAGAACTCTTTTTGATCTGGAAGTTTATTATGTACACCAGTCTAGTTTGCTTTTTAAGAAAGTATCCACATATCATTAATTATGTTCTGTGACATTAAACATTCCCTTAAATGTTAAAAAAAGAGACGGAGACGGAAGTTTTCATGATGTGTTTTCTCCTGAATATGTAACACGAATGAGAAACATTTTTAAGTTCAGAGATTGATACCTCAAAATCCCCTTTGCAAATATGGTAATAGTTTACTGATAACTAAACAAGAAAATTTTGCAGTTGTACCTGTCTTCATGTATTTGTTTCTTATATGCAAAATTTATTCGTTTCTATTCCAAGAAAAAATACCTAAGTAACAATATGGAATATGTCTTACGTCCACTTCTTGGCATAGGAGAAAAAGAACAAGTCAATTTTCTTTGTTCCCAAGATTTAAAAAAAAGATGATTCTGTGGATTCAACTTGGTGTTGTCTGTGTGTCCTTCTAATAGCTGCCTTTCTTATTGGCTTTCTAGATGTCCTTCTGAACAGACCTTTAGATGAACCATGTTTGTTCCTGGAGAATGCAACGTGACCACACAGATTTCGTCAAAATAATGAGCGTTCCTTTAAAGGCCAGCCCAGAGAGAGAAGGGTTTTGCTCAGCACATTTTTACTACTGATGCAACTCCCTCTCTCTCTCTCTCTCTCTCTCTCTCTCTCTCTCTCTCTCTCTCCCTCTCTCTCTCTCTCTCTCTCTCTCTCTCTCTCTTTTGCTCATACGAAACATCACATCATTCCTAAGGATGAGAAACTCACAGGCTAAAAATGTAAGGCTTTCTCTGTGTCTGGAGGGAAATTTTGTCATTTAAAAGAAAATAGCTCTGACTAGGCAGGATAGTCTTCCTGAGTATTTCATTCCTAGGACTGTTTGCATTCTTTCCCAGTGAGCTGGAGTGATAGGCACTGGATCCTATTTATAACAGGCAAGATGAGCTCTTAAGCTATTTGGTGCTGGGTTAAGAATAAAAGCTTCAAGGGATTGGTTGGAATTTCTGTGCGCCTCTTCTCAGCAAGCGTCCTTTGCCCTTTTGGGGGAGATGTGGCTGTATGTTAGGTTTGTGAGAACCCAACTCAGGAATAGCATGTGATGTGAAAATGGAAAACAGTTGGATTGAAACCATACATGGTGAAGTCAAAAAGATGCTCTTTCTTGAGCTGTTGCTGAAATATGCTGGGGTTATTTCAGTGCTTGAAGAATAAATAGAACTTGAGGCACCCTGGAGGATAATGGAAAAAGTATGTGAGAGGACTCTGTGAATTTTCCCAGCTGCATCTCAGCCAGTTATCATTCAGCTTTCACTCTGACTTTAGAAAACATTATTTCCGAGCAGCAGAGTCTGCGCCCTTTGTGAAACTACCCTGCGTGTTGGAAGACGTGTGAGGGGCACCTGGGTGGCTCAGTCGGTTAAGTGCCTGACTCTAGATCTCAGCTGAGGTCATGATCTCACTGTTGGTGGGTTCAAGCCCCACATCGGGCTCTGCGCTGACAGTGCGGAGGCTGCTTGGGATTCTCTCTCTCCCTCTGCCCCTCCCCCACTCATTCACATACACACACACACACTCTCTCTCTCTCTCTAAATAAATAAATAAAAAACTTAAAAAAGAGCCGTGAAGGAAGTTTCTACCTAACCCTGTATTCCTCACGATTGCTGTGAATCAAAGCACTGAAGCAAAACCAAAGAAACAAAACAACAACAACCCCCCCCAATAAGCACAAGAAGACATTGCAAATGACGTGATAACTAATCATAAACTACACAGAGTTATAAGATGTTCGGCACCTAAAGGTCTTAGTCCAAGCTCTTCTTCAGATGAAGGAAGCAAGACAATAATTAAAATAATCTAATAACTTAGCCAGTGATGACAGAATGGAATCACTTCTCATGGCTTCCTGTCTCCCTGTCAAAGGGTACCCTTCATTGGGAAATGCTCAATAGCAAAACTTACAAATGGAAAGCATGTCTGTAAGGTGTTTGGACAATGCAGTCCATTGGCAGTCTCTAGATTTACTGGGTCTGTGGCCCCATAGCTGTGTAACAGCCCTAAAGAAACTACAGCATCTTGGTGTTACAAGTACTTAGACTCATCCGGTTTGGTTATCCCCAGGGAGAATAAAGGAGCTGGATATTTTTAGGAACGTTTAGCCATTCAAATTAATGGGAGGGTGGTCCTGGTGCTGGGAAAAATGACGGAGATACAGGTCTAGGTGGTTCAGAATGACGGTGGATCAGAGGAGACATTCTTCTCTGCATTGTTTTTAACTTTATGTATGAAGCATCGAGATGTTCTTGCTGAATTAGTTAGGATTTAGTACAATGAGAATCGGCCTGTTGAATACAGCCCATTCTTTTAAGCCTGCCTCCAGCACTAAGCTTAATCTCCTAGCTGAAACTGTATATGAGAAATATACTTGTTCCTCTCTATGAATGTTTATTTAAATTGATATCTTGAGCTCTCCTGTGTGTCGGTGAGGATCTCAGCATCCCAGAAGCACATCACTAGAGGATGGTACTTGTTAATCGAGAGGCAAGGGCACGGCAACAGAGAGAAACTTTTTTTTCTGATTCAACACTGCTAAGCCGTCAGACCTGCACTAGAAAACAATTTTTGAATATAGATCAGTTTGTGTTAGGAATCTGAGACTTCAGGCTGAGAGTCTTTCCTAAGCTGTCCATGTGTCTACCTTAATATCGCAAAACATCTTCAGAATGAAGGAGAAGGAAACTCCCGATCAGCCTTTAGGTTATTCAGAGTTTTATCTTAGCAGATTTTTGAGTAGATCGAATGGTACCGTATACATACAAATGACAGCTTATTGTGGTGGCTTTAACCATTAACTTGAGGAAGTTGATTTTAGTAGATAGTGTCAAAATATAGAAAGGGATAAATATATGTCAGGAAATTATAATAATGGTACATGTATTACCTTAGCCATAGACCTGAGTATGTAAATTGAGGTCTCATATGAGACCCTGTAACAGTAACTATTATTATTATTTCCATTCTTTATTTGTGAAAATTGAGGCTTTAGAAGGTCATACAACTAATAAGTGGCAATGCCACTGATCTTTATGGTTTTCGAATATATACTTTTGACCACCAGGTTCTATTACTTGAAATACAAGTTACGCTTCCCATTGTGTCATAAAAACACGTAGTAAATAACTTTGTAACTCTGCTGGTTGCGTGCTAAGCCTCTCAGGTTTTGATTGGTTTTGTTGGTTAGGTCTTTTTGTTTTGTTTTGTTTTGTTTTGATGAAAAGTCTTGAAAGATTTAAACTATCCTATGCTCTTTATGAAGAGAGATCAGAACAAAGTAGACTGTCAGCAACTGGCAAGCATCAGTGATTCATGTGAAAGACTATTGTCTCTGGTGATACAATGAGCGCTGGGCTAAGAGCCCAGCGACAGGAATCTGCCATATCCTGGCTTTGAGATTTATGTAAACAATATAACTGGGATACATTATCTATAGTTTTTTTGTTTTTTTGTTTTTTTTTAAATCTCTGGGTTGCCATGATTCTCATATAAAACTCTACATTTGAAGGTCTGGCATTGTTTATTTAAAAGGCATATGTAGTTTTTTTCATGTTTATTTATTTATTTTGAGAGAGAGAGACAGAGCACAAGCAGGGGAGGGGCAGAGAGAGAGAGATAATACCAAGCAGGCTGTGTGCTGTCAGCACAGAGCCTGACGTGCGACTCAATCCCACAAACCGCAAGATCATGACCTGAACTGAAATCAAGAGCTGGTCATTTAACCGACAGAGCCACCCAAGTGCCCCTAAAAGGCATATGTAGTTTAATTCACAGGAAGAAAATAATGGTATTAATATAGAATTAAATTCACACTTCCAGAGTACCATATTCCATGGCAACATTATTTCTCAGAAAAGTAGGGCCAGCGCATTGGTTGTAAATGCCTGAAGTAAAAATGTAGTAATGGGTAGTATGAGACACTCTGATAACTGTTGCTGGTATAAGAAGAGACTTACCTCAAGAAGAAAGAGTAGTGTATCATTTTGGAGCAGAGCTTGTGAGCATCATTCCTCCCAAGTCCTCTCCTAATATGGCAGCCTTAGCGCAGGGCTGAAGCCGTGGGAAGTGTTCAATACATATTTACCCTGAAGGTGTTCTGCCTGGAGAGAGAGAGATGTCATTTTGAACTTCAACCCAATTTTTCCAACTTCACATTCTGCAACCTTTTTTCACTTTTCGATCATTTTCCTTGTCATCTTGTGCATATAAGAACTGAGCAGAAGGACATACGTTACTTTTCCCCGGTCACCCAGTCACTGGCAGAACTGAAACCAGAGTCTAGATGCATACATTGCTACTAAGTGGCACAATGATAAAAAGACATGCTTGACTTTGAAATATTTTAATTTAACACTATAATGACTTGTATAGATGCAGCACTTGAAACTTACCCTGCATTTCTGGGTTCAGTTACTGCAGGGGACAATTGCGGATGTTTTTGTTTATGGGCATTGGGTTTGCCTGCTTTTATTTCTCCCCCCTCCACTTTTCACAAGACAATTAATTTGAGATTATAAATAGATCGCCATTGCTAGAAAATAAGACAGTAGGGTCAATTTATAAATGAACAATGCCATATTTTATTCTTCCGTATACACACAGACACACATGTACAAATTTTCTCCAGACATCAAGATCTTTCCTACACCTTTAGACCTCAGCCTGCTAAGAATGTCTTAGGATATCTCCTGCTAACATTAAAAACAAAACAAAACAAAACAAAAAACTAGGAAATTCCTGATTCTTTAGCAAGATGAGAATTTGTAATTGACCTAAGTAGGTGGTTTTTCTAGTATCGATGCTATGCAATTCTGACATCAGAAGTCACATTACTTCTCAAGAGATACTCCCATTCACCCAGCAACAATGTCTTAATGAAGGAGGCTTGTTCACACACACACACACACACACACACACACACACACACACACAAAACCTCAGAGTATGTTTGCAAATAATGATAATACTAGGTGTATGTTGGAGTGGATATTACTCCCCAAGAATTCTGCATGCATTTCATTTTTAGGATGGGAAATTTCTATTTAGTCTGTGGCTTGGTGTGAGAATGTGAGCCAGTTTCTTATTCAGAAGCTGATGATGGCATATTTTTTCTATATTGATTATTTTCTTGGGATTTCTGGACATCCTGTTTAGGCGCCTGCCGCTGGCAGGTGAGTCTCGTCGACATCCAAACGATGCAGGGATTGAGATGCTCTGTAAATGCCTGCCCGGGGAGGTTAGAGTAACTTTCCTCTTTGGCAAATATCCACAGGGCACAAGACCACAAAAACATATGCCTAGCCTTTGGTAACATCTTTGTAGAATATTTTTTTCCCCTAAGAGATTCCTGCCCCATTTCCCTCAAGCCTTTTTAAAAATATGGATTTCTTTTCACACCTAGATTGATTTTACCCATTGTAGATGAATATTATTCAAGGAAGAATTATTTTGTATAGAAAATACTGAAACTGGACAAAAGCAAACACAGACACCTTTATCACAGGTGAGACTTTCAGATAGCCCTTTTCCTCTCTTATGTGCTGTATCATATTAAGAAAACTTTCATTTATAATTTGCAAATGTGAAGACTTATTGCCATGATCTGAAATGTGTGCCCCCCCAACCCCGCAATCCACATGTTGGAACCCTAACCCCCAATGTGATGGTGCTTGGAGAAGGAGTCTTTGTGAGATAATTAGGTTTAGATGAGGTGATGAGAATGGTCTTTCCTAGTGAGATTAGTGCCCTTATAAGAAGAGACACCAGAGAACTTGTGCTCTCTTTCCCTTTCCCTGCTGTGTGAGGACACAGGGAGAAGGGATCCATCTCTAAGCCCGTAAAGAGAGCTCCCACTGGAAAGTAAACCCTGTTAGACCTTGATCCTGGACTTTGCAATCGCCAGAACTACGAGAGAATTTATTTCTCTTGTCTGAGCACCTGGTCTATGGGATTTTTTTAGGGCAGCATGGACTGATAGAGACACTCGTCATATAGCATATATCAATGTGTAAATACAGTCGGTTAGTTTGATTTGCAAAGTGGCCAAGTTTCATTATCCATTTAAAAATTCATTTGCAGTTAACTACACAAAACACCAAGAGGTTCTATCTATAGGAAAAGTTGCCACAGTTTGTCTCAGAAAACTCTCAACCTCTCTCACAGCCTTAGAGACTCTTTTTCAAGTCTAATAACCTGTAGATAGTCTTGAATTTTTTATATAGACAACCATGCCATTTACAAATAAAGTTTGTTTTGTTTTTCTTTATGGTCTAAGCCATTTTATTTAATTGCCTTGTGTTATTATATTGGCTAGCATGCCTAATATATTATTGAATAAAAGAGACAGTGAAAGTTTCCTTGTATGGTATTTGCTGGAGAGTCTTGATAGGAATCCTTTATCTCTTTAAGCATGTTTCTCTTCTATTCCTATTTGCTAAATTTTTGTTTTTCTACATGAGTGAGTATTGAATTAATGTCATCACTTATTGGGAATATTATATGTTAATTATTCTTTAAGGGGTGTGTTACATTGCATTGCATTCTGAAATAAATCATCACTTTATTTTTAGGATTAAAATTTAATATTTTAATTTTTTTCTCTTTATTTTGTAATTATTTTTTGTTTAATTTTATTTCCAAATTAGTTAGCATATAGTGCAACAATGATTTCAGAAGTAGATTCCTTAATGCCCCTTACTCATTTAGCCCATCCCTCCTCCCACAACCCCTCCAGGAACCCTCTGTTTATTCTCCATATTTAAGAGAGTCTCTTATGTTTTGTCCCCTCCCTGTTTTTATATTATTTTTGCTTCCCTTTCCTTGTGTTCATCTGTTCTGTGTCTTAAAGTCCTCATATGAGTGAAAACATATGATATCTGTCTTTCTCTGACTGACTAATTTCGCTTAGCATAATACCCTCTAGTTCCATCCACGTAGTTGCAAATGGCAAGATTTCATTCTTTTTGATTGACGAGTAATACTCCATTGTATATATATATATATATCACATCTTCTTTATCCATTCATCCATCAATGGACATTTGGGCTCTTTCCATACTTTGGCTATTGCTGATGGTGCTGCTATAAACATTGGAGTGCATGTGCCCCTTTGAAACAGCATACCTGCATCCCTTGGATAAATACCTAGTAGTGTAATTGCTGGGTTATAGGGTAGTTCTATTTTTAACTTTTTCAGGAACCTCCATACTGTTTTCCAGAGTGGCTGCACCAGCTTGCATTCCCATCAGCAATGCAAAAGAGATCCTCTTTCTCTGCATCCTCACCAACATCTGTTGTTGCCTGAGTTGTTCATGTTAGCCTTTCTGACAGGTGTGAGGTGATATCTCCTTGTGGTCTTGATTTGTATTTCCCTGATGATGAGTGATGTGGAGCATTTCTTCATGTGTCGGTTGGCCATCTGGATGTCTTCTTTGGAGAAGTGTCTATTCATGTCTTTTGCCCATTTCTTCCGGGGATTATTTGCTTTTTGGGTGTTGAGTTTGAGAAGTTCTTTATAGATTTTGGATACTAACCTTTTATTTCATATATTGTTTGCAAGTATCTTCTCCCATTCTGTCAGTTGCCTTTTAGTTTTGCTGCTTGTTTCCTTCGCTGTGCAGAAGCTTTTTATTTTAATGAGGTCTCAATAGTTTATTTTTGCTTTTGTTTCCCTTGCCTCTGGAGACATGTTGAGTAAGAAGTTGCTGAGGCCAAGATCAAAGAGTTTTTTGCCTGCTTTCTCCTCGAGGATTTTGATGGCTTCCTGTCTTATATTTAGGTCTTTCATCCATTTTAAGTTTATTTCTGTATATAGTGTAAGAGAGTGGTCCAGGTTCATTCTTCTGCATGTCGCTGTCCAGTTTTCCCAGTACCACTTGCTAAAGAGACTGTCTTTATTCCATTGGATATTCTTTCCTGTTTTGTCAAAGGTTAGTTGGCCATATGACTGTGTGTCCACTTTTGGGTTCTCTATTCTGTTCCATTGATCTGAGTATCTTTTTTGTGCCGTTTAATATTTTAATATTAAATTTTAATATTTATGTAAGAAATATAAGGGGAATGTTTATTTCTTTCTTGTGTGAGTCCAAGTAGGTGGTCTGGTCAGAGGTAGCCTTTTAAACTCTAGCTTTTTCATATGCATTCCAGCCAGTTGGAGGGAATATGGGAAGGAGGAAGAGAGGCCTACATTTTATAAGGACATACCTGTCTTTTTATAATACTCCAGTGACCATAATTTGCTCACATGGTCAGTCTTAGTTATAAGAGAAGCCACATTTCACCATTTTCTATTTAATATTTCCTGGACCCTATTTTATTTTGGTATTTTCTATTATCTATTGCTTAGCATTCTGGGTCAAAAACAATTTTTTTTTTTTTTGAGAGAGAGAGAGAGAGAGAGAGAGAACGAGAGAACGAGAGAGAGAGAGAGAGAGAGAGAGAGAGAGAGAGAGAGAGAGAATGAGCCTGGGGCGGGGGGAGGCAGAAGGAGTGGGAGAGAGAGAGAATCTTAAGCAGACTGCACATCCAGCTCAAGCCTGACATGGGGCTTGATCTCACGATCTTGAGATCATGACCTGAGAGCAAATCAAGAGTCAGATGCTTAACACACTGAGCCACCCAGGCATCCCTAATGGGTAAAATTTTTAGCTCATTTATGCTTTTTCTTTTTTTTTTTTTTTTTACTTTGTTAATAAAATTACAGAGGACTAAAAATAAATGTTCCTTGAAAATCACTTAGGTACATCTCACAAGTTTGAGATATAATACACCAACTGTTGCTCAGTTCTATACATTTTATAATATTCACTTGTGAATTCCATTTCAAACCATTGATTAGAGAGTGTGTGCTTTTTTATTTCTGTATCGTTTAAGAATATATTTTAATGTTTATTTCTTATATAATTGCCCAAAGAACATGAAATATACACTGGTGATTCTTTAATGCTTATTGAGGTTGCTTTATCATTTAATATGTGGTCACATCTTTCAGCTGTCCCTTTTGTACTTGAAAGAAATGTGTTTTCTCTATTTCCTGGATCCAGGAGTTCTATTGATCAAGATTATTAATTATGCCACTTGAGTTCTTCCATATAGGTGTTAATTTTTATCTGCTTCTGCTTTATTTCTGCAGATTTCTAATAGAAGTATGTTAAAATTTTTTATTGATTGTGGGTTTGTCCATTTTTCCTGAAGTTTTTTTTCTTAAATTTGTCTTTATTCACATTTCATTACTGATAATATCATCTATGTGAATTTTTCTATTAATTTTTACTTTAACTTCTAATGTATCTCTCATTAATATTGTTAAATTAGCTTTGCATCTTCATTTGCCTCTAATATATTTTTGTATCCCTTTATTGTCAAGTTTTGTGTTATTTGTTTTAGGTATGTTTCTTAAAATAGAGTTAGCTGGACTTCTATAAAATCGCTTTAATAATTCCTTGTTTTAATATATTAGTTTAATATATTTGCATTTATTATGTTTACGGATTATAACATCTTACTTTGATTTTTCCTTCCATACATTTGCCTTATTTTTCCTCTTTTCTGCATTTTGTTTCATTAAAAAATCTTAGAAAATTTACCTTTATTTCCTTTCCTTTGCTGATTTGGAACCTATAGATTATATTTATTTTCGTTTAGTGGACACCTATGAAGTTTACACTCATTATTTAAGCATACATTCTTTTAACAAAGTTCAAAGTTATTCAAAATGTCTACACTTATTTCATGCATGATATGGATCTCAGTATGCTTTAATCACACAATACCCAATCCCATATCGTTCTTATTAACTATTATATTGAATTTATCTATCATTTGAGAGTAGCAAATACTCTTAAACTTTTTTCTGGTCTAAATTTTTATAAAATTTTCCCTTATTCTCGAATGTTGAATTAAGTATAGATTTCTAATTGCAAGTTATTTAATCTCAGGACCTGGAAGATACTACTCCACTATGTTACAAAATCCATTGTTTTGGATAAGATTTGTTTTGTCTTTCTGAATGTTGTTCCTTCATAGCTAATCTCTTTTTTATTTCTTTTTTTTAAAGTGATTTTTACATTTATCCTTGATGTATGTAGTCTCCTTATAATATATCTAGATGTGAATTAACACTGTTGTTCCTGCATTTTACTTGATGTACCCTTTCAATCTCATTACCCATATCTTTTTTTCTAGTAAGTATTGTATCAATAATCCTTTAATCAGTAATCTTTGTTCTCATATTGACAACCCATTGATTAGTGTATGGTTCTTTCCAGGTATGCAACTGTGCTAAGATTAATAATAGAAGTCATTATTCTTTAGGGTTCTGTGTCAGTGTGAGTATAAAATGTGCTCTCATTCTACCACCATTTGCGATGTGGTGGTTAGAAAAATGGCCCCAATGAATGATGCCTCAGTAGTCATGCTCTACCTAGTGCCTTCCACTTTGACTCCGGGCTTAAACATGTGCTTGCTTTATCTAGTTAGACATCCACAAATGTAACATAGTAGAAGCTTAATCCACGCTTGTGCATTAGGGCTGGCCCTATCAGAACCCTGAGATCACCATGTTATCAGGACTCATAGTATAGCTTCTCTAGTTGCGCCCCATCTGTCCTTCCAGTGGAATGCAGCCATAGGTGAACCACCAAGCCAACACTCAGAATTATGAAATATAATCTTAAATTATGAATTATAAATATAACAAATCCTTGTTGTTTTAAGCTATTGAGGTTTGGAGTGTTATCTTACGCAGCAATAGTTAACTAGTACAATGTCTGATTTTTAACCCCTCCCCCTTCAAGAATATGTTCCAAATGACACACACATTTTTATACCTAGTTGTGATGATGCCATACAAAAACCAAACTTTTCAGTCCTTTGTTCCTTATGTTTAGTTATCCCCAGAATGAAGTCATAAGACCCTGGGGTACAAGTAGTCATATTTACCGAACTTATGTAGGACATCCAGCTTCCCAATGGGGATAACAAATCAGAACAGGTCAAATATATAAATAAAGTAGTTTTTTGGGAGGTGGGGGGGAGAAATTCAGATAGTGTTATTATAAGTGGAGCAGTGTCCATTTGAAAATGCTGGACCTCTGAAAAAGCAATAAGAGGATGTTGGTAACTGAAGTACAAGCTGTGAATCATGATCACTGTCATGATTTTCCTTCCCAGTGGAATGAAGTCCAGTTTTACATGGAAAAGACACACGGTTGCCTCTTGTGTTTACACCACGAGCTTTCAAACCATACTTCCTTGGAAGCCATGTGACTAACTCAAAGATCAAACTTCAAGTTAGTCATTTGCTGGCCTTACGTAAAGCAGGGTAGCTTTCACAGTCTACATATGAGCAGTTTTCCGCGATGTCTTAGGGACATAGAAAGCACCTTAAAGGCAGATTACCATGTAATTTTTTTATTAAAAGTGTGTCTACCTCTTTTTGGCTCAGGATTGTTCCAATTTTAGACTAAAGAATGTGTTAAGGGAACTGAGTAAACTTTAAAAAAAATCTATATACCACTTGTGTATACACATACTGTATATAATAAACATGTGTGTGCATGTGTGTGTATAAACTTAATCAGGACCGATACAGACAGAAACCGTCTTTTAGTGAATAACCTGATAATTTCCTAAAAATTTATTTAAGAGATAAAGTAACTAAGCTAACAGGTATGGCCACTCAGTCACAGGCTCTTTATTTTTAAGAAATATTTTTATATGACCAACTTAAACAAAGATAAAATAAATATCTTCCTCACAAATTCACTGAAAATAGTCAAAGCAAAATCAAAGATTTGAGGCACTGAACACACATTTCGCATCCTTATAATCAGAGGCCAAATATTCCTACCCTCTTATACTCAGAGGGTCCATTTGACCATAATTCTCTTTATCCCCAACAAAGTTAACTGGAACGTGAAAAGCTTACCAGGACCTACAATGAGGGAAGCCACTGTAGCCCTGAAGTGAGTGTTAGCTTTCACTGTGATGGACTAAGCTTTTGTGTGGTTTAAATATAATAGCTATGCTAGAGTGAATATTTCTTCTACCCCAACCACTTTATCACTTGCCACAACTTTCTTTCCTAGGCTTCATGGTTTGTGATACAGACTCCTCTCACATTAGGACCTACACATTTTTTATCAAAATAATACTGTATCAGATCCCCTTTAACACTCAAGAAAAAGAACAGACTTTACATGACCCTAACCCTGGCTATTTCATCATGTTGGTAGGATGAGGTTTTCTTCCTAAAACTATTATCTGAACAACAGTACAAAATACAGGAAGTGAGTGTCCACATATCTGCTCTTTCATGGTGCTTTCTTCCCTTATAATAATGCTTCATAGTTAGCTGATTTTTCAAATGCATTGTTTATTCGTATGAAATTAGAGTAGCAAAAATATAATAAAATTTGAAAGAGGAAAGACACAAAAAGAATGGAACAGGAGGTGAGGAATTAATAAAAGCAAACTTCGAGTTATGCCTGATCTTTACAAAGAAGGGTCTGAATTATTTTCCACTGTGCCTTATTAGGTAAAACTTTGAAGAACTATCAAGCATGAAGATACAGGCCAACATCTAGGATTCAGTTTAAGAAAAACTGTTCAAATATTAAATAAATGTGAGCCTACTCAGGGAAGCTTTCTCTGCTTTTCAAATGGGATCAGTTGATGGTATTAATATACAAGACCATAGCTGCCTTCTCTTTTTGCTGCACTTATAATGTTAATATATGATACGAAAATTTAAAAAGAGTTGGTAGGTAAACATTTTCCTTCTGCATCAAATTAAAACTCCATGACAGCAAAGAGCAGATCTGTCTTATTTAATGCTGTTAAATAACAAAAATTTAGTCAAGTAAATTTTTAAGCTTTAATTGGCTTTATTGATTCATAAATCAGACAGCATCCCATCTTGGAAGTAAAGGGGAGCTCCAAAAGGCTCCAAAAAGGGAAGATTTTTAAAGGAAGGACAAGGAAGTCATAAACAGGAAAAAAAAAAAAAAGGATTCTTTCAGGTGAGTATACCTTCCTTCAGGGGATGGAGGGGCCCATGTGACAGTTAGCTCATTGGTGCTGACCAGAAAATTCCTGACTGACTGGTTAAGACTACATTTCTGGGGGAGGCTGAAAGTACAGTTAAATTAGGTATTAAGCCCTGTTTTGGTGATGTGGCCAAGCATAAGTGACTCCATTTTGGGTTGTGGTTTTCTTTTCTTTCCTTTTTTTTCTTTTTTTTTTCTTTTTTGTAAGTTTGTTTATTTATTTTGAGAGAGTACGAGCATGAGCTGGAGAAGGGCAGGAAGAGAGAGGGAGAGAATCAGAAGCAGGCCCCACTCTGTGAGCACAGAGCCCTGTGTGGGACTCGAACTCACAAACTGTGAGATCGTGACGAGCCAAAGTCAAGAGTTGGACGTTTAACTGACTGACCCACCCAGATGCCCCTGAGTGTATGGTTTTCTTTTTTTTTTTTTAATTTTTTTTTTTTTTTTTTTTCAACTTTTATTTATTTTTGGGACAGAGAGAGACAGAGCATGAACGGGGGAGGGACAGAGAGAGAGGGAGACACAGAACGGAAACAGGCTCCAGGCTCTGAGCCATCAGCCCAGAGCCTGACGCGGGGCTCGAACTCACGGACCGTGAGATCGTGACCTGGCTGAAGTCGGACGCTTAACCGACTGCGCCACCCAGGCGCCCTATGGTTTTCTTTTTAACCACCTCCCCCAACTTGGATCAGGCTCATCTTAATTGAGAGATGTGATAAAAAGAAAAAAGAATTAAGGCATTGTTCCACTCTCAGCGACTGCTCTGAAGTTCTTGCAGCTTTAGTTGTTCCTTTTGTGTGGTGTCTGTAGTCATGATGTTTTTGCTTAACCTGTGATGTTCACAGGTCATGGCTTCAGATTTACATTTTTTAATTTGGTCATTCTCTTTGTTCCTTTTCTGATGTTCCAGTCTTAGGGAGATCATTTACCTGGTGGTTGCTACCATGTACTTGAAGATTTGAGACAATACAGCACCTCAGGGAAATTATCATGATTACGATAAGCAGAACAAATCCCAATGTTTGTAATACACTTTGGAAGCCATGGGCCCCAAGATCCAGACCAATCAAAATCAAATAAGTCAAAGAAAGATCTTGTTCAAGAAGTCACCTTTTTTAAGCCAAGTAGCTTAGTCAATGATCTTATGTCATTGAGTTTTAACTTCCCCAGAAGTATTAATCCAGGTATAGCTAGATGGTTTCAGCTGCAGCATAGACACCTTCCTTGCTCAGCCAAAAGGTAATCAAGGGCTATTATGAAGACCAACTTTGACCAGAAAGTCTAAGGATCTTTGCTGGGGAGCTATCGCTTTAGCAGTGGATTTTTCGATACTTTCAAGATTTAAGGAGAAATTCCTGATCATAGCCTCATTTACATTTATCACTAACCAGGTGAAAGATGTGAATCAGAATCATGAAAGCCTCCTTGTAGGTCCTTTCTAATTTGATGATATAAATTCAGAGGATTCAGCCAATGAGATCTTTTATTTTGCTTGTGAAAAGTGAGGGGCTCAATTAGATTTTCTCCTAGCCTGAAATAAAAGTTCTTCTAAATTCTAGAGGTTATCTCCCTTACCAGTGGCCTAGGAGACACAGATGAGGGTCTGATCTTTGTAGGCCAATGCCAGAGTGAAGGAAGGGAAAAGGAGAAAGGGTTTCATGTTCTGTTTAAGCAGGAAGTCTTGATCTGTTGTCTTGGAAGCAGTCTACCTCAATGTCAACTACTTCTCTTGCCCATTACTTTGATTCAGAGGTCTCCAGTGTCTAAACAGGATCAGGTGTCAGGTGGAGTCTTTTTTAGCTGTGTGATGTGTACCCAAGGCTCAATACTTTCTGGGTTTACAATAGCGTCAGTGGAAAGGAACACTTGGTAAGGTCCCTTCAAATGGGACTTGAGGGCTGTCTTCTGCTGATGGTATTTCCAGAATACCAAGCTCTAAACTATGGCCAGCTCTAAACTATGCCCAGTCACCAAACTCTAAACTATGGCCAGAAAGATCTTTTGAATTGGGATCTGGAAATTCTTCCTTAACCTGTTGGTGATAGGTTTGAGCATCATATTGTTTGCCCAGTGAAGTGAGTTCCTTGATCACTGGAAATGGTAGAAGGTATATCCCAAGTGGGAAACACATTTTCTTTGCCACTGTGAGGGCATCAGGCTTGGGGCAGGGGAAACCTTCAACCCATCTAGAAACCATATGTATAATTACAAGAGCATATTGATAACCCATATTAGGTCCAGCTGCAGGGTTTTTTGTCTTGTTTTGTTTTTTGGTTTTTGTTTTTGTTTTTGTTTTTGTTTTTTTTGATTCAGCTTCTAAAGGATGCAACAGCATCAGGCAGGAGTTTTTTCCCCCTCATATATGCCTGCGTTTATTTTTTTAATATAATTTATTGTCAAATTGGCTAATATACAGTGTGTAAAGTGTGCTCTTGGTTTTTGGGGTAGATTCCCATGGTTCATCGCTTATATACAACACCCAGTGCTCATCCCAACAAGTGCCCTCCTCAATGCCCATCACCCATTTTCCTCTCTCCCCAACCCCCAACCATCAACCCTCAGATTGTTCTGTGTATTGAAGAGTCTCTTATGGTTTGCCTCCCTCCCTCTCTGTTTGTAACTATTTGTTTCCCCTTCCCTTCCCCATGGTCTTCTGTTAAGTTTCTCAAGATCCACATATGAGTGAAAACATATGATATCTGTCTTTCTCTGACTGACTTATTTCACTTAGCATAATACCTTCCAGTTCCATCCACATTGCTGCAAATGGCAGGATTTCATTCTTTCTCATTACCAAGTAGTATTCCATTGTATATATAAACCACAGGTTTTATTTTTATTTTTCTTATTATTTTTTAAATTTATTGTCAAATTGGTTTCCATACAACACCCAGTGCTCATCCCAAAAGGTGCCCTCCTCAATACCCATCACCCACCCTCCCCTCCCTCCCACCTCCCCTCAACCCTCAGTTTATTCTCAGTTTTTAAGAGTCTCTTATGCTTTGGCTCTCTCCCACTCTAACCTCTTCTTTTTTTTTTTTTCCTTCCCCTCCCCCATGGGTTTCTGTTAAGTTTCTCAGGATCCACATAAGAGTGAAACCATATGGTATCTGTCTTTCTCTGTATGGCTTATTTCACTTAGCATCACACTCTCCAGTTCCATCCACGTTGCTACAAAGGGCCATATTTCATTCTTTCTCATTGCCACGTAGTACTCCATTGTGTATATAAACCACAATTTCTTTATCCATACATCAGTTGATGGACATTTAGGCTCTTTCCATAATTTGGCTATTGTGGAGAGTGCTGCTATAAACATTGGGGTACAAGTGCCCCTATG
Organism: Neofelis nebulosa; assembly: GCF_028018385.1. Taxonomy (NCBI): domain Eukaryota; kingdom Metazoa; phylum Chordata; class Mammalia; order Carnivora; family Felidae; genus Neofelis; species Neofelis nebulosa. The sequence continues at coordinate 122,906,026 of NC_080787.1, forward strand.
CATCAGTACTCCTGTATCCCTTGGGTAAATTCCTAGCAGTGCTATTGCTGGGTCATAGGGTAGGTCTATTTTTAATTTTCTGAGGAACTTCCACACTGTTTTCCAGAGCGGCTGCACCAATTTGCATTCCCACCAGTGCAAGAGGGTTCCCGTTTCTCCACATCCTCTCCAGCATCTATAGTCTCCTGATTTGTTCATTTTAGCCACTCTGACTGGCGTGAGGTGATATCTGAGTGTGGTTTTGATTTGTATTTCCCTGATGAGGAGCGACGTTGAGCATCTTTTCATGTGCCTGTTGGCCATTCAGATGTCTTCTTTAGAGAAGTGTCTATTCATGTTTTCTGCCCATTTCTTCACTGGATTATTTGTTTTTTCGGTGTGGAGTTTGGTGAGCTCTTTATAGATTTTGGATACTAGCCCTTTGTCCGATATGTCATTTGCAAAGATCTTTTCCCATTCCGTTGGTTGCCTTTTAGTTTTGTTGATTGTTTCCTTTGCTGTGCAGAAGCTTTTTATCTTCATGAGGTCCCAGTAGTTCATTTTTGCTTTTTAATTCCTTTGCCTTTGGGGATGTGTCAAGTAAGAAATTGCTACGACTGAGGTCAGAGAGGTCTTTTCCTGCTTTCTCTAGGGTTTTGATGGTTTCCTGTCTCACATTCAGGTCCTTTCTCCATTTTGAGTTTATTTTTGTGAATGGTGTGAGAAAGTGGTCTACTTTTAATCTTCTGCATGTTGCTGTCCAGTTCTCCCAGCACCATTTGTTAAAGAGACTGTCTTTTTTCCATTGGATGCTCTTTCCTGCTTTGTCAAAGATGAGTTGGCCGTATGTTTGTGGGTCTAGTTCTGGTGTTTTTATTCTATTCCATTGGTCTATGTGTCTGTTTTTGTGCCAATACCATGCTGTCTTGATGATTACAGCTTTGTAGTAGAGGCTAAAGTCTGGGATTGTAATGCCTCCTGCTTTGGTCTTCTTCTTCAAAATTAGTTTGGCTATTCGGGGCCTTTTGTGGTTCCATATGAATTTTAGGATTGCTTATTCTAGCTTCGAGGAGAATGCTGGTGCAATTTTGATTGGGATTGCATTGAATGTGTAGATAGCTTTGGGTAGTATTGACATTTTAACAATATTTATTCTTCCAATCCATGAGCATGTAATGTTTTTCCATTTTTTATATCTTCTTCAATTTCCTTCATAAGCTTTCTATAGTTTTCAGCATACAGATCTTTCACATCTTTGGTTAGATTTATCCCTAGGTATTTTATGCTTCTTGGTGCAATTGTGAACGGGATCAGTTTCTTCATTTGTCTTTCTGTTGCTTCATTATTAGTGTATAAGAATGCAACTGATTTCTGTACATTGATTTTGCATCCTGCAACTTTGCTAAATTCATGTATCAGTTCTAGCAGACTTTTGGTGGAGTCTATCGGATTTTCCATGTGTAATGTCATGTCATCTGCAAAAAGTGAAAGCTTAACTTTATCTTTGCCAATTTTGATGCCTTTGATTTCCTTTTGTTGTCTGATTGCTGATGCTAGAACTTCCAACACTATGTTAAACAACAGCGGTGAGAGTGGACATCCCTTTCGTGTTCCTGATCTCAGGGAAAAAACTCTCAGTTTTTCCCCATTGAGGATGATGTTAGCTGTGGGCTTTTTATAAATGGCTTTTATGATGTTTAAGTATGTTCCTTCTATCCCGACTTTCTTGAGGGTTTTTATTAAGAAAGGTTGCTGAAATTTTGTCAAATGCCTTTTCTGCATCGATTGACAGGATCATATGGTTCTTATCTTTTCTTTTATTAATGTGATGTATCACATTGATTGATTTGCGAATGTTGAACCAGCCCTGCATCCCAGGAATGAATCCCACTTGATCATGGTGAATAATTCTTTTTATATGCTGTTACATTCGATTTGCTAGTATCTTATTGAGAATTTTTGCATCCATATTCATCAGGGATATTGGCCTGTAGTTCTCTTTTTTTACTGGGTCTCTGTCTGGTTTAGGAATCAAAGTAATACTGGCTTCATAGAATGAGTCTGGAAGTTTTCCTTCCCTTTCTATTTTTTGGAATAATTTGAGAAGGATAGGTATTATCTCTGCTTTAAATGTCTTGTAGAACTCCCCTGGGAAGCCATCTGGTCCTGGACTCTTATTCGTTGGGAGATTTTTGATAACTGATTCAATTTCTTCGCTGGTTATGGGTCTGTTCAAGCTTTCTATTTCCTCCTGATTGAGTTTTGGAAGTGTGTGGGTGTTTGGGAATTTGTCCATTTCTTCCAGGTTGTCCAGTTTGTTGGCATATAATTTTTCATAGTATTCCCTTATAATTGCTTGTATCTCTGAGGGATTGGCTGTAATAATTCCATTTTCATTCATGATTTTATCTATTTGGGTCATCTCCCTTTTCTTTTTGAGAAGCCTGGCTACAGGTTTATCAATTTTGTTTATTTTTTCAAAAAACCAACTCTTGGTTTCGTTGATCTGCTCTACTGTTTTTTTAGATTCTATATTGTTTATTTCTGCTATGATCTTTATTATTTCTCTTCTTCTGCTGGTTTTAGGCTGTCTGTGCTGTTCTGCTTCTATTTCCTTTAGGTGTGCTATTAGATTTTGTGTTTGGGATTTTTCTTGTTTCTTGAGATAGGCCTGGATTGCAATGTCTTTTCCTTTCAGGACTGCCTTCGCTGCATCCCAAAGCGTTTGGATTGTTGTATTTTCATTTTCGTTTGTTTCCATATATTTTTAAATTTCTTCTCTAATTGCCTGGTTGATCCATTCATTATTTAACCTCCATGCTTTTGGAGGTTTCCCAGACTTTTTCCTGTGGTTGATTTCAAGCTTCATAGCATTGTGGTCTGAAAGTATGCATGGTATGATCTCAATTCTTGTATACTTATGAAGGGCTGTTTTGTGACCCAGTATGTGATCTATCTTGGAGAATGTTCCATGTGCACTCGAGAAGAAAGTATATTCTGTTGCTTTGGGATGCAGAGTTCTAAATATATCTGTCAAGTCCATCTGATCCAATGTATCATTCAGGGCTCTTGTTTCTTTATTGACCGTGTGTCTAGATGATCTATCCATTTCTGTAAGTGGAGTGTTAAAATCCCCTGCAATTACCACATTCTTATCAATAAGGTTGCTTATGTTTGTGAGTAATTGTTTTATACATTGGGGGCTCTTGTATTCAGTGCATAGACATTTATAATTGTTAGTTCTTCTTGATGGAGAGACTCTATAATTATTATATAATGCCCTTCTTCATCTCTTGTTACAGGCTTTAATTTAAAGTCTAGTTTGTGTGTTATAAGTATGGCTACTCCAGCTTTCTTTTGACTTTCAGTAGCATAATAAATAGTTCTCTATCCCCTCACTTTCCATCTGAAGTTGTCCTCAGGTCTAAAATGAGTCTCTTGTAGACAGCAAATAGATGGGTCTTGTTTTTTTATCCATTCTGATACCCTATGTCTTTTGGTGACACATTTAGTCCATTTACATTCAGTGTTATTATAGAAAGATATGGGTTTAGAGTCATTGTGATGTCTGTAAGTTTCATGCTTGTAGCGATGTCTCTGGTACTTTGTCTCACAGGATCCCCCTTAGGATCTCCTGTAGGGGTGGTTTAGTGGTGACGAATTCCTTCAGTTTTTGTTTGTTTGGGAAGATGTTTATCTCTCCTTCTATTCTAAATGACAGACTTGCTGGATAAAGGATTCTCAGCTGCATATTTTTTCTGTTCATCACATTGAAGATTTCCTGCCATTCCTTTCTGGCCTGCCAAGTTTCAGTAGACAGATTGGTCACGAGTCTCATAGGTCTCCTTTTATACGTTAGAGCACATTTATCCCTAGCTGCTTTCAGAATTTTCTCTTTATCCTTGTGTTTTGCCAGTTTCACTATGATATGTCGTGCAGAAGGTCGATTCAAGTTACTTCTGAAGGGAATTCTCTGTGCCTCTTGGATTTCAATGCCTTTTTCCTTCCCCAGATCAGGGAAGTTCTCAGCTATTATTTCTTCAAGTACACCTTCAGCACCTTTCCCTCTCTCTTCCTCCTCTGGAATACCAATTATGTGTAGATTATTTCTCTTTAGTGCATCACTTAGTTCTCTAATTTTCCCCTCATACTCCTGGATTTTTTTTATCTCTCTTTTTCTCAGCTTCCTCTTTTTCCATGATTTTATCTTCTAGTTCACCTATTCTCTTCTCTGCCTCTTCAATCCAAGCAGTGGTCGTCTCCATTTTATTTTGCAGTTCATTTATAGCATTTTTTAGCTCCTCCTGACTGTTCCTTAGTCCCTGGATCTCTGTAGCAATAGATTCTCTGCTGTCCTCTATACTGTTTTCAAGCCCAGAGATTAATTTTATGACTATTATTCTAAATTCACTTTCTGTTATATTGTTTAAATCCTTTTTGATCAGTTCGTTAGCTGTTGTTATTTCCTGGAGATTCTTTTGAGGGGAATTCTTCTGTTTTGTCATTTTGGCTAGTCCCTGGAGTGGTGCAGGACTTCGGGGCACTTCCCCTGTGCTGCTTGAATAACTTGCGTTGGTGGGCGGAGCCACAGTCAGACCTGACATCTGCCCCCAGCCCACCGCCGGGGCCACAGTCAGACTGGTGTGTGCCTTCTCTTCCCCTCTCCTAGGGGCGGGATTCACTGTGGGGTGGTGTGGCCCGTCTGGGCTACTTGCACACTGCCAGGCTTATGGTGCTGGGGATCTGGCGTATTAGCTGGGGTGGATCGGCAAGGTGCACGGGGTGGGAGGGGTAGGCTCAGCTCGCTTTTCCTTCGGAGATCAGCTTTGGGAGCGGCCCTGCGGCACCGGGAGGGAGTCAGACCAGCCGGAGGGATGGATCCATAGAAGCACAGCGTTGGGTGTGTTTTCTCCGTGCAAGCAAGTTCCCTGGCAGGAACCGGTTCCCTTTGGAATTTTGGCTGGGGGATGGTTGAGGGAGATGGCGCTGGCAGTTTGTTTCCCGGCAAACTGAGCTCTGTCGTCCCGGGGCTCAGCAACTCTCCCTCCCGTTGTCCTCCAGCCCTCCCGTTCTCCGAGCAGAGCTGTTAGCTTATAACCTTCCAGATGTGAAGTCCCGCTTGCTGTCGGAACACACTCCGTCCGGCCCCTCCGCTTTTGCCAGCCAGACTCGGGGGCTCTGCTTGGCCGGCAGGCTGCCCCTCCACCCCGGCTCCCTCCCGTCAGTCCGTGTAGGGCGCACCACCTCGCCGCCCTTCCTACTCTCTTCGTGGGCCTCTTGTCTGCGCTTGGCTTGCTAGTCTTCTGGCGGTTTTCTGGGTTCTTTAGGCAGGTGTAGGTTGAATCTAAGTGATCAGCAGGACGCGGTGAGCCCAGAGTCCTCCTATGCCACCATCTTCCTCCCCTCAAACCACAGGTTTTAAAGGGTCCAGAGGGAGGAGGTCTGAGGCCTATGGGGATTAAAATAGTTGTTCCAGGAATATGGACCTGACAGGTCAGGCATTGCTGGTCGAGTGTTTTTGCAGTTTTATGAAAGTTTCCCCACCAATGTCTATTCATAATTTGAGTCATCTTAAATGTACTGTGGTGGGCAAAGGAATGCAAACACTGAAAAGTGGGATTTTCCAGGGATCCGGAAGAACCAAGTGGCTATGTGGGGTTTCCCATAGCCCCAATTGTTTAATTTACAGCTATTGCTTACCCAGATTACTTTGTCTGATTCAAAAGCATACTATTGCCGTGTTGCAATGACATTAAGATGGCAAAATCTGGCATCAGGAAGTCTTTTTGTAAAGAAGCAGAATGGACCTCATCCGCGTGAGTCACAATTCTTATAGATTCTATTGCCACTGTTTTGGCACGTAGGGCCAGCTTGATTACATATTAAAAGTGCTTTCTGAAGATTCGTTTTCCACAAACATTAGTGGTTTTAATTACATATATTTAAATTATTTTTTAGCCTTTAGAAAACTTAATTTCTAGTGAAAGCTAAGTATAAGCAAGCAGGAACTGTTATACTAGCATTCTTTAGCTTTGCAAATTTATGAATACATTTTATAATTTCTGGAAGCATATGCCTTTTCCAGCTTTCCAGTTTGACTATGATAAGAAGCCAAAGTAGATAAAGCCATGTTCAGTAATTAGGTTTAGTATTTTGTCTTATTTGGAGGTGATCTGGATATTAAATGACTATCCATCATCTAATTTCATTTAGCAAAACTCCAAGGTTTTAACTTACCAGTCAGATCTGGGGAAACTAAGTAGGCATAAATTTTGTTGAAAAGTTTATTTATAAACTTTTATCTTCTATCTATTTAATTCCTTTGTTTAAATTATTTAGATTAGTGATTAAAATGTCACAGGACATTAAACATCTAAGCACCATTTTTAAGTTACCTTTCTTGCTGACAAATTCTGTGATAGAGAGAACATGAACTTACTTGACTTATCATGAACCTAGTTGGACCAAAAGTGTTATGTTTAAGGTTGAAAACTCTAAAAATATGCCTGTTTTAGTTAAACCAACAAATTTAAATTAGCTTTTATTTATTAAATATTAATCCTAGATCACATGAACTTGAAAAACATTTGGGCTAAGTTTCTATTATGTTTTTGAGAATATAATTTGTATAAACAATGAGAATGAAATTTTAAAGCCAATTAAACAGATCTTTTTTTACAAATGAATTTTGGTAATACCATCCGGAGGTAGAAAATACAACGCATTTATAACACATATATATAGACACACATGAACAAAGAGATGAAAAGACCTTATTGTTTTAAAATTTTTATTCATGAGAAGTATAATAATATAAAACTCACTAGTTCATAGCAGAACAGTGGAATCCAAACTGTTTTTCTGGCAGATGGAGTAAGTTAAGCCTACCAACTCAGGTGGCTAAAGCTTTTTCTACTAATATCAGTAGAAAAGACACTTAAGAATTATATTTGTCCTTGACAAGTAATCTTAGAGAAGCTGTGGGCTAGATTTTGGGCAAGCATACTTCTATGGCTATTTGTATTTATTTCTTTATTTTTTAAAGTTATTTTAAAGTTTACTTATTTGAGAGACCGAGAGAGAGAGAGAGAGAGAGAGAGAGAGAGAGAGAGGGAGAGAGCAAGTCAGCACATGAGCTGGGGAGGAGGGGAGCAGAGAGAGAGGGAGAGAGAGAGAATCCCAACCAGGATCCATGCTGTCAGAGTGCAGAGGTGGACTTGTGGCTCAATCTCACAAACTGTGAGATCCTGACCTAACCTGAAATCAAGAGTCATACACATAACTGACTGAGACACTCAGGTGCCCCGTCATTTGTATGTTTTAAAAAGGCCTCTATTTCCTTGTTTTCTTTCTTCAGTGTTAGGAATTGGGGATGATCTAGGTAAGTTTCTGGAGAGGTTACAAACCTTTTGAGGTAAAGAAGGAAGGTTTCGGGGTTGGTGACATGGAATGGGTAGAATTTGAACTTCCTCTAGAGCTACATTTTTACTTTTGAAAAAGATTTTTAAGATAAGGACAGTTGTTCTCAATTCTTCAAAGAATTGGATTGTAATCTAAATGACCTCATGGGTTGATCCACCAATCCAACAACCTTATCCTAGTTTGCTTCTTTCTCTTTGGTACTTAGCTCTAATTTTAACTCAGGGGAGAAGGCCTTTTTAAAATTTTTCCATCAGACTCTGAATATCAGCTTCCAATATGACCACCTTTTTGACTACAGAACTAGTTTTCAAAAAATTTGCCTATATATCTTTGTTGGTCTTCAGCCGGCACAAACAGCAATTATTTCTGGAAGTCTTGACTAAGCCCCTTTGGGTGTAAGAGGGGTCCTCAAAGAAGGTGCAAAAGATATTGCCTTCCCAAGATCCAGTGTCACTCCCCAAAGACAGCCAAAGAAAGAACTAACAATCTCTTTGTCTTGGCAGGCAGAGAGCCAATCCCAGTTCTTAGGATGCAAAATGAGACAAAAAGGAAATCAGTAGCTGTCTCTGGGAGAAAAAAGATCAGTAACCAATGGGTCTGTATTTAGAAAAGAAGGGACAGTGTGAAATCTTATTTTCCTTACTCAACTGGACACTACAGACAGATTTGGAAGAACTGATTCTGGAAAGAATTTTTACCTTTCTCTGGCTTCTCCCAGTTTTTCCAGGATCCCCTCTGCAGCCTGATGATATCCACCAGAGTTTTCCATTGGCTATTTAAGAGAATAATGTAGCATTTTAGCAGAAAATTCCTCACTTTCATCAACTCTGCCAAGGTGCCATACAAGGGCCCTTCTTTGAAGGTAGATATGGGGTGTCTGAAAAACCATTAACTTAATGGACTTTTGTTTACGGTCTTATAGCTTTTATTTTTCACAGTGGAAAAACAATGAAGAAAGAGGATTACTAGAAAGAGTACTCAAAGGAGAGTAGAGAGAACAAACAGGAGTCATGTCAGTCTTAGTGTCTTTTGTTTTAGGGCTCTTACATCTTTAATTTTTCATTAGCCTTTTGGAACAAATCTTTCAATGAAAACTATTTTGAAACCTTTGATGATTTCTGCATGTTGATTAAAACAGGTATCTAATTCTGTTTCATTTAGGAACCCTTGCCTTCAAGTGCACTTCTTCAATGATCTCATCTAGTTGTAACATTTTTCATAATGGCCATTGCAATTCTAGTTGCTTTTAGTAATATTTTGCCATGTTACTAGTTATCTGCAACTTTAGAGACTTTTGTCCTTAGAAATAAAAGAAGCAGGTGTACCGAGAGGTTCCACACTCAACTCTTTGGAATTCCAGGATCCTATTAATTAAGACTTTGGGTCTCTCAGAGCCAAACTAATACCTAAAAAGGATGTGCCGCTGGGTTGGAGATTGTCCATGTTTTGCAATGTGCCTCAAGGCACTCAAGTTTTCTTGAGGTCGAAAGGTGACTAGTGTCTGTCTAACGTGCTCTGTGACCAACTTATCCTAACACAGGAGTCTTTGAGTGAGGTGGCAGGCACTCCAGCAGCTTGACCCATGCCCACCAATTTCTGCAGCTTTTTTAAACCTCTGAGATCCCCACAAGCAATAGCCTTTATTTACACAAAACAGGACAAACAAATATGCGCCTCAACACACCAGCAGTAACCAAAAGATGTCACCGTGGACTGGCCAACAGAAGACTGTGCTCACCCCCAGCAATTCCCAGTGTGGACTAAACCAGCAGACTCCTGACTGCAAACTGGAACTGGGGAAGGGATTCCAATGTGGAATTTCAGACTGAACCAAGGGCTAAGGACTGGTACTCCGTTAGAGCCTACTGTCAGTCCAGACTGACCTGTTAACCCTGGACGACAAAGCCAATTAGGTCGAGAGCTGTAATGCAAAAATTGCAGAGCTCAACTGAGAGGAGTTCACCAGTGGCCCTTGGCAATGGTGATAAAGACAGTGAACTCAAAAGGGTTCGTGGGGCACCACACCTGTGTTTCTCATTGTCCCTAAATGCTGTCAGGAGTTCACCTTGGATCCCATTGCTGCCCCCAAAACTGTTCAGTAACAAAAATTCAGCCCAATAAATTTTAAAGATTGATTTGGCTTTATTTATTGCTTCATGAACCAGGTAGTATCTTGCAAGTAGAGGGGAGCTCCAAAGGGCTACAGAAAGGGAAAGGTTTTTAAAGGCAGGACAGGGAAGTCATAAACAGCAAAAAGGATTATTTCAGGTGAGTTTACCTTCCTTTGAGGGAAAGGAGAAAGTCCATGTGACAGATTACCTCATTGGTGCTGACCAGAAAATTCCTGACTGACTGGCTAAGACTACATTTCTGGGAGAGGCTGAAAGTGAAATTATGTCAGGTATTAAGCCCTGGTTTGGTGATGTGGCCAAGCATAAGTAACTCCATTTGGAGCCTTTGGCTTTCTTTTTAACAATGCTTAGACATTGGTCAATGATCTATTTATTGAAAGAATGAATTACTGTATAGAACACTTGGAACAACTCCTCAGAATATGGACAGACAGTTCTCCAAAAATAGCAGAGTAGAGGCGTGGTTGTTGATCTCATAGAAGGTGGGCTCTGATTTACTACAGTCAGTCTTAGAAAAAGGTTTTTGGATATAGGATTCTGTAAGGTACTGAGATTTCAATAGAAGGCTAGTTCCCTTGAGCAGTTCAACAAGTTCCATTAATGCCTCTTCTGTATTGCAAGCATTTGTTCCTGTCTGCTGTCTTGATTTTTCAGAGTAGGGCTAGTGAAAATCTCATATCATAGCTGAAGCACAATCTTTGCAGGCTTAAAAGCCACTACTATTTTTTTAATTGAAAAATAGTTGGCACACATACATTAGTTTCAGGTGTGCAACATAGTAATTTGACAAATCTCTATGTTATTCTATAAGCCAATATTCTAACTTGTTCTTTCTAGATTGGTAAATTCAGATACTTCTTACAGTCACGATATTTCCCCTTGAGTAACAATGGCTTGAGAAATCATAATGACAGTAGTAATGCACTGTAGTAAGTGGTATATAAGCAGTTTTTACCTTCTGGGTGGATTGAGGAAGGCTTTCTAGACAAGGTGACAATTCAGTGGGTCTATAGAGAATGAGTAGAGGTCACTGGGAAGAAGATGAGTATAATTTTCAGATAAATCAAAGAGAAAGAGTAATTGAATGAGATATTGAAATGCATGACAAGTTGGGGGGATAGTGTTAGTTGTCCCGCTTAATTAGGATTTAAGGTGTATGGGCACATAGGGGTAGTTATAAAATGCTGATGTTTAGAGATGAAAGGTTGTCTGGAATAAGATATTAAGCAATGTAACTACCAAGGCAGGCAATTTGCTTATCACTTACAAGGAACCACCAGAGGTTACTAAGCAGAGAAATGAATAATGAGAATTGAAACATCTCTGATTTTTTAAATTTTTTCCCATGTTTGTGTTAACCATGGGAGAAGACTGTATCAGAAGACCAAGTTTGAGAGTTTCCGTGGTCATGAATAGCTTGAGCAGATTAAGTTAGAGATTGCTGCTGATGGAGGGTTCTAGAAGTGAGAATTCTTTTCAATGATGTGAGTCTTGAATATGAATGGAGATTGGAGATCTATAATAGCGAGCCAAAATGGACAACTCAGTAGAGTTCTGAGTCTGAAGAGGTGGCTTGGTGCGACATTGAGACTTGAAGTCAGTCCAGAATAGAATTTGGGGATATAGCCATGGATTAAGTCTCCAATTTCACATTCATGAGGAAAGCCAACAAAATCAGAAGGAAATCAGAGGCCTGGGAAATGTGTCTGTGTGGGTCTGGATTGAGAGGGTATTTCCACACGATAGCTCAACTGGGTTATGACAATTGTTCCTAGGCTGCCAACATCTCTCCCTCACTCTTCGGCCAACTTTTGTGGGGTGGTTTAACAGCATAAGAAAGTATGGGAAGTTCTTCTGAGAAGACTTCCCATTAAAACAACGTCTTTTTTATGGGGCACCTGGGTGGCTGGACTTCAGCTCAGGTCACGATCTCACGGTTCATGAGTTTGAGCCCCACGTCAGGCTCTGCTCAGAGCCTGGAGCCTGCTTCAAATTCTGTGTCTCCCTGTCTCTCTGTCCCTGCCCCACATGTGCTGTGTCTTTCCCTCTGTCTCAAAGATAAATAGTTTAAAAATTTTTAAAACAAAAAACTAGTATTTTTAGTCCGGCTGGATCCTATTTGGACACCTTGTCATTGCAACGTTGAGGAAGGATAATCGAATGGTCTTATCACCCTGTGACTTGGCATAAAATAGAGCAGAGGCAAAAGGGCCTCAGACACAGACGACCAGCAGTCTGGCTTGCTGTAGAGATGAAAGTATGAAAGATGACCCTACCACAATGGCAAAGGCAAGATGCCTGTGAGAACACGGGCAGGGGGCGCATTTGGTCAATTTGAAGTTAGAATTACGTCTACAGACACTTATAATGAGCTAAAATGCAAAACATATTTGGAAAGGGAAATAAAGTAAGAGTATATATACATATATATATATTTATACATATATATATGTATAAATATATATATATATATATAGTTTACTACTGATGATTAGAATCTAAAATGCCAAAAAAAAAATTCTACAAAGGAATTAATGCAGCAATGCCATTTTAACTCAAAGAATGTTTAGTTTTAACTATTCGTACAAGAATATCAACTTCAGGGCACCTGGGTGGCTCCGTCAGTTGAGCATCTGACTCTTGATTGCAACTCAGGTTACGATCCCAGGATCAGCTCGGAGCCTGCTTAAGATTCTCTCTCTCTCGCTCTTTCTCTCTCTCTGTCCCTCTCCCTGGTTCACACTCTTTCTAAAAAAAACAAAAAAAGCCATTGCTTACTGAATGCTTATGAGCAGGGAGACGTTGCTTTCCAGCAGACCATATCAGATCTGAGAAACAGCTTAAAAGCAAACAAACAAGCCAACAAACAGAATTAAAAACCACCTCCATCACTACTACCGCCATTTCTTAAAAAACACAGAGCTACCATTTATGGTGTGTTCCAATTCAGTTAGCTACTTTCTTGCTTTGAATAATACATGCCTCCAACCTAATTAAAGTGTTCCAGTCAGCTAAATTCGCATCCAAATAGAAGATTAGAACTAGCAAGTGATTATGAAGTAAAAAGAAATCCTGGGAATGCTAAGGGCTCCTTAAGAATATCTAATAGGTGAGTTCATTTAATGACAGAATCAGAAATGGTAGAGTGATAAGCTCAGAAAGCTACATAGGACTGAAGTTAGTTAGGCTCTAAGTTTATCAAAGTCTTGAGCTGATTTTGTTGTGCGGGTGAAAAGCTGTCTCAAGAAGAAGCCCAAATTATTTCACTGGATTCAAATTTTAGTTTAGCTGTTACGATTTGCAGGGAGTAGACTAGCAATTTCCTTGTTGTAATACTATTTGCCCTAATCAGAGGAATTTGGGGAGGCAGAGACCGGAGAAGCACAGACTGTCTCATTTCAATAAGAAGGCCCAATAGCAAGCAACTCTCTTCCTACAAAAGCACAATCCGAAAGAGTTGCTCTGAATTTCTGCCAGGACACAGCTGCGACCCTGTTGTAGTCCAACTGAATGGTATTCTTCAACATCCTGGGGGAGATTCAGATATCATCATCTTTCAGTCATTATCCCACCAAGGTCCTGTGATTTGGGGATCTGAAAATAACATATGATATGGAGTAGAAGAGAGTAAACACAGAAATTTGAAATAAGGCCAACCATTTTTTTGTCTTAGTATAAGGTAACCATGTAACTTCTTTTCAAACCTGGATAGATTTGAAAGGAGATCCTATTAATCATTTTACCAGGACCATGGTGGGTAAGTAGGAACTGTCTTAGGCAGATAGGTCACATAATCAGTTTAGCCACAGAGAACCAAATTTCCAAGTCTAATATATTATTTCTTTAGTTCGTAATAGCTAAGCGTAACTGAAACTTATCTAGGGCTTCATAAAGCGTAAGCTCTTATTCTGGAATACCACCTACCTTCGTGAAAATATTTGGTGTTGCATAGGCCCTATACCTGTGATCTTATCAGGAATAAAAACTCACATTGGAAAAAAGAATCAAAGTATAGTTGACCCTTGAACAACATGGGTTTCAAATGGGTGGGTCTACTTCTACAGGATTTTTTTTTTTTTTTTTTTTGGCTACAGAATAGTACTATAAATATATGTGCCTCAAACCTAATTAAAGTGTAAGTATATTTTCTCTTCCTTATGATTTTCTTAATAACAGTTTCTTTTCTCCAGCTTACTTTACTGTAAGAATACAATGAATGATACATATAACATACAAAACATATGTTAATCAGCTGTTTGTGTTGATGGTAAGGCTGTTGGTCAACAACAAGCTATTAGTCGTTAAATTCTTGGGGGAGTCACAAGCTACATATTTTCATCTGCGCGGGGGATTGGCACTCCTAACCAATAAGTTGTTCAAGGGTTAACTATAAATAATTGTAAAATAAGTGTTCCCCCAAATTTCTAAAAGATCATACACATTCCGATTTCTACTGTATACATTTAATTAGTCATAGGAGAAAGTATCCTATAGGGAACTAAGCACTTCATAAAGGGTCAATAATCTGTTTATAAATAACAGATTTGACTTTAAATCAATAACCATCAGAGAAAATAGAAGTACATTATTCATATTATGTCTGTTCTTTTGAATAGATTTTAATTGAGCCAATTTAAGCTTTAAATTCTTCACTTACAACTCAAACGTAAGTTCTTTATCAAAAACTGAACAAAGTCAATGAGCATTAAAAGAGTAAAGAAGGAAAGTGTATAATTTGTATTGACCAACCACTAGAACCAAAGGCTGTATTTAAGCAAATATGAACCATGGATCCCTGGGCCACTTTTCTTTCTCCTCCCAGTATTGAAATTGTTCTGCAAGGCCAAAGTTGTCTTTCTGAATGTAATCACTGATACTACTGCACCCCTTTATGCTGTTTTTCATAATTGGAAGAGTATGAACGGAGAGCCCCTCTGATGCAGACCTGCAGGATGGCCCCTCTATTATCTCTTCGCCATTCTGACCCCTTCCAGCTTCTTTTTTATAGACTTCTTTTTATAGAGTCCTATTTTTTTCCATCTTTACTTTGAGCCTAATCTAGCAATCATTTATCATGGGCAGTTTTCCTAATATGGGAGCAGGAAGGTTTGTTCCTTCATTCTGTACATTTTTTTTTAATTTTTTTTTAACGTTTATTTATTTTTGAGACAGAGAGAGACAGAGCATGAACGGGGGAGGATCAGAGAGAGAGGGAGACACAGAATCTGAAACAGGCTCCAGGCTCTGAGCGGTCAGCACAGAGCCCGACGCCGGGCTCGAGCTCACGGACCGCGAGATCATGACCTGAGCCTAAGTTGGCCGCTTAACCGACTGAGCCACCCAGGCGCCCCGTTCTGTACATTTTTATTGAGAGCCCACATGCTCCAGATGTAGAGATCAACAGCAAATAGAAGAGATGGAAATCCTTCCTCATTACTAGAATGGGTAAAAAGAAAGCAGTCTTTCAGGTTCATCAAAAGGGTGAAAAATATATATTTTCTAGTCCTAAGATTAGTCACTTTTAAGTCATTCTCGGGCATACGTTTCATAGTATATATTGCATTTATATTATATACACATATAAGTGCAGAGCAAAGCTTGGAATCACAATGATGACTTAGGTTCACTTTGCAGGGGTGTTATGTGTAATCATGCAGTATACACAGTAATTTGCTTTTGGTATTTAATAGGTCTTGTTTTTTCTTTGTTTTTGCCATCAAACAAAATATATTTCTGTACCAGCACATATAAATTGACGTCATCCTTTTAATGACTGCTAGTCATTAGTATAGATGTGCCTTGTCCCTATGGATAGGACATTTAGGTTGCTTCCAAAGTTTGCAGTGTCGCACGCAATGATGCATCGTCTTACACATCTTTTACACAGATGTGAATGTTTCTGTGGGAGGATGTACTTTAGCATCCTGAAAAAAACTCAACTCAGAGGAAAAGCGTAGGGTACAAGACAAAATAGTTTGTTCTCACCATCCAGGATAGGGCTGTACTATTATTTTATGAGACGCAGAAGTCTTTGCTGTCACCTTAACACTGGAGAACAAATGCACAGAATGTAGGTAATGATTGTGTACGTGCAGGGGGTGGGCTGAGAAAGGATAGGAAAAGTGCGATAGGAGAACTTTTACTTTTCCCTTCTGCCCTGGAATGGTTTGTGACAGGCAGGTATTCATTTTATTTAAAATTAATTTTCAAGGGGCACCTGGGTGGCTCAGTCAGTTAAGCGTCCAAATCTTGATTTTGACTCAGGTCATGATCTCATGGTTTGTGGGTTTGAGCCCTGTGTCAGGCTCTGTGCTGACAGAGAGGAGCCTGCTTGGGATTCTGTCTCTCTCTCTCTCTCTCTCTCTCTCTCTCTCTCTGTCTCTCTCCCTGCGCCCCTCTCCCACTCACGTGCATTTGCTCACTCTCTTTCTCTCTCAAAATAAATAAATAAACTTTAAAATTAATCTTCGAAAAGCATATACAAAGAAAACAATAGTTTTTCTCTAGTCTCTTGGTGAAAAGCATAAGGCTTCTTTCACCCAAAGAAAATAACAGGTCTGGGTTTTTTTTTTTGTTTGTGTCAATAAAGTTTAATTAAAGAGCTGTTTCCAAAAACTTTAGGGTGAGAGGAAAGAATTTGTCTAAACATCAGCCTTTTAAAACAAGCAAAAATGAAAAATAAATTTAAATTACCTCTGAAGCTCAGTCCTGATTTCTCTTCAGATCAACAAAACTGTGCCAAATTGAGAACAGTTATGTAAAAAGCCCAACACGAGGAGTTCTTGGGAGATCCAAAAGAATTTTGTTAAATTGAGTAACTTCCTTCCTTGTAACCCCCACCCTGCTTTGTAGGCCTGGCTTCTTTGGTTCCTCATTTACGTCCTGGCCTGGTTTTATTTTTGCCTTTTCCAGTTTAAGAGGTCCAGAAGCCACTTCATGAATAATTAATAAAAACCTAAAAATGATTTATTCCGTGATAGTCTGTACGATTTAATAGTGCATAAAATACCATAGATCCTTGAATCACAAGATTTTTAGCTGTGAGGTGTTTGTCTAGGCTCCCCAGCTTAGTTTTATAGCTTCTGATTTAGCAGTTACCAGCACATAATTTTTACATAATTTCTCTCTGTGTGTGCTCCCATGTGTGTGGGGAGACAGAGAGACAGAGGGAGACAGAAATCTCATAAAAGCTTTAAAGGTGCAGTTTTTCTATGGGAAATATTTTGGGTTTTCTGTATCGTAGCCACTAAATGAATGTACATTATATTGCTGTGGTATCAGCTGATATGTTTCTATATTGTGTAAAGAGTGGATAATAAGACGCAGATCATTTCCCTTCAGTAAGAGAGATCAAGTGAGGCTATGAAAACCTAGGATTAGTCCCAAATTAAATTGCTGTACCCAGTACATTGCAGCTCAGATATTACCGATCCTTCATTTCAGCCAGGCCTGCCTTGCTCAGCATCAGATCTTCCTTCACCTTTAAAATTCACCCCCCCTACCCTTACCACACAGCACACTCACTGAGTTTCAACCTTCAGTGAATGGTGTTGAACTACGTTTCTAACTTTTTTAGAGATGGTGCACAGTGAGGAGTAAATGGTACATTGACTCTTCTAAGGAAAACTTGTTCTTTAAAAATAAACCAAAGACGGGTGCCTGGGTGGCAAAGTCAGTGAAGCGTCGGACCCTTGATCTCGGCTCAGGTCATGATCTCACAACGGTTCGTGGGTTCAAGTCCCGCATTGGGCTCTGTGCTGATGGTGTGGAGCCTGCTTGGGATTCTGTCTCTCCTTCTCTCTGCCGCTGTCATGCTTGTGCGCTCGCTCGCTCTTTCTCTCTATCTCTCTTAAAATAAATGAATATTTTTTTTAATTTAAAAACTTTTTAATAAGGCACTATGATACAGCAATGCTTGGATTCAGAGGAACAGAGATGAAGATTTCGGCCTGTATTGCTTATTTTTGGGAGGGGTGGCATTATTCTTCCTAAGGCCCACTGTTTTGATACTTAATGTTGGCATTCCTAATTCTGTTTTCCCTTTAACTTCCAATGCTTTTAGGGAAGCAGACTGCCATTTTGGTCATATTAAAGTTATTCACGGTTGCTCTGAGTCCTTCTCATTTTACTGTTGGCTGCCCTGCATGTATAATACATCACGCAAATTAAAATCCACCCATATCCTGCATTAAATGTAATTTATACTGCAGCTACAAGAGTACAATTGCAGGTGACTAGTTGATGTAATGTTATTTTTTGTAGACATTTAATTAAGTTAATTAATTTTCATTTTGCAGCTTTCCCTTTGTAGTTCGGAGCCAATACCTTCTTTTTCAAGTTTCAGTCATTTTTGTAAACCTTTAAAAATCTCACAGCGCATTGGCACTGGGCTGAAATGGCTAACGGGTAAAATGGCCTTGATGATGCTAATTTAATAGAGGAGTGTATTCTAAAACTCTTTTATTAAAAAACTAGAGCTAGGTCACCTGGGTGGCTCAGTTGGCTAAGTGTCCGACTTTGGCTCAGGTCATGATCTCATGGTTCATGGGTTCAAGCCCCGCATCGGGCTCTGTGCTGACAGCTAAGAGCCTGGAGCCTGATTCAGATTCTGTGTCTCCCTCTCTCTCTGCCCCTCCACTACCAGTGCTCTGTCTCTCTCTCAAAAATAAAAATAAGAAACATTGAATTTTTTTTAAATAGAGCCATTTATAATGGTTTGCCTTTCTAACATATATGTGGGTTTTTTTATAGTAAGCTACCTTCCTCAGTTTTCTATATCCATCCTAATTATCTAATTTTTTTTTTTTTTTTTTTTTTTATTTATTTTTGGGACAGAGAGAGACAAAGCATGAACCGGGGAGGGGCAGAGAGAAAGGGAGACACAGAATCGGAAACAGGCTCCAGGCTCCGAGCCATCAGCCCAGAGCCTGACGCGGGGCTCGAACTCACGGACCGCGAGATCGTGACCTGGCTGAAGTCGGACGCTTAACCGACTGCGCCACCCAGGCGCCCCTAATTATCTAATTTTTGAAAAATTACTTTTCTTCTTTATATCAATTCCCTTTTCTCTTTTCATATTTTGATATTTAAGATCTGAAGGTACAGTTGTATCTTAAGGCAATTTCTATGACTTACTACTTATTGCCAATTCTTTGAACCACTGATGTCAAAGTGAACCTATTGGACCATTCCTTTCAAAAACTATGGCTCCAACTTTGGCTTCTAAAAAGATAGTTCTTTGGATGATAAAGCCTCCAGCCCCTCAATTGTAGTAGTTCTTATAAAGACCATGTGTATGCAAGCTTACCCTTCATGTTTCTCCAGACATTAATTTTTGTTAACATCTAAACCACAGTGCTCCATGCTGCCCATTTTGGAAAATGATGTATGAATGTAACTGGGATACATGCTTGTCCTTGCCAAAGCATGGGGCACCCTCGGTTCACTGAGTTCAAAATTTCTCATGTCCTTCAAAGTTCAGGAACATTTTAGTGGAGTCTGCACACTGTTCTCAGTTTAGTTGAGAAACTTCTTCTGTGTGGATTTTTGGTAAACGTCCATCTCTCAACTGACAGAGACAGAAAAGTGTTTTTTCTTCTCTGCTGTGTCTCCTATTTTACTTGTTGCCATCTCGGTGAAATGCACTTCCGTATGTTTTTATTCAGCAGAAAGGAAAAGCCCCATCCCAAGGTAGTTGTTCCCAAGGAGAGAACATTTTCTGTACTGTAGAGATTGGTGGAGAGTGGTAAAATCAGGACAGTTTCGGTGCTTGTGTTAGGAAGACAAATACTTATATCATTAAACCTAAAGCTTGCTTTCTGATACAGTTTTGTGGCCTGACGAAATTATTGATAGTGATTTCGGGAGGGATCAAAATGCCATGAAGATATTAAATAGAACATTTTTTTTTCTGTTTCTGGTTTATAATCCTGAAGGCAAAGGTGAATTGTATTTTTTTTCCCACACGCATTGCCTTTTACAAAGAAGATTTCTATCTTACACCTTTGAGGAGCCTCAAAACTTTTAGGATGTCTCTATAGAGTCCGGTTTCTCTTACTTGGAAAACCTGAATATATTATTGCAGTACAAAGCTCACGTCAAGGCATCCACTCTCGGAGGATGGCACGGAATTCACAGCGACAAGAATGTTTTGGAATGCTGGCAAAGGAGCAAAAACAGTGTGTCCTCCCCACACATTTAGAAAAATAAAGGTACGGAGGACATGGCGTACTTCTTATTAAAGGCTTTGAAAAACACCACACCTCAGTAAACATTCCTCAGGAGCTGAGGAAACACTCTGGTCAATGGCTTACCTCAGCTCCCTTAATTCTGTTTTAGTGAAGCGGACAATAGCACAGACACAATGCCAGCCTTGGAGGAGGGAGAGCCAAGCCAAGGACATGCAGGCGCACTCTCTCAACAAGCCCAGTGTCCCGCTTCAGGCAGTTTGTGAACACTCATCGCTAGGTAACCGAGTCTCGGTGCTTTCTTCTGCCCCTGCATGAGACACTTTACTGTGTAACTTCCTCTTTTTTGGCCTTCAGAGCTCTTGGTGAGGCTCCCTTTGGAGCTCCACGGAGACCAACCCAAATCCAGCTGCCTCTGACACTGGTTTATTTCCCTCCCTCCTTGGTTTGAAAATACAAGTAGCATCATCCTCTGGGACAGCAACCGGAGAGAACCAAATACTTAGCTTATGATCAGAGTGGATACTGCCGTTCCCTTTTGCTTCCTAAATGTTTCATCTGAAGTAGGAAGTATCTTTTCCACCCAGAAGGAAATGGTCTAGTAGGAGCTTTCCCATAATTTTTTTTTTTGTAATTTTTAAATTTTTATTTAGATCCAAGTTAAATTTTTATTTAGATCCAATAAAAAGCTAAATTTTTATTTAGATCTATGATTATAGTATAATCATTTTAAGAGTAGAATTTAGTGATTCGTCACTTACATATAACACCTAAGTGCTCATCCCAATGAGTGCCCTCCTAAATACCTATCACCCCACCTAACACCCCTCCAGCAACCCTCAGTTTGTTTTCTGTGTTTAAGAGTCTCATGTGGTTTGCCTCCTCTCTCTTTTCATCTTATTTTTTTCTTCCCTTCCCCTATGTTCATCTTTTTTGTTTCTTCAATCCCACATATGAGTGAAATCATATGATATTTATCTTTCTCCGACTGACAGGCCACATTCTTGGTTCATTCCCATGACAGAAGGTTAGTACTAAACTGGCTTCCTGTCTTAGCTTGTGCACCACATATTCTCTCCTGATGCCATTTTCCTGAATTACTAACAAACTATTCACTTCACTCCAGCCCCTTTAAACAACCCTAGACTCCCTGAGTAACCTATGCTGGGGTTTTGTAAAAAGCTAGTGAGAGCCCCACTTCTGTCTTCAGACAGCATTTCTCCAGAGAAGTGCTTCCCTGATGCATCCCTACTGATAGTGGCAATTAGAAATACGTGTGAGATGGGGCGCCTGGGTGTCTCAATCATTAAAGGTTCCACTTCAGCTCAGGTCATGATCTCAGGGCTTCTGTGTTTGAGCCCCACATCGGGCTCTCTGAGCCTGCTTCAGATCCTTTGGTTCCCTTTCTCTGCTCCTCCCCTATTCTCTTAGGTGCTCTTTCTCTCTCAAAAAAGTAAATAAATAAATAAATAAATAAATAAATAAAATACGTGTGAGCTACAAAAAAGGCAGGTGTGTGGGCCTCATTCTGAAGACTCTTATTCAGTGTGTGTATTGATGGGGCCCCAGTACCGATTTCTTAATTCTCGGGTGATCCTAATTCACAGCAGTTTTGTTAACTACCAATTTAGACCAGCTCTTGTTGTCTACTCCCCTCCTCATTTCTGATTTCCCTGTTTTTATGATTCCTGTATGTACCTCAGCTTTCCCTGTCTTGTCACTTGCATCTATGACATTTTTCAGATTTGCTACCCCAGTTTCAGCCTCGGCCCCACTCCAGAACATGACTCATGCCAACTCTACTATTCTGGTTTTACTCTCAGCCCTCCTACCCCTTACTTAGGCCCCCTCCTGCCAGGAAGGAACAATCAGATACAAGCACTTAGCAGGACTGGGTCTCCAAAAATGGCACCAGTGCAATCGCTTGATTTGTTAGACTTAAAAGGTTTTATGCAAGGGCTTTATCAAAATTACTATGAGTAACTTTGCCTATATATAAAGAGAGCTAATTCTCAAGATGGAAGTTTAGCTAGAAAACAAAAAGCATTTGGGTAGAAACTAACATAGAGTCAGTGTATTGAAACAGATTGCAAATGATTGGGAAAAATCCTACATGTGAAAGTTTATTCTGTGCCTATTTCTCAAAAAGGGATCACTGAAGCTCAGAAATTCCCTTCAGAAAAATGTACCAGGCTGATATTCTGCAGCTAGAGGGGGAGCATGTTTATTAAAATCTACTTAGTCAAGGATCATGGATGACCTTGGACAGGGCCAATGTAACAGTATTCTTTTTAGCAGGGTCAGATCTTCTGCCTTTGTTTTCTGCCAGTTTCTTACCTTTTTCTCAATTCTAAATAATGATGTTATATCCTTCACCAACTCTCTTTCAAGGCATATTCTATATTTTTTTTTGTTTTAATATAATTTTTATTGACATACAGCCTACAAAAAGTGTACAGACTATAAGTGTATACCTTAATGAATTATCACACAATAAACACATGAAATCACCATCCAATCCATAGAACATTACCAGCATCTTAAAATTCTCTGCTATGTTCTTAACCACTACCCAGACTGCCTTTTAATCCTACAAATTAGCTTTACCTGTTTTTGAACCTTACATACATGACTTCTTCCACTTAACATTGTGTTAGCTAGATTTGGCAATGCTGTTGGGTGTACCAACAGCCTATTTGATTTTTTTAGTAAAGAATGTTCTTAGGTATGTAATAGCAAATATCTCTGTCAAAAGAAGACAATCTAAGTTGCTTTCAAGAAGAAACCATAGTGGGGCGCCTGAGTGGCTCAGTCGGTTAAGCGGCCAACTTCAGTTCAGGTCATGATCTCGCGGTCCGTGAGTTCGAGCCCCACGTCAGGCTCTGTGCTGACAGCTTGGAGCCTGGAGCCTGCTTCGGATTCTGTGTCTCCCTCTCTCTCTGACCCTCCCCCGTTCATGCTCTGTCTCTCTCTGTCCCAAAAATAAATAAATGTTTAAAAAAAAAGAAGAAGAAACCATAGTAAGAAGTATAGGCAGCGCACTTTGCTTACACCCAATTTGATTTTCTCATTTACTTTATCAGCCTGACTCTTATAGGTGCTTTTTATGTTGAATCAGATGTACAAAGTATACAGAATGACGCACATATCATAAGTATACAGGCAAGTAGTTTTCATTAACTGACTGTATCAGTATAACAACCTTTCAGATAAAGCTCAGAATACTATCAACACCCATAGAAGTTCTTATTTTTGTGGTCTTCCTGTCACTACTTATCTGCAAAGATATTTACTATCCTGATCTCAACAACACATGTTAGTTTTGCCTACTTTTACGTTTTGTGAAAATGACATCATGTGAAATATGCTTTTCCTTGGTCTAGCTTTGTTCCTCTAATATGATGTTTTTGAAAGCCATCTAGATGTTGGCATATAGCTACAGAACACTAATTCTCATCTCTGTGTGGTATTGCATTATATGAATACAACATAATTTATCCACATAGATAGGGCTTTGCACTCTTGTAATAGTCTTTTGAACAGATGTTTCTAATTTTAATGTTATCCAATTTATCAACTGTTTCTTTTTAGACTAGCGCTTTATGAGTCCTGTTTAAGAAATTTTACCTTCCCCAAAATCATTCAGATTTTTACTAGAAGCTTTATTATTTTACCTTTTACATTTGATCTACAGTATACCTAGAATTGATCTTAGTGTGTGGTAAGAAATAGGAGTCAAATTTTACTTTCTTCTTCTATATGCACATCCAGATGGCCCAGCATCATTTATTGGTGAGATATGGTTCATTGCCCTCTGCCTGGCGGTGTCACCTTTACCAAAACTATAGGTGTGTTTATTTCTGGACCCTTTAATCTGTTCCATTGGTTCACTTTGTCTGTCATTACACTTTGTCTTTCTTACTGTTGCTTTATAATAAGTCAATACCTGGTAAAGTGAGTCCTCCAACTTTACCTTTTCTTCTTTTCCAATGATATTCTAGCTATTCTTGACCATTTACATTTCCATATAAACTAGTGTGTCAATATTTGGATCCTCCGTGGATCTATTTTTATTGTCTGTTTTTTTTTCTTGGTTATCTTTCAAAATTATTCAATGACTTACCATTATCCAGAGGATAAAGTCCAAGTTTCTTATGATAGCATAAAAGTTGTATTTTGCATTTCCATGATTACTAATGAGGCAATCAGATATTCATGTGTCTTGGACATTCAGATATTCACTTTTATATTATGCCTATTCACATCTTTTGACCATATTTAAAATTGGACCATCTGCCTTTTCTGGTTTTTGAGAGGTCTTTTTTTTCTTCAGTAAAGACATATATTTGTCTTCATGTATGTCTCTCTTCTCGTTACTGACCAACCTTCCTTTCTCAGTTTGAAGTCTAGTAACACTAAACCGCTTAAATTAAAACCATACAGATGGGGGCGCCTGGGTGGCTCAGTCGGTTAAGCGTCCGACTTCAGCTCAGGTCACGATCTCGCGGTCCGTGAGTTCGAGCCCCGCATCGGGCTCTGGTAATGGCTCAGAGCCTGGAGC
Source organism: Neofelis nebulosa (assembly GCF_028018385.1). Classification (NCBI taxonomy): domain Eukaryota; kingdom Metazoa; phylum Chordata; class Mammalia; order Carnivora; family Felidae; genus Neofelis; species Neofelis nebulosa. The sequence continues at coordinate 122,930,307 of NC_080787.1, forward strand.
CTGCTTCCGATTCTGTGTCTCCCTCTCTCTGCCCCTCCCCTGTTCATGCTCTGTCTCTCTCTGTCTCAAAAATAAATAAACGTTAAAAAAAATTAAAAAAAATAAAACCATACAGATGTTACTTTGGTTATTCTACTCCCTCTAACTACAGTACCCATCCCCTTCCTTCTTAAACTGTCCAACTCCTACTCATCATGCAAAATTTAGTTTACACCTGGTTTCCTTTCACAATTTCTTCCCTGAGGCCCTACCGTTAGCATTGCTTCTATGCCACTCTATGCTTGTCTCTGTCTTGGAATTTAGTTTATAATATCTGAAGTTATCTTTTTATGTATCTGCCCATTTTATGCATCCTTTTCATATCTGTGCACCATCACCTTGCATGATTCCTGACTCGTGTTAAGTATTCAAGTCACTCAATATTGATGGCAATCTCCAGTCTAGACAGTTCTTGCCCAAGAGCAGCTGCTGAACAACCTGAAGTCTTGATTTGTGTATCTGTTGCAGCAGTTTTCGTGTTTGACACTAATTTTTGCATCTAGAATAATTGAGGAGATGATACCTAATAATAACATGTGAGAATTTGCTGTGCTAAAGGTTTCTGATTTTCTACGGAAGCTTGGGCTATAAGTCCAAGTGGAGACTTCTCACTGAAGGGCACTTAGCAACTTCCTCTTTCTGGCCTTCAGGGTTTCTGGTTGGATTCCCTTCTTAGATCCACATAGGCTAATCTAATTCCAGCCTGCCCCTCTAAAGATGCTGGGACTGTAAGTTCACATGGAGGCTCCCTACTTGAAGAGAATTAAGGCTCTGCTGCCCCAGAGCATTATACCTCTTTAAGGGATTGCCAGAAGGAGAAATGCTTCAACCAACATCTAATTACTAATGGAAATGAAAGGAATAACTTAACCTCCTACCATTATTGCATTCAATTAATACCCAACGTGTTTTAAGTACTCCTCTGAAATCTCCTTTATGTCAATAATTTATATAATCTTTCCTCTGCTTCAGTGAACCGAATTAAAATCCTGCATAGGTAAGAAGAGACTGTTTCTGATGACTTCGGTATCTGTGAGATATAATATCTTTCTTTCTCTGTGGCTATACTTGTTAGCATAAGTGATATTTAGCCTGTGTGTATACATGGTGGTGGGGAAGGGAGGGGAGTCAAGAAAGAATAAGGTGTTCTGCCAACCAGAAGCAGTTGTTTCTTGTAGTTAAACTGGATGCTCCCTAAGAAGTGTTTCATTGAAGTGTTTGCTTCAGAATGACTCTGTTCTGCTGCAGTGAGGAGAGACTTCCAGTTAAAACATTTAATTAGTTCCCAATTTAGTTGGCCAGAATGATCAGTCACCCTGTGTTTTGGAACCTGAGTTTGTACATTCCTTGGGATTGGTGAGTCTTGCCCAGCGGATGTGGTCAACTGTGAATAGTTTGTATGCAGTTCACATCACAGAACAGATTTTTCTCCAGCCCCTTGAAGGAAAGCTAGAAAGGGATTAGGAAAAAGTGGGTGATATGGAGATAATACTCCTCTGTCTTCTCCTTAATCTCCCTACAGAAGCATATAGTAAGGGTATCTCCAGTATTAGAAGTTGTGGATGCTGGGAAGAGTATATGGAACTAAACTGAGCAGGATTTGGGTTTAAACTGATTAGATTGTTTTCACTCACTTTCAGGGTAATCATGATCTGGATAGTGGCTTTAGACACACTACATTTTAAATAAATTTTTTTGGTGGGGCGCCTGGGTGGCGCAGTCGGTTAAGCGTCCGACTTCAGCCAGGTCACAATCTCGCGGTCCGTGAGTTTGAGCCCCGCGTCAGGCTCTGGGCTGATGGCTCGGAGCCTGGAGCCTGTTTCCGATTCTGTGTCTCCCTCTCTCTGCACCTCCCCTGTTCATGCTCTGTCTCTCTCTGTCCCAAAAATAAATAATAAAAAAAAAAAAAAAAAAAAAAAGTTGAAAAAATAAATAAATTTTTTTGGCTAATACAAATAAATGATACACCAGGGTTTGTATGTATATATTAATTTGTGTTCTGTATGTCTGTGAAAAACTCAGTCCTTCAGTCCAGCTAACCATCCTGGTTTTTTTTTCCCCCCATAGTATAAATGTAACCTGCTTTTTCTGTCTATACCAGATGATACGAAGTTCTAACCCAAATTCTGTACAGTAGTAATAAATTAACCTAATGAGTTTATAATATTTTGCTGAGAGAATACCTTCAGGCTTTCTAAGTTTCTCCTAGCCAGGAGGCCTTTGAAAAGATGGGGTCTTTCTTTCCAACCTAACTCTTTCTCCTTCATAGAACTCCAGTCTTATCTGTCATTTCTCTAGTCCTAGCATTTAATGTTCTAGAAATAGCAAATAGGTTCTTGCATTGTCTACGACATTTCCTATGACTCTGCTTTTGACTATGATCTTCACTTATCCAGAATGCCCATGCCCTTGCATCATCTGTATAACAACATTTCAAATGTTATTTCTTCCAGGTAGACATTCCTGAAATCTCTACTTGGGCTAATGGCCTTTCCTCTGAGTTCCCTTCTGCTGTCATGATCAACACAGTGAGTGGAATAGGAGGATCTCAATATGTGTGAGTGAATGCGGTATATTCCCAACCTACATGGATTATCTTCAGTGTGTCCCTGTTTACTAGCCTCTGAGCATCTTGAGATCAGGGACTCTTATTTTGTTCATATTGTTTATATTTGCATTCCCGGAGTCCAGCTACAAGCCTGGATGGAATATGGAGGGTGCTCAATACTTTTTTGATAAGAAAAGTGACAAAGAACATTTTAATACCTTGTGAGCGATAAGAGCTAAGTCTCTTCCAGAAGACGACACAATTTCTTTGAAATATTTCCCCATGTCTGAATTCTTTAAGATGCCGAAGCTAAAAGCTCACAGATGCATGCGTTGCCATGTATCGCTAAGCATGCCCTCCTGCCTCAGGCTTTTCAGGTGGTGAAAGGGGAAAATGTTGGTGATTTACAAAGGGTTTTTACTAGTAGATACAGCTTCCTAGAATTTCAGGATACTAACTGACACGATCTGATAAAACACGAGTGTAAAGAAAGTTTTCATGAAGAATAAATCATAGAAGGAAATTTTGCTAATATCAAAGATTCATGGGGGGAGAGTTAGAACAGAAGTAGAAGGTAAATGAAGTCTACTGATCAGTGAGTCATTTGGACAGAATCATAAGGGTCCACCAATGGAAACTATGTTTTCTTTTCACATATCATGTTTTTGATGCAGATAAGTGAGTTAAAGTAGGGATGAGAAAAACACATATGTGGGCTAAATGGCTAAATTCCACCTAAGTGCTTTGATTCATACGCCTCAGTCATTCAGGACTTACTTTCGTAAAATAAGCTCTGTGAGCTTTGGAGCTGGCAAAGAATGTTTGAGTTCAGTGTAAAAGATAACATTCTTGGAAAGCTTTTTGAGATATTTTAGTCTCTGTTTCAGAAATTAATATGAATAAAAATGAGAATACTTTATCTGGGAGAACATAATACCTCTGAAAGTATATATATTTAAATGATCTGGAAATTAGTTTCTTTGTTCTTACCCATTCTGCAAAACAGTAAGAATTTTGTTCCTTTGGATTCTAAAATGTAATATTCTGCTTAGTGTCAGATACCCAAGACAGCTTTGGAACCTAGGACTCAGAAAACAAGCATGGGAGTGGGCTGTTAAAACTAAAAGCAAAATAGCCTAAAACAAAACAAAATGCAAGTACTTTTAAAGAATATGCCCTATGGGAAAACTAAGAGCCAAGTGAAAATAAGCTGCTAAGATCACCCATATAGGGAGGTGGGTGCATAATAGGACCTCACCAAATAAATGATCTCATCAGATTTTTGACATCTTGGTTTTCTGGATTATTATAATGGGTTGCCTTGCTGTTGTTCTGAAGAAAACAGTCTTACTTTTCATTTACTTGCATAGAAAGCACAATTATTCATAAAAGGGGAATATCTTTGCAGAAACTTGAAAGTAGATACATCCAAATATCCAGGACTGCTGGATATGCTTAGAAAGAAAAAGGTGTGCGTTTCAGTCAGTGCAAGTTTTGGCGAGTCTATTAGGCATCACAGTTACAACACAAATCCCAGGTTTTGACTTGTGCTTCAGTAAATTCACACTCACATCATACTGTTAATATGCATGAGCTGAAAAACAAGACAGTCAAATAGAATATAAATGGGCCTGATCTTCAATAACTTTGATTTATTTTCTTAGATTTATTGCAGATGCAGCTCAAACATTGTCTAGTGTTTATATGGAATTGAACTGGTAGTAGTATAAAATGGCCATCTGGCTTGAAAGATTGCTATAGTTTCTGAAACTTTCTCCAAGAAATACCATTTACATACACAATTTAAATTGAATAAAAATAAAAAAGACTACTTTCACTCATTTTGGTAACTGTTGTAAATGGCACACTTAAAAATTTACTACAGGCAGTTATAATCTGATGACATAGAACACTAACACAGTATCACTGAGTTTAGAGAATGTATTTTACATCTCTGGGCTCTGAAATATTAGCCCATGGATCATTGTCTCCATTTTCCCTTTTCCCATTTTCCAACTCCACTTTTGGTCCTGAAGCTTTTGGAAGAGAGTACCATTCCACATAAAGCTTCTACTCCCCCACCTTCTGGGCATTACTGGCAAAATCAAAACTCTTTTACCCTACAAGAAAGAGAGAGACTTCTCCCCATGTAAACATTGCTGACAGCTCTGTCCCATCCTTTGACTTTCCTAAAAGCATCAGAAAGTTGTTTATATATCGGTGGTTGCTGTGCTTGGAAGTGGTGCCATATTGATGTTCTTCGTCATGTGAAGGGGTTAAAGAGGTCTACCAGCTGGATGAGAGGATCGAGCACTTTCTACTGACTTCCCATAATTATGGAGACAGTCCTTAATTTTTCAACAGTACTCCTGCAGGTCCTTCCTTCATTTTGTTCAAATGGTTCAAATTGGTTCATATTGTTCAAATTGAGCCATCCAGCTGCTGATTGCCAGCCATGTTGGTTAGCCTTCATGAATTTACTGCCTAAAGGTAATGGTTCTTACATTTTTGCCCTCAATATCCCTTTATAATATTAAAAGTTGTTGAAAACCCCAAAGAGCTTTTATGTGGGTTTATATTTATTGCTATTATATCTATCCATATTAGATGTTAACACTAAGAAAAGAAAAAGTGTTTCTTGGTTGACACTTAAAATAAAAATCATGGGGTGCCTGGATGGCTCAGTCAGTTAAGCATCCGACTCTTGATTTTGGCTTAGATCATGACCTCATCGTTCCTGAGTTTGAGCCCCACGTAGGGCTCTGCATTGACAGTGCGGAGCCTGCTTGGGATTCTCTGTCTCTTTCTAATAAATCAAACTTAATTTTTTTAAGTTTTAAATAAAAATCATAAATCTATTACATACAAATAACATATCTTTATGAAAAATAACTATATTTTCCAAACAAAAAAATTAGTAAGAAGAGTGACATTGTTATACATTTTTACAAATCACTTTAGTGTCTATATCAATAGAAGAGAGCTGGATACTCATATCTGCATCTGCATTCAATCTGTTATGATATGTTGCTTTGAATTATAGTATATGCAGAAAATCTGCCCTCACACAAATATGTAGTTGGAAAAAGGGAGGGGTATTTTAATAGCACTTTTATGTAGTCGTGGATATTCTTCTCTGATATTATAGCAAAAATCAAGAAGTGGTCATTTCTTAAGAGTGAAAATCTTAAACCATATCAATGAACTTTCATACTCTTACTTTAAAATCTACTGTTCTGTCATGTGTTTTGACTGTATCTTTTATTTTATGGAATCACACATATATCCTTTTGAACATATTAGTTAATAGGATTATGCAGATCTTATAAGTATTGACACATTTCATTATTTTTTTTTATAAATGAGTATATTAAAATTATAAATGTTATTTAAAAATTATATTTATACATATATATGTATACACATATACATACATGTTTACATACATACGTATATGTGTGTGTATATCTATATCTATATCTATATCTATATCTATATCTGTATCCGGCATTTGTTAATATCACCACCCATCTCATCAGAAGTCTTAATGTATTGAGAAGTATCCAACACAAGATGACAAATTTACCAAAAATCCTAATCTTCACTTTTGCTCTGATTTTATCATTGGTATCAAAACCTGTCAGTTGTTTTCCCTGGAGTAATAAGATCACTTCAATTCGTTTTTGAGAAAATGTCTGATAAATTTCCAACTGTGAATAACTATAGCTTGTCTGTCAGTCAGTTTTTTAAATGAAAATCATGTTCCCTGAAAAAAAGCTGTTAGTACAATTCTAACTCAAAAAAGATCACAAAATATTTTTCCTCAAGACAGCCATTACATTTTAGCAGAAGTGCTTTATGCATATTTCCCATTTCATCATACATAATATTAAAAAGATATGTATTTAAAAGTTTAGAATTAATAACATTGATTCTTTTTACTGTTTCATTAAAAATTTTAAGCAAAACTAGATTGAAAAAAAACTGCAAGAGTGGGACACCTGGGTGGCTTAGTTGGTTGAGTACCCAACTCTTTGTGTGTGTGTGTGTGTGTGTGTGTGTGTGTGAATATTCTTTTTTTGTTGTTTGTTTGTTTGTTTATTTATTTATTTATTTATAATTTACATCCAAGTAAGTTAGCATATAGTGCAACAATGATTTCAGGAGTAGATTCCTTAATGCCCTTTACCCATTTAGCCCACCCCACTTCCACAACCTCTCCGGTAACCCTCTCTTTGTTTTCCATATTTAAGAGTCTCTTATGTTTTGTCCCCCTCCCTGTTTTTATATTATTTTTGCTTCCCTTCCCTTATGTTAATGTGTCCTAAAGTCCTCATATGAGTGAGGCCATACGATATTCGTCTTTCCCTGACTGACTAATTTCACTTAGCATAATACCCTCTAGTGCTCAACTCTTGATTTCAGCTCAGGGCATGATCCCAGGGTTGTGGGATTGAGCCCTGGGTCAGGCTCTGCACTGAACGTGAAGCCTGCTTGGGATTCTCTCTCTCTCGGCCCGTCCCCTGCTTGTGTGCTCTCTTTCTCTCTCCCTCTCTCTCTCTCTCTCTCTCTCTCTCTCAAAAAGACAAAGCAAAACTGCAAGAGCATGGCAGTGAGGGTAGAATCATTACTAGCATAGTTTGAGTCTGTTGCCTGTGAGTCGTGGTAAAGCACAAGAAGCTTTAACTCTATAGTTTTTGCACTTTGAGTATGTCACCACAATGTAAGAAGCAAATTATATCAATATTATAAAGAAAATAATTTTTACATTGCAGACCCCTGAAAGGTCTCCAGAAGCTTAGGAGATCTGGAAGTCACATTTTGAGGACTGATCCCTCTTTTAGTGTGACTTTGTATTTTGACTTCCTCTCTCACTTGCTTTTTGAGTAACATAGCAGCTATTCAGAGGACATTTCGCTTGTCCTTACTGCCAGCCATTTTTCTAGATGCCAAGACAACATTGATTAGTATTGCCATGTTACTCTAAATCAGTACAGCCCATTTGCATGGTCGATGAAAAATGTCAGAAAGTCATGGAAGTGTATGTAGGTCATGTTTAACATGTAGGAATTTAATGGGAAGATAATATGTGAAGTACTTAACCCCAGGCAGGGCCTGACACATTAAGACAATAAATTGTCTTTTATGCCTTGGCTTTCAAGAAACGTTGATTGGACTTAAAAGTGGATTTGGTACTCCACCAGTCTCTCTTCAATCCACTTCTATCCAGCTGCAGGCGCTGAGGTCTACTATCTTTAGACCAGGCCCACTTTTTCATTCGGTCTGTATCCAGTGCATCTAAAGTGAGCTGTCTGCTCAATATTTACAACTTAGCTTTGCATTAGTTTTTTTAATTGTAGTTCTATTCTATTCTCTATGTCCACACCTCTGCTCTAAGTATAGCCCTGCCTTAAGTCTTAGCCTGCTTTGCTCTGACCCTTGTGACTCTACCTATCTATATAATACCCACTGCTGTTACGCCTCCAAATTTCTCAGACATCCGGGACAAGAATGCTGTCCTCACCTATTTCTGTGTACTGCCTGCTGACCTCTCTTCTGTTCTAAGGACCCATTGGGAGGTCAGGATTCCTGAGTAGTGATAACTGCCTGAATGCTGCGTATTTGGATACAGATTTGTTCTGGCCTCCTCACCCGTTCTGGATCCAGCTACAAAAGATAGATTGGTTTCTGTGAGCCTAACCCCACTACTTCCCAATTTATTTACATCCCCAATGGTCTCTGCACTAAGAACCTACAAGTCTTCTTTTTATTTTCCTTATCATCATCTTCATCATTTCTGTCCATATTATAAGTAGTTATAAGAAGAGCCCTCAGTGAATCTGAGCTAATTTTTCTCCTGGACCCCAAATGACCTGATGAATCTTATCACAACTCTAATAAACCCCTCAGTATTGCTTCTCAATAGACATTAATCCCGTTTTTGTACTCTCTGTTACTGTATATCACAGATGTTTGGAAAGATCATAATGACTAGAGGGTAGAGAAAGAAGGGCAAGACAGGTCAGTGAGACCAATTATGAGGCTCCTTAAAAGAAGCTAGTTTAGAGATCCTAGTGGCTAAGACTAGGGAAGGCAATGGTGTTGTAGACGGATGGAGAAGCTAAGCAAATACTTGAGGTAAAATCAGTAGATCTGGACTGGACATATGGGTTAAAACAGAAGCAGTGTTTTTCTGCCTGGTTTGGATTCTGGGTGGACTAATTCAGTGATTCCACTGAAGATAGAAGAAGTATAGAGAATTGAGCTGTTGGAGGAAGATGATTGGGTCAGGGTCAAAGTATCTGTGGGATATCCAAGAGCAGTAAGATAATTGGTAATATGTACTTTGTGCTGTAGATACTGGACTAGACTGGAAAAATACTGAAGCATATATGTCGTCAGCATATAGATCATAACTTAAATATGTGGAAGGATGGCATTGTCCGGAGAGATAATATGCTGGAAAAGATGAGGGTGCCTGGAACTGAGCATGGAAGCAACCAAACTTAATGGACATTCAGAAACATTAGGGCCACAAAGACACTGAGGTAGGATGGTCAACATTCTTTCAATAAATGTTATTGGTAAATCGCTAAGCATTCAACCTTTACCAAACCTTGCAGGAGACTCACAAGGGGAAAAAAACCTGAAAATTAAAATGAAGTAGAGCAGAATTTATAGGATTTTTGTGACCCAAACTGATGTATATTCCGAAGCTATTTTAGTATTTCTAGGCTTTTATCGGAAAAAAGAACATCTCATCTAGAATTGAGATTAAACAGGGTAAGGATAAAGAGAAGGCTATAGAGGCTAACAGTACAAAGGGTTCAGAAGAGGGAGTTATAATGAGCCTGAAAAGAGGACAAGTTGTGTTACTCTTTGGAAAGAGACAGAGGAGACCGGTTAGTGAGCTGTCAAGGAGAGCTGGCTTCCTCGGGCACATTCTGGGCACAGTGGTTCAGATAGGTGGGAACCCTTAACATTAGTAATTGCAACATCTTCATAGAGCCTCATTCATTAGCCTTCATAGAGCCTTCAGTCATTAGCCTCAACATCTCTGTACCCATTCTCAATACTGAGACAATTGAGGGAGAGACTTTCTGTTTGTTAAATTTCATCTACCCCTTCCTAAACTCACGTAGACTACTGATGTTACCCATCTTTATAGACAGCTCATTAGAGCATACCAGTGAAAGCAAAAATAAAATCTCACAGGATTTATAATAAGGATAACATAATGGAATTGGCTGGCTGGAATCATGATGTCAGAATAATGATAGCTCTCATTTCAGTGTTTCTAGATGCCAGGCCCTGGGGCACTTTATGTGCATTCTCTCATTAAATCCTTGTAATCCTACACATAGTGTTTACTTCTAAGGAATAACAGCCCCCAAACTTACATATGCAAATACAATTTATTTCTAACGTTGATTGTCCTTTACATGTATATTTCAAGGCAATGAATATTGAATTTGTCTAGGCTTTAATTTGATTGGCTGCATCTGTCTACAGTTGCCAAATTGTATGTCAAAGCCTGAAACTTCAGTTTGTGTTTGACGATCAAAGGAGATAACTTTCTTTTTAGTTTACTTTAGGAAAATAGTACTCCTCTAAGCCTATTTGAACCCGACCCAAAACTTCATTTCTTTAAAAGTTTTGTGCTATGGCATTGAAGTTTCTGAGTTTGGCTGTTTTGGAAACATTAGTGATCCTATAAAGAAAAATCACTAAGGAATCACCAAATCAGTATTCTCTTAATGGCCATTTCTGGTTACATTTCTTGAGTACTTAGAGGAGACGTTCCCCGGAGAAAAATATACTGTTGCTCTTTAGCTTTGTTGTATAAACTTGTCAAACTCAGAGAAGTACATTTAAAAATTATTAATACTATTGGTAAACTACATACATTTCTGCTTACAGCTTTTTATTTTAAAGAGCTGTAATCTTTATGTTTTTGTTTTGGATTCCTTTATATATTACTTTGGAAATCAAAAAAAAAGCGCTAAACAACAGTGTTGCATAACTGAGGTTAACAAGAGTGAACATGACTTGATTGCATTAAATTCTTGAGCCCCATCTGTTTCCACAAGCGTCTCCATTTTCATCCAGTGTGTGCTCCTTTTTTCATAGGCTAGTCCCCATGATTTATCGTGGTCCTACCAAGCCTTCTTCAGATGTCTGAGAGGAAGAGGCAGGCCAAAATTGTTACCCTCTACAAGGAGAGCAGTATATTCTCCTTGAGACCAATGCTGATGGATATCTCCAATAAACAAAACGACATCTGAGAGATCAATTTCTTTTTGATCTCCTCCTTTTCTCTAACTATGCCATGTGAGACTCCTTTGTTAGCTATTTTTCACTCTTTACCCAATAGTACTGATGCCCCCTAATCCTTGCTTATTCTCCTGAGCAATATTCTCCATAACCACAGCTTCAAGGGTCATACACTGATGACCTTCAAATCTCCAAACATTCTCATCTTTGGGTCACATATCCAGGATGCCTATTGGACATCCCACTAGATGAACCTTAAATAACTGAAATCTAACATGTGTCTGTTGCTGAATACTAAATGGTGCATGCATGGGATAAAACTCCACAAAACAAGGGAGGAAATAATGAGATGACCGAGGAGCTCTATACTGAGCAATTCCTAGAGCTCACATATATTCATGATTAGGATACAGGATTGTCCATCTTTTCTGAAGCAGGTATATGACTAGTTGATCTAATCATGCCATCAAGAGTCATGTGCTACATATCCACAGAGCGGCAGTCCTAAAGACTGAATACTATGCTGCAAGCACTTGAAAATGACAATTCCCCATTGTATTTGTATTTCTCTTGGACACCCTACCTGATCCTTCCTTTCCCATTTGGGCATAAATGGGGAAAAACAAAGATGACAAGCTCAATTGAGTTTCATGGTTAACTCTGAACTTCCTTAAAGGATCTAAGCAAAGCACAAGTGGATGCAGTTTTGTGTGTACTTAAATGGACATGACACACTTCTCCAGTGTCTCTAATCCTTGTCCATGCTGAGAGCCACGTGCAGGGTTATCCAGCTGGTGAGAATAAACAACCATTCAGGGCTTTTGGCTTTCTCTGTGTGTGAGTCACGGAGGGGTGCTTGTTGGAGTGTAAAGAAAGATAAACACATGGCAGCTCTCTAAAGCCTGTTTCTGGAAACCTAGCAGGAAGGAACAGATAGCCATTGTTCAGAGCCTGTAAAGTGTTATGAGACTGGAGTGGGAAATGCATACTTGGGGGAGACCAGACTTTTGATGGATCAGAAATTGAAATGCTTGTAATTAAACTGGAGCTAAACCAGTGGTGACAGAGGGCTTTTTTGGGTGAAAGGATGTGGAGAAAACAGGACTCAAGATCAAGGAGTTGTCAAGTTCAGTTGGATCCGGAATTCTCATAAGAAAACACAACAAAACACTGGAGAAAACCTGATTTCCCCTGGAATTGACTTGACAATGTTCATGAGAAAGAACAAGAAAAGCACTGAAGCCCTTTTGCTAGAAGTGAAGCTACAACTGTATTCATGGCAATGGCCACCTTGGTAATACAATGTGGTAGGTACATACAATTGCCAGATTCTAGTCTGCCATGGAACCCCATTATAATACTTTTCTGTGGAAGCCTGTTCATGCCTTAAGCCTGTTTAGATTCTGCACATCTATGAAAGAGCTTGGGAAATAACCTGAATCCAGCACTGCCTTCATATGCAAGTAAAAGGGTTCCTGCCCTGGGTCTTGCCCTTCAAGCCCTGCATATCACAAACACATGGTAAAGGAATTTTGTAAGGAGACATGGGTGCCCTTACTGTGGATAGAGTACTCAGTACTGACACAGTACAACCTATAACCGTAGATATTCACGTTGTGACCCACATTGTTGAGGCTCCAGGGAAATGTTCGTGCCTATCTTGTGCCCTGTGTCCTAGAAAAAGTGACTGTACCTAGGACTCTGTTGCTGTTGGACAGAGAAACCACTTTGGTAAGAAGGCAGGATTTGAACAGCAGAAACCCTTAAGACAATAATATATATTGAGTGATTTATCAAATCCCTCCTTGCAGATACTATAAATGCATATTCGTTCTTTCATAACAAAGTGTGCTCTTCCAGTAGTGATGAGCAACCATTGTTCTTGCTCTTTTTTGTGTTCTGATTCATGCTTCCAGAGATATTCCCAAACTAGTGTGGTATTCGTAGCACACACATACATATTGTGGCTGTGGAACATTTTGCAAGGTTAAAAAATTGATATTACTCTTCTATTGATATTAAATTTCTATGCCCATTGTGTTAGTCATCCAAATATCATTAGACCATGAACAGAACACAGATGTGAACACTGAGATGTGTAAAACTTAAGGTGCTTGTCTTTGATGATTTTTCTGACTTCCAGTCATGTAAAAACCGTAGATTTGAACACATTTCCAATTTTGTCATTATGACAGTTGCACATGTCAAAGTAAGAGAACAAAACATATTTAGAGTGTCTTAGCTTGATTTATAACTTAAATATTAGGACATATGGTATGTTGGCCTTCAATTTTACTTTAGTTTTTTTTAGTTCTATAGGCATTAAGTAGTTTACCAATTGGTACAAATCAGATTTTTTAATATGCAGAAAACATGAAAAAAACGTGGAATGCTTCACAAATTTGTGTGTCATCCTTGTGCACGAGCCATGCTAATATTCTCTGTACCATTACAATTTTAGTATATGTTCTGCTTAAGTGAGCACTCCAATTTAACTCTTAATTTGTGTCCTGCAACCCTTACTCCTGGGTCTGTCTGAACACACTTGACCCAGCACTATCCAAGCGACCAGGGTTAGGTGACCTGGCTTCCTAGTGGTGACATTTCAACACGGAAAGGAAGTAATGTCGTGTTAGCCTGAAAATATCTTAACTATTCACTCAGAAAATATTGTCACATGCCTTTGGTTCTGGTGATGTAGTTTCCTTTCTAAAGAGGATTTTCTTTTCCTGAAGAGAATCAGTCATTTTTCTGCTCTGCATCTTACAAAGTTTTTTCACTGAGATTTTCATCCCAGGAGTTCTGGTATAGAACACATGCAGAACAAATTCGGGTCTTGTGCAGAGAAACACTTAGGGAAATCTTCATTTTTAAAGGTCACTGTTTGCTGTCCACAACACTTTATAATAACTGCACTCCCCATTTAGTGGGACTTCAGAAATATTGTTTATGAATTATGTGTGGAGATAATAAAATATGATGTCAAATTTGTCCGTTTGCTTGTATACACACACCATACACAAACGTATATAATATATATGTTCATAATGAATTTACCTCTGTAAATAAATGACAATAAGGAGAGAAGAGATGCGTAACAAAATGTGTTAAATCTACATTGGGAGCTGATGTAGTGCCCAGGAAAAATTTTCCTAATTTTTTTATGTTTATTTATTTTTGAGAGAGAGAGAGTGAGAGAGAGAGCGTGGGCGCACGCGCAATCACACACACACACACACACACACACACACACACACACACACACAAGTGGGGGAGGGGCAGAGATAGATGGAGACACAGAATCTGAAGCAGGCCCCAGGCCCTGAGGTGTCAGCACAGAGCCCGAGGTGGGACTGGAATCCATGAACTGTGAGATCATGACCTGAGCCAAAGTCGGATGCTCAACCAACTGAGCCACCCAGGTGCCCCCTGAATTTTACTATAAGAGAAAGTAAAAGCCATCTATTAGTTGCCCACAGTAGAGAGAAGATAGTGGTTTGTCCTCAAGTACAAATGACGAAGAGGGGACCCCACCTTGAAGGAAGAGTCCCACAGCTAGGGTGGGTAGTCTGTGCTTCCTGCTACTCCTTTTTATTTTACTAATCTTTTAATGAGTCATCCTCCAGGATGCCTCCCCACTAACAAGGGACCCGAGCTTCCAAATTCCAGGATGGGAGCCCCTACCTTCTCCTTTTCTTGGAGGTCCAGAACTATATGGACCTGTGTTGCTGCTTGATTTTGTTTCTTGTTATTTCTTAACTAGTTTTGGGATAAAGCTTTAGGCTTCTTTTCTGAAGGAAAGTTAAGGAATCTTGAGTAGCTCTTTGAAGAAACCAAGCTCAAAAAGCCCTGCCCTTGAAACCATAACTTTGAACATATCACTGCTAAAGATTCTGTTTATTCTTAACATGCTTGGAAACATAGGATAAACTACTTAGAAAATGAAAAACTTGAATAAAGAGCATAATACGGCTTTAAAAGTACATCAGCTTTTTCATACATGTGTTGTATGAAGTGTATTATGTCAGTAAAGTAAATGAAGGCTGGTTTCTGATAAACTTAGTAGCATTAGATGTATTTATAACATACAACACTTTTTAAATGTGGTTTAAAATTAATTATATTTTGAGGAAAATTAGGCAGTTTACATCATTGGGAGATAATTATAGACACCCTCCTTTAACCGTCTTGTAAACCAGACTACTGATTTCCAGGATGCCGTAATCTGTGTAATAGAACATCATCTGTTCTACTTCACTATTGTCTTCGTATTTCTTTTTTTTTTTTTTTCTTAAAGTTTATTTATTTTTGAGACAGAGAGACAGAGCATGAACGGGGGAGGGGCAGAGGGAGAGGGAGACAGAGAATCAGAAGCAGGCTCCAGGCTCCGAGCCATCAGCCCAGAGCCCGATGCGGGGCTCGAACTCACGGACCGTGAGATCGTGACCTGAGCTGAAGTTGGACGCTTAACTGACTGAGCCACCCAGGCGTCCCGTGTCTTCGTATTTCTTTTGTTTGTTTATTTCATAAAGCCCTTTGGACTGGAAACCTCACTGTAGAATTGTCAAAGTGAAAATGAGATCTTTAAATATTTGTTACTGTTATGATTTTTTCTTATTATAAAATTAGAATCATACATAAAAATGAAAGTCAATATCTATTTACATTATTTCCTCCTCTTCTAGTTTCAGCCTAAGCCTCTATTGTCTCTATGTCTTGTCTCCTTTGCTCTTAAACTGTACTATACAGTCTGTTGTTTTCTGATTCTCAAATACATTTGTCTTTCTTGGGCAGATAAATTTATCTGTCCCAAACTATTTTGTAGGCATTTCTATTTATTTCTTTTTTTCAACTTGGCTTGCTTCTCACATTCAAACTCTTCTACAAGGGTCCCTTACTTTCTAGTTTCCTCATGTTGATGAAAATCTACATCATAATTGCTTTATATATTTGATTATTGGGCCCTTCTGCCAATTTCATCCCTTCCACTCCTTGCCTCTTCACTCTTGTAATCAATATGTTTTTAAGTTTCTTTATTTATTTTGAGAGAGAGAGAGAGAGAGCAGGGGAGGGGCAGAGAGAGGGGAGAGACAGAGAATCCCAAGCAAGCTCCACACTGTTAGCATGGAGCGCAATGCAGGCTCGAACCCATGAACTGCCAGATCATGACCTGAGCCAAAATCAAGAGTCAGACGCTTAACTGATAGAGCCATCCAGACACCCCTATGTGTTTTAATTCATAACTTAAATGTGGCTATCAAAGGTAATTAATCTGCTGGACCATTTGACTACCTAGCCTGGTTCTTTTCCTCATTATCTACTCAAAACAACCACAGATTCGAAAAACGAGGGGCTCCCAACCAAAGGAAACTGTGCTCTGTCTCTGCCTAACTTAAAACTATTAATAGTCAACAAAAAATACTTCATCACGTTTTTCTAACTGCATGTGTAGATTGATCTCCCCAGTCTTCAAATTTTGTCCTCTCCTTTCTCCAAAGAGTTGTCTTCACTTGGAAAAAATCATACTCGTCTCAGACCATTGTCTTCCATAACTCCATCTGGTTTTTGGAAGTGAATCATGTAGACCGCTCATTCTTCTTTAATCCTCTCACATCGTTTTGCAGTAAACAAATCCCTGCTAAATGTTAATTCAGGCTCTCCTCCTTCATCCTGGAAATGGAATCAGGAGAAAAGAAACTGCCCTGGGCTGCATTTTTATTTGGAAGACTTACTTCTTTTCCTAAAGACTTTTATTTGGAAGACTTATTCTTTATCCCAATTCCCTCATTTCTCCCCACTTCTTTCAGATACATTTTCCATGTGTAAAGTCTCCAGCCTGGACCAATATCACCACTCATCTATGGTTTCCAAAACTCTAGCTACCACCAGCAAAGAGCCCCAAGTGCCACACTGTAACTTATCTCCTGGTAAACTGTTCCCTAGATGTTGGTATATACATTTCTTACCTCTCCAGTTAGAGTGTAAATTCCTTTAGCTCAAGAATGAGTCTGCTCTATGATTGTCAAATACCATACCTGGTGGGTGATAAAATCCATTTAGGAAGTTGTGACCGACACTAAAAATAAATCAAATATAAGCAAAAAGAAGATAGATATCTCGGTGAATTACTCATAGTAAGAATAATAATTAACCAAGATGTGGAAATAGTCTAAGTGTTTATCTGTGGATAAATGGATAAAGAAAATGAGTATACAGAGGAAAGAAATATATGTATATAATGGAATGATATACAGTCACAAAAAAGAAGGAAGTCTTGAATTCGTAACGATATGGATGAACCTTGAGGTATCAGGCTAAGTGAAATAAAAGAGAGACAAATATTCTCTGATCCCACTTAAATGCGGAATCTGAAAAAACAAAAACTAAGCCCGTAAATACAGAGCACAGATTGGTGGTTGCTATAGGTGGGGTCGGGGAATGGAAGAAATGGGTAAAGGAGGTCAAAAGGCACAAACTTCCAGTTATAAAATAAATGAGTCATGAAAAATGTAATATACAGCATGGCAACTCTAATGAATAATCCATATTGCCTATTTGAAAGTTGCAAAGAGAGTAGCTCCTAAAGGTTCTCATTACAAGAAAAAAAATTGTAACTATATATGACAACTGACGATATGGATGTTAACCAGGCTTATCGTGGTGATTTTATAATATATATGAATGTCAAATCATTATGTTGTATAACTGAAACTAATGTCATATGCCAGTTATACGTCAAGTCGTAAAAACAAAATTTAGAAATGGGAAGAAAAGAGTAAGAATTGTTTTGGGGAACCTTTTAGTATGTGCCCACTGGGCCATGACCAACATTTTGAGAACCACTGTCCCATAGCGTAAGAGCACAATATGTGCTTGGTATTTGGTCATTTAAAGTTGTTAAAAGGAAAGATTTGAAAGAAGCCTGTCTATGCAGTTCTGAGGGTCTTTTTGTTACTCTTGCTGTTTGGTCTTCAGTCTGTGTGGGGTCTAAGCAGTCACTTAGGTTGCTTCGTCAGCCTGGGTGAGTACCTCCTTCCCTTGTTCAGAACATTTGAATGAACCACAGATTCCCTGAGGGAATTCGTATGCTGATGTAAGCCTCATGATGAACACCACGCATAAACTCCACTGTGGGTTTTCTATCTCCCAAATGGGAAGCTAATTATTATTGACATAAACTGCTAAGTTCCACGCCCTTCAATTTATTTTAGCACATGTTCATGGAGTGCCTCCTCTGTGCCAAGACTGCATGGACTGAAGATACAGAGTTGAATCAGACGCAGGTTACACCCTAGAAGAGCTAATGATTTAATACAGGAGCTAACAAACTGCAGCCCGCCGGCAAAACCTGGCCCACGGTCTGTTAGTGTAAAGAAAGTTTTATTGGAACTCAGCCAGGCTCAGCCACACAGAACTAAGTAGTTGAGACAGAAACCATCTGGCCCACAGAGCCTAGATATTTACTGAAATATATCTACGAAAACATTTGCTAATCTCTGATCTAACAAAACCTCAAAATTGAAGATAATACTTTTTTCTATTATATTTCCATATGCAAAAGTGACAGATATATCAAAAGCAATGTAGTATTCTCCTTATTTTTATGACTAAACAACATCCATCCCTGATCTGTTGGGAGCCCTTAAGAGTTGACGAGAAGTGGCTCCTTTTGAAAAGTTGGTGACAGAAAAACATTATGATCTTAACGAAATGACATTTCATGTTTTTCTCTCTTACACGTACATAACCACCCTGCCCGGAACTGGGATGTCTGAAAAGAGTGCCAATATTATCACAAAAAATTACAGAGCTAAATCAGCTGAGCATTAGATCAGAGATCACCCAGGGCCTGCCCATTATCTGAGGATAGCTCATGGTTATCATATGCTTGGCTCTGAAATTTTTGAACAACGTTAATTTGAGAAATTAATATCACATTAACATCTGGGTCTTCCAATTCTTTTGAAACGTCAGATTTGGCAATGGTAGGGAACCATTCCCGCATGACGAAAGCCCACGGGAGCTGAAAAGCAGCTTCTGTCTTTGAGTGAGACATACATGCTCCAGATTACCCTGTTTTCTACCGCTCCCAAATATTTCCCTGACTCAAGATTGTCAATTGCCATTTTCAACAAATTTACATTGCTATTTTTCTCAGTAAAGAAATTTCTCTGTAGCTGTTCTTTTAAAAGTAGTATGACAAGATTAACCAGAAAAGATTATGTTTTTATTTATTTATTTTTTTTAATTTATTTTTTTTTTAATTTTTTTTTTCAACGTTTTTAATTTATTTTTGGGACAGAGAGAGACAGAGCATGAACGGGGGAGGGGCAGAGACAGAGGGAGACACAGAAGCAGAAACAGGCTCCAGGCTCTGAGCCATCAGCCCAGAGCCTGACGCGGGGCTCGAACTCACGGACCGCGAGATCGTGACCTGGCTGAAGTCGGACGCTTAACCGACTGCGCCACCCAGGCGCCCCGAAAGATTATGTTTTTAAAAAACTTTCTTATGAATTTAATATGCAGGCAGAAGGGTTGCAGTCTGCACTCACTTTACTGACTTCTGTTCTTTTTTAGCCCCCCGTGGAAATGATAGTTTAATGTCTTAACGCCCATAAAGAAAAGCAGAGCCAAAATGTGGCTTAGAACAGTGATCTCCAAAGAGATCCTAGGGAACGTTTAAGATAAACTACTGAGGTTTGGATAGAAAATACTGGAATCTACATAGTTGATCTCCTTCTTACTTTGTATTTTATATTTTTATATATTTTATAAGCTTATAATATAGTTATAAAGCAGTACATATAGCTATACACACACACATATACACATACACATGTAACTGGGTAGATAGTCAAATATATATTTAGTGATGGAGGCATGTGATCAAACTAGCCTGCAGACTTTAGTCTCGGGAACCGGGAGAGATCTGGGAAATCATCACATCCAAATGTTCATTTTACAAAGAAAGAATCTGAAATCTCTGGAGGTGAAGTGATCTGGTCAAAGGCACAGCCATGTTAGCAATATACCCCACTGCCTGCTTTTGTCACCAAGGCCTCCATGGGAAAATGAGACCAACATGGTGATAAAAAAAAATCCCCCAAAATAGCTGGGCAATTTATAGGAAACTCAGACTTCTTCCTCCAGCGTAGCACACATTTCAACTGGTGGTACCTAGAATAGCTTCTCTTTTTTTGTGAAAAATGGCATCTGACCATCTCCCGACTGCCAGTAGAGGCCACCACTGTGGCCGCCTTCTCATTGGCCAGCTCTCACTGGCCCTCTTCTGCCTTCTTTTCCTGTGGAAATAAAATATAAGGGCAGGAGAAAGGACATATTTGGTAATGTTACGCTCCTCAGCTTCCTGCTCGGGGCTGTCTCAGCTGCAAAATGTCAAGGGAAAAAATATCCCTCCAACTTGGAATGAATTCCAGACAGACCCTGATGCCTGCAAATTTGTCAGAGGGAGAGCCAAGTCCAGAAAAGCAGAACATGAAGAAGGCTCATTATGCGACTTCAAGAGACGCTCAAATAATCAGACACTCTGGTATTTATGATTTTCCCCATTTCAGATGGCCTGTAGTTCACAACATTCCCCTCCCTTCACCGCTGATTCTGAACTTCCTTTTAAATTAAACCTCAACAGTTATAAAAAGACTCTCACATTACTTGTAAGCCACAGGCACCACTGGGAGACACTGTTCGTACAGGCCTGTTTGGGGCTGGAGAAGGACAGCTCTTTTTGATTATTAGTCTGGGAAGGGCAGGCCAGGAAGGCAGACTCACTTCACCTTGACCACACCATTGCCCTCCTCTGCTTACCACATCTGTGCCAGGACCCCCTGCCACTCCCAGCATTTGATACAATGATCTGTACTTAAAAAGCAGCTATTTTGTGCCCTTGGCTTTCCTTTTTCATTGTGGCTTTTATTGTAATGGGGGGGGGGGGGGGCGGGCACGAAACAACCAGCAAATTGATGCCGACTCTCCCGGTTTGTGAATATACCAACAGGACTTGTTTGTAAGGTTGAGTTCTTAGGGGGGGGATCTTAGTCTGTTCCTGGCATCCAGCGCGTTTTCTTTCTCCTTTAAAACCATTGCCACATGCTGGCAAAAAGGTAAGGAAACAGGATTTGTAATCCAAACCTCATTAACTTGCTACATACACATTTTCCCTTCTGCTTCTCGCTCTTCAGTTCTAAATGCCGTGGCATTTGTTTGTACTTGGTCACCCTGAGTCCTTATTTGGGTTCTCCAGTAGGCACGAAGGCATCCAAGTATCAGTTTTAGCAACCGATGGAAGTACCCACATGAGGAATCGGGTGTTCAGTCCTAACATGCGGTCTCGACGAATAAGGGGCTTCTGTTTTCTTTTCCTAAACCGTCCAGCATCTCGACGCTGGTTTTGCTCCTCAACAGTCTAAGGTTTGTGCTACTTCCATGGTGATCGACTGTTAGGTCATAAACATTAGATTGTGGCATCACCGGATGAGTCAGTCGGGAGGAAGCTGGGCTGGAAATACAGCTGAAAGCCTCTGTTGACAGACAGATGCCTTCTTAATCATGGCCTCCGTGGGGAAAGGAAAACTATCCTGGGCCCACCCCCGGCATTGATTCACAAACCTGGACTGCTCTGGAAGAGGCCCGGAAAGCCCATCCTTGGGGGATACCACTGTTCCCTCCTCCAGGCTTCTCACAGGATAGCCACACAACTCACAGGAGGGGGAAATTGAACAAGGAAGCTCTTTCTGGTTACTTTCTGAGTGTCAGCAAAACAACAACAACAACAACAACAACAACAACAAAAAAAAAAAAAACAGCTTTCATCTTTTCGACGTCTTGCCCTATTCCTTCTTAAAACAGCTTATATTGTCAGCATTGCCTATTCCTTGGTGCATCCATTTCTGGTAGGGTTCCTATTCCATTACATCGGCCTTGTCTACAATATGGGCATCCTAAGAGTTCACCTTTTGGAAGGCTGGAGGTGGGACTACACAATATCATTTTGTTCCCCTTCAATTTGTCCTATCTCTTTTAAGCCCCGGGGACTACTAGAAATTTTGCCATCTTTTAAAAATTTCTTTACAATTTCTTGAGTCCGTATTTCATTTTAGAAGAATTGATTTAATATTTCCAAATTTAGGTTTTTAGAGAGCATGATGTCAAGAACCACTGTGCATTAGGCTGCTAGGAGACGAGGCAGCCAGAGAAACAATGTCCTTCCCTGTGTCCCCTATCAAGAACTGCTCAGTGCTCCTGCCAGCCTGTTAGGCTTTATCATCCAGTCATTTTAGACCTGCAAGAGAACATTCCATCAGGGGATCAGGTTCTATCATTTCACTGGTATGCAATGTAAGACCACAGAAACTCTAGTACAAACAAATTTTCCATGGCTCAGATTAATAATAGATAGCACTTAAATGGTCAGTCCAATTGTGTTCCCTCCCTGCTAAGGACAGAACACATGACAATAAGCTGAAAATCCAGCCAGGCAAGTCAGACCAGAAGCAAGGGAGAATTTCTGGCCTCAAGGTTACAGAAGAAGTTGTAAAGTTCACCTCTTGAGGCGAATCTTTAAGATGAGCCTGAAAAACATATGTGAATGGTTATGATCCAGTTCTGACTGGAGTTGGGGGACACATTTATATGATTTCCAAGCTTTCCTTCAAAACACAAGATTCTTGCAGTGGTTGAAACGTGACTCTGTGCATTTCTTACTGCTATTGAGATTGTTATTCATGATCAGGCTACTTTTACGTAACAAAGACAGATTCTGCTGGTTGGAAGATAAGTGAGGAGTTATTTATTACACCTCTCTTGTTTCAGTCAGGAGAAAACCTAGGCACAGAGAGGTCATTGTCAGATACCCAGAAGAAGAGCTGGGCCTACAGTGCAGACCCCCCTCAGCTCCCTGTGCTGCGTGCTTTACTGCACCAAAGATTTTACTAATAGTATAAATCTATTTAAGCTGTAGCTCCAGTTTGTAGGAATTTTGTTTATTTCATGAGCAGCACTGAGACAGAAATATGAGAATCTCTGGGAATTGGCATGGCTAAATATTACAATTTAGAAGAATAGTTTAGGCAAAGTACAAAAGAGGAAATGCTATTTAGATGAGTTCATTTCTACTCACTAAAAAAAAAAATTAAAAAATTAAACTCAAGATCCAACAACATTTTCCTTTACTTAGCCCAACATCAGAGGCTTTACACAGCAACTCCCCAAACAAATCTGTTTCATATATTTCATCTTTCCAACTAAGGACCTTTTTTAATATCTGATCTTGAGTTTATTAACTTCTCTTAGAAAAAGTTCTATTTCATCTCTACAAATGCAAAACTGAACCTGATTTTACCTCTCTCTTGTTTTATAATTATTTAAATGGATAATGCTGACTGCTCTTAGAAGACATCCAACAGCTTTAATTTCTAAGATGCGAATTCCTTCCCCCCACTTCTCCCTTCTTTCCTTCCTCCCTCCCTCCCTTTCTTCCTTCCTCCCTCCCTCTCTCCCTTCCTTCCTTCCTTCTTTCCTTCCTTCCTTCCTTCCTTCCTTCCTTCCTTCCTTCCTTCTTTCCTTCATCTTGGAGAACTGCTTGCATTGGTTGTTCATTTGTAGAATTCTCACCTGCCTTTATCTTGGAGGATAATCTATTCATTTTGATGAGGGAACATAAGGCAGCTGAAGGCCAAGCACAAGCTAGCACAACCCCAACCCTCCTAACCTCAGGTGGGTTATATGTGATATTCCTCAGGCACTTCTGGCTGCCTAAGAACAAAGAAAAGGACAATCTTACCAAAAGCCTAACCTCCAGTAACCTACAGACTCCCTTTCCTGGAGTCCTAATATCACCCTCATCAAGGTGTAGGGGTTTAAATGCTTGCCACGGTGATGTGGGTAACAAAGGCAAATGAAAAATTAAATTCTCTTACTGCCTACAATCCATTGACAAGCCCTTGCAACAGGCAGATTGACCTTAGCTAGGAGCTCAACTGCAGCCTGGATGCTACGGGCAAAAGGGAATCTTGGCTTAACATTATCCTGACCCCCCAGGATCCTGTGAGTCTCCTTAAACACATAAAAAATCCTTTGCAAAAGTCCTTTATCTTTAACCCCCAAGTATATGTTGGTAATTACACTCCAAGCGTATGGCCCCTGATACACATCTGAAGGGTCTCATGACTGAGGTTTTAGTAAACAGTAATAAATGGCATTTTCCTAACATCAGCTAGCCCCTCAAGGTCCTGGAAACCTTGTTTCCAAAATTCCTTAGAGACTTACACTGTCCCTAACTCCCTCCATACCTGAAGGTATATAATCAGTTACTCTTCACAATCCCAGTACAGCTCTCTTTCTGCCCACAGGTCCTGTCCCTGTGCTTTAATAAAATCACATTTTTGCACCAAAGATGTCTTCAAGAATTCTTTCTTGCCCATTGACTCCGAACCCCACGATCACCCCCAAAATCCATCAATTTCACATTGAATTCCAGTTAAATTATTCCTTTGGTTTTCTGCATGGAAGCTGCATTTGAAGGGCTTTCTCAATCCTATTCTGGATCAGAAGTCATGGCTCACAGATGCATTTCCTTATGAATGACTTTAATACACAGGAAATAAAGTAATTTTAGTAAATGATAAAATTTGCCCCTAAAGCTGATATTAACATTATAATATCTCTCTTCTTCCCTGTTTTGGTCTTTTTAGATTCTTTGTCAGGCATCGAACAAAATCATAGTTTTAGTAAACTTCCCACGAAGTCTGAGTAAGCACTTTCCTAGTTGGTTTGATTTAGGGCTTTCCAAAAGCCCTTTTTATCCCAAGTGTTATTTTATCTGTCAATCAATCGGAAACTAAAATTCCAACTAAGGGATTGAACTGTTCAGGTTAAGACACCTCCGAAACGCCATGTGGGGGTTGGCATCCGGTGGTGTCACAGTATTAACCCATTAGTACCCATGAATACATTAGTTTTATATAATGGATCTCAGCATGGGATCCAAAGGTTATATCCAAAGAGGGTTATATTTTGGTAGTATACATGCATGGTCTAGATTAATTATGCCAGGAAAGAAAGCCCAAGTTGGACAAGAGCAGTGGAAGATTAAGGTAAAAATAAGAGAAGGTGCCAAATAGACCATGACTCAATCACAGTTTTCTCTTCACCTGTTTCGGGAGGCTGTGTTTATATTACTCATGTTTCAAGCATTGTGGATACATCTGTTGCTTTCTTTCTCAAAGGTCTTCACAGCTGTTCATGGACTTGACTCTTCAGGTTGTGTGTGAAGTGAATATATCATTAAATGAGGGTTTGTTGGATCCAGAGGCCGTTTTAGAGTAGTATATGTGCAGCAGAGTAGGTAAAAACTTGACAAAGCAAGACAGGGAGTTTAGTAGTCAACTTTTATGACGGTTTCCATGGGTCAGGGGAGGCAAGCAAGGCATAGAATGTAAGAGAAAAGGGAATTTAGGTCATTTTTTTAAGTTAAGAAAAAACAAGTTGGAATAAGAAGGCTGGAAATACTACTACAAGGCAAACACCCATTTTAGTTCCAGAGATGAATTGTGAGAAAGTAGGTCTCAGCTCAGCCTAGTGAAGAGACCATTGTTGTCTTGCTTTCATTGCTATTCTTTTCAGATAAAGCAACAAAATACATCAGCACTGTGTGTGTGTGTGTGTGTGTGTGTGTGTGTGTGCTGAAGTAGATTTCGGAAGACACAGACAAACTATGAGCTATGCATTACGTTTCCATCATTGAAAATAATGGAACATAATCATTTGGCTGCTATAACTGGCTATTTGTATCCAGCAAATTAGACAAAATCTGGTGATACACAACTGCTGTTTTCCAGAAAGTGATATTTTGAGGGAATAAAATCTTTCTAGAGATTGAATTTTGGAGATTAGTTAAACCCTGGCAATTTCGCTGTGGAGTGGGGTCAAGAACAGAGTGTTGTAATTCAAATAAAGGTATCACTCCTCTCCTTTACCTGTAGACAAAACTGAATACCACCTATTTAGGCTATCAGGAAAATAGTAGCAAGAGTTGTAACAGTTAAATTTTACATCCAAATTAGGGAGTTAGTACCATAAGAGCTTTAATGATTATTTTGAAATCAAAATTTGAACACATGCAAAACATATCCACTGGAGAAACATACATACATTTCTCATGAATTGGTATTTCATTCATTCATTCATTCATTTATTCACTCAACGAATGCTATTTGGAACTACTATGAACCTACTAAATTTTATTGGTCAGGGTTCTTTAGAGAAACAGAACTACCTAGATGTGTATATATCTTGTAAGTTACATGTATAAAAAGAGGGAGATTTATTTTAAGGAATTGGCTCGGGTGATGGGGAAACTTGGCAAGTCCAAGATCTGCAGGATAAGCCTGAAGGCTGGAGAGCCAGGGAAGAGTTACAGTTTGAGTCTGAAGGCAGTCTTTCTGGAAGAATTCTTGGATTGGGCAGTTCAGTCTCTTTTCTATTCAAGCCTTCAATTGATTGGACACAGCCCACACTCATTACGGAGGGTAACTTGCTTTCCCAAAGTCTTCTGACTTAAATGTTAATCTCATTTTTAAAATAGTTTCACAGTTGGGGTGCCTGGGTGGCTCAGTCAGTTTAGCGTCTGACTTCGGCTCAGGTCATAACCTCAGGTTTGTGAGTTTGAGCCCCGTGTTGGGCTCTGTGCCAACAGCTCAGAGCTTTGGATTCTGTGTCTTCTATCTCTGCCCCTCCCCTGCCCACACTCTGTGTCTCTCTTAAAAATAAATAAACATTGAAAACAAAATTTTTTTAAGTAATAAAAAGTAAAATAGTTTCACAGAAACATCTACAATATTGTTTGACCAAATATCTGGGTAACATGGCCTAGCCAAATTGGCACATAAAATTAACCATGCCATGAGGGCTAGGCATAGCCCTATTATTTCCTGTTATGGAAATAGCCATTATCTCATGGAGCTTACATTCTAGTGCCTTTTATAAGTTTGAGACATGTTGCCATAGACTTTACAAAAAATACCTAAAGTTAAATTCAGTTGGTAGCATTCTTACCCTCACCTTTTGGAGATGGTGGTGGTGGTGGTGGTGGTGGTGATTATTTAGCATCTTCCTGGGATTACCTGGATTGAGAAACCTCATGTACTAGTAGTTATACTTAGTTTGTTGCCATTTTTGGCAATGCTAGGATCACAAGAATCTTCCTGAAGAATGAGGCATCTTTTTCTTTATCCTACTAAGATTAGAGCAGTAGAAACTATGATCATAGGACACTTTCCCTAATACTTTTAGAAAACTACACAAGACATCTCACTGAGCAGAATCAGACTGTGAGGCACATGATAAAATAAGGGACCAGCTGTAATATCAGAGACATACTACAGAAAGTTTAAGGATTCCAGTTTGTTTACTTGCAAGGGAAATGTCTGAAAGCCTGAAGTATACATTACACATGATTTGGCTGCACTTAGAGGAAAATCTTGGATTGCCCTGAACCTTCTAACTTTTATCAAACAAAGAACCTATTGTCACCTTTCCATATCCTTTGGTGAAACACAGAAAATTTCCATCTATGTTTTACTTATTATTATTTTATTTTACTTTTTTTTTTGCTTACAGGTTTTTTTTTTTTTTTATTCCACTTCAATACACCTGTTTTCAAGGGCTAAGTGAAATCACTCCTTATCCTTGGGAGAAAATGACACAAGAAATGATAGTCATGGAATCTTCCTCTGGATGTGGGCACAGAAATAGTTCTCAAAATAAATCATGGCCACACACAGGTAGCTTCTTCATGAGGTGACTTGGTGACTTCACAAGATAGGCCCCACCCCACCCATCTGGGACGAGCATGATGGGCGGTCATCCTCTCTGGAGGCCTGTAATTATAGTACAAAGACGGAGGTGCATCTATGAAAGCAAACTTTGTCCAGATCTCTAAGGTACATTTTGCTTTTACAAATTACCTCACTTGGGGGCTCATAGTAGAAGAAGTCATTAAATGTCTCTGGAAAGATGCATAGAAGAGCTGGTAACATTGTTTCCTCTGGAGTGGGGAGCTCTGGGTAAGGGTAGGGCAGAAGCTTACTTCTCAATGCAAGCCTCTGTACTATTGGAAATTTACTATTTGCATATATTATCTCCTTAAAATTAGCCACCTACCTAGCCGGTTAATTAGCTAACTAAATTAATAAAATATTTTTAAAAATCCAATAACTATAAATACCTGAATCTTCTGTCATTATTTAGTTACCTGATCAATTTAACTCTTAAATCACTTATTTCCTCTTTCTTTCTTTTCTATTTTTATTTCAGAGAAACTGTGTACCTAAATTAAGACTGACCTTGTTCCTCCCTGAATATATCGGGCATATTCCTGCCTCAGGTTCTTTGCAAAAATAGTTTGCAGTGACTGGAAAATTCTCATATCCGTTATCTGCATGACTTTCTCCTTGCTACTTCAAGTCTTGACTCAGATATCACTTTCTCAGTAGGGCCTACCTTGACCACCCTGTTTAAAATTAAAAGCTTAAAATAGGTGATGGAGATTAAGGAGTGCACCTGTCGTGTTGAGCACTGGGTGATGTATGGAATTGTCAGATCACTATACTGAACTGAAACTGATACTATCAACTGATAGTTGATATGTCAACTACCTGGAATTTAAATAAAAACTTGAAAAAAATTAAATTAAACAAATATAAAATTGCAAGCTTACACATCAGAATTCCTTATCCACTGTATTTTTAGTGCTAACTATGGTCTTTTAAAGTACTGTGTAGTGTATTTATTCAAAATCTTTATTGTCTGTATCTCAACACCGAACTACGTTCCTTGAGGGCTAGGATTTGTCTGCTTAGTTTGCTGCTGTTTCTCCAGCATCTAAATACTGCCTGGCAATTGTAGGTTGTTATGAAAAAAATTGCTGAATAAATGGGAGAAAAAAATGAATGAGTTTTCTTTTCCAAATATGTTATCTTCGACCGAATACCATTAAGTAATTTGAGATTGGCACATGTAGTTTTTAATTCTATTAATGATTCCTGTTTTTCAAAAACATTATTTAACATGTATTTGGAACATAAATTCAGGAATGACCTCTCATTTTTGCAAGAGGAAGTGTACTTTTTCTTCTGTTACTTCACAAATCTTCTGGGTAGCAAATATCCTTGGGTTTGTTAATGGTACTTTACAATTTATACTGTTATTATTGTATTATTTCTTGTTTATAGATTTTAACTTCTGAGAATATTTTGGGCATAGTCATTCTGTTTTGGAAAAATTTACCATCATTGTTTACATTTATCTATGCTTATACGCATTCAACGCTCATCGCCTCAGATAGGTTTAATCAACTAGAGTAGTCAACTTGTTACCTCAACCAGAAGATTTAACATAGGGAAATTAAGCACTGAAAAAATGCACCGGAGGACTGAGGGCCAGAGTAAGCCTCTGCCTGTTCCAGTCTCCATACCACTCACCTCTGCTGGAGGAATAATAATGGCTTCTGCTTCTCCCTTTTCTGCAGAATTAATCTTTTCTATTATGCTCTGAGATATAAATGGGCAAAGGATTCGTGTTATCAACCCCCCAGAAGTCCCTCAATATACAGAATTTGATAAGCTTCAAATCTAAAAGCAATAGAAAGAAGAAAGCATACTGAATTCATCAGAGTTTGATCCTATTGTGTCTTTTTAATTTTTTTAAATATAATTTGTTATCAAGTTGGCTAACATACAGTGTATACAGTGTGCTCTTGGCTTCTCGAGTAGATTCCTGTGATTCATTGCTTACATACAACACCCAGTGCTCATCCCAACCAGTGCCCTCCTCAGTGCCCATCACCTGTCTTCCCCTCTCCCCTGCCCTCTACCCCCATCAACCCCCAGTTTGTTCTCTGTATTTAAGAAACTCTTATGGTTTGCCTCCCTCCCTCTCTGTTTGTAACTATTTTTTCCCCTTCCCTTCCCCCATGGTCTTCTGTTAAGTTCCTCAAGTTCCACATATGAGTGAAAACATATGATATCTGTCTTTCTCTGACTGACTTACTTCACTTAGCATAATACCCTCCAGTTCCATCCACGTTGTTGCAAATGGCAGGATTTCAACTTTTGAGCCAAGGGTGTTTGCTAGTTTATTTTGGAGCCATTGCTGTATAATTGCATGCATATTCCATAAGTAAATGCCAGTGATGAGCACATGTTCTTGTCCCTGTTCCTATATAATCATGGCATGATGGTCCAGACCATCTATATCTACTCCCAAGACAGATAATATCAAGGTGGGAAATCCCAAAGGTACCATCCGTAATCTATATAATATGCCTATACAATAGTTTAAGAAAATGAGTGCCCATTGTTATTTTAAATTAATAATTGCCCAGTATTTGCTTTTAAAACCTTTCCCTACCAATGTCACCTTATCTGTAAGATGAAAATATAGTAGTACTCATCTTGTAGGATTATCGTGAGGATTTAATGAGCTTTTATAAAAACAGAGAGAGAGCAGAGACCAAGTGGCAAAGAGTCTGGAACAGTGCCTGGGCCATTGTAAGTGCAGAGTAAAATGAGGGGCTATCATCACCATCACCATTATCATGATCATGGATTCTTTTCCAGAAAAACTGACAGGTGTATGTGATGGATTGATGCATTGGACTTAATTCTTTATTCCATCCTGCATCTATGCCTTTGCCATGGTCTCTTCCTGGGCAAAGCGTGGTTCTTCACTGCTTGAATTTGAACTTGGTCATATGACTTTTTTCGGTCAATAGTATATGAGCAAAAGTGACAATTTGCCAGTTCTAAGTATAGACATTGAGAGCCCTGTATTTCCACTTGTCCCCTTACACTTCTGCCATTGCTGTGATAAGAGTTTCCCCCGAATTTGCTCATGCCCCTGTTGCCTGGGCCCCAGAATGAATACACATAGGCCAGAGGCGCCTCAGTCAATCCACAGAACCACAGTGAGTAACAAAGCCATCCGGCCAAGCGCACCCTAGATCATCTGAACCCCATTCTTCCCACATCCACGTAAATAATAATAAGTGATTGCTGTTTGAAACCTCTGAGTTTAGGGGTAGATTGTAGTGTAACTGTAGGGAACACACACACTTCATTTCGGATATACCTACACAGAAGACCTACCCCTGACAGAGTCAAGTGATGACACCTGCTTTCTGGCTGAATTATATTACATGTTTTGCCCAAATGCTGGCTGGGGCTGTCTCTGTCTGTGAACATTGCCCAGAGTAGTGCCACAGGAAGTGAGTGAGTGTGTGTGTGTGTGGGGGGGGGTGTGGAGAGGTGAGGATTGGTGCCAGTTTCTGCCTTCTGTGTTTTTGCCACTTTCAACAGCCTGCCAGCTGGTGCAGCTGTACCCTTTGGACAAATGATATGATATCCTGGACATTAGCCTAAATGGTACCACACATGCAAAGAGCTACAGCTGCTATTTGTTGTGCTTCTTGCTGTTCTTGGCTCTGTTGCAATGCCTGGGGTGGCAAAGACTTCTACACATGAGATGTGTCTTTCCAAGATTCATAGATAGCGTGTCTTTTCAAGATTCAAAATTCGCTCAATGCAGCCACTAACGATGATGACCATGCATGTGGAAAATAGGCCAGGTTCATTTTTGAATAGTTTGATTTTTTTTCCCTCAAAGTAATTATGAAAGCAAATTAATCATAGAAAATTAATCATAGAAAAAATATAACATCATATAGTTTGTCCTTCCAGGAAAAAAAAAAAACTAAAACTTCACTCATACTTTTAGTATATTTTTACATTTTTTAAGGCAGGAACATTTATTCCTTTTTTTGCCTAATAATATTCATACCAGCATATATGTAGACAAATCCTATGTGTTAACCATCCAGTAAATCAGATATGTAATTAGTTTCCACTGCTAAGTAAAAAGGTGATTTGTTCTGCATATGTGTCCTGGAATAATTGAAAATCATTATTAACTAGCACATGCTTCTGTCTAATGCGATCCATCTCAAAAATTTCTGAACTTGGTTTAAAACCAAAAAATGTGAAAATGAGAATAAATGTGAGCCCAACAGAATATGTTATTCAACATATTTTTAGTCCATCCCAAACTGAAAGTGATTTTTATTGATGCTATTGGAGATGGGAAAAAGAATAAAAAGAGGGGAAAAAAAGGTGAATTATATTTATGGTCCAGCTAGAGGTAATAATTTACTGAGATGTAGTATAACCACCCTTTGGAGCGTTATCAGTGGAGATGTAAGGAAATAAATATATAGAGTAGTTGTTTTCAACCCTGGTGGCAAAAGAGACACTTGGGGAACTTTTTAAAACTATCAGTGCCAAGCTTAACCCAAAGCATTCTAATTTAGCTGGTTCTGGGTGGGATCAAGGAATTCATGCTTTATGGAAACACCCCTCATGAATCTAATGTGTGGGGTTAACCCTGCTAGTATATGGCATTTTGAAGTTGTCTTAAGTCCAAGAGGATGTTAAAATGAATACACTGCCTATTTTCAGACTTCTTTAGAGGATTTGAACTTCCAAGTAGGGTTTTGGAGGAAAGAAGCAGAGATTGACACAAAGAAGTGCTTTTTCTTTTAAAATCAATTCTGTGATTTGTATTTTCTCAAGTTTTACAATTTCAATCAGCCAAACTTAGATTCGTTAATTCATGAGATAGTGATCTTTGCCCACTAATTGCCTTTATCGGTATTTTTACCCGATGTCGGTCTAGATTGCATTTTCGTATCTGTCTTCTTTGTAAA
Organism: Neofelis nebulosa; assembly: GCF_028018385.1. Taxonomy (NCBI): domain Eukaryota; kingdom Metazoa; phylum Chordata; class Mammalia; order Carnivora; family Felidae; genus Neofelis; species Neofelis nebulosa. The sequence continues at coordinate 122,962,943 of NC_080787.1, forward strand.
CCTGTGACTTCACCCAGAGGTGTGCTGGAGCAGCTTAAGGGTGCTTGCAAAAGTGGACTGTGCATGTCTCTTTCCAACTCTTAGGTTCAGGAATGTCGAGTTGGTAGAATGAAATTAGCCACGAGAAAAGTGTTTACATCATGGAAATTGGCGAATGCTAAAAAATCAGATACTCTCTGATCCCAGAGATGATTATTAAACATTTAGTAGCACACGCGGATTGCAGTGGAAGAGAATTATGGCACATAAGTTGATTTTTTAGTTGTTTATCTCCGATATCTTAAAATCAGAAGTCGTGATTTTTAAGTACCTATTAATCTGGGGGAAAGGTAACCTACATTTTACAAGAGGCCTCTTCTGTATTTTTTTTTCCTATTGAATCCCCTTCCTCATTTTACCCTTTCCACCCACAACAGAAATTCCCACATATTCTGTGCTGAGAAGAGTTTACTAGAGTTAGCTGAAAATCATTCTCTGCCGTCTCATGCCTCCACTTACGACCCCATACCACAGTGTTCAGTTTTTCATCTCAGCTACACAGCAGCCCTTTTTTGTTTGATGAAAAAAGATAACCAATAAAATAAATTAGCAGTCTTATGATTGACCCTATTTTTTTGTTATTCAAGGAAACCCAAAATGAAGCAAAATAACCAAATTTTGCCAAGGAAAACATTTTCAACCATTTCAATTACTGTTTTAATTGGCTAGGTCTGGCTGCCAGATTATCTTCTAATCTCTACAAGAATGTTATTTGGGAAAAGTTGAAACATGGCCCGCATGGAAGCCACATTCATCTCTTCAGCACATTCTAGTTGGAATAACTCCCTCAGCATACTGGAATCATATTAGAGTGAAATTGGCAGTTCCTGGAAGAACATAATCCATAGATCATATAAAAGCCTAATTCACTATCAGCATATTATTGAAAAGTCTGAAAAATGTTGTGTGCCCGAGTCCAAGATAAAGAAAAGTGAGGATACTGAGATGTTTGTATAGCAAATACCTCTGGACAATGTGCAGAAGTATGTGTGTGTATGTGTATGTGTGTGTGCAGGACTGTGTATGTGTCTGCGTGTGTATTAATATAACAGTAGAAGGAAGAAAATGGTTGCAGTTATTTGAATTGGTTTCATGAAAGCATCTTGGGCTGTAGGGTGTGTTTTACGAAGATTTTCTAGAGAAATAGTCCCAGATCCTTATCAGACTTGGTTTAGAGACAGGAAAAGCCTTTTCTTGTTTGTTTTAGCCAAGTCGTGAAGAGATTGATTTTATGACTAGATTATTACATTTTCAGACTGCCATTTCAGTGTGTTCTCGTTCAAGTGGGATGAAGTTACTCTGCACATTATTCTTTAACATTTATTTGGAGTCAGATTCCACAGACACCAGAAAATACACAAAAAAAATATGTGTTGCCATGATAACCAATTGGGTTCTTACCCTAGAACCCTAGTCTTTTCAGTAAATGTGGGTTGTCCGGCACTGTATTGAAATCCCAAAATTTAAACTAACGTAAAGATTACCAGCATCTGTTTCATATGTTGGGACAAGGCCACCATGAAGGAGCATGCATGATTGTGCATTGATAGCCAGAAGTTTTGTTGTAGTTGCTCAGAGTAAATACTTCTCTGAGAATCTACCCTGTGGTGTCGTGAAGGGGTGTGGAGAAGTTTCTTTGGAATTAACAGGATTGAATGACTGGAACTGGGATCCCGCACATTTGTCTTCTTTGATCAGGTTCTTTGTAGGCATCTGCAGCAGAGAAAGAAGAAGCTTGCAAAGTCCAGTCCACATGATTTAATTCCACAGTGGCGCTCATTCACTCAAAAATTATAAACGCAATGAATCTCTAGATCTGAAGCTGTTGAGGGAGAAGGGCATGCAGGGATAGAGAGAGAGTACAAATTTCTGTTCAGGTGAAAAGAATCTCAGGAGTCCCAAAGCCCATATGTCTCTGATGATCTACAGGGACCATCAACCATTTCTTACCTTCCTGGTTGATGAACTGCTTATTTCTACAACTAACGGATCTTCTCAACTTCTCACTGGCATTTGTGATGCTTCAGGCTTAAGAGGAACACCTTGAGCTGAATCACTGGTCCAATTTCCCTCAAACTTTATTGTCTTTACCAACCTTGTATCTGTATTACACCATCATCAGACCTGAGTGAAAGTCTAATATATCTTCTGTATCTCCTCACTTCTCCATCCTGCACGCAGATTTTTCAGTAGAGATTGAACAGAGCATGGCAATGAGACCAGCAGCACTTTCACAACAGTGCCTGAAGCTCGTATCAACCAGAATCCTAACAGCAAGCCCAACACAACCACCTCCAGGGTCTACATGCTTCCCCAGAACAGGTTGGCATCCTCTTACAGGGCAGCACTTTTCAACTTCTTGTCTTGGCACCGATTTGTATGGATCAATTGCCATAAAATCATGTTGTTTGAAGCCATCTTAGGGTACCGAGTTTGTAAATGAGTTAGTTTTTATAATATAAATTAGAACCCTTTAAAGCTTATTTTTGTGTCAGTGTCTCTCTCACTTGCATGCATTCTGGTGTACTTTGCAGGAGAGAATAGAGTTGCAGCTAACTGCTCAGAAACTGTACATCACTATAGCCCAACAACCGAGTGAGAGAGACTGCTACTGATGGGTCAATAACAACTGTGGAGATTCTGAGTCATTGGAGCACTCGACAAAAGAAAGCTAATGGATGATGTGAAAATCCACATATGCCCATGAGAGTATATTGAGCCCATAAATGTTGTTGCTTGGTGTGTTCCTGAGAAGAGACATTTGAGAACCACTGTTTCGGAGTCAGAAACAGCACAGAAGAATTCACTTCAGCTCCAAATGGGTTATTTAACCACTGGCTGTCAGACATGTAGACAGCGTCATGTTTCAGTTTGACCTAGATTTGTAATGGGATGCGCCTAATTCCTTCAATGAAACGAAACTTTAATGAATCTTTAGGTAGAACTCTTAAGTGCCAAAAAACCATTTTCCCAGAGCTAGTGTGAACTTCTTGACAAACTAAAGAATTTACTCTTTTTGAGCCAAGAGGAAACCTCTGTTTGTTATACACTCCCATGCCATTTGATTATTGAGGGAGAAGGAATGGGAGCGGTATCCAAAACGGATGGGAAGGTGAGCACTACGTGCTTATTGTTGCTGGGAGTGGACCCTTCCTTGCCCTCAATGTATGTGCTAAATGAAGTCGGATGTGGTTAGTCAAGTGGTTGTAGCTAAATTAGACTGTTCATGGGAATCAGCTTCTTTGGCCTATTACAGAGACCTTAAATACCATTTAATAAATCCTGAAAATAAGTCTTTCTCTAGATAAACATCAGTAAAGCAAAGATTGGGGGGATACTAATAAACACCTTACATTTATAGAGATCTTATAGATTTTATACTTGGAAAAAATACTATTTTATAACCTGACATGGCCGCCAATACAGGAAAACCAATGAAAGATTCACATGCAGGGAGAGTAGTGTTCCTACAGCAGGAAATAATTATGGTCAGCCATGTGGGAGTAGAGTCATCCCAAAGTTAGCTGACTACAGTGGATTAAGTTCACATCTGGCTGATAGAGACGATCCAAAAATGATTCTGGGAATGCAGGAAAGCATTTGACAGGGCTGTGATTTTGTCTATCTTTGTGAGCACCAGCTGACAGTGCTTCATCCATGCATTCATTATGACATCATTCTATGGACAATTCATGGACCAAGAAGATCTGAGAATCCCTGGGGTGATGGGAAATGCCATGGACATCCATGGTCTTGGATGCTCAGTGAGTAAACAATGATTTTTAAGCAGTTCCCAAGGCCTGAGAAATAGTTGGTCGTCACCCAGGTCTACACCCTTCAGCATGAGTTTTCTTGGGGAGGAGGTGGATATGTCTGCAAGCCCCATACTGGCCCCACATGTCTCTAACTAACTAGAGTAAATAAAGCTAATATGGAGGAGATTGTCTTGAACTGAACTCTTTTATGGAAAATGTTTGTGCGAGGAGTCTGAATGCTAAGACACCAATGTCTCGTTTCATTGGTGCCAATTAATGCCCTTCAGGGAGGGCATTAATTGGCACCAATGAAACGAGACATTGGTGTCTTAGCATTGGCATGCATAAGGCATGAGTGCAGTGTTGCTCTGGAAAAGCAAGAAGAAATTCAGAAAATTCTTACACCTGCATGCCTAAGCCTTCATGATTATAATATTTTAAGCATTATACGGAAAGATACACTTTCAGCTTAGTAGATAATAGGTACAGATACATGCACACATATATATATATTCATACTCATATATAGATATATATAGAATCATCCATCTTGGGCATTCAACTGACTTTTCCTATATTAGCTCTCATAACTCTCAAGATTCTACATGGTATCTAAACTAGGCTTATTTTCTTCCATCATACCTTTATTCTGCATTTCCACTCCTACCTCAGCTGAGTATCACTATTCTCTGTAATTCTTGTTTAAGACAACTGAAAAGATACGATTAAGTTTCTCTGAAAGATGTGACCAATGACTTTGTCCTCTGCCAGCTTTCAGGACTTTGTTTACATGTCTCTCATTTTACATTCCATTGCTTCTTGTAGTCATCATTATTTCAGTACATGCTCAAACATCTGGAGTGTGCATCTCAATACATGTTACATTTTGGAAATGATCTGTTAGCTTTTATTTTAGGCAGCTTTGCTTGTGAAAAACAAAGCTGATCTGTATTTTTCACTTAGGTAACTCGACTTCTCTTTTTGTGACTAAACCCAACCAACCAAAATATTCACATTCAGTGCATATTTGTAGTCAGGTAACAAAAGTCTGTAGTCAGTGCATATCTGTAGTCAGTTAACAAAAGGGCCAGGTACAGAAATGATTGAATTTGCAAATTGATCTCCAGTGCCATAATCTCTCCCTTTGGCAGTAATATCGCTAGACCTCCAAGTTTAAAAGATCTGAATCTCTGGTTAGAGGGCTTATGAGGAAAATGCTTTTTTGGCCTGTTGAAATTGTTCTAACTAAATTCATTTTACTTCTTGAACTCATGATATCAAGTTAGATATTTGCTGAACATAGATAAATGAATGGTATTCTCTCAACTAATAGACATGCCCTTAGTTCTGAAAGGACAAATTTCAACATCAAACATGTTTAACTTAGCAAACATAAATTGACCATGGGTTTCTTTTGGCAGCTACTAATTTGTATGTCTGCTTGTTCACAAGATGTATATTACTCCTTTATGACCCTGTGCCACATGAATCATATGAACATTACTGATTCCTAATAAAACATACTAAGTATTAAAGCACTATCACATTCTTTCAAGTATTATCTCACTGTGTGTGTTTATGAAAATATCAATAAACTTTCAGTGACACTAATAACACAATGATTATTTTACCATTTTGCATTCCGCCAACAGTGTAAGAGGGTTCCCCTTTTTCCACATCCTCACCAACATCTGTTGTTTCCTGAATTGTTAATTTTGGCAATTCTGACAGGTGTGAGGTGGTATCTCGTTGTGGTTTTGATTTGTAGTTCCCTGATGATGAGTGATGTTGAGCATCTTTTCATGTGTCTATTAGCCATCTGAAAGTCTTCTTTGGAAAATGTCTATTCATGTCTTCTGGCCATTTCTTCACTGGATTATCTGTTTTGGGGTATTGAGTTTGACAAGTTCTTTATAGATTTTGGATACTAACCCTTTATCCGATATGTAATTTGCAAATATCTTCTCCCATTCCATCGGTTATCTTTGTTGATTGCTTTCTTTACTGTATGTACAGAAGCTTTTTATCTTGATGCGATCCCAATAGTTTATTTTTGCTTTTGTTTCCCTTGGCTCCAGAGCCATGTCTAGTAAGAAGCTACTGCGGCTGAGGTCAAAGAGGTTGCTGCCTGTTTTCTCCTGTAAAGTTTTGATGGTTTCCTGATTCACATTTAGGCCTTTCATCCATTTTAAATTTACTTTTGTGTATGGTGTAAGAAACTGGCTCAGTTTCATTCTTCTTCATGTTGCTGTCCAGGTTTTCCAGCACCATTTGCTGAAGAGAGTGTCTCCCCACCCCACCCCGAATTGAAGATTCTCTCCTGCTTTGTTGAAAATTAGTTGGCCATACATTTGTGGGTCCATTTCTGGGTTCTGTATTCTCCTCCATTGATCTATGTGTCTGTTTTTGTCCCTGTACCCTACTGTATTGATGATTACAGCTTTGAAATACAGCTTGAAGTTCTGAATTCTGATGCCTCCAGCTTTGGTTTTCTTTTTCAAAATTACTTTGGCTATCCGGAGTCTTTTGTGGTTCCATACAAATCTTAGGATTGTTGGTTCCAGCTTTTTGAGGAATGCTGGTGTTAGTTTGCTAGGGATTGTGTTGAATGTGTAGATTGGTTTGGGTAGTGTTGACATTTTAACAATATTTATTCTTCCAATCCATGTGCATGGAATGTTTTTTTCATTTTTTTTGTGTCTTCTTCAATTTCTTTCATAAGCTTTCTGTAGTTTTCAGCATACAGATCTTTTACCTCTTTGGTTAGGTTTATTCCTAGGTATCTTATGGTTTTTGGTGCAATTGTAAACGGGATCAATTTCTTGATTTCTCTTTCTGCTGCTTCATTATTTATGTATAGAAATACAACCAATTTCTGTACATCGATTTTATATCCTGCTACTTTGCTGAATTCCTGTATCAGTTCTAGCAGTTTTTTGGTGGAGTCTTTGGGGTTTTCCACGTAGAGTATCATGTCATCTGTGAAGACTGAAAATTTGACTTCTTCCTTGCCAATTTGTATGTCTTTTATTTCTTTTTGTTGTCTGACTGCTGAGGCTAGGAGTGACATTCAGTACTATGTTGAACAACAGTGGTGAGAGTGGATGCAAACTGGTGCAGCCACTCTGGAAAACAGTATGGAGGTTCCTCAAAAAGTTAAAAATAGAACTTCCCTGTGACCCAGCAATTGTGCTATTAGGTATTTATCCAGAGGATGCAAAAAAGCTGATTTGAAGGGGCACTTGTAGCCCAATGTTTATAGCAACGCTATCAACAATAGCCAAATTATGCAAAGAGCCCAAATGTCTATCAACTGTGAACACACACACACACACACACACACACACAATGGAATATTACTCGGTGATCAAAAAGAGTAACTGCAACATTTGCAACAACATGGATGGAACTAGAGTGTATTATGCTAAGTGAAATAAGTCAGAGAAAGATAAATATCATATGATTTCACTTATATGTGGAATTTAAGAAGCAAAACAGATGAACATAGGGGAAGGGAAGGAAGAAAAAGATGAAAACAGAGAGGGAGGAAAACCATAGGAGACTCTTAAATATAGAGAACAAACTGAGGGTTGCTGGAGGGAGGTAGGTGGGGGGATGGGTTAAATGGATGATGGGTATTAAGGAGGACATTTGTTGGGATGAGCACTGGGTATTATGTATAAGTGATGAATCACTGGGTTCTATTCGTGAAACTAATACTACACTGTATGTCAACTAACTTGTATTTAAATAAATTAATTTTTAAAAAAGAAAACACTATTTTAAAGAGGAAAACCAAGAAATAAAAGTTTTAGCAAGGCACTCATTCTCATATTGAATCTACAATTTCCAGTACAATTTTTTTTTTGTAATTGTTATTGTCTGATTTAATGTCTGCTTTAAGAAAAAAAGAAAAAAACACTGGGGGCACCTGGGTGGCTCAGTCGATTAAGCATCTGACTTTGGCTCAGGTCATGATCTATGGTTCATGAGTTCAAGCTCCGTGTCAGGCTGTGTGCTGACAGCTCAGAGCCTGGAGCCTGCTTCAGATTCTGTGTCTCCCTCTCTCTCCGCCCCTCACCCACTCACAGTCTGTCTGTCTGCCTCTCTCTTTCAAAAATAAATAAACATTAAAATTTTTTTAAAAAAGAAAAAAAAGCCAAATTAATGTGGCTTTAAATGATAGATATAGAGACTTTAGTGTTTCATGTAACAAGAAGCCAGTGCAATATTTAATTTTAAATGAAATAGACAAAAATCAGTTAATATGTACATTGCCAGTCAAAGCTATTCTATGTTATTATGAAATACCAGACTTATTTTAATATATATTTATCCAAAAGATTAAACATATTTCAGTGACAGGCAATGTAGTATCTTATACAGAACATGGGCATTAGCATCGGGCCGACCCAGATTCATATTATATTTTTGCTACTTAATAGCTGTGTACCATTGGTACAAACTTAAACCAAACCTTAGATTCTTCCTCTGTAAAAAGGGAATAATTATACTTTTTTTTAAAAGCTATAGTGACATGTTCATTGAAGCACTATTCATAATAGCAAAACTGGAAGAAAAAAAAGCACCTCAGTGTTCAATTCCAGTTGTATTCATCAGATGTTGACACAGTAATGCATGTAAAAAAGCATATCCAAACTCAGCTATCTGCAATAGCAAGCATTTATTCTAATGCTCATGTGTCTGCAGATCAACTGTGATTGGCTGATTTAGACTAGGCTTGACTGGGCTGCTCTCTGGTGACAGTATTTGGCTCCAAGGTCCAGTTTGGGTTCAGATCTGTTCCAGATGTGCTTATTTGGGGTCTGAAGCTGAAAGGACCAGCATCTATCTCCAGTGAGTCATCAAGGCATTAGAGCCAAACCAATTTGGGCAAGCACAATTATCATCTATGCCTAGAATTCATTAATTTTCATTGGCCAAAATAAGTTCCATGGCCAAGCCTGACACAGTGTTAGAAAATCATCTGCAGTCAGAGGGGAGAGAAGCAAATATTTGCTGTTTAATAATCCAAACCATCACAGTAGCTAAGTAGTATTTTAGTGACTAAGCAACATTCATGTGATAAAGGCTTATCTATCATTGAAAAAATAAAAGTGTAATAGGGAAAAAATGATTGGCATGGTAATATGCTTATGATCTGTTTTCAAGGGAAAAATACACTATAAAAAGACATCTGTGTGGAAAATTGTAGGAAGATTTTGGAACAAAATATTAACTAACAGTGGTTATCTTTGAGGAATGAGATATTGGATGATTTTGATTTCTTCCCTTCTACATGTTTTTCAGTGTTTTCCAAGTCAGCTGGATTGATTACAGATTATTTTTTGTCATTTTAAACACTTTATTAATAAAACTTGTTTTTCCAACTTTAGGAAAACTTAACTTCTTATTTGGAGTGAGAGTATCACCACATTACTGTGGCTCAAGTGAGAAAAGAAATGATAGAGTATGTTGTAAATTATAAAGCAGAACAAAATGCAGATTATTTTTATAATAATGGATTATAAAAATCCATTGGATTATGTCTTAAATTCCAGTATTCTATATTTCAAGTAGTTTTTCTTTGGAATACAAAAAATGTTTTTATTTCATCCTTATTCCCAAAAGATATTTCTACTGAGTATAAAATTCTAGGCTGACATTTCTTTACTTTCAGAGCTTTGAAGATATTATTTTGGCTTCCAGTGTTATTACTGAGAAGTCTGCTTTGGTTTAATTTTTATTTGTTTGAAATTATTTTATCTTGTTTCTCTTTTAAGATCTTTTTGTCTTTGGTGTTATGCTTGACAACGTATCTAGATGTGCTTTTTATTTTTGGACTTCCTGAAGCTAAAAGTTGATATCTATCAGTGATGGTTGAAAATTCCAAATCATTAACAATTTGAATCTTTCCTTGTTTACATTCTTTCTCCTTCCCTGTCTATCTCTCTCTTTCTCCATCTGAAACTTCAGTCACCTTCTGTATCTTCTGTTTTGCTTAACTCTAGTTCATATTTTTAAACTCTGTCCCTGTACTACATTCTGCCTAATGCCTTTATTTTCAGATTCATTCTGTGGTTCTTTTTTTCACATGCATCTAGTGACTTTTGAAAAGTTTCTTGTTCTTAATAATCTTGATGTCTTGCTTCTTGAAAGATGTGGCTGATACTCATTTCATAGTCTGTATATGTCTTTTCAAAAGCTACAATATTTTGAGTTTGATTATTTTGGTGATTCTCATTCACAGTTGTTTGTATGGCTTTAATCTCCTTCTGAGAATATTCTTTACTAGTTCATTTACTGGGATGTTACCATTTGCAGGCTGTTGGTTTTGGATTTTTTTTTCTTCTCTGATATCTCCCCTTGCATAGACTCCAGGCTTTGTCTCTACTTTGCCCATGCAGCTGTGGGTCACCAAGTATGGCAGATGCCCTCAGGGCAAACAGTGATTTTGGAACTAATCTCTCCCTTTGTGTTTATAACTTCTTACTGTCTATCCATCAAGATTTCCTTGTCTTTCCCATCAATTTAGACGAGTAATACAAAAATATATTATTTTACAAACACTTATTCAGTAATTGTATTATTTTATGAAAGAGTTTTTCTGGACAACTATCCTACCATATTTTCAAAAATAAAAGTACCCAATCATCTTTTTAAGATGCTTACCTGCAGACAAATGAAAGCTCTGTATCGATATGTGCTATGATATGCATGTAGAAATCCCTGAAACTAATCCCATACCTGGCACATAGAAGGCGATGAAGGAATAAAGAAGAAATAAATGGAATCAATTATATAATCTTATATCATAAGATCTTTGAAAACTAACTACAAAGTCAAGAAGTGTAAGCCATGTCTATTTTCCCAAAGGATTTGGAAGTCATTTAACATTTTTCATTTTACTATAAAGATGCCTGAAAGAGATTTCATAGCCTAGTGAAATGTTAATTATCTGAGAAAATTAAAAAGTAAAATATTGCTAAAAATCTATAATTTATGCATAACTACATATCTTAAAAAATTAATGGCAACGAGCAGAGAAACTGCAATTTGATATCAGGCCACTATACTTTAATTGCCTAGTTTTAACTTGTTTGCAGCCAAGAACAAGGCAATCTGATGGGTGTCTTTATCCCTAACTTTATTTGGTAGAAACTTTCTGTCCTCTACACAAATGAGCCTAAATAATAAAGGGGAAAAAATACAATTCGTGCTAAGAAAACCTATATTTTAGGGAAAAAATTGGAGCCTGAGTCCTAGAGGAAGATTTGAAGCATAGTAACTTATTTTTTATGTTAATCAGGTATATATGGCCCGATCACAAAAAGCTGAATTCCATGGGTTGTATTTTTTTTTATTTTTAGGTTTTGTTTTGCTTTGTTTTTTGAATATTCACAATTTTGTAAAGCCAAGCATTTAAACATGGAAATATGAAATTTGTATATACTTTTACTGGGATGTTGCTAAGCTTTCTTTAAAAAACTGCATTGATGAAATTTCCCAGGAAAAGGGCAGACCTGTGTTAGTGTGTATGTGCCTGTGTGTGTGTGTGTATGTGTGTGTGTGTTGTGTCTACCTGTGTGTTTACACTTGTTTGTGGTTCACATATTTTGTGGTTAAATTATCCAAAGTTTGTTCCCTCCCTTCTGATGAAGACTTGCATTCCAACTTCATTGCAGTGTGCCGTTCTTCTGTGTGGTTTGCTTTTTCTTGCATCTGAAAATAATTTGGGAGAAACAGAAACATAAAATTTGATTTGGCCTGAAAAAATTTTTCTTCATTTCTTTTTAAAATGTGACCAGTCCAGCCATTTCCATATAAGGATAAAGAGTCAAAGACTGGCTAATCCAGGAAAAATGTGAACCTGAAGACTTCTTCACATCAGATATTTGGACGAACCAATCCTAAAATATCCAAGACTTATTCCTTGGCTCCGAGAATTGCAACATCATAAGGATAGCTCTTTTCCCATTAGTGGGAGTTCTTTTGCTTGTTCACACTTGGCCATTGAGATTTTCTTAAGATTCTTCTTGAAAAAGATTGAATTTAAGTAGAATGAACCCTGCACTCCTAAAGTCATAAGCGATGCAAGGCAAAATGATTTTGTTTTGCAAAATATTTAAGTCTGGAGGATTTCACTCCAAAATTAGACCAAAAATAGAAACCAGTTTCTAAACTATGGAACATCCAATTCAATGAAACACCACCCAGGCATACTTACAAAAGTTTTGAAACTATGGTATGTGTTTATTATAAAATTAAATGGAAAAGTAAGCTCTAAAATTATATGATGCTACATTAGTACAACTAGGACTGCCTTTAAAGCTGTAATAGAAAAACAAATCAGATAAAAATATACCATAGAACTGTTAATAGTCTTTATCTTTTGTTTAGAGAATATGGGTCTTCTTAAAAACCTGTCCCTTTTCTAAACTTAATGAATGTGGGTATTTTATGATTTTATTTCCGTATTATTGATGTATACAGTTATTTTGAAGGGCAGTGTGTTAAGGTAGAACAAGTTTCCAGAAACCTAGATTCTGATTCTGTTCTTCACCATCTAGTCATGAGAGCTTTATAGTGGAATATACTGGAATAGCCCCAAAATACTATTATCCTGAGACTATATTTCATTCACACCTTATTCTGGTGATTTATAGAGAATGTATTTTCTATTTTGTTTACATTATATAAGGAATAAGATAGCTATTTAGAAACGTATTTGTAGTGACAGATGTCACAAATCACATTTTTTCACTTTGAAGTGACATTTCAGATGCAAACATTTGCCTTGATGACCAAAAAATGGCTGGATCTGGCAAGCTTTAAAGTCATTGCTCTGCTTTATGTGGAGAATAAGCACCAATGTGTAATACTAACAGAATACAAACAAAGGTGGGTTAGGAACCATTGTTTTTATGGATTTCTATGTGTTAGGTTGTCCTATGCAAAGGCACATTTCTCTGTTAGATATTGTTGTAAATCCTCAGGCTGTAGTAGGTATTAATCATAGGAAATACTTCATGTGAATTTATATACCAAATAACTAAGTATGTTTTCTCTCAACCCGAATTTTTACATCATCATACTCAGTTAACTTAGTTCTAAAATAAAACCATGAAAGTTTCCAGAATTTTTAACTGTAATGTATACCCTGGTTCCAGTTTTTAAGCTGACATAATCCAGTTTTCAGCATGAACTGTAGAATGTGCCTTCAGTTCCTTAGAAGTTATATACTTTTCTATTCTTTACTGTATTTCAACAGGAATACTTTTCCCTTTAATCAACGGCTGATACATTTTGGTACCTTCAAGTAATACCTTCTGTGGATATGATTTCTTAGAAATTTTTTGAAAAATGTTATAAAATAGCCTACAGGAGACCACAAACATTCCCCTGCAGCATAGTGCAAATTATATGCAAGTCTCATGAACAGCCTACCTATTTAAATTATCCAGTAGAGAGTTCTAACAGTGGTTTGTGAAATTGTAGCCTGTGCCATTTAAGGCAGACCAATTGCCTTAACTGTTTTAAGAGCACATTTGTCTCGACCAGTCTGGTTGAATTTTTTTCAAGGAGAAAGCCATTTTTCAAGCAGTAAACATTCTTATGGCTATGAAATCCATATGGAAACCTGGGCATTGTCAAGCAAATACTGGTGGATATTTTGAAAGACCATGGTCATCACTCAATCAGATTCAGATGGGTTTTATTCAAGATGATTATAGACTTCATATTTTAGTCGAATGAGGCTAATGAACAAAATTTTAGGTAAAAGCAAATATTGTTGCTTTATTGTGTCTCATTAAAGTTTTTAACATTCTGTATTATACATACTGATTGACCTAGCTTGGGTAATGGGCTCACCACATCCCTTAGGAAGCACAGATCTCTAAAGCAAAACTGGGATACTATTAACAGATGGATGGGAATGAACTTTGAGAAGGCAAAAAAAAAAAAAAAATCCAGTGCTTTTGATTTCTTTTCCTTGTTTCTTAAGTTACAGCCAATAAGGTATATGCATGAAAAATATTAGTTTTCCCTACAAGTGCTAATTATTTGAAATATTTTTTCTCTTTCTGTCTCTCTTGTTCCCTCCCTTCCTTCTTCCCTCCTTCCTTATTTCCTTCCTTTTGACTTTCTGTCATTCCACCCTTTCCCCTGCTTCCTTACTCCTCCCCTTCTTCCCTTCTTCCCTTCCTTCTATCATGGCCACACTGGCATTCCAAAACACAATATTGGAGGTACAGGCCTAGTTCAAGTTGACAATTGGCACTCAGAATCAAATCAAACAATGATTCGTTTATCATGGCTTTTTTCAGTTTTAGCTTGCTACAAAGTTATTTAGATATGTGTGAAGAATTAAGCTATTCTTTTCTTATAATAAAATAGTAATTGCTCTTTCAAAATTTAAAAAGATAGATTTTTTCAATTTCAAGTATTCCTCCAGATATATTTCTGAAAATCCTATGCTCTGCTGTAATAAAATAATTATAGAGTTAGAAAAGTATTTTTAAAAGAAAAAAATTGTGGAAATGGGTCTAGGACTATTGGTTTGCTTCTCAGTGTGCTCAGGGCTGATTTTTGATATTAAATAAGTAATATTTTTTATATTAAAATTGGTTCAAATTTATATAATGACATCAACGATGTCTTTAAAATAGTGCCCTCCCTTTTGGGATGAGCACTGGATGTTGTATGGAAACCAATTTGACAGTAAATTTCATATATTAAAAAAGAAAAAAAAAGAAAAATAAAATAAAATAAAATAAAATAAAATAAAATAGTGCCCTCTTCTTTTGGGATGAGCACTGGGTGTTGTATGGAAACCAATTTGACAATAAATTTCATATATTGAAAAAAAATAAATAAAAAATTAAAAAATAAAAAATAAAATAAAATAGTGCCCTCTTTAAATAGGGCACTACTTTAAAATAGGACCCTCTCAAACACTAGTAATTTTATGTTCTGCAGGCGAGCAAGCTGGAGAGCTTTTGTGGCATGGCACAAAACCTTTCCCAAAGGTGCTGTTGTCGTTGGTGTTAGAAGTTGCATTTTCCCCACCTACCATTCAGTCTATTATAAGTTTCATGATTGAAATCTTTCCCATTTTTCTTTTATCTCCTCCTGCAAATCATTGCCTGAAAGTCCAGCTAATGATGTGCATCTTACATATTGGCTGAATTTTCCATATTAGACTAGAAGATGCTGTATATACATGGTTCAAGGCTTGTTTATGATTGTGCATCACTAACCCAGTAGAATCCTCCCAAAGACAAGCTAATCTTGATTGCAGTTATGATGATTCACATTTTTTAAAAATCTAAGCGTATATATAGAGAGATCATTTTATACTAAAGTAATACAGTCAGTGGGGCTGATTTCAAACTATCTCTTTAAAATGCATATGCTTATAGAGGGAGGTAAGAGTTCAATTAAAATTTCAGTAAGAAGAGAATTCCACTTCTGAGAAGATGGAGTAGATACACTTTTTCTTATTCCTCCTGCTATGGGCAACTAAAAATCATACAAACAAATATATAAGAAGACTGAAAGATGAGAGAAGAAGGCAGACTGACTAGGGACCTCAGGACCCAAGAAATGACACAGTGGTGAGTTCCTTGTGTTTTATTTTTGCCTCATATATCCCAGACTTGGAACTAAAGAAACTGGTAACTAAGAAACACAAGTGGATACAGACCAAAAAAGCCCCAACCAAAGCCTGCTCTCCATAGCTAAAGGGCCAGGAATAAGAGAGTCTAGCAAGAAAGAAAAATTTTAGACAGTAACCACTCTAGCTAAATACCACAGGAAAACAACATCAACAGTATGGCCCCACCCGCACCCAGGCCTGCAGATGCTGACAAGGAAGTCTAGACTTCCACCATCATCAAGCTATGAGGAGTGCCCTCCAACATTGTGGTATTGTCAGGGAAGCCTAGTGAAGCATCAGAATTTTCACCACCATCCAACAGTAATGAGGCCATCTCCCCACTCTCTGGAGTCACATGCAGAGCAGTAGAATGTATTCCTTTCTCTAGGATGGTATCAGAGGATGCTTAGTGAAGAGTATGAATTCTCACCTACATCTAGCAGTAATAAGGAGTCCCTTCTCTTTTCAGAAGCCAACAGAAGCTGGAAGGGAAACCGGAAACACATCTAGCAGTAATGAAGTAATACGCACACTTTACCTGCCACAGTGCTGTGAGAGGAAGCTAAAACTAAACCCAATAAAATTACCAGATACATGAAGGGACACTACATAACATTTAAATGTCAGTTCACCAAAAAGACCTACGAATCCTAAATGTATATGCACCAAAGAGCAGAGCAGCAAAATATGGGAAGCAAAAACTGATAGAACTGAAAAAAGACATAAATTAGTCCACAGTAATAGTTGAAGATTTCCTTCTCTCAATAATTTATAGAACAACCAGACAGAAAACCAGCATATATGTAGAAGAACTCAACACCACCATCAATCAGCCCACAGGCTTGAATTGACATTTATAGAAAACTCCCCCAACACCAGCAGAACATACATTCTTCTCAAGGATCCATGGAACTTTGCTGAAATAGACTATATCTTGGGCAGTGACACAAACTACAGCACATTTAAAATAATTGAAATTATACAAAGTGTAGTCTTAGACCACATTGGAATCAAACTAGATACCAGTTGTAAAAAGATAGCAGAAAAACTTCTAACCATTAGTTTATTTATTTATTTTAACGTTTATTTATTTTTGAGACAGGGCGAGACAGAGCATGAACAGGGGAGGGTCAGAGAGAGGGAGACACAGAGTCTGAAACAGGCTCCAGGCTCTGAGCCATCAGCACAGAGCCCGACGCGGGGCTAGAACTCACGGACCGCGAGATCATGACCTGAGCCGAAGTCGGCCGCTCAACTTACTGAGCCACCCAGGCACCCCTAACCATTTGGAAATTAAACCTGAGTCAAAGAGAATGTCTCAAGGAAATTTAAAAAAATACATTGAATTGAATGAATATTAAAAAACAACATATCAAACTGTGGGACATAGCTAGTGCAGTTCTAAGAGGGAAATTTATATCACTAAATGCTTATATTAGGAGAGAGGAGATGCCTCAGATCAATAATCTACACAAATAAGTTTGATAACATAGAATTGGCCAAATCTTCAAAAAGCATAAGTTACCACAACTCACCCAATATGATATAGATAATTAAGATTATTGCAATAGCACTCAGTAGAACTATTAAGAAAATTGAATTTATAATTTTAAAACTATACAGATATTTAAAGAACAGCTAACATCAATTATACACAATATTTCCCAACAAAAAATAGAATAGGAGAAAACATTTCTGAGTTAGTTTTATGAAGCTAATATTACCCTGATACCAAAATAAGACAAAGGTAGTACAAAAATGAAAAGTAAGGACTAATAACCCTCATTAATATAGGAGCAAAAATCCTTAACAAAATATTAGCAAACAGAATTCGGCAATATATAAAAATAATTATATGTCATGACAAAGCAGAGTTTATTTCAGGGATGCAAGGCTAGTTTATTATTTGAAAAATCAGTGATGTAATCCACCATATTAATAGGCTAAAGAACAAAAATCACATGCTGGTATCAGTTGACACATAAAATGCATTTGACAAAAATTCAATATTCATTTATGATAAAAAAAAAAACTCCCAGAAAATTAGGAATAGAAGGGAGATTCTTCAACTTGATAAAGAAAATTTTCAAAAATAAAAACGAAATCCCTACAGCAAAGACAGACTTAACGATGAAAGACTGAATGCTTTCCACCCAAGATCTGGAATAATTCAAGGATATCTGCTCTCAATGCTCTTATTCAAGTAGTAACTAGAAATTCTAGTCAATGCCATATGGCAAGAAAAGGAAATAAAAACCATGGAGATCATTACATCCCCAAAAGTGAAATATTTAGGTCTAATGCTAACAAAATATGTGTAAGATGAGAAAAACTACAAAACTCTGATGAATTCAATTAAAAAAAGAACTAAGTAAGTGAAGAGATAGTCCATGTTTGTCAACAAAAAGACTCAATATTGTTAAGATGTCAGTTCTTCTCAACTTTATACATTCGGTGCCATCCCAATCAAAATCTCAGGGAATTATTTTGTAAATATCAATAAAGTAGTTCTAAAGTTTATACAGAGAGGCAAAAGATCTGGAAGAGCCAACACAGTATCAAAGAACACGTTAGAGGACTGGCACTACCTGACTTCAAGACTCCCTATAAAGCTACAGTAATCAAGACAGAGTGGTATTGGTGAAAGAATAGATCAATAGATCAATGGAACTGAATAGAGTGCACAGTAGACCCACATAAATATAGCCAACTGATCCTTGATAAGTGAACAAAGGCAAGACAATGGAGCAAACATGGTCTTTTCAATAAATATGCTGGAATAACTAGACACCCACATGTAAGAAAAAACATGAGTGAATCTAGATACAGACCTTACACACTTCACAAAAAGTCAACTCAAGTGGATTATAGACATAAGTGTAAAATACAAAACTATAAAACTCCTGGAAGATAACACAGGAGAAAAATCTAGATGATCTTGGGTATGGCAATGACTTTTTAGGTACAATACCAAAGGCATGATCCATGAAAACAGTAATTGATAAACTAGAACTTCATTAAAATTAAAAACTGCTCTACACATGGCAATATCAAGAGAATGAGAAGATAAGTCACAGACCAAGGGAAAATATTGGTAAAAGACATATCTGATAAACACTGTTAATTCAAAATGTACAGGGAACTCTTAAAACTCGGCAGTAAGAAAACAATAACCCAATTAAAAAAAATGGGCCAAAGATCTTAGCAGACATGTCACCAAGATACACAGATAGCAAATAAGCGTATGAAAATATGCTCCATATCATATGTCACGCAGGAAATGCTAATTAAAACAAGATAGTGCCACACATCAAGTAGAATGGCCAGAATCCAGAACACTAACGTTAAATGCTGGTGAGGATGTAGAGCCACAGGAACTCTCATTCACTGCTGCTGAGGATGAAATGGCACAGCCACTTTGGGACACAGTTTGGCAGTTTCTTACAAAACTAAACCTACTCTTACCAGGCAATCCAGCAATTGCACTCCTTGGTATTTACCCAAAGAGTTGAAAGCTTCTGTCCACACAAAAACTTTATACAGGTGTTTAGAGTAGCTTTATTTATAATTGCCCAAACTTGGAAGCAACCGAGATGTCCTTAAGGAGGCGAATAGTTAAAGAAACTGTGGTACATCCAGATAATAGAATATTACTCAGCTCTAAAAAGAAATAAGCTTTCAAACCATGAGAAGACATGGAGGAAACTTAAATGCATATTACTAAGTGAAAGAAACCACTGTGAAAACACTATGTACTGTATAATTGCAACTATATGACATCCTGTAGATAACTGACTAGGGAGATAGTAAAAAAAAGTCAGTAGCTGCCAAGGGTTGGGGGATGAAGCAATGAACAGACATAGCACAGGACTTTTAGAGCAGTGAAAATAATCTGTTTGACACTGTAAGAGTGGATGCAAGTTAGTATACATTTGTCCAGACCAATAGACTATGTAGCACCATGAGTGACCGTTAGGTAAACTATGGACTTTGGCACGATAATGATATGTCAATGTAGATTAAATAATTATAGTAAAGGTTCCTGCTGGTGAGGGATGTTGATAATGGGTGAGGCAATGCATGTGTGTGGGCAGGGGGTATATGAAAAATCTCTGTGCCTTCCTCTCAACTTTTCCGTGAATCGAAAACTGCCCTCAAAAGCAAAATCTTAAAAAAAAAAAAAAAAAAGCCCACATGGATTATAAAGGAAAAAATAAAACTGTTTATATTTGTAAATGATATGATTGTCTCTGTAGAAAATCCCCAAGAATCTATAAAAACTACTAGACTTGATAAGTGAATTTATCAAGATTGCAGGATACTAGAAAAGCATATAGAAGTCCATTGTAAGTCTCACACAGGTGTTGGACAGCGTCAGCAGGGTCACTGGGTTAATGGTGTCAGCAGCAGTGTCCAAAGCTGCAGGTGGAAAATGACCGAGTAAAAAAAATACATGTATATTTTTCTGAGAGAAAAACAAGTGGTGGAGGGCAGTGGAAAAGAAAGAGAATCTGAAGCAGGCTCCATGCCCAGCATAGCATAGACCTTGATGTGGGGCTCAGTCTCCTGACCACGAGATCATGATCTGAGCCCACGTCAAGAGTCAGACGCTTAACCAACTCAGCCACCCAAGCAGCCCCCAATATTTTTTAATTAAAAACTAATAAAAGTGGATTGTAATTCTGTATTGTCACAGTGAACTCGCAAACACCAAAATGAAAAACACGATGCCATTTTTGTTCACTTCAAACAAAAGACATTTAGGTGTAAATCTAACAAGTACGTATGTTAGAAACTGTAAGATGCTGTTGAAAGAGATCAAAGAAGATATAAATAAATACAGATCCATTGGATGTTTGTGAATTGGAAGACTCAACGTAAAAAAAGATGTCGGTGGTCCCCAAATTCCCATACAGGTTTAACACAATTTCTATCAAAATCCCAGCAAAGTTTTTGTGTAGCTGGAGGTAAGATCATTCTAAAATGTATATGGAAAGGCAAAGGAACTAGAAAACTGTTTAAAAAGAGTAAGTGGCAGGAACTCCTCTTCTTGATTTCAAGACTTATTATGTGACAGTAATTAAGATTGTGTGATGGTGGCGGAGGAATGCACACGTTGATCAATGTAGTAGAATAAAGAACCCAGAACTAGATTCATGCAGTTATAACCAACTGATTTTTGATGAGGAAGCAAAAGCAATGCAATGAAGGAAAAATAACTTTTTCAATAAAGGGCACTGGAGGGATTGGATGTCCATAGGCCAAAAAAAAAAAAAAAAAAAAAAAGACACCCACCTCAGCCTGATCTTCACACCTTATATAAACTATATCAAAATGGATCATAGACTTAATGGTAAAATGTAGAACTTCAATACTTTTAGAAAGGGAAGAGAAAAGAGAAAATGTTGTGGATCTAAGAGTAGGCAAGGAGTTCTTAGACTTGATACCAAAAGCATGATCAGAAAGTAGTCAATTGATTTCATCAAAATTAAAAAAGAAAAACACCTTCTGATCTGAGAAAGACCTTGTTAAGATGCTCAAAACAAGCTACAGACTAAGGAAAAAAAAAATTCCAGACCACATATCCAACAAAAGATGAATATCCAGAATGTAGGAAGACTCAAAACTTAGAAAACAACTCCATTAGAAAACAGGCAAACACATTTCCCTGGACAGGATGCACAGATAGCACATAAGGACACAAAAAGATATTCAACTACATTAAGCATCAGGGAAATGCAAATTAAAATCTCAATGAGATTTAACACCTATCAAAATGACTAAAAGAAAAGAATAGTGACAACCCAAATGCTGGTAGGGATGTGGAGAAACTGGATCACTTATACATTGCTGGTGAGGATTTAAAATGATCTAATTGTTATGGAAAACAGTTTATTGGTTTCTTAAAAAAAACCAAACATGTAACTGCCATACAACTCAGCAATTGTACTCCTGGGCATTTATTCCATACAAATGTAAACTTATGTTCGCACAAAATCATGTCCACAAATTTTCATAGGAGCATTATATGTAATATAAACTGGGGTGGGGAGGGGAGATCCTGTTTAATGGATGAATGATTAAACACACTGTGGTATTCATATCATCAAATAGAACTTCACAATAACAAGGAATTGACTATTGATGCACATAACAATTTGGATGAATCTCCAAAGAATTACATTACATTAAAAAATGCCAATCTCGAAAGGTTACACACTGTATAGTTTCATTTATATAACATTCTTGAAATAGCCAAACTGGATAAATGGAGGACAGATTAGTAGTTTCCAGGAGTTACAAATAGGTGGGAAGGAAAGGGAGACAGGAGAGAAGGAAGGAGGTGGCTATACTCTAAGGGCAAAATGAAAGATCTTTGTGGTAATGGAAAAGTGACGCATCTTTTTGTTTTTTAATCAAATCCTGTTTAATCTCTTGTATGTTGTTTTTTTTTTTTTTTAACTGAAATGCCAGTTGGTTAACATACAGTGTAATTTTAGTTTCAGGTGCACAATATAATGATTCAACACTTCCATACAACACCTGGTGCTCATCACAGTAAGTGCACTACTCCTTAATCCCCATTATCTATTTCACCCATTCCCCCAACACCCCTCTTCTCTGGTAACCACCAGAGAAGAAACTATAGAAAACATTCTATAGTTAAGACTCTGTTTCTTGGTTTGCCTCTCTCTCTCTGTCTCTCTTTTCCCCCCATTGCTCATATGCTTTGTTTCTTAAATTTCACATATGAGTAAAATCATATGGTGTTTGTCTTTCTCTGACTGACTTATTTTACTTAGCATAATACTCTCTAGCTCCATCCATGTTGTTGCAAATGGCAAGATTTCTTTCTTTTTTATGAATGAGTGATATTCCATTGTGTATATAGACCACCTCTTCTTTATCCATTTGTCAGTTAGGGGACACTTGGGCTATTTCCATAATTTGGCTATTGTGGATACTGCTACTAGAAACATCGGGATGCATGTATCCTTTTCAATTAATATTTTTGTATTCTTTGGGTAAATATCTAGTAGAGCAATTGTTGGATCGTAGGGTAGTTCTATTTTTAACACTTTGAGGGACCTCCATACCATTTTCCATAGTGGCTGCACCAGTTTGCATTCCCACCAACAGTCCAAAATGGCTCCCCTTTCTCCACATCCTCGCCACCACCTGTTGTTTCCTGTGTTTTTGATTTTAGCCCTTCTGACATGTGTGAAGTGATATCTAGTTATAGTTTTGATTTGTATTTCCTTGATGATGAGTGATGTTGAGCATCTTTTCATGTGTCTGTTGGCCATCTGGATGTCTTCTCTGGAGAAATGTCTGTTCATGTCTTCTGCCCATTTTACACTGAATTGTTTGTTTTGTGGGTGTCGAGTTGTATCAGTTCTTTATATATTTTGGATAGTAACCCTTTATCAGATATGTCTTTGCAAATATCTTCTCCCATTCCATAGGTTGCCTTTTGGTTTTGTTGGTTGTTTACTTTGCCATGCAGAAACTTTTATTTTGATGTAGTCCCATTAGTTTATCTTTGCTTTTGTTTCCCTTGCCTTAAGAGACATATGTAGTCATATGACACATCAGTCATAGAAATTACTGCCTGTGCTCTCTTCTGGCATTTCTATGGTTTAAGTTCTCCCATTTAGGTCTTTAATCCATTTTGAGTTTGTTTTTGTGTATGGTATAATAAAGTGGTCTAGTTTCATTCTTTTGCATGTGGCTGTCCAGTTTTCCCAACACCATTTGTTGAAGAGATGTTTTCCCCATTGGACATTCTTTCCTGATTTGTCAAAGATTAATTGGCCATATGACTGTGGGTTTATTTCTGGGTTTTCTATTCTGTTCAATTGATCTATGTGTCTGTGTTTGTGCCAGTACCATGCTATTTTCATTACTACAACTTTGTAATATAACTTAAAGTCTGGAATTGTGATACCTCCAATTTCGTTTTCCTTTTTCAAGATTGCTTTGTCTATTCCAGGTCTTTTGTGGTAAATTTTAGGATTGTTTCTTCTACTTCCGTGAAAAATGCAGTTGGTATTTTGATAGGGGTTGCATTAATCTGTAGATGGCTTTGGGTACTATAGACATTTTAACAATCTTTATTCTTGCAACCCATGAGCATGGAATGTCTTTCCATTTCTTTGTGTCATCTTCAATTTCTTTCATCAGTGTTTTATAGTTTTCAAAGTATAGGTCTTTCACCTCTTTGGTTAAGTTTATTCCAAGTATTTTATCATTTTTGGTGCAATTGTAAATGGTATTGTTTTTTTTTTAATTTCTCTTTCTGCTGCTTCATTATTAGTATATAGAAATGCAACAGATTTCTATACATTGATTTCATATCCTATAATTTTACTAGTTTTGTATCCTGCAACCTTAGTAGCTATTTGGTGGAGTCTTTCAGGTTTTTTATATGTAGTATCATGTCATCTGCAAATAGTGAAAGTTTTACTCTTCCTTACCAATCTGGATGCCTTTTACTCCTTTCTCTTGTCTGATTGCTGTGGGTAGGACTTCCAGTACTATATTGCATGAAAGTGGTGAGTGAACATCCCTGTCTTGTTCCTGACCTTAGAGGGGAAAGCTCTCAGTTTTTCTCCTTTGGAATATGATATTCACTGTGGGTTTTTTATATCAGGCTTTTATTATGTTAAGGTATGTTCCCTTTAGACCTACTTTGTTGAGAGTTTTTATCATGAATGGATATTTTACTGTGTCAAATTCTTTTTCTGTATCTATTGAAATAATCATATAGTTTTTATCCATTCTCTTGATGTGATGTATTACATTGATTGATTTATGTATATTGAACCACCTTTGCATACCAGGAATAAATCCCACTTGATTGTGTTGAATGATTTTTTTACTGTATTGTTGGATTCTGTTTGCTAGTATTTTGTTGAGAATTTTTGCATCTATGTTCATCAGAGATATTGTCCTGTAGTTTTTTTCTTTTCTTTTCTTTTCTTTTGTTTTCTTTTCTTTTCTTTTGTTTTCTTTTCTTTTCTTTTGTTTTCTTTTCTTTTTTTCTCTTCTCTTCTCTTCTCTTCTCTTCTTTTTCTTTTTCTTTTTGTGGTATCTTTATCTCATTTTGGTATCAGGGTAGTACTTACCTCATAAAATGAATTTGAAAGTTTTCCTTTCTCTTGTATTTTTTTGGAATAGTTTGAAAAGAATAAATATTAACTCTTCTTTAAGTGTTTGGTAGAATTCACTTGTGAAGCCTTTGTTTGTTGGGAGTTCTTTGATTACTGATTCAATTTTATTGCTAGTAACTGGTCTATTCAAATTTTCTGTTTCTTCCTGCTTCAGATTTTGTAGGTTGTATGTTTCTAGGAATTTGTACATTTCTTCTAGGTTGTCCAGTTTGCTGGCATATACTTTTTCATAATATTCTCTTATAGTTATTTGTATCTCTGTGGTGTTGGTTTTTGTTTCTCCTCCTTCATTTGTGATTTTATTTGGATCCTCTCTTTTTTATTTTTTTATTTTTTTATGAGTCTGTCTAGATTTTTATCAATTTGGTTGCTCTTTTTGAAGAAATAGCTCCTGGTTTCATTGATCTGTTCTATTGTTTGTAGTTTCCATATCACTTATTTCTGTTCTAACCTTTATTATTTCCTTCCTTCTGCTGGTTTTATGTTTTGTTTGTTCTTCCTTTTCTAGTTCCTTTAGGTGAAAGTTAGGTTGTTTATTTGAGATTTTTCTTGCTTCTTGGGGTAGGACTGTATTGTTACCAACTTCCTTCTTAGAACCTTTTTTGCTGTATCCCAAAGGTTTTGGATTATTGTGTTTAATGTGATGCACCTTTAACATGTCCACATCAATATCATGGCTGTGATAATGTACTACAGTTTTACAAGATGTTATAATTTAGGGAAAACTGGGTAAAAGGTACATGACATTTCTATATTATTCTTTACAGCTGCTTGTGAATTATCCCCAAATTAAAGGTTAATTTTTAAAAAGTGTCCAGTAAAAATCACCAAAATTAAGGTTTACAACATCAAATTGCTACTTAAAATTACTTATTTTCAAATTTTAGAGTGAAAATTATCTTTCCTAGAGGTACTTGGGGTTAGGATAATTTCCATTTAAGGTCATGTAATTTCTTGCTGTCAGTTACTTCTCCCATCCTGTATTAAAGAAATTCTTGCAATGCCATTTATAAAAGTCATTAGCAGTCTGAGTTGGGGATGTGATAGATTCTAGATTTAGTCAGTTATTAAGTACTCAGAAATATTCAGTTATTAACTACTCACATAAATGATTGTGGTATCCCTTTTGTCTCCAAGCATATTTATTAACTTAATATAAAAGTTAATATAACTTTTAACTGTATTAAAAGATAGATAACTTCCAACATTGGTAGAGAGAAGGGCACATACACAGTTGGTGAGAGTTAGTTGCCACAGATTTTTTGGAGAAATTTGGTAATAAATAATAAAATATAAAATCTCTCATAGTCTTTGGCTCAGTTGTGGCTCTTGTAGAAATCAAACATAAAGAAACAATCATGCACAAGGATAAGCAAGTATGTTCACTATAGCATCAGTTATGATCATGAATACTGAGAAATAACCAATAGTGGAATGTTATATTCACACTATGGAATATTATAAAGTCATTGAAGAAATAGATCAGTATGAATCCCTGATTTTAGGGGCTAGGGGATTGCTGTTTTCCTTTTTTACTTTATATGCTCCTCTGTTATTTAAATATAGTTTCAACAGGGGCGCCTGGGTGGCGCAGTCGGTTAAGCGTCCGACTTCAGCCAGGTCACGATCTCGCGGTCCGTGAGTTCGAGCCCCGCGTCAGGCTCTGGGCCGATGGCTCGGAGCCTGGAGCCCGTTTCCGATTCTGTGTCTCCCTCTCTCTCTGCCCCTCCCCCGTTCATGCTCTGTCTCTCTCTGTCCCAAAAATAAAAAAAATAAAAAACGTTGAAAAAAAAAAATAAAAAATAAATATAGTTTCAACAAACACAGAGTATTTCTGTAATTTTTTTCATGAAAATTAAATGACATTTATGATAGTTAAATAAAGCATGCTTACTAAAATAGAACTAGCACTGTGAAAACATTTGCATACTTTGTGGAAAATAAACTTGCTAAAATAGTTTTTACAATAATTTTCCAATTACTAATGTTTGTTAGCACAATTATGAGGATAATTATGTGTAGTAAAACTTAGATATGGTTCAGCTTAAGATTTCAAATTGTCAGCAGACTTAGGGGTGTATATAAATGTATCTGTCACTTGTAAGTTTTTTCTTTAATTAATCAGATATCAAAAAAAATTAAAGTAAGACCTAAACTTTAATAATTTTCTAAATATCTGAGAAAAATTACTGTTTCCAAAAAGAGGTCAACATGAGTAATGAATGTGTGGGCATTGGACTGGATATTGAACAATTTCCATATATAAAACACATCTTATATTAATAATGGTATTAAAAGTTTTCACTATATTTAGGTCAAATAAATAAATAAATATGATTCATTTTTCAGCTGTTTATTTGAATAAACCTTTAGAAGAAAAAGTAAATATTTCAAATATTGACATTAAAAATCTTTACTATATCACAGATTTCTCAGGACTTTGGTTTTCTCAACTTAAAAAAACGGAGGGGCAAGGAAAATACTAAATCAGTGGTGAGCAAACTTTTTTCCACCAGGTCAAATACAAAAAAAAAAAAAAAAAAAAGTATTCACAGGCTACATTTTTAGCAATGGAAATTGCATCTTTTAAAATCAGGAAATGCCACAACTATCAACTGGGCTTAAAGCAGTCCTTTATTAATTTGCTGTCACTTCAGGGTTTCAAAATGTTAGCCAATTTTCCATAAGTTGCTTAAATGATATACGCTGCAGTATCCAATTATAATGTTGTGGCTTGAACAAAGTTTGTTTTTGAAAATACTTCTGAAACAAATTTATTGTATAATCTGTGTGATGGTTAATTTTATGTGTCAACTTGGGTTGGTCATGGTACCTAAATATGTGGTTGAGCATTATCCTGAATGTTTCTATGATGGTGTTTTTAGATGAGATTACCATTAAAATTTGTGGACTTTGAGTAGAGCAGTTGTAGATGGGCCTCATTCAATCAGTTGAAGGCTTGAAGAATAAAAGACTTGAGTTCCCCAAGCATGATAGAATTCTGCAACAGCAGTCTTTTAACTTGATGGCAACATCTGCTTTTCCTTGAGTTTTCAGCCTGACAGTCTTTGGACTTGAACTGTAACATTGGCTTTTCTCTGGGTTTCCAGCCTGCTGGCCCTTCCTGCAGATTTTGGACTTGACTGCTTCTATAATTGCATGAGTCAATTCCTTAAAATAAGTCTTTATATATATGTAAATCTTTTGCATACCTACACACACGTGCACGCGCGCACACACACACAGTCCTCATTTCAAGGTATCTCTGACTTAGTCAATAGCTTTCACTGATTGTTTAGTGAATCCATTCATGAATCTTCTTTCTTTGCAGACCTGACTAAAGTACACCAACATATTAAAGACCACAGAGGTCCCAAGTGGGGGCAGTGAATCTGAGTTTTCCCTCTGACAGATTAGGCTATATGTGGCCAGAACTCTCATGTAATTCCTTCTTTGAAGTTTCTCCCAGAGAGACCCTATAGTCCATAATTCTAAATGTAACATTTACTATAAATAGGGTGTATAAGTGATTGTGCAATTTGGAAGCAAAAAACCAAGTGGTAAACACTTGAAACAACTGTTGCTGTTATGGGCATGGGATTTTTATTGGATTTGGAAACATTGGTTTTCTCATAGTAATGATGGTTTAACTGGTCAGGCTGGTGATAAAAAGGGGCGTTTGAGGGATTCATAGATAAGATCACGTAAGGGACCCATGGTCATAAAGCAAAGGTACAATAGCTGCCAATGTTTATCATCATTCCAAATACAACATTATGCTTCATCTCATAGAATTTTAGAATTGGAAGAGATGTTATAGCAATGTTACTTCATTCAACCTCTCATTTTAGAGATTAAGAAATAAGAGTCAAAGAGGTTAAATCACATGTTATCAGACCTACCACGTCTTAAGATAAAAACAGTATGTAAGGATAAGGCACAGGAAGCACTAAAAGGCCCAAGCAAGCAGCATTGTCTGGAGTCTCAGACTGACATTTCATCCATCACAGTTGTATGAGACAAGACCTCTTCACCAGCGTTTACCTATTCTGCATAGGAGGACTTATAACAACTGACAAAGAAAGAAAAGAGCAAAGCTGATTTATGAACTGTCAGCTCAGTATGAGTATGCAGGCTAAAAATGGATTGGGGCTTCACTACAGCCCCTCTCCATGGTGACCTTGAAAGACACTGGTTGGGGAAAATCTTCTCAATAGACAGAGCTCCAAGTGGCACAACTGATCGGTCTTTTTCGTTGGAAAGAAAATAGCCCAAGATTAGAATCTATGCAAATTCATGGGTGGCAAATAGCTTGGAAGGAAAAAGATGGGAATAGAGGGACAAGAAAGTCTGCAGTCATGGTTTGTGGATGGAATAATGGGAGTGGGCATAAAGTGTGAAGATCTTTGTATTGCATGTCCACAAGAGAACATCTATCCTGGAACAGGCATTAAACAACCAAGCAAATAGAGTAGAGAAAATGTCAGCGAGACCGTGTCAGCCAACTCTCTCTGTCATTAGAGACCCCAGTGTTTGAACACTGGGTACAAAGAAACAGAGCAACTATAGTGTCAAGGATGGAGACTCTGTGTGGGCCCAACTATATGATCTCCCATTTACTAAGACTAATATAACTTCTGCCACTGCTGAATGACCAACAGTTAGCAAGAGAGACCAATGCTAACCCCCAGATACAGCACCGTCCCTGCAAGAGGCCAACCAACCATGTAGTGGCAAGTTGAATATATTGGCCTCATTCCACACTAGAAGAGGCCTCTATCCATTTCGTGTTAACACTGTTTTACTCTATACATCTTCTGGTATGGATTGGCTTTTCCTCTTTGAAGAACCCCAGACAGCATTATCCATAGGATTACAGAAAGTTTAATCCACCCACATGAGTTCCCACTAACATTGCATGAGACTAAGGCAGTAAATAGTTCTTAACCAGGGCTAATTTCCCCCCAGGGGACATTTGGCCAAGCCTGGAGACACTGTTGGTTGTCACAACTGGGAGGATGCTACTGACATCTAGTGGCTAGAGGCCAGAGTTGCCGCTAAATATCCTACAATGTATAGGATAGTTCCCCGTAACGAAGAAGTATCTCACCCAAAATGTCAATAAGCCACTGTTCAAAAACTCTGGACTAAGAGACCCACTGTATGGCCAAAGAGGTGCAACCGTGGGCCCACAATCATAAGATTCACAGGTTCTGTCATAACCCACAACATCCAAAAGCAGCTGGCATGGAAGAGCAATAGAATAGCTTGTAGACGGCACAGATAAGGCACAAGCTCAAAAATGAAAACATGCAAGGATAGGGAGTCATCTTCCAGGATGCACTATATACTCAAGTCAATGACTAGTATATGGTGTTGTGCCATTAGTTAGAATACATGGTGCCAGGAACATAGGGATGAAAGTAGGAATGATCCATAGGGAATTGCTGCTTCCTTTTTCTGAAATTCTGACCTTTGTGTGTTTAGTAGTCTTTGCTCCTAAGGTGGAAAACATCCACCAGGGAAATACAAAGTAGGATTTATGCTTGTGTACCTCATACTCCTTATGCAAGAAGCCAGCAACAAGGAAAGGAGCACCATATTCATAGAGGAAATTGATCTGATCATAAGGAGGAAGGCTGATATGACATATTGGGGACAGGGAGGAATATGTTTGGTATATGGTTATCTCTTAGTACTTCTTTGCCCTATTTCGATGGTAAATGGACAAACATAGTGGCCACAGTCTCAGAAGGTCAGAAGGGCTTAATGACCTGGGGTTTAGATAATCAGAGATGTGACTTTGGGTTGCCCCACCAGCTAAGCCACCAAGACCAGCACAGGTACACGCTGTGGCGGACACGAATCTAGGATAGATTGTAGAATAAAGAGACAATGACTTATGACAGTTGTAGCCTTAAACTCACATGCACCAGTGAGAGCTAGGGTTTTCCCCATTAATTTTACTCTAATAAGTTTACCCTAAGAAAGACAACCACCAGAGTCCTAGAAGAATGACTTTTCGAACAAGAGGAGCAAAGACGTGCAAGAGCAGACAGTAATGGATGCTGTGCTACCCTGCCCAGATCCCTCTTCCAAAAAGGAAGGACTGCTCTCAACTGCTGAGTGTGTTGCTGGCTGATAGCCCTCAGTTGCCAGTCCTGTCTGGGATTTGCTCTCCCCTGGAGAGAGCCTCATTGCTCAAGATCACTCTTTTTCCAGAGGGCAAGATGCATCCCAAGACTGGTTGATGTGGGGTATGAAGGCCTTATCTCCTTTCCCCAACTCAGGGTATGTCTAAAGGGCCGTTACAACCTCATGGCTCCCCTTGGGCTCGCCTTAGGTGTTACTGCATTGCGGCACAGCTTCTCCCTTGGTCTCACTCTGCTTCCTTACCATCCTGCACAGAAATTCCCCCAAAACTTTGTGTATGCTAAGCTCCATCTCATAGTCAACTTTCTGGCAACTTGCAATTTTAATACTTACACTGCAGTCCATGTAAAGATACAGTGAAAGTATGTTGCTTCAACTTGCCAGAACTTTCCTTCTTCCTTGAAAACTTCCCTTCAAATGCCTGTTCACAGACACACATCATTGTCTTCCTTGCTTTCGCCTATTCTCTTTCATGCTTCGGAAAGTTTTCTGCTAAAAGTCAGAACGGCAATTGTTAGGACTACAAAGAAAAGCACATAAGAGGCTGTCCTTTCTTACTTAATTTTCATCTGCAGCAAGTACCCTATGATATAAAGATTGAAAGGGATTACAATTAGTTTAGTTTACCAAATATTTGGCCTGATGCATTTGTTTATGAAATGTAAAACTCACCTTGATCTTGACTCGGTTTTACGGGTGCTCCTTTTTTCTTCTTCTTTCAAATGCGTAGACTTTATGTCAATGTTGATTTTAATCACCTTCAGGAAGACATAACTTTGATTTGTCCAGCGACAGGGTCAGGTTCTTATGTTTTTCATTTCTTTTCTTGTGCACCGCCTATATTGGGGGTGGAATTGGGGGTGCTGGCTGAAGGGAAGGGTCTGTGTCAAGTGTTAAGTGAAGAACAAATGAAGAATCTCAATAATATTACAGCCCACTTGAAATTATAGTCAAATGTCTTATTGGCCAGACCTGAATTCTAAATATTTCCATTCAGCAGATAAACCCATTCTTCAATTCTGTTAAGTGTACATTTCTATGGGGAAAAAATCAGAAAAAAAAATATATAATTGGGATAATTTCTTTAAGTGCTTGATAAAATTCACCAGTAAGACCATCTGAGCCCAGCCTTTTCCTGGAGGGGATTTTTTTTTTAATTGAGACTTAATTGACCTATAACATTATATTGGAAGTTTAGGTGTACAACATACTGATTTGATGTATGCATATATTGCAAAATTACCACTATGACAAATCTAGTTAACATCCATCACCATACTTAATTACCATTTTTTTTCTTGTGATGAGCACTTTTAAGATCTACTTTCTTAGCAACTTTCAAATACAATACAGTATCGTTAACTATATCACCATGCTGTACGTTACATCCCCAGGACTTATTTATTTTATAACTGAAAATTTGTACCTTTTGATTACCTTTTAATTATTGACTTTTATTTAGTTAATAGGACTACTCAATTTTTTCTTTCATTTTTATCAATCTGGCTTGATGTTTTTCTCAAAAAAAGTTTATCCCTTTCATCTGATTTAATTTCTTTTCATCATATTTATTACAGTATTTAATGTTTCATTTTTTCTTATATTGCCAAATTTTCACCTATATCACTTACCATCAGCGAAAAACTTTCTCTAGCATTTCTTGTAGTGCATATCTGCTGATCAACCCTTTCCCAGGTTGACAGGTTGACATTTTTTCTTTTTTTTTTTTTAGTTTTTTTTTCAACGTTTTTTATTTATTTTTGGGACAGAGAGAGACAGAGCATGAACGGGGGAGGGGCAGAGAGAGAGGGAGACACAGAATCGGAAACAGGCTCCAGGCCCCGAGCCATCAGCCCAGAGCCCGACGCGGGGCTCGAACTCACGGACCGCGAGATCGTGACCTGAGCTGAAGTCGGAGGCTTCACCGACTGAGCCACCCAGGCGCCCCGACATTTTTTCTTTAGTAAGTTTCAAGATGTTGTGCCATTGTCTTCTGATTTTCACTGTTTCTGATGAGGGGTCAGCCTTCTTACTGTTGATCCCTATATTTAAGGTATATTTTCCTCCTGCTCTTTTTATGTACTATTTGACTTTGGCTTTCAGCAGTTTAAAATAATATGCCTGGGGTTTTCCCCCTGCATGGTGGTTGCTTAGATTCTTATAATTATGGGTGGATTTTTAAATGAAATTTTGAAATTTTCCAACCAATATTTCCTCAAATAATTTTTCCCCTCTGTACTCTCTCCTCCTCTCTTTCTAAGACTCCAATTTACACAAATGTTAATTTATTTACTGTTTTTCTGCAGGTCACCAATGTTTTGTTTTTGATTTTGAAAATAATTTTTATGCAAAATTTGCTATTATTATTAATAATTCTGATAGAAAAATCAAAAGGTAAGCACTATCAACAATTCATATTATACTGTTGGAAGTAGAAGTTTTTTTCTTCTCTTCCAAAGTTGGTACCTCATTTTCTTTTTTATGTCTATTGTCTTTGCCAGGACTTGTAGTCTGTATTGATCAAAAGCAAGGATAATAAGCATTTTTATCTTTAATATAATCTTAAGGGGAAAATATCTAAAATTTGACCATAGGGAAACAGTTTGCTAAGATTATTGAAAGATATCTTCAATAAACCTTAGAGAGTTTCCTAATTTTAAGTATTTTGCTGTCTTTAAGTAAATTTTGAAATTTGTTCCTTCTGTTTCTCTTCAACTCTTGGGGAAATACAGGGCAGTCCTCACTAGTGCTAGTCTCTAAACATTTCAAAATGTCTCCATTTCTGAATCCATGTAGGATTGCCCTTCCTTGTCCCATAGAAGTCAGATTTGCTGTGTTATGTGCTTTTGTTTATGGTGTGGGCAGAAGAGATAAGTGTCACTTGTGGACAGGGTTCTTCAAAGTCAATGTGCTGTGGTTTGCCAGGTTCCCTTCTTACTTAGCGACTATGTAAGCATCGGTACAGTAGGAGCTTCCCTCAGCCTGGATCCCTCAGTGACTATGGTGAACAGAATTTTTTGTCAGTGTTTATTGGATGGGTAACATGAGAAAAATTTAATTTTTATCATCATCAACTGCTCAGATATTAGGGTTGTTTATCACGAAGAATAGCCTAGCCTATCTTTTATTTTTCTTTTCATGCTAAACCATTCTTTAATTGGAGATACTTACATGTGATCATAGTATTTTTTATTTCATAGCTTCCTTTCGTAGATAATACCATATCTGACATATCTAATAGGCAAAACCAGGTAAGCAATGCAATTTAGGA
The DNA here is from genome assembly GCF_028018385.1 of Neofelis nebulosa. Taxonomy (NCBI): domain Eukaryota; kingdom Metazoa; phylum Chordata; class Mammalia; order Carnivora; family Felidae; genus Neofelis; species Neofelis nebulosa. The sequence continues at coordinate 122,996,993 of NC_080787.1, forward strand.
AATATTTTCTTTAAAAAAAAAGCATTTTCTTCCAAGTTGATTATATAGTTCCTGTTCTCAGGGAATATTAGCCAGACAGTTTATTTAAAAAAATTAAATAAGTTCCCAAAGATAATTCTACCTGTGCTATGTGAGTTTGGAGAAAAAAGAAGAAGAAAACTTTTCTAGACAGAGTGATCCTGGAAGGCTTCCTGGAAAAGGTGACACTTAAACTGAGCTTGAAGGATGAACAAAGTTCATAGGAAAATTCTAGGTATGGTCCATTAGCTAAATATATTATTAGGAAAGTATAAACAAGCTGTATTAGTGGAACAGCCACACATACACTTTGCCTCACTTACAATAAACAGCAGAGTTAATCTGTAGGAGTGTGAATTTGATGCTATAGGCATCGAAAGCTTTTGGGTAGGGGAGGAATTTTTTAGTTTTAGGAAGATGATTAATATTACCATAGGATCAATTGAAAGAGGTAAGTACTAGAGGCCATGAGAGATTGGGAGGGACAAGGATTTTTCATTGTCAAGGTGAGACAGCGAGGACCTGGACAAGGGGATGGAAAAGAAGGGGCAACTTTGAATTTTGTTGAGCTACATTGTTTACAGGTATGTTCGTCTGTGACTTAGCACTTGAAAACCTAACGTTCTTGGGTTTTGTGTACTGTGAGCCATATAAATAGAGTCTGTAATTAGATACACCTTGTTGGAGAACCACTTTTTATGTTATTGACTCAGTATGCTAATGTTTAACACTAAAGCCAAAAGTGAAAACGCAGATACTTAGGGAAGGAGAAGTTGGCAGCACAAACTTCGGGGACTTAGAATATTTTTTTGTTTGTTGTTTATTTTTGGCCTTGTGTTGCACTATCAGCAGTTGTGATTCAGGTATCCTCGTTTATTCCGATGGAAAAAGAACCATCCCACTGAAACCAAAGTGCCATTATAAAGAGCTAGCCTCAATCAACAGCCCCGTACTTTGCCATGTCTCACATGAGAGGGAAGGGGTCACATTCAGGGACCATTGATCAGACTTTTTGTCTGCTTTTGAAAAGGCATTTGGAAAATTGTGATATTTTTTCATGTTCTAAAGCACCATTTGTCCAAGGGAGAGGGGTTGGCTGTCAAGCATGGGGGAGTTTTGGGGGGTTCTAAAGTGGTCACTTTGAGAGTCGTTTCATAATATATTTGTCCGTGTGTCTTTCTTCCAGTTCTGGTTCTGTTACCTTCTCTCTGTGTTCAATATAAACAGCGGGACAAAGGGAGCTATCTTCCTGCTGCTCAAAATAACTACTTAGTTGGGTAAAATTTATAATGTTGAATTCTACTTTTAGCCAGGAAATGCAAACAAAGCTTGGAGACTGCTTGTTCCCTGACCCCAAATTCATTCCATGTTGCTATAGCATCACCCCTGAGAAAATGGGCCCGCCTGTTTTCCTCCCCATAGACGCACTCAATGGGCTTTTGTCAGCTCTTGAATTATAGCATTAAAATTTAAACACCAGGGATTTAATGGAGGATTATTATGACACTCCAGTGCATTCTTTCTGTTGCCACTAGCAACAACCCAAGGACGAAATAAAATAATTGTTTTAAGAGATGCTGTTTTCCTAAAAGATGAAGGCTCTACTTCACATTCTTAGAGTTTTATAAACTGGTTTGTGTGGGACTATTACCATGAGAAGAGTACTGATAGTATATAATACCAATCCAATGATTGAAGGTATTTTTTTTTTCTTTTGGTTCACCAATCTACAAAAGCAAAAGATATTTTCACAGGCCCCCAGAAGATGAACTTCAATCTGTTGCTCCCAAACACATTCTCCACTGTCTGGAAGACGTGCAAAGGCAATGGTACAGCGTTCTCCATCTCAAATCCTTCAAAGTGCTGTGGGAATAAAAGAATCCCCGCCAAAAGCCCCAGAGAGATCGGTCTGTCTGTATGGTATGGTAATGACTGAGGCTAGTCCAGATAGGTTTCTGGGAGAAACCCCGCTATTGAAACTTAATGAATGGAACTGAGAATTTCTTGTTACAATACTGTTTGTTTCTTCGATTGGTCATATCTTTGGATCTAAGAAGACATCAAAATACATAATAAAAGCAAGATATAGTAGGATTGGTCTTTGAATTCCCATTGGTTATATATTCTGGGCAATTTTCTTATAGGTAATTTTGCATCTAGATTTATTTTCTCTACCAGCCATTTGCCTACTAATTGTGTGACATTCTTACTTCTTCCCTGTTCTGATGTCAGAATTCAGGTTAATATTCAGGATTGTATTGTTCTTTTTGGCAACAGAGATTGCAACAACTTTCGTTGCAGCTCCCAGCTACCAAAATATGGATACAGCCTTTTTCCCCTAATTTCAAAATATTTGTAATTTTTTTAGCCTTTGAAATAAATTTAAGCTCATTGTATAAATAACACAAAATGACTAACAGGCAGTAAATAAATAAAGAGTCCTTCGAATTTTCACCACCCAGAGATAATACTTCTTAACCTAAATGTGATTTTTTATATACAGCAGTGAAAATAAGTCTTATTCTCACCAAAGACTTTTCAGGATTCCCTTGTCCTCTTCTCAGAAGCAACCCTATCACCAATGCCTTGTGTTTTCGTTCACAGGTAGTCCATACAAACATCTTTATATGTGCTGTTTTTCACATGAAAATGATAAATGTTACATTTTTCAACTCCTTGCCTTTTTATGTAACAATAAATCTTGAAACAAGAATTTGTATGGAGGACCATAGAGGTGGTATTGTTGTGAGACCAGAGGGTTTGGGGTTTGAGGGAAGAGTGTAAGGGATTTGCCTAAAAGTTGCCTTTTTAAGCAAGCACACCATTATTTGCTAGGTTGTATGTAACCAGTCAATAAATGGAAAAGGTTATGAACCGTGCTCTATTCATACTTTACATAACACTGAGAAAATACTGTCCATAAAAACAAAAAAAACCCCTTATTTTTATTTGTCATGTTTTGGGATAATTTGACCTGGGTTGTATGAAACAACTAGTTTCTCTGTCTAGTCCCTGAATTAGAGATTTTTAATAGTTCCTTGTCATTTGCTATCAAAAATAATCCTTGCAAACATGACTGTATGCAAACATATCAATATACTTGTACTCTAAATTAATAGCAGTTGAACTACTTAGGTCAAAACATAATGTCCACAGATGTTTGCCATCAGGGAATGAGACCAGGCATTTAGGAGAACGTCTGTGAATTGAGGGCCCCTTTGAACCAATGGCATCACTTTGGAAAGTACAGTGGGAAGTGGAATTTCCCCAAGAGAGCAGCTGCCACTTTTCATATAAAGCTGAGATGTAGCTGGACCAGGCTGACTGTGCTCTTCAATATATCATTTTCACCCAACAAATGATATTTATTTGGCTATTCTCCTTATTAAGCTATTCTCACCTTATTAGTCATTGAGTTCTAGTTGACCCACCCAAATAATGGGAATGTCAAGCCAGAAAGTCACAAGGCTTCCATGGATCAGGTGTCTAGCTTTTCTAAAAGCCCAGTAACAAGCTATAACTGGTTTCAAGAAGCCATACCTGGTAAGTATGTCAGAGAGGTGAAGAGTCTGAAACCCCAGTGTCCCTCGGGGTAGAGGCTGCCTCCCTTTGCCAGAAACCTCAATTGCCTGAAACTTGTCAATGAAACTTGAGCTCAAAGGTGTCATTAGGGTTGTGTGTTCTATTAGCACTTACCTATATGCGGTTTCCATGATTGGGAGAATCCCTTTAGCACTTTTGGGATGAGGAAGTACATTCAAATATGGAAGAAACAACAATACATTGAATTGGCCCAAATTTCTCAACTCCCAAAGTCACATTAGCTGCCCTACCCCCAACTTTGAACCCTGCCCAAACTCCATTCCCAGAATCTGGTTGCCCACTCACCCAGCGGGACTGGGTAAGATAGTGACTTGGACAGTTGTATTTAGCAGAGTTCCCCAGTATAATGAGTGAGATCATCTTTGTACGATCTTTGGTCTCTTTTGGGGACAGGGAGAACTCTCTGTAAAGCAGTTGAGATCACAAGAAGGGAAGAGAGTAATCAGAGGGTGTGGAGGGAGAGAGGGGTTATAGCTCAACAAAAAAGAACTTCTAACGATTTTGGTGTGCCCAAAGCTCTGTGTTGAGTAGCAAGGTCCTCAGCAGTGACACCAGTTATTTTGGCTTTGGAGCCTCTTTGGGTCATCAGTGAGTTTAGGTCACTCACTACCTTTAGCTGAGGTTGTAGGGCTTGCTGCCCCGTTGTCATGGTAACATTAGCCATCTACCTTCCTAGAGGAGAGTGAATAAAAATCAAGGCACCATTTGGGCAGCTTCATTCAATCCTACCTCTCACTGCTCTAAACATTTATTAACAGGCATGGCAGTAGGGGAGTTTTACCACACCACTTCCCACTTGCCCAGCATTTACTGTCAGATCCTGGAGAGTCTTGTCACGTTTTCAGACCTGGTCTGTGGGACCCTTTCCTTTCTCTTCCAGAAGTCAGCATCCCATCCCTGTCACCAAAACTGTTAACAATTGTGAAGGATCTGGTATGTTCTCTTGTTTGCCGACTAAAAAGTTAGAATTTGTATGAAGGAACATAGGGGTGATATTCTTGTGGGACCAAAGGGTTGGGAGCTCGAGGAAGGAGACTAAGGGGCACCTTCATAAGCATGATTAGCAACATGAACAACAGCCATTTTTGAGAGTTCCTTTTGCTCCCAAGTACTGTGGAGGTGACACAGATGGACCCAGATATAGCCTACATGTGCAGTGGTTTGCATTCCAGAAGAGAAACCCTTAGCATAAAGGTCAATATTTTATAATGAGCAGTAAGCATGTCTGTTCTTTGATCCAGAGGGAGATATTATCTTTATTATAGTAGATAGTAAGCATGCCTGCAATTTTTTCCAGTGGGAGACACTATCTCTACCAGTCAAAGGTATTCATTACACAAACATTCTTAAAAAGGTAGTCCTGAAGAGGTGCCTAGGTGACTCAGGTTGTTAAACCTCTGACTTTTGGTTTCGGCTCAGGTCATGATCTCATAGTTTATGAATTCAAGCCCCAGGTCGGGCTCTGTACTGACATGTGGAGCCTCCTTGGGATTCTCTCTCTTTCTCTTGCTCTCTGCCCTTCCCTCACTCATACCGTCTCTGTCTCTCTTAAAATAAATTAAAAAAATTTTTTTTAAAAAGGTATTCCTGAAGAAAAAAGTCAGTGCTTCTGTTCTTAAGATGTTCCAAACTGTGAGTCTCATGGAGAACTGTTTCCCGGTGCATTCCATGGTCTGGATGTACTTAAATGTATTCAACTTGCCATTTTCCACTCCCCCCACTGGTGGACATTCTTTTATTAAAACCCAGTACCAGCTTCTGTAAATAATTCCTGTATATTATTTATTTCTATTGGATTATTTCCAAGGTCGAATGATTAGTTAGAAGTGGATACATTTATCCTCAACCAAGAGGTTGTTAATATTAACATTTTGAACAGATGTGTCCAAGAATGACTCATTCCCTAATGTGGAAAAAAATAGTGATTAGCTTCATATTCTTTAATTTAATCTCTCCTAGAAAAGCAACTAAACACAGAGACTATAGAATTTAATTAGACCTTCTTAGTCCATTTGGACTGCTGTAACAAAAACAGACTGGTGGCTTATAAATGACAGAAATTTATTTTTCACAGTTCTGGAGACTAGGAAGTCCAAGGTCAAAGCACTGACGGATTCAGTGTCTGGTGAGGATCTACTTCCTGGTTCCTAGAGAGCCATCTTTTCACTGGATCATCAAATTGTGGAAGAGATAAGGGAGCTTTCCAAGGTCTATTTTATAAGGGCATTGATCCCATTCATGTGGGCTTCATCATGACATAAGTACCTCCCAAAGTCCCACCTCCCAATATCGTCACATTGGGTATCAGGTTTCCACATAAGAATTCTAGAGGGACACAAACATTCAGTTCATAACAAAATAACAATAAAGAACCTTAAATATAACGAATGGGCAATTGATATAGTTACTTTGAAAAGACAAAGCTCTGATATAGCCATCATATCTTATTCGGACAATGAGAAAAGGCTAGAAAATGTTTACATGCTTGTTTCCATAAAATTTAAGGTAAGTCTACACTTAGCCTATATCTCATCATGATGAAAATTGAGTTTTTGTCAAAAGTTTATTTAAAAAGGAAAAAAAATTCTTAGAGATTCTACGGACTTTTCATTTGTAATTCCAAGTATATATTTTTTAACATAAGATAGTACGTTTGTTAATGTTTCTTGTAAACTGCTGTATTCACTTGTCTTTAATTATGTTTCTTGTATGAGATTGAGGTTACCCACTAGTCTTATAATAATTAGCTGATTCTAAGACCTCCTTAGTTTATTCTATAATTGCCGTGATAATGGCTTAAACTTAGTAGCATCACAAACACACTGAGAATTTTATTTTTTTAGAGTGAGTTAGTTTATTTGTTTATTTGTTTATTTATTTATTTATTTTGAGAGAGAGAGAATGAGAATGAATGGGGAAAGGGCAGAGAGAGAATCCTAAGCAGGCTGTGCTCTGACAGCACTCCTGCTGTGGGGCTCCATCTCAGAACTGTAATAAATAAATAAATATTTAAAAATAAATATTCTTAAAAAAGAAAGATTTTTTTTTAATTTGTCAATAAAAATAGAAAGAGCCCTCCGTATCTACAAATGGTGGGAAACATTTCATTCTGCCCTTTAATTAAAAAAATTTTTTTTTAACGTTTATTTTTCAGAGATAGAGCAGGAGTGGGGGAAGGACACAGAGAGGGAGACACAGAATCTGAAGCAGGCTCCAGGCTCTGAGCTGTCATCAGTCAGCACAGAGCCCAAGGTGGGACTTGAACCCAGGAATGGGCAGAGAGATCATGATCTGAGTCAATTAAGAAGCAGCTACAAGAAAAGCTTCCTGCCCTCCCCCTCTTTGCCTAAAAGCAGGACATACATTTACAAAGGTGTCCCTCTTCTTCTCTCTACCAAGAAGGACAAAAGTTAATCTCTGGAGACTTTAGACCTATCAGCCTGGAGATGTCTCCAGAGGAATCTATATAACAAACTTCACTGCCTAGCCCTTATCTACCATTAGTGTCCCATATATTTACCTCTGCAATTAGCCACTCCTGGAGACCAAAGGTCCTTTTCCTGTGTCTTGTCACTTCTCTAAAATTTTTTTGTTTCTTTGCTAAGATACAAAGTCAAGTTCTAACCAAACCTTCTGAGTTGCTAGGGAGGGTGACTCCCATGTATTATATGCATGATACACATGTCAATAAACTTTTTTCTCTTGATAAATAAATAACAAACAAACAAAGGCATTTATTACTTTGTACTCCCAGAGGTCAGAAACCTGACCCAGATCTCACGAGAGTAAGGTCAAGGTGTGAACACAGCTATGTTTCTTACTGGGGCTCAGGGGAAATTTTTAAAGGCTGCTATGTCTCCAGGTTTATGGTTTCTGCCATCTTCAAAATCAGCCATGGTGGGGTGAGTTCTTACACTGTCTCTCTCCAATTCTCCACAGCTGGAAAATGTTCTGTGCTTTTAAGAATGGAGAGGATTAAATTGGGTCTACCTGGGTAATCCAGGCAAACTTTCCCTTCTCAGGATCCTTAAGTTAATCACATTTGCAAAGTTCCTTTTCCCAAGTAACATAGATTCCAGAGATTAGGATGTGGAGATCACTGGGGGGGGGGGGGGGGGGGGGGGCGGGGAGAGGGAGGAAGGGGGCGGTTGGGAGGGAATTATTCTCCCTACCATACCCAACAAGTAAATATGAGAAAGGAAAATTAGAGGTCATGAACATATGTGCAGGTATTTTACACAGTATTTTTACAAGTATTTAACAGTATATTAAACAAGTATTTTGGCAAAAGACTACTTTGGGAATCTGAACCTATGATCATATTATGGTCTAGAAATTCAACATTGTTGAATTGCTTAGAAAATTTATAAATATAATTCAGTGTGTTAAAAGAAAAGACATATAATCATATCAGTAGCTACAACAATTTCTAGAGTTCAACAATTATTTATGATCTTTAAAACTCTTAGTAAACTAGTAATAAGAGAATTTCCATAATCAGATAAAAAAGATCAATGGAGAACCTATATTAAACATCAACTTTTGAGACAAAATACTCCTTTCAACATGGAAGCCTAAGATAGTCAAGTAAGACAAAAAGAAAGAAATTATAAAATTTATAACATTTGGGGGAAAAATCTAAAATCTTTGTAATTCACAGATGAAAAACCCTAAAGAATCAACAGAATGAATAAGACAATATGGCCAGTTTCTTGGAAAAAAATTAATATATAGAAAGTTGGGGGTGCCTGGGTGGCTCAGTTAAGCATCTGACTTCGGCTCAGGTCATGATCTCCAGGTTCATGAGTTGGAACCAGCCATTGGGCTGTCTGCTGTCAGCACAGAGTTGGCTTCAGATCCTCTGTCCCCCTCTCTCTCTGCCCCTCCTCTTCTCACACAAGCAGGCTCTCTCTCTCTCAAAAAAATAAAATAAATTTAAAAAATTAAGAAAGAATAAAACTGTATATAAATAGATACCATTTTTTTAATGTCAACTGAGAGTATAAGATGCATTGAAACATAGCCAACAGAAATGTGTAAGGCCTTCAAAGATAAAACCTTTAAATATTATTGAGAGGCTTTAAAGAAGGTCCAAATAAACATAAAACTTGGCCATCTTCAAAGAAGACTTCTTATTATACAGACATTAGTATCCCCAGCTATCCTACAAGTTATCATCTAGAGTAATCTTTTTATCTCTGGATCTTGAGACAAGTGTAATAATTTTCCAACAAAATTATTTATATAAAAATACTTGAAACTTAAATGACCATAAGCAGAAAACATTATAAATAAATAGGGGTAGAGTGATCAACTGGAATATTATACAGAAGTGAAAATAATGAAGCTTTAAACACATGTGGGAAAAAGTGATAAAACATTACATATATGATTCAATTTTGTAAGACTCAAAAAACAAGAGAAACTAAGGAATATATTTTGGAAAACTTTTTAAAAATGAATAATAAATTCAAAATTCAGGAGAGTGGTTACTTTGGGGACAGGATGATAAGATATGAAAAAATGTACAAGTATACACAGGTAGTTCCAAACCGTTGGTAAAACTCTAGTTCATAAATCTGGAAATTGATTAATTGTTGTTTATTTTATTATTATGTTTCAGAACCTACATATATGTTACATATATGTAACATATGTTATATATTAAACACCATATAATAACAATTTTATAAGTCATGTATTATAAATAAGAAGAATAATATTATTAAAATAAAACAAAATACAACAACTATAATGTTCTCACCATTGGTGATAACTTTGGTTAATATTTTGTTGTATTTCCTTCCAGTGTACGCGCACACACACACACACACACACAAATATTTCCTTTATTTTATTTTTCTAAATAAGATCGTATTATTTAGAGTACTAGACATTTTCTCATTTTATAAACATTGTGAGCATTTCCTTCTTTTTCTTAAATAGTGCTTCAAGATAGAACTTCTAAGGGTTCTATTAGTTTCCATTATCTTAATTGCTGTAACTTATTTACCCAGCACGCTAGTTTTGACATTGACATTGCATTCTTGTATTGTTCTGACTGTGATGAATACAAGAGTACCTAGTCCTTTGTAAATACAACCTAGATTGTTTTCTTAGTATAAAATTCTAGAAGTAGAACTGCTGAATGAAAGTATACAGATTTCAGTGATCAAGTTGACCTTTACTTTAGACTGCACCCATAGGTATGAGGCATAATTTTTCCTTCCTCACATTCTGTAGTATTAAATTTAAATTTAATACTGTAGTATTGAAAAAAACACCATGTAAATTCTGGGAGGAATAATGAATCTAGTGAATGGAGAAATCAATATACCATTTTCTTATTCTTTCTTTTTGCTTCTGTCTTCCACTCATATACATAAACAAACCACTGTAGATCACCAAGTATTGGGAGAAAATCAGAAGAGCAAAGAAAGAAACTGATACCCTAGACAAAAGAGTATTCTTATCAAAGGAAAATGTAAAACACTCATCCTAAACAAGTTTCCAGAGACTATGTTATCACTAAAACAAAAATACGTTGCTGTGAAAAAAAATCCAGAAAACCAAAAGCTTTCTTGGAACTTGAAACTATGCTTCCAGAAATAAAAATATGTTAAAACCATGATTATGGAAATAAAATTATTCATAAAAAGATTAAATAAAAAATAGTCCTTGTAGAAGAACCTAGTCACATTAGGACAATCTCCCAGAATGAAGAGCAAAAAAAGATGAAAATTGGATTATAGATGTGAAAGTGTTTTGGATATTAAGCTACTACATACATAAAACATAGCACTATTATGGGTAGTGGAATGTAATATACAGTGGAAGAATTCTAAATATTTAGACAGAAGATTGGGGCAAATATATTTAACTAATACGTAAGGATGTGAGGATATCCATGTGTTTGTATCTGATTGAAAAGTTGAGTAATACAGTTTAACAGTTTAGTGTAATACTATTGTCTAATAGAGTAAAACAGTTTAGTGTAATACTCCTAAATCACTTTTTCTTTCAGAAGACAGCTTTCATTATAGAATTATTTCCCAGCATTGTGGAAATCACATAGGTTCCTAGCAGTTACAAGATGGAATTTCATTCAAGCTAGAAACATGGGTAGCATGGAGTTTCATGCATGCTTCTGTGATTGTAGGAAAGCAGTGCTCGGATAGGTATACACAAAAGACCAAAAATGGTCATTAGGGAACATGGGTCAGTTTTACCACTTCTTCAAGGGTTGACTTAAGTTCAGACTTACAACAAGGATTGTGCATAGTTGTTATTTCACCTCAGCTCAATTTTCTTTTTTAGCGGCTTTAAAACCAAACAACCACACATAACTTCATTTGCATGTCAGGCTCTCTGTAATACATTCAGGTTTGCATTATTAAGCAATTTGAGTGTCTGCATATGGGTTTTCCAAAAAGACATGTGCTTCCTACAAGGTAAAAATGCTCAACCTGATGGTCCCAAACCCCTGAAATAGGACCCCAAACGTACCTGAAACCCAACAGTAATAATTCCAGGAAGTCCGCTAATACCCTTGCTTTCAAACCACAGATATATTCCACTCGTTGAAAAAGCACCTTTAGCCTAGTGTCGCTTCTTAGCAACAAGAGGTTAGGTTGGTGGCATACACCATTTCCAACAAAATGAGGAAACCTAAACCACTGACGAACGTTGTCAACTCCAGAAATTGGGATTAGGTTATGGAGGAAAAAAAAATATTAAAGGAAGTGACCCTGATAAATATTGACTTTCTGGCAAGTTTGGATCTATTCATACTAAATAAAAATATGAGGTTTCTTAGTGACACTTGACCTATGAAGTCATCTCCAATAATGTTATAATATATTGGACAAGAACTGCAAAACAAATGATTCCCCTAACTGAGCCAAATTATTACAACAGCCTTTGACTAATTCTCTCCATATTATGCTTTCCTTTTGCCAATTACCACTCACTTCCTCCATATGGTTTTCCTAGTTTATAGGAATTTCAGGCTGTCCATATCATAAACTTAAAGAACAATGACCACAGACAGAAAGTATAAGCAAAATGTAATCATAATGCAGTATCTTAATTGGGAAATAAAGGTGAAAAAGAGCACAAAATTACTGGAAAATGTACAAGAAACAAGAGATAAATTTTCTGGGTTAAGTTCAAAGAATTAGACTAGACTCTGAGAGCTCTATTTTCCAACTCATTTCTGACTTCTCATAAACAGAAGTCAAAGTCTAAGTTTCCATAGCATTTTCCTCTTTCTCCTCTCCTAAATTGGGCTTAATTCAATTGGCCATCATATTCTTCTATAGGAAATGACCACTGTTAACACAATAATTTTATACTTGATACAGATATATCTCCAAGTAAATAATGTCATGAGTAATATAAATTTCGATCATATGTATGCCAGACAAAAAGCACAGTGGCTCCACACACATTATGGTATATGGGAAAACGAATGTAAATATGAAAAATAATGCATGGTCCTTATACCCATAAAAACTTGCCAAAGACAAGAGAAAAAAGACCTATTCAAAAAGGTCCAGGAGTCATGAGTGTAATAAACAAAGAAGTGAAGGGGGCCTGGGGGGGACTAAGTGCATGCTGGGTTTAAAACTACATTTTGACATTTGAATGCTGATTTTATGGCATGAACTTTTAAAAAGTCCTGTTCTGCTGCCATGGTTGAGTGCTCTTCCAGATCTGGGATACAAGGTCACTTTTAAATACTGAACCATGATATAATGTAGGATGTTCTCCTGGTTGGATTTCAGGAAAGCCAGCTACACATGAAGTCAAGATGTATATATCTAGCTCCAGCCAACTGGATATAATACATAGCTCAGGAAAATGCCAGGTACTCTATTTACGTCAAAAACTCTGACTTTAATATTGACAAAATAATTGTTGCAATTTATCAAAGAAAAACAATCCACCATAAAAATTTTCTTTTGATATGATGGGGATAAAACGATTGTTCAGTTGACTGATTAAACTCACTTTTCAACCAACTGTGGTTTTATAGAAACATGGTCCTGGCTTCATAACCTTCTTTTTTCCCCAATTCAATTTATGATTCATTTCATGACCATGAGAATATAGTAAACTAGTGCCCCACTTATCAATGGTTTAACAATCATCATGGGGTATATTGAGTAAATCAGTAGATATTCCACTGGAGCAAAAGGAATATAAAGGTGCAAAACAGTCCCTAAACAGGCCTGAGTTCTTTCCTATCCTGCTGTTCAACATGTTGTGTTTCCCTGGGCAAGTCACTTTGACATGTCAAGAAGGAGATCTGGCAAGTATAAGATTGCCAACACCTGTTTCCCCTGGCCACATTATAAAGAAATCCTATTACCATGGGGTAGTAAAGGTTCATTTTGTTTTGTTGTATTTTGTTTTAATCAGGAAGGCAGAAGAGCTTATGCAATAGGTTTGGCTCTGCCTCTTGGTAACTGTATGACAGTGTACACATTTCACTCCCTTTTTGTGCCTCAGTCTTCTTATTTGTAAAATAGAAGTTGGACTAAATAATCTCTCTGGTTCTTTCTAGCTCAAAATGCTATTATTGGAGGGAAAAAAAGTGCCTCTAGGCTTCTAATTTGAACGCCAGGTTTCAGCCTGATGTGAATTAAACTGTCTGGGTTATAAACCAACTAACTACAAAACAAGGTTTATAATGGAAACAACAAGTGACCCTTGGCTGCGGCAAAGCTAACAGTTCCCGCTATAATATTCAGTTACCGCTCATATCCCTGGGCAGTAACTAGAGTGTTATGTAACAGTGACTATTGCAGGATTACCCAATCCTTTCACCTAACCCTAATTGTACAGTCTGCTTGTGGTTCCTTTAATACCTGGTTCTCTTCAATGACAAACTCCAGCGTAGCTGCCACCACTAAACCCAGCTCTTGCTGGTTTAAAATAACAGTTACATGCAACTTGCAAGTACTGTCCTTTTTAGAGTACATTATTTTTGCTTCCCCTCCTGCCTCTTTTCTAACTGGCAACGACTTCTTGCCCAAAATGACCTAGCACTAGGAAAAATTCTAACAAATAATAAAATGCTCCAGTACAGGTAGAGTACATACTGTCCTCTGACTTAAGGCACAGACCAAGTAAAGAGGTCCAGCTGGAAAGACCTAGAGGAAAGGCAGAGAGAAATGATTTATGTTAACTACAACAAATCTAAAACGGAATGGAATTGACTCTTTTTGTATTTGCATATAGCCTGTACTCCCTTTATTATATACAAATGTTTTAACTTTCAGTCAAAAAGGATGGATGGCAAAAAAAAAAAAAAAAAAGATGGATGGCAAATTTAGAAGAAAAAGAACATTTTTTTTTATTGAAGGGCAATTGACATCAATTTTTTTTTTTTTAATTTTTTTTTCAACGTTTTTTATTTATTTTTGGGACAGAGAGAGACAGAGCATGAACGGGGGAGGGGCAGAGAGAGAGGGAGACACAGAATCGGAAACAGGCTCCAGGCTCCGAGCCATCGGCCCAGAGCCTGACGCGGGGCTCGAACTCACGGACCGCGAGATCGTGACCTGGCTGAAGTCGGACGCTTAACCGACTGCGCCACCCAGGCGCCCCTGACATCAATTTTTATAACACAAAAAAGAAATGGATATCTAGGTAAATATCAAGTCTGACACTTAAGATGAAACAATAGGTTTATTTCAAGATTTGCATATCATCTAAAAGGTTCGTGATTAGAAACAATGTAAACATATGTTCCTCAACGTAGCACAATCCAATAACCTTTTTCTCAAAATATATTAATTTTTTCAGCTTACAGAATTTTCACATTCCTATTTTTGAAAAAACAAAGTAACAATCAAAACAGATAACTTAATCAAATAATCTATACTTTTTCAATGCATGGTTATATTAACATAATAAAGATATTACATTTATACATTTTGCATGCTATTTATGTTTACCAATCACTGTCATATAAACATTGCTATTTAAATATTATGAATAATATCAAAAATGGGTATGTATTTTATTGTTACAATGTATTTATCTACTCTGTTTGAATTTGATTGTATCTAATTTTTGTATGTATTTTGTATGAATGATACAATAGACATACTTTTGTAAATGTTTTTGCTTGAATTTCTGATTATTTTATTCCTTAAGCAACATGTCTTAAGCTATTTATATAGACTGCCAACTAAATCTAAAAGCTACAGCTAAAATGTAAAATTATCTTTCATCCCCTAATGCCAAGTAAGTGTATTATACTATAAAGATAGAAACGACACAAGGTAAAAATAAAAAGTCTGTATGTGATGCAAAGTGTTTATATACCTGGGCACTTTATATTTCAAAACCATATTTTTTACGTTTATTTATTTTTGAGAAACAGAGTGAGACAAAGCGTGAGCGGGGGAGGGGCAGAGAGAGAAGGAATCTGAAGCAGGCTCCAGGCTCTGAGCAAGCAGTCAGTACAGAGCCTGATGCAGGGCTCGAACCCACAAACTGTGAGATCATGACCTGAGCCCAAGTCGGACGCTCAACCAACTGAGCCACCCAGGTACCCCATATATTTCAAAACCATATTATAATGTGCTAAATTCTAGTAGCTATCCAGAAAGAGAAATTCATTTAATTACATTACTTATGTTAAATAAAAATATTCGTATAAAACCAGGTTTATGGATGACAATCATAAAGAGACTTGGTTGTGGATAGATTTTTAAATATCATGATATAAAACAGAAATTATTGGTAAGATAAGAACTTCCCACTATTGAGATTGCATATGTACCTGCAATCACACCCATCCTGTTGTCCTTTTTATATATGTATGAAGTGGAAGGAGTGCTTCTCCTTCCATCTGAAGTTAAATCTTCAACTTACTGTCTGGGCTCAGCTTCCCTCCTCCCCCCCCCCCCCCCCCCCGGCCCAACACCTGCTTTCAGGGATATTGCTTTATTCATTGTTTACCTCCTCTCCTGTATCTAAAGTTCCTTACTCTGTACTAGATTTGTTCCATCAATATTTTAAATGTGTACAAGTCTCTTCCATTGTTAAGATCTTTTCAGTTTCCACTTTCTCCCCTACTTATTACCCTATCTCTTTCCTCCCTTTAGCAGCCAAATAGTTTTTTGAAAAACATTTGTAGAGGCTGACTGTTTTCCTTACTATCCTATCACATCTTAAGTAGCTGTAAAAGGGATCCCACTTCTGTCATTCAGTGGCCCTTGTCACACTCTTAATTGTCCTATTATGTCTCATCCCTGGCCAGCCTTTTTCTGTCTCTTTGGGCTCTCCTTCTTTCCACTCTTGTGTAAGGCTGCTGCCTTTTAAGTCATGTCACAGTTTATTACCTTCTGTCTTTGAATTTTGAATACTATATTGTTAATTAAGCAACACAATCAACTTTGTAAATGCGTATGAGTAAACGTTTTCATCATCATTATCCATTCAGTTTGTATTCGCAGTTATATATTCGCTTAGCTGCCATAGTTTGTACTCTTTTTCTTTAAGCCTGCTGCTGGAGCTAGAAAATCCCCCATTTAAATCCATTTTCAAAATCCTAGAATTTTCTAAATAAAATAGCAAGTTTACAAAGTGAAAACAAATGTTATTTTAGAGGAGCGTGTCTGTCTATTTGCTAGGGGAAACAAAGATCTTTGAAAGCAAGCAAACAGCTTTCTAAAATTTATTTTTACCATGAGCAGACATGAAGGATGACCCTTAGAGGCTTGGCTGCCCAATGGACAGCCTCATTCTTGTCAGAAGTGCCTGCTACTGGCACCAGAGAACATGTCCTTCCTTGTACCCTTCAGACTTGACTCGGCAATTAGCGTATGCTGCCCATACACGACACAGGGAAATGAAGAAAAGAAGATTCCAAGCTGACAGCCTATAGCTGGGCCTCCCTCTCTCAAAGCTGCTCCTAAGAAGGTTGGGTTGTGTTTAGTCAGGCACATATAGGACCAATGCCCTGCTTTCTTCCCATTCTCTAAGATACTGTACTTAAGTTCTTTCAATCAACATGGTAAGATACTGCTTCAAGTTTAACATCGACGTGGCAAGATATGCTTGTTTTCTAGTAATGAGCTTGATTAATGCCATTGTCTGGTGACACATTTAGGCTTCCTAATAGAATTTTTGTACTGATGTGGCTTGAAAACAGTTTGTGTGGGTATGTTTGGACTCTAATTTTAGTGAATTACATGGTAATGAGGAGCAGAAGAACTGGTTTATGCTGGCAAATTCTTAAGTAGGGGAACCAGAGAACCAACCAGATCACCTCTGAGTGCATGATTCTGAACATCTGGATGCCTATTGTTTTGTTGTGCATATTTTACTTTTAATACAGCTTTTTGTGGGTTCATTAAAATCTTCTCAAAAGTAACACTGTGCGGCGCCTGGGTGGCTCAGTCGGTTAAGCGGTTAAGCATCCCACTTTGGCTGGGGTTCATGAGTTCAGGCCCCGTGTCGGGCCCTGTGCTGACAGCTCAGAGCCTGGAACCTGCTTCCGATTCTGTGTCTCCCTCTCTCTCTGCCCCTCCCCCTCTCATGCTCTGTCTCTCTCTTTCTCAAAAATAAATAAACATTAAAAAAAAGTAACACTGAGAAGACCTCTAAAATGTACATTAAAAAGTGTGCTTTAGGCCAAAATAAAATTGTTCTTTGGACTTATAAAAACCATACAAACTACATGTAAGGATAAAGTTCTGAGTGGGAAACAGAGCCCAAACACCAAACACTCTACTAACAGACCTACAATTGGTAAAATTATGCTCTTGTTTGGCACAGGTCAAACATTCCCAAAAGTTGTACAGCCACATAGTGGAAATCAGACATAAAACAACCTTAGCCATTGGGTGAATTTTATTACTTATCCAAGTAAAAAAGCACATTTTTAGGGCATGACAGACTGAAATGTAAGAACATACAGTACAAACTGTACACTAATAAAACTGAGTTGCGTGTGGGTTGGAAGCATGAATTTTCATGGCTAGACCAAGTTATAATCATATTCTTGGGCTTTGAATTTTTCCTTTTTTAATAGTTCAAGGATAACCTTCTATTTTGCAAATTTTTTCTCAAAATATGGATTAGAGAGAAAAAAATGGAAGTGGTAATATTGCAATAAAAGAGTCTGAATAAACCTTTGGCAAATAGAAGGCCGTTTCCAAATGATTAGTCAGAAGTCTATCTTAATTTGGAACAGAGTTCTGCCGAAGACAGTGGAGGAACACACACACACACACACACACACACACACACCAAAAAACAAACAAACAATGATAATGTATATCCAGCACTATTTAGGTTTATATTTGTGTAGGATAAGCCATTTAATATAGACACTGACAGTGGTTATTAAGCCAAACAAGATATTAAGAAGAGTACCATAGCCAAAGCCAGGATGCCATCAATTATAAAACCCTTCCTTCATATGTATCAGGTAATATTTCTTGGGATAATGTAATTGTGAACACAGTGCTCATTCAGATAAAAATCCCACTGTAGATCAGCTGTAATAACTTTGTTTATTGTAAGATGAAATGGGAAAAATCAAGCCCCAAATATCTCCTGAGCACAATACCCCTAAAAATATTTGGGTAGATTTCTACAGGTTTCTTATCTATACTGTCAAGCTTAGCTTCTTGAGAAACAATGTTTTATTTTGTTTCACCTTCAACACAGAGCATAATAGCTTTTATATTGAATCTCTAAACAAAAGTTTATTCAACTAACTTGCTAAGAATTTGTAAGTTTAAAAAAAAAATGTTAATGTTTATTTATCTTTTTAGAGAGAGAGATAGAGCGTGAGTGAAGGAAGGGCAGAGAGAGAGAGGAAGACACAGAATCCAAAGCAGGCTCTAGGCTCTGAGCTGTCAGCACAGAGCCTGATGCAGGGCTGGAACCAATGAACTATGAGATCATGACCTGAGCCGAGGTTGGACACTCAACTGACTGAGCCACCCAGGTGCCCCAAGAATTTGGAAGATTGGATAAAGTAGCTCTCAGATTGACTCTAGAAGAGTGGAAGATCTCTTTAATAGGGTATTATTTATAGCCTCAGGTTGAAAGGATCATTAAATCAAGGCATGACTGGGACACAAAAGAAATTAACACATTAAATAGGCTGAGACTATGAATAATTAAAGGACTAAGTAAATGGAGAGATAGTTCATGTTCATAGGTAAGAAGACTCAATACTGTCAAGATATTAAGTCTTCTCAACTTAATTACAGATTCAATGCAATCCCAACCCAGATCTCAGAAGATTATTTTATGGATATCAACAAAGATTCTAAAGTTTATATGGAAAGGCAAGAGACCCAGAGTAGCCAACATATTATTGAAGGACAAGGACAAAGGTGGAGGATGGACACTCTCTTACTTCAAGATTTTCTATAAAGCTACAGTAATCAAGACAATGTGGTATTGGAGAAACAACAGACAAACAGATCAGTGTATGAGAATAGAGATCCCAGAAACAGACCCACATAAATATAGTCAACTGATCTTTGAAAGAAACAAAGAAACAAAGGCAATACAATGGAGCTAAGATGATCTTTTCAACAAATGGTGCTGGAACAACTGGATATCCACATGCAAAAAAAAAAAAAAAAAAAATCTAGACACAGACCCTATACCCTTCACAAAAACTAACTTAAAATGAATCATATACATAAATGTAAAATGCAAAACTATAAATTCCTAGAGGATAACAGAGGAGAAAACCTAGATGACCTTGAATATGAGCAATGACTCTTTCGATACAACCCTAAAGGCATGCTCCATGAAAGAAGCAATTGACAAGTTGGATTTCATTAAATTAAACTTCCATTCTACACAAGACAATAAGGGAATGAGAGACAAATCACAGGCTGGGAGAAAATGTGTGTGAAAGACCCATTTGATAACGGACTGTTATCCAACATATATAAAGAACTGAAATTCAACAATAAAAACCTGATTTAAAAATGGGCCAAAGACCTTAACAGACACCTCATCAATAAAGATACACAGAGGACAAGTAAGTGTGGGAAAAGGGGCTCTGCATCATGTTATGAGAGTAATGCTAATGAAAACGACAATGAGATGCCATTACACATCTAGTAGAATGGCCAAAGTCCAGAACACAGACAACACCACATACTGGGGGGGATGTAGAGCAACAGGAACTCTCATTTGCTATGGAAATGCAAAATGAAACAGCCACTTTGGGAGACAATGTATTTAAAAAAATAAAATAAAATAAAATAAACATACTCTTGCCATATAATCCAGCGATTGCACCCCTTGGTATTTCTCCAAAGAGCTGAAAGCTTACCTCCACAAAACCAAACCTATACGCAGTTGTTTTATAGAAGATTTATTCATAATTGCCCAAAGTTGGAAGCAACCAAGATATAGTTCAGTAGGTGAATGGGTAAACTGTGTTACATCCCAACAGTGGAATACTGTTCAGCTCTTCATGCCATCAAGCCATGAAAAGACATTGAGGACACTTAAAATGCATATCACTAAGTGAAAAAGCCAATCTAAAAAAGGATACATACTGTATTATTCCCACCATATGACATTCTGGAAATAGCAAAACTGTGGAGACAATAACAAGATCAATGGTCATCAAGTGTTGGCTGGGGGGGTTGAGGTGAATAGTCAGAGCGCAGAAGATTTTTTAAGGTGGTGACAATAGTCTGTATGACATCATAATGATGGATACATGTCATTATATGCTTGTCCAAACCCATTAAATGTACAACACCAAGAAAAAACCCTAAGGTAAACTATGGACTTTGGGTGATCACGGTGTGTCAATATAGTTTCATCAATTGTAAAATAAATACCACTCTAGCAGAGCATGTTCATAATAAAGGAGGCTATGGCTGTGTGGGGACAGGAAGTACATAGAAAATCTCTGTACATATCCTCTCAATTTCACTGTGAACCTAAAACTGGTTTTAAAAAATAAAGTCTTAAAAAAAAAAAAGATACCTAGACTATCATGATGTGTGGCTTTCCCCAAGTCCATTAATCTGTATGAGCTACAGTTCCTTATTAATATTAAAAACTCCTCCAACTCTAAAAGTCCAGAGCTCCATGAGATGACTGATCTCAGCTGGAGATGACCGTATGCCAACACCATTTACCCTCATCCTTTTATTGCTCCAAGTCATTTAGAAGGAGCCCCTATGATTTGTTAACTTTTAAACACAATCAAGTTCATTCTCCCCAAGCTGGAAACATCTCAGAAACATTGAAGCACCCACATCATTCTGTTTGTCTCTGAAGCAGATAAATGGTTATATCCAAGAGAATTATAATGCCCCTACCTTTGTCCCATTTCCCAAAATCTTACTTTCTCAATTCTCCAAATTAGTCTTGTTGAATAAATTGTTTTCTGATAAGGTGAGGATGTCTAGCAAACTTAAATGTTTGAAGTCCCAGCTAGTTATCTTAGTACGGTATAAACAAAGCCAGCAACAACTAACTTCATGATTGCATTGTTAACCTTAAACAATCTTTAGAAAGTTCTCATTTCACGGATGGATCTTTGCTAAAACGTGCCCACTTTGGCTGTTTAGGAATTCAGAACTCTAAAACATGTGCCTGGGTGGCTCAGTCAGTTAAGCGTCCGACTTCAGCTCAGGTCACGATCTCGCGGTCCGTGAGTTCGAGCCCCGCGTCGGGCTCTGGGCTGATGGCTCAGAGCCTGGAGCCTGCTTCCAGTTCTGTGTCTCCCTCTCTCTCTGTCCCTCCCCTGTTCATGCTCTGTCTCTCTCTGTCTCAAAAATAAATAAACGTTAAAAAAAAATAGTTAAAAAAAAAAGAACTCTAAAACATGTAATTTTTCCTACTGGAAAATATCGATGTTCAAAAAAAAACCATTAGTTTTAGTTGCTCATTTTCCTGAAAATAGTAAAAATTAACAAATATTTATGAGTTTAAAATACAATCCCCTCGAACAATCCAATCTCCCATAACTCCAGGATGCTACAGCCATGACCTCTTCAGGACCTCGTCAGCAAGCAAATGCACTAAATTTACTTCAGACCTGTCCTTGAATCCAGTATCTTCAGGGCAACATTACTTCATAGGTCAGGGATCTGCTATCAGGGAATGCACCCCAGTCCGCTGGCAGGACAGTCCGAGTCGCCAGCAGGAACAATTGGGGAGGTTGCAGGCTTGTTTATGTCAAAAGCTCTTGGTGCTAGACAGCAAAAGGAACTCCTTTAGAATTTGTTCCCATAATAGTCCCCGAGGTAATGACGCACAGCTGTGGAGAGGAAATGGGCTTTTTAATTTGTTAACCATGCCCAGAAAAGAAGAAAACAAAATGCTCAAAAGAGACTATAAAGAGTTCTTTTTCAAGTCTCCTCCAGAAACAGCTAAAAAAATAATAATAATAAATAATCAGTACAAACTATTCCCCCCAGTCACACAAAATGTATGTATATGTGGCTTGTTTGTTCCTTCATATGTATCCAAACTTTGATTTGAATCTAGTGAAATCTTTTCTTCTGACTTCTCAATTTCACCTTTTCTTAATGATCACGTTGTCTAAAGCCTGCTACCCTAAGACTCCAGAATCATTACTGCTGAAAGAGCCCATTTGGAAAAATTCAGCAAGTCGGGGAAAACAGACCTAGACTTTTAGCCAAAAGATTGAGTTTAAGAATCTGATTTTCTTTAAAATGCGGGTGTCAGGTTTTTAGAACAGGACGTTAAGTATTTTAATCCAACTCCACCCTTACCCAGGCTCTTTCTTTTTAAGAATTGTGTCCAGTTTCTTATGTTTTTAATGCATTGACTTTGGTTATCATGAAATATTTCAAATATATGTCAAGTAAGACAGTACCATAGCAAGTGTCTGGAACCAAGATCCATCTACCAACCTCCATCAAGTTACAAAGTTTATCGTACTTGCCTCAACTTTACATGTTTTTTGTTAAGAAACAGCTCATGACAAATATGACTGACGTTCCCTGACCACCTCTCTCAATCTTAGGGCATTTCCTTCATTCTCTGCCTTCCCAGAGATAACCATCAACCTGAAGTTGGTTATCATTCTCAAGCATGTTGACACCATCACAACACAACGTCCAGAGTTGTTTGGCAGGTTTTAAGATTTTACGGAAATGGTGTCATGCTTGATGCATCCTTCAGTCATGTCCTTTCTTCCATTAATATTGTGGGGAGACTCAGTCAATTGATATGCACAGCTGTAGTTCGTGCACTTCCATCGTGTGGCATATCTATTTGCAAGATTTTTCCACAATTTATCTGCCCAATGTTTTTCTTTTCTTTTTTTTTTTTTTTTTTTTTTTTTTGCTATTACTCATGACGCTCTGGACATTTTCGTACATGTCTCTTTGAGCACATATACCACAGATTCTCTAGATTTCAACTCTGTTTGATATTTCCATATTTCAAAATGGATGGAACCATTTACACCTTCTACCAGGCTCCAAACCTTCGCAACAGAAGTTATTGCCAATAATATAATTGGCAATAATATATTTGCAATAATATTATTGCCAATAATATAATTTTTGTTAATCTGAAGTGTGGTTTGCAAGCGTGAATTTCTTTGTTTTCTGGCATCTTTGCCATGGTTTATGAGATTGCAGTTTCTATTCCAACCCATTGCTGGATTTTGCTGGACTTATGGGAGTTATTCATTATTTCTATATAGTTATTCTTTGTCAGGTATCAGCATTATTAACATCCACTCCAAAATGTAGATTTGTGAAAACTTTGTTCATAGGTATTTTTGTTTACTGAATAGATGTTTTTAAAATTAATATAGTACAATTTATCCATACTGAACTCGTTACCCATCCTAAGGTCATAAAGATATTCTCTTAAATTTTCTTTTAATAGTATTAAGTTGATCATTTAATGTTTCTTTTTCAGCCTACTAAGATAGGTCCTTAATAAATGTCATACTTCATTTTTTAGTACTTCATTTAAATTTTCATCTCTTGGAGCGCCTAGGTGGCTCAGCCGGTTAAGCGTCCGACTTCAGCTCAGGTCACAATCTCGCAGTCCGTGAGTTCGAGCCCCGAGTCGGGCTCTGGGCTGATGGCTCAGACCCTGGAGCCTGCTTCCGATTCTGTGTCTCCCTCTCTCTCTGCCCCTCCCCCGTTCATGCTCTGTCTCTCTCTGTCCCAAAAATAAACGTTAAAAAAAAATTTTAATTTTCATCTCTAAATTCACAAAGAAGTTTGTCTTCATAAATGGCTTTTCTTGTACTATCTTTGTTTGGCTTTGGTATTAATATATATTAATCTAACAGAACCAGTTGCAATTTTCATTCCTTTTACAGTCTTCACATAGTAGAGGTTATGCATTCTTTGAAGGTTTTATAAAACTTACTTCTAAAATTTTTCAGCCCATATTTGGAGAGAAGGGTCAGAATCCCCTAAAATACTGAAACAATTGCTATAATCAGGCCAAGGGTTAGTAGTTATTTTCTTTGTTTTATTCTATTTCTTTTTAGCACAATTATTGGCAATTAATTTAATTGTTTAAATATATGGAACAAATATTGTTATAAGCATGCACAAATGATTTTTAAAGTTGCATTGGATCTATATTTATGTCTGTTTTATTTATGTTATTTATTTATGTCTTTTCTTTTTACTATATCCATCAGATAAAATATTTGCCATATGGGTATAAAAGAGGACACTTCTGTTGAGCACTGGGTGTTATATATAAGTGTTAAATCACTAAATTCTACTTCTGAAACCAGTACTACACTATTTGTTAACTAACTAGAATTTAAATAAAAATTTGAAAAGAAATAAAAACCAGGGGCCCCTGGGTGGTTCAGTTGGCTAAACATCCAACTCTTGATCCTAGCTCAGATCTTGATATCAGGGTCATGAGTTCAAGCCCCACACTGGCCTCCACACTGGACATTGAGCCCACTTAAACAAACAAACAGAGATGCCTGGGTGGCTCAGTCTATTGAGTGCCTGACTCTTGATTTAGGCTCAGGTCATGATCTCACGGCCCTGTGTTGGGCTCATCGCTGGGTGGGGAACCTGCTTAAGATTCTCTCTCTCCCTCTTCCTCTTCCCCTCCCCTCTGCACCCTTTTTTTCTCTCTCTCAAAACAAAACAAAACAAAACAAAAAAATAACAATTTAGTTACTGATCTTTCTATTAGTTCTTTGTTGTCATTTCATGGATTTCTGCTTTTCCATCTATAACATCCTTTCTTCCTTCTTTAGGTTCTTTTTTGTTCTTTTTCTAGCTTCTTGAATTAAAAGCTCATCTATTTTCCAAGCACTCTTATATACTAATAAATGCATTTAAAAGTCTAACTTTCCTTTTGAACAGTCACTCACTAGCAGTTTTATTCTCAGACTCATTTTAAGAGGAGGATTTTGAATTTTTTTCCTCTATTCCTCACTCTGTCACCATTTTATATAATAGTTTTGCTTCCACAGGTGATACATGTTTGTTTGTTTTTTTCCCTTTGTTTCTTGTTCCAGAGTTAAGGATAGTACCATTATAGAGACAACCAAGAATATAGTAAAAATTTTAAACTATATATATTTACATTTCTTATAAATCATTGGTAATAATACACAAAGTGTTAAGACAATTACTATTTATTCCCTGTCTTATGA
This sequence comes from Neofelis nebulosa, assembly GCF_028018385.1. Classification (NCBI taxonomy): domain Eukaryota; kingdom Metazoa; phylum Chordata; class Mammalia; order Carnivora; family Felidae; genus Neofelis; species Neofelis nebulosa. Next base: position 123,022,260 of record NC_080787.1, read on the forward strand.
AAAATTGATATAAAAAAAAACCTTACATATAAGAGAAAGGACTTGAGGGGGAATGATCCATATGAAATGATAAAATGTTTGCCTTAATGGTAATGTCCTGTTATGCTTCTCCAATATTTTATATGTGTCTGTTGACAATTAACCCCTTGAATGGGATGATAGAGCAGAGAAAAAAACCCGTGAGTTAGAATCCATTGGCAGTGGAAAATAATCAGGCACTGTCTTTGGGCATTTGCAATCAAAATATGAAACAAACAAACAAACAACCCAAACATGGTTTCTAACAATAAGGGATGCACTGCCTAGTTAAGCTAAAGCAATCTTTAAATCATAATTTATGTAAATGAGGAAATAAAACCCATTTAGAAAATAACATATTTAGACATAACTCTTTGGGTTATGTCTATGTGAAAGAGGCCTTTAGTAACAGAATAATAGAAAATAAGGACAAGCATAACTGAGAAAATGGGAGTGTGAAAAATATATTTTTATTAAAAATGCCAGAAAGAGCATACATTTAAATTTTTAAAAACTCACTTAAATCTTTACAAAAAACCCCATAATTTAGAGAACTTAAATCTGGACCTTTATTGTTCGTTTGTTTTCAATAGAAATTTTATAATATAGTGCTCTTTAACTTCAAATTACTTTAATCCTTTTTATTTACAGGTTTTTATGGTACTTTCCACAACTTGTGAACCTGTGTTTTAGCATATATTTTTACAGTAGCTTACAAAGAAGAAATACTAGCACAGAAATCTAGAGACATAGCTTTGTGTGTAGAATGGTGGAAAGAATACTTTTGAATTTGACACATTTTTGATTTCTGCCTCTGCCACTTACTCTTGTCATTAGAAATTTCACTATGTGATGTCCACATAAGGAATTTTGGTGTCACTGGTAGTTTATCTACCTATCTAGCTAGCTAGCTCTACCTACTTATCTATTGTCAAAAGCTTATGAAAAAAAACAGAAGTGAAACCAACAAATCACTTAAGTAGAAATTTTATTAGTAAAGGACAGCAAATTTTATTAGTTGTGTTAATTTTTTAATTTATTTTTACTTTTTATTAATTTTTACTTTTATTAGTAAAAAACAGCAATTTTTATGAGTAAAAGACAGTTTGCAAACCAGAAGCACTCAAACCAAAACATGGAATGAAGCTTGGAGGTGTATTGTTATAAATAAAGCAGCTTATATAGTAGGAAGACAGTGAGTGTTTATTTTTTTAGTGGTTGGTTACAATATAAGAAGTTTCTTAAATGGAAAGGGATTGGTTAGTGGTTACCTCATATCAATGTTGGTTAACTATTTAGGTTTTGTTTATGATTTTCAAAAGCATAACCAAGAGGCGACCCAGGTCAAGTTAACTTCACTTGTCTTGTAACATAAACTAAATTAAGCTTTGCTTGTATGGCTAACTGGCTTTGTCTGCTCAGGGAATTTTCAGGTCTGTTCTCCATTTGTGTTTGATATTAACACCGTCATATATCTGGTATCCCTTTCAACCTGCAGTTTCATTACTTCTATGCATGTTGTAACCCATTACTCTTCTGTAACTTCTATAAGATGATGTCATAACTTCTAGATCTACCTTTCATGTCATTTAATTTTTCTTTTTTTTAAATTAAAAAAAATTTAACGTTTATTTATTATTGAGAGACAGAGAGACACAGAGTGTGAGCAGGGTGGCGGGGGTGGGGGGTGGTGGAGAGAGGAGAGACAGAGAATCTGAAGTAGGCTCCAGGCTCTGAGCTGTCAGCACAGAGCCCGACTCAGGGCTTGAACTCACAAGCTGTGAGATCATGAGTCGAAGTCAGTCGCTTAACCAACTGAGCCAACCAGGCGCCCCCATTTTAATTTTGCTTAAGAAACAAAATAAGTTTCATCTTCTTTATCTTCTAGGGTATGTTCTATAAGAAACCCTTGGCTTGATCTTTCATCATGTTGATTTTTTTATTTAGCTTTTTTAACATATAATTTTTAGTCTCTTATCATGCAAGATTTCAAGCATATTACAATAGAAAAAATATTATATTTTTCTAATATAATATATGAATGAATTCATATATGAATAATATAATGAAACCTGTGGATCTGCCATTAACTTATCTTTAATAATTATTAACACATGGCCAGTTTCGTTTTATCTACCAGTACTGACTCTGTTAAATTTTAATTTCTATGATCAGATTTTTAATTTTCACAATCTGTTTAATTATTCATTCTATGTGCTACATGTTGACTTGTAGAATTCTCAGTTTTCAGGTGTAAATTATTTGGTAACACAAATCTGTGGCCTCCATTTCACTGTGTTCTTAAATGTTCATTGATTCTTGATTGTGCTGTCAATTTCATGGCTGAAATTTCTGGTTAGACTCTCTGCTGTGTGTGTCTGCATGACCCAAGGAGCAGTTGACGGTAATGACGAGCTGCTGGAATTTGTGCAGCGGCCTATTTGCAGAGATGTCCTGGAAGAGACAGGTGCCACTGCACTGAATACATCTGCAACTGGTCTTCTGTGTGTGAGTACAGATCACTTCTCCTACGTCTTGCCAACCACTCGGAGTTCTGCCCCATTCCTCAAACCCAAGCTCCCACATACTGGTGCCTCTAGGATGCAGAACATCCTGAACGGCCAAGAAGTCATTTACCAGTTTTATTGCCTAGATGCTGCTGCTACTGTATCCAACTAATTACCCTAAGAGTTGCCCCTGCTTCTGTCTCCTTCCCATCCCCCCTTTCTAGGTCTGTTCCCAGGGCCTGCATAATATTGCTTCACTCCTATTTGCTTTCCATCTTTCAGTTATTCCCTATAACTTCTGCTCAGGGAGAGGTTTTCAATGGGCTGTGGGGGCGCCTGGGTGGCTCAGTCAGTTGAGCGTCCGACTTCGGTTCAGGTCATGATCTCATGGTCCATGGGTTCGAGCCCAGCGTGGGGCTCTGTGCTGACAGCTCAGGACCTGGAGCTTGCTTCGGATTCTGTGTCTCCCTCTCTCTCTGCTTCTCCCCTGCTCACACTCTGTGTCTCTCTCAAAAATAAATAAAGATTTAAAAATTTTTTTAAGAATATGGGCTCTGAACTCAGGCAACCTGGATTGAATCTTGGTATTTCTATTTCCTGTGTGGCCTTAAGTAAGTTTATTAACCTCTCTGTGCCTCAATTTTCTCAACTGTAAGATGAAGATCAAAATGATTGTAAGGATGTAATGTGTTGGCATCTAAAATGCCTGGGTGGTTCAGTTGGTTGAGTGTCGGACTTCAGCTCAGGTCATGATCTCGCAATCTGTGGGTTCAAGCCCTGCATCAGGCTCTCTGCTGTCAGTGCAGAGCCCACTTTGGATCCTCTGTCCTCCTGTCTCTCTGCCTCTCCCCCCAACTCGTGCTCTCTCTCTCTTTCAAAGATAAATATTTTTAAAAACCATTAAAAAATAAAATGCTCAGAAAAATGTTTCATTTAGAGTGCCATATGATTCTAAAAAACAAAACCAATTTTATTAAACTTGCCGGGCAAAGGAGATCCGTGTTCAGAAACACCTCTCTACACAAAACCTGAAAACACCAATTCTAGACAGGCACAGATTTTAAAAAACTCTATCGAACATAGGGAGCAATTCTGATTGGCTCCTAGCTTTAAGCAGGACTGCTTTAATATAGGCGGCATTCTGATACGTTCCAGTTTAAGGCTGGTTTGTTTTTATCTTGTAGTTTTTATACTATTTCAAACAAACAAGTTTCCCAAAGTGTATGATTTTATCTTATTTTTTAGCACTTTCTTTAAAGCTTTGTTTATTTATTTTTGAGAGAGAGAGCGAGAGAGAGAGAGACAGACAGCCAGACAGAATGCAAAGCAGGCTCCAGGCTCCAAGCTGCCAGCACAGAGCCTGATGTGGGGCTTAAACCTACGAACTTCAAGATCATGACCGGGGCGCCTGGGTGGCGCAGTCGGTTAAGCGTCCGACTTCAGCCAGGTCACGATCTCACGGTCCGTGAGTTCGAGCCCCGCGTCAGGCTCTGGGCTGATGGCTCGGAGCCTGGAGCCTGTTTCCGATTCTGTGTCTCCCTCTCTCTCTGCCCCTCCCCCGTTCATGCTCTGTCTCTCTCTCTCTGTGTCCCAAAAATAAATTAAAAAAAAAAAAAAAAGATCATGACCTGAGCTGAAGTCAGAGGTTCAACCAGCTAGGCACCCAGGCGCCCCTCAAAGTGTATGATTTTAAACAAAAGGGTTTCAAGTGTTATTTCCTTGCTGCTGATATGATTCAAAGAACAAGGTTTTTGGGTACTCCATCACTGAGGCTCACCAGTTGGAATGTTGTAGAGCTTAATAATAGTAAGTGCTTAGTAAATGTTACTTGCTACTCCTATTATTACTGTTACTACTTGGAGTAGATATTGTTATATGTGTTCGTTATGTGGCCATTGTGCCATCTGTTCCTACCCATGTGACCTTGGACAAGTTATTCAACAACTTTCATCCTCATATTTGTCATTTGCAAATTCAGAGAACACTGTCTGTCTCCTCAGGGTAGATTGCTATGGAAACTAGAAATAAGGCATTTAATTGCACGATCATGGTGATTTTTCAATAAACTGTAGTGCTTGTAATTATAACAAGTAAATATACTATTCTGGCTCAAATGGTTAAAGTATCTGTTGGAAAACACAACTGTCCCTGGATTCGCCTGTGACTAGCTGTCCCCATCAAGTGGAAAGATTGTGTTGTTCTGATAAATGCAACACGATTTAGTGCTCAATCTAATAGTTCATGTAGTGGCCCAATAGGCACTGCTCATATATCATTATTGTGGGTTATTTCCACTGCTGCAGTTTCCAGTATTGTTAGATAGGACATTATGGTGCTTGAGCTGTATCAGTTCAGAGTAGTGTGAATCAGGCCTCACACAAGAACTAAATGGTAACGTAGGACAGTGACCCTTAAATTGGGATAATGTGGGCTAATGCAAAAACTTAGTAAATAGCGGGAGGCACAGTTTTGAGACAGTACATTTTTAGGTCTTTAGTTCAGTTTGTACCCTTTCCTCAAAATGACCTACCTGAGGACCCAAGAAAGTGTCTTGATGGAAGTGAGATCCAAACTCTACCACCTTTTCTATCTATTGCCCCCTTCCTTTTCATTTGATAAAATAAACGCACACCCACGGGGATGCATACTTCAAGGACATCAAACAGGAGGACACTTTGGAACAGTAATTTTTTTGGGTGACATTATATTGCCAGTCAGGTAGTTTTTTTTTTTTTTTTTAATTTTTTTTTTCAACGTTTTTTATTTATTTTTGGGACAGAGAGAGACATAGCATGAACGGGGGAGGGGCAGAGAGAGAGGGAGACACAGAATCGGAAACAGGCTCCAGGCTCCGAGCCATCAGCCCAGAGCCTGACGCGGGGCTCGAACTCACGGACCGCGAGATCGTGACCTGGCTGAAGTCGGACGCTTAACCGACTGCGCCACCCAGGCGCCCCGCCAGTCAGATAGTTTTAATACTCAACTTCCAGCAAAACTGAAGAAGAACCCAATAAATCTATTAACTGATGGAGTATTAAAACTCTTTCAATGACTGATAACAATGTGATATTTGGCACTTAAGTCAAGAGGAGTTCAACAAGTGAATGCTAGTGGTCCAAAAGTTCCCTTCATGTTTTATTTACGTGATTAAGTTTTTTTAGTTCACATCTATGAAAATTTCTAAATAAAACAATTGAAACTGAACTCTCTCTCATTCTAGCAAAAATTAATATTCCCCCAGGGATAGGTGACTTACTAAAAATAAGAAATGTCTCATTCATCTCACTAAGAGCTGCATTTCTTTTTTTCAAAGTTTTTAAAAAATATTTATTTATTTTTTGAGAGAGAGAGACAGAGAGACAGAGTGCCAGTAGGGGAGAGCCAGAGAGAGAAGGAGACACAGAATCCGAAGCAGGCTCCAGGCTCTGAGCTGTCAGCACAGAGACTGACTCGGGGCTCAAACTCACAGACTGTGAGATCACGACCTGAGCTGAAGTCAGATGCTTAACAGACTGAGCCACTCAGGCACCCTGAAAACTGCATTTCTAACATTTTGCTTTTTGTCTTAATAATTACCAACATTTTAGTGTGTTTTATATCATTTTAAAAATTGTATATTGGTAATAACTGTCATGAGAACTCAATCTAGACAAAACATTTAAAACATAGAGTCTCATGGTCATAGAAAAGTTAAAAACTTTTAAATTTCACTTTCATTTATTCAAAAAATTTAGTCAACACTTGTTAGGCCTTGTCTCAAGTGCTAGGAAGTCAGCAGTGACAAAACAGAAAAGAAATTTCTATCCATATGAAGTTTGTGTTCTATTTAGATAAGGTTCAGATAAAAAACAAATAACAAATGCATAGAAAATTTAATATATTTGTGCCAAAAAATGTGGCAGAGTATTTAATGATTCCAAGCATGAAATATTTTAGGATATTTGGTGGGGAAAAACATGAGTTTAAGGGGAGAAAAAGAACATTAACATTAATAGGAAAGGCTTGAGCATGGGTGATGGTGAGAATCATATGGCTATAACCTTAGATCCCACTGGAATATTAAAAGACTAATATAATAGTATCCTAAAACTTTTATTTTATTTTTTAATTTTTATTTACCTTTTACAATACACTGGAAATCTCATTCTTCAAAAATAATGAAAAAATGTAGATACTGTCTTTAAAATGTACGAGTGTACAGAGTTTTACAAAACTAGGTGAAGCAAATCTGAGGACCACTAGATAGAGTGCTCATTAGGGGAGGGCAAAGGATGATGCTAGAATGTAAAGTAGTGAACACAATCTTGATTTTATTAAATGTATTTTAGTCGTGTGATAAATATCACTTAAAAACCCAGGTATGAATCCATGTCAATTTTTTCCTAAATATTCTCTTTATGTTTACATCAAAGCACATGATTGTTTGAAATTTGAAAAGCCAATGTTCTTTTAATAAATATAGTGATTGAACAACTACTTCTGATGTTTAACCAAAAACAATCTGACAAAACCTCAAAACAAACAAACAAAGACAGTGAATTCTGGAGATTTTGATACAATTATTTATTAAAAGAAAAGGGACCCACCTTTATAATAGTCATCATTAGTTTGGAAGTTACTTCTAATAATAGTAGAAAATATTTGTGTAAACATTCCTCTGATTCAACAGCTCCTGAGACCTGGGGTAATTGAAACCCATTATATCTGTTATGATTTTGAACATCCAGTACTGCACTAACCTAACTCCTTTGTTTCTGGTTTCTATTCACTATAAGAAAGCGATCATAGGTGAAGTTAGGAGGGCTTGTCTCCATCTAGTGGTCAGTATATTGTACTAATACTGTTATTCTACAATCAAAATATTATGGGCATTTTATTTTCTTAACTACAGTGAAAAATGACTTTGACCAAGATACTATCGTTATTTTCTAACCATGTCTGTCAAATTTGACAATAATCAGCTAGAAGATAAATATCTTAATATAGATGCATTTATATATATGGCTTAAATATATTGCCCACCCAAAATTCCATTAGACTGTTTCTCTGCTCAAAAAAAAAAATAAGAAGAAAAAAGAGTCTCTTCCTATTAAATGTAATTTCATAGTTTTTCCAGGTACCCTGTTTTCATATTAGGCATTTCATTTTGACACCTACATGTAAAATAAGATTCATTAACATATACAGACGATTGATGACACTGGTTAGGGCTGTTCTTAACTAACAGAAAGAGTATTGTGTCTAATTACATTTAAAATACTGTTTATCAAATAAAGGGACTAATTCCTAATGGGTCTGTCATACCTAGTATTTTTCTTTGTAGAAATGTGCCATTCTTCATAATGACGCTTTTCTCTTTCTTTTTTGTAAATCCACTATAGATAAGAATAGAAATCACATATTGAAATTGTATTACAAATATAATACTACTTTTATTTTTTGGTCTCATACAGTTTATATTATTATCTCCATTTTCACTTAACAAAGGTGTCAGGTGACTCTCCCACCACATTAAGACCTTAATAAGATTGGCTTATACATTAAGCCTATAGAAGTCCAAACCCTGCCCCAAGATTTCTGCAAATGTCCAGAAGGTTCACACTCTCAAAGCCATCTCCATCCATGGACTTCTGCATTCACACAATACATCTGTTGTCTGCAACATGGTAAACCAGACATGAAACTGGACCCATTCTTAATTTCCAAAAACATACCAATTCAGCCCTGGCATACATGAGTATAGTAAGTGTTGCCGAAGATTAGAAGGAATGGAAGGAAGACAGACAAGTTTAGTCACATCCATTCAAACTTCAAGTTGAACATTAGGCAGTAAGTTCCTAAGATATCCTCCTTTCTCTCCCCTACTGGGAAACTTACAGTGGTCCTCTCCACCAGCTCTTCGGACTCCACCAAAGTCATTATGACAGGATGATATCTTTACAAAGGAATTGCAAGCACTTTTTTTCTAACATAGAAGAAAAGAAATTGATGTTCAGATGCACAGTTTCACAGGAATACTGTGCTAAGTATTTGAAACACTGGTGAGTAAAGATGTCCTCTAGATCTAGGGGCGCCTGGGTGGCTCAGTCGGTTGAGCGCCGACTTCGGCTCAGGTCACGAACTCGCGGTCCGTGAGTTTGAGCCCCGCATCGGGCCCCTGTGCTGACAGCTCAGAGCCCGGAGCCTGTTTCAGATTCTGTGTCTCCCTCTCTCTGACCCTCCCCCATTCATGCTCTGTCTCTTTCTGTCTCAAAAATAAATAAACGTTAAAAAAAAAAAATTAAAAAAAAAAAAAGATGTCCTCTAGATCTCAAAATTTTATATTCTTTTTAAACTTAAAAAAAACCAGAAAAATGGTTGGCCTATCAGGTGAGAAGTTATTTCCTATATAAAGTGTGGATTTAATGTGTAAGCAACTCAAATAGAGGTCCACCCAGCAGAGGAAGAGGGAAAAAAAAAAACTTGTCTCTGTCTTTAAGCCATTTGTGGCATAATCAAATGGTTATAGTTTTATTTTGTAACCTAGAAATTGCTTGCCTTGAAGCCCTACAATATGTGGTAAAGGGCGCCTTTATACTTAAATTAAAAATTCAAAAAATTAAACATGAAGGTAACACCCTGACTTCATTTTCATTAGAAATAAAAATAGGTGATCTCATATGAATTATTACAGGTTAGGTTTGCCTTATTTTTTTTAATTTTTTCAATATTTATTCATTTTTTAGAGACAGAGAGAGACAGAGCATGAGTGGGGGAGAGGCAGAGAGAGACGCACACACACAGAACCCATAGCAGGCTCCAGTCTCCAAGCTGTCAGCACAGAGCCCGACACAGGGCTTGGACCCACGAACTGTGAGATCATGATCTGAGCTGAAGTCAGACACTCAACCAACTGAGCCACCCAGGTGCCCCAGGTTTGCCTTATTTTTAAAAGTCTTGATATTCTGAAGGTGTCCCCCTCAGCTTTCTCTGACCTTTAACCAGTTTTCTCTTGGCCCCGATTACCAGGAGGAATAGAGAGGAGCTCAATCAGCAGAATAAATGGATAAGATTAGAGGCTTGCCTCAAATTAAGAAAAGGACTTCATACTATGAAAAAAGGTGATATGGGAAAATGACAGAGACCAGTTAGTACTAATTCATAGGCTATACAGTTCTTTCATGTCATAACAGAAAATATTTGTTCTACAGGTTAAACCTGGCTTGATATACTGGGTTTGAGTAGTTAAAAGATTTCTGAGCCATTAGGACAAGGGTCAAATGGCAACAGATCATGGCCAGTGACTTTCATGGTTTCTTCCACCCTCTGGGAAATAGGAAACTGTGTAGGCTTCTTAGGAGAAAAAAAAATGGCTAGGTATATTCAGAAAAATCTTACCAATACTAACTCCCAAATGACAAGTGTAATTCATACTGGATAAAGATAAAGGAGGCAAATATCATATCATGTATTTCACTGTCACAGAGTGTAGAACAGCTAAGCTCTCTAATTCCTCAATAGAGCCATGTTTTCCTTGACTGAGACTCAGTTTCTCCTCTTTTCCCCATCACCTGCTGAGGTAGCTGGTCTCCATAAATGGCTCCCCAAAGAGCCTTGCCTCCTTTTATTAATCACCTGTGTACCTTTCCCCCTTGAATATGGACTTTCCCTCTAACTCATTAGGAAACAACGTAATGCTGAAGAAGTGATACTACAGGGTAGGTGAACCTTGGTCAGGGAACATCTTGCTGATTCCATCTCAGTTTCTTAGGGCCTTACTCTCTGTGAGCCTTGAGCCACTATGCAAAAAAAAAAAAAAAGTGCTCCAGTTGTGACAAGGCTTGGAACACATGGCATGAATATCACATAGAGCACAGGAATCTCCCTGTCAAACCCTGCCCAAATTCCTTACCCATAAAGTTGTAACATATAATAAAATGGCTGCCTAAAGGCTCTAAGTCTTGGGGTAGATCGTTACACAGCAGTCCATAGAACACTGGGTTCCCATCAGATCACTTTCCAGGACTCAACACAGATTTTGTACCTTTAGGGAAGCCTTTTCCCACCTCATAGTCTAGGTTGGGCATCCCTTCTAGGCACTGCCTAATCCTAGTAGTTTATATATTGTATTATAATTGTCCACATATTCTTGTCTGTGACTAGGGAGAGCAAGGATCATGCCTGAATTGATTATTGTGGTACCCTCAGAACCAACAGTGCTTGGTATTACAATACTGTAAACAAATGTGCCCCATTGAATCAATGGATGCATTTCTTATGCAAATGAACACGGATCTCTTACTCCCCTGAAAATAAGCCCCTTCCCTGTTATACTATTTGATAATGAGCTTCCAGTAAAAGCAATCATGTAGCATATATCTCAGCAAACTGTAAGAGGAACATGCAGTGCCCAAGCCACAAAGCCACTCAAATTATTAAAATAACTGGAGGTTTAAGAAATAGATTTGGGCAGTAGAATTTCCTTTCTAAACATTCACTGAACTCCATTGTTCTGGATTTTGACCGAAGTTTGTTTTATCTTGGATCAGTGCTATTCTCATAGCTTTTATGGGTAAGGAGAATTTTAAGACTGTGAAGGCTCATGATTCTGTGTATTATAAATGAAGAAAAATGCCCTCTTGTATCCTATAAATAAGACATCTGTGAATTGGCAAACGCTAGCACAAACAAGTTCATTTTGTGACAGTAAAACTGTCACGAACATGTTTAAACTGAAAATATACAACTAGGAAAAGTTTACAAGATGCAGATGTCATGCAAGGCAGCGAATTGAGCCAAATGACCCAAAAGCTGTAATGGGCAGGAATTTTTATGAAATGAATAAGAAATCAGAGAAACTGAAACACAGATACACAGTAGGATGACCCTTACTATTATGTCACTTGGTGGGTTCTCGGAGTCATCTGTAAAGTGGATTCTTTTTCCACAAGTATCTGACCTTGATTGAAGAATTACTAAGGAAAAGGCCAAAGGTATGACCACGCACCCATCTCAAGTCGTTAGCTTTGGTCAGTCTTCTTAACTCCTGGTAGTTGTTTATAACTTCTTGCGAGACCCACCTCAGTGCTCTTCTACCATTGTGTGTCTGAGAAGTTTCTCTGGGATAAATGGTATTACAGTTTCTGCCACACACAGCAGCCCCCACACATTGCCTTCTCTGTGGAATTCTTTAGGAAATGAAATTCCGATGCACTGACTTCTCAGTTAGAGAGGAATTTTTCCTACAACATATTTCTTACCAAGAATTTCCTATCAAAGAAAAGGGCAATATGAGAACACTGGGCCCATGTGACTTAATAAATTTTTTTCTGACATACTGCAAAATGTAATATTATTTTTTATATCCTAATTTACTTTTTCCCTTGCCTTTAAGGTCTTGGATTGTCAACTGCATCTTATATTATTTAAACGTTATCTGAGGGTACAAGCAGGAAGGGAAACCCCTCTGAAGTCAATACTGTTATTCTAGTTTCTCCCAAGGGGAAAAATTCAGATATGATTGACAGGTTACATGTCACAAATTAGAAAAGAATACATTTGGAAAGCGCCATATGATCAGTTGAAGCCTCTTTTCTTCCATAACTGATCTGTTTCTCTGTATTCAGAATTATATAGATTGGAACTCAGCATGACCTTAGATATATAGTCAAAAGTTCTTATTTTAAAGTCAAAGCCTAGAAATTTTTTTTTTAATTTTTTTAATGTTTATTCATTTTTTTTTTTTTTAAATTTTTTTTTTTCAACGTTTATTTTATTTTTTTTGGGACAGAGAGAGACAGAGCATGAACGGGGGAGGGACAGAGAGAGAGGGAGACACAGAATCGGAAACAGGCTCCAGGCTCCGAGCCATCAGCCCAGAGCCTGACGCGGGGCTCGAACTCACAGACCATGAGATCGTGACCTGGCTGAAGTCGGACGCTTAACCGACTGCGCCACCCAGGCGCCCCTGTTTATTCATTTTTGAGAGAGAGAGAGAGAGAGAGAGAGAGAGGCTGAATCCAAAGCAGGCTCCAGGCTCTGAGCTGTCAGCACAGAACCCGATGCAGGGCTCGGACCCACAGACTGTGAGATCATGATCTGAGCCGAAGTTGGCCACTTAACCCACTGAGCCACCCAGGCGCCCCTCAAGGCCTAGAAATCTTAACTAAACTGCTCAGATTCACAGAGCTGGTGGCAAAGTAGGAATTATCTGCTGATGTTATTATGAGTTTGTTTGACATTAATTTATGTCTCTATGAGACCCAGATACTCAAAACTTGTGAGTCACATAGAAAGTAAAATGTCCTTGAAGAGGAGGCAGAATGCTTTATAAATCCTGCATTCCAAATAACTAAGTACAATTATTGGGGATATACTACTTCCCCCAAAAGATTTGATTTGCCCTCTAAGTGACAGCGGAAGAAATAAGAATTCCCAAATAACAGCAGCCAAGAATAGTTAGATATTTTTCCAATATTTTTCCAACTCTTGATCAAGTACAATATTTTTACTTCCTGTGAGAGGCAAAAAGTGGGCCAGTAATAAAATGATTTAAGAAAAGCGATTTAAGGGGCGCCTGGGTGGCGCAGTCGGTTAAGCGTCCGACTTCAGCCAGGTCACGATCTCGCGGTCCGTGAGTTCGAGCCCCGCGTCAGGCTCTGGGCTGATGGCTCGGAGCCTGGAGCCTGTTTCCGATTCTGTGTCTCCCTCTCTCTCTGCCCCTCCCCCGTTAATGCTCTGTCTCTCTCTGTCCCAAAAATAAATAAAAAACGTTGAAAAAAAAAATTAAAAAAAAAAAAGAAAAGCGATTTAAGAAGCAGGTACTCAGTTTCTTCTTTTAGTGAAGAAAATGGAAACAGGGAAGTAGGCTTTTGGGTAGCATGAGAAGTATGGAGGACAAAGGCTAAAGTGGGAAGAGACCAGGAATATAAAAGGATTTCTTTAAGGGAATCAGATGCATAATTATTTGAGTATAATTATACCAAAGAAAAACTCTGGCACAATTTCACTTGGCATATCACCCTGCTTCTTCTGACTTTGATCTACTGATCATGTTTTCCCATCCAATAAATCCTTAGCCATTAGGAAATATTCTTACAATGCCAACGGATTACTTGTATAAGGCATAAAATTAGTTTAAAAATAGAGTTTTAATTTGTTTTTCATGCCAAAGATCAACAGTAATCCTTTCCCAAGGTTGTGTTTTCTTTATGTCTTTGCTGTATAACATTTCTATTGACTTTCTGAACTCAAGTACCAAACAAACAAAATGGCAGCCAGCAGGCCTTACAACAGAGGAGTAAAGATAAAGCCATGGACAAGCCAGATGTTTCACATGCTTGGGACTACACTGGTTTCCATCACACCTCATTATCAAGCCACCCATGAAGGTGATCTTACTGAGGTCAAAGAAGCTGATCAAAGACATGTATTTAGAAAAAAAAAAAAAAGATTATCACATGAAGCTTGAGGTTTCCTCCTTAGTAGTAAAGTAAGAAAAGAGGGAAAGATTAAATGTTTCCAGAGTTGAACACTGTGTTGGGATAGGGCTCTTAATGAAACACAGCTGCTAAAATTTGCTCCAGAGTTTAAAACAATAAACTTCTGATATTCCATAGAAATGATAACTCTGTTGAAGTGCTCTTTCCAGAGCCAAACCCAGAACATGGGATTGAATATATCAGGGCTCAGAGAATGCTGAAAGATGAAAACTGTTTCCATACGTGGAAATAGAGCACACATCTCACAAATCAAGGATCAATTCATTTAGGTTAGGAAGGAAGGTTAAAAATCCAAATTACTTCAATTATGCGTTGCTGACATCAGCGTATTACTGTAGGTACTCCTTAGGATGGTTAACATAAAGTTTACATTTTCTTTCTGCGGTTCTTTTCCACTCTCCAAGTTGATTAGAAACATCACAAAATCTTAGATAGCCATATTGCCATTTTGTCTTTCATACTTAAGAAATCCAGCAGATGATCTTTGGGTGAGCATCTTTATGCAAAACTCAGGATAGTGGGGAGATAATCATGAAGAAATGATTGCAAACATCTATTCATAAGTTATGTACTGTAAAGAATTGTATAAATTATTTTTTTAGAATTTGGACACGATTAGCTGATTTTTCAAAAGAGGGAGGAAAAAAAGAACTTGGAAAAGCATAAAGGAAGCCCCAGACTGTCTTGTTACTAAAGACTATTTTTGGTTGGTTGGTGGGTAGATGGGTGAGGTTGTTTCCCCCTTAGAAGAAGAGTAATACTGTCCAAGGTCTGGTTCTTGAGATAATGTTGGGGTTTTCCTGGATGACAGTAAGTAAAACTGGTCTGGGGGACAATATATATTTAAGACACCCTTCTCCATCTGAAGACATACCAGTAACTATACTTGGTGTTTCCTGCTCCTTAATTTTATTTGTTTTCACAGCTTCCCATGACATATGTGTTTTATGATTCTCAATTTATGGATAAGAAATTTAAGGTTCAGAAAACTGGAGGCTGAACAGGTTTTTTTTTTTAGAGTTTTGGGAAGAAGCATTTTCTTACAAAATTTACCCCTAGCAGAATTTTCTAGTGAATCACTCACAAATCTGTTTATAAATTTTTGTCTCCCTTGTGCAACAACTATACCATTTTTTATTTTATTGATGTAGTCAATAAATCTTTATGAATTAACCACTATGTGCCATGTACTATTCAAAGCACTAAGGATGCAGGAGTGAAGTAAGCATAGAACATAATTCTAATAAAGGTAGAGTAGACAAGTGAAATGCATAGTTGTGTCAGATGGTTTTAAATGCTATGTAGTAAAAAGACAAGAAGGGGTAATGTAGAATGCCACGATGCAACAGGAGTACAATAGATTGGTCAGGGAAGGCCTTATTGAAAATGTAAATTTAAGAAGAGACAACATTGGAGAAGTCACCAGCATTTCTGGTATCTGGGACAAATGAATTCCAATTAGAGAGAACAGCTGGAATAAAGGTCCTAAAGCGACATGTGTTTGAGGAACAGCAAGCATACCAATGTTACTAGAATGTTAGGAAGGGTGGGAAGGGCTTCAGAGAGGTTATTACGGTCATGTCACAGAGGACTTTAAAAGCTCTGATAAGGCTTTGGCTTTGGGTTTGAGTAAGATGAGCAGTCACAATGGGTTTCAAATGGGATTGTTATTATCTGATTTAAGTTTTCAAAGGATCTCTCTGGATGCTATATTGAGATTCGTTTATGGAGGAACACAGGTGGAAGTTACATGACAGACTAAAAGATCATTCTACATGCTGGGATAAGATTTATTTATGGGGAGTCATGTTGGAAATAGTCAATGTGGCTTATTTATGTGATTCCCCATGCATCTCTGCCTTCCCAGTTCTTGATTTCGTCTCAAATGGGTCCGTGGAAACTCCACCTGGCAGTCTGTACAGCTCATTCCCATAGTTGTAGAGTAGGAGGTTTTTATTTGTAAACCATTTTAATGGTGCTACTTGTTATGGGAAAGATGCTCCATCAGCATTGACTTTCTGGGTCATTCCTTCCCTCCATCTTCACAGACCCCTATATGAACTTCTCTATTTTGGTTACCTTTATTTGTTTTTTAGTGGTGGTGGTGGTGGTGGTTGATTGGTTGGTTGGCTGGTTGGTTGGTTAGTTTTGGTGTGTGTGTGTGTGTGTGTGTGTGTGTGTGTGTGTGCCTTGTAGTTTCCAAGATGTCTCAAAGCAACATTGAAAATAGAGATTGGCTTCTGTTTATCATTCTTCTTATATTTCTGGATGATTTCCTTTCTGATAGTCCTTATTTATTCCTGCCAATTAGTGTTTTCACAAGTATCTCCTTCCCTCCTACTGAAGAACTCATAGTGTTTCTTATAGCTCAGATTTGCTGAAAATGAACTCTCTCAGCATGGATTTTTTTTTTTGTCGCTTTAATACAATATTGTCTTTTTCTCCCCTTTCAGTCTTTTAAAGTTGTCTTTCTGTATTCTGGCCTCTGTTGTTTCTAATAAGAATTTAGCCTTCATTTTTATTGGTATTTCCTGGAGTGTAATCTTTCAAGATTACTTTATCCTTAGCATTTGGCAGATTGACTATGATGTACTTAGTTTTGGTTTCCTTTATATTTATCTTGCTTGGGGTTCACTAAACTTGAATCTGTTGAGTACCACAGATCTCAGACACTATCTGATCAGTTTGTGAATTTTTCTCTTTTCTTTCTTTATTCTTTTTGCATTTTTTTCTTTGTGCTTCAGTGTGTATAAATGTTGTTGGTCTATCTTTAAATTCAAATTCACTGATCCTTTTTCAGCAGTGTCCTGCTTACTGTTAAGCCCATCAAATGAATTCATTTCTGATACTGAATTTTCTATTCTATAATCCCATTTAGTTCCTTCTTGTAGTTGCCACTTTTCTGATGAAATGTCTCACCTTGATATATGTGAGTCTTCTTGTATTGACTGATTCTTCTTTTGGTTTTGGATTACCTTCCAGTCTCTTTGCATGTCTCATAATTTTTATTTGCTGGACATGCTTTGTCACTGTCTCTTTTCAGCTACATTTTCACTTGATCCACAGGTTTGGTTTATTTATTCACTGCCACCACCTTTCTGCTCTTTTTTTGTCCTTCATTATTATGTCTCCCTTGTTTTTTATCACATTGGTGTTTTTTGAATGTCTCTTGGGAGTAGTGGGCTAATTTATTGTGAGATAACCAAGTCCCTGTTTCACTAAACCCTTGCAATCTATTAAAATAAGAAAAACAAATGTGTCAATTCTTCCATTTTGGAGAATTCTGATTCATACCAGTAAAGGTTGAGATCAGGGTGGATAAGAGGAGCCAGGGGAGGTATTATGAAGGAGGAGGACTTGAAGAGTAGGTTATTGACCAACAGAGAGGGTGGAGAAAGAAGCATTTTTGGCAGAGAGAACAAAAACCTAAGGGATAAAGAAAAATAAGTAGGACATTTGCAGATCTGTGAAGAAAGAGATGAATAGGAGAGCTAAGGTTATGTGAGATCAGAGAAAAATCATGATGAAAGAAACTTTTTAATTCTTTTTCCCCCTTGTTATTTATTCTTTTATGATTAAATCATATGAGTAGTATAATATCCTCTATACTATTTCATTACTTGTCTACAAAGAGCTATCGATGCTATTTCCTGCCCTAATATCTTTATGCTCTACCCTATATGTTCAGTAACTTTATGAAAATACAATTAGGATGTTTTCTATTTAGATTTGACTTTTCCTTACCACCTTAGATTAATTCTTATCTCCAAAGTCAAATAATAGAAAAGTGAGAAATGAATTGTCAAACAAATGAATATTTCATCTGTGAGGGTTGAAACCACCAGTATGAATAATTATTTTGGTGAATTTATTGATTTTTACCAAACTTGCCAATCAATATGGTTAAAATAATTAAAGTATCTATATTAACACCAATGAATCATGAGACCCAAACTCTTAATTATCATTTTTCATTTTGTCAATTGCCGTGCTAGAAACTATTTTCTCTTCTATAAGCCTTTAAATTCTCTTCAAATTCTCTTTTATGACCTTTAAATTCTCAACTCTGTTGGACTTCTAACACATCAAAAACTTCATCAGTATTCTACAAAGAACAAATAATAATCACAAAAAGTGTCTGCTCTGTGGTAAAAGAAATTCCTGACAGGTTCCTCCCTAAATAAAAATAAATGGAATGACTCCCATAAAATTCATGTGGTCTACACAGAAATAGTTGGACTTCATTAAGACCTCAAAAATGTCTGGTTAAAAACATAAGAACCACATTAGGATAAACTTCCTATTGATGAGATCTCTCAGATCATGGAATCCCCATTAAAACAAGCTTATCACTGGAAACCCTGAAAAATACACTGAACAAAACACTAAGCAGTAAAAGTAGCAATCACATATTATGTGAAGGCAGACCAAAACTCCATCTTACCCCCAAATACTAAGATCCTCAGAGATTCATGTAATACTTGCATTTTTCCCCTGCTATCTAGAGTTGTTCTTCAGTTAGAAATCATATAGGCATATCTTGCCTCTGTGGTTTTGGTTCAACATCTTTGACTTGTTAGATTATTGATAATCAATGAAACAGAATGAAACTGTCCTTATTTAGAAACCACTGTCTCTAAATCTTAGGATTTCCACAGTGTTCTCAGCATTGCTGATAGAACTCTATTTTGACTCCCTATCCAATCTATTGGGAGGCAAAGGACTTACATTTATGAGAGGGCTGGCCAGGTCAGAGCTGCTTTCCCTGGCCCTGGGGGAAGAAGAAAGTTAATTAGGTTGCCAAAGATTGAACTCAGAAGCTTTTCTTCATTAATTTTATTGTATTCTTAACATGAAATGTAGAACTAAATTGCCATGTAAGAAACCAGTATAAGTAGTATTTAAGATATCTCTGTGGTATGTAAATTTAAACGATTGATATGACAAAGTTTGATCATAAAATGATTAAAATCATGACACTGTAGAAGAAAAATATGACTGTGTTGATGCAGATAATAGTGATAATGTCCAATAAAGATGCTTTATTTGAATAGTGACCCCACACCCAAAGAGCAAGTAATGTTTTATGCTCTTGGAGTTATTTAACCCAGAAACTTCTACTCTGGTTGCATGCTTTTTTTAACAAGGCTACAGAAGCATCCGTAAGAAATACAAGTGAAGCATACCCCTTATATAAACACCTGAAAATGTTATTGCGTCACCTTTCAATCTGTCTCCCCTGTTAGATTTGAGCGAGGGACTATTTCTTTGCATAGTCGCATCTCAAATTCCAACTCCATTCCATTGTGTCCTTGAATGAGCACTTTGGGTGCAATGCCTGGAAACTGAAAATTCAGTGCCTGGTTTATTTGCTTCTGTTTGCCATATGTAAAAATAATGCAGGGAAACAGAGCTGAAGTATACAAGATGAAGGAAACATATTATCATAAAATATGCTAATGAATTTGTTATCCCATGTGGAACTGGTTAAGACTTCTAAATACCTTCACCAAGCTACTAACAGTTTATAAGCCATAATTGGTATAATCCCAGATCTCTAAGTATATAAAGCATATAAAATATTTCTAAAAGAGAGCGTGACATATCTGACTTCATTGATCTCTAGATTGTCATGGCTTTATTCCTACGAATGGAATGACTGATAGAATTCTATTCCTTATCGGTTGCATAATACAGCCTAGTGTGTGTGGTTCTAGTGTTTCATAATATATTTTATGTGGTTGGCATATGATTCTCTTAACAGCCTGTACCCCAAAGTTATGGATCATTGGTGTGGTTCTTGTGTTGTTCACACAATATTTCTGAAACTCGGATACAGTTCATGTTTTACTAATGTGATCTGTTCATGTCTTAAAGAATCTTTTTCATTTGTTGTTGTGTTTTTTTTTTTCTTTTTTCAAGGAGGGACTTGTCTGGAATTCTTTACTCTTCAGGGTTTGGGGTTTTCTGAAGGTTTCCAACATTGAAGAGAACAACTTGTCATATTAGGAGAGGAGGAACTGCTGTCTTTGATGGCAGGTTGACAAAGGCACTTTGTCCCTGGTGTCATTTTATTATATGACTAGTGTGTTCTCCCAAGAAGGCTGAGACCACCTACCTGCACATTGAAAAACACAGCTGAGATCTGTCTTTGTGACCCAGACACATGGCCTCTCAACTTTTCTCTGTACTGAAGGAAAACATCGTAGCCCCGGCCAGATGAAAACAAGCACTTTCCCCCCCCCACTTTTTCTGTGGGAAAGATGAGCTGAAACCAAAGTTAATATATTTGAAAAATCTGGGAAAAAAACAGAACAGATTTTTTAGAAGTCATTCCTTTAGCCCCATCGGTATGCTATTTGAAGGACTCTTACAAAGAAAACTTCTGTTGGAGTGGAAAACACTGAATGAAACCCATGTTATGTGAGACTTTAATTCCCTGGAGCTGAGAAAGGTGAAAGAATCAGGTCCCTATACTCTTGGACTGTTTTCATTAGTTACCAAGAATGTTTATGCAATCGGTTTTAGCTACTTCATTAGGAATCCCCTTCATCTGTTTGATAGAGTTAACACCAATCAGTTAAAGCTGATTTTAAAAGCACTGCTATTATAGTATATATAGCACATTTGTGAGGACAAAGATGTAGAAAAAGAAGAACTTGTTTGTTCTGTTTATTTTTTGAGATGTTTTTTATTCACCAACCGTATATCTGCACACATGTCAACAATGCAGCCTAGCACGTCTGCACTGAATCAACTATGTAATGTGATTTAGGTCTTAACGCTTTCATCTTGGAAGGGGTATTCTTGGCACAAAATACCTGATTTTACACAATGAACTCATAGAACCTGAGCCAATCTTGTGAAGCCATCGGCTCATGTAAGGCTAAATCACTTAATATAATCCCTGCATATGGCCTCTTCCATATTTTTAATCACCACATTACTGGCAAATTTAATTCAACAATACCGAAATGAAAACTGCTGGGCCATTTGGTATTTTGCGTGATGAACTTTCCCCTTTCTACCAAGAGCAAGAGTTTCATTTCTATCAGACTAAACAAATTAACTGAGAGGACTTTAGCTCAGTGCTTCTCTAGCTTTTTGGAGTCTGATTCACATTAAGAAATATAGCTTACACCAGGATATAAATATAAATCAGTAAATATATGTTAAAAATATATGTATGTATATATATATATATATATATATATATTCCATCCAAATATGCAAATATATAATCCAAAAAAAATTTCACAATAGAATACTCATGCTCATTTTTCCCTAAGAACTGAATTTATTATTTTTAAATCTTATTTATTTTTATAATTTTTTTCTCTTTTTGTTGTGGTTTGAACATTTAATATAGATTTACCCTTTGAACACATGTTTAAGGATGCAATACAATATTGTTAACTATAGGCACCATGTTGCATGGTATACTCATACTTATTTTAGATGGTGGTCTTCGATAGGTTCTGTTCTATTCTACTTCATTAATGTGAATTTTATTTATTTTTACTACTCAGTTGTGTGTCATGAGTATTCATTTGAAATCCATGGCTTTCTATGACATTCACCCTGGAGTTGAAAGCCTGACACACAATAAAATTGCATCTAAAACAATTAATAATAGCAAACTCTTACTGAACACTGAGCTAAGCACTTGTTTTAATTTATTCATTAACCTATAAACCTCCATGATAACCATGCAAACATTTTATAGGATAAAGGCATAGGTGGGCAGATTTCTTGACAAGGGTTACATAGCTCGTTAGTGGCTGTAGATATGAGCCCGGGACTACCTATGCTCTTAGCCACTACATTAACACCTAGACAGAAGGCTGAGTTTTTGGTCATGTCCTTGCCTTAGGAATATTTGGTTGACCCCAACTCTTGAAATCACAGAAGATATTTGGAACACATTGCATGGTCCTCAGAGGATCTCCATAGTTCTAAAATATTTATGGTCTCCTCAACACTCTTAAATTGTATATGAACTTCAATGGGAAGGCAGTGAGAGGTCTTTGCCTAGGATTGGACTTCGCATAAAAGTCAGTTTATTCTAAGGCCTGGGGCAATAAATGTACTGGATGACTTATTCTAGAACTAATAAGAGGGAACAGTAGCCTGTAGTACAGGCCTATGATCAACCCTGGGGATAAGGAGGTGGGTAGGATCATAGCTTGCAGCCTTTTCTTTTCAGCAACTGGAGTGATCAAAGCACTAAAGTCACTCCCAACACAGAAGAGAGATTCATAGATGCAGTTCCCCTATTTTGACAAGTTCAGTTTTGCTTGGCTCCTGACCTTTGTTACAGGTTTGGGACTGACCATAGTCTTTCACTCCTGTTAACATATGGGGCAGCAATCAACAACTCAAATTTGTTGAAGAACAACCTTATCATGATATCTCAGAGTTCAGTTAAACAAAGGTCTACCCTCATAGACTACCAGATTATTGTGTTCTGATCAAGTCAGACTAATTGATGAGCAAGTAATTAATTGGTTCAGAGAGTGCTCAAAATGAGTAGGTAGTTTAACAGAAATAACTAAAACATTGATTAAAAGTTTAACATAATCCTAGGTTTAATTCAATCAAAATAATGATTATAGATATTGGTAAATGCGCAAATAAGGGCAAAGGGCAGGCCTAGCTGTCGGGCAAAAAGATGAGAAGTGGATCTGTTATAGGCAGGCAGTTATTACATTTTTCATTCATTTGTTATTTTTGACTGAGGGGGGACTAAAAACCGTCTTACCTTGAGGGTTTTTTTTTGTTTTTTTTTGACTGACTTCTCTGGAATGTCTAAAAAGAATTAAAAATTATTTTAAATTATGCCTTCTCTGAGCTTCTTTATCCTTGGAAAAAAAATAAGTATAGTCACAGCTAAATTTCAGGACCACAGTTTTCATAGTATAAATATGCTCTTACATGATACGTGCTTTTGCCTTCCATTCCCAGAATGGAAACTCTATGAAGGCCGGACTTTGGTCTGCCTTTTCTCATTGCTGTATTCCCAGCATTCAATTTCCTAAGAATTTCCAGCTACTTATTTTCTAAATGGTTACTTTTTTTTAAGTAAAAAATTTTATTTTATTTTTTAAAGTGTATTTATTTTGAAAGAGAGAGAGAGGTCAAGGGAGGGGCACAGAGAGGGGGAGAGAGAGAGAGAGAGAGAGAGAGGGCAAGGGAGGGGCACAGAAGGCACAGAGAGGGAGAGAGAGAGAGAGAGAGAGAGAGAGAGAGAGAGTCCCAAGTGGGCTCCACGGTACAGAGCCCGACATGGGACTTGAACTCACAAACCATGAGATCATGACCTGAGCCAAAATCAAGAGCCTGATGCTTAACTGACTGAGCTATCCAGGCACCCCTAATGTGAAAAATTTTAAACCATTGAAAAGTTTTTACAATAATTTCATAGTTTTTTTTAAAGCATACATTTTTTAAAAAGCGTAATTCCCTTAACGTAATATTTGTTTCTTTGCTTAATAAAAACAGAGTTAGTATATACAATATAAGCTGAGAACAGAGTCTGCATACAGTTAAAGAAGTTCAGATAATCAAAACCTCAGTGAAAGATGCTACAATATTCCTTTCAACTTTAGAAACCAAGGGTCTGTTTTTTGAGGAAGCGTCTTGTGATACATTTGTATTTATCAATGGTGAACAAAAATTATTATTGAATAACAGTTCTTACAGTGATTGTAAATCATTTTTCAAATAGTCAGTGATGATTTAATAATGAGGTACAAGAGCCAGGTGTCTAAACTATTCCCTAGGGGGAAAATGCTCATCTATGAGAGATATTTTTCCTAAATTGGATGTTGGTAACAATGACAGTCTCATACACAGGGTTTTTAATTACTCAAGTCACCGATCAAGTAGAAACAAGTCTATGAACTCCTTGTGGAGTTGGAATATTTTGACCTACCCAGGAAGACAACATCCTACACCAAAAGTCTTTTCAGAGATGCAAAATGTGCATGGCATTTGTTTGTGCATAAAGTTGTAAAGCAGGGGCGCCTGGGTAGCTCAGTCGGTTGGGCATCCGACTTCAGCTCAGGTCATGATCTCGCAGTCCGTGAGTTCGAGCCCCGCGTCGGGCTCTGGGCTGATGGCTCAGAGCCTGGAGCCTGCTTGGGATGCTATGACTCCCTCTCTCTCTGCCCCTCCCCCGTTCATGCTCTGTCTCTCTGTCTCAAAAATAAAACGTTAAAAAAAAAAGTTAAAGTTGTAAAGCAGATCTCTAGAAAAATCAAAACTCTCCTTATACTAACCACAGGGATAATTGAATAGGATATTGAAAGGTAATTATTATCTAGGCTTAGAAAATCATGTTTCTCCCAGTTGATATACATATGTATATCTTTCATAGACCTCATGGCCTGTAGGTCATAAAGATCCTCAAAGATGCAGACTTTTAGATCCTATTCAGCTCATTGGCAAGATAAATTAGGGATTTCTTCTGAACCCTGAAACCATCATTCATTTATGAAAACATTTTGCTTTAATGGTTAATTCTATAACAAAGAGGTTTTTTGTGTGTTCAAGTCAATAGTTACATTTCAGGGAAAATGTGTGTGTATATACTATAAATAAATTTATACGCTAGTATATATATGTATATATGTATTTATACTATAAATGGAGATAAATATACATCATATATATATATATACACACATATATATATACACCTCCCTGGTTTCAGTAAATTATATATCTTTACATTTCACAAGTTTAAACCCACCAGGTTTTACCGACCACCCTTAAGATGAAAGCAGAACTCAGGAGACCCCTCTGGGTTTTTATTTCACTTAGTATTTGCCCTCTAATTATCCTGTCTTTATTGCTAGGTTATTGATGTATTTGTCTTACTCAGCATTTTAGTTGTTTTCAGCAGGGAGTTGGTCAGAAAGCCTTGTCCACCATATTGCCATGATCAATAGTTGTGTTTCATGTATTTTTTTTAAGTTAAACCACTAAATGTGACATCACAAAGGTGTATAATTAGTTCACTAATCTATCTCCACTTATATGTAAATACATCCCACCTCCAATATGCATTCCCTTTGTGACAGGGAAAGTTACTTAACCTTTATGTCTCACTTAGAAATGAGGATAACCATAGATCGTATTCTGTAAGTTTGCAATACAGTTTGAATGAGTTAATGCACATAAAGCAGTATAAGTGCTTGACATAGTATTAAGTGTTGATAAGGGGTGCCTGGGTGGCCCAGTCAGTTAAGCATCTGACTTCAGCTCAGGTCATGATTTCACGGTTCATAAGTTCAAGCCCCCGAGTCAGATTCTGTGCCGACAGCTCAGAGCCTGGAGCCTGCTTCAGATTCTGTTTCCCTCTCTCTCTGCCCCTCCCCTGCTCATTCTCTCTCTCTCTCTCTCAAAAAATGAATAAACATTAAAAGGGTTGGTAAAAGTCTAACTATTATTTTTATGCCTATACCTATTCAGAAAAACAAGTTTTTGTGTGACTGGTGTAGCTGGCCGTGAATGTCTAGAAAAGCCCTGCTCAAAGACATATGCCCACTTGCAAATTTGAAACTAACAGAAGTCTTGACAGAGTTTAAGAGTGTTTTGTTGACAGAATGCCAGAAATTTTCATCAATGGTTTAAGTAAAACAGTGAATACATATATAATGTACGTTCAAAATAAAGTAGTAATAGTATTATAAAGGAAAAATCATAATATACTATAAAAAAAATAAGTGGAAGCAGTTAATAAAGATTAACACATTATTCCAGAATAGTTGTTACATGAGCTGTGATGCTTATGGTTTGTAGGCAGCTAGATGTTCTATACACAAGACTTTTAAATACTTTAATATAGTGGTGTTTAACTCTGCCTCATATCCCTTCTGCAGTGAAATGCTCTACCCCTGAGCTATGCCCCCAATTCATATCGCTTCTGGATTCAAACTATTGTGATATCTTATATTTGGAGAACCTGGGGATTTGAACAGGTGATTTGTGAAGAATTCTAAGCTGTTGACATATTTATGTCAAGAAAGTATAATCATACTCAGTAATGGGTAGAGAACTAATTTTGAGAACCATTTGAATCTAGGCTCTCAGACTAAGTTTATGAACTTCAAGGACAGCAATAAATCAGTATTCTGAGAACTGCAAAGAATCAATAGAGACTTAAGTTCTCTGGGTGCTCCGTTGGCATTTGCTGCCTCTGCCATTGCGGTTGTTGATGATAATAATGACAAGGAAAGTCTCATTCTCCTTGGTAACCTTGATCATTAAGGTATAAAATACCCATCTTCAGCATTTTCTTTTCTTAATTTTTAAAATGAGTCTTCAATGGATGAAAGGTGATTTAGGGACGGTATCTCTGGAGGCAGAGGGCTGTTTGTTCACAGGTTGGGGACAAGCCTGTATGGCTTGCATTTGCAGCTTCCCACAGTGTTATGGAAACACAAGTTAGCCTTGGCCTAGAAAAATGGCTCTCTGTCATTCTCTGGATGTGTGCATCTTCTAGGCACAGGCTGCCAAAACAAACAGGCACCATCAGATTCCTTTCCACCTCCCACAGAAGAGTGGCCTTATTGAGGGTGACCTCTAGAATGGTGAGAAAGGATTCATTCACCCATCACTGCCTTTGCCCTCCCCAAATTCTTAGACCCTCACTTGAACCCTGCAGGGGGTGCAGACAATCAGCAAAGGAATGTTTTTATAAACACCATTTTTCAGACAGTTTTTCATCAGTGAAATACGAAGTCATGCTGTAGCCTTCCTCAGCCTGTACTGCTGTGGACTGGTTCAGTAAAATGCCACCTTGCTGTTGATCACGGTTTTTATAGACCTACGTATACATGCAAATGTACTTAATCTGCAGGTACTCATTAGTGTGATCTGAGATGTGCCCTTGCTGTTCAGTGAAAGGTGCAGAATGTTAAAAAGCTGGAAAAGATTTTAGAGATTAATTAATCCAAGCCCTCTTTCCATATAAAATGCACCTTGCTTGTGGCTCAAGGATTCACAACCACTCAACAAAACACTTACTATGGGAAATATCTTGAATATTTTTATAAATCTGCCCATCATTCCCCAACCCTTTTGAAAATATTTATTTTATAGGACAATGGGTCCAAGTCACCTGTTAATAATTACAGTGAGAAATTCATTCTGATGCTTACACGTTGTAAGATCGATGAGAAAAGACTTTAAATGGGGGGGAAAGAAAAGTATGCTTTGAAGTATTAACAGTATAAGTATCTTACTGTAATCATCTGATTCTAAGAGTATTTTTATCTGGTGGTGTTTTCAAATGAGTAAGCCAAAAGCAAATGTGTGTCTCAGGGCCTGATATGATACAAGCCCTAAACTTGGTGTCTTAAAGCACATGAAAGAAAACGGTTCTTTTTCATAGACAGCTGACAGAAGTGAAGGTATCGCAACGCGTTCGCGAGTCAGAGGACAGAATGATATGGAATGGAGTGCCAAATTGCACAGCACCCAACAACAGGGAATCAGGGTGACAGGGAGATCAAGGGTAGCTGGGGAAAACTTTACAGAAGAAGTGGGATGTGAGTTTGCCTATGGTTACAAGGGGAAGTCTTTTGTTTTTATTCCATTTAGTGTGGACCTTCCTAAGCATGAACTGGCATGGAAGAACTATTTGTGACCATGTCACCGAATGAAATGGCCAGCGAGGGAATAACGTGGCTTTTACAGACCACACATCTACTAGTCATTAATAGGATCTTCTGATCCCTAAGTGGCAGGGTTTCACTTACCAGGTCTGTTGTATAAGTTTAAACACAGTATCTGGTGGAAAGAAATAGGGTCTAGAAACAGTGATAAAACAGTAAAGTGAAAATCACATGACTTCCTCAATTGTAATATTTCATCGTGTAGTATTTCACAGTTCATGAGTGAACTTTTCAGCTTTCCCATATTAAGTCCTTCATCAGTAGTTAGTATATAAACAAAAATAAATGTTTGCAATTTATTGATGATGTGACAACAGGAACGGTAAAATCAAATTCACAGAACAGAAGGTCTTGACTAAAGTTTGTTCAGCAGAAAAGCATGGAGTATAAGGGAAAGCGTTGGCTGCCCCGCCATAGGAAAATATTTATAAAATTATACCACTCACGCGTAGACACACGTTAGCACACTCATCACTCAACCAAAACAACTTTCAAACTTTTTTCGGGTATATCCTTTTAATAGTTCACCCAAAGGCAGATTGCATTCATCACTTTTTATGAAACGAAAAGATATATAATTAGCTGGAACCAAGGCTAATTATAACATATATTATAATTCTTATATTTTGTATAGTAGCGTATAAATCTATTTATAGTACATACCCACCTACTTGCACACACACACTTTTTTCCTGAAATGTAAGGATTTACTTGAACACATGAAAAACCTTTTTGTTATACAATTCACCATTATTTTTGAGACAGAGGGAGACAGAGCGTGAGTGGGGGAGGGGCAGAGAGAGAGGGAGACACAGAATCTGAAACAGGCTCCAGGCTCTGCACTGTCAGCACAGAGCCCGATGCGGGGCTCGCGCCCACGAACCGTGAGATCATGACCTGGGCCGAAGTCGGACGCTTAACCGACTGAGCCACCCAGGTGCCCCTACAATTCACCATTAAAGCAAGTATGTTTTTACCAGTAAATGAGGGTTTCACAAAGGTTCAGAAGAAATCTCTAATTTATCTCGCAAATGAGTTATGATTTAAAAGTCTGTGTGCATCTATGAAGCTCTCTATGACCTATAGACCAAGTCTATGACACACAGTAAACTGCTGCATTAGGGATCTATTGAGATCTACTAGTGATCCACTCCAAAACACATAACTTAAAGACAACAATAATTATTTATTATCTTTCAGTTTCTGCAGGTTGTGAGCTGCCCAGAGAAAGGAGATACAGCTTGTCTCCATTCTACAAGGTTGGGGCTTCAACTGGGAGACTGAAAGCTATCAGTGGAATTATTTGGGGGTCTCGTTCACACACGTCTGAGGCTTGTCTGCTGGTGTTGGCCATTAGCTCAGCCAAAGCTGTCAACCAGAACATCTATGACATGACCTCTCCACGTGGCCTAGTTTTTTCATGGAGACTGGGCTCTCAGGGAAAGTGTCCTGGAAGAAAATCCAGACAGAAGCCATATTCTTTTTATGACCTAGCCTCAAGTAGTCACACAGCATCATTTCCACAAACTACATGGATTGGGACCTTTATAAGCCTCTGCCTAGATTCGAGCAACAACAGCCATAAATACAGGTCAGTGTCTTTGAGGAGGAAAAAGGAGCTAGTTCTCTGGAAGGGCTCTCAGACTTCTTCTGAGGTGATGAGTAAGGCTCTAGTTTTGAACTGGGATGAAGGGATCATATGTGTGTTCTCCCTGAGACTCTTCTCAAACCCCTCAAAATATACCTATCAGATCCATGCAAGGAATCACTGTTGTTCTCAAATTCACGTTTAGCCCTCTCCATATGTCCTCACAGACTGTGTGCCCTCCAGACCCTGCCTATATCATCAGTTTTATCTTTCACTTTCTTAACATCTGATTTTTATTACATGGCAATGTTTTAGTTGTTAAAAAAAAAAAAAAAAAGTAGGCCCCCACCAGTTATGATAAGAGGTCAGTGACCCAAAAACTGTTCCATTTTGGACCGGTCTATATAAATCCTTGGCCTTTTGTATGGGAACTGTCCATTTGTGTACTTGGCTTTTGTTGTTGTTATTATGCTTCCTGGCTTTCCTTTGTCTATTCCTTGAGAGTAAGGCCACCAAAACAATTCCTGAAATGATGCTGATTCTTCAAATCTCTCCTGGAAGCTAAAGAGGAAACATGTGTTTTGCACATTGGAAAAGCTGGAAATGGCTATTCAGGATCTGGGTTTATTCAAACCACTGATTTCTAATTTGTAAAATTCTTCAAATGCTGTTGGACATAGGCAGGTCTACTAAAATTGTTGAAGGTATTTACTTGTCTGAATTACATATGTTTTTGGTCATTTCCTTGAAGGACACGGTGAGTTAGCATGGCTCCTGCTTGATGTTCCCCTTAGCTAAAGATACATCGCTGACCTGACTTTTCTGTCACATCATATTCCTTATGTGCCAGTCTGTCACCAAGGATTTGTTGGGCAATTCTCGCATGCTGGATCCCTGGTATCCCACGGTACACAAGATTTCCATTGTTCTGGCCACTGTGAATTTATAGTCTGGTGATTATGGAGCTTCCTTTATTATTGAGAAAAATGTTATTTTTTTTTTTTACCTCCGTAGGGTAAACATAACATTTAATAAGAATTTGTCACAGTTGATAAAGTATCAATGCCTTTTGATGCCAAAAGGGACCAGTGAGTTGGTGATAAAATAACTACAGATATTTACAGTTGCAACGACGATAAAATCTATACTGCAAGACTTTCATATTTATATTTTCAGGAGACACATGATATCTGTGTCAGTTGTATAAGCAAATAAAATAGCTTAAATGTCATTTACTTATATACTTATTTATTTTATTTAGTGGTAGAGAGAGTGGGAGCGGGAGAGAGGGGCAGAGAGAGAGAGAGAGAGAGAGAGAGAATCTTAAGTAGGCTCCGTGTTCAGTGCGGAGCCTGATGCACGGCTCAATCCCGCAACCCTGGGATGGTTACCTGAGCGGAAATCAAGAGTCAGCTGCTCAACCGATTGAGCCACCCAGGTACCTCAGCAATATAAGTTTAAATGATTTTCACTTATGACTCTTTCTTTCCCAGCTACAAACAATACTGTTTCTCCTACTTCTAAATGTTCTTCCAAGCAGTGGAGGGAGACAATGATGCTCCATAAGTCTGATTTGTTGTAGCCATCCTAAACGTATCCACTCATTATTTTTTCTTCTGAGATTGTTGTAAAATAAACGATGTCTACTAAGTTTTGGAAATATGAGTGGTTCTCAAGAAATGTTCCCTAAGGCAAAAACAACAGTCAAACAGAACCAAAATCTTCTTACAAATCACTACTTGACTGGTTTTACTCTCCTATAAAAGCCAAACTTGTCGAAAATTGACCTGAATTCAATATGCGAACCACTTTTCATATAGAGATAACTTTCCAAGTAACCTGGAAGCAATTTGGAACATATTTCTCCTGCAATTAATTTTCCTAAGAATTTTGTGGAAATGTTAACCTTCTTAAAGTGAGATATATACCACAGGTTTTTTTTTTCTAATTATCTATTTATACACGCTGTATGTGCATGTGTATGTATATATATGTGTCTGTGTATGTACATACAATAATTATTTATGAAAGAACAAGGCAGATCTGAGACAGGAAAACGGACTGTTTATTTTGCTGTCTCTACTTCTAAATACTATGAAAACATCCTCCTTTGCTGCCTATTCAAACATTGGCAAATTACTTAGCAACAAGCGCATATATTTGGGGTATATTTTTTTAGTCACCACATCAGTGTCAGGGATAAGAAATATTATCAGGCATGTGCCTTCCAAAAATACCACATTATCAAAAAAAATAAAATCGCACCAAGTAGGTCAACCATTCATTAAAGTCTGGGGTAACAGCAGTCAAGAAAAAAGTAGGTCTGGCACAGCATAGAGAAAAGCACTTTGTCTACAAAAGAACGAATACTAAAATTTGGGTAGGGAAGAGGAAATTTCTTCCTCTTCAAGTTTTTCTTTAATCTTTAAGTATTCATTCGTTCAGTAAATCTTTAGTAAGTGTCTATATTAAAGACCTCAAGGCTGGGGGGTGGGAGAAGTGGAGAGGTGTTCAATGGGTATAAAGTTTCAGTTATGTTGGATGAATATGTTTTAGAGATCTGCTGTACAGCGTAGTGCCTATAGTTAATAAAGTATTGTGTACCGCCAAATTTGCTTAGAAAGGAGATCTCATGGTAAGTGTTCTCACCGCAAAAACAAAACAACACAAAAGACCTACAAAAAGAAATGAACACAAGGAAACTTCGGGAGGCGTTGGCTATGTCTGTTATCATGATTGTGGTGATGGCATCATGGGTGTTTGCACAAGTCCAAACTCATCAAATTGTCCATGTTAAATATAGTCCTTTATATATCGATTATACCTCAATAAAGCTGGTAAAAAAATGGTTTTAAAGAAAAAAGACATTGCTCTAGGCATTCAGGACGAAGCCGTAACAAAAATGTATCTGCATGGATCTTACTTTCTAGAAGAGGAGACAGAAAATGAACATAATAGAATATCAGTTAGTGATATCCTACCATTGCAGGTGACATGTCTTCAGTCTAAAGTTTATCACCATCATCATCACATACATCCACATGAACATTGGAGTGACCGTCTTAAAATAACTTTTATTCAACACTCATAGAATAATCACTAGGCCAAGTACTATGCAAAGCAAGTTAAAAGATAGTATCTCGGCACTCTGGAGGCTATCTAACACAGGTGAAATTGGCACAAACCAACAAAGGAACACCTAATAGTTATGCAAAGTTAATTTCTAATCAACAATTGGTATTATGGAATGTGGGGTTACAATTATAGGAGGACTAGGAAGTGATATGTAGACTGCCTGTCTACAGACTGCTAAACAGACTTCAAACTTTCCCCAACAAAGGAACAGACTTTCATTAAACTCAGGGAATTGCCACAATATTTTCCCGTACTCATTATTCTAAGAATGCCTAGATAATCCTTTACACTTTCTGTTACAGCAACGCCAGAGGTTAGCATGAACAACCTCCTTCCTAGGATCAAGGCATCATCCCCAGGTGATCCTTATTGTTTCCCTCAATGCCATCTTGCTTTCAAAGAAAGTCCCAGCATGGGGACAGAGTATCACAAAAATCAAAAACAGAAAACAAAGTATAGTTGGGTCTCATACGAACTGATTGTGAGTACGGGAAACCCTAAACCTTCCTAACCACAGCCATTAATCCATGTTCTACGTTATGACCTTGTGAATTCAGACAATAATAATTGGTGGACTGCTTATTTTTTCTGAGAACTAATAAATTTGACACAATACATCTCTTTGGGCAGAGACTTTGGTTCCAGGTGACGTCATAGGGTCCCAGTCAGACAATAGATTACTGTCCTTGGGTCACAGGTCAATGTAAGATCCAATGAGTGATAGCAGTGTGGCCTGTGGTGCCTTCTGAGTGAGGGCGTTTCTGAGGATGACGATGTAAATAGAGAAAATGAAAAATGTGAGTATCCACGTTAAATGAAAATATATCACCTAGAGTTGACCACAGAATAGCACATTGAATTATCAGATTCATTAACTATCCTACAGTGGATCTCAGGATCTCAAGGTGATGGGAAAGAGAGTAGGTAAATTTAGTTGGAAGGAAGGAGAATAAAAGAGAGAAGGGGGAAATTAAATAAGCTTTCCCATCCAAGAGTCGCGTTCAGGTGGTATACAAATGGGTGATTCTTTGGGTGTATAAAGATAATAGCAGGAGTCCCTTCCTAGAATGGAGTGTGATTGTCAAAGTGGGGTCAATATAAAAACCACCTTTTCCTCTTTCTTAACTTTGCTAGAAGCCAGATCTCTGTGTTTGACATGAAATGGCAAATTTTCAGTGTTCATCTGTAGACTTAACAACATAGTTACGGTCTTAATGTCCATGAATAATCTAGCAAGGAAAAAAGACGAAAGCATAAAATGCAGAAACCAGCAAAATCCTTCTGAGACTGGAGGAAGAGTGAACTGTATTAACAGGAATGAGCTGAACACATCTCCCCAGGCTACATAGTCCCTTCTGGACATATCCGAAGACTCAACTCCTTGTCTTCCACAGGAAGGGGATATAATGTCTGCCAGTGTAACTACTTACCATGCACTCTACGAGACCCCGTTCCTTCCCAGAGGGTCCAGCTCTGTGCTAAAAAGCACAAGGAAAAGCAAATGGTTTGGAAAGAAAACTTGTTGATGTCTCTTTTCCCCAAAGGTACTTCAAGCAGTAAATGAACACACACAATCTGTGTTTATTTTCTTTTAAATATATTTTTGAAAATATTATGTGATCCAAAATATGTGTTTTCAATTTTGCTTGCCATTCCCTGGCCACGAGTGATGTATTTTATCCATATTCATAACCATGCACAAACTTTCTATTCATAGCTCACTGCAGTATAAATTCTGGCTACAGGGAGAAATTTCCCTGTGGGCCGCAGATGGTAATCCTTTACCAGAGGCCTGGCTCCAAATCAGTGTTTGCATTCCTCTGATGGCTCAGGTTAAATGTAAAGGAGTGAAGTATTTGGGTCTTCCTTCAAAAGATTAACTGCATTTACGTGTCCAGGGAGGATAGGACAGTGTGTCCATAAAGCCTTGCTAGCTTCAGGAATGTCCAACCTGATTTCCTGTCATAAACATTACATTTATGGAAAAAAAACCACTTTAGAAATACGCCTGTTCAAACTCCGTGCAAACCCTTCCAACACCAGCTCACCTTGGCAGCGGGAAACCAGCACCACAGTCCCCAGTGCCCAACGCCAGGAGGTCATGGGCATCCCCACTGTCCTCCTCTTCATCCTCGGTGTGAGGAAAGTCATGCCCCCTGGGGTTTCTTCTGGGTGGGAGAAGTAGCCCAGTGTGTGTGCACCGCTTGGAGAGGAGGCATGTTTACTAAGGGATAGCTTCAAAGCTGTCTCATAGAGGAAGTATCTATCCCCATGTCCACCCCTATCCCAGAGAACAGGGTTTTAGTTTCAGGTAGGAATCTTGGTTGGATCCCCCTCCTTTGAGTGACTATGGCCTGCCTCTCTGCCGTGCACTTTGATGAGGTGACACTGGCTAATGACAGGCTCCTCTTGGTGCCCAGCCTTGGAGGGTACCGTGCGATGTGTGCCTGTGGGCTGATATCTGAGATGATCCGGCCTTTAGAAATGAGAGAAGTTGCCTCCTGGGTTAAAACAGTGAGTCCAGGGCATTTCACTTTTCAGAGTTCTTCACCCAGTCACATCTTCCCACTTGGCATTCATTCCTACGGCTGCCAGTGAACTGAAACCGAGAAGCTATGAAAATATACACAGGAGAGAGAGGTAAAGGAAGGGCATGGGCTGCTCCATCGGGCTCCAGTCATAACTTCCTCTGGTTTCTTGTTCTTGATTTTCTTTACTTGGCAGTTTTGCACCAAAAGAGGTATCCTCCTTCTCCTCTGATTTGTCTTTGTTGGGAATGTAGGGTCAGTTCGGGGGAGGAAGCAAAGGGCTGTGTTTAAATCCAAGAGGAAGCAGTCACAGAGCGCTCCTTCTTTCTGAGGGGTGCCGTTCCTCTGAGGTGAAACAGGAGCAGAATTCGGGTGTTGTTCTCGTACATTTCCCAGATGCAGTTCTCAGGTTTCCCGCAATGCAACTCAAAAAAATTCTTTTTACTATTAAACTTGGATCCATTCATGTACAGTTGTTGCAATCAGTAATTTGAGTTTTTTCAAACTGACTGGCATAAAGTTAATAGCATAGACCAAGACCAGCTGTGTCAACAGAGGCCAAGAAATTATTGAATGGCCAATTCATTGCTATTTATAATCTTGTATAGATAATGTGCCAGTAATTATCATCAGCAACAGGTAATGAAAGGTTGATCTACATTCCGTATACACCAAAGACAACTACATCAATAACCCTCCTATTAATAACTTGGGTATGTCTTTCTCCAGAACAAGTCTACAGTCTGCTTCATTCACCGATAGTATACTTCATTATGTATCTAAGAAAGAATTAATGAATACCTACATTTTCTGGGAACTGTGCGACACTCGGGGGAGATAAGATATGGCTTTCTTTTTTAGCATATCATAAGCAAATATTAAATATAATTAAATATAATTTTGGAGATGAATAAGCCAATAATTATGATACAATGCTATAAATATAATTTTGGAGATGTGGTTAAGGTATTATAGAAACAGAAGGTATATATCTATGTCATATTGGGAAGTGGATGTCAGAAAAAATTTCTTTGTAGAAGAGAACTTTAATTGACTCCTGACTGATAGACAAGATTTAGGAGACCAGGATGATAAGGGAGCTCAATGGATTGTTCTAGCATGTGCAAAAGAATCATTATGGAAGAATGTTAGGAATCTGAAGAATCCATAGTTTGCTAAGATTGGAATATAGTATGCACTTTGGGGACATGAGATGTTAACATGGAAGAATTAGGGAGGGGAGTGGTTCGTCAAAACTTTGATGTCATTGCATGCAATTCGCAATTATCCTGACATCATTACCTTCCTGGGGAAGACAGTGCAAGATTTTCTCAGGAGAATTATCTACGGTTATTATTTTAGAAAGGTCATTCTGACAGTGGCATTGAGGACTGATCAAGAAGAAAAGAAGGGCAAGACTAGTATTAGGGAGGCTATTAAGCAGCTACAGAAATTGGGTTTCAAAGAAAAGGAACTCTAGAGTCTGAAGGGAAAATACTCTAAAGTTCAGTGCCCAATTTAGGGGAAGGGAAAGGACATGAGTGAGGGAAATGTCAAGAACTGCAAAAGGTAGGAGACTTCACCCTACTTATGCAAGCTAACAATTTAACCTACCATAGTTTCGTGGATGCTGATATTAACAGATACACGTATCCAGGGTCAAAGGAGAGTCGATTATTCATAACAATAGCAGTAGCCAGAGTATCTGCATTTTTGTGCCAGTTCCCTGAACCTCCATGTCTAGAGGGAGACACAAAGAAGGGCCAGATGACACCTGCATACACAGTAGAATGCATTATAAGAGAAAACTGTCGAGTTTAGGGAACCCAAAACTTTTATCATGAGCATGAAGCATACCTGTCCTTTCCTCTGGAGGGAAACACTCTCTGTATCTTCCATGACTGTAAGCAAATCTGCACTCTGCTCCAGAGAGAGACACTACTTCTGGCTTTCAAGGCTCTTTACTTTACAAACATCCTTGTAAAGACAATACAGAACAATGGACACTCAGTGCCTTGCTTGCAAGACTTGCAGAAATATGAGAAACCCATGGAGAACTGTCTCACAACAGACAACCCCCCAAGGAAAAGAAGAAACTAGAATGTCTTCCAGTTCTTTGGCATGAGCACCTAGATGAGAGAACTGCAGTGGAAACGGGAGGAGAGGTTTTGGTTTCTCATGGTATCAAAGCTGAAATGGTAAAGTAAAATGAATCTTCAGTATCGCAAGATAGATACATCAAATCACATATGACAATGGTTAACCTCTAAGTTCATACGGAGTTTAGAGTTCTCATCTCACTATTCGAGTGATGAACTTCCTTAACCAGTATGCTCCTCTCGGGAGGAAATTCAGAACTGCTGCCACCTTTGAACCGATGTCCAACTTGGATATCTTGATATGATCCCCATTCTTCTGGCCTTCTAAGAAGAATCAGTGATATTAAGAGAAACCATTACAAGAGTAGAATTAGCAAGAGATGTATGATTCAATCTTTGACACACTGTGAAAACGATGGGTCTTTCTGAATCTTTCCCAGACCAAGGATAGGAACAGTTTTATAGAGACTGTGATCATTCACATGGTATCTTCCAAGCTGAGAGAAAGACCGTTGAGTGTGTTGTGGACTGAATTATGGTTTAGGGGTCTCTCATACATCTATTCCCTGGTTCACCACAGCATGGATTTCCCTGAGTTGTAATTCCTTGGTTACAATTGTTCATCTCTTCCAATAAACCATAATACGTTTCTTGAAACTACAGAGTGTCTATTCCTCTTTATATTTTCCCCATGCCCTATCATGTCAATTATGTTATATAAATTGGAAATGAAAAGTCAACTTATTTTAAGTTTAACATTGGCATTTTAGAAGCTCTTTTGTCCTCCATACCATATATCTTGGATTCTATCCAATAAGTCAAATTATCTTCAGAATTTAAGTATAATGGCTCGAGCAGTTTCTACAAGCAAGATTTGGAAAACCTTATTATGTGCCATCAATATTTTATTCTTGAGCGAACATAATCCCCACACACCAAAACACTGAATCACTCTAATCCATATGTTCCTTCTTAAGGAAATTAACACCTTTGGCTACTTTGATGGAAAATAAATTGCTCTATGAAAAAAAATAGTGACATCACTTTATTAATCCGCAGATTAAATATAAAATTTTAGTTTCTCTGAATCTTAACAGCCCAATTAGCATTTGTCTTGCTGTTAGCCTTTTTAGAGAGATCAGATCTATTTACATGTGTTAATGTTTTGCAGTTGCTATAGTTTGCCCAGGCCCCAAGGCTTATGTCACTAAAACCATTACAACATTTACAAAGTGATTTTGGTATTACACAGAGAACAATCAGTGGCTTTGTATACCACCATTAATTTATATTTGAAAATTCACGGTCTGGAGGTTTACCGTAGAGTGAGATGGTAATAATATAATTCGACAGGAAAAAAAAAAAAAAAGGAGAGTGCTTCTAGATACCTGATTAGAATGATTTGGAGCAGGGTTATGGAGACTTATCAAGATTTTGTTAAATCAAATACTTCTCTTAAAGGGGTCAATTATTGTATTATTTTCGGAGGCTGGATTAGGTTCTGAGCAAAGTACCATAAACTCAATGGCTTAAACAACAAAAATTCATTTTCTTACATTTCTGGAGGTTGGATGTCTAAGACCAAGATGTCCGCTGGGCTACTTCTTTCTGAGGACTGTGACAAAGAATGTGTCCCATACCTCTCTCCTCTTCCAGTGGTTAGTTGGAAATCTCTGGCATTCCTTGGCACATCACTCCGCCTCTGCCTTGAGGTTCTCCCTGTGTGTGTGTCTCGACCTCCAATTTCCTCTTCTCATAAGGATACCAGTCAGCTTGTATTAAGACCTACCCTAATCACCTCGTTTTAACTTGATTACCTCTATAGAAACTCCATCCTCAAATAAGGCCACATTATGACATAGTGGGAGTTAGCACTTCAACATATGAAATTTGAGAAGACATAATTCAACCCATAAAAGCCAACAATATCCATATCCCCACTTTAATAGTCAAACCTCTTTTAATGCATTTGGCTCTCTTCTCCAGAAGCTACAATCTCTTTCAATGACAAACATTAGCCGGCAAGGAACGAATAACACTTCAATGAATTTGCTTGATTGGAAAATAATTTAGGTCTCAATTTTTTATTTCAGGACTTTAGGCAATATTTTTTTTAACATAAGCCAGAAATAAAATTCCAATAGAACTGAAATCATAGTTTGGTGCATCACCACTCCCAACTTCCATCTAGAATTTCAAATATCAAGTAAAAGATACTGAATTATGTGCTCAATTATGTGCCAAAATGCCTAGGACTGTCTTGAGTACCTCCCAGACCCTTAATAAATATAGTTAACTTTCTCTAAATATATCAGTTATGAATTCTAGGCTTAAGAATTAACGCATTTCTTTACTATCTACAAAACAAGCTAATTCCCTTATAGGCTTTATCCATTGGGTCAGATGGAAATCTCATCCCAATGGGACTCTAATGTTTTAATGCATTGACATACCTTGTTGAACTATCCTTATCTCATCCATCCAGGGACAGCTCTTTCGGGTTCAAAAGGAAATTCCTTTTTTCTTTTCTAATGTTTATTTATTTATTTTGAGAGAGAGAGAGAGAGAGAGAGAGAGAGAAAGTGAGAGTGAGTGAGAGAGAGAGACAGAGAGCATGCATGCGTGCTTGTGCCGGTGGGGGAGGGGCAGAGAGAGAAAAAGAGAGAGAATCCCAAGCAGGCTCCATCCCATCAGTACAGAGCTAGACACAGGGCTTGAACACACAAACCTGTGAGATCATGACCTGAGCCAAAATCAAGAGCTGGACGCTTAACTGACTGAGCAGCCCAGGAGTCCCAAAAAAGAAATTCCTTCTTATCTCATTCTTATTCAAACCACTCCCTCTGGCCTCAAAACTTATTGAAACAATAGATTTTACACCCTAATAGGCTCAAAGCCTAACTTATTAGCAATTAGAAAACTTATTCTCCTTTCCCTTAAGACAGATTTTAATGTTTAAATCTTCCAGGAAGGAAAAAGAAATATTTGTATTTTAGTCTTCTAGTAAGTTAAAGAAAGGGAAGGAGGTAAGAGAATTCTGTTGATATAATCAAATTCACATCCAGGCTAGACTCGACTATAACTCCTTTGAGGACAGGAGTCAGATCTATTGAATCCTCCTCTCTGTGGACAGTGAGTTGCTGAATGCCTAAAAGTAGTTCTTTACTGCCACTTACCTAGGAAAAGCCCTCAGGCATTGTGAAGGGAAAAGTGGGACAGTGTATTTAAGTTCAAAAGACAGATGTTTTTGAGTGAGAAGACCCGTGTTCAAATTTCAGCTTTTGCTGTTTCAGCCGTTTTGAGCCTCGGTTTCTGCAACTATAAAAGAGATAAAATCTTTCAAGACTTTTGTGAAATTTAGAGATAACTTATCTCCGCTGTTTGGCTCATAAAAGTACTTCACATACGGCTAGCTGTGGTATTTGTTATTTATCATTTTGTTGTCACTATGGTTTTACATTCCCAACTAATCATAGAGTTTGGCACATAGCTACCACTCAATGAGAGGCGCACTATGGAAAGCTGAAGCTTCCTCATGCTTTCCATCAGCTAGTATCAGCCTACCGAGGGTTAAACTTTAGTGCTTCACTATAAGACACTGTGGTAGATAGAATAACGCCCCCTTCTAAAGAAGTCTATGTCCCAGTCTCTAGAACTTGTGAATATGTTACTTTCTAGGGCAAGAGAGGATTTTGAGGATATCATTCAGTTAATGATCTTGAGATGGGGAGATTATCCTGGTGGACCCAATGTAATCACAGGAATCCCTATAAGAGGGAGCAAGAGGGTCAAAGGAAGAGAGACCAGAGAGGCAGATGCAGAAGTTGGGGGAATGCACGTGGAAAATGGAAGTCAGGCTGCTATCACAGAATACCCCAGATGGGGTGGTCAAAAAACAGCCATTTAGAAATCTTCTGGTATCCCGGGAAGTCACTTCACTTTGGGGGAGTAAAACCAGCAGAGTTGCAAGGGGTTGCAGAGACTAGGTTGCGGCCACAGTCCACTGCTAGTTTCCCAAGCACACCAGTGGAGCGTGAGAAGATTACACTATGGGAAACCATTCTGCGTCTACGTGGGGCATCTTCACCCTTGAGTCCTTTTGCTTTTATTAAATTAGACCTTATGTGGCTTGGCTTGGCATTACAGCAGACTGCAGGTAAAGTTGAAAGAAGACAGATGATGTTCCAGGGCATGGGGGACAAGACACAAGAGAGTCAGACAATCACTGGATGGTAGAAGGGACAGTAGCGTAGCCACCGGGACAAGAGAAAGCTGTGTGTGGGGAGTTCATTAGAGACGCTCTGCAGAGAAGAGGAGAAAGCCTTCAAATCCCATGGTGATTTGTATGGTAGGTTCTTCTTAAAGGGATAGCTGCCAGTAATGCGTTGCCACCAACTTGTTGAACATAAAGGGAATCAAACACAGCTAAGAGTCCTTACTCATTCTCAGGGCAAGTGTTCCTCTGTAAGAGTTTCATTAATCAGGGATGCTGTTAAGAAGAAAACCAAGAACATACAGTGTCCTGGAACCTAAGTGAAGAAAGTGTAAAAGGGATGATCATTCATGCCAAGTGCTGGTCGTAGGTCAGATAAGTTGCAGCCTGAGTGGTTATATGAGATTTATAGCTGCTATATTTAAATAAAATCAATGTATATTTCATATAAGCATCTATTTTATGCCTAGACAATGCAACACTTGGGCACATAAATACGTAAGTTGTTCTTTCACTTGATATTTAATTGTGAGCGGGGGCAGCAACGCACCCCGCTTGTACTGCCACTCATAGCACTAACTCATCCCCACTGTGTTACTCTGCACCCCGTGAGTGCTATCCTCCCATTGCTATGTACCCTCGGCTTTTGTTCTGGATTATTCTGCCCCGTGTACTTTTCGACTTTACATTTCTTCAGCCAGAAGTGTCTGCACCCTTGTCCACTCAGTTATCCCTCAACCAAACTCAAGTCTTCCTCTACAAGAATAGCCTTCCTTTTTCTTCTTCGTTTTAGACTAACGTTTATTAAGGGCAATTGTATGCTGGCACCGAGCTAACATTTTCCATGCATGATCTCATTGAATCCTCAAAACAACCCAAGGAGGAAGGTTCTGTTATTATTCCCACTTTACATAAAAGGCACAGAGAAGATAAATCATTTGCCTGAGGGTCACTAACTGTTAAGTAGTAATCTAGGACTGTGAGCCAGGTCAGTTGACTGATTCCAGAACTGGAGATCTTAACTTCTATA
The DNA here is from genome assembly GCF_028018385.1 of Neofelis nebulosa. NCBI lineage: Eukaryota > Metazoa > Chordata > Mammalia > Carnivora > Felidae > Neofelis > Neofelis nebulosa. The sequence goes on from NC_080787.1 coordinate 123,064,540, forward strand.
CCACCCTCTCCTCCCACTGCCCCCTTCTTTTTCTCCCTCCCCACTCCCTGCCCAGAGAACAACATGCTTCCCCTCCGTGCATTTGCCTGCCTGCCTTCTTGGCATTACATACTTCTATCATATGTCCTATGTTGTTTGTTAGGCAGTTTTATATACGTCTATCTCTTTATTAGACTCTGAGCTCCTTCAGGACTTACACTTTTTTTCTTTTGCTCCTTACCGTATTCTCTTCACATGGATATATGGTAGGATCTATAGCAAGTCCTTAGTGTTTGTTGACATGTTTCTCTTCCGTAGTACAGAAAGGCCTTCTATGTATTCTAGTCTTCATATTTGGCTTAACGACGATGTTTTCTGGTTGTCACCTAAAAACAGATGTATAAATAAGAAGTTTCCTTCTACTTCTTGTTTTACCATGTAGGCTCCCAGGATGACATCATTTAACTGGTGTTTTTTTTCTGGATAACTGGATAACTATGATGGGAAAAACAACAGAAGAAGCAGATTTTGACTGACATTTTGATGCCATTGATGTTATGTGTAAAGAAGTGCTCATTTTCCAAAACCGCAGGGTTCAGAGTAAGTATGTGAAATAAAGTAGAATTCTAAGGGAATGTTTTTCACATGTTTTTGCTTCCTTTGCAGTAGTAGATAGACTCTTGAATGATCAGTTTTATACTAGGAGGGGCTGTGTTTAAATTAATGAAAGAAAAGTTGTTTATGTATTTTTGCTTCTCAGGCAGGGACCTCTGGTCCATTATTAAAATGGCCAGCATTTTAGTTAAAACTTCATCACATGTTGGCAAGACAGATCTGGACCCTGAGCCCTTGGCCAAAATATAATTTATGAATCTTTGCATGCTAATATGTGAATCACATTCATTTTTAAGCATCTATTATGGTAAAAAACAAAAACAAAAACAAACCAAAAAAGCCCAAAACGGCTATTTTGAAGTTCCGTAGACAGAAACACCACCTCCCACCAGCTCTGACTCTGATTGGGTCTTGTAAGCTGGACTCACTCTGATAGATGCTTCACACTGGCAGCCCAGCCCCGTAAGAAGGCACTGTGTGTCCAGCAAGCACTAACTCTCCCGTGCAAGGCCATGGTGCTCAGAAGGTCATGCTACCCTACAAAAGTGAAAAATACAGTTAATCAACTTCAATCTCATGGACTCCTAAGGGGATGTTGCTATGGAAAGAGGAGTGTTGGTTCTAAGGTAGGGTATTTATTCCCTAACGTATCACGTGTCCATTTCAAAAGTAATTACTTTCAACAGAAATCTTTCCAAACAGTATTTTCTGTATTTTTCTTTATGAACTAATAACCAAATGTCATTTGAGATTTTGTCCATCACTTACTATCGCCAGTATGAACATGTCTTAATGAGCTCTGTTGCAAGGCTTTGATGGTTCTGAGGTTTCTCGAATTGATCAGGGTTTGGGCTCTTGCACTAAATGGCCTTATATAAACTGATACAACTGATAAAATGTGAGGGTTTTTTTTTTTTTTTCCTTTTAGCGTTTTCCCCATGTTCTCCTGTGTACTCACTCCTTTCTGTGAATAATGTCAGTGATTGCAGATCTGAATTGCCTCGGACTTGACAACCATTTATGTCTACAGTAACAACAGATAAGTTGCATGATGCAGTCACAACTCTGATGTGTGTACATTAACAGTCAATACAGTTGGCGTGAGGGCAAGCTGTGCCCTCCCAAGAATACTTTATCTGTGCCTTGGTGCCTTGATTTGGTTTGTCCTTTTTAGCTGCTCACAGCTGCTTTGTTTTTTCGGTTATTTTGTTTTTTCCTGGCTTGCAATTGTATTCAAAACATAAAACGCTGCCAAATAGATGAGTTTCTTAACAGACCAGGTGCTGAAGTAATGAGTTCATTTATTTTGTACTTGCACAATTATTTTCATCTGCCGCGTTCCAGAATTTGTATTTGGTAGTGGTAACTGGCCTCTGAAACCTTGGCCTGGCTACTTGCAAATCCTTTCTGTCACACTTAGCAGCTGTGTGACTTTAGGCAAGTTGCTCAACCTTTCTGTGTCAGTGGTGTCATATCTATGAAATAGAGATTAATACGAGTACCTAACTCATGGGGCTCTTGTGGCCTACACGAAGCACCCATCGCATGTTAGATTTTGTTAACATTGCTATCGCAAACCTGGAACCGTGGATCCTCAGTGTTAAACTGGATCAACAAGGGTGGTCAGTATCCATGATCTGGCTGTAATTTCGCTGCCTGCAAAGATCTTTTCTAATGTAATCAACCTTCACTTTGAAATATCAGGGGCACCATGACTCACTTTTCTTTTGGTGCTTACTGTACTGCCAACTGCAGTTATGGGGAAAAAATATCTCTATAGAGGGCAAGAACTACAGTTTTGATTGCCATGACCTAAAGCACCAGCGCTCAATCAAAAACTAATTTGAAATTGAGAGCAGATATATATATATATATATATATATATATATACATATGATAGCTTTTTCACTCAAAAAATATATATAAATGCATATAAAATAGCTTAATCATAAAATATATATAGAAATATATATGTGTGTGTATGTGTGTGTATATACATATAATACATATAAATATAGATATAAATATAAATATAAATATAAATATAAATATAAATGTATATATATTGCTTCTTGAGGAACACTCGTGATTAATGATACAGAGGAAAACTTACCCTGGGAATGAGTAATGTTTACCGGGTAAACAAAGTTTTCAAAATGCTTTTTCAGCTCTGCAAATCAGAAGAAAAAACCAGTCACCTCAAAGAATGTGACTTCTCAGTAATAACAGCAGGACCTTCCTCTCATGTCCAGACCTTTCTCTGGGAAAGGGAAAATCAATACCCTGCAGGGGATTTTCCAGGTTGACTTCCTCCAATGTTCTTTGGCTCTGGCGATGCTTGTTGACAGCCCAGACGGAAAATGTTGAAACTCTTAGACGAGCGCCCTTCCAACTACATCAAGCTGAAGCCTGTGGAATATCTCTTTGATATAACCACTCTGTTTCACACTCTTCCAATTCTCTCAAGCTCAGAGGGGAGGAATGTGGATTTCATGTGGCCCACTTATCAGCGATGACCGGTCTGTCTGTGTCATTGGTGACAGATGATGGTACTTGACCAGTTCACATTCCATGAAAGTATTCACAGACTCAAATATGTGTTATGGCTAAAGGAGAAACGTGGCGCACTGTAGGGTAGATGTTTTGTGTAGCTACTTCCAAAGACAAAATTCACTTCGGAGGGCACCTTGGAGGCGCAGTTAAGCAGGAGGAGGTGTGAGGGGAAGAAAGCACTGCCGTCTGGAGGGCAGGGAAGAAGTGGCCTCTGAATAAAAGTACGGTGGGTGTGCCCCAAGTGTCTCGATGTACAAACATCCCCTACCCCCTCTCCCCCCCTCGCTGCTCCTCTTCTCTGCTTTCCCTCCTCGGAGGGACACTCCCCTTCTGACCTCCCTCAGCCTCTCCTTGCTACCAGACAAACAAGCTAGATTGGACACTTCGCACCACCTTGTGGCGACATCTAACAATCTTTTAAAAGAGTGTTCGTTTCTTTTGCTCAGACGTATTCCCAGAGCTTTCATGCAGCCACTCCTTTTCTAATTAAACAAGTTTTATTTTTTTAACCATATAGGATGACTACAAATCTGTTTCATACCATTAAATATTGTCACATACGCTATTTTGTACTTTTGCAGCACAGTGGTCGTTAAGGATGCTCTGTCACCATTTGTTTTTGTGTATTTTTGCTTTTGTGCCACTGATTAACAATCAACTTGGGGGCGGCTGGGTGACTCAGTTGGTTGGGCATAAGCGTCCTACTCTGGATCTCAGCTCAGGTCATGATCCCGATCTCATGGCTTGTGAGTTTGAGCCACAGTGCAGAACCTACCTGGGGTTCTTTCTCTCCCTCTCTCTGCCCCTTCCCTGCTCACTCTCTCTTTCTCTTTCTCAAAATAAATAAACTTAAAAAAAAAGATGAACTTGTATAATATAAACATTTATTTCTGTTAAACATAAGGCAGAACTACCGTTGAACCAAAGAAGCAATAATTTTATGAAATAGTAATAATATAAAATTGTAACGTCAGGAAGAATGTGGAGAGAGAATCATATTCTGGGCTTACTGAGCTCTGCTTAGGGTTTCAAAACTTCATTCCTACACATCACCAGGAAGCACAGAGAAATTGGTTGCCCTCCTGTTTTCCTAAGCTAAGGCCTCCTCAAATAGTTTATAGCAGTAATAGGCCTGCTATGATTCACCTCTCTTCCAATAAAAGCTACAAGTCATTGGTATATCCCAGACCCTCCTTTGTTCATAAAGATTCAGTAACTTGGAAGATGGATGGTGTGTCCTAGCTGAAGAATAAAGTCTCCATATAAAAGAACAGTTGAATTTGAAGAAGACTCATTGCAGTGTTTGTATTGTTCAAATAAAAGAGATATGAACAAATAGCTAAAGGCATGGAGGTGTCCATGGATAAAAAGAAATGTCATATTCAAAGAAAATAGCAAAGAGAGACTTCTAGGTTTGGAAAGAAACTTCCAAATTCTGACTCATTAGCTGAGAAAACGAAGAGACATAACCAAGGTCACACATGGCGCTTTGGTAGCAGTGTGGGACAAGAGCCAAGTATCTCTAATCTCCAGTTCGTTGGCCCTTCTTGCAAGAGAGGAAGAGATTCAGGCCTTGTTGAAATAATGCTAATGAAGCTAAACAGGACAGTGCATTGTTCTAGGCTGTATGTAAGAAAGAGTTCTATGCAGAAGAAGAGGAGGATTTTATCATAACTAGAGGTACACAAAACCACCTTGTCCACATTTCTAGACGACTCCATGAATAAAGACACAAGTGCTACTTCTGGGTTTCTTGCCAATCACATTAGCAGATTTCAGCAGATTGTTAGACTAAAAGTTGATTAGATAAGTTCTGAAACTGTTTCATGCTTGTACCAACTGCAGACATAGCCCTTCAGTTTACACAAGGAACCTCCGGAGCAAACTTAGAATGAGGTTCTTGGTAGGTAACATCCTTCTTGGCATATCTTTAAAAAAAATAAAAAAAGATTTTATTTTACGTAATCTCTGCAACTTAATGCAGGGCTTGAACTCACAACCCGAGATCAAGAGCCCCATGCTCTATAGACTGAGCCAGCCAGGTGCCCCCCTCTCAGCATATCTTATTTCCAAAAGAGCCAAGCTTCCATGTAACTGCTATCTGTTCTATTCTCAGTCATGGATTTCAATGAAAGTTCTGCTTATGTAACTAGAAAAACATCACATCTGATTTTTATCATGTGAAGCTAAGGAGAAATTCCCTCCTATAAAGTTTCTTTCTCAGTAGAGCTAGGACATTCTTACTATTTTTTTATATGATGGTGGTCTTTGCGCTTGAGGAGCAAGTGACAAGGAACACAAGTGTTGCTGGAATCCAACAGGCTTCCCCAGCATGTGCCGTGCCATGATCTGTATCACTCATGTTGAGCACATCAGAGGCAAACATGTCGGGACATTTGTGGTTGTGTGATGTCAAAGAAAAATTTACTGCAGGCTTTGGCTTGACAAGCTTTGAAATACTTCCCAGTTTTTCGGAGATATTACAAGACATTCCACATATAATGGATTTATTATTTTTTTTATGCCGCCGAAATGTGCTATATAGGAAAGACAACATGGGAAGTTGCCTATGTCTACAGGATTCTAGCTCCTGTATGTTTCAGTGCTCCACACATACAAGTTAGGACCTGGGCTGAGTAGGGAGAACAATTATCACTAACATGTTACATTGCTGAGCTACCAATCTTTGTATAAAATGGGGTGTCTAGGCCTTCAGACAACGAAGCTGAGGTCATACAAAATGGTGACTAAGGATGTGGCCTCACAGACATTGTTGCTGTTATGTAGAATGAGAATAGCTATGCTTTAGATTTGCTGTAAGTATTCAATTGTATAATACAAGTTGAGTACTACTCATTACTTGCGCAGATAGAGTGTTCTAAAACTGTTACCTATAATCAGCATGACATGATGCTAATACCCTGGATTGGAAGTGGGAACAAGACAATAATCTACACCTTGTTTGAATGATTGGGAATAGGAAAATATTTGAAATCACTTGACCAATTGATTTTTTAAAGATTTGGAATAACACAGACTTATGCTTAACTTGCCTTTTTAAACAGTTCATTTCACATGGGGTGCCTAGCATAGTGCTTTGCATATAGTTTGGGGATAATAGATACTTGTAAAACAAATCAAGTTTTAAGGAATGAATAAATGCATTGTTATTTATCACACAGTATGCAACTTGTTCTTTCAAATTCCATATAGAGATTTATCTTTCACCTTCATTTGCCTGAGCACATATGAGAACTGTAGGGAGATACAAATACAAGACAATGAATAGTCTTACTTTTCTGGCCCTCATTTAAATAAATGTGTTCATTTTGAGCGACAATATGTTAGTCATAATGATATATGTTTTATTGTAGAGTGCCTTACAGTTTTTAAAGCACATTCGCATGAAATATTTCACTTAGACTTTCTGGGCAAAGAATGTGGAGATCATTGTCATTATTTTATAGAAAAGGAAAGATGTTCAGGCAGATTGACTTGTCTAAGGTCATACAATTAGTAAATGAAAGAGAGAAGAGTCTGCACAGGACTTTCTCAATCCATGTTTCTTGGATGGATGGATGGATGGATGGATGGAAAGATAGATGGATGCCTGCATGACCTAATGAAGCAGTTACACATATTCTAAATTTACTGCTTTTTCTACTACACCAAAACAAAGAAACTAAAGAAGTGTATCTTAATGCTTGTATCTATTCTTTTTTTTTTTTAATTTTTTTTAACGTTTATTTATTTTTGAGACAGAGAGAGACAGAGCATGAACAGGGGAGGGGCAGAGAGAGAGAGAGAGAGACACAGAATCCGAAGCAGGCTCCAGGCTCTGAGCTGTCAGAACAAAGCCCGACGTGGGGCTCGAACCCATGGACCGTGAGATCATGACCTGAGCCGAAGTCAGACGCTTAACCGACCGAGCCACCCAGGCGCCCCAATGCTTGTATCTATTCTTACTCTCATATCTTTTCTATTTATGGCAAAATTACTTACCATATTTGAAAAAACAAGTTAATCTGTGCACAAATAGTTACTGGCACCTACTAGGTATTAGGTACTGACAATATAGATGTAAGAAAAAAAGAATCTCTTTAAAGGAGTTCATATTCTATTTGGGAATTGGCGAGCCCAGACAAGAAACACTACGATAGAATAAATGTGATCTGTTCGACTGGTGCTTATTTATAGAGAAGATGAAATGGAACAATATGACAGAGACTAGAATATAGAAAATTACAGGGAGGTTAATGTTTTTTCAGGGCTAAATGAAGAGGCTTTTCTCCTGAGGTAAATGGGAAGAGATCAGTTGTGGAGATGTTGAGAGAGAACCTTACTTTGTCTTTCACTATTTTTATGTATGGTTTTAAGAAATCTATATTTATATGTCTCTCTCTATATTTTTAAATATCAATTATAAGCAGTCTATTAATTTATAAAATCTTCCTACCTCTTTATTATTACTTATAAGCATTCTTGTTTAATTTTTTGTCTGTTTATTTGTTTGTTTATTTGTTTGTTTGTTTGTTTCTTTTTGAGAGAGAGAGAATCCCAAGCAGGCTCTCCACTGTGTGCGTGGAGCCTGATGCAGGGCTCAAACTCATGAACAGTGAAATCATGACCTAAGCCGACATCAAGAGTCAGATGTTTAATTGAGCCACCCACGTGCCCCGGACTCTATTAATTTTTCAAGTTGTTGCTAATTCTCAGTACTTTTAAAGCTGCTTAAATTTTACAGAGAGATGGTTTATGCATATATTCTAAAATCATTTTTTGTCTTTCTGTCTGTTGCCTTAATTGGATTGATTCAAATTGGGGTAACTAAAATTTTTCTTTTATCTTTCAAGAAATTTCATTTGTGTCAAAGGAGTCTGAAGGGAATATCGGTATCAAAAATTTATGACAAACTGGAGTAAGAGAAGACAATCACAAGGGCAGGAGCAAATGAACATTCCCTTTTTCCAGATTTTTAATTGGATCCTGGTTATTGATTTTTCCACAAATAATGTTTAGAGGAAATTCATGATTTAAGCAAAGCACAGTTTAAGAGATGTGGAATCTGTCACCATAACAAGACTAGACATACAGTAAACCTGACCTAGAACCCCAAGGAAAGTCTTGGAAAGAGCCCTGTAACTTTATAGTTTTTGAAGATACTTGCAATAAAAATGTGCAGAACAAAACAAACTTAACATGGAATCAGGTCCTCTCCTGACAAGTCTGATGCATCTCTGTGGGTGCATCATGACGGCAGGTCAGGGGACAGAGTGATGGCCTGTTATGTGCTGTGGATTTTAGGCAGGGAAACAATGTGCAAACACAGGAAGCTGTGAATTGTAAGAATGCAATTTTCAAGCACACACACAATATAATATTACCTAAGTGTAATGTAATCAAAGTGGTAGAATAAATAATTAAACTATGGTATTTCTGTGTTCAGGAGTAAATAAGTTAAATACATGTATGTAAATAATATACAAAAATAATTTAAAAAGTGAAAAACAGCATGGTGGGGGGGGGGCTTGAAAATACAGGCATTTTTTCACTATATAGTTTAAGAAGTTTTTTCTTTTTGTTTTCTTTTTTTACTAAGTTATTAATTTTAATTCCAGTGTAGTTAACATGCAGTGTTATATTAGTTGCAGGTGCACGGTATGGTGATTCAACAGTTCTATACATTACTCAGTACTCATCGTGATAAATGTACTCTTAACCCCTTCACCTATTTCACCCATCCCCCCGCCCACCCTCTGGTAACCATCAGTTTGCTCTCAACATTTAAAAGTCGGCTTCTTGGTTTGTTTCTCTCTATATATCTTTTTTTTTTCCCCTTGCTTATTTATTTTGTTTCTTAAATTCCACATGAGTGAGATCATATGGTATTTGTCTTTCTCTGACTGACTTATTTTGCTTAGCATAACACTCTGTAGCCCTATCTATGCAATTGCAAATGGCACGATGGCATTCTTTCTAAAGGCTGAGTAATATATATATATATTTGCACATTTGGACTCTTTCCATAATTTGGCTATTGTTGGTAAGTGCTGCTATAAACATTGGGGTGTATATGCTCCTTCGAGTCAGCATTTCTGTATCCTTTGGATAAATACCTAGTAGTGCAATTGCTGGGTCATAGGGTAGTTGTGTTTATAATTTTTTGAGGAACCTCCGTACTGTTCTCCAGAGTGGCTGCACCAGTTTGCATCCAGGAGAACTACCAATTCTACTTCTATTGTACCAAGATAAATGGCATCCACTAGATTCGCACGAAGATAAATCTGGACATTTGGAGCTAGAGTGTCGGCATAATGTCATGCTTACTGTCACAATTAAAGGATATTAGTTTACATATAATATTTTTTAAAAAAGATCTCCCTGGGTTCGTGATTAGAATATATGGCTGCACAGATGTTTCCCAGCCGATACATAAAAATGTTGCTATTTTCTCCTTAATATCCTAATAGTAATTTCCAAAGGGCATAGTATTGGATTTAAATGGAACGTTGGTCAGGGAGCCTGGGTGGCTCAGGTGGGTTAAGCATCCGACTTTGGCTCAAGTCATGATCTCGCTGTTTGTGAGTTGGAGCCCCGCATCGGGCTCTGTGCTGATGGCTCAGAACCTGGAGTCTGCTTCTGTGTCTCCCCCTCTCTCCGCCCCTCCCCTGCTCATGCTTTGTCTCTCAATAATAAATAAACGTTAAAAAAATAAAAAATATGTATATTAAATGGAGCATTGGTCATTTTTGGTTGGCAAGCACCACCTCCTCATTAGAAATTTTAACGCTTTCTGAAGACAATGACATTTATGAACTGGAATGAAACCTGGCATGCTTAAAAATTGTGAAGAAAGTTAATCTATACCTTGTGGAAGAGTATTCTGATTTTCAGCTTATGATTACAAAACTAAATTTAGTTATCCAACCAATATCTAATATGCCAAGCCAATTTAATTGATAGTTTTCTCAGAAAATTAAATGAAGCAAAATGAGCTATTTTAAGGTAGGTAAATCTTACACCATAAAAGATAGCTGCTTTTCAAATAACGCCCATTGGATTTTCAATATAACCTATTAGAATTTTGTTTTCATCCCTTTTTTGGGAGATGTTTTAAGTGAAACATAGAAACCAAAATCTACAATTTGGCTTCCTTTCCTCCAAGGCATTCTTATGTTCAATTCCCACTATTTTCAGCTTTATTCAGTTGTTCCAAGAACATACCTTTTCTCAAAAAGTAATTTTTTCTCCAACTTCAAAGGGAAAATTTAGGAAAGCTCAGAAAACACAGACTCCTTAAAAGTGTACTTGGCCTACTTCTTCTCAGAACTTAAAAACAATTGAGTTTCTTTAGTTCAGTCTCTCTACAGAACAAAAACTATAGCAGAATTTGTTGTTGTAACTGTAAACTTGACCAATGGCAGAGTATTAAGCTTAGAGCTCAGGACCACCAAATCACTTTTGTCCCTACTGGTAAGAACTTAAGTTCCTTTATAGTTGTTCCCTTTTTGTCACTGGTTCTCACAGTCAAGACTGGTCTTTCTAACCACCTACATTAGCCCAAAGACTTCACCGCTTTCTTCAGGTTTTCTGTTTTAAAAAATCAGAAGCTTGGCAATAGACACATGTCTGACCAGCGTGCACTGATCAGGTAGGATATGCAGAGATTACATTCACAATTTATTGTAGGGATGTGATATCATGATATAATGGTAGAATGTAGGGATGTGATACCATGTGATATGTGATATAATGAGTTACAAATAAATAAGAACAAATGATACTACAGAATTCCTAGAAAAGCAGGAGGTCAGGAATCAAGTGTAATTCACAGGGATGGAAAGTATTAACATGAAACCTGTGGTGATTTCAACGTTCTAAGGAGTTGAGTAGGTGTTTGAATAGTAGTGACAAAATAAATCTCTATTCAGTTCCTTTCCACTAGGAAAGGCTGAAATGTCAAAACCCCTGCTGTGTGATGACACCCAGAGTAGATAGTTCTTTGTTGAGTGGCACACAATGAATGAGTCCTTCGGAGGTAAATGTAGTCTCAGAGATGAGTGAATGGTGGCAGATTAACTTGAAAGACATCAAAAGGTGATGGGCCAGAAAAATGGCAGAGCAGAGTGAGATAGGAGAGGCCTTGAGAAAGGAACAGGCTGACTAACACGACCAGGGAAGTAGCCTAAAGACTTAAGAACAAGGACGGGCAATAATTAATTTTGTGTTATTTGCATCCCATCACTGTAGAAAATCACTATGCTGCACCTCAACTTTGCTAAGATTTGAAACAAACAGAGCCACCAGTCTGGTGAACTCATCATTTTTAAGACTTAGCTCAAATGTTACCTCTCTTCATGACTTCACCTGACCCACCCATACCCCAAGAAGTCCATCAGAGAAAAGCAATTTCTTCTCACTCTATGTTCGTAGAGTACTCCATAAATAACTTCTAGAGCTTACCTGCTGAATTATATCGTGCTGCTTTGAAAATGCGTCTCATCTTTTAGACCAGGGGCTATTTTAAGCGAGGGCCCCTTTCTGTTCATCCCTGTGACCCCCAAATATTAGTACCATGCTGGGCTTGGTGCCAATAACCATTCAAAAATTTGATTGAAATAAATCGGTCAAGCAGTTTTCTAAGGACAAATAAACTTTTCAAAAAGAAATAAAAGGTAAAAATGAAAAGCTTCAACAGCTGCTCGCTGATCACATAGCTGGGTGAATAGAGAGATACCCAAATTTAATTGTATTATAGTAGCAATTAGTATGGATTTCAAATGTCCGGCAGATCACTGTCCAGGACACGGCACTTTGTACACAGGGCCCTTATGGCCTTTGTATGACTGTATTACTGCTAATTATTTTCAAGTCTCCCGCAGAAGGTAAGCACCTTAGCCAGGACTTTCATGCATTCCTGTATACCACCCCTGAGGTTATAGCACCTGATGTACGTAGTATGGTTCTAAAAAAAAGTTTGAGAAAGAAAGAGGGGACAGGTTTAAAAGAGTGAGGGGGGGAGAAAAAGACAAAGGGTAAAATTTTAAGAGTGTGGTATAAAGTTATGACAAAAGAATTTTTTTGCTGGGTTGGAGGTGTCTAGGCCAAGGAAGGCAGTCACACACACACAAGTTTCCAACTGAGCCAAAAGAAAATCTGATTCCTCCCGGTCTCCTCCTCGCTGCTCAGGTGCCACATGCGTATCTGACTAACGTCAAAACAGAAAGCTGGACTCCTCGTACAAAAATGTGCTGGCAAGCCATCCAGTGACCTTTAAGAATCAATCACTGAAAATGGGCACTGGAGCGAGAGGAAATGATCCTCAGGTGGCCGTCTCTCTTCTACATATGCTGGTTGGCAGAGTGGCGGGCAGAAAATTATAAGGAGCACATTTCTTGTTTTCAAACTGCCTACCCAAACCTTTCAGTCTTTTCCATAGCTTTACTGCAAAAAATAACACTAGCCTTAAATTTAACAGGATGTGAACGCTCCGTCCACGCTTTGAGACAATTCCCCTCCTATGCCGCTGCGCAGCCTCCTGGCCTTTCCCTTCTCACCCAGTGTGATCTGCGTAAATTGTTTTAACAGCCGGATACCAACAGCAAATATTGGCCTTTCTTCTTCCTGTGTCCCAGGATTTTGCCCTTATCCAAATGCAGCCCGGCAACCGGCCAGAGTCAGAAGGAATTGCCTAGGTCTTATTTATTAGCTCAGTGTGGATAAACACAGCTAATCAGCAGCCCTCACTCTTCCTTCCTTACTCGGACACTTTCTTTCCCTTTGCAAACCTGGGGTCCGGCTGCCTACCTGAAGCTACCCACTGGGGCTTCTTTTTAGAAGGCCATGCCCCGTGCGGTGTGAGACAGCAAATGCAATGCCTGCCCAAATGTTTAACATACAGTTTCTAGAATAAGATTACTCCTTTCGCACGTCTCCAAGTAGTACCCGTTCGCAAGCTTGACACATTGTTTGCTACTGAATAATTCGTAGAAATAGACACAGGAAACATGTTGTGTTTATTTCTTTGTTTCTCTTCTGTTTGTTTTTGGAATGAAAAGGAGGAGAGGAGGAGAGACAGTCGTTTCATGTTTTAGCACGCCTTCTTTTAAGTCAAAAAAAAAAATCTTTCAAAAAAACTCAAAAATCAAACTATATTCAAACTTGGAATAGAGGTCGCCTTTTCCTAAAAGATACGTTTCTAGCACACACAGAGGTCAGTCAGAAGTAACGTTGAGCTGTTCTCTAAAGCAATGCTATATTAGAATAATCCGGTTATAACATTTTTGTCACCAGCCTATGGGAAGCAATTGCCTCACTGAAGAAGTTTCTATAACGTTCCGAAGTGAAGCTAATACTGTACATGAAGTACGACTGACGAAACGACCTTGTTTCATTTTGAACAAACCTGCCCACTATGATACATACATGTAATAGTCACTGTACATCCAGCTGTGAGTTAAATGTGAGGATATACATGCTTTGGAATAAAATGTGTGCTACATTACCATCAAAAACACTTTATTAGCGTTATTTCTCTTATTCATGTATCATATGGGAATAAATGTCAAAATCTCTTCATCTGTGTCCTCCCTGCACTTACTTCTTGGAAATTTGCTGTGAATGTATCTTCAGGGCCGTGCAGCAGTTGAACTCGGGGAGTCTATTCCTGCGACCTTGAAGTCTACGGCAGCAGTAGGAAAGGCTTCTTTGCGACAGGTTGGTGTAAAACTACGTTTGTTGGCAGGGCAGCTGACATCACTCCGCTGGCTCCAACATACATAGTAGACATCCTTAATCAAGGAAGCTACTTTCTCCTGCAGAGTAGAGATTAGACTCAGCCTTGCCAAATACGGAGATCCAGACAGCTAAGTAAACCTATCTCTTGGACTGCTTATGGAGTTAGAGGAAGTCCGTTTGGTTCTCTGAAGTCCCTCTATATGTCTTCTCCTTGTGGTCTCTTATCTATCACAATCACCCTGGGACTCTGTCAAGGCCAATTGGAGAAACTTGGTCGGGACACGATGAGCTACTGCTTTTCTACAGTTCTGAATTAGAGAGAAGAAAGTTTCTGACCTCTCCCGCCCTCTGAGTCAGAGAACTTTCCAGAATGCTAATAGTACTGGACAGGCCTTGCTTCTGGAGCAGCTAGTGCCACGACAGGCGAGTTCTGCAGTTTGTAGAAGCAGCACATTCTGTTCCTTTTCTTGATCAGCCAGCCAGAATAAATGAGAGCGGGGCTCCCCTCATGCCTACAGCTGCATTCCAGCATGGACCGGAGAGGTGCCCCTGACACACGGTGTTTTCTACTGGGAAACGTGCTAAAACTAAGCAGAAGTTCCTCAAGTCCTGGCTGGGGAGGTATCACACAGTCAGCAGAGCTCCCTTTTCCTCCCTCTGCACACTCTTCCTCGCTATCTCTAGAGCAAGTGACCTTTGGCATTCTGGGGGATTTATAATTGTTGTGTCGTAAACTTGTAACTCTCTAGTAATGACCAAATCGTGGACATTTCAGTGGGCAGGGCACTTTCCTATACTAATTCCAGGCATGAGCTACATACAGAAAGATTTCTTTTATGTGACTTTTTCTTCCACAGGCCCCATCTGGCGTTTGCAGCCCAAGTCTGAGGAAATCTAATGCGCAAGTGAAGCTTCCATCTGCCATCTATTAGGCTTCCTGTCTAATGTTGCCTCTTTGGGAAAAAGGCACCTGGCTTTCCAATAAGCCATCTGGGGAAAGAGGGTGAATGGGTCCAGTTCTCTGATGGCTCTGGGGCACCACGTCGCTGAGGGCCGCAGGCAGGAAGCCCACTCCTCGTGAGAACCCCCAAGCGCTCCCCGTGAATGTCAGCAAGGCCATGATGAGGCACTCCTCTACCTACTCCAGGCTACCTCCAAGCCCCAACACAAGCATTTGACTTTGGATCCGCTCACCTAGCCCCACCCCCTCCAGCACCGGCTTTGGCCAGAGCGGACCTCCCACCCCAGCTCAGGCCTGGCCCTGGCGTCCTCAGCTGCTCACACAGGTTAGGCGTCCTCTCTTGCGTCCCACACAGACCTGCATTCCTGCCTTCCTACTGACCGATGCGCCTGTGCCCTGGAGTCCTGTCTCTCCACATCTCTACTGTGTCTCTGAAATCAAGGTTCTGTCTCTCAGAAGGCAAGGACGTTGGTTGGGCCAGGGCACAAAACAGCGGTGGCAGGTGGGACGGGAGAGAGCCAGAGGCTGGGGTTGGAAGCATGGTCTGGGGAGCGTGGGTACTTGTGTGTTCCCTGACCTCATGCAAGTCTCTGACCTGCTCTCAGGCTTGGTTTCTTCATCCTAAAAAGTAGATCGTACTAACACTGAAGGAATAATTAAATATTCTATTTGAAGTCTTTGAGACCTGGCTGGCAAGCACATGGAGCTTCTCACTAGGAGCTTTTTTTTTTTTTTATTGCCGTGACATCAACATACCCCCTGAAGAAATGAATCTCAGCATTTGCCATACCAAAAAGCTTTCAAATCAAATATGCCTGGGAAATGTTGTGAACTGAAGCTTACCCAAGGTCACATGAGGTGGAGCCTGCCAAAACTACGTAATGGGTCTGCTTCCATTTTTCGGACCCACAAAATGGGACCAAGAATAGTCTCTTCCTCCTATTATATTGTAAATCACGCGCCATATATTAAACATTGAGAAAAATGCCTGGCATATCACATGTCAAGGAGAACTTTTACAACTATTATGACTACAACTCTTTAATGATACTGAGAAGTCTTGCAATTAAAAAAAAGAAACAAAAAACAACTTTCTAAGTTTCTGAACCATGTGTTTCCCAAACTTACCTGGCCACGCATCTCCTTTCTGGTGACCAGTAGAAAACATGAGCTGAAGAACTGAATCCTTTAGAGGCGTGCTGTGTTCAATAAGAAGCTTCTGGAGATGTTATGTCTTAACTGAAAGAACTTCTTATGCTGTAGTCATATCCACTGAGCAATCCTTGACATGTATGGTTCATGCTCCAGGGAAAAACATTTGAAGAGGGGCATGATAGTGAAGCATGGGCTTCAGAGTCCAGACTCAAGAGCATCCTAACAGAGGGCCAAGATTATGGGTCTGAGACTCAGATGGTACTGAGTCTAAATCCTCACTGAGTATTTACTATTCTTTTTTGGAAGAGAATTATTTAATCTCCCTAAGCTTCAATTTTCTCATCTACGAAATAGGAACCATTGGGGCAACTTCATAAGATTGTCACCTAGTGTAGTACATGGTTCAGCCTCAAGAAATTATATCTCCTGGTTATTATAACTGTATTACTATTATCTTTGTTATTATAATCTCTGATTCTCTGCCTAACCAGCATATGGTTTTCAGCACAGTACACGTTTTGTTTATGTCTGGAAACTCCTCACGGACTTTTGAAGGTTAAATGAGGAAATGCACTTGAAGAAGGTAGCCCAGGGAAAAGTGTTCACTATAACACTTCTCTTTCCCCAGCTTGTACCTTCCTATAATATTGACTGTAGCCCATTTCATACTGGTCCCCATTGTTTCTTGTACTGAGACTTTTTTTTTTCTTTACCAGAAGGTAAGGTAGATTATAAATTCTCTCCCCTCACTTGACCCTTTTCTAAGAACCTAGAATATACTAAACATATAGGAGATTGTGAATCACTGTGTGAAAAAAGTGGAACATCAAATATTAATCAGACTAGTGTAGGAGAGAGTTTCAACCTAGCTTCTTTCTGGAACCCTTCAAATCAAGACCTAAACGAAACACCTTTTCTAGTTTTATGTTCCAGTGTGAACAGGTCCCACTTCTCCACAGATCTCTTGGCATACTTTTTTCTGCCTGAATTGAAGTATTATAATGGATGTGCATTAAGTTCAATCACAAAGTCTCCAAGTTGAGACAGCAAATTCCTATAGGTATTTTATTCTGCAGAATCTTATCTTCCCAGAAGCAGTCTGCTCTGCTCATTTTAGTGGCCTGAGTAGCTTCCAGAAAGCTGCCAGTAGTTACCCACAGCCCCTAGGGCATAAGTCAAAGTCCCTTTATTTGTCTTAAGGATTGTGTATTAAGATAATTATATGAAAAAGGGCACCCCTTACATATGAAAGTCTAGTGATCTCAAATTTCTACCTTCCATAAGTACTCAGAAGGCAAGAATGGGCCCTGTGATGGTTAACTGCATATGACAACATGACTGGGCTAAGTGATGGCCAGAGAGCTGGTAAAACACTATTTCAGGGAGAGTCTGTGAGGGTGTCTCCAGAAGAGATTAGCATTTGAATAAGTGAACTGAATAAAGGCAAATCGTTCTCCCCAGTGGGGAAGGCTTGATCCAATCTCTTGAGAACTTGCTTAAGTAGAACAAAAATGTCCAGAAAGGATGAATTTGTTCTCTCTCTCCCTCTCTCTCTCTCTTTCTCTCCCTCTGCTTGAGCTGAGAGATGCATCTTCTCCCTCCCTTGAACATCAGCACTCCTACTTCTTGGGCCTTCAGATTCAGATAGGGATTTTCATCATCAGCCCCCATTTCTCAGACCTTTGGACTCGGACTAAATTACACCAGTTCTCCTGCTTCTCCAGCTTTCAGACAGATGTCTCTGACTTCACAACAATGTCTGCCGATTCTTATAATAAATCCCCTCTAGTCTATCTGTTTATCTGTCGTGTACCTATCATTGATCTCCTATTGGCTCTGTTCCTCTGGAGAATGTTGATGAATATAGACCTCATAGGATGGCCATACTATGCAGACAGTTTCAAATTTAAAGTTCATTTACACTCTCTTTATTTTAAAAAGCTGAGAAGACGGGGCGCCTGGGTGGCGCAGTCGGTTAAGCGTCCGACTTCAGCCAGGTCACGATCTCGCGGTCCGTGAGTTCGAGCCCCGCGTCAGGCTCTGGGCTGATGGCTCGGAGCCTGGAGCCTGTTTCCGATTCTGTGTCTCCCTCTCTCTCTGCCCCTCCCCCGTTCATGCTCTGTCTCTCTCTGTCCCAAAAATAAATAAAAAACATTAAAAAAAAAAATTAGAAAGCTGAGAAGATACACAATTTTTAAAGTTTATGTATCTATGTTGAGAGAGAGGAGGCTGGAGAGAGAGATCAAGCAGGGGGAGGGGCAGAGAGAGAGAGGGAGAGAAAGAGAATCCCAAGCAGGCTCTGCACTGACATGGGGCTCAAACCCACGAACCGTGAGATCATGACCTGAGCTGAAAGCAAGAGCTGGTTGCTTAACCAACTGAGCCACCAGATGCCCCAAAGATAGAAAAAATTTTTAAATGAACCAGAAAAGTATACCTCCCGTTTAGGAAAACTATGTTAATATCTATTTTATTTTTAAACAAGCCTACATTGTGAACAACTTGGTTCATTTAAAACAAAATAAAACATAGGTAGTTTTTTGCTTATTACCCAGCACACTTTTTGAAAGTAAGAGCTGTATCTTTTCTCCCTGTTCACCTTGCATACAGTGCAGCTCCTGATATTTAGCAGGGACGAAATATGTGTTTCATCTAATAATTTATATTCAAGCAGAAATATTAATAGAAATATTAAATATAACAAAATATTAAATTTTATAGTTCAAAACATAAAAGTTAATTTGCACAGCTTTCATGACTTAACTGGTTCCTCCATTTCATGAGAAGAATCACATCTGAATTCTCACAGATAGGAAATGTAAAGGTTTCTACTCATTAAAAAATTCAGTGAAACCAGTATGTTTTTATTATGCCAGACACCAGTTAAACATTCAGGTTCTTGAGATAAAATCTAAATTTAGCAACACTTCTCACAAATGGATGTTGGCAATAAATTGAGGAGTGTCTTATTGTTTGTTTCAATTGAAAGTGTCTAGGAACACGTATATGTCATTGTTTTTGATAGATTCCACTGTGTGCAAGACAAGAGACTGGGAAGCACTGTTTGGGTTCAAAACCAGTACTGTACTTTATGACAAATGTCTTTAAAAGGCATATATAATAAAGGGTTAGTATCCAAAATCTAAAAAGAATGTATCAAACTCAACATCCCCCAAAAACAAGAAATTCAGTTAAGAAATGGGCAGAAGACATGAACAGACAGTTTTTCAAAGAAGACATCCAGATGGCCACGAGACACATGGAAAGATGCTCAATATCACTTATCATCAGGGAAATACAAATCAAAACTATAATGAGATACCACCTCACACCTGTTGGAATGGTTAAAATTAACAACACAGGAAAACAACAGATATTGGTGAAGATGCAGAGAAAGGGGAACCCTCTTACACTGTTGGTGAAAATGCAAACTGGTGCAACCACTCTGGAAAACAGTATTGAAGTAAAAAGTTACAAATAGAACTACCCTATGATCTAGCAATTGCACTTGTAGGTATTTATTCAAAGGATACAAAAATACTGACTCAAAGGGGCACATACACCCCAATGTTTATAGCAACATTATCAACAATAGCCAAATTATGGAAAGGGCCCAAATATCTATTGCCTGATGAATGGATAAAGATGTGATACACACACACACACACACACACACACGCATATACACACACACTGGAATATTTCTCAGCCATCAAAAATGAAATCTTGCCATTTGCAATGATGTGGATAGAGCTACTAAGCAAAATAAGTCAGCCGGAGAAAGACAAATACAATGTGTTTTCACTCATATGTAGAATTTAAGAAACAAAACAGATGAACATAGGGAAAGGAAAAAAAAAAAGAGGAGGCAAACCATAAGAGACTCTTGATAATAGAGAATAAACAAGGTTGCTGGAGAGGGGGGGGAGTGGGGAATGGGTGAAACGGGTGATGGGTATTAAGGAGGGCACTTGTTGGGATGAGCACCGTTATATGTAAGTGATTGAATCACTAGGTTCTACTCCTGAAACCATTACCTATATGTTAACTAGAATTTAAATAAAAACTGGAAACAAACAAAAAAGATGAACTTTATTGTTTTTATTATGCAATAATAATAGAAAATTAGGATTGCATTCAAGATTTCTATGCAGATCCTTAAATGCCCACCCAACCTTCTGACAAAATTCAAATCCTTTAAATTCTTACCTGGATTCCTTCCTGAGAATTTACCACTCTCTTTGCAAACGTGACAAATCTACCACAAGAGGGCACTGTGCTCCTAACCGGCTCCAAAAAGAAGCTAAAATCAAAACCGCATTTGGCATTCTGTGTTGGCTCATACATAAAGGTTCCAGCTGTTGCAAAAAAAAAAAAAAAATGTTTACATGGGTCTATTGTATCTGGATGGTGATAAAACAGATGCCATTATGAACTCAATAGTTCCAAATGCAAGGAAATAAATATGTAATGAGAACTTTTGGCTTGCCTACACTTCAAATCATTTTTCATTTGTACCACAAGATGGCGCCTCCTTCCTGCTCATAGCTATGTTGACAGCGCTGAGCCAGCAACAATTTCTTTTTTAACACTTTGGGTTGAATAATCAGCACTGTCATTCTGAAAGTATTTCTTACAGGTGGAAGTTTTATTAAGAAACTTTGTTAACTGTTACTTCAGCTTTTTCGCATTTTTCATCTAACTATGAAAATGTGTTATTTGTAGAGAATGTGTTTCTGTTAAAGATGAGCAAATGTTAAGACAATAAAATGGAACTATTTACTATGTCTGAGGGATTTTCACTAGTCCATTGAAAATAGGCAAGGCTGTGTTTCACGTGTCTTTCATGTCCAGTATTAGCTTTAAAATCTGTCCACAAAACTGATAGAAATCTTTCTTTCACACAATCAGCAAAAATTCTTCCATGAACCATGAGGAAGATAAATTCTTTTTTGAGGAAAATGATTTCATTTCTTGGTGTTGCAATTGGGTTTTGGGCTCTGAGTTTCTGGATCGTTTTCTAACTCAGAAGCTTGCCCGTGTTTTGCCTTTTCACTTGCGTGGTCCATTGTTACAGTTCTCAAGCTTGAGGCATTTCTGGGTTGTCTTGCAGCATCTTGAACTGTGACTTCTTTTTGTAGCATGAAGGTGATGTACTTTCCCCTCTAGGAAGAGGGAGGAAGAGGGCAGCATGAGTGTGTGTATGTTTATTAGAAATATAGACCAAGGGGCGCCTGAGTGGTGCAGTCGGTTGGGCATCCGACTCTAGCTCAGGTCATGATCTCACGGTTCGTGAGTTCGAGCCCCGCGTCGGGCTCTGTGCTGACAGCTCAGAGCCTGGAGCCTACTTCGAATTCTGTGTCTCCCTCTCTCTGTGCCCCTCCCCCACTCACACTCTGTCTCTCTCTTTCAAAAATAAAGATTAAAAAAATTAAAAAAAAATATAAACCTAGATGATATAACAATAAAGAATTTTGATGAGTATTTTTGAGAAGCTATCACATTGCTTTAATTAACCAATTGTGAGCGTTCCAAGCCCATCCTCTGAGATTACGCTTCAGTAGGTATGACACAGGGATGAGACTGGGAAGTTTTATGTTAACAAATTATTCCAATATGATTCTGACACATCCAGGTTTTGGAATCACTGACAAGGTAACTGGCAAAAGACCAAACAAAAGATAATAAGAATTTGAATTGGGGATGCCTGGGTGGCTCAGTCCATTAAGCAGGCTAAGCGTTGGACTCTTGATTTTGGCTCAGGTCACGATCTTGCAGTTCGTGGGTTTGAGCCTCCAGTCAGGCTCTGCACTGACAGCTCAGAGCCTGCTTGAGATTCTCTCTCTCCTTCTCTCTCCCTCTCTCTCTCTCTTTGCCCCCCTCCCGCACTTGTGCACACCTACTCTCTCTCTCTCTCTCTCTCTCTCCCTCTTTCTCTGTCTCTCAGAATAAATAAACTTTAAAACATACAATTGAACTCATAACACTCAAGGATCTATGAGACACAGGGACAGATGACTATGAAAATTGAAGAGGTGGGTGAAATCTATGATGAGTTCAAATTTTCCAGTTTAGGTGAGTGAGAAGACTGTGGGATCTGTTCACGAAAAGGAAATAGATAAGAAGATGGACTTTTTGGAGCAAGATGAGTTGTAATAAAATTTGACCTAATATAGATGCCATATATATTCTTACAAAATATAGTATATACCTATATAACATAACATATAGTATATGTTATATATTATATAATATATAATGTAACACCATATATATAACAATATAATTATACACATATATATATATATATATATATATATATATATATATAAATCCATGTTGCTGTACCTAGTCCAATATGTTGGAGGCCAGGAATTATCATGATACAAACAATAATGAACCCCAAGAAGGACAGAACCCTAAAGAGCACCAACATTTAAGCCTGAAAGTTGCTAGATCACATAAATCCATTCTGTATGGCTGACTCAGCATTTTCTAAATTTAACTTAATTTTTAAAAATTGAAACTTTTAGTTTATGCTTGTGTTCTTTAATTTGACCAGAGACTTCTTCTTTCCAAATTTCCTAATAATTGGCAAGTACAATGCTTATTTATATTACTGGCTTGGCCACCATAGTTACTGAATTTGCCACTTTAAATTCAAGGAGTGGGTAGGGTTTAGGAAAAGATGGAAGTCTGGGGAAGAACGAGAAGAGAAACTCTGAAGAGAGAAGGAGGTAGTGATCCTTGCATTAAATGTGATTGGAAAGTGAGATGAGACTGGTCTTGGAAGCAACCTGGATTATCGTCTAATAATTTGTAAAAGAATCCATTTATTCAACAAGTGTTTATTGAGCACTTTCTCTGTACCTGGTAGTATGTTGGGAGCAAGTGAGAAAACAATAAGATGGTTAGAATTCTTATCTTTGTGGAATTTAAAGGTCAGAGGACGTAGAAAATGATGCAGGGAATATATAGTAATGAATCTTCTGAAAAAGGGAGCACATGATATTATTGGGTAATAGAAGAGGAACCACCAATCCAGATGTGAGGGATGGGAAGAGTCAAGAGACCCCTGGAGAAGTGGACACCTACAGCTGGCCCCTTCTGTCTGGATGTCTGACTTCCTGTGGCTTGAACCAATCTGCCTCAAACTCAGAAAACTCAAGAGGTTTCTGCTCCTCTTGCTTCTACACTCTTCCCTGACCTTACTGTTCCCTTTTCAACTGGGCCCCATGAAATGGATGGAAACCTCCCATTCCTGCCCCACACCCAAGGAACCCCGTTGACCAGGTAGGTAGGCTTTTCTCCTTCCTTGTGGGAAAAGTAACGATTCAGGTAGAAACCAAGTCATTTCAGATATCAACCCATAATGAGATTTGTTGACATATAAGCTTACCAATTTCATAAGTATTTATCTAGGCTGTCCTGTTCAGTGTCAAAGGAATCCAGTAATCTCCCTGAGTTGAGGAGACAGAACGGGGCTTACAAGAAAGCCAAGGATGTTAGTATTCACAGGAAGGTTATAGAGAGGAAAGAGATGAACAGAGAGAAAACCCCAGGCATCTGCAGGGGTCCTCATTAAGCATTCAGTTGACTACTAATCAGCTCAGCTGAAGCCAGGGGAAAAACCATCTGAATTGTTTGGAGGGAATAGTGCCTGGAGGTTACACTACACTGAAAGTAATGCTAGAGTCTGTTTCCACCAGTCAGAGTGAAAAACTCATAATTAATGGGGGCATTGGTTAAAATGCTGAGACATTTCTTGCTTCAGAAGTGAGGAAAAAATTAACCCTAGGCTAGATGTTTCCACCAACAAAACTTAAAAGATCTGGGGATTGAACTGTTTCCAAGTAACTTAAGAGTGATCCAGAACAAAATTCAAGAATATTCATAATAACACAAAAATATCCAGCAACCACTACAGTGAATTTCAAAGTGTCCAGCATTTAATCAAAAATTGCTGCCAAGAAAGTCCTGTAAGGATACAAGAAGATACAGTCCATAGTGGGGGGGGGGGGGGAAGTCAATCAGTTGAAACTGATCTAGAGAGGGGAAGGTCATGGGATAGTAGCCAAGGGCATTACAATAGTTATATCTATATTCCATATGTTTCAAAAACTAGAGGAAAGATAGAGCATGCTAAATAGAGAAATGGAAGATATAAAAGATTCAGTTCAAATTTCTGGAGATGAAAACTACAATGTCTTTGATGAAGAATACAAAGAGTGGTAATAGAGGGGCGCCTGGGTGGCTCAGTCGGTTGAGCGACCGACTTCGGCTCAGGTCATGATCTCACGGTCCGTGAGTTCAAGCCCTGCATCGGGCTCTGTGCTGACAGCTCAGAGCCTGGGGTCTGCTTCAGCTTCTGTCTCCCTCTCTGTCTGCCCCTCCTGCTCTCTCTCTCTCTCTCTCTCAAAAATAAATAAACATTAAAAAATTATTTTAAAAAGACAAGGAGTAGTTAATAGAGTGTACATTACTGAAAAGACATTACTGAAAAGACATAGCAATGGGAAATGACCAAAATGAAGCACAGTGAGAAAAAAGACTGATCTGAAAAAGTAAATACATAAAGCACCAATCACCGTGGTACAATTTCACGAAACCTAATATACAAACAATTGGAGTCCCTAAAGGAGGAGGCTGGAAGACAGAAAAATATTTGAAGAAACAATAGCCAAAATTTCCTCAAATGGGATGAAAACTCCAAATCCCAGATCCAGGAATCTCAACAAGCCCCCAGTGCAAAAAACATGCTGAAAAATACATCAAGGCATATCATGATCAAATTACTCAAAACTAGTGATAAATCAAAACCAGAGAAAAAGACCCACTATGCACAGAAGAATAAAGATGATGATAGCACATTTTTGTCAGAAGTAATGTCAAGAGCAACATGTTTAAAACACTAAAAGAAAGAAAAGAAAGAAAACTAACAGCCTAGAAATCTTTACCCAGCAAAATGTCTTCCCAAAAGAGGGTGAAACATAGACTTTTTCGCAATATAAGCTGAATGAATTTAATGCTCGAAGACCTGCACTGCAAGAAATGTTCAAGGAAATCTGACAAGCAGAAGGCAAATGATACCAGATAGAAAGCTGGATCCACATAAAGAAAGGAAGATGCTGGAATGTTGACTGCATGGGTCGAATGCCTTTTCTTATCACCGAAATTTCTTTAAGGGTAATACACTGTTAATGTCACATATCGTGGGGTTCATAACACATGTAGAAATAAAGTATATGACAATGACAAAAAGGTCTCAAGAGGAGAAACGTGAACATACCGTCGAGAAGTTCTCACACTATACACAAAGTAATGAGAAATCACTTGAAGGCAGAATGAGAAAAGTTAGAGACACACACTCTACCCCCTCCAGTAACCACTAAAACAACATAACTAAGAGTCCTAAGTCGCCAGCAAGAAAACAAGGTGAAGCTATAAATAAGATTCAGTTAATCCAAAATAAGGCAGAAAAAGAGAGAAACGTGAACAAAAAACAGATGGAACCAGTAGGAAACGGTAAGGTAATAGGTTTGGAACCAACCATGTCAATAATGGTATTGAATGTAAGTGGTCTAAAGACACCAGTTAAAACACAGAAATGACCAGATTGGATAAAATAGCAAGACCCAACTACACACTGCCCCAAAGAAACCCACTTTAAATATGAAGACGCATATCAGGGAAAAGTAAAAACACGGAAAAATAAATACCATGCTAACACTAACCATTATCAACTAAATAAATGAGAATTACTTTGCTAAGAATAGCATCAGTCTGCTGACTAAATTTATTTATGTGAGGAACAATATATAAGGGGGCGGGCCATGGAATATGTGAGGAATTTCTGTACCTTCCTCCCAAGTTTGTTGTAAAGATTAAAGTGGTCTTTATTTTTTTTTAATTTTTTTTAACGTTTATTTATTTTTGAGACAGAGAGAGACAGAGCATGAACAGGGGAGGGGCAGAGAGAGAGGGAGACACAGAATCTGAAACAGGCTCCAGGCTCTGAGCTGTCAGCACAGAGCCTGACACGGGGCTCGAACTCACGGACCATGAGATCATAACCTGAGCTGAAGTCAGATGCTTAACTGACCGAGCCACCCAGGCGCCCCTAAAGTGGTCTTTAAAAATAAGGTCTTTATGGGGTGCCTGGGTGGCTCAGTCAGTTGGGCGTCCGACTTCAGCTCAGGTCATGATCTCGCAGTTCGTGAGTTCGAGCCCCGCGTCGGGCTCTGTGCCGACAGCTCAGAGCCTGGAGCCTGCTTCCGACTCTGTGTCTCCCTCTCTCTGGCCCTCCCCCGCTCACACTCTGTCTCTCTCTCTCAAAAATAAACATTAAAAAATGTCTTCTAAATAAAAGTAAGGTCTTAAAAAAAAAACAGTATCTACAATTAAGTGTCTTCTGTTAAGCACTTCTGTTTGTCCCTTAAACATCATCCAAATACTGTTTCATATATTTCCTAACTGTAGGAGAGATGAAAATGTTGTGTTGTTAGGGCGTAGTGACATTTTAGAGCAACCACGAAAGGAAACCGAGTGTTAAATGAGCGAGTGGACCTGAGCAGCGGTATATGTATTGTTGGTATCCAGACATTATCAAGGGAAAACGTTGTTATTTTGCCCCCATACACTCTGACAGAATCAAGCTGGCAATGGTCTTTGAATAAGAAAGACTGTTCTACAGAAGTTGAGAAAGTCTGGCTTTTGGAGGGAAAGGTTTTCATTAAAAATCACATCAGCCCTGGCAACGAGGCTGAGACCATGGAACATTCTCAGACACACCAGGGGCCCTCGCAGCTTCAGCTGAGATGAGTCACCAGACAACAGAGGCGGCACAAATGAGTTCAGCTGAATAAAAGGGCACAGCAGCCCCGGTCCTCGTTGTAACTGCAGCTGGCCCCAAGCTGGAGCAAAGCAGACGTTCCAGATGATGTTTCTCAACTCCCATTCCTGAAATTGAACGTTCTCCTGACACTCCGCACTCCCCCACTGAGGACAGATCCCAATCCTAATATTATTTATTTGTGTGAGTTCTCCAACAAACACGCAGTGAAATGTTTCTGGTACTTAAACATTTTTCATGTACACTTTTTTATTTTGGAATAGCTTAAGATTCACAAGGAGACGAAAAATTAGTACAGATAGTCTGTGTACCATTCACCCAGCTTTCCCGAATGACGACACCTGACATAACCATAGCGCATTGTCAAAAGGAGCAAATTGATGCTGGTATAATACAATGAACTAAACTACAGACAATGTTGGTATTTCGCCAGTATTTTCATATTTTCATGAACTTTCTTTCTTTCTTTTTTTTTTTTTTTGGAAGAGAAGTGTACATAGACTGAGAGATCTCATCACATGTATATATTTGTGTAACTATCACAATCAAGAAACAGAACTACTCGATCACCACAAAGAAACATCCTCACTTTATTCCTTGATAGTCAAATCCTACACCCGACCCTAATTCCTAGCAACCACTGGTCTCTCTTCCACCGCTATGACGGTGCCATTTTGATAATATTATATAAGTGGAAATGTACATTGTGTAACTTTTCTAGATTGCCTTATTCGCTGGGCATAATGACGTGGAGAACCATCCAAGTTCTCATATAGCAGCCCATTCCTTTTTACTGCTGAGTGGCTTTTACAGTGGTTGCATGTACCCCAGTTTGTGTTTCCATTCATCCATTTAAGAACATTTGGGTTGGGGTGCCTGGGTGGCTCAGTCTGTCCAGCGTCCCGCTCTTGATTTTGGCTCAGGTCACGATCTCATGGTTGGCGAGATCGGGCCCCACATTGGGCTCTATGCTGACATCGCGAAGCCTGCTTGATATTCTGTCTCCCTCTTTCTCTGCTCCTCCCCTGCTCGTTCTCTCTCTTTCAAAGTAAATAAATAAATGTTATAAAAAAAGAACAATTGAGTTGTTGTTTCCAGGTTTTAGTTATACAAATAAAGCTGCTACGAACATTCATGTAAGTTTTTGTGTGAACACAAGGTTTCCTGTCTCTACTATAAACACCCAAGAGTGTGAAGGCTGAGTTATATATTAAATGAATGTTTCCTTTTATAAGAAACTAACTGCAAACTTGTTATCAAAGTGGCTGCACCATTTTATATTCCTACCAGCGATGTGTGAGTGATTGATACATTTTTGCTTCATATCCTCATTGGCATTTTCCCAGTGTATTTTTATTTTAGCCATTCTAACATATGGACAGGGGTATTTGTATGATTGTTGTTCATTATATTTCTCTCCCATTAGGTGGTCGGTTCCAGAAAGTTAGGAAATTTGTCATGTTTCTGGCCTGATCAAGTTGGTGCTAAACACGTGCTGTCCAGCTGAGAGGAGGTAAACAAGAAGAAAGACAGGAAGGGTGAGTCCGAAGGTTGAAGGTAGAAGGTAGCAGGGAGGGTGGGGAGACATCACGAGGGAAGAAGAATGACGAATCTAAGGGACCACAGTGTTGGCTCAAATGGCTGGATCCCCCAGTGATGGAGAATGTTCCTGCCGCTGGCTGGGCATCTGTTCACACAGTGGAGGCCACGTCCCTTAAAAGCAAAGGAGGCCTTCGACAATATGTGGCTCCTTCCGTTCTTCGGTAGGAAGAAGGTCACACCTACCCCCAAGGGACAGGAGGGAGCCCCTCTTTTCCCTTGACCTCCCTCTCAGTAACTTTGTTCTTTATTAGTCAAGCCCATTTCTTCTTACAGCAGACTGAAAGACAATGCACCTGCTGTTTAGAGGGAGCCCGTTTTCAACTTTGCACTAGATTCTCCTTTTAGGATAGAAGCCTCTTGTTTTCCTTCTTGTTTTAGTACGGATGCCGCTTTTGTGGGTGACAGGAGAGGATGCATCAAGAGCTAATTATCTTGCCAAACCTTGGGTATGGCTTATGCACACACCTACTCAGACGAAGAAAAAGGGAGAGAAGTTTGCTTTCGACTCCTTTTTAGCGCCTGTTACCTCTTGTAGGAACACACGTTCATTCTTTTACCGGAAGACCCCTCCACCCAGCACATCTCCTCAAATCCTTTTACTCCCACCACATCCTACTGAATTCCTTCTCTTTTCGGAAGGAATAATAAGGTTGGCTGTATTATTTTCCCCGTGACCAAATACTAATGTTCTATTTTTGAAATTTTAGGCAGCAGCCGGGGGGGAGAGTTTTTCCCTTCATCCCATACACCTTCGAATTCATGAAGCTGGATCACATGAATGGTTATCAATTTTGCCTATTTGCAGAATGAGCCCTGCCTATAAAACCTGGCCTTATACTAGTTTTGTTTGCTGTGTTTTTCCACCAGAAATAAGCTATCCCATGAAAGAACTTCACACGAAAACAATTTATTTTGTCTGATGTTACATGCTTTGTATTACATTTGGTACAAAACACTCTAAGTTCAGAATTTTTTTTAGAATTTTAAATACTAAATATATTTAGCTTCTTGGGATTTGGCAACCTACTTTAAATTTTTTTTAGGGGCACCTGGGTGGCTCAGTCAGTTGAGCATCTGACTCTTGATCTTAGCCCAGGTCGTGATCCCAGGAGCATGGGATTGAGCCCTACATCAGGATCTGTGCTGAGTGTGGAGCCTGCTTGATTCTCTTTCTCCCTCTTCCCCTCTCCCCTGTTTGCTCTCTTTTTCTCTCTCTAAAATATTTTTTTTAATTTTTAAAAGATTAAAAAATTTCTTTAATGTTTATTTTATTTATTTTGAGAGAGTGGGCAGGGGTGGGGCAGAGAGACAGGGAGACAGAGAATCCCAAGCAGGCTCCACACTGTCAGTGCAAAGCCCAATGAGGGGCTCAAACCCATGACTGTGAGATCATGGCTTGAGCCCAGATCAAGAGTGGGACACTTAACCGACTGACCACCCAGGTGCTCCAAAAAATTAAAAAAAAATAAAATAAAATAAAGCATAATTGGAGAAACTCTAATCTACATATTTCACAATTATTCAACAAACATTTATAATGAAAGGACTAAAGACAATTCGCTGTGCTAAAATCTAGAGGGGTTACAAAGGGAAACGATAAAAACTTTTCGGCTAAATCACATTCTACAGTCTAGTGGATGTGGATTTTTCAATAACCATCATAAGAGCATTTTTTAAAATTCAATATTGTATCATACCTTTTTCATTGTACTTGGGTCACCTTTAAATCAACCCTTTGTTCATTGTAATGAAGTAAGGCAAAGATTTAAAGTCAATTCCTCACATCAAAATAGGTTCTTAGAGCTACTGTGAGCTTCAGACTAAGCATGCACAATTGTCTTCTGTAGATATACAATATTGGCCAAGGGACACAGTCCAAGCTCTCTTCCCCTGTAGGCTCTCTGCTCACACATCCCGGCCCCCAGTTCCCTTTTCATTCTGGTAGGTAGAGTGTTCAAGAATATAATTTATAAACTAGATAGGATAGGACCAAATCACATGAGAAAGAAAATTTTTATTAGAGATCCAGGCATATCTTACTTAAAGAAAGCTCTTTTATTTTTTTAAGTTTATTTATTTATTTTGAGAGACAGAGAGAACATGAGTGAGGGAGGGGCAGAGAGAGAGGGAGAGAAAGAAAATCCCAAGGAGTGCTCTGTCAGTGCAGAGCCCGACGTGGTGTTTGAACTCACGAACCCTGAGATCATGACCTGAGCCAAAACCAAGAGTCAGATGCTTAACTGACTGAGCCACCCAGGTGCTCTAAAGAAAGCTCTTTTAAACTATTGATTTAAATAAATTCATCTACAGATAATACCAAAAATAAGTTAAAATTTCTAAAAATACCACTCACATTGAGGGGAAATAGAAAACTTAGCTGTATACAATATACCTGTCAAATATTGCAAGTAAAGATGTGTACTATAGGTGAAAAGAAACTATGTCCTATGGCCATCAGAATTGATGCTATATTAGCTATAAAAAGGGGCTCAAAAATTAGAGTCGTAAAAATCCAACCTACAACCTCTGTTTTTTTCACTATATTTGAGTTTCAGCTTTTTTTGTTTACCAGTGTATTTCAAGTCTGTAGCAAAGTGACTCAAGGTTGAATGACTGATGAAAAGTTAAATTTGTTTAAAGGATGCATAGAGTTCTTGCAGAGCCCATATGTACAACCACATCTCAAGTAAGAAAAGACGGACTGCAGGAAATCTCTGTTAACCATAAAAATAGAGATTTTAAGAGAAGGAGAGAGAGAATTTCTGTAGCTAATGAGGAATCACAAAAGCAACAGAAGAAAACTGGCAGCCTGAGAAGTAGGCTCAGTATACCGTATTTGTCCAGTTCTCCAAGTGCAATTACTGTATATGGCTCCTGACCAGAGTATGAAATTGTCAAAATTAACTCCAAACCCTGTGGTTTTATAACTTGGAGACTATGGAGTTTTAAAGAACAGAGTACTTCATATGAGGACTGAATGGATCTATGGAAAGCAACACCATTCTTACAAATCCATTGTGCTGAGTGATGGAATCTATGACTCTAGCATCTGTGACATTAAGCATTGGGGAATTTTCCTCAACTGTCCTGGGAAATCCTTTACACGAGCCAGTGATGTAGATTCAGAGAGTTTTAGGGGGGAAATTCCTCCACTGCTTCTTGTTTGCCAAGTGCATCCTCACAACTGCTCATGATTTCTGCTGAAGGGCTTCAAGCTGTTAAAGTTTACTTTTAAAGAATAAAGAACTAATGGACTAAGTAATAAAGAGACTGGGAAGTAGTGATCAAGATGGTTAGATCCAAATTAAAAGTGGAAATTAAATTAGAAAACAAAAGCAAAAAAGTGAGAAATAAGAGAACAAAAGGTTAAAGAACCAAATAATTTCAAAATGGAAGGTGAAGTATGAAAGGCAAGCTACAGTAAAACAGCAATTTGGAAATTTTAAAAGGAAGCTTAGAATCATCTCTGTAAAAGCTTAACAGACTTAAGATTGATCTTGGAGCTAAACCCTCAGAAAGAAAGTTTAAGGTTCAGGTAATTGAAGTTAGAATTAGCTCCGATAGGAGCACCTGGGTGGCTCAGTTGGTTAAGCATCCACCTTCGGCTCAGGTCATGATTTCGTGGTCTGTGAGGTCTGTGCTAATAGCTCAGCCTGGAGCCTGCTTTGGATTCTGTGTTTCCCTCTCTCTCTCTGCCCTCCCCAGCTCTCTCTTGCTTGCTCGCTCTCTCTCTCTCTCTCTCAAAAAATAAATTAATTAAAAAGAAAGGAAGAAAGAAAGAACTCCAATAAAAGTAATAGGGAAGGAAGTAGAGTTGGTGTGAAAAGTCAGGCCAGGTTCTGTAAAGACCAGCAGATACACGGAACGCCCTCTAGTGGCTAATAGAGAGAAATACTTTCCTTGTAATACAGATCCCTCCCACACCACTCTTTAATTTCCCCTATCTTTCCTTATTCTTGCTTAACAGAATATCACTATATGTTTGGAAAAGCCTGTTTTTCCAGAGGTACACTATTACAAGAAGACAACTTATGGAATAATTGCTCAAGGTGACGTGAAGTTACTGGTAATCAAATATGGAAGAAAACATTTCACAAAGCAATAAAAGAGCAGAATTTATAGCCATTCACATACAAAACTAATCATATGAAAGACAAAAAAGGTAAACTGGTTCATTTTAACTCTGAACTAGCATTTCAGTGAGAAGAGATTATTTCCAAGAGGAAAAAAAGCAAAATATGATGCTTTTCCTCCTCAGAAACATAAGACATAACAAGCAGTCATTAGAGATTCTTTTGAGTGAGTGATTGTCAAACTCACTCATATCTAATATTCATTTGATTAAGTATCATTCACTCAGCCAAAGTAGTTTGGGTAAAGTCAAATTTTAGTTGATTATATCTGAAAAGTAAGAGAAAAAAAAATCTCCATTTCTTGTCAGAGAGTGTGCATCTCAGTGTGAGATCTTGAAAAGAGAGGAAGAAAACTAGCCTTGACAGCTCAGTGTGCCAGGTGCTATATCTTCATCACCACTTTTAGTCCACAAGCAACTTTATAAGGTTAGATATTATTATTCCCACTTTATCAGTGAGAAGACAACAACTTAGTAAGTCCAAGTAATTTGGGTCTGACTTATCCACGTGTAGTTTGTAAAGTGATTGAAACGGGTCTCCCATGATTCCATGCTATTTAACTTTTCTGAACATAAGCATTCACTTATAAGAGCAGTTGTAATTAAATGAGAAATGTTGTGGAAACACTGCAAGTTCCAAAGCATTATATAAATGCACAGCATTATTTTGCTTGTGGATATTTAATAGGGTTATTTAAAATTATCAAGGAGGCAATTGGTTCAACTCAGGCTTGCATCCTACACTTGTAAATTATTCCCCACCTTTTCCGATATCTTTTTTTTTATATTCCGTCAGTTGCACACCATTAGTCTATGTCTATCGATCGTGAACTTTCCAAAGACATACAGCCTTATTTGTCAACTTTCCTCAAATACCTTATTCATCCCATGTAATTCGTTTTAGTATATTTCATTTTACTGTTTCCTCTTAAATTCCTTTTTAAAATTCTATGTATTATACTACCTCTAGATTGATAAAAATGTAGTGTTTGTGTGTTGGCAAAATAAGAACCAGAAGGAAGGAATAGACCAGTGGGCACACATGAAAGGCCGAGGACTGTCGGGCTATGTTTTGTAGTTGCCCATGAACAGTTTGGAATCTTCCAAAAACTTGTTATAGAGACCTGAAGATGTTCTGCCAGGAAAGTAGTGTGCCCCAAAGCATGTTTCTTGGTGAATGTTGCTTCACCACAGCATGATACACTGGGAGGTGTTTTGTATTACACAGCTTCTCTTGGACTTTCAAATGTAGATTTACATTTTATTTTATTTTTTTAATGCTTACTTATTTTTGAGAGAGAGAGAGAGAGAGAGGATGCAAGTGGGGGAGGGGCAGAGAGAGAGAGGGAGACACAGAATCAGAAGCAGGCTCCAGGCTCTGAGCTGTCAGCACAAAGCCTGATGCAGGGCTCGAACTCGTGAATCACGAGATCGTGACCTGAGCCGAAGTCAGTCGCTCAACCAACTGAGCCACCCACGGGCCCCTTGTGTATTTATATTTTAAAGACTCTGAAGAGTTCTGTTGTAAGCCTGTTTAACCCTGAAATAGTTTTCCATGACTTTTTATATTTTCCAGAGAACACAGCTCTAGCCAGGGGAGTAAGGGTTGCTGCCATCAGTCTATTCAATTATCCGTTTTCTGCTCATGAAGTACCAGTTTGACTATGCTGGACTTGGGAGATGTTTCATAGTACACAGCTTGATTTTGTAGGGCTTAGATGATCAAACTAAGATATAAACTAGATTCATGGTCCAAGTCTATGGAAAAAGGATGGTCCTTGATGATGAATAAGCTTTTCACAAAGCTCAATCTATTCAAGTGGAAGGACTGGCATTTATTCTGAATACTTCCGCTTTTCAAAGTGAAATGTTGGTGATGGGAGATTTTAGCTGACTCAGTCAGCGATGAGCCTCATCACAAGACTATCATCTCCATCACGGCAGAGACAATACCTGCTTTTGAGTTCTGAGGCCAACACTCTAGGGTAGAGCCTGGTTCCAAGCAGGCTTTCAATGGCATTTGTGAAACAGCAGTTATTCTGATTAGTGCTCCATTTGACAAAATGTGTAGTTGGCACCCCTCTACTGGTCTGATTGTTTCCAACTCAAAACTCTTGGAATCACTGAGCTAGATGAAAGTCAATTGTGCTAAAAATATATATTTCAGCAGAGACAGCTTCTCCTCTATTTTGCTACAGGCAGCTTATAATTAAGCATTATACACCCAGCCCCTTTTACATCCTAGTGAGGCCATGTGACTAATTTTAACTGACAGAGTGAATCTGGAAATGATTTATGTCACTTTTAGATCATGTGTCTCTCCATTAGCAAGGTGAATGCACAGGACCCTTAGGATCTGGGGTTGACGGAGTCACCAGCTCTGAAGTACCTGAATCACCTTAACAAGTAGAGTCAGTTACCAAATGAGTCACATGCATTGAACTATTAAATAAACATGAAACAAACCTTGTTGTGTTAAACCACTCATATTTTGGCATTTGTTGCATTAGCTAGTGCTAGCTTGTATCAACATATGGATTCCCACAGATATCCTTTCATGGGCATATACTAGAAGCGTATGCACCAAAAGGTTAATTCTCTAGGTAATAGGGCTAACAGATTTTGCTATTTCCTTTTTCAAAGTTACCATATTTTCTAGATTTCCTTCAGCGAATAGGCATTATTACACATTAGGTTTATAATCAGGGAAAAACACAAATAAATTATAAATATTTTTGAATGATTCCAAACTCCAAGACCTCTTGCTCTTTTGTTTTGGGGGTCCTTCTTCACTCCCTGGATTTTTCAAGCCCTTTGTTCTGGACCTCCAAACTAGGCATATGCCCATCTGTAGCCAGAACCAGCAAACTGAGGAATAATCCTCCAGCGGCATGTGAGGAATAGTCCCAACCCAACTTCTCTTCTCACCTCTCCAAAATGGTGGGCTAATGCCTAGTGGAGAAAGACCACATGGGTCACTGTACTGTCGGTGGATCCTTAATTATTTCATTCACATTTGTAACTTTGTATTCTGAAATAATTTCAAACGCCAAAGAAGAGATTTTTAAAAACCCTTCACCCAAAGTCTTCAATTGTGATCATTTTACTATATTTGAATTATCATTCTCTTACTGTAGATACATAGATAGATAGATAGATAGATAGATATAGACAGATAGATGATAGAATTCTGAACCATTTGAAAAAACTTAAACAAGTTGAAGACATCTGGCAATATTCATCTAAGTTCAACTTACAGTTACTAGTTTAAAATTCTTGAAAAATACAACTATTAATTCTGTAATTTCATTCAAAGTAATTTATTGGAAGAAGATACTTATAATCACAGCAAAGTTTATCATAGTGAAAAACAGATGGCCTATGTGTCCAACAATGAGTTTGGGTGAGCAAATCGTACAGTGTCGTCATGTACAGGGCACTTACAGTGCTTCTCTATGTCATCCTGTTTGCTATTCATCATTGGTCTCCATAGCCATTAAAATGAAGTTCAAAGTTCTTAATAGGTCTGCCTCTGTGCATTGCATCTCTTTTATTATCACTTGGACTCTCTTGATCCTGCCTGAGACCCCCTCAGAAAAAAAATGATCACCCAAATACCCTCAACCTCACATGGCTTTGATGAAGATTGGCCTTATCACATGTTTTTTCCCACCCTTCTTGCATTAAGAATCAAAGCAGGGATCACCAGACGTGGACACTCCATCCTCCACTGGTCTCAGGCACTCCTTCCTGCTGGCCTAGGAGACAGGTAATGCAACTTGGCCAAGGGCAGCACCAAAAAGCCGGGGCTGTTCAGGAAGGTCTGCTCGTTGTAAGAACAAACTAATTTAGAATTGATCAGAATCTTACCAGATTTTCAACAGATAGCCTATCCTAATTTCAAATAGAGAGCCCTGTGCCTCAAACACATACATATTCATGAGAATTCCTAAGAGAAAAAGAATGTCAGCTTTATTCTTTGCAACATCAGCTGAAGAAGTTGATTCCCTGGTTCCACCAACGCAAGCGGCCAAAAGCTGTGTATCCCTTTCTAGCCTGTAGATTCACCTTCCTGACTCAGAACATTGAAAACAAACATATCATTATGGAAGTTCCAAAGGAAATCACTTTACTCTGACATCTCAAATTCAGACATTCTGCAGTAAAATAAACACGAAATTTCAAACAGGGAGAGTTTGGGATTATCGTGTTCCTTGTATAAATATCTGTATGGAAAATCACAGAATTCGATATAGCACTTATGAAATAAAAACAAGTAAACTATGAGATACGCCTCATAAATAGTACAAACATTTCAGTAAGTGGATAAATTCTGACAACCAGAAAGGAAACACTCTAAAATACGGTATTTATTCAAAAGACGATATTGTTTGCAGGAGAGAAAGGGCTTAAAAGAATGGAATACAAAATGCAACATTTTCAATCAATTTGGCTGGAAACATCAGTACTGAATCTCTTGGTTCTCTCAAGGAGCGTACAAGATACCACACAAAAACTTAATTTTATTGAGTTTATTCATACGATCCCAAAAGACTGCTTAAGAAATGAGGAAAGGACACACAACAAGATTTGGCTGAACTATACCAAGGGAACCTAAAAGGAGACAAGATCTTCCACTGGTGACACATTCTACTAAGGAAAGTTAGTTCATTAACTAATATAAAAAATAAACCTACAACAGCAACTGCGACTCAAATTGAGCCAGGATGCGGCACGTGTGACACCCAACGTGGTCAGGGAGGTACTGCAGGGACCTCATGCCCTCCTAGGTTGGCTCAGACTATCCCCCTTTGACCTGACACCTCATAAAGGACCCCTCACAGCATGGGGTTTGCAGCCAGCTACATTTTCTCCTCAGCCTACAGTCCACCATATACCATTTCCGTGTTTCTTATAGCTTCTTTCTTTTTAGAGAGTGATAGAGCTCAAGATAAACTCACCTGTCCAGTGCAGAGCAGGGAAGGATAAAGAAATGCTTTGAGATGGGTTTGGGGTCATTTGGGGGTACCAAGAGACTCAGATAAACCAAGAAACTAGAATGGGCATCTTCAAAAAGCACAGAGGTAAGGGGCCCATTGGTTTTTCCCAGAGGAAGACAGAGCTGGATTGACAATGAAACACAGAAAGAACCATTGTTGCCCTGGGGAAGTCACACCCAAAGAACAAGAAAGAGGAAGGAACATGGGAAGAGAGAGTGCTTCCTTTTACGCTGTTAAGATGGAAGTCTTCTGAGAAAGGAATATAGAAGCCAAATGATGAAGTAAAAAGTGAAATGGCGATGATGAGTGTTTACATAAAATGAAATATGGAAGGAAATCAGACACTCTTTCACTTCCACTTAACTTTGTCCGAATTTTTAAAGAGGTGGTGTTAAGTCAGTCCAGTTTTGCTTTATTGGCAATGGATACATTTTATCAGACGTATCTGAGCAAAAGAAAGAGAACCCAATCGGCATCTCTCGGGTAGACGGGGAAGGATGGTGTAGGGAGGAAGGGCGTGTGTGACGGGAAGGTCTCCACACTCCTCACACTCTGCTCTTCATGTCCAAAGTGTCTTTGACCTGACACGTTCGGATCACAGAAAACACTGTCCCCCAGCACAGAATTATGACCACAAGTGTGTGCTGTGCAACAGACTGCAGAGTACCATGAAACACACGAGCAGCTCAAGAGGGTGGTTTCTGGGCGGAGAAGAGGAAGAAGAGGTTCCACACACCAAGGGCTCTGCTTTATATGGTCTTTCCACGTGTGGAGGTAATGCTGTCATCCCTTGAATCTGAAAATGAAAAAGTAAACAATGCCAGTGATTGAAGAGCAGGTTCATGGCCAGGCTCGCTCAATTCCCCCCCCCACTCCCCCCCCACCCCACCCCCCGACTTCTGCAGGGTAAAAGGGGTGGGTGGCATGGGTGGCTGCTTAAGGAGTCAAAGGTCAAAGGAGTTGGAGCCTGAGGGATTCTAAGGGACGTGGAGAAGAAAGCCAGATGTGCCTTTCGGATGGAGAGACACAAACCAGGCTCTGTTGCTTTTCGAAGCTCTCATCTCATCCTATCCCCGCTTCATTCCAGCCTTAGCTTAACAGCCAATCTCCCTCTTCAAAGGGAGTGGAATCAGGAGTTTTCGGTCAACCCGAGCAGTTATGGAACAAGTAAATTATCAGACATATCAAATGACAACTGAAACATCGGATTCATGGATATTTGTCCGTTCCTTAGATTTTGCCTGGAGGGGATTAGGTAACATGTGACATGTGGCTTCTCCGAAGATTCAAACAAAGTAGGGCTCACCGACCACTCCGCGTTGTCCGTCTTGGAGCATCTCACATTCACCGGCAAGCTAAGGACAAGCTTGTTGAAGGAGAGACCTTCCTTTTTAGCCCATTTAAATTTATTCATTGCGTCCATGAAAGAGAGGTTTTTATACTGCTTGGGGCTTTTGATAATGAAAGGCCAGGTCCTGAAATTCAAATAACCACAATTAGTCAGGTTCAGAACAAAAGCATGACACGTTTCCATCACTTTTCAACATTCTAAAATAGACCTCACGCTGGTCCATTTTTACACACATAGAAAACCTAATGCAAAGGATTGATAAACCCATCAGCAATTGCCAGAAGAAATACACGCCAAGTAAGGAGTCTTTTGGAAAGAATGAAATTCCTTATTGTAGTACCAGATGGGTAATACCCTAGACAAATAATTTTGACTCAGAAAGCTTCCCCAGCCTCACAACTCCTTGCTTATTTGTTTTGGCTCTAGGTAACAATGTAACTCAGTACACGTTCAGTTCTGCAGAATGTAAGGCGAATGGCGTAATGAAGAAATCTGTAGGCTTTTTTGTAAGAGACAGAAATTTCAACTCCACACAGTTGAAAAGCCTGACCCCTGCTGGCTGCCTTGTTTTGGCTTGCCTAAGAGATAATAAATGTAACAAATCTGGAACTGAACCAGTGTTCTAAAAATTCTACTGAGAAAAAAAATACTCTTGCTTCTACTTGCCACTCTAAAAAAACACATTAATGTCCAAGAAAGAAAGACGAGATCCCAGAAGAATGACACAATCTGCTTGAAAAGATACTCTTCAAGTGATGTC
Organism: Neofelis nebulosa; assembly: GCF_028018385.1. Lineage (NCBI taxonomy): Eukaryota > Metazoa > Chordata > Mammalia > Carnivora > Felidae > Neofelis > Neofelis nebulosa. The sequence goes on from NC_080787.1 coordinate 123,104,237, forward strand.
TTTGATTAAATGTTACGTTTTGTGTTATTGATTCCTGAAAAAAGAAGTGTAAGGAAGTGTTGGAACACCACCAGGATTTACATGAATAAATCCATGGGTCTTCCCAGAGATTATCATGGGTAACCAGCAGGTATTTGGCTCCCACAACATCCCAAGAAGCTATTTCAGTGGTTTTGGTAATTGCCAACCAATTAATTTCCAGTTGAGGCATTTACACTTTTAATATTGGATCTTCCTCATTTATTTATGCCTTTAATTACTCTCTCTCTTACACACACAAGCTACTCAGGCACTTGGAATATTAGCTTTTTAATTAAATTGAACATCTTTTATTGACCTTTTAGAGAAAATAAATTTTTAATGTCTAAAATAAAATTATTTCCCCCTTACTCTAATAAGTGAAACAATGAGTAAAACATTGGGTAATATACAAGGACCTTTACATTCTTCATTTCTAACTTCCTTTTTCTTTTAATTAAAATCAGTATATCTTTGTTGAGTTTTAAATGCATTATTTTGTACAGAGACCTTAAAGTACCTAACTTTAAATAAAGAAAAAGCATTTGGCATCACACTACACTAAACACAGCTAGCAATGACCTAAAATCTATAGCATTCAAAAATTAAACATCCTGTGAAGACTTGTAGAGATGTAAATCAGAATTCGTATAAAATAATTACTTGAAAGGGGCCCATTACGTTTACATACAAAGTCCTTTTAAACACACGAAAAATTACAGCTAGGTTTTATTAAAAATAAAAGTTTTAAAGTCAAATATTAAAGGGGCATCTGAGTGGCTCAGTCGGTTGGGCATCCGACTTCAGCTCAAGTCATGATCTCCTAGTTCATGAATTGGAGTCCCGCGTTGGGCTCTGTGTTGACAGTTCAGAGCCTGGAGCCTGCTTGCGAATCTGTGTCTCCCTCTGTCTCTGTCCCTCTCCCGCTTGCGTTCTGTCTCTCTCTTCACAGAAATAAATAAACATTAAAAACTTAATTAAACATTAAAAATAAAATTTGCTTTTCAAAAAAATAAGATGTCTCTCTTGAAAAAAAGGAAATCAATTTCACAACCAGGGAGAAATGCTGGGAGGAAATCATCAGCCTGTAATTCCCTAAAACACCACAAGGTGGCACTGGAATCTGTACCAAGGCGCTAAAGCGGCTTAAATCCGCTGCGCTGTCTGCTGCCTTGCAGGTAAGAGTGAATAGAGTATTGCACGTAGATGAAATCTTTAAAAAGCTTTGCTGCTAGGATAAATCAGGAAACTAGTTGTTGGGTTTTTTTTTTTTTTTTAGATTTCACAGCATAAAGTAACAGAAGTGCTGTCAGCACACTTGCTAATTTACTGTAAATATATGAAAAAGGATCTAGAAAAGGGCAAACCTAATGGCTCATGTGGAGACAGCATGACTGGGGCTGGTGACCTTGGGACATGGCTGTAAGCCTCTCTCGTATGGCAGCTTGACTCATATTTATTGTCTCCTCTCCATTCCTGCTGACGTCGTTCAAGCCTCTATTCTATAATGACATCACCCCAACAAACCTCCCACCCTCTCCAGCCTACACTACCCCATATTTCCTGATTACCCCTGGAGAAAAAAGAAGAGACAGAAAGAGGAGAAATACTGAAAAGGTAAATATTTTTCCTTAAAAGACTAAGCTTTAAACCAGAAACAGGTAACTTTGAAGTAGAAAGTTCTGCTCTCACCTGGGACCGGGAGCTGGTTAGGAATATTGGGAATGGTCTAGAAATTCAGTTACATTTCTGCATATCTGAGCAGTGTGTAAATGTCTACCCAGATGCATCTATAAATAAGAGGGTATTATTTATATATCACTGTAGTTGATAAAAACAAACTATATTAACATGATGATTTATTATGGGTGAGAAGTCTTCCTTTGCAAATATAATTGACAAGTTGATTTAACTATATATATATATATATATGAAATGAACTTAGACTGCCCTAAATAGTCTTTCCTTTGCAAATTTAATTGACAAGTTGATTTAACAATATATATATATAAATGAAATGAACTTAGACTACCCTAAATAATTCGGGGAAAAGTAAAAAAAATGACAAAATTTTGGGACTTACATGCTCTTATTTCAAGATCTATCATAAAACTGTGATAACAGAGAGTGATACGAGAGAAAGGCTAAATATGAACATCAATGAAACAGAATTCAGAGTCCAGAAATAGCCAGTATATGATCTAATGATTTTCAACAAACATTCCAGGGCAATTCAATAGGAAAAAGGTAGGTTGTTTTTTTGTTTGTTTGTTTGTTTAGTCAAATGGTTCTTGAATAACTTGATATTCATGTGAAAAACAATGAACCTAGATATTTACCTCTTAACACACACAAGAATTTACTCAAAATGGATCATCAACCTACATATAAAAGCTGAAAACTGTAAACTTTTTAGGGGAAAAAAAAAAGGCTATTCCAAAGAAAGCTCCTATGAGCATTATTGTATTAGTCTTTGTTATATGGACATATGTTTTGCGTTTTCTGAGCTAGCACATAGTGGCCGAATCACTGCATTGGATACTAAATTTATGTTTACCTCATAAGACTCTCAAAATATTCTCCAAAATGATGTACCCTTAACATTGTTTACATTCTTTAGAAAAAAAAAAAAAAAAAAAACAGGAGAAAGAAATCTTGGGTAGGCAAAAATTTCCTACACAGAATATCAAAAGCACAAAATAAACAAAAATGATAAAATGGTCTTCAAAAAATACAATTAAAAAATAAAAATGAAAATCTCCACAGACTAGGAGAAATTATTTGTAAAATGTATCTGACAAGAAGCTTCTATCTTAAGTATAAATAATTCTTTAAAAATATAAAGAACTTGGGCACCTGGGTGGCTCAGTCGGTTAAGTGTCTAACTCTTGACTTTGACTCAGGTCATGATCTCACGTTTCTTGAGTTCGAGCTTTGCATCAGGGTCCGCACTGACAGCACAGATTGTGCTTGGGATTCTCTCCGTCTCTCTCTCTCTACACCCTGCCCCCTTCGCACGCTCTTGTGTGTGTGCTTTCTCAAAATAAATAAATAAACTTAAAAAACTTAAAAAAAGAAAACAAGTAACCCAATGAAACAATGAACAAAAATTTGAACAATTAAAAAGAAACATATATAAATGACCAATAAGCATATGAAAAGTGGCTCAACACTGTTAGTCATAAGAGAAATGGAAAATAAAACCACAATAAGGTACCACTACATACACATTAAAATAAATAAAATCTAAAATATCAATAATACAAAACACTGGGCATAATATTAAGCAATAGGAGCTCTTAGACATTATTGGTGAGAATGTAAAAGGTACATCATTTTGGAGAATATTTTGAGAGTCTTATGAGGTAAACATAAATTTAGTATCCAATGCAGTCATTCAGCCACTACGTGCTAGCTCAGAAAATGCCAAACATGTGTCCATAACAAAGACTAATACAATAATGTTCATAGGAGCTTTCTTTGGAATAGCCTGAGACTGGAAACAACCCAAATGCCTTTTTTTTTTAAATTTAATGTTTATTTACTCTTTGAGAGAGAGACATAACATAAGTGGGGGAAGGGCAGAGAGAGAGAGAGAGAGAGAGAGAGACAGAATCAGAAGCAGGCTCCAGGCTCCAAGCTGTCCGCACAGAGCCCAATGCGGGGCTCGAACCCACGAACTGTGAGATCATGACTCGAGCCAAAGTCAGATGTTTAACTGACTGAGCCACCCAGGCGTCCCAGACCCCAAATGCCTTTCAACTGGTGAGTCAATAAATGAATTTTGGTGTGTCCACACCAAGGAATAGAACTCAGCAATAGAATGGAATGGAATTCTGACACATGCACCAGCATAGATGAATCTCAAAAACCTCCAAATCAAAGAAGTCAGGCATGAAAGAGTACATGCTATAAGATTCCATTTTTATAAAATCTAGAAAAGATTGAACTAATGTGGCGACAAAAAGCCAGTTTGCTGTTTCCAGGGGTTTTGTGTGGGAAGTGGGGTTGTCTCCAGATAGCAGAATAGAACTTTTGGGGGTGATGAAAATGTCCTATATCTTGTCCGTGCTGGGGTCAAGTAGGTATACACATCTGAGAAAACAGTATAGTTAAAACAGGTGCATTTTGTCGTGTGTAAGTTCTACCTGTAGCAATTGGACGTTAAAAAATAAATAAGAAAACAGAAATCAAAACATACCAACAGGCCGATGAAAAAAAGACGACAGAATGCCATACATTTTATAATCTAATTGTTAAAGAAGAAAGCCAGGAAGTCTGACCTAACAAGATATAACTTCTAATCCTTTTGACACCCCAAGAATATATGAATATTGGGAAGCCCACAGTAAAGTTGTCTCCCTAACTGTAGAGAAGACCCCATGATGTGAGGCCTCAGACGTTCCTCTGTGAAAGGGGATTCAATCCCAACCAGTTAGAAAACTTCCTTGGGGCGCCCCTGGCTCGCTTGGTAAAACACGTGACTCTTGATTTCTGGGTTGTGAGTTCGAGGCCCATGTTACGTGTAGATTACTTAAAAATCTTAAAAAAAAAAAAAAGAAAGAAAGAAGGAAGAAAGAAAGAAAGAAAGAAAGAAAGAAAGAAAGAAAGAAAGAAAGAAAAAAGAAAGAAAGAAAGAAGCCTTCCTCAGTAGATTTTCTAAAAAACATCCGAGAAAGGAATAACCCATGCACTGTAATACAAAGTTAACAGTCCCACCTCTATACCCACAGCCCTTTACCCTCAAAATATAGTAAGGTGTGTACATAAAATATGTGAGCTGAACCTCAGACTGGTGTAGAAAGATAGAAAGCTACTGTCAGATTTGTTTAGAAGGCAGACAAGAATTCACTCATTTTTTTTCAGACCAAAAAGAAGTGTTAGACAGAATTAGCTCAGCATAAGCAAGAAATGACATAACAACCCTGCAAACATAGGGTAAAGAACTTCTATTACATTTCATGAAAAGAGACAGAAAAAGTTGACTCTAGTAGAAAATATAAACCAGTGATATTGGAGAGAATTCCCATAAGTGTTTCATGTTGTAAATTTATTTAATAAAAACATGAATTGAATTAAATAAGAGCCCCCATACAAGAATTTAGAACAACTGAATGAGATGAAAAGGGAGATAGCAGACCAATGGAAATAAATTTAGGACAAACCAAATTTAACACCAAATAAATCAGAAAAAGCAAGAAGCAGAAGAACCCTTCCAAAAAAACTACAAGAGAAAGTACTTGTGAAAAATTCCAAATAGATTTTCAAAAAACTTGGTAGATATAATATAAGAAAATTTCCCTGAAATGGAAAAAAAATAAGTGAATATATGAAAAACACTTCATGTTTCAGGAAAATTGAATGCAGATGTTCCACACTGAAGTATGTTCAGTTTAACTTATGAATTCTACAGGTAGACGAAGAATGCTCCCATTCATTCAAAGAGACTTCCCAAGGGAAGGAGAGGGTATGACCTTAAAACGTTATATCCAACCAAATGCTGTCCAAATATAAATGCAGAAATTCTCAAATACAAAACAAAACAAAACAAAAAGCCCCCGTCATAAAGCATCTGGAAGCCCCTCTTGATTAACTAACTTGCAGATAACATTCTGATGAATCCAACGAAAGAACTCAGAAATGCAGAAATCCTATAAGATTAGGGATTACCGCTGAATCTATTTAACTTTAAAATTTTCATTAAATATTGTGGGACTTTGGTTTGAGAATTATATGCATAAATTTAAAACCTTGCAAATACAAAATTATAATATGAGTAATAAATACTTGGAAGTACGGAAAGGCACGTGGGAGAAAATATAAAAGTATGAATGTCCTCATCTTTTATGATCCAAAATCGAAACATGTAAAGTGTGTGGGACATTTTAATGTCTTTTACAATCTATGTTCTCAACATTTAAGACCCGCTTACAAAATATTACCCCTTGTGGCTAAAACCAACAGCACCAACAGCATTCATCTGAAGTTCAACAACTGTTCAGTTTTAGTTTAGTGGTTTTTAAAAAAAATTTTTTTAATGTTTATTTATTTTTGGGACAGAGAGAGACAGAGCGTGAATGGGGGAGGGTCAGAGAGAGAGGGAGCCACAGAATCTGAAACAGGCTCCAGGCTCTGAGCTGTCAGCACAGAGCCCGACGCGGGGCTTGAACTCACGGTCCCCGAGATCATGACCTAAGCCGAAGTCGGATGCTTAACCAACTGAGCCACCCAGGCGCCCCTAGTTTAGTGTTTTCATATAAATTAAACAAAATTACGATGTAATGTTTTTATTTTAAACAGTACACAAATTATAATCTTTATTACAGTTAATTTATTCATCTTTATAGCAACATCTCCGTAGAAAGATATCTGTAATAACCTTCAATTAATGTTAATATTGTTTATTTCTTTTCTTATGTATTAAAGTTTATTTATTTTGAGAGAGAGAGGGTGCGTGCACGTGCACATGTTGAGCAAATCAGGGACGGACAGAAAGAGAGAGGGAGAGAGATAATCCCAAACAGCCTCCATGCTAGCACTGAGCCTGACTCAGGGCTCAATCTCACAAAGCATGAGATCATGACCTGAGTGGAAATCAAGAGTCGGACACTCAATGAACTGAGCCACCCAGCAGCCCCAGTATTGTTTATTTCTAACAGAATTTGAGATGATTGCTTGTGTCTTTTTTTAAAAAACCTTTTCTTCTGCGCTCCTTAAAAGCCCTATAATAAGCATGTGGGATTTTTACACATTGTAAACATAAAGTGACTTTTCCTACAAAGAAAAATACAAACACGACCCTTGATTCTTTTTTAGAAATAGAATAAATTATATCAAACTTTCCATCACATAAGCCTCACTGGAACTACGTCGTGTTGATGTGTGGTGCAGCAGAGAATACAGAATTTATCTAAACTCATGATCTTTATGAGTGTTTTGTTTTTCCTTAAGCCTCGCCAGATCTGTAGGAGGCAGAGAAAAACTGCATCCCTTAGAACAGACAAATCCTGAGACAGGATGTAGTTGTCTCTATGTTTCTATCAGCTCCTCCTCTAATCCTAGGATTGTTACTGAATGTTTGAAATAAGACAAAGCACCTAACTAATCATTATATTCAAAGCACAGAATACGAGATTTGGGGCTACGTTTTAAGTGATATTCCTCTTGAGTACTGTATCCTGAAACCAAATTCACAACATTCTCTTAAATAAAACAGAAAACAAAATCACCCCAACTGTCTCTCTTTCTGATCTTTGAGCCAGCACCTTGTTGGTTTGGCTTTCAATAACATTTATGTCAATGTGATAAGCTAACTTGAAAGACTGATTTAAAGCCTAAACATAATTTTATAACAGAGCCTCCTTTTCACTTGTATTTTTGAAGAATGCCTAAATTTAACCATGTAGTTAAATGGTTCTGTGTGGGCAATGACATCTCAAAACTGGTCTTGTCCTGTGAAGCAATTCTCCTTGTCTTTTTAAGAAATGAAAAACCCAGCTTCAATATTTCCTGGGGGAGACCAAAGGTGTGGACTCAGAGCTCTCTGTAACTTGGAAGCAGAGCATTTTCAGAGGATCTACACAAGTTGAACACCAAAGAAAATAACGAGGCCGTAGAATACACTTTTGAACCTCATCGCCTTGTAAAACAAACAGCTTTCAATGTCCATGTGTTTTCAAGATTCTCTCAGATTAACCCTTGAATAGGAAAAGTTTCTAGCCAATATGTAAAACCAAAACAAAACAAAACAAAAACCAATATTCTAAAGGGAAAAAAAAAGACTACTAAGTCTTTGTAAGAGATAATGATATTTTAAACAAGACTATCCCCTAGTGTTTTTAGAATGACATTTTACATACTGTTTTGATATTCACTACTATTTTATTTTTCGCATATGTAATTACTTATTTTGAAGAAACAGGCAGATATCTAGCTACCTACCAGAGGTAGGCAAAAAATGCAAACACTAGCTCCTTCATTGCTTACGTAGATATGATGTTGAACAGCCTCTTAATCCCTGAATTTCCATTTCCATTTCCATTACAATCCAAAATAGGATTGTAAGCCCTACTCTACCTATTGGAAGTATGTGAACACAAATTAAACGAAATTATACATATGGAAATACTTTATAAACTACAAACTAATTTACACAAGCATTTTGTTATTTGTATTTTAGTAGACACAGATTTCTGACGGTCATTGGGTTGTCTGGATAGGAACTCACTAGAATGTATTCACAGATAGTAAGTATAATTCAAAAGAAGACTGCTCTTAGTTCATAATCTACAATCTCTATGACATTTTGGAATAAAAAAGTAGACCATTATTATATTCTACTCAGTGAGTGCATTTACCACATTCTCATTAAGGGTTTTTTAATCCTTAAACACACTCCCTCAAAGATCTGTGTGTTTCTTTTGCCCAATTTCATCAGTCTCTTTTATTTTGAAAAGTCCTAATCATTAGAAAATTCTTCCTTGTATTAAAACAAAACCTATGCTCCAAAATTTCTACCAGCCACTCTAATTCTTCTTTGCGCTATTACCAAGAATGAATAAAATCATTTTTCCTACATCAGCCCTAATATATTCAAAGCAGAACTTTTGATTTCTGCTTCAAATCTGTTTCCCTACAGCACTCACACATCCTCATTTTCCCCTTCCTCTTTTTTTCCCCTCATCATCTCCCTGAAATGCCATCAACCAACAAGTCCAGTGTGTGCTATCTTGAGAAAGTAACCTGCTTGCAACCATTGCTCATTAGTTCTACTGCTATCACCTTGGTCCCAGACACATTCACCTCTCGACTGGGCAATCACAACAGTCTCCTGGTTGGTATTATTATTTCCAATCTGGTCCTCCTAGAGTCCTTTCTCAATTCAGCAGCCAGATCAATTTTGTCTATATCCAATAGCGTTTTCTTTGCACTTAAAACCCAAAGTCTTTATGTCACCTATAAAGCCCTACATGATCTTTGTGTCACCTACAAAATCCCACTTGATGTCAGACCTCCTCACTTATTCTCTGCCGTGTTTCACTCTGTTCCAGCCAAATTCGCTTTCTGGCTGTTCTTTGAACATGCTACCTTCATACCCACCATAAGGTCATTACAGTGGCTCTTCTGTCTGCAAACAGTATACTTTAGATCTTTCCATGGCTGGCTCTTCATCCCTGAGGTCTCTGCTCAGACATCACCTCCTGCCATGGATTGAATGTTTGTGTCCCACCCACCACCACCGCCCCTGCCCCCCTGCCGCAAATTCGTATGTTGAAATCTTAACACTCAAGGTGGATGGTATTATGAGGTGGGGTTTTAGGGAGGCGATTAGCCCATGAGGGCGGAGCCCTCATGGGATTAGTGCCCTCATATAAGCAGCTTGAGAAACCTCCCTTGCATCCTGTGCTATGTGAGGTTACAGTGAGAAGATGGCCATCTCCATCTATGAGGAAGTAAGTCCTCACCAGACACTGAATCTGCTGGCACCTTGATCTTGGACTTCCCCGCCTCCAGAACAGTGAGCAATAGATTTCTATTCCTAAGCTACTCTGCCTGTGGTAGTGATGTTACAGCAGCCTGGACGGACTGAGATATCTTCCCAGAGAGGCTTTTACTACCCTACTGACAAGAGCTACATACCTTCTTCACTGTCTCAATTATTTTCATAACATTTACTAATATCTAAAATTTTATATTTATATTATTTATCCCCTCTCTCCCTCTGTAGCGTATATTCCCAAGAGGGCAGGAATAATATGTATCTTGCTAATTATTTATCTTAAGTAGTTTCTATGATGTGCAATTGTGCAGACAGAGTGAACCTAGCAAGCCTGAGACTTCCATCCTTAGAAATGCCCATTTGGAAGGCTGGCCTTTGGCTAATGTCAAGGAACTTAATTAGTAAACAATTTCCTATACTGATATAAAACTTTCTCTAAATGAAGAGTGACTCATTGCACCTAGAGTATTTGTACAAACAATGCAATTTATGTTGACCATCTGCTTTCCTTCTAAGAGTCTAGATTTTGGTACTTACTAGGGATAGAACACGTATGTAACCAGCCCTTCATAAAAACTCTGAGTATCGAGTCTCCAATGAGCATCTCTGGGTGACAACATTTCATGCATCCTGTCATACTTTGATGCTAGTGTTATTAAGTATATTCTGTGTTATTCCACTGGAGAGGCCCCTTGGACACTTGTACTGGGTTTCCTCTGGACTTGGCCCATAACCTTTTTCCTTTTGTTAATTTTGCATTGTATTCTTTCTCTGCAATAAATGTCAGCCATGAACACAGTAATAGGCTGAATCCTTTTGGTCCTTTTAGAAAATCACTAAACCTGGCAGGAGTCTTGGGGACGTGGACATGCCAACCAAGAAGCTCACCTTGTCACCCAGCTAAAAAAAAAAATTAAATAGGATAGGACTTGAAAAAATTCTATAACATGGTGATAAGTCCAATGTGAAGACAAGCCCATCCTTCTCTGAAGTATACTATCCCACTACGAAATCCATTTACTACTTACGTGACTGGCCTATAGATCTCCTTAACGCCAATGAACTGAAGTTGTTCCATAATGTCAGGAATACTTGCACATCGAGTAAGATTAATTCTTGGGTAATAAAGAAGGTATGAAAGACACATTTCATTCCTGGTGCTTAATCCTCCCTGAAAATGGAGATGTTTTATTTAGAAAAGTATATGTTCCACCAACTTTGACACAGCACCCAAGCCACCAATGTCATACAATTCCATCCAGCTTTAATAAATCTTAAACCTAAAAAATAATAATCTCCTTGACAATTTGCTTTTTAAAAAAGGTAGACACACGTTGAAAAATTAATAGAATTATTTCCATCTCTTTAAAAGTTGCCTTTCTTTAACAACCTAATAATCTCTTTCAAGTTCTGTTCATATGATGTGAACTTCTCACCACAGTGAGGATTATGGGGCTGTTTGATTAACAAACAGGTTATGAATCAGTTTGATAGAATCTTTGCCCTATTGCACTGAATTTTCTATAATCTTGTTTTCATGTGTATCGACATCAGCAGATGCATACCACAGGGAAGACAGGTTTCACATTTTGCATCCAGGTAATAAACTATCTACTGAAATTAAGAAGATCAAAGCTTCTCAGAAGAACAGAGTCTAGAATAGAATCTAGAGTTGCTACAATATATTATCCACAGTGTTGAATTTTCAACCAAAGGTTATTAAATATAAAAAGAAACAGGAAACTGTGATCTGTGCTCAGGAAAAAAAAAAGTTAGCAGCAGAAACTGATTGTGAGAAGATACAGATGTTGGATTTAGTAAAAACTTAAAAACACATATAAATATGTTTAAAGAGTTAAAGAAAGATGTTCAAGTACTTAAAGGCAAATACGTTAAAAATGAGTAAACAGAGAGAGAGAAAAAAAGTATAGAACATGAAAATATCCCAGAAAATATCTCAAAATGCAATATTAAATGCTCTAACATACATGTAATTAGAATTCTACAATGAGAAGGAAGAGAAAAAAAGGGTAGAAAAAATATTTGGAAAAATAATGGCTGAAATCCTCCCAAATTTAGTGAAAAACATGAACTTACAGACCCAAGAAGGTCAACAAATTGCCAAAGATAAATATGAAGAGAGCAATACCTAGACACATCAGTCATACAGATGAAAGACAAAGAGAACATTTTGAAAGCAGCAAGAGAAAAATGACACATAGCATACAGGCGAACAATAATAAAAATGACAGATGATGACATTTTGTCATAAGTGATGGAAGAAACAAAAAGATATTGGGATTATAGGAGCTCCTGGGTGGCTCAGTCGATTAAGCGTCTTTCTCTTGATTCTGGCTCAGGCCACAATCTCACGGTTGTGAGATTGAGCCCCACGTGGGACTCCTCACTGGGCATGGAGCCCGCTTAAGATTCTCTGTCTCCCACTCTCTGTCTCTCCCCTGCTAGTGTTCGCTCTCATATGTATACCCAGATGTGCTAATATTCTTTAATGGAAACTCCATCCTTTGCCACTTAAATCAATGCCATGTCTATTCTAAACCAAGTTTCCGTACAGGGGGTTTATAGGCCAGTCTCCAAAGTTCCTATTATGTTCTACTGTTCTAACTCTGGACCCAAGTACACTATCGATCACCATAGCTTTAAAATAGTCTTCATATGCAATGGCTTGTCTCCACCTTTTACTTTTTAGTAGTGTCTTGCCTATTATTAACCTTTGCTCTTCTAGGTAGATTTTAGAATCAACTGGTTCCATATAAAAGCTAAAACTAAAATTTTTAGAAATACATTTTTTAAAAAGAGAAAATCTTTGCAACTATGACTAGGCAAAGATTTCTTAGGATACAAGAATCTAAAGTCAAAAAATTTCTGTGAATTTTTTATTGGAATTACATCAAATTTTTAGGCCAATTTGAACAGAAAGATCACTTTATTGGGCTTTTCTATCCATGAACATAGTATCTCTTCATTTCTTTTGGTGTACTGTAGTGTTTTGCAATCATGATTTATAATTTTTTCCAGAGACCAAGTAATATTAGATTTTAAGTAAATATTAGGTTTTATTTCTATAGAACTTCTTGAGATAGTTTCTTATATACTAAAATACAGTTAATTTTAGATACCAATTTTCAGGGGGGGTTTGATGTAGAAAATTACAATGCCTGTGAATACTGTATTTTGCTCCTTTGCTTCTTCCTTTCTGATCCATAGATATTTTTTTCTTTCCCAGTAATATGTTGCATAGAAATAGTGATAATAAATACCTATCTTCTTCCTGATATTAAATTAGTACTTCCAATATTTCATTTAGTTAGATATTTGCTACAGATTTTTCATAGGTAAGCTGTATCTGGTTAAGGCACTTCTCTCCTATTCCTGGTTTGTGAAATGTTCTTTTTTTTTTTTTTTTTTTATGACTGACTTAAATTTTATGAAGTCTTTTTCTGCCCCTATTGACGTGGTCACATGTCTTTTTCCTTCAATCTCTTAATGTAGAATGGTATTAATATATTTTCTATTTTAAACCAATTTTACATTCCTTAGCTAAATTAATCCCAAATTTGCTCTAACATTTCATTTTTATATGATGCAGAATTTGGTTTGTCAATACTCTGTCAAAGATATTTCCATCAGGTGCATGTTGCTGACCTCTTTCATACTGTCATTATCAAATTTTAGTATTAAGAATATGCTGACTTCATAAAATGAGTTGGTGGGAGATGTTCTCCGGAAGAGACTGGGTAAGGCATGAATGTTTGTCAGGACTCCCCAGTCAATCTGTTTGGTCAGAAGATCGACCTTAGGGTCATACAATTCATTCTTCCTTTTGAAGTCTTGATTCATCTTAGTCCAGACTCAAGCAGATGGTCATTTGTGATCACAGGTCTTTAATAAGTTTTGGTGAGGAAAAACTAAAAGACTAGAGATAGCTTTTCATGAAAGAGCAAATAAATTCTACTGCAAATATTGCTGTAGTATCACTAGTTAACCTGATAAAATGCTAAAACAGCTTTAACTTCTCTTTTATGATGTTTCATGCTCAAGAGGTTCAGGAATTTTGCCTCTAAATTGGAATGCTTTTTACTTTTTCTCCTTCTCCACAAATGAATTTTAATAATAATAAAAATTTTCTTACCCAAGTCATCCGGGCTCTATCTTTTGTGTTGTAACGGCACTCAGTAATGAGATTATCTCCCTAAAACATAAAAATAAAAGCTTTCAGATTGGAGTTTAGTTTGCTTTATTTATGTAATCCATTTGTAGGCCAATAGTTTTATTTCCTACATGAGTAGATTCATTAAGCAATTTGATTCAGGGAGACCTTTGATCTACTTAATTCTAAGAATACTAGTATAATAAACAAGCAAACAAACAAATAAGGCTCTCTCAGGCCATACTCCACCATGTTCTAGCTGAATGACCTTAAATAAGAAAAGAATTAACTGGGCACAATTTATTTATTTAAAAAGTAATATAGGGGTGCCTGGGTGGCTCAGTCGGTTAAGCGTCTGACTTCAGCTCAGGTCACGATCTCGCGGTCCGTGAGTTCGAGCCCCGCGTCGGGCTCTGGGCTGATGGCTCAGAGCCCGGAGCCTGCTTCCGATTCTGTGTCTCCCTCTCTCTCTGCCCCTCCCCCGTTCATGCTCTGTCTCTCTCTGTCTCAAAAATAAATAAAACGTTAAAAAAAATTTTTTTTAAATAAAAAAAAAAGTAATATATAAAATAACTGTTATTTTTGCACAGCTGTTGTGAGGAGATTAAATGATACAACACACACTTAGCTCTTAGATTAAACATTTCATAAATGTTAGCCATGGATACTAGTCATTGTGTTACCTCTTCGTTTATATTGTTTTCTTTAAAAGTCTTTAGTCATGTCTTTATTTCCTTACAACAGAATTCTGAAGTAAAATAATAGTAATTTATTGCTCCAGTGTTTTCTAACCTTTTGAACAATTCAGTACGCATAGAAAATAATTTTTTTTTATGGGTCACCCCTCAGGTAAATGGACAGACGGCTATTCATAGACCAAAGACAGCTCGCTCTGGGTATTGGTCCCTAGATTTGCTCTCCCTGGCCTACTGCTCAGAAGGTGCAGAGATCACTATCTCAACACATGCTCTTCCATAAACCCAAGTATTGTTGCAAGCTGGATTACAGAGTATAGTATAATTAGTTCTGTCCAAAAACTGTCAAATGAAAGAATTATCCTTATATTCATTTTCACTGAACTGTAACTTCCCCAAACCATCCTATGGTACAAAAAAGATCTCTGATTTTTCCCATCACCAGAATTGCCATGCAAAGGTTTCCTGGAAAGTTAAGTAAGAAAAGAGTAATGTTTGGTACTCAGAAACCAAGTTTTCATTTTCTTCTTAAAACAACTTGAATTGCCCGTGGGAATAGTAAGAAAAATGAGTTTTGATTTTGGAAAAGAGATCAAACACATTCCATCTGGGTTGTGCAACACCCACAGTGGGTGGTTTAAAGAATGTGAATACGATGAGCAATTCATTTTACACATAGAAACCTTGCTAAGTCTCAGCTGATATATGTCTTGACTTTTCTAATATTCAGTGAAAGAGAAGAAAGCACTCATACTGGTAAGATTGTTTGTTCTTCCTTTAGATACTGAAACTCCTGAAAATTGAAGTCAAAATCATCATCATAAGCCAGTAATCTCAATTCCTCCCCTTTGCGAAAATGACGGAGCCTGATGCCCCTGCCCGCCAGGTGAGCATGAAGAAGCACAGCAAACACATGGATTCCACTTGGCTTTTCAGCTTCCAGAGCCTAAGGGCAGGGCACACAGAGGAAGACACAATTAGCCCAAACAAGCGCATGTTCAGACAGTTCACAATAAAAGAGACTTGGAGGGACAACTAAGAAGAAAATCTAAAGCAATTTAAGTGAATGCTTGAGCAGCCAAACATTTTGAACTTGGATTTTTTCATGACTTATTCCTAGCAGGGTTATTAGCTTTGTGAAGTAACGTTTGTAGGCAGAGAAGAAAGGGAACGAATGCTTACTGGGGGCCTACAGAACCACTCCTAAATATTATCTTTCTTTTTCCTTCTTTTAGGAGGTGAAGAGTCAATCAAAGCTCCTGGCAAAAAGACTCCAATATGTTAGTGACCTGTAAATGGAAACTCTTAAAAGGACAAGTCATTCCCACTTTTTAAGATAAGAAGACCAAGTGGAAGAATGGAATTATGTGAATTGTCCATGGTCCTACAGCTAGTAAGTGATGTCATGGCAATTTGCATCATGGTCTAAATAACTCAAAGGGCTCAATCTTTCCACTTCGTCCATCTGCCATCTGTCTACAATTCTTTATGGTTCATAAAGAATATGATCGAATATGATTGAAATATGTTTGCTTAAGAAAAAAAGAACTATAAATGGAAGTAGCCATTATTAAATACTTAAAATATTTTTTTCTTATCCAATATGTATTTTTATATTAGGTATTCTTGCTCTTTGGTTTAAGTAGGGAAACTATAAGCAGAGAAAAGGAGAAAAAATTGGAAATGAATAATGGAAAAAAAAAAAACAAATGTAGATGAAAGGTAGAGAAATGCAAAAGACACAGATAACCAAAGGTAGAAATTGTAAAAGAGAAAATAAAGTGTCCAATATGAAATAAACAAAGGAAGTAGGTCAGGAAGAAAAACATCCTGGATATTAGTCTTGTCCAGAATTCTACTCCTATAGACCTCAAGATTTAAAAAACCATCAGATGTCTTCCCACAATGATAAATAATGGCTTTAAAACATGACAACAAGAAAAAGATTGGTAATAATAAACATGAGATTTTCCAAACATAGTTTTCTAAGAGTATTATTCTGTAAGTGGCAGCTCGCAGACTCAGATGTTCCACATACCTCTTCTAGGCATTCCAGAGTGCAGTGACCCTCAGACCGAAATTCAGGCATCCCTGGAGGGATGGTATGGAAGAGGCTTACCCAGAGGCCAGCCTCAATCACCCCAGCATCGTATTTCCTTATATCTGTTGTATGAAACAACCTCAGTCCAGAATTATCTATTAAGCCTGGAATGCGAGCATATAGTTAAAAGTGAGTTTGAGTTCTTAAAAAAATAAAAATAAAGGTTCTCCACATTCAGTTGAAATGGGTTTATTCATTTTCCTTAAAACTTCATAAGGGAAAGAATTACAAGTAAAGATCACTGAAATACAACATTCAGTTTCACAAATGGGAATTAAAAGACAAGTCGCCATGCTGTCTGCAACCATTTTTCACTTCCAGAGCATACCATGGGAAAAATGTTTGTGTGGTCTAGCTGATATAGTCCACAATTATCTAACATAAAGACAAAAGGGAAATTCTAAAGTCACTCAATAGAACATAGAATAACTCAACAAAAGTTTTATTTTATATTGTTTTCAGGTAAAGTTCAGTAACATTTCTACAAAGGGAGAAGCCCCTTGGCCTAGAAACCATCTGCTAATAGAATAAACTACTAGTGATAACGTTCTTTATAGTTTGCCACCATTCTTTTAATCATTCAACAACGGTCATTCAATCAACAAAAAATAGTAAGAATCTATTATGTGAATAGCATGCATGATAATAGGCATGGGAGGATCAACGATGAGTAAGACACATTCCTTACTGTGACAGTTTTCATAGAGGGGAAAGTATGACCCAAACCCTTCATAAATTTGTTCCACTGACTTGGGAATTAATTGACTCCTTTCTGGAGGGTTGACTTACCTACCTGTGACTACCAAATCGATGGTTTGGAACAACGGACATATACATAAATTTACATTAATTGGTGTGATTAGTTTTATTGTTTCTCTTTCCCACCACACTATAATTTCCATGAGGGTGGTTTGGTTTGTATCATAAAGCACAGACCCAAGACAAAGTTGGTGCTCAGTATTTGCTGAATAGTTGCATAAATCAATGGAAAATAGTAACTTTCATTTGCTTCTTTTGATAGCTTCATATTGAATCTTTCAACTTTTTGGTTTTGGAATATTACATAAGTCGATTTAGAAAAGTAGATTTAGAAATCAAATGTAAATACGCTCATCTCTTCATTTCAATATCATATTACGCAGTGTCACTGCATAAATATTTCTTAAGCATATTTATGGTTTTCCTACCATACAACAAAATCTTAATATTATCTAGTGATGAATGGCAGCTTTTCTTATGTGCAGTTAGAAAGAAAATGTTTCATCAACACTGTGTATTTAGGACTAATTTACATCGCAAATAGAAAAATCTATTATTCTACTTTCTGGAAAGTAGCATGCAAATTGTTTTTTTAAGATCAGTGACCACACATGCCCATTTGCCTGGTACAGTGCTGGTTAATCACTTTTGTCCCAGTATAATTATTAATAGTACCCTCTTTCACTCTAAAGAGTATCCTAATTTGGATGACAAATATATAGGTTAATTCTTTCTAAAATGATGCTAGTTTATTTCAACTCTGTTCAGTTAGGTGTTCTAAAACTTTTAAAAATCAGAGGTAGAATACACGAAGAATAAACTCACCCTCCTTATATGTCGGATTGTCATAATGGACTTCCAGGAGCACATAACGAGGATCTAACGGTGTGCCAAGGGACAATCCAACATGAGGTGGGTAGGAAAAACCCTAAATAAGGAAAATTCCATGAGACGTGCCCTATGAAAGTCCCTACAAGCTCTATTCCTCCAAAAACCCCAACCATTCTCAAAGATATTTCAACATTCTGGAACCCCATAATCTATAGTGGATAAAATAAAGGGGCTTAAGGAAAGAATCCCTGCCAGTGGAAAGAAAAATAAGCTACCCTCATATCAGAAATAGTGTATAAAGTGGGGTGCCTGAGTGGCTCAGTCAGTTAAGCATCCGACTTCGGCTCAGGTCACAATCTCACGGTTTGTGAGTTCGGGCCCCACGTCGGGCTCTATGCTGACCGCTCAGAGCCTGGAGCCCGCCTCAGATTCTGTGTCTCCCTCTGTCTGCCCCTCCGCTGCCCGCACTCTGTCTCTTACGTTGTCTCAAAAATAAATAAACATTTTAAAAAATGTAAAAAAAAAAAAAAAGAAGAAATAGTGTATAAAGCTTTACTTGTAAGTATGAGGACCGTAGGGGAAAGACCTGATCAATGAATAGTGTCACATCTCCATAATCAGTCATTGGCCCCACCTCTCCACCAATGGCCCAGGCAAAAATCACAGTCTCGCAGGTGAGGAACGCATCAGGCATGTTAGGATGGTAGCACTCATGGCCATAGTCCAGAACGCTGTCATTGAAGCTGCTACTGCACTGATAGAGCAGGATGTGGTGGACCAGACTCTCATGGCCTCTCTGTATCACTGGCTCCACCTAAACGAGCACAAATGAGAGGGAGGATGTGACAAATCCAACCACCCGACAACACTCTCCGGTAAGCATGAAACTAGCATAGAGCATTAGCAGTTTTGCGAAGGGATCGTTTGCTCAACGATGTAAAGGTTACGATGGGGTTCAAGTATAATGCATTCTGGATATGAAAACAACGATGGTGATGGGAACAGTGGCAACGGCAAAGATGAGACGATAACCTGTTCCTCCAAGAATCACAGGATTTACTAATCTGTTTGGTTTTTTTTTAATTTTTTTTTTAACGTTTATTTATTTTTGAGACAGAGAGAGACACAGCATGAACGGGGGAGGGGCAGAGAGAGAGGGAGACACAGAATCGGAAGCAGGCTCCAGGCTCCGAGCCGTCAGCCCAGAGCCCGACGCGGGGCTCGAGCTCACGGACCGTGAGATCGTGACCCGGGCTGAAGTCGGACGCTTAACCGACTGAGCCACCCAGGCACCCCTCTGTTTGTGTTTTGAACTCACTTTTGTTTTCCTGATCATTCTGCATGGCAGCTGTTTCAAAAATTGCTTTCTTCCAGGCTACTTTGCCCTTGGTCCCCTCCCTTTTTTCCTTTCTTTTCTCCCCCTGCCCCACACATAAAAAAAAAGAAATTAAGGCTATAGACAGGCATAAACTCCCTCAGTCTCACTCTCTTCCACCTCAAAATATTTTTATCCATCCCTGCTGAAGGCAGTAGATGATGCCTTATTCATCTATTACCTATCTATCTATCAATACTTATCTATCATATACATATCTACCTGGTGCTGAGCATAGTGCTGGGCACAAAGTAGCGTTCAATAATGGATATTTTTATTCTAGTGATTAAAATCAAATTGTAATAAGAATCTTACCATTAGAATTTAGGAGAGAAAACAACACGGTAGTGATGTGTTCCTGTGACACTGCTGAAATTAGGAGAGGGGAAGTAGAAACCAGCGAACAGAGAAGGGGCAGTAAAGTCGGTTCTAATCTTGACAGCACAATGCATATGAACACGTTCCTTCCGTTGTCCTTTCTGTAAGCTCCCTTCGTAACGCTTGTACACCTCAGCCCAGGGAACTCACAGCGAGCTGAGCACATCCTAAGGTCCCAAAGTGCCTTACCTGCAGAGGACGTACAGGAGCTCTGTCTGTACCTAGTGTAGCTGGGCTACAGGTGTTGCCATCAGCCACAGGGTTCTTTGAACGCTCCATTCATCTGCTAAAGAAACCATGGTCTGTCCCTAAATTTCCAAGGCTTGACCTGTCTTAGAGCTCAACACCTTCCGCCTTTAGCCCTGACAACTCAAAAGCAGGCGAATGCATTTTGAAACACTTGCTTGTCCTCCAATTTAGACGTACTTATGAAGATGAAGTGTTTTCAGCTATTGTCTCCTAAGGCTTTCCACTTTGATTTTCTACATAGGTTTTCTTTCTTTCCTTCTTTTTTTTTTTTTTTTAAATCAGAGAATCTAAGCAGCCAAACAGGGAAGCGGTAGGTAGTAGGCAGAGATCTGAATAGGCAGCCGGGGGTTCGACTTTTTAAATCCAGCTTCCCTTTGTGTTACATAGTGAGTCATGCCATAGCTAGCCCACACGTACATTTTAACATCACATTCACAGCAATGACACTGCGCATGGCTTTGTTTGCACTTGTCTCTCATCTCTAAAAGACTGTGTGCCCTGAAGGCAGAACCTATTTTCTATTTTGCCTGAAAACGACAGTTATTGTTCAAGCATGGTTGCATAACACATTACACAGAAGGGTAGCCTAGGATGCCTATTAGATTTTAGTTTCCGTGTCTAGTTTGAGCTCTCTTGTGAAACTTGACTTATTCGGGCACCTCAGCACTCCAAGGGGAACAGGGCACTGCTAATATGTCCAGAGTAAGAGAGGGACGTGAGGCATTTTCACCAAGTGCCTTTTCAGTTCTGGCAGAACCTGTAGGTTGCACTGAGCTCCACAAGGTAGGTCCTAGAAAGGAGCCATTAGGGCTTTAAAGAAAAGCTGGCTCTTGCCAAGGCAGCTACAAAGACAGACGGTCTTCATCGAGGCACAGCAAGAGAAAGCTGAGAATGTGCATGATGAATTATATGTGGCTGGTGGTGCCTGCTTTGAAGGAGCATCACTAAACTTCTTGAGAGAATCTTTGAAGAGCACGCGTTGTTGTTGCTGCTGTTTTTAATATAGGAAATGCTGAAACCAACCCCAGGCTTCCCAACTACCAATGCATTCTAGTAATAATAATAGTAACATCTGCATTTTACTTAGCACCTACTATCTGCCAACCACTGTATTAGCCACTAGCTACATTTCATTTAATATTTACAATGAATCTATAAGGTAAATATTATTGTCTCTGTTTTACAGATGAGAAAATTGAGACTCAGAAGATTAAGTAACAAGCTCAAAATATCATAGCCGGGCAATCGTAGATGGGGATTTGAGACTAGGCAGGTCTGACCCCAAAGTCAGTATTCCTCCCACTGCAACACATCATTGGAGGAGGATACGTTGGAGATGCATCAGGACCTGGAAGCTTCTGCCTGTGAGCGGGGGAGAGGAAAGAGTGGGAGCCTTATGTCTGGGGGGGAGGATTCCTGCCCTCACCCCAGTCGCGTGTCCTTTGGCCCTTAGGGAGAGAAGACAGAGTGTGGCCTTTCAATATGTTCTTTCCTAAGGAGAGCAAATAGCAAGTTCTCTCCTCAAAACCTGGCAAGGTCTTCAAAGAAAATTAAACTGTAATCTGACCTCCAGATTACAAACTGAGGGTAGAGCCTGGAGGCTTTTTCTAAGAAAACAATACATGTATACAACAACAAGAAAACGTTCTGCATGCAAACCTGAGCACTGATCACAGGAGAAAATAAGAAGGCCGGGAAGAAGCAAAGCTCTTGGCAAAACAGAGAGGATGTGAGAAATGAAAGGGCAGAATGAGAAAGAGAAGTGCCCCCAGAAGGATAACAACTGAACTAAGGAGCCACTGATGTCAGAGGAAAAGCACAGGTTACCAAATTCTTGAAGAACAGAAGAATTTTTGGAGAAGGAATTTTAAGATGACCATGTAGAATACTTAAGGGGAACCCCAAGCATATTCTTATGGGAAGGCATAACCTGCTCCGTGCAGGGGACACGTTCCAGGGATCGGGAGCATCTTGACCAGAATGGGTCTGGCTCTCGGTGCCCCAGCACGGAACAGAATTTCCCACAGAGCTTCCTGCCACGTTGACCGAGCATAGTGATGCCAGCGCACAGCTACCCATCCCCAAAACGCCTGCTGGTCATTATCTGCTGCTTCCTCAACCAGTTCCACAAACCTTCGAAGCAGTCACATCACCTGTTGTGACATTCTTCTTTAGCCCAAATAAGGCTGTGGCAGAGGCCGGAGGGCACTAGAGGAGGTTAAACACTGCTCTTTCTTGGATATTCAGTAATTGTCCGCACGAGAAAGACTTTTCCTTTTGCATCATTGCATCATGTGAAATAATGGTGGTGTTATACATTTTTACATTAAAAACCTTTCTGAGACAAATAAAGCTATAGTGCAGTGAATCACTGCTGTAAGAGGTAGCACTTTAAAAGGGCGACTTATTTTGGTTGCTTCAGAGATGTCACATTGTCATCACAATCTAAATGGGAATGCCAAAGGTTACCTCTATTAAAACAAAAATCAAACTTATAGAAATTGCCAAGGAGGTCATGGCAACATAAAGTATACCAATGCGGATTAATTCGTATTTCTGAGACTGGAACAAACATTCAATTTCATTTTTGTTTTAGGCCGGCTGTATGAATGCAGAAGGAATAAATACAAAGGAATCGAAAGTAGTGCTTATGGAAGTGGGTGGCAATGACACAAACACCTGATGACATATTAAACTGTGTTATTAACTACAGTGTTCTCATACACAGGTGGCATTTACAGACCAGAATGGATGACAGTTCCATACACCCACCTGCATATGCAATAGAGGCCAGGCAAGGATGGCCTGGCAGCTGTGGGTTACCTGTTAGTCCCAGTGCCTAGTAAAGGACCGGCCTAGAAAAGAAACCACAGGTGGAAGGGAGGTGAGGAGGAAGCCTTCAGCCTGAAGGATTCTGAAGAGTAAAATGGTCTCTTCTTGTACCCTATGTCTTCAAAAAATTAAAAATAGAACTACCCTATGTATGACCCAGCAATTCCACTACTAGTGATTTACCCAAAGGATACAAAAATGCTGATCTGAAGGGGCACATGCACCCCAATGTTTACAGCAGCACTATAGACAATAGCCAAAGTATGGAAAGAGCCCCAAAATCCATTTACTGAGGAAAGGATAAAGAAGATGTGATAGATAGATAGATAGATAGATAGATAGATAGATAGATAGATAGAAGATAGATACAATGGAATATTACTCAGCAATCAAAAAGAATGAAATCTTGCCATTTGCAACAACATGGATAGAACTAGAGTGTATTATTCTAAGCAAGATAAATTAGTCAGAGAAAGACAAATATCATATGCTTTCACTCTTATGTGGAATTTAAGAAACAAAACAGATGAACATAGGGGAAGGGAAGGAAAAATGAGATAAAAACAGAGAGGGAGGCAAATCATAAGAGACTTTTAAATACAGAGAACAAACTGAGGGGTGCTGGAAGGGAGTCTGGTGGGGATGGGCTAAATGGGAGATGGGTGTTAAGGAGAGTGCTTGTTGGGATGAGCACTGGGTGTTATATGTAAAGTGATGAATCATTGGGTTCTACGGAAGCCAATACTATACTATATGTTAACTAACTTGATTTTGAATAAATTTTTAAAAATTAAAATAAAAAAAAGAGTAAAACAGTCTCCAGTCAGTTCAGATAACTGGACCTTTGAGGTACTCTTGAGAATACTTAGCAGTAAAAAAGCAAACAATAAGAGAGCTACTAAGCATAGTCAAGACCAAGGTGGAAATTAACATCAACTATAAAACTGGGAATTGAAAAGTTCCAAATATTATACTGTTCTCATGACCTCATCACCTTCTCTTACTCTCTTTATCCAGGTCAATATGTCTAGCATAATCACTGCAACATGCAGACTGCTTAATAACTATTTATTGAATGGAAATGAAGCCTTTCCATGAATGAGACTGAGTCATCAAATTTATTGCCTCCTAATTTCTTGATTGTCTAAACTCCAGTGACCCACCCTGCACCCCACTTCAGCTGCCCAATCCCACCGTCCCAGCCTTCACTTAGAACCACTCAGGACTGTGCTCCTCTGAAACTCTCTTTCAGTGCTTTTTTCCTGCTCTGTTGGTTCTCTCACGCCTCCCCAGCCTCTCAACATACCACTTTTTCCCAGGAGGCTACTTGAACTACTTGTGCACCAGCCCCTCACAATGGACTCAGACACTCACAGCTGCGGATCAATCCGGTAATCTCCCCCTTCTGATCCTCTACTTGGGATACTGAAGATGCTTGCACAACCATTAAGAGCTCAAAAGTCATGATTCACATTTGTACTTCCAGGCATCAATCTTTCTTTATTTTGCCATGTTCTGTTCCTTGGCTACGGATGAGCATAATCTGTTCGGTGCAGGGCACACGTTTCAGAAAATGAAAGCAGTTTGCTCCCATGCAAACCTTTTAGCATCTATGTATACTTGCTAATCAACTCTTGGTAAATGACTCAATTATTTTGGTAAGAGAGGAAAGAATTTCAGTTCACTCTGTCACTGAATGAGGGCAGAGTTGGGGTGGAATTTGATACAAAGGACACAATATGGTTGGAAAATTTTAAAAATTATATAATATAATGAAATGAGGCTAAGAATTTTACTCGGTGTGACCTAGGTCTATAGAATAGGATTAGATGGGGATAAGAAAAAAAGTTCCTAAGTGTCTCAGAAATCCTTAGAACCTAGAACCAAGACTACTGTATCAGATTCGAAGGTAAGAAAATCTTAGTGGAAATGTATATTATCTTTCTGACATAAAACATTTGGGGTCCTTGACAAAACTGTGCCTGTCTGATGGTCTCGTACATGCACCTACTGTGAAACTGATTCAGTTCCAAAAGGACTTCTCCCAAAAAGCCACTGAGCATTGGCAAACTGAAGAATCCACATGCTTTTGCAAACGTCAAATACCAACTACCTTAACAATAACAATAAAGAAATATATATAAGGGCACCTGGGTGGCTCAGTTGGTTAAGTATTTGACTCTTCATTTTGGCTCAGGTCATGATCTCATGGTTCGTGAGTTCAAGCTCCAGGTCGGGTTCTGCATTGACAGTGTGGAGCCTGCTTGGGATTCTCTCTCTTCCTGTCCCTCCCTCACTTGCACGCGCATATGTTTGCTCTCGCTCTCTCTCTCAAACTAAATAAATAAATTTAAAATTAAGAAATATGTATGTTTTTAATTGTTTATTTAGTTTGAGAGAGAGAGAGCAGGGGAGGGGCAGAGAGAGAGAGAATCCCAAGCAGGCTCTGCGTTGACAGTGCAGAGACCAACACAGGGCTCAAACTCACAAACTGTGAGATCATGACTTGAGCCAAAATCAAGAGTTGGATGCTTAACTAACTGAGCCATCCAGGCGCCCCAAGAAATAGATTTTTTACTTACTTCCCTTGTGCTGGGTTGAATAGTATCCCTCCAAAATTCATGCCCAACTGGAACCTTGGAATGTGACCTTTTTTGGAAGGAGGGTCTTTGCAAATGTAATTAGTTAAGATGAAGTTACTCTGTCTTAGGATGGGTCTGAATCCAATGACTAGTGTCTTTATACAGAAAAGAGAAGGAGATTCAGATTCAGACACACACAGAGAGGAGATGGCCATGTAAAGATGGACACAGAGGTTGGACTCAAGCTGCCACAAGTCAGGGAAAACCAGAGACCATCAGAAGCTGGAAAAGCCAAGGAAGGATTTTCTCCTAGAGACTTTGGATGGACCATGGCCCTGCCAATGCCTTGATTTTGGACTTCTGGCCTCCAGAACTGTGAGAAAATAAATTTCTGCTGTTTCAAGCTACATGGCTTGTGGTCACTTATCATAGCATCCCCAGGAAGCTAATACATCGTCTGCTCTCAATTGTTATAATCATAAACTAACAATTCACAGATTTGTACATTTTTACCTAGGTCATGAGTATCCCTGCATTTGTTTGTGACAAAAAATTATTACAAATATACATTGTTTCCCCTTACATGATTGATGTTGTATAATTCCATGTACTTACATAGTCATAAGGCTATTTTACTTGATAAATATGCAAGTGCACTTGAGAGAGTTAAACAAGTTTTATTATCTGTAGCTAAGTATATGTGAACCTTACTTTAGTTTTTACATTTGGAGGGTAAAAAGAAGTGGGTGGGAAGGGTGGAATGCCCTTCTTGACTTGTCCAAGTACGAGAGAAAAACAGGTGTGAGAAAAACAGGAGGTTATTAGAGCTCTTATAAGCAATTTTCCTACACTTATTCCTCCAAGTCTACCCATTTAAGATGTTGCTTGTTGAAACATGAGTGGAGCATAGCTCTCCAAAAACAACTTGCAATTCAATAAATTAAAAATTAAAACAAAAGGAGAGAGGTGATGGGTGAAATCTGTAATGAGCTGGAAATCTGGTAAATCTCCATCACTTTTCTTCTTGCCCATTCTTGTTCTTGGCACCCTGCTTTCCATACACACCCCAGGCACAGGTTGCTGTCCATGTAAAAGCCAGGAAACCATCTCTGACAGAGGTTATCCAAAGGGCATCTGGTTCATAATGCAATGCTGCCTATGAAAACATTTCAGCCCAAACTAGCAGTGTAGACAGACAATTACAAAATCATGCTAATATATGCTCGTGGGATTATGGTAGGATAGGACAGTAGATGGTATCTACCTGTCCCTCTTTCCTTATCCTCATCCCTAATGGGGAGGGCTCTTTTAGCATGACAATATATCCAACTTATGAGAGGAGACAACCAAATTGAGCAAGAAAATGATATCATTGTCTCACAGGTAATCCACTCTGAAAAAGGTCAGAGTTCAAAGCAAAACCCGACCTGCTGATATGGGGCTCAAACTCAGGAACCATGAGATCATGATGTCGGCCAAAACCCATGAGTCCCTGTTTCTTCATATTCATGCACCTTTATGACTTTGTGATTTCCAGCTATACAAATGAGTCTTCCACCAGCACTGTGAAACAGTCAACAATTCTATTTTCTTCAGTCTCAAAGACTGGGACGGTCATCATCTTGACACCTACAGCAATATCTAAAATGACAACACCAGGGTTCTCAACAAATGTAACTTTCACCACCTCAGTTTCACAAAACATACCCCAGATGCCATCGACAATGACCACAACCCACAACAGTTCAGTGACATCTGTTACTTCAGCAGCAATAAAGATGTATCAAAACTGACCTGTTTCCTATGCTGAAAATAGTTGTTAAATGCCACATTTATGTCTTTGTTGCATTCTGAAAAAATAGAAATGATGTCATATTAAATAAATTAATGGTATAGATCCTAGTATCCTTGTCCCTGTGGAAAATGAGTTTCCAACTTCATCAGGCCTGCTAATGAGTGTGAATAAGTGACTTGTCCTACCAGGGAATTGTACTTGGATATGATTTGAAATGTGCCACACCTTTCCCTCCTGGGCCCCTCATTAGACAACAGAATTAGGCAGCATTCAGTCTACATGAGTTCTAAACCAAATGGTTAGCTTTGGTTTTCATTCATATGTGCCATAAAGATATTTTCCAATGGTATTAGATACAGTGTATTAACAGAGTATCAGCACTCTTCATTTTCTGCATTTTTAAAAAACATAATGCCTGTGAAACTACAAATTCAGAACCTCAACATTTTCTTTTGAACTTATTCAAAGTTCAGTTCCACTTAAAAACTAGTTATTACATTCGTGATAACAGCAGACTTTATGGTATTTTCAGTGTATTTTAAAAATTTGTTTAAATGTTTATTTTTGAGAGAGACAGAAAGAGAGAGAGAGAGCAGGAGAGGGGCAGAGAGAGGAAGACACAACCCAGAGCAGGCACCAGACTCTGAGCTGTCAGCACAGAGCCTGACACGGGACTTGAACTCACAAACTCTGGAATCATGACCTGAGCCGAAGCTGGATGCTCAACCGACCGAGCCACTTAGGCATCCCTTGTGTATTTTCATATGTTTCTAATCCACAGTTTTATTACTACAATTTGTATTTTAAATCAACTAATTTCTCAAGGTCTCTTGATGCGATAAAACCAAAACAGTTTCAATTTCCAATTTATTCAAAAGGAGAAATTTCAGTTAGAACCATTTATTCAGATTAGATCTAGTTGCAAGATTAGACCTGTGTTGTGCAGACCTATTGTTAAGGCACTAACTCTTTTTTTTTTTTTCAATATATGAAATTTATTGTCAAATTGGTTTCCATACAACACCCAGTGCTCATCCCAAAAGAAGGCACTAACTCTTAAGAGGACCAATAAGGGGGAAAAAAAAATCCCCAAATCATGCTGCCTCTGAGGTTGTGGTAGGCAATCTAAGTTCAGCATCACAAACAGCTTCAGATGCTGGCGTTGCAGTTCTGGGGATGGGGGTGATTGGGAGATGTGTTAGATCAACTAGAACCCAGCAGTCACTAGACACAAAGCAGGCTGGAGAGCAACCTTCTACAACGAGACTTCCTCTTCCCCCATTCAGCAATTCTTATGTAGAAATTCAAAGTTTTAGCTTAGTATGATGTTTTTTAAAATCACCAAAGCATACTTTTTTTGTTTTCTTCTAATCACAGCAACTATTAATTCTAAAGAAAATACATTATCAAAATTTGATATTGGCAGCTTTGTTGGTGGTATTGTATTTACACTGGAAATCTGTCGATTCTTTACATTGGATGCAAAATGTGTTATTCAGGAAGAGGCATTTGGTATGGAACCATGTGAGTTTTGATAGCCAGGACTTTATTATAATTTCTGTGTTTCTTTAAATGTCACAAGAAAATACCAGAACGGGCCACAGATTTATGAATTACATTCCTACTAATCCTCTATGCCCAAAGTAAATTGTTTAAAAACATGGAACGCTTCTCAAATTTGTGGGTCATCCTTGTACAGAGGCCATGCCAATCTTCTCTGTACCGTTCCAATTTTAGTATGTGTGCGGCTGAAACACTATTAAAGCTGTTTTACTTGATGAATATGCAAGTACCCTTGAGAGTTAAAAATATTATGATTTACAGTCATCAACTTCTGAATGTGAATTAATTAGGTTCTTTTTTTTAATGTTTGTTTTTTTTTATTTTTGAGAGACAGAGACACAGAGAGCAAGTGGGGGAGAAGCAGGGAGAGAGAGAGAGAGAGAGGGAGAGACAGAGCGAATCTGAAGCAGGCTCCCGGCTCTGAGCTGTCAGCACAGAGCCTGACATGAGGCTTGAACCCACGAACCGTGAGATCATGACCTGAACTGAAGTCAGACCCTTAACCGACTGAGCCACCCAGGCACACCAAATTGATTAGGTTCTTTTTGCCAAACACCTCAAGAATATAAAAATACAGAAATATAAAATATTTTAAAATTACTTTTAAGAAAGTTTGTAATAGCATTCTTAATATGTGTATTGTTCTTTGAATTTTTAATAGATTATTCATGAATTCTAAGGTTGCTTTTAGCCTTACATTAACAAATATTAATGTTCAGTTAACGGAGATATTCAGTAAACTAGAGGTCACCTAGCTCCTCTAAGAAATGTTACATTAATACCAATACGACCCGCAAGGCATAGTGAAAGATCTGATGGTCAGGAGACTAAGTTCCCTTCTTGGCTGTGTCACTAAATAGCTGTGTGACATGACTGTGAGCAGGTCAGCAGGTCATAGCAAACGGGCTTTTTTTCCATCATTATATGTGTGTGTGTGTGTGTGTGTGTGTGTGTGTGTGTGTGTGTATTTATATATGTATTGGAGCTCTGAAGAGCTCTAATAATCTATTTTTCTCACACCAAGCTAGTATACTTGGACAAGTCAAGAAGGACATTCTGCCCTTCCCACCCACGTGTTTTTTAACCCTCCAAATGTAAAAACAAAAGTAAGATACACATATATTTAACTATATATAATAAAACTTCTTTAACTCTTTGAAGGGCACTTGCATATATATGTATATGTATATGTGTATATATATATATATATATATATATATATATATATATATATGCCTTCATCTAATTCTCAAAACAAGCTCATGAGTTTAGGTAATGGAATTATCACCTATTTTATAAATGCAAACAATAACGCACATGTAAGTTTAAAAATTTTTCCAACTGTCTGTCAGAGCCCGGATCTCACCACTGGTGACCTGGATCAGGAATTGGTGCCCCTAAACCACCATGCTGATATACAGGAAAACTTTGGTTTGCGAGCATAATTTATTCCGGAAACATGCTTGTAATCCAAAGCACTTATATATCAAAGCAAATTTCCCTATAAGAAATAATGGAAACTCAGAGGATTCCTTCCCCAACCCAAAAATTTTCATATAAAAATAATTACAATACTGAATATAATGCAAAATAATAAAGAAAATACAAAATATAAAGAAAAATAAACAAATTAACCTGCATTTACCCTTGAAAACCTTCATGGCTGGTGTGAGGGAAACAAGAGAGAGGAGGGTTATTGTGTAGGACGACTTTCACTACCACTAATGGAATCACTGCTACCCATAGGCTCAATGGAATCTTTTTCTGCATGGGGGCCATTGCATACATTCACACAGGTGTTGAGCATGGTACAGCATTAACAAGTTCTTAACATATACTGTATTTAATGTAACTGGCAATAAGGCAGCAAAGGATCTGTATCTGCAGGCAGCCTGATCCAGAATGAAGCAAAGCGTTCCTAAGCTGACTCTTGTATGGCAAAGCAAAGAACTGTCCATAGGTGCTTTGAAGTGACAAAAAATTCACTAGTGCCAGTTGTGGGCACCTTCCAACGTTCTGAAAAATCACTGATTTCTGCCAAACACCTCGGCCTGAGATGGAGCATCCAAGCACGGGAGAAAACCGCCCACAATCCCACAGCGAGATAAAGAGACAGACAGAGGCAGAGACAGAGAGACAAGAAGCATTGGTTCAGCTGTGATCATGTGACATTCGGCATCATGTACTACTCATATGGCAAGACCTCATTCGTTTATCAAGTTAAAATGTATGAGAAATGTTTGCTCATCTTGCAGAACGCTCACAGAACAACTTACTCGCAATCCGAGGTCTTACTGACTCCCATCTTGAATGGCAGGGGAGTGAATGAGACAGTGTCAGTGCTCCACCAAGGTCACTTTGGGTTTCTTTAACTTTTTCTGGGGGCCTTACTTCCAATCACTTGCACCTGTAACTTTCCTCAAAGGCCCGATCTTGGGCTCACTTTGCAAGGAGCAAAAAATGCCCCAAAATGTACATTAGTCTGAAGAAAGTGAAATGGACAACTCTAAACAAAATGAATGTTTTCCATGGGTGCTATGGACTGAATATTTGTGTTTCCTTCAAATTCACGTATGGATAGTCTAACTCCAAAGGTGAGGGTATTGGAAGGTGGGGCCTTTGGAGGACAATTAAGTCATGATGGCTGATTTCTCATGCATGGGATGAGTGTCTTTACAAAAGAGACCCCGTGGAGTTCCCTTGCCCCTTTCACCATGTAAGAACAGTGAGAAGACGGCTGTCTATGAAGTGGATTTCACCAGACACCAAATCTTCTGGTATCCTGATCTTGGACTCCAGAGTTGTGAGAAATAAATTTCTGCTGTTTATAAGCCGCCCAGTCTATGGTACTCTGTTAGAGCACCCCGAGTGGACTAAGACAATGGGATTAAGTTACAGCTGGAAGTACAGTGCAATAACACCCTTGCTTGGCTTTCTCTTCCTCAGTCTTACTCTCCCACCTCGTGTTTTCTCCTGGCACTTCCTTAGTCATTTGTACACACATCCTTCTCTCAAAGGACTGCAGCTGAGAACCCAATAGAAAACAAGTAGCATAATGGAAGAGCATTTTATTGGACCACATGTTTTGGGGTTTGAATCTAATCTGGGGGGTTTAAATCTTGCCCCATTATTTTCTATTTATTTTCTTATTTATTTACATCGAAGTCTATTTGACATGTAACATTGTGTACATTTTCAGGTGGACAACATGTTGACTTGAAACATTTATATACTGCAGGGACACCAGGGTGGCTCAGTTGGCTAAGTGTCCGACTTCCGCTCAGGTCATGATCTTGCGGTTTGTGGGTTCAAGCCTCACATCGGGCTCTGTGCTGACAGCTCAGAGCCTGGAGCCTGCTTCCGATTCTGTGTCTCCCTCTCTCTCTGCCCCTCCCCCGTTCATGCTCTGTCTCTCTCGGTCTCAAAAATAAATAAAAAACATTAAAAAAAAATTTAAAAAAATTGTTTTAATATAAATTCCTTAAAAAAAGAAACATTTATATACTGTAATATGATCATCATGATATGATCATCAAACATGCTAAAAGACTAGGTCTTAATTATCTCTACCACAAAAAAAAAGAATGGATAGTTATGTGATTTTTCCATCTCTTTTTCCTAGTTGCTCAACTTCTCTCTGTCTCAGTTTCCTTATCAGTAAATCAGTGACAATAAGGTTTACTTATAAAATTACTTGAGAATCAAATAGCTGGCACATCAGAAGCAACAGATGCCTTGTAGGTGTTCAAAGAATGATGTGACTATATTTATTAAAAGTTGGACTCTGGGTTTTAAATACGATTTTAACATTGCACTCAAATAAATAACGTCTATACTGGTAATTTATTCACAAAGTCCAGTGTTTCAAAATCTAACTTTAAGACTTTTATGTTACAAATATTCAGGCAAAAAAAATATTGCCATGGTCACATGCTGTATTGCAAAATACATAATCATATGAAATATATATTTATGTGTGCCATGTCAATTTATTTAGGATTTAATTTGTATAATAGTATGTTCTTTACAGAGAAGTTTTTCTGAAATATGACCTCCCCCCTTCCTCTAAAAGAAACATAGCTACACTGACACTTCATTTTTTAATTTTAATTTTTTTTTTTTTTTTTTTTGAGAGAGAGGGAGCAAGCACACAAGCTGGGGAGAGGGGCAGAGAGACAGAGAGAATTTTTTTTTTTAAGTTCATTTATTTTGAGAGAGAGAGAGAGAGAGAGAAAGCATGAACAAAGGAGAGCAGAGAGACAGGGAGAGAGAGAGAATCCCAAGCAGAAACCACACTGTGAACACAGAGCCCGATGTGGGCTCGATCCAAAGAACCATGAGATCATGACCTGAGCTGAAATCAAGAGTTGAACAATTAACTGACTGAGCCACCCAGGCACCCCGAGAGAGAGAATCTTAAGCAGGCCACATGCTCAGCATTGAGCCAGACACAGGGCTTGATCTCATGACCCTGGAGTCATGACCTGAGCAGAAATCAAGAGTTAGATGCTCACACGACTGAGCCACCCAGGCGCCCCTACACTGACACTTCTCGTGTGTATTTATGCACAGTTTTGAATACATATTTCCCTTACTATTTTGCTCTGAAAATCTTTTCATCTCAAAGAGATGTCTTCCATTCCATTCATTCATTCTTCATTCATTCATTCATTTATTCACTCAACTAATTAACTAAAGAAAAAATACCCCACCTATTTGGCTCTTTATCCGATGCCAAGAAGTAAACAAACATGGGTCTGACAATCATACAGTTTATATTCTAGAAAGGTAGAGAAGTTAAGACCAGAGAATGATAATTTTTGGTTGCCTTCCAGCATCAGTTCCCCCAGAAGAACTACCAGGATCCTGAATTGGCTTAGCCACACTCTTTGACTAACAATGATTCCCACTTCCCTTAAGTGGCCCAAACCCATCTATGTGGTCCCAATCTTGAACTTAAATTGGTCAAATCACAGCGACTTTCAAGTGGTGGCTGGCAGAAGAGCTGTCCTCCCAAAGTAAGAGAGAAAGTGCTATTTCAGGAGTTTGGGCTGTCATTTTTCTACCATAAGGGAAAATAGCCTAAGGCTGAGGCCCAAACAATATTAAGGGCAAAGCTCAAAAGGAGCTGTAGCTCTTGAAACATCATAAATCTCTGGACAAAGGGATTTGCTTGAAATAAACCCAAGTGACATTCAGCTGAAACAAAAAGAAGTTCGGTGCTGATAGTAATTATCAATGACAGTTGTTTTCTTCAGTCATCTTTGGTTTCTTTCCCCTCTTTAGTCCATGAAAACTGAGATGACTACCCAAACCTGGATTAAGTCAGAAGCTTTGTTAATTCAGATTTCTGAAAAACACAAAACGAAGTTGCCCAAATAACTAGTTGTGTTCTGTAACGTGTTTGGAAACCACATTTTTTCATGAGAACACGGAATACTTAGAGCATGCCAAAGCAATATGACTCATCCTAATTTATATTTCTCATCTTCAAAATGTTTCTCATGTTACACTCTAGGCACGGCATTCATCCCAGTCCACACTTCTATACATCCCACCTGGGTTCCACCAATAGCCACCAACTAATCTTCTTGGATGCTTAGGGGGTAGCTTTCTAGACAACACCCCATATCCCAACCAATCTTCCCAAATCACTTTTCATCTTGGACATCTGACCATAATATTCAGTGGCTCCACACCACCCTTTCTATAGCGATCAAGTCCACACTTCTTTTTCTGACATTCAGGATCCTATGTGGTTTGCTGCACGTTACCTACACGGTGCCCTGTGCATGAATTCCCAGTCACAGGGATCCGTTCCTTTTACACACCATGTTGTTCTTACCTCCATGGTTTCGTTCCGTGTTTTCTTCACCCAATATGTCCTCCTACTCGCTCTTGAAAGCCCAGGTTTTGTTTCCCCTGGATGCCTTCTCTGATTACTTTGGCAGACATTTGCCTTGTTTCTCTAAGCTTCTTTCAGGAGGCAGTACTGTGTGGTAGCCTGAGGCCAAAGACTTGGTTTGGAATTCAACATGTCACTTACTAGCTGTGTGATCTAAGACAGATTGCTTAACTTTACTGAAACTCAGTTTTCTTATTTATGAAATAAAAACACAAATCAATTTTTAATCCACTATAAAAAGTAAAGGAGAAAATGTGTCTAGCACATAATCATTTGTATCATTTGCAGTTGAAAACGATACTCAGTTCTGTACAACTTAGTACTTTTTTATCGAATGTAATTAGTGCCTACATAAGAGTTTTTCTTCTTATTTGGAGTAGCAACGCGCTGTTCTGCTAACTTGTTGACAATTCATTACATGGAGCAGACTTTTTCAAGGCCTTTATTATTCGCAGTGATTGTTGTAATGAAAATACAACATCAAGACTAAATCTTGCTAGTTATTTTTTGGTATGCTCTTGCTTACGTCTTTATAAGTATGAGCTGTTTTTAAATGATAAATTGAATTGTTTTTCAGG
Source organism: Neofelis nebulosa (assembly GCF_028018385.1). Lineage (NCBI taxonomy): Eukaryota > Metazoa > Chordata > Mammalia > Carnivora > Felidae > Neofelis > Neofelis nebulosa. Next base: position 123,139,568 of record NC_080787.1, read on the forward strand.
TTAATCTGCATTTCACGGCAATTCATGGAATTGAAAGTTCATAGAAAGTAGATGTGATTTTATTGTTTCACACTGCAGGAAATAAAGTTCTCTGAACTAATTTTATTACTTCAACACATGACTTTCAATGCAGCAATATGTATATCAGAGGTATGAGTATATATGGATTTCTTCCAATCCTATGCAGTGCAGAGAAACACGCGTAGATCAACATGTTTTACACAGGATAAGAATGCAGGAAACGGGGAACTTCTCATGGGAACATAGCTCATCACAGAATGACAGAGGAGATAGATCTGTGCAAAAAAATGCATAGACAGTACAACTTTATTTTACGTGACCCATCTCTTATCCTGGAGAAGTGAATTAAAGGTTAATAGAGGAAAGAACTGGAAGCAGCACGCACCTGAGCAAAAAGATAAGTAAACATTACGTTACCAAAACCAAGAAGAGAAGAGTTGTAACATTTATGTCAAGTAAAGGGCCGGTTCCTTTAACACAGGGAGAAGACAGCCATAACTACTAAGTCCAGATACCAGTCCTCAGAATAAAACCTACCTTGCCGGACCTTGATCTTAGACTTCTCCACCTCCAGAACTATGAGAACAAACTTCTGTGGTTTGAGCCATCTCGCCTATGGTATTTTGTTATGGAAGCCCAAGCAGACTAATACAGAAAATTTGTAAATGGCATAAAATTGAAAATAATTTAATGTTGCTCTTTATTAAATTACATTAAATTTAGACAATGGCCTACCAGACAATCATAAAAGAATAGGATAGGTCTGTACATAATGTAGTGGAACACTTCCAGGACATACCGTTAAGTGTAAAAAGCAAGTGTCAAAATAGATGACACTATTGTCTCATATATGATCCTGAGATCTAAAAATAAAAGCAAGAAAAACCACATATATCTATATAAATATATACTTATATACATATATAATATATATTATATACTTATAAGTATATAAAGTATATAAATATATATTATATAAGTATATAAGTATACGTATATAAGTATATAAGTATATAAGTATACTTACATAAGTATACTTATATAAGTGTATAAGTATACTTATATAAGTATAAGTATATAAGTATATAAATATATACTTATATACATATATAATATAAAGAAAGACGGATGAAAATATACACAGAAGTAAACATAACATAAAGGTACATGATTGCATACATATAGAAAATTTCAGGGGTACCTGGGTGGCTCAGTCGGTTGAGCGTCCGACTTTGGCTCAGGTAATGATCTCACAGTCTGTGAGTTCGAGCCCCGCGTCGGGCTCTGTGCTGATGGCTCAGAGCCTGAAGCCTGCTTCAGATTCTGTGTCTCCCTCTCTTTCTGCCCCTCCCCTGCTCATGCTCTCTCTCTCTCTCTTTCTCTCTCAAAAATAAACAAACATTAAAAATTTTTTTTCAAAAAAAATTTCAGAAAAATACAAGAAAATATTAATTTGGCTTTCAGGAAGTAGAACTTGAGTGGTAGAAGTTAGAGCTTTTTGATTTTCACTTCATGGCCTTCGGTATTTGAATTTTTTACAGTGAACACATGTTAATTTTATAATATATTTTTTAAATTTTGTTTTCATCACCTACGAGCTCAATGTCCCTGACAAGTTAATGAATATGTGAGACAGAGATTATCTACATCCTACCTCACAAGGTGATCTTGAGAATTACATGAGATATCGGGAAACCCCTCACAGTGCATGGTATGTACAAAGTATACATCACATGTTAGTTTTCATATTTTCTATGCATAATCTATCTACGGTATTACATATGAAGTAGATATATGCTATGCTATTATATACTTAATCGTATAAAACAAAGTCTCCAAGAACCTTCAAAATTGTTTATTTCCCTACACAATGCAAAACAATCTATTTTGTTTAAATTAAATCTGTTATTTAGAGAAAAGTTTAAAGGGCTAATAATTCCATCCATGGAAGGACAGAACTCAATTACTAACAGATGATCCTTATGATAAAATGTCACAACCCCAAGTTAGAGGAAAGAAAAACAACTTCATTTTTCATTTACTCCAATACAACTTACACATAAAAGGAACTAATTTAAATGTCTGTATAGTAAAACTGACTTTTAAAAACTTATTTTCAGGGCATGTGGGTGGCTCAATCGGTTGAATGTCCGACTTCGGCTCAAGTCATGATTTAGCAGTTCGTGAGTTCGAGGCCCGCGTCAGACTCTGTGCTGACAGCTCAGAGCATGGAGCCTGCTTCCGATTCTGTGTGTGTGTCTCTCTCTCTGTCCTTCCCCTGCTCACGCTCTGTCTCTCTCTGTCTCTCAAAAATAAATAAACACTAAAAATTTTTTTAAACTTATTTTCATATCCTAGAACTTCCAGTACTTGTGTTTGTATATAACTTACTGTAATAATTTGGCAGTTTTAAATAAAGTATATTATTTTAACATTTATTTGTCATGATTTAAGGATTATACTTCCTGAAGAAATTTAATAAATGAACCATCTTTGTCTTCTTCTAAGAGTAGGGAAATCATCATTGAATGGCATTTCTTATTCCCTCAGGCACAATTTAAATATTAGACCTAATTGTAGGCAACAAATTAATAACACTGCCTCATGCAGAATTCTTGGTTGGCTTTTATCCAGAGATCTTGAATTCATTGCTCTTTCATTTTAAATTAAATTTGAATGTAAAGTATGTTGTTTTATCCTGTAATGAAAGGAGAAACTGATGTTGAGTGTTTTTCTCTATGATATCAAACAATGCTGCTTTAGAAGTGATAATAAATGCAGGTCTTCAAATCCTCCTTAATTTTATTGAATTTTGGTCCTCTCTATAAAGCGTCTGCAAGTAGCCCAGCAGGACTGTTCAGTTCGGCACTTAAGTTACTTACAGACTCCACAGTGTCACACATGCAAAATTCCTTTGTCCTGGGAATAAGATAGATTTTCAGAACGTTGTTCACAACTCACCATAATTGAATTAGGTCTAGATTCGAGTCATTAATCCAACAAGCACTCACTAAGCACCACTATCAGGAAGTGCGCCCCGAGCTGAAAATCCAAGGACGTGCCTGGCCCAATGGGAGAGAGCCTGGTAAAGAGAGGAGTCCCATAGCCAATACGGGGTGTTATGACATCAATAATAACTACCACTGGTGAGCATTTACGTGTACCAGGTACATTGCACGTATCAACACGTTTAATTTCATTTCATCTTCCTGCATTCTGGAGAAAGGTATTACTCTCTTTGTTGCCCAGATCAGGAAACTGAAGCACAGTTACGGAAACCAAGCAAACTTGCAGGGCTGCTGTGTAGCTGGCTTGAACCAGCACCGGGGGCTGACGGCTAAGCACCATTCTCTGGGAAAGTGTGCCTGCCTTTGTGATCTGCCGTGGAGGTGTGAAAGGGCAGTGATGGTTAGAAGGGAGCTGAAGTCAGTTCAATCATTTTGTACACTAATGTAACAGTATGCTTCAGAGAGCCATTTGATTTTTTTTTTTTAATCTTTATTTACTTTTGAGAGAGAGACAGAGTGTGAGCAAGGGAGGAGCAGAGAGAGAGGGAGACACAGAATCCGAAGCAGACTTCAGGCCCTGAGCTGTCAGCACAGAGCCCGACACGGGTGCCTGAACTCACGAACCGTGAGATCATGACCTGAGCTGAAGTCGGACGCTCAACCGACTGAGCCACCCAGGCGCCCCTGCATTTGATTTTTTAAATGGAGTTTTGCTGTCTGGTTGGAAAAGGGATAATAAAATAAAAAAGAAAAAAGAAAAAGACTATTTTTGCTTGACCTCATGCAATTTGTTTAACCATGACTATAATTAAGAAATACAGTCTTTTATATTTCAAGAAAGTGAAGCAAATAAATGAGTATCAGTGGATGGCTTCTGTAATTCTGGCTCCTTTCTTATTTTCTATGTGTTTCAAACATGAGTTCTCCATAAAAAGAAGTCTTAGTTTGCAGGGCAATTCCATGAAAATGGGGAAACAAAAAACTGAAGTGTGTTCAGACTATGACTGAGTTAAACACTGGTCTTCTGTGGGTGAATCTCCAGTCTGGGTGGATAACCCCTAATCCACGAAGCCTTTGCTCAGCTTAGTAAACAGGTTCACACTGAATTCACCTTTTCAAAGCCTGTAAGTCTCCTGCTGCCTTCCAGCTATTTAAATAAAGAAGTCTCCTCTAGATGTAGGTTTCTGGAAAGCAAAGCAAATGTTTTATTAATCTTTGAAGTTATTCGTTTGCTTGCTCGCTTTTGAAAAGTTTATATACAGAGAAAATAATGTAACATTATTCATATAAAAACCATCCAGAGCTAGTTAACATCTTATCATTCCTACTTTGCTATCCATCTTTGTCCCCACTTACTCCAGCACATCTCTCTGTTCCCTCTAGGTGCTCATGTTGACCTCAATTGCCAACCGGACCATCAAGGTGAGAGCCAAGTATAAACTCAGGTACTTAGTCTTAACAAGTCTGATCTGCCTTTTTTCCTAAACATGCCAGCCAACTCCTTTAAATCAAACCTAAAATAACTTTTCCATTCAATACTTTTTATCAGTTTAAATAGTCTCAGGTCTGCAGTTATAGAAATTACATTCAAAAGGGATCTACTTATGAAGGAAACATAAAAAGCATGGGTGATTTATTCCATATTTGCTCAATCAGATAAAAGCCACACTCAACTGAAATGTCATAATTTACAACCTGCGTAGATATTCAAAGAGAATTTTGCAGTTTCAGAAATGTAGCCAACCTCCTTTCTTGGCAGCTGAAACAAGAAACCTAAAAAGGATCTGATAAATTGAGTTGCGATAATAGTTCCAAAAGGGAACACACCATCTTCTCTCCCCCATGAAACATCACTTCTTTCAGATTTGTTTAAAAGTCTTCACCCCTAACATCAAGCGAGTGGGGAGGATTTCCATCTCTACTGCCACAATAACCCTTGCGGGCATTCTCTCCTTATTTCCAAAGACACTTCCCAAATACGGCTGCTTTTCCTCTCACATACATTTTCCTAACATGTCCAGGCTAAACTCTTGGCTCTAATCCTCTGTATTCTAAAATCTCCACAACAAATCATGCCATTTCTCCAGCCAAAACCCAATAGTCCCACGTTGCCTCAAGAGAAACTCACTTCTTGGCTTACAATTCCTGCTCTCTGTGGTCCTTTCACAAGATCTCCAAAGATTACTAGGAATACGCGTTCTCAGTGTCTTTGATCATGGCATTCCAGCCTTCTCATCCTGAACCTGACAAAACTGTATTGTATCCATCAGAATTTGTACTTCCAGTAGGAAAACTAAATGTTCAGAACACCTCTCAGTTGGAAGACTGATTTTCATGATTGCCATCATTTTCAAAACTTAAAACCATGTGTCTTGAAATATATTGATAAGCTCAGTAAGAAATTAAGGAAGACCAAAGGTAAAAGAAGAAGAATATAAAGTCAAAATCAAAGTGATAAAAACAGAAACTAAGGCTCCCGTGGGAACATATGTCATACTATGATTCTAGAGTCTCCAGGAATAATGGTCACAGGATAGGATCATCAAATGATGTGGGACTCAACTTGACACACACCTCTCCCTCCCACACCCCTCAATTAAATACAGAACCGGAACCCTCCGAGCTCATACCAATCCAGTAAAGTGAAGAACTAGAAAAAAAAAAAAAAATCTAACTGCTAACAAAGGCAGCTGATGAAAAACCTTGTCTGTCTCTGCCACAGTTCTGGGTTATTATGGATCAAATGTTTTTGTCCCCTCCCCCCCTTCAAATTTATAGGCTAAAGTCCTAACTTCTAATGGGATGGTATTTGAAGATGGGATCTTTGGGAGGTAGTTAGGATGCATGAGGTCATGAAGGTGGGGCCCTCATGATGGGATTAATACTCTTATAAGAGACACCAGAGAGCTTGCTGTACTCCTCCTCTGCACCCCATCCTCGCGCATTAGGAGGTCATATGGGCACACGGTGAAATGGCAGCTGTCTACATGCCAAGAGAAGAGGCCTCAGAATGAAACCCACCTTCCAGAACCTTGATCTTGGCTTCCTGGCCTCCACAACTGTGAGAAATAAATGTCTGCTATTTACCAGTCTATGGCATTTTGTTATGGTAGCCAGAGCTGAATAAGACCTGGTTAGAAGAAAATAATAACAATATTCTCCCCTGGAGGTGTGTAAACAAAGGTCCAGCCTCATGAGACAGTAAGATTTGAATTTATAGTCCTGTACGGTTGGGGAAATTCCAAACCAAGAAAATAAAGGATCCCTCATGGGTTGCCATCCCCTGGCATCTGGCAAAAGTAAATATAAATATAATACCTCCAGGAGGGAGCATCCTCTCCTCCAGTACCTTGTGATTTCCATGGATGACATTAACTTGGCAAAACTTAGCAAACACTTGGGGAAACAAGAGACTATCCATGACATATTTAGATTCCCAATGACTTGAGCCATTGGAATTATTAAACATAAAATCAAAAATAACTATGTATGCTTCATTTTTTACATGTTATGCATTATATTTATGTGGTTAAAGAATAAAGACGAGCTTGAAAAGATGAGCAAGAAATATCAAGATTGAATCAGCATATTTGAAAAAGAACAAAATAGAATTTCTAGAAGTAAAAAATAATTGGGATTTAAAACTCTATGGGTGAGTTAAACAGCACATTAAAAAACAATTTAAGGAAGAATTACTAAATGTGAAAATATTCTGACCTCAAACTTCTCCAAGACAACATTTCTTTCACTTTTATTAAAGTGTAATTTGACAAGGGCACCTGGGTGGCTCAGTCGGTTAAGCGTTCAACTTCAGCCCCGGTCATGATCTCATGGTTCGTGAGTTTGAGCCCCGCATCAGGCTCTCTGCCGTCAGCACAGAGCCGGCTTGGGATCCTCTGTCCCCCTCTACCTCTTCAACCCTCCCCTGCTCACACTCTCTCTCAACAATAAACACTTTTTTTAAAAAAGGTATAATTTGACATACACTAAGCTGCATATATTTAAAGTATAAAATTTGTTGTTTTGACATACGTACATACTCATAAAACCACAGGCTAGATAATGAATATGCACATTATCCCCCAAAGTTTCCCCAGGGCCCTTGCGAACCCCTCATTTTCTTCCCACCTTGCTTCATTCTCATCCCTGGAAACCACTCAATGGCTTCCTGTCACTATAGATTACTTGAATTTTTTAGAATTTATAAAAACTAGAATCATATTATATGTAGTCATTTTTTTCTGGCTTCTTTCATTCAGCATAATTATTTTCAGGTTAATCTATGTTGGTTTTATGTATCAATAGTTCGTCCATTTTAATTACGGAGTAGTATTCCACTGTACATATACGCCATGATTTGTTTATCCATTCACCAATTAATACACATTTGGACTGTTTCCATTTCTTAGCTATTATAAAGTAAGGTGCTACAAAAACTCTTTGACAAGTCTTTGTATGATCATACGCTTCCATGACTCTTGGATACATAGCTAATAGCAGAATAGCTAAAGTAAATGACAATGTATGTTTATTATTTAAGAAACTGCCAAATGATTTTTCAATGTGGTGTACCACTTTATATTCCCATCGGCAGTATATTAGAGTTCCAGTTGTTCCACATCTTGCCAACCCTTTAATTTCCATATGGCAATTCTTAAAAGTGGTATCCCAGTGTGATTTTAATTTACACTTCCTTAATCAGTAATGATGTTGGGCATTGTCTCAAGGAAGTGGACTGATATCAGGCAGAGAAGGACACTGATCTCTGAGAAACAAGAAACAAGTGAGGTTAGTCCTGTGGGTTGTTCAGATGGCTGTCTATAGAGAGATTTTTCAGGCTGTTGCATAGGAAAGTGAAACTCAAGCAGGACCTGCCATTCTCCTTGAGTTGTGGAGATTGAATTGGCCCAATGAGGCCAAGTAGGTTACAGTTCACAGAATGTAATATGGGAAGGGAAGAGATGCACAGAGAGATAACTCAGGACACCTACATAAAGTCTGCTTCAGGTGAGTTACTGAATACTGATCCTTTTACAACAGGTAAAATCACCCTAAAAAAATCCTACCCAAGACCAGGTAAAAATTATTCGAAAGGATTAAAAGAAACCATGATGGAAATATCACGATGCAGAGAATAGAGCCTTTCCCCAACAGAGTGGAAAATCTTGTAATTCACACAGCATTAGGTAAAAGTACTCAGAAGGGCTTGCCTTGCAGTGGGTAAAATGGGGATCTAACAAAGCTCATAAATAAGATCCGAAAGGTCTGATTTCAAGTAACTTAACTACATCCCAGAACAAAGCTCAAAACTATTTACAGAAGTGCAAACATAACCAACATCCAGTAAGGTAAATTAAAAATGTCTGGCATCCAACAAAAGATTACTAGTTACACAAAGAATTAGAAAAATAAAACCCATAATGACAAAATTCAAACCAAATTAACCCAGAACTCACGCAAATGAAAGAAGCAGATATTATAACTGTATTTTATATGTTCCCACAGATAGATCAAAGACTGAATACGTTAAATATAGACATGGAAGATACTTTTTTAAAATACTTAAATCTAAATTTTAGAGATTAAAACTACAATGATTGAGGTGAGAAATACAGTGTATAGTATTAAGAGCAGAGTAGATCATAAAGAAGAAAAGATTGGTAAATTTGAAGACAGAATAATAAAACTACCCAAAATCAAAGCAGGCTAAAAAAATGAAATGCAAATGAGTTGCAGGATAACTTGAAACAGCCTGATATACTTACAATTGGAGTCACCATAAGAGGGGAATAACCGAAAAACCTATAACTAACAGCATACCTAAAGATGAAAGACTGAATACTTTTATCCTAAGGGAAGGAAAAGGCAAGGAATCCACTCTCACCATTCCTATTCATCATTATACTGGAGGTTCTATACAATGCAATAAAGACAAAATTTTTAAAAAGAAAGAAGAAAAGGCATCAGATCAGAAAGGAAGAAGTAAAAGTGTCTTTATTCTGAAATGGCATGATGATCCCTGCAGCAAATCCAACTGAATTCTAGCAATGCTGCTAGAACTCATAGGTGTGTTTAGCACATTTAAGGGCCAGAAGATCCACATACAAAATTCATTTGTACACATTGGTGACAGATAATCAGAAAATGAAATGTGAAGGTGAATACCATCGAAAATACCATCAAAATATTAGATATTTAGGAATGAATTTGACAAAAGCTGTATACAAACCCTACGTTAAAAACTAAAAACACTGCTTAGAGAAATCAAACTAAATATTCATGTCCTAGAGTTAGGCAAAAATGTCTTATAAAGCCAAAAGCATAATCATAAAATTTTTAAAATAGACTAGACTTGGCCAAAATTAAGAACTTCTGTTCTCCAGAAATACTGTTAACCGTGGAAAGACTAACCACAGATTAAGACAAAACATCTGCAAATCAAATATGTGGTAAACAAATTGTATCCAGGATATTAAAGCATACTCAAGGCTCAATAATAAGAAAACAAACATCCAATCTTAAAAATGGACAAAGATTTGAAGAGGCTTTGTTTCACCGAAGTAAATAGAGGAACGGCAAATAAGCACACGAAAAGGTGCTCAACCTCCTTGGTCAGTAGGGAAATGCAAATTTAAACCACAATGAGATACAACCATTAAAATGACTAAAATTTTAAAAGACTGACTATTCCAAGCAACGGTGAATATATGGAGCACCTGAAACTCACTTATTTTTGCTGTGAATGTAAAACAGTGCAACACTGGGGAAAACTGTCTGGGTCTGACAGCCTTTAAAAGTGTTAAACACAGGGGCGCCTGGGTGGCTCAGTCGGTTAAGCGGCCGACTTCGGCTCAGGTCACGATCTCACGGTCTGTGAGTTTGAGCCCTGCGTCAGGCTCTGTGCTGACAGCTCAGAGCCTGAAGCCTGTTTCAGATTCTGTGTCTCCCTCTCTCTGACCCTCCCCCGTTGTTCATGCTCTGTCTCTCTCTGTCTCAAAAATAAATAAACGTTAAAAAAAATAAAAAAAAAAAAAGTGTTAAACACATTGCATTGCATTCCACTCCAAGGTATACATCCAAGGGAAAAGAAAGCATGTGTTCATAGAAAAAGTTGTACCCAAATGTTCACGGCGACTTTAATGGTCATAGCTCCAAAATAAAGACACACAAATATCCATCAAGTGAATGGATAAACCAGTTGTGCTATATCCATACAATGGAATGCTATCCAATGATAGAAAGAATGAACTATTATGGAAAACTGTCTTGTATCTGAGTTAGAACTGCTTCTTGGGGCAAGAGTACTGGTGTGCCAGTCCCAAGACCAGGCTTTAAGTGGCTTTAGAGTTTCTTCTCTCTCATTTGGAACCTTGCCCCCACCATCTGAACAAGTTTAATCTAGACATCTGCAGAACATGCTCCATACTATAAAGGAGAACCCACTTCTCAGCTGAGGACTCCTAGCCCCACCTACAAACTGCTGACTCCCAACCATACGAGAAAGCCCAGCCACCATTCAAGAACCTGCCTACACAACCCAAGCTGGTTACAGACATAGGAGTAAGCAAAGCGACAAACAGAAGAACCCGCTGGTCGATCTGTAAACTGCAATATGTGTGTATGTATTTAAAGGCTTTGAACGTTGGGTGGTTCGGTGCACAGTAATGGCTGATACAAAATGAATAAAAAATTCTGGTATATTCAGATAATTAAACTCTATAAAAGATGAAAATGAACACATTTTTTTGACACACAAAAGCATGGTAGACTCACACATTCTGCTGAGCAAGAGAAGCCAGACACAAAAGAGTCTAAGGTTCATAAAGTTTAAAACAGGCAAAAGTAACAAGTAGAGATCAAAGTCAGAATAGGGGTTAGGTCCAGAGACAGGTAGTTACCTGGAAGGGATATTGAGGGCCACTTTTGGTGGACTGGTAGTGTTCTATTTCTTGATCTTAATTCTGATTCCATGAGTTAGTTCACCTTATGAAAATCTAATGAGTTGTATACCAGTGTTTTGTGAATTTTTATGTATGTAACTCAATAAAAGAGTTTTTAAAAAATGTTTTGGTTGAACAGGAAATTCACCGAAGAGGAAATATAAATAAAAAGAGCATCAGTCTCACCGGTAGTCTGAGAAAAGCAAGTGAAAACAATCATAAACATCAGTTTTCACCCATCAGTAGACAATAAGTTTAAAAGATGGCAATACTCAGGCTTGAAAGGAAGTGAAGAAATATTCACACATTGCTAGTGTGTAAATTTTAGAAGGTAATCTGACAAATATATTAAATTTTTGAATGCATATAACCTTAACTCAATGCATTTAGAAATCTTTCCTACAGAAATGAAACTGCTAAGGATACATATAAAAGAATATTTATTAAAGCATTGTTTCCAGCAGCAAAAACATTAAATCACCTTGAAAGTGAATCAGCTACAGCCAGCTGCCAAAAAAAATGTGGTTTATACATATTAGGGGATTTCATTATGCAGATATTAAAATAAAGGTGTTATTATGTTTTGAGCTGCACTTCTATGGGTGGCAATTTGAAAAAGCAAATTTCAAAGTAATATGGACAGTGATCCTACATTTTTTTAAAAAAAGAAGGGTGATTAACTCAGTAAAATCCTATATAATTTTGTAAGGGTTTTCTTGAACATAGATTATAGAAGGACCCAAATAAATGTGTTAACATTGGGCACCTCCAAGCTGGATTTTAGAGAAATGGGGACACCACTATTATACACATTTCACCTTTTTTCCTGTGTGACATAAGCATATGTCACATTAAAAATGAAACAATTACACGTTAGATAATACTTTTGTAAATTTCCAGCATTTAATTTTTTTTCTTAATTCTTTCTAATGTTTATTTATTTTTGAGAGGGGGAGAGAGAGAGAGAGAGAGAGAGAGAGTCCGAGAGGGGGCAAAGAAAGAGGGAGACACAGAATCCGAAGCAGGCTCTAGGCTCCGAGCTGTCAGCACAGAGCCTGACGCAGGGCTCGAACTCACAAGCCGTGAAATCATGACATGGGCCAAAGTTGGACGCTCAACCGACTGAGCCATCCAGGAGCCCCCAGCATTTAATTTTTTTTAAAAAAGAACACCAAGTCACTTAATAAATACAGTTTTCAAATCTTATGTCAAATCAGTGCAGGTAGACACAGGCTTCGTACAAAATGGATTAAAAAAAGGAGAAAATGCGCATCCGGGTGGCTCAGTTGGTTAAGCGTCTGACTCTTGATTTAGGCTCAGGTCATGATCTCACAGTTCATTCTGGGGGATTGAGCCCCCACCTCGGGCTCCCTGCTGACAGCAAGGAGCCTGCTTGGGATTCTCTCTCCCTCTCTCTCTCCCCCTGCATTCACACTCATGTGTGCTTTCTCTCTCTCAAAATAAACTCAAAAAACAAAACAAAACAAAAAAACAGGAGAGAAAAGCCTAAGCGTTCCCTTCAGAAATAGTTTACGGTCTTGGGGCGCCTGGGTGGCTCAGTCGATTGAGCGTCCGATTTCGGCTCAGGTCATGATCTCATGGTTCATGGGTTCGAGCCCTGCATTGGGGTCTGTGCTGACAGCTCAGAGCCTGGAGCCTGCTTCGGATTCTGTGTCTCCCTCTCTCTCTGCCCCTCCCCCATTCATGCCTTATCTTTCTCTGTCAAAAATAAATAAACATTAAAAAAAAAAAAAGAAATTAGTGCACAGTATAAACTCCTTAACCTTTCAAACAATGAGGGATAAAAATTTAACAGTTGTGATCTCTTTTCAAGATTATTAGAGGAGCATCTCATATTACATATGAATTTCATATGATTATTAATTCAAGCTGAGGAACACATAAATTATTCCATAAAATATCTTTTAGCAACTTGGAATAAATATGCTTTGAAATAATGTGACTGAACCAACAATCTGTTGGAAAATTTTATTTGCTATATGAGTGGAAAATATTACTCAGTACTGACATTTCCTGTTTATCATTAAAAAAAGAACTGAGCTCGCTAACCTTGCAAATTTAATTCAGTTGTAAATCTTACAACCTCTTGCAATAAGACCTTGCCTTACATAACAAATAAAATGTATCTGGCAGGCTCACTCTTAAAAGAACTAAGCTTTATATCTTAAAAGTGAATATAGAAATAAAAAGCAAAGATAGTAAAATAGTGAAATCCAAGATATAAAAAAAAAACTAACATACCATACGAAACCCAGTTGGATATAAACAAATCTATCTCAATGCTTTCCCTTTTTAATGTCTCAAAAAAGTCAATGAAATCAAAATGAGTTTCACGACTGCTCTAAATTACTAGATAATTATATCTAAGTAATTGTTAAAGTTTAAAAAAGCTTTAAAAGTTATTTCATTATAGATTATTAAAATGACAGAGCAGAAAGGGATATATATCTGGCTATATTTTTTTTATCTTGAAATTGTTTTCTATTTCATATGTTGAAAAAAAAAATAGACAAGTAATAGCAATTTGGAATTTATGACCTAAATTTGAATTCTAGTGTCAATTAATTAACTAGAGGAGACAAGCAGAGTTTTTCCCCTAGACTTCACTTTCTGCAACCATGAAATAAAATGTTGCCAAAAGTAAACAGGTTTAGAATGTCAGAGTAAAAAGAAAGTGACTGCAGAATGACAGTATTTCACATCTACCATGCTTCAAATGCTTTATAAAAACATCTTCAGATAATTTTCCCAGCCATCTTCTAAATAGGCAGGATCTCCATTTTGCCAGTGAAGAAACTAAAATTCTGAGTTCTGTTGAAATTACCCAAGTTCACATGAGTGGTAAATGAGCCAGGATTTGAAAACAGCTCTAGGTGACCAGTCAAACAGGCACCTCCAAACTTAGGCTCATATAAATTAAATGAATTGTACAAGTTCCCACTGCTAGACTACATGAATGATGTTTTGTAATACTAAGTACACTATGACGTTAAGTAAAACACGATTTTTCTTGAGCCTCAGTTTCCTCATCTGCAAAATGGCTTAAGGAGTAAATAAAGCAGTGTCTATTACATAATGAGTAATCAACAAATACTTGTTTTCTAAAATTCAATGTTTTTAAAGCACTTTCAGAGTAATCTTGAGAAGACAGGAATTGTTATTTCCATTCTGCATATGCGTATATAGTCTTACCAAGATAAAATGTAAGAAAAAAGCAAAGGGGCATGTTCAATAACATGGTCCTGATTGTCATAATGTGAAACAACGATGTTCAGTTTCCATCCAAAAGGACCAATTTTGCCTTGAAGTCATGAAGTTAAAACCAGCTATTGTGAAGGACCTACCCAATTTTATTCATAAAGATGAGTTTAGAAAATGGAAAATTTTAATAATTATAAATATCATCATCTAAATTTGAAGCCTAGTTTCAATTAGTTAACTGGAAGGGGAAAGCAGTTTTATTCACTAGACTTCATTTTCTGCAAATGAAAAAAAATGTCTTCAAATGATAAGGGTTATAAAATTTAATGGTTGTGGTCTCTTTTCAGGATTGTGAAAGGCCATTCCCTGAGCATGTCATGTCACATATGAATTTCATATGATTATTAATTCAAGCTGAAGAAGAAAAAAAAATAGTCCATAAAATGTCTTTCAGGGTGGTTTTAAAGCAACATTTTTTTTTTTTAAATCTTGGACTGTAAGTAAATTATCTCTTGAGATCTTCATTAGGCTCATAGTCCAATAAAATGAAAAACTAAATGATATAAACTTCTTCCACAAAGAAGCTCACATACATTACATACATTTAAGTTATTAACAACACGTAACTGACATTGACAATGGGAACAGAGGTCCAACAAACTCAACAGTCAATCACTCTACAGTGACTGCAGCTCTAGGGAAGTCCTCTTCATTTCCACAGGAACTGAAAGGCCATCACTCTCTTCCCAGGAAGAGCCTGCAGCTTTCCTTTCAAGAACTAAATGGTTACAGCACATTGTGCAATTAAGAGGTAGCCTTGATTTCTATTTCGGAGACTATGACGCAACTTGCCAGAGTTTTCACATTAAGTGAAACTGGTAAGTTCAGTCTGGGGATAAAGCCACACAATGGTATCATTCAAGATAAAAATCAGTGACCCCATTTAGGTACTAAAGGCCACGGTCTGCAGTTCCTTTCAGTGTTTCACACTAGGGGCTTTGGTACGATTCAGGCATTCTCTGATCAGAAAATGCAGTTACCCTGACAACAAGTAACTGGAGAGATTCTGCATTCTAATCTGACACGACTCTAGGATGGATTTCAATGTTAGGCAGCAGCTGTGAGCTGGCTGTAGCACAGGCAGATGTTGGTTTCAGCATCCTGTATTCTCTACCACATGTGGGACCAGATGGAGCTTCCGCACAGACAAATGTGTAATACTTGGGAATTCTAACGTTGAAGCAAGAGTCTTACTTTTGAGCCAATGAATGCTGCTCTCCGCAAACCTAAAAGTCATGTTTTGAGGCTAAACTAGCAAAAGTGCTCATACATGTTTATTTAAAAAAATATACTGTCTTCTTCGGGGAGAAGTATACAAACAGGAAACTTACCAACAATGTGCAAGTTACTTAACTTCTCTGGGCTTCAGTGTCTTCCTCTGTAAAACGAGGATATTAATACTACCTACTTCCTAGTTTTTTTCTGATGATTAGTGATCCACAAAATGGACAATGCTCTCAGTTTTATCACGTGCTTAAGCATGGGAACAGTTTGTGTCCTAGGCATCCTCACCACACATCCCTACCTCCCTAAGATCCATTTAGTTGTACTTTCCCCAAATTGTTTTCTCCATATGGCTTGAGATGGTGCTCAGACCTTCACTCCTTTCTTTTGCCTATACTATGTACTTTGACAGCAACGTTCACTTTCCACCGTTCGGGTTTCTCGGTTACTCGGATGTGCATGTCTTCTCCCATCTAAACTGGGAGGTCCTTGGGGTGAAAGACTATGTCTTATATTGCCTTCTATCTGACAAAAGACATAGTACGGGGGCACCTGTGTGGTTCAGTCAGTTAAGCCTCCAACTCTTATTTTCGGCTAAGGTCATGATCTCATGATCCATGGGATCGAGCCCAGCACCCAGCTCTGGGCTGACAGCACACAGCCTTCTTGGGTTCTCTCTCTCCCTCTCTCACTGTCCCTCTTCCGCTCACTCTCTCTCAAAATAAATAAATAAACATAAAAAAAAAAAAAAGACTTAGCTGAGGCAACATATCATCTGGTAAATGTTTCTTAAAAAAAAAAAAAAAAAAAAAAAGACAGTACTGAGTGCTGTCCAAAGCAGGCACTCATTAGACACTCTGATTCTTCTTTGCAATTGGGAGGGTAGTGCAAAGGGATGTCTCCAGCTGATTATGATACATAATATATTAAATACACTGATTTCTGAAACATACCACAGAAGGCCTCTCCTATATTCTCAGGACTTCCTCATGCCAAGCTAAAGCCTGAGAGGCACTAGGCAGCATTTACATAATCATTAACAGTTATTTACATGGTCTTGCCCTTACTTAATATTTAAAGTCCCACATAGACCAATTCTGTGAGATTTCAGCGATAAACAGATCGCTCTTTATTGGTAATGGAATGCATTTAGAGTCAGCAAGGTCGCCTTCAGTATACAGTTTCTAAAATGAAGCCATTACATTATAAACATTAATGTATAGAGTTTACTTCGATGTATATATTTCACTAGGTCATAAATCTTCTCCCTTCATAGAAGAAAGTATCCCTTATATCTGAATTAGTTCATGTTGAAATTTTATAATGAAAGTCAGCTGTGGTTCCAGGAAACAGCTGGTGTTTTTGCCTCTCTGCTTCCATGAAGAAATATGCAATGCATCAAGGAATGACTTATCTCATAAACTGCCTAAATTTTTTTCATATGCAGACAGCTAGCAGTGTATTTTGATAGGAGATGTTCGGTGTGAATTCAGTTTTTACAATATTTGTTGAATAAAACAGCATATTACTATAAAAATGAGTATTGATGCTACTTAACATGAAGAACCTTTTACTAGGTGCTAGAAAATATAACCTAAAAACAGTCTTTCCCAATCTGCGGGGAAGTTTTAATAAACGTAAAACAATGATTCTCGCTCAAGGAGCTTGTATCAAGATCACTTGGGGACCTTTCCAAAGGACAGCAACCACCACCAACCAACATAAGGGGCTCCATCCCTAAAGATTCTATCAAGATGATTCATCCCAGGTTATGAATCAAGAAAAGTACAGTGATTCAAGGAAGCAAGATTCAACCATAATGTTTTTGATACGTGAGAGTAAATTTTTCTTTATAAAACAGATACATTATTAAGCTTTTTGTATAATCTAAATTTTTAAATTTTTAAAAAATTTTTTAATGTTTGTTTTTGAGAGGGAGGGGGGGGAGGGAGGGAGGGGGACACAGAATCCGAATTAGGCTCCAGGCTCTGAGCTGTCAGCACAGAGCCCAACAGGGTTTGAACCCACAGGCTGTTAGACACTCAACCGACTAAGTCACCCAGGCGCCCCTAATCTAAATTTTTGATATAGAAATACATTCATTTGGGAGCGCCTGGGTGGCTCAGTTGGTTAAGTGCCCAACTTTGGCTCAGGTCATGGTCTCGTGCTCCAAGAGTTCGAGCCCTGCATTGGGCCTCTCTGCCCCTCTCCTGCTCACACTCTGTCTTTCTCTCTCTCAAAAATAAATAAACATTTTTAAAAAATTAAAAAAAAAAAACACATTCATTTTAAATGCTCCAAGAGAAGCTTGATATTAAAGAACACATCTATGCAGTCCTTTATAACTTGATTAGGATTATATAAAACTAACCTTTGATTTATGAGTTTTATAAACTCGAATAGTAGATATCTCATTTATTTAAAGTGAGATCCTACCACATACATAACCTTTTCCTGCTAATTACTAGAAGTCCCCTTCACAAAAACCATAAGAAAAGTCATTGTTGCAATCAAAAAGGAAATGATGGACGTCATCCTGTTTTGGTAAGTATATAATTTTTTACATTGAAAACAGACACCAACATAAAATTGGCATATTATACCCTGTGGGAACACACACACAAATTATCATTTCCTTCACGACTTTTTAGGACAACCTTTTATCACAGTTTATCTTATAAATTTTACACATATATCAAATTTATAGATTTGTTTTATAAATTTCTGGTTCTCTTAATTCCAATATTTGACGAAAGTCATAGAATTTAAGAGCGAACAAGACTACTTAGAACAACCTCTCAGTTACACAGATCTACAGTCTTTGAACTGTTATCAATCTGAATGCATCTCTGGAAGCGCTGTGGTGTGGCCACATTAACTTTCAGCTGAGCGAGGGCTACTGTAGGATGAGAACCGTGCTCTCAGCTGGTTCATAGGCCACACTGAGATGCCAGCACTCCTAGCTCTTTCTCCAACAATGGATCTCTTCTTGTTTTTAGGGTACTTTTCTCTGGGTATTTTGCCACAAATTTAACTTCCAAATTAAAATGTTAGTACTTCGGGGCACCTGGGGGCTTAGTTGGTTGAGCATCTGACTCTCGATTTTGGCTCGGGTTATGATCTCATGGTTCGTGAGACTGAACCCCAAATTGGGCTCTGCACTGACAGTGTGGAGCCTACTTGGGATTCTCTCTCTCTCCCTTGCTCTCTGCCCTTCCACTGCTCGCTCTCTCTCTCTCTCTCTCTATTTTAAAGTTTAAAATAAACTTTAAAAAATAAATAAAATGTCAATATTTCTTTCCACAAGTCCCTTTTTATAGACAGTTACAGTGAAAGGGGATAAAATAGGTCATTACCATTATTTTCACTTAACTCCAAAAAGGACTGTACCTGCTCAAACAGGAGGCTATGGTCTTCTTCTCAATGATCCTTATGCTCCAAGATGTGTCCCATAAGATTAGCAGGCCACTCTTTTCAGTGAAATTATTTCCAGTTCCTATCTCCCTAACATCATCTGTGAGATTTAACACTGTGTGCCTTTTTATAGCATGGGCATAATCTTTCACCTAATCATCTTAACTCGTCTTATTTAAATAACTTCCTAAATCACAAATGACATTTTATATGTGGCATTTCCTGTTAAGGAGCATTTCCAAACCCCACGTGTGAAAAGAGCAGAGTTCTGTGTGCTCAAAATGCTGTCGAAGTAGGTCTAAATCAATTCCCAGGATCTTTGAACTGGTATCTCTGGCAGGTTCTGATGGGATTATTCACATAGCCCTCGGCCTATGAACCAATTCTGTAAGGATTCAAAAGCAGCCTTGGCTCTGAGAAAGTGACTTAAAGGCCCTGTGGCCGGATATAAGCTACCCGACATCTCTCACCCAAATTATTTGTCACTGCAACATATACCAGCTAGAAGGCTTGGACTAGTAGAATTGCATGGAGAAAGGTCCACTACTTTTGGTCGGAAGATCTGTGCTCAGTCTTCGCTCTGTGTCACAGAATTTGTGAATAGGGTTAAGCAAGTTACTTATGCAAGCTATGCCTCAGTGGGTTCATCTGGAAAGTGGTGGTAATTCAACTTGCCTTGTGGGAGGCTGTGAAAATCTAACAAGAGAAGCTATTTAAAGTAGTAAGAAACAGATAAACATATTACCTGCATATCTCCCTGCATTTAAGTAAAAGTCATTCCTATCTTAATATTCCCATACTTCTTCTGAAACCTACTTTGCCATCAACACCTAGAATCCAACATAAATATCTTAGTATGAAGTTAGTGCTTTTGATAAAAATGCTGCTCATAAATGATTTACCAACTTTTATGGCCAATCATTATCAATAAATGTGCTAATGCTTTTCAATTTTGTCATCCAATGTTTTAGACTACTTTAAAAAGATGTCCTAGACTGAGATTAGAGTTGGGCAATAGAAGAGTAATAAAGAAAAATATCTCTTTCTGTCTGTCTGTTGAAAATGGTATTATTTAAGACCAACTTAAGGAAGGGTAATGGGTGACCTAAGAATGTGAAAGAATATTTCCCAGAGGATAGTCACCAGCTGGCTTTTATCCTTACTCAGACAAGAACAGGAGGAAATTAGGTTAAATTTCATTTGGGTTAGAATAATGAGAGCAAGCTATGAAATCTAATTCCCAGGGAATCTTTTCTTCAAAATAAAATAAAAACTGACTTCCTACTGTGGTTTCAGTGCAGCCCTGATAAGTATGAGAAAATACTGGATGAAGTTTGAGTCGTCTGTCTCTATAATCCCCATCAAGAGAAAAAAACGAAAAATTACAAGCCCTTTACGCAACAGGTGTTTTCACTGGTACTCATTACATCTTCACTGGAAATCATTTTCCCTGCTTTACGAGTAAAGCTATAAACTCTGAGAGTTGAGTTTGCCCAAGGTCATCAAGCTAATGAAAAGCAGAGTTGGAATACAATCCCTACCTATCTCCAGAGCCCATACTACGTGCTATATCAACCGGTCAGCCTTGCTTGCCTTGGCACTCTTAGGTCCTATCCTTATTTAAAATTTACATTCTGTCCAAGATTCCGATTTAGATTTGGATTTAGATTTAGATTTAGATTTGGATTTGGATTTGGATTTGGATTTATTTCTCTTTCTTTCTTCCTTTCCTTTCTTTACTTTTTCTTCCCTTCCCTTTTTTCTTTCTTCCTTGTCCTCTTTCTTTCTCTTTCTTTCTTTCCTTCTTTCTTCCCTTTCTTTCTTTCTTTTTTTCTTTCTTTTCTTACTTATCTATTTACCTATGTATTTACTTATTTATTTGTTTACTTAGATTTACTTCATTTAGATTATTTTCCAAGATTTAGAGGTATCTGAAATCCAATGTAAATTGGAAATATAGCCGGTATTTATGAGCTACCTAATATATGCCAAACATATAAAAACTCTATGGATATTATTTCATTTGATAATGGCAGTTACCATTTGAGACAAGTACTATTATTATCCCCTTTACAGATGGAAATCTAGGCTTCCAAATACATGCTAGAAGAGCCCAGGTCCAAGGGATTAAAGAAAGGGGCTTTTAAACCTGAAGGGAAATCGTGGCGTCCTAAGCATTTTTACCCAGGTACGCCTAGGGATAGTAAGAAGCAAGCACATCAGGAATTCAGACCACAGGGCATCCAAACCCCAGCACATATTTCACTTTTAGTTTTAGCAAGTCATAGATATTTAGAAGTAAAAAGAGCCATTTGGAATCATCGGGTCCAATCCCTTTATCTTACAGACAAGGAATCTGAGGACCAGGGTGAGGTTAAGTACTTTCTCTAGGGTCAGAAAGCTAATTAGTGACAGAGTTAGCAATAAATCACTTCCATGAAAAAGCATGCTTTCAAAGTGAATTCAATTACCTTGTACTCTCAAGTGGCTATTAAGAACACCCAAGTAGTTAGACAATCTCCAATGTTTCTGTGAAGTAGATGTAACTCAAGAAGATCGAGAAAGAACTTTGCAACACTGAACATTCTAAGTCAGCAAGCTTTAAAAATGTGCTAATTTGAATCAACTTATCATTGACAGGAGCAGTGCTCTATTCACTTTTTTTTTTTTTCTGTACAAAGTTATAATTTCAGCCACAGTAAATGGCCAAGTATTCTTCATCTCTTGGACAAAAGATACATGTAAACTTTCAGATCCACTGATACATGTATATATATTACATATAATATATATAATTATGTTAATAATTACAAACTCTAGATGACAAATTCCCAAAGAAAAGGATGATTCTTATGATTTTACAGCATAATTTTTCTACAAGATAAAGAATTATCCATTTTGTCAATGGGTGACAGAATCCACAGGTGCCAGTAGTAATGCATTGGTATTAAGAATTTAATAACCAAATATAGTGCTGCCATGTATTTAAAACGAATGGAAAGTACTTTCACAAAAAGCATACTTTGAAAGTTAATTTCTTTCGACATACTAAATAGATCTAGCTAAATATCCAAGATTTGCCTTTGTGAAATATGGTTGAATTGGTAAATAAATAAATAAATAAAAGGGAACATTGGTAAGCCAAAAACGTTCCAAAGAATTGTAATGTAAATGAGTGAAAATACAACTATTTGGTTAATAGTCAATAGCAAACACCTATTAGTCTGCCACCTAATAGAGGGAAACTGAAGGTGAAGGCATGAAAAAAAAAATGAGAACTAAAGCATAGAGTCTGTGGAAATGCATCCTGATGAGAAACCAATTCTATCAGGGAAGAAAAAAATCACATCAATGAAAATATATTTTGAAATATGATTTCAGGGAGAAAATGGAAGACGATATACTGACAAAGAGGAGATCATTCTAATAGTCAAATCATGTAGCTTGACAGTGAAAATTCTTACAATTTACTAAATTTAACCTGGAAATCTTACACATTTTCAGAAATAGAAGTCCTCTATCACACTTGACATTTCAGAATATGTTAATGCTAAAGTTTCCCATGTGATGGTGTTCTTATATTAAGAAGAAGAAAGAAGAGGAGGAGACGAGGAGGAAGAAGGAGGAGGAGGAGAGAGGAAGAGGAAGAAAGAAAAAGAGGAGGAGAACAAGAAATAAACACAATAGGGAAACTGACCAGCAATGTTGATTTAACATAGTGCATAAACCCAAATGTTCATACTACGTGTCTAGGATAGGAAAATCAAAGTTTTGAAGGACTATTTCATGGCTATACAGTACTCTGGCTTCAAGAACATTTCATGGTCATTCAATATCAATTATCCTTAGATTTTCTTGTCCTAGGAAACATTCCCCCAAATTAAATCATTCAGATTTATGAGTGCCACCAATGGAAAAAAACAGCAGCATCTAATATCAAGTCAAGAAAGATGTTCTGTTCAGTAGCAAGTGACAGCACAGTATCTCATTCTATTGATGAATAGAATAGAATAGAATAGAATAGAATAGAATAGAATAGAATAGAATAGAATAGAATAATGATAGTGTTTTGTTTATCTCCACTTCACATTTCTACACAGGAGAAAGTTTTCATGGTGGCCTCCCTACATGAAGAGTGAGAATCTAGGTTTTATTTGGAATTCTGACTCTCTAGAAGGGATTGGCAGGCTTGGGATCCCTCAGCAACCCAGAAATCTAACAAGATGATCAATAGATGAGCAGTTGTGTTTATTGCTAGTGATCTACATAATTTTATTTAGTTACTTTATTTAAAACTATGTGCCAGGCATTGTTCTAATTACATATGTTAAACTCCTTTGATTCACTTAATAGTTGTAACAACCCTATTAGTTGAGAACTATTATGCCCATTTTCCAGGCGAGAAAACTGAGGCACAGGGAAGTAAATAATTTGTCTGAGGTCACACAACAAGTAAAGGTAATCCTCTCTTAAAACTCAGCAATGGTCAACCTTTCAGCATGATGCTCTTTGCTTTTCTGGGTCTCTTTACTAAACAGCAGTTTTCAATGAAAAGTCATTCAGACAACAACATTGAAAATAAATGGCCTGATAATAATAGTTGGGTTTGTTAACAGTTTTCTATGTGTCAGATATTGTGCTAAGTGGTAATACAATTTTATTAACTACTATTTAACCTTTAGTCTAAACAATTCCATAAGGAAGTTACCATGCAAATTTAAATGATAAAATTGACATGTGAGTGACAAATAACTCATCCATGGTTAAATGCCTGATGATGGAAAGCAAGGATCCAAATCTGGCCCATCAGAGTGCAGAACCCACCTATGCTACCATGAGGCTCACTGTCTCCCTATTAGAAAGGTGGGCCTTTAAGGCAAGATAGAGATGGGATGATGAGTCAGCTTGGATGTTTTTCTTGTCTAACCCTAACCCTAACATAATAGGCAGTCAGCAATTATTTATTAAATCAAATAAGATAGATCATGCTTAAACCGATGAGTTAGGAGTTTAGTTTATCTATGAGGAGAATTCTCTGACAATAAACGCTACACACACACACACACACACACACACACACACACACACACACACACGGGTGTGTTACACCAGTTGATAACCTCAGCTTCTGGCAGAGTATATCCAATTGTCACCATCAGGTGATAATGATGTTATTATTGACTACAGAGAGCGGAAAGAATCACTTTCTCTAAAAAATTTTAAATTTAGGGTAAAGCTATGTATTTGGCAAAGCTTAAATAGGGTCATGTTTAAATATGGAGATATGGGCTGGACAGTGGGTCTCAAGAGTGAGAGACACAGAGGTGATCTCATATGAGGAGTGTGGTTTTGATATAAATTACCAAGAGCTTTCTTTTTCATAATCTCCTTTTCTGTCTTCTAGTGTGGCATGCTGTCATCTGACAATACCAATATTTTGAAATCACAATTTTAAACATTTTTCACAAAAACCAAAATACAAATCAATAAATGTGAATCCCAACTGAACTGAAACCCCAATAATTTTTATCATAATCCCATTATTCCTGTGGATGAAATTATTTGCCTTTATTAGTTTATAATTTTAGAAATTATTTACTTTGTTATTTCATATTTTTGGTAGTAAATAATTTTTATCATTATATGATTAAAATTTAAATTAAGTGAATTAATATGTTTAAGTTTACTCATTCACATTAAATATATTCACACACAGCCACTGATATATTTCATTTATCTGCTTAGTTTTATAGTTATTACAACTACAAAATGTATGTTGGGCAGCACTATTAACATTTAATTGCAATTACACACTTTTCTTTGTTTGAAATGAGAGTGCAGACAACAAAATTGATTTCTCGCCATATTACTATTATCAATGTTCTTAAAACTTGCTGTGAACGACACATAATATAATACAATATAAAAGCAATGTTCTTTTTTCTGAGAAAGTACTTTTTGGTTTTTGTCTCAGAGAAGGACTGAGGCTTTTTGATACAGTGATTCGCTGGACATAAAATACAGAATAAAGATAGACACCTAGATGATGGCTCTTCAAAACAGGCGTCTTTGATTCTATGCAAAGAAGATATATTTGCCTTAAATTACCAGAAATCATCTCTGCTAAGGAAAAGAGAATGGGAATTACGTAATTTCTTAAGGTAAGTTTTAGATCTATGAATTCTACCCTAGAAATGAATTGACATTTTATTATAAACTGGCATGAGTTGCAAACGAAAACTGTTTTTTAAAAACTGTCTCAAAACGTATACAACCTGAATTTTTTTACAACATAGATATTTTGAATTTATTTTCCAAGTAGAGCTTCCTCTTCCCTCTTTTAAGATTTCATTTTGAAGTAATCTCTACATCCAACATGGGGCTCGAACTCACAACCCCAAGATCAAGAGTCACCACATGCTCCTCCGACTGGGCCAGCCAGTCTATTTAGGCTCATTCTTTTTTGCAAAATGTTCCATAGTACTTGAAGACCTTTAGGATATTTTAGGATTTAACAACAAGCTCAGGAATCTATTCTGTAAGTGGTATTCTTAAGTAATAATAGAATTTTAAATGCCAGCCACCAACCCTCTGCCCCTGAAGCAACCAAATTTTGTATAACCACCCCCTCCTCTCTGACTTGCAGCCTGTACCCCAAACCCCCTCTTGCTAGGAGTAAAGAATTTCCATCGTCCTACAGAACTCCAAATATTCAAATACATGCCCACATATCTGAGTATTACTCTAAAAGCATGTGCCGGGAAAGCTAGCTAAGAATTCTCAGATGGGATACCAGGTAAATGTCCTACGTACAGAGTTAGAACATATACTGACCTCCCTTAAGAGCAAATACTCTTATTTCATTTGACTTAATTATTAGCATTAATAATAAGAAAAAAATGCATTAATGTCAGTAGTTAAGGGCTTTATATCCTATCCGTTAACATTTGCTGAAAAATGAATCCAGGACCCATTTTGTGAAACATGTGCTTTTATTTCTGAACCTGTAGTTTTACATTTGTCCCTTAAGCCGAGTTCCCATTAAATTTGCTGCGAATGACACAGTATTATATGGCACGTAGTCTATATAAATATAACATTCTCTTTTCTGAGAAAGGCTTTTCATTAGCATAAGGGAAGGCCTTAGGCACTGGTATTAAGGCACATGCAAGAAACAGCAAATAACATTGCACAGAGGTAAATGGCTTATCCAAAGTCTCATGGTTGGTAAATCTTCTGATTGCAAAAATATTCTACAAGTATTTAGGACTACTTAGTAATTCAAAAAACATTCCCTTCCCCTGCTCTTCTTGCCTCTGTAAGTAGTGATGAATCATATCCGTAAGCAAAAGGCAGCTCTGTGCCACTAGACAAATATATTAGAAACTAACAAATCTAAGTCGCTTTACAGAATGTACTCAGTGTTTCCAACTCTGCCAAGAGGTTTTGAGGTTAAGAGGGAATGTGTTATGGTGACCACCCTCTGCAGACAAAGAAACCAGGGCATTACCCCACAGCAACTTACCTGAGAGCACACAGTGAGCTAAAGAGACGACCTGCGAGTCAAACCCATGCATTTCCCTCTCCATTCTAGAATCCACACGTTTTCTCCTTTCTCACATCCACACTGCTTTGTTACAGAGTCTGAGGACTGACAAAAAGCTGATGATGTCTGGCCTTCTGAACGTTTAGAGTATTTGTATGCATGATTTAATTCTATCTTATTCTTTCCTGTGTCAAGGACACTTCTCCTACCTTCTTACTATAGTTTCCTGGAGAGTATGGATTATACATTCAGCCTCTGTGTAACTACCAAGCAGTACCTAGCACAGAACCAAGGACATGGAATTCTTTGAAAATACCTGTTTCTCCACTAGCTAGATACAAAAGTTTTGGGAAGCTATTCCCGGTGGAGGTGGGAGGGAGTTAGGTGCCACAGGCGAATTCTGTAATTTTTAATTTTGTAGGAATCCACCAATTTTCCTATTTTCTTATTTTCAAAAAATCACTGTAAAAATAGTTTTTTTTTTTTTTTTACAATATCCAATGTTTACAATGAAACAAGCCATTCTCAAACAATCTTGGTGGGGAATGTAATGTTCCTGTATATAGTTTATCAATATGCAAATACATTATTTAAATTGCAAGCCCAGCAATTCCAACTGTACACAATGTTGCCTAGGAAATAGGTAGCACTATTCAAATGCATCCTTTAACTTTTACCTTAAAATGTAAAATTAGGAGCCAAAAGCCAAAATCCTAGCTACAATCCAAGATTTCCCTCTAAATTCAGTAACTCATAAGACAGGGTGTGAGTCAGAGAAGCCAATTACTTTGCTCTTGAAATAACTTTCATACAATTGAAAATCATTTCTATTTTTTAAATAATTTTCATTTTAACAACAATTTCCCCTCCATTTGTGCAAATTAAATTTAGCCTGTGAGTGAGTCACATACCTTTATTACATGATGCTTTTCCTGGAACACAGGAATTTTAAACATTTGGCACCAGTAGGTCGTACCTTTGTTTGGGATGGGGACCTGTCTTAATAAAAAGGGGAGGGGGACACAAAGTCACATTCTCTTGACACACTATTAAACACAAAAGTGTAAATAAAAACTCTTACACACTTTCCATAAACCCACCCCTCCAGTCATAAAACCTGAAAAAACTTACGTCCTGATTAACAAGGTCAAAGTATGGTATGGCTGTAGACAACACGCTGGTTTTCTCAGGATTCAACAGCCGCAGACTCTTGGTGCCACGATTGGAGTCGTGGTACTTGGGGCCGGCTTCTCCCACATCTTCATGGTGGTAAGCCCAGATCACTCTCACTGTGCTCTCCTAGTGAGCAGACATGGGCACCACCATTATGTCTCATGAGAGCACTTCCCTTACCACTGAGCTGAGTTTAAGGAATTCTATTTAAAGCAGGATGCAGACGTGAAAAATAAGAGAATAATGACATTGGGAGCTCTCAACATGGTCTCTAGCATTAATTGTGTCAATTTGATTCAATCATTAAGTGTCCAGATAGATGAGTTTCTTTTTGGAAGAAACGGTATCTCTTAGCACGCAAGATTATGGCTTCCAAGGCAGAATGAAAGGCAACTGACTCAGAGGTTATGCTTCCGTGCACATGGCGACGGTAAATCGCCGTCACGCCAGGTCTGCGCACCAGCAACTAGTAGTCGCCAAGCAAATATTCTTGTTAAGAAGCAAGGATTCTGGAAAACTAAAGTCACCTTCCAGATTAGCACCTTTACATTCACTATAGATTTTCCCCAGAACTGGCCCCATCACATGTACGAATTGACAGAAAGTGCAAACACAGGAGGAATTTCTGATTCTGGGTTTATTATCCTAGAATCTAGCGTTAGTCATTTTATGAATCCTGGGAATTTCCAAGGGACTAGGGTATCCCAACAAGGGAAAGTACTGTCAGGTGAAATTGGTTTCCATTTAGCAAACAGGAGAGATTGCCCGAAGGGTGGTGGGCCAGGGGGAGGGCTTGGTGAGGTATGAAGAAATTGTTCAGTCCTCCCACAGAAAAAGGTGTCTTTGCCAGACCTCTGTAATAAGAACTTTGAAAATAAATAATAAAGCAAAAGCTATTTATTTTAAAAGCTATTTTCTTTCTTAATAAGTCAAATGACTATAATTATTTTTCCAATTAAAGTATAATTGCACAGTATATTACATAAAAAGTGATCCACGTTTTTGCATGTGGTTTTCTTCTTCTTTTACTCTTTATGCTGAATGTTAATCAAAACTGGCTTCAGATTTTTACATTCCCATTTTTAAAGCTTTGATTTATCAAATAAAAAAGATAATTTGATTGATCTATACAAAATGAAACTGATCCAAGGAATTCATGGAAATTTCCAAAGTACCACATGAATTATATGCTGTCTAAATATTTAATTTACATATGCATAAAGATATTAATTTTTGAATGAAATCTGACAATAACAAATCTTGTGTCGGGAGGCAATTTTAATCAGTCTACTATTCATCTTGATTTTAGAAATTTACAAAAATAAATCACTCACAAATCAGATGAATTATACCCTAAAATTCAGTATCATAATTCCCTCTTGTGTAATACATTTTTTCCAATCTTTATCTGTTGTATAGTCTCAAACTTTATGGAGAAAAAACTGGAAATCTTACAGATAAAATCATACCCACTTTAAATGGCCCTTCAAAATGTTAGATTCACACAAAAATTGCCTTTATTGAAATGCATAGTCTTAGATTTTCTGTGGCTTCTAAAAAGAATTCAAAGATATTCCAAAACAGACTGTGTGACTTTGTTTTCAAAGGTTATTTTTAAATATTTGTTCCTTTTATTCTATAAAGTCTTTCACCACTGTAAACAAACGTACAATTTATTCCTGTGGCATTCACTCATAGACTACTCACCGTTATACTCTTGTCATTTATGTCACATGTATGCAGTTCTCTGGTAAATTCAATTATTGTGTGTGTACTATTTTCCATGGCATATTCCAGGTGGTAATCTTGCTGAGCATCTTTTTTTAATTCTCTATTTGCATTTGTAAAATAATCCTGTGGAAAATATAAAAAATAAAAAATTAGGCTATCCCAAATTCAGAGTGGAAAAAATTTAGGTTAAGAATATTTAGGGGCACCTGGGTGGCTCAGTCAACTAAGCGTCCAACTCAATTTCGGCTCAGGTTATAATCTCAGAGTTTGTGGGTTCAAGCCCTGTGTTGGGCTCTGCACTAACAGTGTGTAGCCTGCTTAGGATTCTCCCTCTCCCTCTCTCTCTGCCTGTCCCCTGCTTGCATTCTCTCTCTCAAAATAAATAAATTTTAAAAACTTAAAAAAATATTTGCAGAACCTGAAAAAATTGATTCTGGATTTGCTCACTACAAAATACGGTATCTATAGCCACTTTTAAAGTCCTGGGAATTTTCAAGGAACTGGAGTATCCCAACTAGGAAATCAATTCCCTAAAAGAGTGGTCCATATTTGAATTTCTGGCCCTTCAGGAAAATATGGGAAGGATTTTATAGTGTCATAGAGCATCAAAAGAAATGGAATAAATAGACATTCAAGATCACTTAGTGATTTTCATTCATACAAATGAAAAGAGGAATTTCAACACTGTGAAATGGCTTGCCCCAAATGGAATTTACTAGTTTGTGATAAAGACAGGACCAACCCCAAGATAAGCACTTTTCTTACTATTACAGCAAGTGGAACTTCCTTTCACCACTCCTGAAAGCTAAGAGACCCCATCTGAGGTTATAGGCCATTTTAGTATGTGCTTTAATAGCAAATGCATATTAAAATGAAATGCAATGGAAAATTATGGAAAGAAATGAAACTAGTTGAATTATAAGACATCGAAAAACTGGAGAAATTTTGTTTTTATGGATCACCTATGATTTTTGTACTAAACTTGATCAGTGGTATGCAGATCACTTCTGGGAGGCAGACAAATGCAATGGGGAGATCATGGGTTTTGAAATAAAATGGCTGGGATCTGATCCCTAGCTCTACCCCTAAATAGCCTTGGAGAATTGTTCAAGTCAAACTCTGAGCTTTTGTTCTAACATTAGTAAAATGGGGATAATACATACCTATTTTATGGATTTTGAAAGATAAAGAAATGAAACCATATATGGGGGGGAACTGCCTATTTAATATTGCCCATTTACTACTAATTTCCTTCCCCCCCTTTGCAATATTATTTGGTTTTTATCCAAAATATTTTCCTATATCATTTACCATTTGCTTTCTACAGTAAGAGTTATAAAATTCATGGTGCTAATTTTCATTTCTTAGAGAAGACGCAAAGTTTGCCTTAATTATAATGGTCTTTGCATACATGATGATATTTTATCTCTAAAAACTCATAAATGGTTGGGGTGTCTGGGTTAATAAGCATCTGACTCTTGACTTTGGCTCAGGTCATGATTTCACAGTTCATGAGATGGAGCCCCATGATGGACTCAGCCCTGTCAGCATGGATTCTCTTTTGGGATTCTGTTTGTCTCTCTCTCTGCCCCTCCTCACCCCTCTCTCTCTCTCTCTCTCAAAACAAATAAACTTTAAAAAAATATAAAAATTTGTATTTAAAAAATAAAAAGTCACAAATGGTTGATTCAGACAATGCATGCTAAAAATGAACTACTGGGAGCTCATCAAAATAAAAAGCTCCCGCACAACGAAGGAAACAATCAGCAAAACTAATAAGCAACCGACAGAATGGGAGAAGATATTTGAAAATGACATATCAGATAAAGGGTTAGTATCCAAAAATCTATAAAGAACTTATCAAACTCAACACCCAAAAAACAAATAATCCAGTGAAGAAATGGGCAAAAGACATGAACAGACACTTCTCCAAAGAAGACATCCAGATGGCCAACCGACACATGAAAAAATGCTCAACATCACTCATCATCAGGGAAATACAAATCAAAACCACAATGAGATACCACCTGACACCGGTCAGAATGGCTAACATGAACAACTCAGGCAACAACAGATGTTGGCGAGGATGCAGAGAAAGAGGATCTCTTTTGCATTGTTGGTGGGAGTGCAAGCTGGTACAGCCACTCTGGAAAACAGTACGGAGGTTCCTCAAAAAACTAAAAATAGAACTACCCTATGACCCAGCAATTGCACAACTAGGCATTTATCCACAGGATACAGGTGTGCTGTTTCAAAGGGACACATGCACCCCCATGTTTATAGCAGCACTATCAACAATAGCCAAAGTATGGAAAGAGCCCAAATGTCCATCGACGGATGAATGGATAAAGAAAATGTGGTATGTAAATACAATGGAGTATTAGTCGGCAATCAAAAAGAATGAAATCTTGCCATTTGCAACTACGTGGATGGAACTGGAGGGTATTATGCTAAGTGAAATTAGTCAGTCAGAGAAAGACAAAAATCATACGCCTTCACTCACATGAGGAATTGAAGAGACAAACAGATGAACATAAGGGAAGGGAAACAAAAATAATATAAAAACAGGGAGGGGGACAAAACAAAAGAGACTCATAAATATGGAGAACAAACTGAGGGTTACTGGAGGGGGTGTGGGATGGGGGATGGGCTAAATGGGTAAGGGGCACTAAAGAATCTACTCCTGAAATCATTGTTGCACTTTATGCTAATTTGTATGTAAATTTAAAAAAATAAAAAAATAAAACAAGTTTAAAAAAAGAAATTAAATACATATAAAAAAAGAAAATGCATGCTAAAACATAATTGTACCTATTTTTACTAACATTAAAATTACATTTGAAGAAATGATTGCTGTGCTCAGCAAAAATAAATAAATAAATAAATAAATAAATAAATAAATAAATAAAAATAAAGTATACAGGAAAAAAACCTTAATTTTTAAGTGTCACACTCAAATGGATGGCATTTGGTATTTTTATTCCTAGTACCTTTTCAAGGTAGCTATCAAGCATATGTAAATTTCACATGCAGATCATGCTCAAAACCCACATTATTAGTGATGGATGGGGCCTAACTAAGCTTTTTTCACCCTGGTAACAACTACAACTCACTGAGTACATACCACGCACAAGGACCAGTTTAAGCATGTATTAATACATGCACATGTGTTAACTCATTTAACCTTTACGTCAAGTCTATGAGATAAAATTATTTTCCTACTTCACTGATGAAGACACTAAAGCATAAAGTTAAGCATCGTGTCAAGTTCACAGGGCTGGTAAATAGTAAAGCCAGTATCAAAGCCAGAGAGTCTGACTCCAGTCTGTATCCTTCTTCATCGTTATACACCGTAGCGGCCATTGCTGGAAAAGTATGAGTTAGTTTATATTTTCTGTCTACAGAAATGTTTCTGTAAACATTTTTTTCCATGTAAAATGTTACTTTTTCTACTGGTAAAGTTGGAGGCTGTCAAAAAATTTATTCTGAGAGCCGGCTGTAACTGTGAAAACAATTCAAATGAAATACTCCTATCATATTGTGATTTTCCCACTTGTGATCACATAGATTTTCAATATGTAGATGAGATAGCAATGCCTATGGACAATGAGAGATTCAGATAAATTGCACCTTTATACTAAGTTCACATTTCACTACATGATTCAAGCAATCACAGTTTTTGCAAACAAAAAGAACACAACACAAAATGCAATCAGCCGGAAGAGTAGAATAATTATCCTAGTCTTGCAAACATGCTTCCAAAACCATTAGTCCCACAGAATAGTCAGCTGGCTCCCCAACATTCCATTCCTTCTATTTCTACTCACCAATAACAATTCCTTTCAGCTATCCCACCTTCTTCTGGCTTTTCAGATAACTTAGCTACGAGAATATGGAAGAAACTGCACTCGGGTCTCACTGAATATCCCTTGAGTGCATCTATCCTGTGTAAACTACTGAGTGTCCAATATTTCAAAAAGATGGCTTCCAGACAAGCTCTGGACTCTTGGCAAAATGTGATTGTCTAAAAGAGGCTGGTATCTTCAACCTTATGGAGGGAAAACATGAATGGATTTTATTATAACTGAAATGTGAAACAGTCTAACCACCACCATAATTCCATTATAATTTGTTCACATTTTCTAGTACTTAAGGCCTATTTTAATATATGTCTTCAAATTTGATCACAGTATACCTTACCTATCACAACAGTATTATTGGTTACATGTTTACGTAAGCTGGGCCCCTACTGATGCTTAGAAATCCACATGTTAATCTCTTACTGTTTTCTCAGGAGGCCTCCCAAGACAAATATTCTAACCTTCTCGATTTAAGATGCCAACATTTCCCCACCCTCAGCTTATGATCACGCATCTCACTTCAAGAGAATTTCAGTTTCGACACACAACAGCCCACATCTTGCCTTTTTTCCATCCCAAATAACATCCACTCTTTTGGAATTATAAAAATACTCAATGTAAAAGAAAGCAGGAGGGGCGCCTGGGGTGGCTTAGTCGTTTGGGCGTCCAACTTTGGCTCAGGTCATGATCTCCCAGTCTGTGAGTTCGAGCCCCACTGACAGCTCAGAACCTGGAGCCTGCTTTGGATTCTGTGTCTCCCTCTCTCTCTGCCCCTCCCCCACTCATGCTCCCCTCTCTCTCTCTCTCTCTCTCTCTCTCTCTCTCTGAAAAATAAACATTAAAAAAATTTTTTGAAAGAAAGCAGGAGAAGAGAAATATAAAACAAAGAGCAGACGGGACAAGTACAAAACAAATACATATAAATGAAATAAAAGGGAAATATTACAATAGATCCTACAGACATTGAAAGGTTAATAACTTCATGGAGATGCATGGGTGGATCAGTCTGTTAAGCTTCTGACTTTGGCTCAGGTCATGATCTCACAGTTCGTGACTTCCAGCCCCACATCAGGCTCTGCACTGGTGATGCACAGCCTGCTTGGGATTTTCTCTCTCCCTCTCTCTCTCTCTGCCCCTTCCCCACTTGCACTCTCTGTCTCCCTCTCAAAATAAATAAACTTTTTAAAAAAGGCTAATAATATTATGCACACCTAGACATAAACAACTTGGATAATTTAGATGAGAGAAGGGCAAAGTTTTTGAAAGACACAAACCAGTCAAATTTATTAAGAAAAACAAATATTCTGAATAGCCCTATAATCTACTCATGGGTAAAAATCTTCTTACAAAAAAAAAAAAAAAGCTAAGCCAAGGTGCTTCCACTTGGAATTTTGCCAAATATTTATGGAAGAGATAATACAAATCCTTCACAAACTCTTCCAGAAGATAAAGAACAGAAAACACTGCCCAACTCATTTTTTGATGACAGCCTTACCCTGATACCAAAATCAAAGGCATTACAAAAAAAAATGAACAAAGCAGTATTTTTCATGGGCTGAAATGCAAATTTCCTTTATATTGTAGCAAATATAGTGATATATTTTTCAAAGGATAATATATCTGGGCACCTGGCTGGCTCAGTCAGTTGAGCATCTGACTTTGGCTCAGATCATGATCAGGTCATGATGTTTTTGATACGTGAGAGTAAATTTTTCTTTATAAAACAGATGCATTATTAAATTTAAATTTTTTTATTTTTTTAAAAAATTTAAATGTTTATTTTTGAGAGAGAGGGAGACACAGGATCCAAAGCAGGCTCCAGGTTCTGAGCTATCAGCACAGAGTGCAATGCGGGGCTCAAACCCACCGACCATGAGACCATGACCCAAGCTGAAGTCAGTCACTCAACCACCTGAGCCACCCAGGAGCCCCTAATCTAAATTTTTGACATAGAAATACATTCATTTAGGGGCGCCTGGGTGGCTCAGTCGGTTAAGCACCCGACTTGGGCTGATCTCACAGTTTGTGAGTTCGAGCCCCGCATCGGGCTCTGTGCTAACAGCTCAGAGCTTGGAGCCTGCTTCGGATTCTGTGTCTTCCTCTCTCTGCCCCTCCCCTGCTCCTGCTCTGTCTCTCTCTCTCAAAAGTAAAACAAAAACATTAAAAAAAAAAAGGATAACATATCATTAGCACGCAGATTTGGTTCAACATTACAAAATCAATCAATACAATTCATAATATCAAAGTCTAAAAAAGAAAACCATACAATCATCTTAATAAATGCAGAAAAACTATCTGAAACATTCATTCATGGTGAAATCGCTCAGTAAACAGCAGCAGGAGGGCACGCCCTTAACCTTATAAAGAGCATCTGTAGAAAATCCTACAGCAAACATCATACTAAATTCTTCCCCTAAACTTGGGAACAAGTCTTGGGTATAAGGCAAGGATGTCCACACTGCCAGCTTCCAGACAGCCCCACTATTGACTGTCCATTTCTGACAGTTTATCTCTATTTTTTCCCATTCCTAACCATACACATCAAAGTTCTGTCCTTGACATTATACTCCTCTGTCTTTGTATTTCATCCTTTGGGAATCTCGTCTACTCCAAGAGTTTCCAATCATCACCTTCATTCAGTATCACATATCCAAAAGTCTAACTCCACTTGGAAGTCTTAGTGTCCTTTCAAAATGCAATATATCCAAAATTGTATTTACCCTTTGTCTGTCTCCCTGGTTTTCCAGTTTCCCTGATTTTTTTTTTCCATTACACTGCCACTCTCCTATCATCCAGATTCAAAACTGCAATCTTCTTTAACTTCTTCCTCAATTACTCATACCTCCACAGAACCCGTCAGTTCCTTCTTTGAAAAAATAACCCGTCTTTCGCTTCTACTCGATTACAACTTCCTCTAACTCACTTCAGACTATCACCTGCATTATTTCTGTCAAAGTTTTCCTTGAAAATCACTCTCAGTGGATCACTGTGTTTTATTCGATGGTATATGGTAGAATTCTAGAATGTAGATTCAAGTTTTTCTACAATTTAGCCTAACTTGATTTTTCAGTGTCTATCACTAATCCTACCACATGATCTCTACTATCTATTTATTATTCCCCTCAAATTCTGCCCTTTTCCTTTTTCTCCTTTTGTTCACACTCTTCTTCTCTGTCCTCCCTACTCTCTTTACCCCACTGAGAAATCCTCTCCACTAACTCCACCTATTGAAACTGAACTCCATTGAAATGCTTTCTTCCCTTCAAGACTCATGATTCTATCTGCTCTATGAAGTTTTCTTTGATCATTCCAACTGGAAGTGATCATTCCCTCTTAGAATCCTTACTCCTCTTTTGCATTCCCATGTCGCCTGTAATATATTCTAGACATAGAATTATCTTCTCAACCATGTAGTAACTGCCTAAAAATAGAAAGCTAACCTTATCAATCCAGTTATACATCTGTACCTTTAATATAGTTGTGTGCACTGTAAATGGAACAAAAAGAGGGAGAGTGATTATTTTCCCAATTGCTCTCAATTACATTTACATATGGTTAAGATCCATGTGGAATGTGCTTAACCAGATGCTAGGATGAGTTGAGTCTGCATGATCGGCCATCTAGACACATCTGGCACTGAAATCTGGGAACGTTGTTGTGACCTTTTAGCCCCTAAATGGACATGAATCTTATGGAACTGACATCCTCATTTAGAAAAAAGAGTTTATGCATGCAACAGCTCTTTGAAATCCTTTTACACTAAGAAGGCATTCCCCACCTATTTTAAAGAAATAGGACAAAAAAACAAAAACAAAAACAGATCTAAGAGAGAGAAATCGTGTTTCAGAATCTTTTCTAATGTGAATTTATATCCCGAGTGACTTGTATGTTGCAGATGCTTATTAAATATAGGTAATTTTAAAAGGAGCATCCTGCCTTTCCTTTTGCCAATTCTAAATAAGGGGACAATTATGGAAATAAAAGAGAAGAACTCAAGAACCATAACCCAATATTCACATCTTAATGGTATGAGAATAGATTAACTTGGGAGGTGCACAATTATTCCCCAGAAGCACCTTAATTCTTCCTTCAGCTTGTGTTAAGAAAATACATGAACTATAACCAAACACAGTCTTAATGGTGTCGACATTATACAATAAAAAAATGGCATATTGGCAAACCTTAAAAGGATAATTAAGTGAGGCAAGAGAAGAGAAAAAAACCAAAAAAAAATCTGCATCCCTAATTTCCTATCATTCAACTATTCTTGCCAGGAGGAAGAAAAGAAGTAAGGGAGGGAGAAAAAAAAAGAGCTAAAAAGAAACCAAGTCAGTCAAAGAACAGTCAATCTTGAAAATCCTTCATGCATATTGGCTAAACCTAAAAGAGTACGCTCAGTGAAGTTAATGGTTTCCTGACAGTTTGACAAAGGGATTAATGTTATCTGAGTAGGTAATTAAATGGAATAATTATTTGGTACTATTATCCACTTGGAGAAAAAATAAACTGGAGAATGAAATTGACAGTAAAACACCAACCAATTAAGAATCTGATACCAATAATAGCACTTAGAAATTTATTTTCACCAAACCATACTGTGTAGCACTTATGAGATATTTATGGAATTTCCCCAGATCACTATTACTCCCTGGTTTTCACCTTTAAAATTAGAACTGAATGGCACCCGTCACCCCCACTGCCGGTCCCAGTTAGCAAATAGAGCCCAGATGCAACACTGTCACACACCCATGGTAAAGACCGTTCCTCAGCCATTGTCCTATGGTGCCTGATATTCCAGTACTTTTAAAATAAAAATAGGGGGCTTCTGGATGGCTCAGTTGGTTAAACATCTGACTCTTGGTTTGGGCTCAGGTCATGATCTTGTGGTTTGTGAGTTCGAGCCCCGCACAGGTCTCCATACTGGCAGTGTGGAGCCTGCTGGGGATTCTCTCTCCCCCTCTCTCTGCTCCTCCCCTGCTGTGTGCTCTATCTGTCTGTCTCTCTGTCTCAAAAATAAATAAATAAACTTAAAATAAATAGGATTATTGATCACAGTGCACTCTCATTGCCACAGTTGGATGTCACAGCCATTATAAAAATCTAATTGTATGATATATATTGCATATATTATAAATTAACATAAAATACTGGTAAATAAAAGTAGGCTTCAATTAAGTATCATTAATAACGGGCTTTATGAGGACAAGAGGGTTGAGGAGGACACAGAGAACCATGGTTCTGTAAAGATTTTGTAAAAGCTTAAAAATAAAATTTGAAGATGTTTTAATTATGTAAATATAAAAGCTGATTTGCAGAAGTCAT
Source organism: Neofelis nebulosa (assembly GCF_028018385.1). Lineage (NCBI taxonomy): Eukaryota > Metazoa > Chordata > Mammalia > Carnivora > Felidae > Neofelis > Neofelis nebulosa. The sequence goes on from NC_080787.1 coordinate 123,178,089, forward strand.
TCTTCTTTATATTTACTCAGCTTTAATATTCTGTAAAGTGAAATATGAAGTAATGTTATCCTACATAAATGGGGTTATGTGGATTTCAATCATATTCTAACTCAGCTACCTACATGAAGATCAACTTCAATATGAATTGTCAATGAGGTATTATTTTTGTTTTTATTGTGGATTACTATTATTTTAATCAGGTTTTTAGCTTGTTTTACTTTTTAAAGATAGAATATTACCTGCTACCCTTGAAAATCTGAGTTGATAATTAGACTCCAGCAATCAAGTTAATCCGTGGTTGTGTCCTAAAAATGAAACATGTTCTCACAGGATATAGTTTCTTTTGAACACCGTGCTTTGAAAAAGATTATGAAATACACCATCGAGGTTTCAAAATGCTGTGTGGCAATAGTAAAGTAAGTGAGCATCAGCATCCATTGGCATTTATCAGTTAGCACAACAGCAGGAATCCTGACTGCCACTTTAAAACTAACCTCCTTAAAAAGCTAGCTGCGATAATCTGCAAGATTGCTCTGACCTCGTGTTAAAAAACGTGATTACACAGATGTTAAATTGGTTCTTAAGCATTGCCAGTCTTTTTTCTCTCTCTTGAATAAAATCTCTGCAACAGAAAAGAGCTTCGACCGGCACTGTGTTAAACAGGATGAAGTGAAAACCCTCCTGGGTGTAATAAAAGATATGAATAAACCCGGCCCAGCCTGGAGAACTGAATGTAAGCACAGCTGCAAGGGAACCTTGAGAAAAATGTTACCATCTGTCATCATTTTCTTCAACAGGTGCTTGTAGTTTTTCCTCTTTTTGGAAATCTCAAAAGCCTTGTTACTTCAAACATTTCTGTTTGTAACATCAGCTTCTATAATAAGTGTTATGGTGGTTCAATAATATTGATAGTATAATAATAAATATTTTTGTGTTAAAGAGAATCTTTGATCCTAAAAAAAAAATCCCAAACTGGATAAACAAACTATACAAACATAATCTTCAGATTTCAGTGTAAGCTGGTTTTAAGAAGTCATTTCTTCACTAACCTTAGAAATTGGAGAGGAAGGTCAAAACAGAAGGGGCGTGCCTTCTAGAAACCACTTCAGATAAAATTGAAACTCCTTACATCTAATAAGAGATCTGTGAATAGCTACTGGAATGCCAAAATAGGAACCCTGTTAGCTTGTGTTCCAATGAGGGGCCCACCTGAGTAATCTGTCAGTCCTTTAAGTGCCACCTTCTGAAAATACACATCCTGCATTTTCCCCTATAGCCAATCACCTCAGTTCAGTTTTCATGTAGAGTAATTTAATACTTTGCTATAGTTATAGAATTATCAGAGATAGAGTGCAAAATTAACATTTTGACTCTTTAGGTCTAACAATAAACTTCAATGGAAAAAACAATTTCAGATTTTATCATAGAAATAAACTGTATTTTACCATCATTTCATCTTATTCCACTATCTTAATTTTCTAAAAGTTTACATGACTTCTTTTAACTATGACCAGTGAATGCAAGTATATAAATTTTGAGAAGAAAACTCCCTTCCTTCCTTCCTTCCTTCCTTCCTTCCTTCCTTCCTTCCTTCCTTCCTTCCTTCCTTCCTTTCTCTCTCACTCCCTCCTTCCCACTTCTCCTTTCTTCCAACACATATTTCATTGAGCAGCTAGTATTCCTAAGCTTCTGTTGCAGGGCTGAGGGCACAGGACTATACAGGATAGCAGACAAAGTCCACACTATAATGAAACTTATAGTTTAGTTTGGGGTTGGAGGAGGCAAACAATTTTTTAAAAAATTTAATAATAATATAATCAACATGCTTAGATAATAAATACTTAGAGGACAATAAAACAGATTGTAGAGAAGGATTGGAAAGCCTTCAGGTTGAGTTATCAGAAAAGTCACCCCTGAGGCTATGATATTTACTCTGAGAAATTGACTACAATTAGGAGCCAGCCATGAGAAGTATGGATGAAGTAGATTCCAGGAAGAGAGAGCAGTTATTGGAAAGGACTTGAATGGGGCTGGTTATCCATTTTGATGAAGCAAATAAAAGCCAGGATGGTCGAACTGTATAGCGCCCAAGAGAGAGGTCAACAGGAATCAAATGAGGCCCCGGACATCGTAATACCTTATTGGTTAGTGTAGGAAGTTCAAATTTAATACTAAGCTTATATAAAAGTCATCCCAGCTTTAAGCAGCAAGTGATATATTCTGATTGACATGAAAAGTGTGTGTGTGTGTGTGTGTGTGTGTGTGTGTGTGTGTGTGTATTGCTGTGGCTACCATGTTGAGGATGCTAAGAAGTAAGAGTGGTGGTCAGAAGACAGGAGTCATGCAGTGGTCCCAGTGGTCTGTGCAAATAGTGCAAATAGTAAAACTGAAGGGAAATTGGCAGTTTTAGATTGAGCTTGGAGGAAAAGTCAACAGAACCTGAAGATGTGTTTCATACATGGGGTGAAGCAAAGAGAAGAAAAAAGGATGACTACTAATTTTCGACAGGAGCTACCAGGAGGTGCCATTTACTGAGATTGAGAAGGCTGGGAAAGAAACAGGTTGAGGGTGAATAAGATTAAATTTGAGAGGCCTACCTCGATATCCCAGTGGGAAGGTCTGGAGACAGAGAACATGCAGACTGGTACGAGAGAAACCAAAATAATGCAGCCACCAAGTTTCAAAAATTCACCAACTTCACATTCAGCCTCCCTCATGAAGCCCTCCATATTCTTCTGAGTTATATACAAATCACGAAGCATTCTTTTTCTTTCTTTTTTTTTTCAGATTTCAAATACACATCCACTAATACACATTCACTAAACATAAATCAAATATAGTGAAATACATAGTAGGGAGAGAAATGAAATTCTCTCAGACACTGTAACGACCTAGGGCCCACCCACCCATGGAGACAGGACAACTCCTGAGACAGGTTAAAAAACAACATCGACACTTTCCAATATAGTTGCTAATATCTTCTCTCCTACTAAGTTCTTGAATAACCTAAAAGCATGAATGCAGAATAAAGTTATTTTCAGCATCTCATTAAAGCTGGAGGAAATCTGAGGGACACCTGATCCTAGTTCCCACCAGAGGAGGATTTCTCTCAGAAACATTTTTTTTTAATTTTTTTAATGTTTGCTTATTCTTAAGAGAGAGAGAGAGACAGAGTGTGAGTGGGGGAAGAGCAGAGAGAGAGGGAGACACAGAATCTGAAGCAGGATCCAGGCTCTGAGCTGTCAGCAAAGAGCCCGACGCGGGGCTTGAACTCACAAACCACGAGATCGTGACCTGAGCTGAAGTCAGACGCTTAACTGACTGAGCCACCCAGGTGCTCCTCTCTCAGAAATATTTTTAAAGAGATGATTACACAGTATTTAATACCTGCAGTGACAAGCTCATGAATTTAGAACTTCACAAGGCAGTCTGTTCAATTTTAAGACCTCCCACTGTCAGAAATATATTTGTTATATTGGCTAAAATCTTTTACTCTTTAATGTGTATTAATTGGGTCTTTTTTCTTCCTTCTGGAGCCTAACACGGAGCATCTAATCCCTATTTCTTGCGGAAGACTGTCCACTATTTCAAAAACAACGATCACGTCTTTTCTAATCATTTTATTCTCCAGGCACAACACTGACAACTGTTTCCCATTGCCCAGGTAACCCCGATTTCCAGAGATTTCAACCATGTTTGTAATCCTCTTTTAGAATCTTTTTAAAAATGTTATTCTAGAACCTATCTTCTGATGCGATTAGCCTTGTACAGAGTACTATGTCAATATCACTTTCCTTGATGTAAACAGCAGAGTTTATAGGCTAATATTGCATCTGTGTGTATAGCAAACATATGTTTTGAGTTAAAATGAGCTAATAGTTAGACCTTTTCCATATGAATTCCAATTAAATTCAACTTTATACATTTTTTAACCAAGTGTTTAATTCTATTTGTATTCTCAGTGAACTTTTAACTTTTAGTTTCCTCTTATTATTTTAATATATACTACCTTTGAGTCTTTATCCTGTAGTCTAATGTAGACAGTCTGTTATCAACACATTTGGGGTATGAATGTTTAAATATTTATGATTATAATGAATTCAACTTTATGAGTCCATCCTATACAAGAAATCATGAGAAACCTTGCTAATTACCTTATCATCATTCAGATGCACCATTTATTTAATACTCTAACTCCACATCCAGCAAATCAAATGCAAGAGAAAATGCATTCTTGTCAGTATAATCTGTGTTTTTTGAAACCAGGCTGGTCTCTGGTCATTAATGGTTGCAGAGTATTCACAAATCAATTGCTTAAAGTTTGTCCTCAAATTTTCTTAAAAATTGCTATCGATATTCCCCATCTTTACACTTAGCAGATACCTTTTCCCCACGTTGAAAAGCTGCCATATTTGTCTCCGTGTCATCTTCTGACAATTCTGACATTTCACTGACGGCTTGATTGATTATAATAATATGCTGTATTTAGTACACACTTTCAATGTGCCACATACTTTGTGTAAGAGCTTTACATGCCTATTTCATTTAATCCTCACCCAAAGCCCGTGCTTTCGATATCAAAAGTCCCTTCTTCATAAAGGAAACTGTCATTTAGAAAGGTGAAGAAGTTTGCGAAGGACCACGCATCCAAAAGGTAGCAAGCAGTGCCGGGATTCACACCAAGGATTCCTGCTTTTAGGTGTTCAGCAGTTATTCAGCAGGGATTTCTTTACAACCTGCCAAGTACATGGAGTTGGTCTTGGTACCTCAGGAAGATGTGGCAACACTGACAGTCGTCGACTTGTAAATGTTCCATCCATACCCTAATAAAATACTAATTATCTACCACTCCTGCTACCTTTTCTCCCTCTCCCTTCTGTGGTGATGGCTTGAGGGCATTTCACTGCTTATTAGTAACCTTAGAGAATGGAGCTTTGAAGGAAGGGAACGTACATATCTATTTACATAACTGGAAAGACACTTGAGAGTTTTCCAATTACAGAGGGAGTCCATTGTGTTACTGTTAATTCTAATAAAAAGATTTTAAAGCAGAACATGTCCCTCGCCTTAAATACAGGCTGAGAATTATCTGGAACTTTCATTTATTAATGCTCCTTTGATGCCCTGTAACCATATATAACTTATAAATTTTAGACTCTGTGTGGGCAGATATTCTTGTTGCCTAGAAATATGGCAGCTAGTACCAACTGGCAAAAGGTGTGTAGAAATGATAGAGGGGTATGAGGAGGAGACAGATTTCTGGTTCAGCACATGTTGAAATATACCACTACCCACAGTCCTTCCACTGCTACTCTTGTTTTAACATGTAAGTTTGAAAATATACTTAGAATTGTCAATAGCTTTGCTAAACTCATCTCAGAAGTGTTTCCATTTTAGGGAAATCCACTTTATTCTTCTATTTTATAAAATAATTGTCAGTATCCAAACATATGCTAGCCTTTGCTTCAAAAAGCACACTTCAAAGGCACTGTGAATTATGTTGCATGGAATTCTCCTTTGTATCCCCCTGCCCAATGCCTGGAATCTTCGAAGCTTCTGTAGGTCTACCACAAAGGAGTAGCCTGATTTCTATCAAAGAGCCGGACCACATAAGATCAGTAGTTCCTGAACATGCCTGCTGCTCGTAATCACCTGGGAAACTTTAAAATTTATTAATGTCTATGTCCACCTCCTCAGATTGTGATTTAATTGGTATGGAAGAGGGAGGGCAGTTACCTGGATGTTGGGATTTTTTAACAGCCCCCAAGTGATGCTAATATGCAGAGAAGTTTGGGAACTTCTGGCATCAGAAGTATCTTTCCCAGTGCCCGGTTCTCTGTTGGCTCCACTGCTCATCACTGGGCTATAATCTGCCACAGCATGAATCCATTTTGGCCCTGGTTGTCCGAAGTACCAGCAGGCCTAGCTTCTACCCATGAGTTTCCTTGTATGAGTGAGTTTCAGTGCGTGAAATTTGCAGCGGAAAAAAGGGCAGCAATGTAGTTTTATTTAACAAACTGAGATTTCAGAGTTTTAGTTTAAAAATTGCCTAAAAGATAGAAATCTTCCACAGGCACATGTGGTTTTGCTGATCTAGCTTCTCCAAGTTCTTTGGGTGTCCAGTGTTATTGCAGATAAGAAAGAACAGAGGATAAGCGAAAAACATTCGCACCTAGAATTAAGAAAGAAACTCCTATAAAATCACCAAGTCTCTAGATCAAAGCTTGAGAGACTCTAGTTGAGCTTACTAAACATCTGTGTAGCAATGCCACAGAAATAGAAAAGAGAGCTTGTGTGGTTCAGACATTTGTTAAAACATTAATTATATTTCTTCCAGGTAGGCAGTTTCCTATATTCGAGGTCTACTAACTTCTTTGATGCGCATGCCAGATCATCTTCTTCATGGTATATAGTATTTTGAGTTGTAAACACTATGATTAATCTCCAAAGGCCACCTTTAAGACCTGGGACATTTGTTTTCCTTCATGTCTTGATTATAAGCATCCTTATCTGAAATAACCACATGGTTACTCCTTATCACATCGCCCTATTTTAATTCTCAACATTTCCTTGTATTTTTATTTGTTTATGTACCTGCTTATCCCCCACCAAAATGTGAGCTCCGTGATGTCACTGCCTTCATCTCACTTAATGTTATACCCTTATGACCATTCATTGGTTAAATGAGTGAACGAACATCCCAATATTCACTGCCTCACTGTGATGTGAGAGTCAAGTGATCCCCCTACTGTGTGACCTGGAGCCCCAAGTTTATGCATCTACAAAATGGGAGAAATAAGACATTGTTCTCACAGGGGTATCGTGAAAATTGCAGAAGATCACACACTTTAAGGACTTATCAAAATGTAGGGCATATATGAAGAACTCAGTAATGAAAAATCATATCATAGAAATGAATATCTATGACATTTATAGTGGAACAAAAGTAAGAGAAATACTCGGATTTTGTCTTGCCAATCTGTTTTAACATGTATTTCATTACACATGTTCTTTCAGTATTAAGGAAGAAAACTGGGATATGTATTTTTTAAGTTTATTTTTGAGGGGGGCGGGGGAGAAGATACACACACAAGCAGGAGAGGGGCCAAAAGAGAGGGAGAAAGAATCCCAAGCAGGCTCCATGCTGTTAACACAGAGCTGGACACGGGGGCTTGATCCCATGAACCATGAGATCATGACCTGAGCAGAAACCTGAGTTGGACGCTTAATGACTGAGCCACCCAGGTGCCCCTGGAATATGTTTTTATGTATGCAACTGCTTACTTGAAGGAGAAGACAGAACAGAAAACCAGGACTCAGAGGAAATAAATCCAGGCTGCTGATCTACATGGCCTCCAACAAGCCATTTAAGAGGTACCTAACACTCACAGTAAAAACACAGCTCCTCACCTGTAAAAATTGGTGTAGGGAAAGTTTGGAAATTTGAGGGGAATCAACTGAACTCCGAGCTCTTTTTAAATCTGTTTATTTTTTAGTAATCTCTGCAGCCAATGTGGAGCTCAAAATCACAACCCTGAGATCAAGCGTCCTATGTTCTTCTGACTGAGCCAACTAGGCACCCTTGAACTCTGAACTCTTAAGAACAGCAATACACAAAACATCAACACTTAACTCATAAAAGCAATAACTGTTTAAAGATTTTCTCATAATTTTTGGCTACAGGAGATGAATAGGAAAGGCCTCAATAGCAGATTAAATCTGGTCTATACATTATTTGCATAGCCCTCGATATATAATTCCAACTTTACAGTTAAGAAAATTACCCATTTGAAGTTACTTTTATAGAATTTTCTGCTTATGTGCTATATGCTATCCTTATGAGCATCATTTTTTTTTTTTAATTTGGAAGACAGATTGGGAAGACGTTTCCTGGAAAAATAACTTTCTATTTAAAAGTTTTACACTAGTTATCTTTTTAAGTTACAATAAACAGCCTTGTGGGGCATCTATATGCACTTTTTTTTTACATATGGATCAAACATTTTCAAAAACATGATGATGTATAATGAATTCATTCCTTTTGCCAGCAACTTAATTGTAAGAGGTCTGTATTACAAAAAACAAACACACAAACAAAAACAAATCAATAAGCCACCATTCACTTTCTTTGAAGTGGACTCTGCCTTCCCTTCCAAGAGTCCAGAAATATGCCATTGGTTGCTTGAAGCCTTGAACACTGTTGGTCAGTTCAGGTGCATTGTACCCTTGGTTCTTAGGTCTGCCCTGTATCCTCAGGCTGGCATTATGAAATCATCTGCTCTGCCAGGGAGAACCACACAGCTAAAGAGGATCATCTTGTGTGAAGCATTACGTTCGTGCATGTGTCCTTATTACTAATGCACAAAGCACGAAGCTTGGAGACATCCCCTCGTCATCTGGAAATTGGGGTGTGTGTGTGGGGGGGGGCATAATCTGAAGACTTATAAATATCTCTTAACAAAGCCCCAGCTGAGCTGTGTCAGGATTGTACACTCTCTTCATCTTTCCCTTACAGCTTTTCAATTTGCTTTCCAAACATTTCTTTGTTGCCGTTGGCTGGGGCGCACTTAAAAGCAGCACATCGTTAACCACAAAGAATGCTCACTGTTTTCTGTGATTTCAAATCACAGCACAATTTCCAAGCACTTCCTCAGCGAGCAGCCCAGCAGCAATTACCCTGCTGCTGAAGACTTACTTGTCAGCACAGAAATGTTTCAGTTTTAGAGACAGCCAACACCACAAGGCTGTAACAAATGATGACATATGCTCCAGCTTCCATTCACTAGCGATTTCTACCCCCAAAGGAAGAGTGAATCAATTTTTGTGCAAATTCAACAGGCACATCCGACAATGCTGCCCTCTTCTCTTAACTCACACAAACTAGGCATTCATCAACCCGGATTACTTGCCTCCAATAGGGACTCAGTTGCTAAGTGGTTCGGGTGGGGGTGGGATTGCACTGTGTCAAAAAGGGGCAAAGTACAGGGAAAGGACATGAATCCATCAGGGAAGTGAGAGTTGAGTTCATTCATTGAGACAAAATAGTGAGGTTTTCAAAAGCCAATGCAAGAGGAAAGACTGCTTCCCACCCCCTCCCCAGGCAATCCTGTGAAAGACAGTGCAGAAACCCACGGCAGCATCCCAGGGGTCACATCTCCCCAAGAGCAAGCAGCTCTCCAACAGTGTATCTGATGGAGACAGGCTCCACTTCCCAAACACATTTTTCTCTCTCATTTGATGGTACCTGGTTATATAACATGTGAGGAACTCTCTCCAGACTGGGCAGGTGGGTTACAAAATGGACAGGGCAAGTTTCCATAATGCCTCATCTCTGGGCCTATAGGTTTTAAAGGTGGCCAAACCTACTGGCCTGAGGCGAGGAAACCAAAATTTGATTTTTCACTGCACAGGACTACAACAAATGTCACACTGCCCTCTGGAGGTATTCTCATTGGGTCCAACCCTGAATTAGTGATTGGCAACCACTGAAAATTATGGGTTGTAGAGGTTCACAGGTCTTTTTTGGCAGGGGAGTATGGAGAAGGAAAATTAAGTGTTCCCTCACTCCTTGTGAGTGGTGTGAAAGACTACAAGGGAAAAAGGTGAATAAGTCAATATCGCCTCCCAGTCTCAGCAGCATCAAGAGAGATTAGACACATACAGACTCTCAAAAGTGGTGGTAAGAGAGAGACTGTGACTAGTCAGTGGGGATGGGTGTGGAAGGAGGTATTTTGCAAAGATGACCTCACCTGTATATTCCGTTCCCCTGTGAGCTCCTTATGATGTGATACTGAGGTGGAGTCTATCTTCCCTCCTGAATCGGTGGGATAGGGCCACAACAGAAGATGACTCAAAGGCTAAGTTACAAAAGCCTATCCAGTTTCTACCTGGGCCTCTCGGGATATTCAGCCTTAGGACCCAGCCACTCCACTGTGAGGAATCTGAATAGCTGCATGGAGTGGCCACTCTCCCACCACCATGGCACCTGCTGAGATCCCCAGCTAAGAGCCAAAGGCAGCTGGCATCAGACAAGTGACTGAGGGAGCCTCCTGATGACTCCAACCACTCACTTTGGAGTTGGCATCAAGTAAAATAGAGATCTGTCCCCACTTAGCTCCTCCTCAAATTGCAGATGTGTGAAAAACGAAGGGTCACTGTATTGAGCCACTATGTCTTGGGGTGGTTTGTTACACAATAGGCAACCAAAAAAAAAAAAAAAAAAAAAAAGGCAAGGTCCCCTCTGACACGGGACATTTCTTGGCACAAAATAAGCTGGGCCTGAAGAGAAATGGGACCTTGCCTCTCTGCCTTTCATGGCTTTTCATAATCTGGGTTGATTCTTCACCAATCTTAGCTTTTTTCCCTCTTGACCCCAGATTAAGTCAAGCTCTATCTCAGCTAGAATTGTGTGTACATGCGTGCTCTATGTGGTGCTTTGCACAACATGGAATTGTGGCCAGTATTTAGTGATCAGATTTACACACATCTACATTTCTGTCTTCCCCCCCAAAAAGCAAAAACAGAAGATCTGCCAATACTTGATTTGCATACCCACATAACAGTAATTTGGTCACAAAAACTCTTTTTGTCCTCAATCCTCTGTCCTGTCTGTTGCATTAGATCAAGCCCGTCACTTTGTTATACTTGCTGTCTGACCTCTATAGGCATTTGGGTTTGTGGCATCTATTTTAACCAACAATTCTTTACTGGTTGGCTGGAATGAATTCTCACACAGTTATCCAGGAGTTCATATCCTATTGAAAAGAAAAGCTTAAGGGGCGCCTGGGTGGCGCAGTCGGTTAAGCGTCCGACTTCAGCCAGGTCACGATCTCGCGGTCTGTGAGTTCGAGCCCCGCGTCAAGCTCTGGGCTGATGGCTCGGAGCCTGGAGCCTGTTTCTGATTCTGTGTCTCCCTCTCTCTCTGCCCCTCCCCCGTTCATGCTCTGTCTCTCTCTGTCCCAAAAATAAATAAAAAAAAAAAAAAAAAAAAAAAAAACGTTGAGAAAAAAAAGAAAAGAAAAGCTTAAGATAATCAGCAAAATAGAAGTCAGAATAATAAAAAATATATATACATAAGGTCAAGTTTTTGAAAGTTAAATATATGAAAATGTATTTCATAAAATATATTAAAAAATATATTTCATAAACTATATGAAAAAAAGCCACAAGGGGAGGTGACTGGGATGTCACCTTGGGTTATTACCATACAGCTTCATGCCATCTGTAACCATCAGCAGCAGCTACATATACATTAGAGCCCAGAAGCCAATGAATGCTCTGTCTTGCAAAGTTTGTTCGCACTGGAAGCAAAATTACCTGAAATCCAAAGTCTACTAACTGAATCGAATACACTGTTTAAGAACCCTATTTACCTTTTGGTATAGGTGCTGAGGAGGGCCTTACTACACCACACCACTGTATAAAGACTCTCAAGGTGATAGTTTCTAGAGAGAAGATTTGATTTCAAGTTTTGGAAAATCACCTAACCTGGATGACCCAGCTGGAACTGATACATTTCATTTTATTTTCAGTGTTTGGTGTCTTTCATTTAATTAAAGAGGTTGTTAATAAATTTTTTCCCATATAACTGACTAGCATAATTTTTACTGTATTTTATATGTCCTGTAATGAGTGGGATTAAGGAAATGGACCAGTAAAGGATGTCAGTCCACTAAGAAAATAATTACCATTTGTATATGGAAATAAGAATTTTATCTCCTGAGGAATAAAACTGAAAAGGAATATCCTATTGCTTTCTCATTAACTATGTTGGAGAAGTGACCATTTTCTAAGGTTTATCTCATAGGGATCGGTATTCACTGATTATTTTAAGAAAAGTTCCACGGTTCAAAGTCAACCCAAAGAGCACTTAGTTAATTCTCATGCAGTCTTTATGAGAATCACCAGCAATGTGAAAACACTCTGTAGTTTAACGAAGTCTGTTTTTGTGGTGGGCCAGTTATGGCATGTTGAAACACTACTCTAGCTTGGTCTTTCATTTGATATCAAATTGGATGGGCTTTCTAGAAACGCTACTCTCTGGCGGGAAACAATATCAAGTTATCCTTTAAAGTATACCCTGTTTAGGGGTGCCTGGGTGCCTCAGTCAGTTAAGCGTCCGACTTCAGCTCAGGTCATGCTCTTTTGGGGTTCCTGGGTTCGAACCCCAGGTCAGGCTCTGCGCTGACAGCTCAGAGCCTGGAGCCTGCTTCAGATTCTGTCTCCCTCTCTCTCTGCCCCTCCCCCACTTACACTCTGTGTGTCTCTCTCTCTCCTCTCTCTCAAAAATAAACATTATAAAGTATACCCTGTTTTATGATATTACCATAGTAAGATTTTCCATGTCCCTTTCAACAAAACATGCAAGGATAGTTAAGAGGCATAGTACCCTCCCCACCCAAAACAACCAAACAAACACAAAGACTTGGCTCACACAGATATTTAAACAAGGTATTTTCTACTTCATATCAGAAGAGAGTTACGTTATTCAGCTAGTGAGGCCTGTGTTTGGGGTCAAATTCATGGTTTACAAATTCAATGTCTGAGATGCCGCTGCAGGAAGAAATTTATACATCAGTGACCTCAACAAAGTGCAATCCTCATAAAACTCAATTTTATTGGAGCTGTGGAACACTTATTTTGGGAGGAAAGGACTAATTTATGAAAAACCAGACAACAGGATGGTTTTGAACTTGTTATTACTATCATTTTCTTTATTTCTACCCAGAGTTAATAGCTCAGTGCCAGAATTAGGGTTAAAATTGGATGGCTTCTCAGCCAGAAAGTTGTGGAAATCAAACTTAGAAGTCAGGAATAAAATTACTGAGAAATGCACTTTGAAATCGATCGGGCGCTTTGATTTTAATATCATCAAAACCTTAACACAATGCCAGAACAGCAAGGAGTTTTCATTTGGAAGAAGAGACTTTTAGCAAAGGGCAGTATTTTTGGATGAACTTTTATAAGTAACAGAGTATACTCACCATGATGTTATGTAACTGTGGAAAAGTGTCCAAATGTTGTCAAGATCAGATAAACAAAGATGTCCAGAAGACCTAACCACCTAATCATTATGGTTACTTCACAATTCTTTTTTCCTCCCTCCTATGCATGAAGTTATCTATGAACAGGCAACATATCTACTCTGACTCTTTCAAAGCAAATCAGCAGCTGTCAAATCAACTTTGTTGGTTATTACAGTAAGCGAAAAGTTTCTCCACTTAATAGAGGATTTTGCCGGGGAAACTAAAGATTTTGCAGGTCTCTGAATGGGGCATCCTAACGGGCTCCCAGAAGAGCAAAGTTCCTAAAAGATTCTTAGTGGGGGGCCTTTCATTCATCTCTCAGATAAGGCAGCTGACCCCAGCTCCGTGCCTGGGACCCTAGAATAGCTATGATTTGGGAAGTTCTGGGATCCTGGTCCCAGGCAGCAAGACAGCAAAGTGCTATAAAGCTCACAGGTCCCTCCAACCCTGAGAGCCGTCCTGCTAGAGCCCCAAAGGGTCGTTCTCCTTTCCCATTAGAGGTGAATAGGGATGCATGGCAGGTGTGTATGCAGGGGATCTATTAAATGGGGTGCTGGGGACAGGAGAGTGTTCAGAGACAAGCTGCCCGAGGTCACCCGTGCTCAGCTTCCCGGGGCGAAAACTCGGGGCCAGGCGGCGGAAGCAGGGAGCCCAGCCGCAGGCGCCTTCGGCTCCGGGGGTGCGGGAGCTGACCGTCCAGGGGAGCGCGTGCCGGGCGGGGGCTGCGGGGGAGGGGGGGCGGTGGCGTCCAGCCTCCGCCGCAGGGGTCACCGGGTGGCCCCCGGGACGCCAGTACTCGCGCCTGCCCCGAGGGCGGGACGGGACGGGGCTCGGTGGGGACGCGCTTACCTGCAGGTAGGGCCGCCCGTGGGCCACTCCGCCCACGACGATGTCCGCCGAGGCCATGGCCCCGGTGGGCGAGAAGCCGAAGCCCACGTAGCCGGCGGTGCGCACCTCGAGGCGGAAGGCGAGCCCGCCGCCCCGCGGGCCCCAGCTCAGCCAGTACTTGCCCTCGGAGTCGAGGAGGGTGCGGTGCGGGAGGGCTCGGCCCGAGCCCCCCGCCGCCGCCGCCGCCGCCGCGCCGGGGAGCAGCCCCCACAACAGGAGCAGCGGCCAGCGGCACATCCTCGGGCGCCTCCTGCCCGCCGGCACCTGGGTCGCGCAGACTGGCGGAGCGAGGAGGCGGCTCGAGGGGCGGCGGCCGCGCGCGGGAGGCCTGGGCCCGCCCCCTCGGCCCACCGCGCGCCCGCCCGCCGGGAGGGGCCCCACCCACTCCCACTCCCCCTCCCCGCCGTGGGCGACCCCCGGCCCGTCGGGCTGGCGGCCCATCCACCTGCCGCCCCGCACCCGGGGCTTGGTCCCCGGGGTCTAGGTTCCGTGGGGAGGGAAGAGGGGGGCGTCCTGGATAGAGGAGGCAGAGGAAAGGGGGCTGGGACCCAGGGGAAAGGAGAGGGCAGGCTGGTTCTGGGAGACCGTGGGCGCTGGCTGGGACCGTAGGGCGCGGGGCAGGGGCGGGGGGGGGGGGGCGGTGAGGGGGTGGAGGAGGAGGGGCGGGGGTGAATCCCTGGGAAAAGGAGAAATTGGTGAGGGAGGGCAAATTTAATCTGTCAGAGAAGGGGAGGAGTTGAGGGATCAAAAGGGATAATCCTGGGTTTGATGGAGGGAAAATGAGGGAAAGTCCCAGCCAGAGCAACTCTTTTAACATTCCTGTATCCATTGCAGTTGCTTTTCCGAAGCCATTGTACTCAGGGATCCCCCTACCCCACAGAGGAACACCGTTCATCTCTCCCAGGACATTTCTCTCACCCTTTCACCCTGTGGGAGTCCCAAGGTTGGGGAAGTCTTGCTCGTGATGGCAGGAGTCGGCTCTCTGATGCTTGCCTTCCGCCTGGGTTTGGTGTAGTTTGGTTTTGATGGGACAACTACTGGCAAACTACTTTGCTATCGGGGCGCCTGGGTGGCTCAGTCGGTTGAGCGGCCGACTTCGGCTCAGGTCATGATCTTGCCCTCTGTGAGCTCTGTGAGTACGAACCCCGCGTCGGGCTCTGTGCTGACCTGCTCAGAGCCTGGAGCCTGTTTCGGATTCTGTGTTTCCCTCTCTCTCTGACCCTCCCCCGTTCATGCTCTGTCTCTCTCTGTCTCAAAAATAAATAAACGTTAAAAAAATAAAATAAAATAAAATAAAAACTACTTTGCTATCAGTGGGGTAGGTCAGGGATAAAGTATCACTTAGAAGATACACTATAATTTGAAATCTTCTTTTCCTGCTATTTCAAGTTTTGATCGTAGTCCTGTTCAGCAAAACGTGTTTTCGCCTCTACCTATGACCACATCACTCCTGTCTTCAGAACGCTGATTACTCCATGTGGCAACTGTACATTACCTTCTTTATTTAGTCATTTATTTATATTCTGTCATGTTTCAAAAAAAAGAAGTTTTAAGGTGGCTTACAACTACACAATGTAAAATAGAAAATCAAATACTAGGGGATATCAGATGAAAATAGGTGTAAGAAGAATACTATAAATATGTACTATTAACTCTGGATTTGGGGGCTCCTCACAAGCCACCCGTACATCCTGTTCCCCCTCTTCAAGTTTCGTAGTTCAGCCTGATTTTTCTTCCTCCTGTTTTCTCTTTCCATTCCTCTTCCCAGAACTTTTCCAAAGTTACCAGTCCCCATCAAAACTATGTTCTCCCAAGGATTCGGGCATATTTCACCATGTCTGGAAGGAAACCAAGTGGATCGGCTCACCAGAGAGTTCAAGGAGTGGCCTGAGAAGAGCCAATCCCAGGAAGAGAGGAAATACAGGTCTACAGGTTTAGCCAATGACAATAGGGCAGCAACAGAGAAGAGTGCCATTGAAACTGTCAGACAAGGCAAGAAATAAAAACGCCTGAGATGCCTTAAAAGACCTGAGGCAACAAGAGCATGAACTATCAGGAGCAGTGGGGGTGCACTGCCCAGACATCAGGGACAGCAGGAGAAACTGCAGCAACCTAAGAACTGCAATCTTGGAGCTGAGTTTCTACAAGCATCAGGGACTTGGCTAGTGCTGCTGGCTCCAGCCATGAAGAGAAGAGGAATGTGGAGAGAGGGGAACAAAATGGTGGACAAGGGGCCGAGAGGAATGGGTCTTGGCACCCTGCGAGGCACACTCACCACACTGAGCAGGATTTCATGGAAGTTCAATTATTCCAGAGCCATCAAAGGCCAACTTCCTGCTCTGTGACCCTAGTGTTATTCCTAGCATGGAGGAACCTGGGACACACAGCTATATCTGCTTCCTGAGGTTTGTTTTATAAGTCCCAAATCCCCATCTAGAACCTGACCCCCGTTTCGTGTTCTAGCCTCACCTTCCCTCACTCTCATCTCACTCACTCACCCCAGGCCCTCTAGATACATGAAAACTACCTCTAGAATTTTCAAAAGAGAGCCCTGCTGTTTCCCATCACTTTTTCAGATGTGCCTTTTCAGATTGCTCACTCTGCCACATTTGCCTTTTCTCCCCTTTGTTCTTTGAAGTATTTTCTGATCCTTCCTCCCGTGCTCCTGCCAGATGACATTGGCCCCTCCATGGTGGTGTTCATGCAATGTTCCATCCAGGCTTCATGATTGCAGCCCTAACACCTCGGTATCTTTATATGTTTGTTTTCCTCCATTAGCCTCCTTAGATCAGGAACTGCTTCTGGTTCCTGGTTATAAACGCATTGCTTTGAGTGTAGACCATCATGCAACAGGTGCTTAACAAGTATTTGCAGAAAAAGTGAATAGATGCATTTCCAGATCTTCCTGGATCCTCTTTACAAAGTTGGACAGTGGGGGAAAAGCTTGGCCCCTAGATGTGTTGAATGTTCTGCTCTGCGTTAGTATTGAAGCAAAAACAGGAAAAAAAAGACCACACGTGGATGCACAAAAGAGAAAGTCTTAAATGGTGTTTATTATTTCATTAAGTAAAATCATTGAGTGTGAAGCTTATTGTCTTCTGTTTGTCTGTGACTGACATCGTATCTGAAAACCCCGAGTGCTCAAGAAATATTAAAACTAATAAAATCATCTTGAGATTAGCTCAATAAACAGATCATTATTAGCATAGTTCATATGCAGGAGACCCACTCTGCTTTGACTTGAATTACCTCAGTAAATGAATTTTATCTAAGTGCTTCACACACTGCCTGAGTTCCTTAGATCAGCACTAACTGCCCACTCAGTTGCACAGAGGACTCACTTTCCCAATTTGGAAGTTAATTACTATATAACTTCTTGTCTTCAATTTGTAAAGAAAGCAAGGTGAAAGCATAGGTCTATTACAAATTTGGACTATTTGGCAAAGAGGAGAATGAAATCAGTGGTGAGGGCTTTCAGTGTTATTATTTTTTTAAACTATTGTTTTGGTAAAAATGATACTTGCTCCTTACTTAGAGGGAAAAAAGTCAGGAAATGCAGGAAAGTATGAATAAGAAAATAAACTAAGAAGATCACCTGAAATTCCACCATCCAAAAATAATCCTTGTATGCATTCCGAGAACATCATTCCGGAACTTAGTCCCATTAAAATCTTGGAGGAACAGCCTCTTGGACAAGAATTTGCGAAGAAACAGGTGAATTAATTTTGGAAGACTCCACTTGAAATAAACAGACTCTAAACATGCCAGTTACAATCCCATTTTTTAGGTTTCTTCTCTCCACATGTATCCAAAAAGGAAACAGAACCAACAGCAGTAGAGATTCAGTAAGGTCTTACTCAAGTACAGAACATTCAACCAAATTACTCATTCTTAAAATGAATCATTTTCTCACACGTTTCAATCAGGAATTTTAAATGTAATGTTTATTTTGAATCCTCACCCATTCTGATACACAGCTTGAGATCAGCCAGTATGACTACACCCATGCTGAGCTCCTCACCTTCCTACCCTCTGCTGTGGAAGTTTATTTATATTTCCACATTCATCAACTGCAAGAGGGGGAAGAGGAGACAGGAAAAAAGCCCAAGGGACTCTAACAAACCAATGCAAAGTTGCTAGGGCTGAATGGGAATTGTCTGAAATAGGTTATTTCTTCCTTAAATATGGGAGTATCATAATTTTCCTGTCTACTTGTACCTAAGGTGCAACAATAATACTAAATATTTATAAAGTTCCTGTCTTCTAGGGAACTCAAAGAAAAATATTTATATAAGTGATCTCAGTAGTTCTCCAGCTTCAAATAGGGAAACTGAAGCATTTTCTCGCTCTTATGAGGATAGGCTCAGTTAACAGAGGATGAAAGCTGGTCATTGTGATGTGGAAAACAAAGGCAGAAGGAAATGATAGATAAAGTTAAATTTCTTTATAACCTGAAGCCCATTGACAAATACTTGAGGCAGGCAGAATATAGCATTCCTCCAGGAACTCCCCACTCTCTTAATGTTAATGCTTTGCTAGAGGGAAAAACAACCTCAGTTTCACAATAGCCAGGCCTCCAGTAGCCTATAAGTCTTCTTTAGCATATGGCAATCCTTTTGTAAACCTCCCCTTGCCTTAACTCTCCCAGCTCCCAAGTGTATCATCAGTCCCTCCTAACAATCCCAGGGCCGCTCTTTCTGCCCACAGGTCCTGTCCCTGTGATTTAATAAACCACCCTGTTTGCACCCAACATTTCTCTTTCTTGGCTGTGGGCTCTGAACCCCCACCACTACTCCAAAACGGCATCCATTGGTTCAAGTTAATACTATGAGTCAGTACAGAAAAGCCAAAAATAGAAATAGAACTTTGGTTCCTTCCTTTCTCTTTTTCTTTCTTTCTTTCTTTCTTTCTTTCTTTCTTTCTTTCTTTCTTTCTTTCTTTCTTTCTTTCTTTCTTTCTATTTCTTTCTTTCTTTCTTTCTTTCTTTCTTTCTTTCTTTCTTTCTTTCTTTCTTTCTTTCTTTCTTTCTTTCTTTCTTTCCTCCCTTCACTTTCTTTCTTTCTTTCTTTCTTTCTTTCTTTCTTTCTTTCTTTCTTTCTTTCTTTCCTTTCTTTCCCTTCCTTCCTCCCTCCCTTTCTTTCTTTCTCTCTTTCTTCCTTCCTTTCTTTTCTTTCTTTCTTTCTTCATTTCTTTCTTTCTTTCCCTCTTTCTTTCTTTCTTTCTTTCTTTCTTTCTTTCTTTCTCTTTCTTTCTTTCTTTTCCTCACTTCCTCCCTCCCTTTCTTTTTTTCTCTTTCTTTCTTTATTCTTTCCTCTTTCTTTCTTTCTTCCCCTCCCTTTCTTTCTCTTTCTTTCTTCCTTTTTTTCCCTTTTACCTCCATATTTTCTCTAGCTCTCACCTCACCTTCAATAAAAAACAGTAATTTTTAAAGCCACCAGGTCATCACCATGACATTTTCTTCCAGAAGAGCTGATATTTTTCACATGGGCAAGACACTATGATCCACTATTAGCCCAATGATACACTCCTCACTTCAATAAGGGGTGAAAGTAATGATGACTATGAAGTGTAGGACAAAGGTGAGGCTATAGGGCATGTACTTCTATTCTCAGGAAAACGAGATGGCCTTAACGGACTTCTTGAGGTTACTTTGGAGTGGAGGGCCAGTTGGCATTGGAAATCACCATTAGGCTCTGACATAAGAAAACAAAAATCACAGCAAGCCAACCACGTTCTCTGCTGCAAAACCTACACTTTGATATTACCTACAAACTATGCTCTGAAATACGACTGTTTCAACTAAAAAAAAGTCTGTGAAAGAAAAAAAATAATATTCTATTTTATCGCTAATGACCATCTGTTAGTATTTCCCTTTATAGGGAACCATGATGTATTATCAGTAATGCGGTGAAGAAAATGATCTATACTAGTATTTAGCCTATATTATTATAAAGCCATGCTTAAAAAGTTGTTTGGGTACTGATGACAGCACTAGGCTGTGGAATTATGCCCTTCATCAGCGTGATCTGTAGCATAATGAAAATAACCGTGTCCTCACATTTTGGCAAACTGCCCTTCCGTGGGGAGGAAGCCATATTAGCTGTCAGTGATGGTGGGAGGAAAATGAGGAGTGGCAAAATGTGCCGAGTTAATCCTAGGAGTGTCAGTTTTGAAAGGAACCTAGTCAGTACACTCAGCCTGCAGCTGGGGAAAGTAAGTCCTAGAGAGAAGTGAGTTGTTCAAGGTTACAACTTTTTTAATAGATGCCAGCAGGATGCTGGGTGCCTGGCACAATTAACAACGTTTGACTCCTTCCGCATCCTTCTCTTAACAGTTAGTTCTTTTAGATGTCTCGTGTTCAATTCACGTTGGTATTGGTTTTACCAAGTTCTAACTTCTGTAAACATGTTTGGAGAAAGAGAGGAAGAAGACATGTGAATGAGTGCTATTCTCCCCAGGCTTAGGGCTCCCTAGATATTATCCTTCTGGTTATGCAGTGCATTTGGCATGTAAGTAAGTGTGCTTATACTTCTGTGGACATCAATTTAACGAAAAGCCTAAGTGCTTAGATGAAGTGAGCAACCAGTATCAATTCAAAACTGAATATGAAGTTGGTTCCACACCAAGAATGAGATGATTCAGTACCACTTGATTCCAAAGTTCTGCACGTGGTTTGGGAAAAACTTAAAGAAGTACGTACTATAATGAAAAAAACATAAAGACCAGAAATATAAATATGAAAATGTAATTCTCCAAAAAGTTAATTGAAGTCATTACAATACGTAGGCATAATAAATAATAAAAAAATAGGCATAATAATGAAAATAATAGTAAATAATGAAATAGTAAATAATGAAAAAAATAGGCAAAATAATGAAAAGAGGTTTCCTTAAATAAAAAGCTGGAATAATTAGCAATTTTTTTTCCATGTAGAAACTGGCAACTATAAGACATAGTCTGGGAATGAATGTTAAATAAGTCTTTGATGCTCTCTAATCAATACTTGGATAATGGGAAAAAATGTAGCAGCAGGGCGACAGGGCAGGTCAGAGACCCCAGCAGGGGAGCATCGTGGTGCCAGAGTCCTTGGGCATGATGAGGAGTGGTGGGACTGGACAGGATGCTTCCCGGCCCTTCTGGGCCCACAAGTCTGTCAGAGACAGTGAACAGGCCACAAGAAATGGACCAACACCATCCCAGAAAGCAATAGGAATTGAGAAAGGAAATTAAAAAGGGTAAAGGGCCAAAGCATGGGAACCAGACAGATGGGCAGGCTGGCAGGCGCACCTAAGGAGATGACTTTTGAGCTGAGACCTGGATGATGACTGAGAGATGGCTGGGGAAGATCCGCAGGGCAGATTTCCAGAAGGAACGGCAAATGCAAAGGCCCTGTCTCGAGGGGTTGACTGGAGCCAGAGGTTGCAAAAACTGAATTGAGCACAAAGCCCCACAGGGAAATGGAACCCTAATTCCAGCCCAGTTCTTTATGACCCACAGCCCCATGGTCTTCCTACTACATTGCCTCTCAACACGATACTTCTGGTACCTTAAAATTCATCTTTGCGATTCATTAGAGGTAAAGAGCTCCTTGGAGGAGGCTGCCGTGTGGCCTTATTGACAATAGTGAAAGACTGGGAAGCACCAAAGCCCAACTACAGAAGAACATCTAAGCGAATTATGTCCCACTTCAAAAGGACTCTCTTGCAGTAGTCAAAAATGCTAATTATAAAGATGGAAACCCAGGGAAAGGCTGATTGTAGTACATGAAGTAAGAAAAAGCCCCGTGCAAAGTAGTCTGTATGCCATGATTACAACTGTGTCAAAATACGGCCTTGTGTAGGGACTTGAGGAAATGTGAAGCTGAGAATACTTGTGCGTTTGGTTGGTGGAGCCGTTTTCGTCATGCTCAAAATTATACTTCACCGTTGGTGTTAATTTGTTATTCCAAGAAGCCTGTGTGTCTAAATCCACCCCACCCCCAGAAGCCTCGTTTAGGCCCCCCCACCTCCATAACTCCCAGTAGGGCATCGCACACCTTCGTCATGGAGTTGTCGGAAGGATAACGTGTTATACCTGCTCATAGCAGCCTGTACTTTTTCTTCATGGCGCTGGAGGCAGGATAAGTTACTGACCTGGCAGCTTGTGCTTTACGTGTTCTACTTCCAACCACTCATTTAAATATTGTAATTCCTCTTCTTTTTTTTTTTAAAGTTTATTTTATGTTGCGAGAGAGTGCAGGCGAGGGGCAGAGAGAGAGAGAGGGAGAGAGAGAATCTCAAGCAGGCTCTGGTTGTCAGCGCAGAGCCTGATGTAGGGCTCGAATTCAAGAACTGTGAGATCAGGACCCGAGCTGAACTCAAGAGTCAGGATGGAGCCACCCAGGCACCCCTGTAATCCCTTTTCACAGAGATTTTAGTCTGTTCCTCAAAGACCAAGAATCAAAAGCCCCAGGTCTTCTTCACTCTTCTCCGATTTTGAAAAACTAAACTCATTGAAATGACTGTAGTGGGGGTGAGGGGAGGAGGAAGAGGACTTGGGAGAAGCCAGGAGCAGTACTCCATGTACCGTTCTTACAGCATCCCTACGACAGGCAGGGACCCTGTGCCTGCCCTCAGAAGGACTCCAACTCAAAGGATATGAAAATCCCTGGGGCTCCTGGGTGGCTCAGTGGGTTAAGCATCTGACTTCAGCTCAGGTCATGATCTCCCAGTCAGTGAGCTCAAGCCCCACATCAGGCAGGCTCTGCGCTGACGGCTCAGAGCCTGGAGCCTGCTTCGGATTCTGTGTCTCCCTCTCTCTCTCTGCCCCTCCCCCACTCATGCTCTGTCTCTGTCTCTCAAAAATGAATAAACATGAAAAAAAATCCCTTTGATTAAAAATCCCTTTGATTAGAGGTACTGGGTGATTCAGTGGATTAAGTGTCTGACTGTTGGTTTTGGCTCAGGTCATGATTTCACAGTTCATGAAATCGAGCCCAGTGTCAAGCTCTGTGCTGACAGAGCAGAGCCTGCTTGGGATTCTCTCTCTCCCCCTCTCTCTAACTCTCCCCTGCTCTCACTCTCTCTCAAAATAAGTAAATAAATAAACTTTAAAAAAAATGATTAAAAATCATTACAGCAATATAACCAACACAAAGCATCTATTATGAGCCAGATAACTTTCATGGGAAAAATATATATATACACATATGTATGTAAAAAAGAAGAAGGAGGAGGAGGAGGAGGAGGAGAAACGTGTGTGTTCACCTCCTTTGCTGCAAGATTTTATTTCCGCTCATTTGTAAATGGAAGCTTAGTTTTAATCCTTTGGAAATGTCTTCATTTAAAGGTTCATATTAGGGGCACCTGGGTGGCTCAGTCAGGTAAATGCCAGACTCTTGATTTCATTTCAGGTCATGATCTCGCAGTTTGTGAGTTCAAGCCCCAGATTAGTCTATTAGGCTCTGCAGTGACAGTGCAGAGCCTCTTTGGGGTTCCCTCTCTCCCTCTCTCTCTCTCTCTCTCTCAAAATAGATCAATTTTATTTAAGAAAAGATACATATGTTAAAGAAATGAAAGATTAAACAATTTTGCCTTACAGGGGCACCTGGGTGGCTCAGCTGGTTAAGCATCTGACTTCCAGCTCAGGTCATGAACTCATGGTTAGTGGGTTTGAGCCCTATGTCAAGCTCTATGCTGACAGCTCAGAGCCTGGAACCTGCTTTAGATTCTGTGTCTCCTTCTCTCTCCCTCTGCCCCTCCCCCACTCACTCTCTGTCACAAATGAATAAACATTAAATTTTTTTTTGAAATATTCTAAAAATAATTTAGCCTTATATAAATGCAGCTTGGTCTTCGAAAATCATCTTTTCCCTTACTTAGATAACTTTGAAAAGGCTATGCATTTATTTATGTATTTGGTTTTGCTGATCTCTACTTTTTTTTTTTTTTCCAAATTTGTATTTTAAATTCTAGTTAGTTAACATATAGTGCAATATTGGTTTCAGGAGTAGAATTCAGTGATTCATCACTTACATACCACACCCAGTGCTCATCCCAGCAAGTGCCCTCCTTAATAACCATCACCCATTTTAAACTAAACAATCAGATTGACTGTCACTGCTATAATTGGCCAGATAATTACTGTCACTTCACTTACAGCAGAGTTTACCAAAACAGAGTCTATTAAAACCCCAGGCCATTAAAAAATTAGCCATAGGAGTAAAACTACCAATAATAACGAGAATGCAAGAGTATGACCAGAAGGGTAATTTCTAGAGAGCCCTAGGCTTGGGGAGAACAGCACTGTATTCACAATGCCTTCTTCCTCTCTACTTTTTCTCCTTCCACCATGTTTGTGAAAATTAATATTTGGTAAAAACCAATTTCAACAATGAGCTTGAGACATTTAAAGAATAAAGAATAACAATTAAGGGGAGGTTATGGACAAAGCCAGGTATTATAATCAGTGGGAGTAAAACCACAATAGTGGTAATAATCATAGCAATAATAACAATAAATTTATTGAGTGCTGCAAGTATGTTACATGAACCATCCCATTTAAGCTTCAGAGTAATTATATGAGGTCAGTGGTGTTGTCTATTTGGAGGAAATTGAGAAAGAAAATTGCTTTTTGATGTGCGTAAGAGCAAAGACAACAAACAGGATCTTTTCTCAATTGTGAAGGAAGAAACCCCTTATAATATTAAATGTTTATTAATACCATACACTGTTATGGATCTTAGAAAATTCTTTATATCTCTTATCAAACCACTCTATTGGTAGTATTTTTAATGAAAAAAAGTAAAATAAACAAACAAAAATCCCAGAAAACCAATTTGCTACAGATGTTTGAAGCTTTTCTTGACACAAATCTCTAAAATTTTGTGTGGTTACTGTGTCCCCAGAGGAATGGTTATATACTGAAATTGGTCCTATGGTGATGGAACATATAAAAATTTAATGGTGAGGGACGTACGCGAAGAAGTGGTGAAATTGAAGGAAGTGAGTCATCATTTTGTTTTTTATTTCTCTGTTATTTTCTTTCTACACTCCTCCCCGCGCCCCCCCCCCCCCAACACACACACCTTAAGATAATTCAGTTATTTTTGCTAGGGGGAATGGTAATTATAAATTCATTTTTCTCCTGTCTTCAGATGTTAGGAAAAGGAGAAGTAGATGTATTGAAAACTCAAACTTCATGCAACGTAAAATGAGAGAGAAGATAAAATGTTCTCGCAAGGAACAACATAGAAAAAAATAAATAATCAAGCTCTCTCAAGTATGTAATCAGGGTTTGGAATTCACAGCAGCAAAAAGTTATGGAGAAAATTGCCCCGGTCACATTTTTTTTTTTTTTCAAATTGTAGGCTTATTTTGTGACTCCTAGTGACAGAGAGTGAAGGAATTTAGATAATTCTGACAGTGACTAAAAGCATTAACCAGTTAACGGGTATTAAATATTTTGAAAGCCTAATTTTAAAAAGAAAGCTTGTTTTTTGAAAAAACTGACAACATTTTATTATTGCTACTTTTATTGCAGGTCTGTAAAGTCAGAAAAAAAATATTCAGGAGACTAAAAAACTGCCACAATTTTGTACATAAACCAGAGAAATCAAAATATTGTTTCTGTATCTCTAAATTTTTTTTTTAACGTTTATTTATTTTTGAGACAGAGAGAGACAGAGCATGAACGGGGGAGGGGCAGAGAGAGAGGGAGACACAGAATCGGAAGCAGGCTCCAGGCTCTGAGCCATCAGCCCAGAGCCCGACGCGGGGCTCGAACTCACGGACCGCGAGACCGTGACCTGAGCTAAAGTCGGACGCTTAACCGACTGAGCCACCCAGGCGCCCCTGTTTCTGTATCTCTAACACTGCTGAAAAGCATTTTTCACAATCATAACCAATGTTTTGATTTGAAACTATTTCAAAAATATCTACCCTTGTAAGGTAGGCTCATTCATGTAAAAAATATTTAGAAAGTCTAAGTATTCCAGGAAAGGGAATTGACCTGACCTATCGGATCACTTTGACCTGCCTCCCGCAAATAGGAAGTCACATAATCAGTCAAAACAGACCATCCTCTGCTCCATTCTTCCACCCTCTTTAAAAGTGATACCTTGGGGGAGAGGTGGGGAAAAAAATAAAAATAAATAAAATAAAATAAAAGTGTTACCTTAATTCGGTCTTTCAGAAATTCCTGGATCAATACATCTCCCAGGGAAATAATAAGTAATACTGAGAAACGAATATTAATTTTAATTCTCTAATTCACTGTGAACAAGAACAAACACCATGCAATAAAATGTATGTTATTTGAGAGTACCGAAGTTAGGCAAACTGATAAGTCATATGGCAGTAATCTCCTAAAGCATGTTTATTGCCAATTCTCAATTACCTAAGGAAGCAAGTGACCCCTTTAATATGAAGAAGTTACCTGGAAAGTGTTTGTCTAAGGTGGTGTGAATTCTAAATGTTTTTTTTGGTAACCAAAAGTGGACGAAGAGGAACACCTGGGTGGCTCAACTGGCTAAGTGTCGGACTCTTGGTTTGGGATAAGGTCATGATTTCACGGTTTCAAGAGTGGAAGCCCCTGTTGGGGTCTTTGCTGATAGTGCGGAGCCTGCTTGGGATTCTCTGTCTCCCTGTCTGCACCTACCCCACTCACACTTTGTCTCTTTCAAAAAAAATAAAAAGTCTTAAAAAAAAAAAAGAGTGGAATAAGAGAGAAGTAGAAAAAGCAGCAGATGGAATCCCACTGAATGAGTCAGAGGAGTGGGAGACGTAAGGGTCAGGGTGATAGGGAAATGCCAAAGTCCTGTCAACATCAAGCACATGGCCTCTGCCTGCATTGTCTCCACCTCCCTCGATAGCCCATTTCAAGATAACTCTCCATCGGTTATGGCCACTGCCCGGATTTGGCTAGTTTGTGATTTTTCACGATAAAAATAGAAAGCTTTCTTTCTAAACCCAGAGAGTAGACCCTTGGGATGTTCCAAAAGAAAGCAGAAACTTAACTAGATTATCCAAAGCTACTCTGCCCCAGCCAACTATGATATTGATGAGGAGGAAACCAAGTTGGTGCAAAGAAACGAGACTAGGAGTAGAGCTTATCTAAAGGAAAGTTAAAGATCAAAATAAAATGCGAAAGTATTTGTTAGATATGAAGTGAGATTTATGAGCAATCTCCTCTGTAGTTTGGTTAGTAGAATGATCTCTATGTATAGGACAAATTTTAGTCTGGGGAGCACCAGAACTTCAAAATCAGAAAGTCTAAGAAAGAACAGTTTAAAAATGAAGAAATACACCTCAAATATTTAATAGAAAGAAATGTTCACAGTATGCATTCTATAATGGAGAAGGTAGTTTATTTAGCTTTTTGTGAATAGTTACCAGGATTTAGAAGCTTCTTACCAATGTTTAAAAATTATTAGAGCAGGGGCACCTGGGTGGCTCAGTCAGTTAAGCATCTGACTTTGGCCTAGGTCATGATCTCACGGTTTGTGAGTTCAAGCCCCACCTTGGGCTCTGTGTTGACAGCTCAGACCCTGGAGCCTGCTTCGGATTCTGTGTCTCCTTCTCTCTCTGCCCCTCCCCTACTTGTGCTCTTTCTCTATCAAAAATGAATAAATTAAAAAAAATTTTTTTAATTATTAGATCAGCTGATTTTTCTGAGAACTTCTAAATAAGTGAACATAAAAAGAAAACTCACACGTACTAGAAAACAAAATTTTATTTTTTATTTCTTTATTTTATTTATTTATTTTTTTTTTAGAGACAGAGACAAAGGGAGAGAATGTTAGTGGAGGAGAGGGGCAGAGGAAGAGAGAGAGAATCCCAAGAAGGCTCCTCACTCAGCACAGAGCTTGATGTGGAGCATGACCCCCCAACCCTGGGATCATGACCTGAGCCAAATCAAGAGTTGGACACTCAACTGACTGAGCCACTCAGGTGCCCTAGAAGCAAAACCTTTCTAAGAAACCATCATGTTTACACAACCTTATCAGAGGACACTTCCTTAATTCGTTGGGATTAATCCCTTGAAATACTTTTTGTTTGAAATTTGTGATTTTTTTAGTTAGATTGCATCCAGGATGTTCTTTTACTTACTTATTCACAAATACTTTTGAGACCCTGTGTGCCTATATATCTAGACCCTGGTGATATCTCGCTGAACAAAACTAATAAAAACAAAAAAACAAAAAACAAAATAAAAAAAAAACCTGTCCCCTCATGGAGCTTGCATTCTATTGATTTAAGTAACTCAGGAAGCATCAGAAGAATCAAATTCTATGTAGTCAAAAATGGGACAGTCTCCCTCCTTTTTTTGATAGCTATAGAACACATTTTTCTTTAATATAAAACCATTTTTCAAATACTATCACTTTCTTATTTTGAACTCTATCAAAAGAAAGAACTAAATAAGGGCCTCTGTTTTCCTACGTAAATAAAGTGTTGAAATGTTTTGCTCCATGTGGTAAGAATTATCGGAACATGAAGAGTAACTAAAACAAAGCAAAAATTTGGGGGAAGAGCATTTATATAAGAGAGAACTGCATCAAGATACTTTTAGTGGTGCCAAGACACAAAGTTTAAACCACCATAAAGAAATAATGCGTCTAAGGTCTGAAGAAATGGAGATGTGCTGTCCTGAGCAGGAGTAGAGTATAATGTTCACAGAGGTCTAAAATGCTAATGAATTTTGTTATGTGACACCTCAAAGCATAGCTGTCTAAATTATCAAGTTCATTTATTAGGAAGCAAATTCAGTCAACCAAACAAATGTTTGGGTATGACATTTTGAATTATTAGCTTTGTTCCATAAATATTGTCATCTCTTCCTGTCTTATATTTACTCAAATCTCTTCACACACAATTATTCTTTGGGTCCCGGGTCCCAGCGTTCCAGCTTCCCTTCCGGACTCTTATTTCCTCTGCATCCTGACATCCTGTTCCAGACCGCCTGCCTCCTACACACACACACACACACACACACACACACAGTTAAAGGGCATCTCTAATTTCATAATGCATTTGATAACCACATATTTAAGAATATGTATATGTTATGAATAGCTCTATGTGCCTAGAAAATACACACACACAGAGAACATCTTTCTAATGTCTATTTAACACACTTTTGCAAAAGTTAAAACTCTGTTATTGATACTACATTTGAAAACAGAATATAATTTTTAGGAACACAGTAGAAACTGAAACCTTTCTTCGAATATACATTTTTTCCCCTTAGCCAGTGGTTGAGAAACTTCTGAACATCCTGAAAAATATTCCCCCACAATCTTAGTCTACTCAGCAAATTAATATGTTTGGTTTAAAGCAGATGCAGGGGACACCTGGGTGGCTTAGTCGGTTAAGCATTCAATTTCAGCTCAGGTTATGATCTCACGGTTCAGTTCACAAGTGAGTTTTTGCCCCTCATTGGGCTTTGAGCTGACAGTGCAGAGCCTGCATCAGATTCTCTGTCTCCCTCTCTCTCTCTGCCTCTCCCAGCTCACACTTTCTCTCTCAAAAATAAATAAATAAGCATTAAAAAAATAAATAAAGCAGATTCAGATTTTCATGTATTATTTCACTGCTTACAAGTACAGGTACCGTTTGCTTTGCAGCATATATAAGATTATATTGGAAGCATTTGTAAATGGTACAGACTTTAAATGTGTGAAATCAAATTGAATAAACCCAACTTGTGATGACAGTGACTGATCACTGTTATTTATGATTTTCTTTCTCACTCAGTCCTTCCTCTTTCTCTTGTCTCCTTCCTTCCTTCCTTCCTTCCTTCCTTCCTTCCTTCCTTCCTTCTCTCTCTCTCCTTGCCGTTCTTCCTTCTCTTTCTATAAGCAGATTGTACCTATGGGTAACAAGGTATGGGTTTAATTTTTTAGAAAATGAAGAGCATGGATTTGGGGGTAGACTACCTGGAATTGAAATTCAGCCCTGCTGCTTGCCAGCTGTGCAACCTTGAGGAAGTTTGTTAACTTCTCTGTATCTCATTTCTAAAAAATATTCATTTTTGAGAGAGAGTACGTGTGAGCAGGGGAGAGGCAGAGAGAGAGAGTGGGACAGAGGATCTGAAGCAGGTGCTGTGCTGACAACAGAGAGCTCCATGCAGGGCTTAATATCGGGAAACATGAGATCATGACCTGACTCGAAGTCAGACACTTAACCGACTGAGCCACCCAGGCACCCCTCTGTGTCTCACCTTGTATCACTTATAACATGTGGGTAAAATTAATCATTATCTTATAGGATTGGGCTCATACTTACAAAGCCCTTAAAGATTGGCACTAGGAAGTATGATAAGTACATGTTAAATAAAACAAGTTCACAGGCCTAAAGACAAAACTATTCTTCCCTCCTGGAAATAATTTCTCAAGAACAAAACCATGGAATGTTAGTCAAGCCACCCAGTATTTTTGTTTCTGTCGTCCAATTCACCTGTTCTTGCATGGCAAATATACTTTCTCAAGAAATTGAAACTGATTCCTTTTTGCCTATTTAATTCACACTGGTAAACAAGAACTCCAGAAGTTATCTACTGTTTCCATTCCATTGGTTGTTCATGAAAGGGAGGATTCCTTCTGAATTAGATGTCAGTGGAGAAGTAGCAGGGAAAAGGAGAAAAGTACAGCAGGAGTGACTGAAAGTAAAATACAGGAGAGCTGAAAAAAACATTGAAAAACCCTGTAATTAAAAGCATGCAAAGGGTGCTGTTGACCTCGGCTGACTCCAATAACATGGTTACAAGAGAAGTGGTCTACTCCAGCATGCCGTTAACCGTAAATACAGAGGTGAAGAGTTCCAGAAAAAAAGAACATCAAAGGGAAAGACCGAGGAGACGAAGGGGCCCCACCCAACCTCCCTGGATGAGCTGGGTTTAACATAATTTTCCAGCAGACTAACCAAACCAGCAGCTTTGACCCTAAGTGTGAATTTTCACCAACTCTGGCAGACGAGCCTCCAAGTGGAGTTACGGCAGTTGCCTGGGATCAAGGCGCACCCTGAAATTAGAGATAGACCTTACATTCCCTTGTCTCTTGAGTGACGACTGCTTGAGACCCTTGAGTAGGACTTGTATGAATAAAGCCCCTCTTAGACTTGCAGACCCCCCCAAGGCTTTTGACATCACTTGCAAAACACTCACTTTCCTATGAGCTGCATCGCATCGCCCTCTGACCTAATAGAAAGATCTAGTTCCTGAGAGAGTTCTGAAATAGATATTCATTTATAAGAAAGTTAAAATACAAGTCTATAGACCTAGGAAATCATTTTGAACTAATCATTAATTCTGGAAATGTAAAATGCAAATATTGGGGGTTATATTTTTATTGCTTCTTAATTCCTAACTTACTAAATCACTATTCATTCAATGCCTATTCTCAAAAAAAAAAAAAGAGTAAAATGCGTAGCAAGAAAAAAGTCAAAAAGTATTTTTATTTATTATCTATATATTTGCCAAGAAAAGGAGATCAGGAGAAACGTAATTTCTCTGTGTGGCAGAGATTGGTGGCTCCATATGGTATGCTGACAATACAGTGTCACTCTTAGGATATATGAATCCCCTTACCTGTAACCCACCACCAGTCTTGCCCTGAACGTCTCCATTTCTAAGCATGAAATCTTTCCAATTAATTAATTTAAATTATGAAAGCTTTCTGGCACACAAAATGACAAAGAATAATAGAAAACACTTTCAGATGAATATGGGCAACTGAACACTTGATTTGCCTGGACTCCCTCCTTCCTGAAACTCACTAACACAAATTTTCAAAGCCCTAAACCCCCAAAGGAAAAGAGAATGCAAAGGGGGAAAAGAGCAGGAAACTCTTGGAAGCCATAAGGCATCTAAATCGTTGGAAACGACTTAGCAGATCTGAGAAAACTAAAACCCAACCTGGCAATAGAGAAAGTCCAGGAAAAAGGTGACTTGAACCCCAGAATCTCCAAATGGCCTAGCCCTACAGACTTCAGTTACTCCTGCAAGTGTAGCTGACTGGTGGGGAGAACAGTGAAACTATGAAGGGTGTTTGCAAATTCTGGAAGCTGGAGGCAACCACATCCCCTCTCTTCCACTCAGCCAGGCCCAAGGACCCTCTTTTGCTCCAGCCCCATACTGAAGGTTTACTTTGCAGAAAGGGTAGCAGAGCAACTCTAAATGGAGAAGGGGGTGAGGGGACCAGGCAGTGCTGAGGGCAGGAGTCCTGGAAGGAAAGAGGATGAATAAGTGAAGTGCGGAATGTCAGATGACAGTCCTCTTTCCACTAGCTTCTAGAATGCTGAGAACTGACTTAAACCCTCCGGACAGAAGGTTATTCACTGGAGAATGTACTCAACCTAAAGATATTCTTGTTGAGGACTCCCCAGTAAAACTGCCCAGTCAGATCACCCCACCATGAAGACCATGGTGTACAAATCCAGCTAGGTTCTAGAACTTTAACTTGAACTCCAGGGCTTTTGGTATGAGTGAGCTGCAAAGGATCACAGGGTATTTGAGGAAATTCTCTACTATTCTAAAATGAAAGAGACCAAAGGAGGGGAAAAAAAAGAAAACAAAACAAATCATCAAAACAATGCAACTTGAGGAAACTGAAACTATTCCTAATAAAACAAAATACAACAAAAATCTATCATTAATGTCCTCAGAGAGCTAAGAAATAATATAGCATCTGTGAGATAATAGCAGGATGCCATTAAGAAGGAACAATCAGCTAATAAAAGGAGTCTGGGAGATTAAAAATAAAATACCATAAAAGATAAGCTCAAAAGAAGACTTGGAAGATAATATTGAAAAAAAACAAAAAACAAAAAACCTAGAAAAAAATAAAACAAAAAAAGGAGAGAAAGATGAAAATAAGATGCTAAATAACTATTTTTAAGAACACCAAATCAGCAAAGAAGTTTCTATATGAATAATAGAAGTTCCAGAAATAGAAAGCAGAACAATTTGATTGGAGAGGAGAATTACCAAGAAAATTTCCCAGAGGGCACTTGGCTGGCTCAGTAGGTGGAACATGGAACTCTTGATCTTGAGGTTGTGAGTTCAAGCACCATGAACCTTAAAATAAAATCTTAAAAAAAAAGAAAGAAAGAAAGAAAGAAAGAAAGAAAGAAAGAAAGAAAGAAAGAAAGAAAGAAAGAAAGAAAGAAAGAAAGAAAAGAAAAGAAAAATATCCGAGAACTGTAGACTTGGGGCCACTGGGCTAAGAACTACACCAAACATCATCATTATGAAGTCACTAAACATGGGGTGAAAACAATCTAAAAATTGCCAGAGAGGGGAGCCTGGGTGGCTCAGTCAATTAAAGCATCAAACTTTAGCTCAGGTCATGATCTCATGGTTTCTGAGTTCAAGCCCTAAATTGGGCTCTGTGCTGTGACAGCACAGAGCCTGCTTGGGATCCTCTGTACCTCCGTCTCTCCCTGGCCCTGCCCTGCTCATGTTCTCTTCTCTCAAAAATAAATAGGCATTAAAAAAAAAAAAAAAAGGAAAAGGAAATTTCCAGAGAAAAGGGAAGCATTGCATAAAAGGGTGAGAGTCAGATTGGTTCAAACTGCCCAATGGCTGACTGGAAGCCTGAACTCATTAGAGCAAAGCCATCAAATTTCTTATGGAAGATTATTTCCCACCTAAATTAGACCCAAAAATGAATAGTTAAGGATGAGAGTACCAAGAAAGAACCTACCAACTTGAGGAATCTCAGAAATTCATCTCCTTTGCATCTAAAATGAGAAAGAGAATGGTTATGGAGCCATGAATCAGAATCCCAGACATGGGAGAGACAATGGGCGACCTCCCGCCCCCCACCAGAATTTGATGGTGAGAGATCCAGAGATGACAACTCTCATAGAAGGAAATCAGTGCACATTGGCACAGAACAGAAGCCTCCAGAAGAACTTCCAAAACTCTGAAATTGACAGGGTACCTGATGTGTTCAAGGTATAGGGAATTTATACTTCTGGGATAATTTAAGGATAGATATACGACAAATACATAGGATGCTAAGTGAACAACGTGCATAGGGCAAAAATTAAAAATTTTGGCTTTTACATTTAGGTCTGTGAGCCATTTGAATTCCATTTCCATTTGAATTAATTTTTGTGTGTGGTGTGAGATAAGGGTCTAGATTCTCCTTGTGCATGTAATCAATTGTCACAGCATTAATTTTTGAAAGGACTATCCTTTCTCCCCAAGGAATTACCTTTGCACTATTCTTGAATATCAGTTCATCATAAATGTAAATCTTTGTTATGGGACTTCATATTTTGCCTCATAAATCTATAGGCCTATTATTATGCCCATTCTACATTGTCTTGATTATTGTAGTTTTATATATTCTTTGAAATCAGGAGTTCTAAGTTCTCCAACTCCTTTTTTTCTTTTTCAAAACTGTTCTAGGCATTCTGGTCTTTTGCATTTGCAAATATATTTTAGGATCAGGTTGTCAATTTCTGCAATTCTTTTGCTAGGGAGGATTTGGGGAAAATTGCCATCTTAACACCGTGTCTTCTAATCCATAAGCATGAAATGTCTCTCCATTTATTTAGATCTGCTATATATTTTCTTTTTTTTTAAATTTTTTTTTTAACGTTTATTTATTTTTGAGACAGAGAGAGACAGAGCATGAACGGGGGAGGGTCAGAGAGAGGGAGACGCAGAATCTGAAACAGGCTTCAGGCTCTGAGCTGTCAGCACAGAGCCCGATGTGGGGCTCGAACTCACGGACTGCGAGATCATGACCTGAGCCGAAGTCGGCCGCTTAACCGACTGAGCCACCCAGGCGCCCCTAGATCTGCTATATATTTTCTAAACCAAGTTTTGTTTTTTTTTTTTTTTTTAAAGGTTTATTTATTTTTGGGACAGAGAGAGACAGAGCATGAACGGGGGAGGGGCAGAGAGAGAGGGAGACACAGAATCGGAAACAGGCTCCAGGCTCCGAGCCATCAGCCCAGAGCCTGACGCGGGGCTCGAACTCACGGACCGCGAGATCGTGACCTGGCTGAAGTCGGACGCTTAACCGACTGCGCCACCCAGGCGCCCCCCAAGTTTTGTTTTTTTTATCTACCTACCTGGTACTTTTTTTGTGAGAGATTGCATGTGTGTGCATGTGGCACATAAGTGTGGGAGGGGCAGAGGGAGAGGGAGAGGGAGAATCTTAAGCAGGCTCCACGACCTGAACTGAAATCAAGAGCCTGACACTTAACTGACTGAGCCACCCAGGCATCCCTGTCTTGCACTCTTTTGTTAAGCTTATTTTGAAGTTTTTAATTCTTTTTGATAAAATTGTGAATGGAATTGTTTTCTTAATTTTATTTTGAGATTGTTGGTGGAATATAGAAGTCAAAATGAATTTTGTGTATTGATCTTATATCCAACCTTGCCGAACTTGTTTATTAATTCTAAGGGCATCCCTAGGGCTTTCTGGATACAGGATCATGTCCTCTGAATAAATACAATTTCACTTCTCCATTCCAAGGTGGATGTCTTTTATTTCTTATAAGAACTTCCAACAGTATTGAGTACAAGTAATGAGAGTGGATATCCTTGCCTTGTTCCTGCTCTTAGGGAAGAGCATTCAGTCTTTCTCCACTAAATATGATGTTAGCTGTAGGTGTTTTATAAATGTCCTTTATCAAGCTGAGAAAATTTCTTTCTACCTATGATCTGTTGAGATATTTTTATAATAAGTGGTATTAATTTTGTCAATGCCTTTTCTGTGCTTATGGAAATAATCATATGGTGTTTTGTCCAGTGTTATGGTTGCTTTTTAGGGACAGGATTCGCTTATCTCCTCACTCTGACATGCATTAAGTAGGAGGCCAATGAGATTGTAATTCTGATTATTAGTATTTATTCCTAGTTTATTATTATTTATTCCTAGCACACAAAGAAACAAAGCTTTGTCAGTATTGTATTTCTTATTAAATCTGACTGACCATTTTTAAAATTTTACTTAGGGGAGAGAGAGAGAAAGAGAAAGAGAGAAAGAGAGGCCAAGGGAGAGAGAGGCCGAAAGAATACCAAGCAGGCTCCACTCTCAGTGTGGAGGGCAATACAGGGCTTGATCCCATGAGACTAGGATCTTGACATGAGCCAAAATCAAGAATTGGACGCTCAACCAACTGAGCCACCCAGGACCCCCTGACTGATCATTTTTTATATATTTGTTTCATTTTAAAATTCTTTTACTATAATAAAAATAGTTAATTAGATTTTTGTTGTCATAATTGTTGAATCTGAAATCCTGGGTGTTCAATTTTGTAGCTTTTGTTTCTCTTGAGTGTCACTCATAAAGCTTTGTTTCTTTGTGCGCTTTATAATTTTTTAATGTATGCTCATATCTATTAAGCATATACTACATGGGAATCATGGAGGTCATAGTTTGATCCTCAGTTCCTCTAGAGAGGATTTAAGAATTGATTCTGCCAGACACCTCAACGCTACTAACTCAAGACCACTTTTTGTAACTTTTCTTTAGTCTGGCATTCTTGGTGCCTACATGAAGTGGAAATCCAAACCTCAAGCTATGTGAGGGTCTGACTGTGGCTATAAATTCATGGAACAATTTCTTTCCACCAGAACTCAGCCCAGTAAAAATGGCACTTACTGTTTTCCTTTCTCGGTGGGCAGATTTTTCTAGTTTCCGATTTGCTAAGGGTATAACACATTCAGGGTTCCAGCTATACTGTTAGATTCTTATTCCAAAATCTTTCTGAACCTAAGCCTTAGTTATTAATAACTGTTGTAGTTAGGGTGGGGAGTGGGTTAAACGGGTAACGGGCATTAAGGAAGGCATTTTTTGGGATGAGCACTGGGTGTTATATGTTAGAGATGAATCACTGGGTTCTACCCCTGAGGCCAAGACAACACTATCTGTTAACTCACTTGAAAATAAATTAAAAAAGAAAGAACTGGGGCGCCTGGGTGGCGCAGTCGGTTAAGCGTCCGACTTCAGCCAGGTCACGATCTTGCGGTCCGTGAGTTCGAGCCCCGCGTCAGGCTCTGGGCTGATGGCTCGGAGCCTGGAGCCTGTTTCCGATTCTGTGTCTCCCTCTCTCTCTGCCCCTCCCCCGTTCATGCTCTGTCTCTCTCTGTCCCAAAAATAAATAAAAAATGTTGAAAAAAAAAAAAAATTTAAAAAAAAAAAAAAAAAAAAAAAAAAGAAAGAACTGCTATAATTAGAATATGCCTCAGACCCAGGAAGATGGAGACTGGTAGGCAAATCCCCTGGGGGTAACTATTAATTCAGTGCAGCTTAGCACTAAGGTTTTTATTTCTTGAGTGTCCACCTATATATAGGCAGTGGTGTTCTATCTAGATTCCAAAATGGCCTTCAATGATATCTCTCTCTGGTATTGACATTCTTGTATAGTTCCTTCCTACATTCAATCATGATTGTTGCCACAATGTGCCCATTAGGGTAATGTGGAAATGACAATGTGTGTCTTCCAAAGATAGGTCATAAAAACATTGCAGCTGCCATCTTGGCCTCTCTCAGGGATGGTTTGCCCGAAGGCAAACCTGAGTCATGTCATAGGGACATTCAAGCAGCCTGTGGAGAGGGCCACATGGGGGATGAACTGAGGCTTTCCACCCAGCATCGACTTTCCAGCTATGTGAGGGAGCCACCTTGGAAGCAGATGGCAGCTATGTTGCTCCTGAAGTCTTGGTTTATCAAAGCTATGAGAGATAATGAACATTTACTATTATTTTAAGCCATTAGGTAATTTGTTACATAGACATACACAGATCTAATACAGGTGGCATTTATTGTATCATATCTGGCATTTAAAGATGTTTCTAAAGGGAGTGCTCACAATTTTTCAGTCCATCGTATTTCTGAGAACAGAAGTATTAGCTATGAAATAAACACAGGTAGCGTCCTGCCTCAAGGCTTTTTCACTTGCTAATCTCTTCCCTGGTCACCTTATCTAAAACTTAAGACCGTTGTTTAAACTTCATGTTCTCCTTTACTGCTTTCCTCCCCCTCCTTAACACATCATCATTGAACACACTAATAATTTCATTTATATCTTAAAAATTGCCTGCATTACAACTAGAACATACATTCTATTAAGAGCAAGGATTTTGTCCTGATTCATTTACTGCTGCGGCTCATGACCCAGGAATAGTGCCTGGCAAATAGTAAGTGTCTAATAAATATTTGTAGAATGAATAAAGAAGTAGATGAAATTTTATACTGAACTTCTTTCACATTATCTTGATAAAACCTTCATCTATTGTAGTCTGCTATCTCTTCAAAGCTTTCATAATCGCCAGTAGTATCAGCCATGAAATCGCAGTTCTCCAGATCTGGAGGTGGAGCGTGCCATGTTCTCCCTCCCATTCATTTCTATTCCTCTTAATGTCTGTAGCACTCATCTGACTCTTAATTGCTGAAAATGTTTGGCTAGTCAAGTCCCTGAGTTTCACATTTTTCTAGATAGGGTTTGCTTTGATGCAAGTTTTCTATCTCTTACCTGCTTCTTGAGAAATCTTATTTATATAGAACAAACTTCCATATTGAAACCAACCCTTTT
This sequence comes from Neofelis nebulosa, assembly GCF_028018385.1. NCBI lineage: Eukaryota > Metazoa > Chordata > Mammalia > Carnivora > Felidae > Neofelis > Neofelis nebulosa. Next base: position 123,216,529 of record NC_080787.1, read on the forward strand.
CAGACCTCTAAAATGAGACAGGGGGTATAAATTTCACAACCAGATCTTTTATCTGCCTCCAGCATTTTCTCTGTTACCTCCCTTAATTTTTTAACTTAGACACTGTGAGCCCTGTTCCTCTTAATATTGAACTTAAAAAATCAGACTCCTACACAAAGTAACATTAGAAAACTCCAGCAAGAAGCTCAATGCAAAGGCTTTTAAGAATTTTATTCTTCCTTGCATACTTAGCCAAAATGGTCTTTTTTATGTTAGTTTAAATTCCATAAAAAGATTATGTTTATTTGGTTATTCTTCACTAAAAAAGGAAAAGTTGTGTTTGTTATTGTAAGTATTAGAGTGGGGAAGAATGCTAGAGTTTCTAAGTAACAAGAATGTGACCTAATTAGACTTATTCCTTGTTTTCGCTCTTACAGATTGTTGTTGTGCCAGCACACTGATCAAAGCATACCTACTTATTGTATTAAAAAGAATACAGAGGAACAGTTGATTTTTAACTTAAGCAATATTGTCTTCATAAATATTACTAGGAAATATTTGCTTGGCTAGAGTATGAAGAAGAAGGTTATTTCTGTCCTTAGAACGTATGGATGTTTTAAATATGCCATGAGACTGTCATTTGACTAAAGTCGTCTCTCCACATGGCAAATGAACCAAACCAATTACGCTAGAAAATGCCTGTTGGCTTTACATTAATTCAGCTGTCAGGATGGTAGAGTGATACAAAAGGGAACCAAAAATCACTTGGAGTGGGGCGCCTGGGTGGCGCAGTCGGTTAAGCGTCCAACTTCAGCCAGGTCACGATCTCGCGGTCCGTGAGTTCGAACCCCGCGTCGGGCTCTGGGCTGATGGCTCAGAGCCTGGAGCCTGTTTCCGCTTCTGTGTCCCCCTCTCTCTCTGCCCCTCCCCCGTTCATGCTCTGTCTCTCTCTGTCCCAAAAATAAATAAAAAACGTTGAAAAAAAAATAAAAAAAAATCACTTGGAGTCAACAGTCTGTCTACCAAAATAGAATAAATTTTTCGTTCTCAAGGTTGTTTACGATAACATAGAAACTTTAAAAAGAAAATATGGATCAGTTTCCCCTCACATGTTCCAACGATGAGGATACTATTACCGTTATTGTCAGTTCATTTTTATTATTTAAAAAAATATTTTTAATGTTTATTTTTTTTTTTTAAGAGCAAGAGACAGAGCACAAGCAGTGGGAAGGGTCAGAGAGAGAGAGGCATGGAATCCGAGCTTCAGGCTCTGAGCTGTCAGTGCAGAACACGACGCGGGGCTCAAACCTACGAACTGTGAGATCATGACCGAGCCAAAGTGAGACAGCTAGCCAACTGAGCCACCCAGGCACCCCTGTGATTGTCAATTTAAATGGAACATGTTTGCAATTCATAACTTCCTATAAAACATCTCAAATTCCCCTTTCTTTGAGAGAGTCATATTTTGTTTTACTGAGACCAACTTGCCCCTTCCGAAATGAGTTTAGACTGTTTCCAATTCACTAGAGACAAGTGTTTCAGAGTATACACAGGGGCAAATGGAAGCATGTGTGTGAACAGGCATGGGCAGAGGGAGAGTAGATGAGCACAACTTTCATTTGTCATCCTACCTAAAGCCCTGAGATCAAGCTGTCAAGCTTGTACCTTTTCAAGACTTGGGGGGGGCGCCTGGGTGGCTCAGTCGGTTGAGTGGCCGACTTCGGCTCAGGTCATGATCTCGCAGTCCGTGAGTTCGAGCCCCGCGTCGGGCTCTGTGCTGACAGCTCGGAGCCTGGAGCCTGTTTCAGATTCTGTGTCTCCCTCTCTCTGACCCTCCCCCGGTCATGCCCTGTCTCTCTCTGTCTCAAAAATAAATAAACGTTAAAAAAAAAAAAAAAAAAAGACTTGGAACATCTTTCACTTAGTTTGTATAAAACCTAAATGTATGCAATTTTCCTGGAAAAAGTTCCCCTGTGCACCTGTGCTGGATATGACACAGTAGTACGTACTCAGTAAATGAAATAAATGAAATGAAATGAAGTGAAATATTTCAATAAAATGAAATATAAAATATATTTTATATATATATATATAAATTATATATATATATATATTATATATATATATATATATATATATATGTAAAGATAGCAAAGTTGTTAAAGGGATGGAGTATTGCAATTGAAGAGGGGAAAGGTTGTAAGACAACACCAGACCACAGGTACAGTGGGATGGCAAATGCTTAACATCAAGATATCATACCTTTTAGGTCTCTGGGCCACTGCTTCCATCAAGCTTAAGCCTGAGAAGAGCTCAAGATGTTTTTGCTTAGGGCATCTTCTGAAATACAAGAGAAAGAAGTTTATTTTCTCACCCATGGAGTAGCAGTCCTTTACTCCAGCTCATATTTGCACCCAGCAAGAGTCAATTACTCCTGGATCTGTCCCCACTTTTAAATTGAAAGTCCTGGAACATGAGTGTCTGAGACACATCACTGACCAACTCACTCAGCTGCTCCCTCCAAACCAAAAATGATAAATATGCACCAACTGACTACATATTAGTCACTCAATAAATGTTTTTGGTGGTTGTTTTGTTTTTTTTTTTTTGAAGATGGAAGTGAAGAATAAAGGGTGAAAAGCATAAATATAAACATGAATCTCAATCTGTAACTGAACAGCTCATTCTGTTTTGAAGTTATAAAGTTCCAAGTTCAGATTGGTAAAACATCTGTATCCATAACGTATTCTGTTGTGCACAAGATTTAATACCATATTCTGTAATCAGAAAGTCAATAGGTTAACTGAGTAAAATATTTTTATGTGTTTCTTTTCTTTCTATATCCTGGATATAAATTCACAGCTTTCTTTTTCTCTACTCCTAAATTGTTTCCTAATTATGAACCTATCAACTATTTCACCTTTTGTTGGCCTTTCAAGTCATTTGTAAATGGGGAAATGGTTTGAACTTAAGTATAATGTAAAAGAATTATGATCATTGCCTGCTCTAGAAATACGCCTTCATTTAGAGTGTTTATAGTTGTTAAACTTTAGGGAAACTATAATCTAAGGGAGGTAATGTGAACAGAGAAAAAAATTTACTTGTTTATAAATCACTTTAAGTTCACTAAAAACAACCTACAGTGAATTTCTTAAATGTAAACAGTGTTGATTTTCAAATGTCAAAAGTTGCTCATTCAATCATGTTCTTTCTTCAAATGGAGCCAAATGGTGTAGTAGCCATCACTGTGCAATATTATTTTAAACAAAATCTGAGGCTACAAACAGAAAATGTATTATTCCTATTCTCTTTAAAGGTTCATCACTAAAAGCTTAGAAAGCAAATTTGATATTTTCTAATATTTTATCCTTTTGCTTTTATTCTAGATATTTGATATCTCTGTTATTTATTCATTTATATGCTTTTTTAATATTTGGATAGGTCATTCCTGGACTAGTTCAACGAATTCACTTTTTTCTGTGAAATCCCTTCTTTGTTCTAAAGTAAAATATGTATTAATTCTGTGTCAGCTTATTCCATTCTTCTTCCACAAGCTTGATTCTTTAAACATAGATATACTGAAGGACCATAATACCACACAAATATCCTCAAAACCATAAACCAGTTCAAACAAGTTTTCTGATCTTTCAATGCTAAGATTACAAATGAATCTCTGTAAGCGTGGCCAAATGTATCCACAGTCATGTACCTCTACAGGAGCCAAAAAGCATACCTCAAAGGGATCCAAATGAAGGCGGGCCAACATGACCCAAAAGCTATTGCAGTGACGTCATCAGGCAGGTCTTCGGATTGAAAGGAGAGTCACTCTGTTCACTGAAGCTTTCCTTTGAGCCAATAATCTGTTTAATTCTTGGGAGATCCTCTACTGAAGCTGAGAAGGGAAAGCTATCCTTTTTTCAGCTGAACTCATTGGGGAAATCCTGTTCCATAGAAGAAAGTCCTGTTTTGAGGTTTTGGAACCAAGTCTTCCATTTAAGTCAAAGCGTTTGATTCTATGTTGGTTATTTTTTTTTTTCAGCTGTCAGTTATTACTGCTATTATTATTATTTGAGAGGTGATGGTTCATGAACCCCATGAAGATTCAAGCACTATCAAGCACCAACAAACAAGAAGGATGTCATAAACACCACACACCCACACTTAACATTCACAAAATGTGTAGCAGGGCGACAGGCCTGGCTGGCTTAGTTGGCAGGTCATGTGACTCTTGATCACGGGGTCATGAGTTCAAGCCCTGCATTGGGCATAGAGTTTATTTAAAAAAAAAAAAAAAATGTGCTGTGGGGGAATGCTCAAGACAGAATCCAGGGCGAATAACCTTTGTTCCAAGGGGGAAGAATTCGGAGCTGCATATCCTTAGTCACTGCGACCACAAAGAACCCCCAGGGATATGTGCAAGGGGAGAAAAATTTCATCATCCAGTCTTATAATCAATTTAAGTGCTTTTCTAAATATATGAATAAATACAGATAAGAGAATCTAGTCTCTAATTGGTCACTTCGTTCTTTGGGTCAGGGCTACCTTTCAGTGAAGTAGACCAAGGTCTATGCTAGGATTGGAATTGGTATGCATTAGAACATGCATGCGAACTAATATGTATTTCCTTGCCCAAATGTATAGTGTTATCTTGGGGGTTTTTTTGTGCTTTTATTTTTATTTCTGAAACTGTGGAAGATAAATGTAGAAAAATCAAAATGTAATTTCTCTCTTAAAAAAATTTTTTTTTAATATTTATTTATTTTTAAGAGAGAAAGAGACAGAGTGTGAGCGGAGAAGGGGCAGAGAGAGAGAGGGAGAAACAGAATCTGAAGCAGGCTCCAGGCTCTGAGCTGTCAGCCCAGAGCCTGACATGGGGCTCGAACTCACCAGCCATGAGATCATGACCTGAGCCTAAGTCAGACGCTTAACTGACTGAGCCACCCAGGTGCCCCATCTCTCTCTCTCTCTCTTTTTTTTTTTTTTTTTTTTTTTTTAATAGAAAAGATCATTGATGATGGCTTTTTTTTAAAGGGGGACCTTAAAAGTAAGGCCAATTTGGAATTTGTGAAACATCATTGGCATTCTCTTTTAAATAAATGGGTGGATGGGTGATTCAGTAGAGAGTCAGGAAAGGCTTTCTTTTCTGAAGGTTATATGATTCTTCCCAACATTTTTGGTAAATTAAAATTTAAAAAGATGACTTTAACATTAACTTATTTATTTGTCTGTCTGTTTTTGCTTTTCTAGACCTGAAATGGGCTGGGGAGAAGTGCTATAGAACCAGAGTCATATGTCATGAGAGGAATATGATGTAGACATTGGTGATTTGGGGCAAGGAAAGCATTGGTGAATGCTTCTGTTCCTCTCTAATTCTTTATGCCTCTTCCAGTGGTGGGTAGGCTGAGGATGAGAACAAGAGTGTTAGGGAGAGAATGGTGGATGGGGAAGAGTCACTGAACCACAGAGCTGTTGAGCGACAGCAAAAAGCTTCTCAACAAACCCCTCCTCCCTAAAAAAGTCAAGTGATGATATGAAAAATGCAGAAAAACGGAAGTATAAAAAACGGAAGTCCAAGGGCTCCTAAATGATCACAGGCTTCAGACAGCAAAGCTGAGATGCAGAGCCAGGGAGCCCAGGGCCAGGGAGCAGAGGCAGCCTGAGTGCCAGTAACGCGGGGGTAAGAGACAAGGTGAAGGGACAGTAATCCGAGAAGGTGTTGGTCTAACCCATGCAGTCCTGTGGAGTTTCCTGGGGAGTGTGTTAAAATGCAGATTCCCTGGCCACAAATACAGGGGTTTCGAGCACTGTAGGTTTTGTATAGGCTCAGAAACCTGTATTTTAACAAGTACCAGAGGTTATTCCAATCCAGGATTTATCACCTACACTTCAGGAAACCCTAGTGCAAGGGATCAGAGGTACAGTGCCTTTGTCTTTTGGCAACAAGGCATGGACTTGACCTTTTTTCCGAGTTTTCAGAGTGTATGTAAGTTTCTGCCCTCATCCTACTGTGTGGTCAATTTCTGTATTCTTTGAGAAGTGTGTGGGTCCATATACTCCAGAAGTTGTGAAGCTGACCAAATGGGCATTGAATGGTGGCTTTAACCATTCTTCACTGTTTGAGTTAAAACCCCCTAACTCAGGACAGTAGGGCAGGGCAGGAAGAATATTGGAGTCAGAGAAAAACCTTTTCAAGGTCTATTCCTTCTTCCAGAACGTATGACTACAGGATTTACATTGTTGTAGGCAAAAGAAACATACAGTTTTGTATCCTATTTTTTTACTCACATTACATCTTTTACCTCATTTCATACTTCTATAAAATCTTTCTGGGGGCACTTGGGTGGCTCAGTCGGTTAAGCATCTGACTTGGCTTCGGCTCAGGTCATGATCTCACGGTTTGTGGGATTGAGTCCCACATTAGGCTCTGCGCTGACAGAATGGAGCCTGCTTGGGTTTCTCTCTCTGCTTTTCTATTTCTCTTTCTCTGAAGATACATAAATAAACTTAAAAAAATCTTTCTGTTCTGCATAACGTAAAATATGATGCAGGCTTTCAATAATTTAAATAACTACTCCACTATGTCAGCATAGTATATCACTTCAAAGTTTTCGCTGTTACATTAACAATCTTTGGTGATACAGCATCTTCTCTTGTTTCCTCAGCTAAATTCTCACAAGTTCCAGAATACAGGCTGGCATCCTGACCAAATGGCACACGCCTTTTTGTTTATTTTGATACATACTGCTAAATGCTGAGAGTTCTTTCAGAAAAAATGCAGCCTAACCCATGTTTTCAAGGAGATGCTTCCATATGTAGTCCAAAAGAGTTGTCCTAAAAAACCTCTTTGGAAGACATTGGTTCATAAGTCTCGGGATCCAGTTTCAAAGCATCTGTGACATTATAGTAGATTTCTCAAAATATGCAAGTACCTGGGACTCTATGAAGGAAAGCTAATATTCCATCTGGACCCACACTTTGATTAATTCACTTGAAGTCAGAAATGTTTCTTATGCCCCATGAAAGAGAGGGGGAAAAAAACCAAACAAGATTTGTCAGACCAGCTGCTGGTATCTATCACACTAGATAACTGCAACTTTGCTAACACTTTATGATAAGTGTGTATTTGTGAAAACAAATGCCCTGTGACAAAGCACTAAAGCATTCATGTCCAGAGTCTACACTAAGCCAGCTCACTGCACAGACACCATTCATTGTCAACAGCACTGCCAAAGATGTCTAGTACATCAAATATAAAGTCTTCCATTTGGTATTTCTGTGGCTTCTGGGGTTTTCTCATGCTTTGTACAGATACTGATTTCTAGGGTCCTCCAATGAGCTGCCCTTATAGAAATAGGAAGGTTTACAGCCTGGAAAACAAGGAAAAAAGAGATGATAGAGAAGTCCCAGAGCTGAGGAAGTTTAATACAGACATTGATTTGCCTTAATGCCAAGGTTGAGTCTTAAGGGAAAACTAAGGGACATTCAAGCTCATTCAAGATCATTAAGGCTAGAATGACAATTGAAGAAAAGGGGGATTGGTTTGGAGGGAGATTGTAAGAATAAAAAAAGAAAAGTTTCACAAGATGAAGATACAGACCACAGGAAAGTCCATAGCTACCAAGTAGGATGCAATCTCAGTGAAACTGATATCTGTGAAAACCAGTAGTAATTACTAGGATGGATACTGTTTATGATAATTACGAAGGTATGGGGGCAGAACAGCACCGTGATTGTGAACCCACTGCCCAGGTTCAAAACTGATCCATATTTTAAGTTAGCTGTGTGACCATGGATAAGCTAACCTTCTTTGATCTCAGTTTCCTATCTGTAAATAATGATGGTGGTAATAGCTGCTTCTCAGGTCAATGTGAAGATTAAATAAGGTAATGCATAATAGTTCTTAACACGATGCAAGGCCTCTCAAAGCACAATCTGAATTTAGCCATTGAGGATCCTGTGTATCGTAGTGATACTTATTAATAATTGCCCACTAAGAGTGCAGGACCATGAACCAGAACCAACCAAAAGTTAAATGTAAAGCACAACATACACAAGGGTTAATTTCTATACCTTCTCCCAAACCCCAAACCTTCACTAACATTAGATGCCACACAACAGTATCTGTCTAACCAGGGCCTTGGAAAACAAGGAGAAGAGAAAGGCTGGAGCAGTCAGCGGCATTAAAGAACAGCCGATACAAATCAATAATCACTTGATTTCAGAACAGGATCCAGAGGTAGCCATCCCCCACTATATTAGCATCCTCCTCAGGAATGGCCAAAACAACTGGAGAAAATGCCGGATCCCCAAACTACTTAGGCTGATATTTTATTTGCTTATTGATATAAAAGGTGACCCCAATATCCTGGAAAACTTAGAAAGATTTGAGTTACATACATATAGATGTGAAATATCTATCTACATAAAAAAATTCTAGAAGGCTATAAATCAAAGTGTTAAACAACGTTTCTTGAGAAGGGAGATACTTGGAAACCTTCAGTTTTCTGTTTTTTAGATTTTCACATTGTTTAAAAATAAGCGTGGATTATCTCTATAAACATGACGATCAGTAAAGATATTTTCCTGTCCATTATTGTTCTGTACCTAGCGATAACTTATCTGATGGTGTGGTTTAGAAGGTATGAGCTTTACATGGCTTGTGAGTTTGAGCCCCGCATCAGGCTCTGCCAGCACAGAGCCTGGAACCTGCTTCAGATTCTGTGTCTCCCTCTCTCTCTGCCTCTCCCCCATTTGTGTTCTGTCTCTGTCTCTGTCTCTCTCTCAAAATTAAATAAACATTAAAAAAAAAAAAAACAACCTTTAGAAGGTGTGAGCTTTGTTACTCTCACTCCTTCTGCTGGCTAGCCAACGGGAGCACCAAGGCACCCTTCATCCCTGCCTCATGTCTCGAAGACTCTTGTGGGCAACAGGACACTAGCATCTCCTTGTTACTCTTTAGAGGCTGTCAACTGCTGAATCAGGACCATTCCGCTGGTCATTTCTTGGTCTGGAAGGAACCAGTGACTCTCAGTGGAGGTGACTCTTCCTGGAGAATTCTTAGTATGAAAGCAATTCAAAATATGTCATCTGGCGGTCCTCTAAATCCCACCAACAGTAGTATCTCATGTATGGTTACTTCTAATCTTATATTTGATAGATGAATAGATAAATAGCTTCAATTTATCAAGTAACAAAATCTCAGTCTTTTTTCTTGTGTCTGTCTGGAATTCTCCAGGAAAGAGAGAGGTGCTGCTTGCAGTTGGAGACAGCTCATTGGTTGCTTTGCACCAACTGATGCTCTGCCTTCAGGAAAGCCAGCTGCACCTGGATCCCCAGCACCTTAAACACATGCCCACAGGCTTGTTAAGAGACTCACGGGGTGAATAATGACTTCAGTGTGATCTGTGGGCATTCACTTTCTCTCCCTACTCCTTACTGCCAGACTTCTTCCTACCTGCCTCTGGGTCCTCAAACTTTCTTTTTCTTTCTCTTCCTTTTTTCCTTCCTTCCTTCCTTCCTTCCTCCCTCCCTCCCCCTTCCTTCCTTCCTTCCTTCCTTCCTTCCTTCCTTCCTTCCTTCCTTCCTTCCTCCCTCCCTCCCCCTTCCTTCCTTCCTTCCTTCCTTCCTTCCTTCCTTCCTTCCTTCCTTCCTTCCTTCCTTCCTTCCTTCCTTCCTTCCTCCCTCCCTCCCTCCCTCCCTTCCTTCCTTCCTTTCTCTTTCTTTCTCTCTCTCTTTCCCTCCTTCCCTCTCTCTCCCTTTCTTTCTTTCTCCCTCCCTCCCTTCCTCTCTCTCTTTCTGTCTGCCTTTCTCTCTCTCTCTCCTTCCTCTTTCTTTCTTTCTTTCTTTCTTTCTTTCTTTCTTTCTTTCTTTCTTTCTTTTCTTTCTTTCTTTCTTTCTTTCTTTCTTTCTTTCTTTCTTTCTTTCTTTCTCCTTCCTTCCTTCCTTCCTTCCTTCCTCTTTTCTTTTCTCTTTTCTCTTCTCTCTTCCCTCCCCTCCCCTCCCCTCCCCTCCCCTCCCCTCCCCTCCCCTCTCCTCTCCTCTCCTCTCCTCTCCTCTCCTCTCCTCTCCTCTCCTCTCCTCTCCTTTTGTTTTCTTTCTCTGCAGATATAACCTGAGGCCTTCAGACTCTATTTCTGACTTCAAGAAGGGCCAAGGAGATGTTTCCCTGTCTGTGGGGCACTATGACTTTTCTGTCCACCATCTCAGGTACTGCCCAGTGGGAAGAGGGGGCAGCAAAGACCTAACCAAATTGGACCATCTTCTGCGGCAGGGGCCATCAGGTTCCATACTCAGTAGCAGAAAGAGGCTGGAGTTTTGCCATGATTTTCCTGATCGCTGCCTGAGCAAGAAACTCAGATGTGGCATCACCACTAATGAATGATGAGGTTGCAAGAAAGCTTTCTACTCTCTCAGTTTCCATCTATCATGATAGAGGAAAGATTGAATTATATTTTTAGTTTCTAGAGAAAATATTACAAAATTTTTCATATTAAGAGATAATCAAAGTGGATGCAGCCCAATAATGTAGGAAAAAAATTGCTATAGAGGTGTTGGGCCAGTCATCATCAACATTATTAACATCACTATTTTTTTTTTTAGAATTTGTGATGTTTTTACTATTTTTCAGCTTTGAAAAAATGAAATTTTTTGTGATTTACATTCTCATTATAAATACTCCCTTTTATAATTAATTGTGTATTCATAATTTTGTGTTTTTCTTTTTTTTTATTAAATATAATTTATTATCAAATTGGTTTCCATACAACACCCAGTGGTCATCCCAACAGGTGCCCTCCTCCATTCCCATCACCCACTTTCCCCTCCCTCCCACCCCCCATCAACCCTCAGTTTGTTCTCAGTATCCAAGAGTCTCTTATGGTTTGCCTCCCTCCCTCTCTGTAACTTTTTTCCCCTGTCCCTTCCCCCATGGTCTTCTGTTAAGTTTCTCAGGATCCACATATGAGTGAAAATATATGGTATCTGTCTTTCTCTGTCTGACTTACTTCACTTAGAGTAATACCATCCAGTTCCATCCACGTTGCTGCAAATGGCCAGATTTCATTCTTTCTCATTGCCAAGTAGTATTCCATTATCCATTCATCAGTTGATGGACATTTAGGTTCTTCCCATAATTTGGCTATTGTTGAAAATGCTGATATAAACATCGGGGTACATGTGCCCCTATGCATCAGTACTCTTTTTTTTTTTTTTTTTCCTTAAAGAAAGTCCACCCACCTGGCTGTGGTCTGTCCAACACTAGCTGTTGTCTGGTTCCCATTCAAGCCGTGACTTAGCAAAAGCTGATCCTGTAAAGGACAGATGCAGAAAACACAAATGTTTTTAATTTTTATGAAGCTCAAATTAATTAAATCAATTTACCACAGTGTAAGGATTTATATCTGGTCTCTCAAATCTCTTCCATTGATCTGTATACCTATTCTTATGCCAATACCACATTGTCTTGATTACTGTGCCTTTACAGTAAGCTTTGAAACCAAGTAGTATATATCTACCAATATTATTTTCCTTTTTCAAAATTGTTTGGCTATTCCACGTGTTTTGTACTTCCACATAAGTTTTAGGACCAGCTAGCCAATTTCTACAAAAACTCCTATTGGGATTTTGATAGAGATTACATTGAATTTATAAATCTATTTAGAGATAATTGCCATCTTGCAAGACTAAGATTTCTATCAATAAACACAAAGTACATCTCCTTTTATTAGATAGCTTTATTGTCTCTCAGCAATGTTTTCTAGTTGTCAGTGCGTAAGTCTTGCCCTTCTTTGTTAAATTGTTAAACTTATTCCTAAGTATTTGACTCTTTTTTCCAAAATGTTTACTTAGTTTTGAGAGAGAGGGAGAGAGCACAAGCAGGGGAGGGACAGAGAGAGAGAGAGAGAGAGAGAGAGAGAGAGAGAGAGAGAATCTGAAGCAGACTCCAGGCTCTGAGCTCCAGGCATCAACGCTCTTTTTGATGCCAATGTAAATAAAATTATTTTCTTAATTTTATTTATAGAATGTCCACTGTTCATATATAGAAATACCATTGATTTTTGTATATTGATCTTACATCCTCCAACTTTGCAAAACTCACTTATTAGTTCTAGGAGCTTTTACGTAGATTCCACCTGGCTTTTGACATAAACAGTCATGTCATCTGCAAGTAACGACAATTTTTCTTCCCCATTTCCCATGAAGATGCTTTTTTTCTTTTTTTCCACTATTGTAATGGCTAGAAACACCAGCATAATGTGAAATAGAAGAGGTGAGAATGGGCATCTTTGTCTTGTCCTCATTCATAGGCAAAGCATCTAGTCTTTCATCGCTGTGGGTGGTGTTAACGTTGAGTTTTTTAAAGATGCCTTTATCAGGTTGAAGAAGTATTATCATGAATGGGTGTTGGATGTTTTCAAGTGCATTTTATGAATCTATTAGACTGATCATGGGTTTCTTGCTTCGTTCTATTAATATGGTGTGTTACATCATTTGCCTTGTACCTCAAGGTTACATTTTTAATGCCCATCTCATGAACACCTAGTCTTTCCTCATCTTTGCCTATTCAGATTACTCTTTCTGAGCAAGTATAGAACTAGAACAACTGGGGTTCCTCCAAAGTTGAGACTAAGAACCTGGTGTTATAGCTTGTAGACATACCTCACGGTCCAGATAGGTAAATATTGTGTTGCTGTAGTGATACATGACAGTCATTCTTCCCAAGAAGACTTGACAATAGCAAATATTTTATAAACAGCTCCTCCGGATGTATTTATCAAGGATCTTACAGCCCCCCCCCCCCTGAAAATTTAATAGCAACACAGACGAAGTGGGAATGGTCTAGTGATGCACGGTCTCTTGGAGGCAGGCTCCCTAGTTTCAAATTCTGGCCATAGCGCCTACTTGCTGTGTGACTATGGGTAAATTACTCAAAGAAATCTTAGATTCCTCATCTCTAAAAGTCTTCATCTGTAAAACAGGGCAGTGATACCACTTACTCCGAAGGGTTGTTGGGAAGATTAACAGTAAGTGTAAGTAAAACATGTAGCCCCATACCTGGCACACAGAAGGCAACAAATGGTAGCAATTATTGACTAAGGTGTTTTATAGTTTTCAGCCTTAGACAGGTATCTTCTTGACTGTGGGCCTCTGACCTTCCTTTTCATAGAGCATTTACTTTAGAAAAGTTGTAATTACGGAGCACCGAGTAATGTATGTGGAATCATTATATTGTCCACCTGAAACGGATATAACACTGTATATTAATACTTCAATTAAAAAAATGATAAAAAATGAAGTTCATATTTGGAAAGCACAAAATAGGAAGAAGAGAAAGAAAGGAAAAGAAAGAAAGATTAAGAAAGAAAGCTTGCAATTCCGAATTCTTTCTCTGTCCCTTTGAGATGTACGTCTTTTACAGCCCAAGAATATCTTTCTCGAGGATCTGTGACTCACCTGTTTGAAATGTAATCATCAAGAAGGTTCTTTCAGTTGATGGAGGATTTAGTCTCTTTCCATAATTTAATCTCTGTGGGAAGAGAGGAGCCTAACTTCAATAAGTACAAGCAGCAAACACAGATGGCCTAACGATAGTGACCAACCTCCACTGATGCCCTCCAGTGCTTTTCCACTAGCTCACCTCAGTGCCTAAGAACTCTCCTGCCTTTTGTTTCAGCAGAGTTGAGTTCAATCTGTCTTACCTATTGCAATAGTCTTGAATAAAGTCCTCCTTGCCTGTTTAACCTGGCCAGTGCAATTTTTCTTACCTTATGATGGTTATTATAAGAAAGAAGCCTGGGTTCTCCCTCTGATGGCTTCTGCTGTGGCACTGAAGTCAATACCACTGAAGGGAGTCATAGTCACAGGAAACAATGTCTTGACAGGTTAAGAGGAAGCAGTCTAGTGGACAGGTGATAGAACGTTGATAGAAACGAAGAAGAATCGTGGCTCCATTATAGTGCTCTCATTCCTTTTGAGATCTTCCAGCTGCATATTGTAATTTAAGTGGAGACAGCTTAGCTTTACCCCCTTAAAATATTGCTGTTGAAAGGCTATTTGTCCTCTCCCTGTTAAATGTTTTCCCAATAGCCTTCGATAGATTTAAAGGAATTACAAGGGCAAAGAAGGTGAAAGTCTGAGACAATATAATTGATGACCCCAAATAAAGTACCACATGCTCAACAGTGATTTAAATGCTATTTAACAGATAAAACTGTGCCACTGTAGTATGTTTGCCTGTGTGTGTCTCTCTTTGTGTATTTGTTTCTCTTCAATAATTAGTTAGGCTCTTTTCTTTTCTTTTCTTACTTTTCTCTTTTCTTTTATTATTTTGAGAGAGAGAGAGCAGGTGAGGGGCAGAGAGAGGGAAAGAGAGAGAATCTTAAGCTGGCTCCGCACTCTCAGCATAGATCCCAACACGGGGCTGGAACCCACAAACCATGAGAAATCGAGCAGAAATCAAGAATCGAGGCTTAACCAACTGAGCCACTCAGTGGCTAACAGGTGCCCCCACTTAGGACTATTCCAATAAGAAATAATAGTGTCTTCTAAGTAGTATTGTCATTTTGGAAAAGACAATAACACCATCAAATTGATATAATTTGGAAACAGTCAATCAGAGAAATAAAAATTAAATAAAAGTATTGAAAGAAAAGGTGAGGCAGTAAATATTAGGTAAGTATTGAAAGAGTTCTTATTTCCTTCAGTAAGGGTAATATTTACTTTTGCCTTAAGATCTTGATATGACAAATATTTTCCAGTTAATGATTCGCCCCCCAAAAAAAGGAGAGTCAATTTCTCTTCGCTCTGTTCCAGAGATTGAGGAGGTTCTTAGATTTAAAAAAACAAAAAAAAACAAAAAAAACAAATGTCATATTGGAACCATTAAGTGGGAGCTGTTGGCTTTTTAATTTGCTCTTAATACAATGATTAAGACAAAGGGTTAAATCATCCTACTTTACAAATCATCAGTAGCTTTGGAAATTAGGAAAGAGTAGACCTTTAAGCATCCTTCATTATTCAGTCAAAAATGAATGGCTAGACTTTATAGGTGTCTGAGGCACATTACTACCCAGTCTTAGAAAAGCAAGTCAGAAAACGCCTGACCCATGAATCTCAGTGGACATGTAACTGTCTCTCATGTTTAATCATGAGATTATGTTTAATATAAGCCAAACATTGTGTGGTACCAAGCTAAGATCTGCTTTGTTTTTCTGAAACCCACGTTACCTTGTCATTATGTAATATATAGTTGGGATTAAATGTTCCTTATTAGAACTATTCACGAAGAAAGTATGTCTGAAGGATCCATATCAAAGAATACCCTTTGCTGTGAATGACCAAATCCCTCTCTGATATAACATTCCTCCCTTCCATCTATATTTTAGAAATGACAGAAAGATTAATAGAGTTGTAATGTAATCAATGCTGAATTATTACCCAACAGGTTAAGGTAAGTGCTTAGGATACGAGCAAAGCAGACAGGTCAGAAATGCGTAGGAAAAGCTTAACTGTGATGAATTTATACAGCCCTTCAAAGTAAGAAAATCTAGAAGAAAATAACTTTAATTTCAGTATTTCTGTGAGTTTTTATGACCTTATGAAAAAATTAATTTTCTTTCCGATTACCTATGGGGTTGTCGTCACAAATTTTTCAGCGTTTGGACTTCTAAAATTCTCTATCCAGCTCTGGATACAAAAACTCTAAACACGGAGGGTTAAGGCATCAAAGATGAAAGCTAGCACACTTACAACTATTTATATTGCAAAAGCTTTGCCCTTCTTCAAGAACATGCAGTTTCCCAAACACTAACCTCTCTTTACAAGGTTATGCTTATTAGCTGGGATTTGTAGCTCAATGGCAACACTGTTCATCCTTGGTTCAATTCAGATTGTAATTTCTTTTTAAACTACCTGACCCTTATAATCATATGGTGAGTAGGTCTGATCATTCATCTTCCCGAGGCCAAGTTTTTGGTCTGAACACAGAGTCACTTGTGTTTCTGAAGCCTCTCAGCATTATGATGATTGGGGTAAAAACTGTCAATTGAGAAAAGTATGAAAGAAACCTTTCATACAATGTTTTCATTGTCTTGTTCTTTTTCTGGAACTAAAATTCCTGATCAAAAAAACAAAAGTCTTCCTAGATACAAGGATGAAGTTTTAAGAGACGATCTTTGTTTCTAATTAAGTGTGGAAGTTATCAACTATTTCATCATCCCCAGTGCCAGAATGTGCTGAATAAGATTTTGCTTTTTCTCAGGGCCCAGCATTTATTAAGCACTCAGCAAATTGTTATTGAATGAATGAATGTACTAAACGCATGTCTTTATCCCGACATCCCTCATAGTATTAAAGCTGAATCATCCCTCAAAGTATTAAAATATTGCATGAGTGTCTGGCTTCCCATCCAGAGTACCACATTCCTGGTGTTGCTTAAATTGGATTATAGGCTGAAGGAGATTTAGTCCTGATCTAAGTGCTTAGACTGGGTTTTTGCCCATCCCTGAACCATTCACTGAAAACAAAAGGAATGGAATCAGGCTGACTGATTTATGTAAAGTAGAGCCCACCATCTCTGGAGTCAGGATGGAGTCAATTCCACCCAAAGCACATGGCTGTTACCCAACAGAGGAGGAGAGAATATTCCAGAGTATGGGGCCATTAAGAACTGACAAGGGAAGCATGGATGCTGGAATGGTGACCAAGAAATACTGAACATGTCATTTCTATTTTTAATGTGACTCAATGAAAAACTGATGAGAATAACTTGTTAGAAATAATTGCTTATCTTTCAAGATTTAAAGAAAATCTCCTTTAAATTGGTTTAAAAAATGAAAAGATTTTTAGTTACTCTGCACACCATGCTCTTGCAGGAAGAGACCGCTTAGATAGGATGCCACCTATTGTGCCGTGGAGTTTGAGTCTGACTAGACATTGATTAGCTGATTGGCTTTGAGTGTTTCTTAAGTAGTTAATAATGCTATTTCCAGAGAGGTTTTAAATTAAAAGTGCTTGACTTTATGTAGATTATGGCTAATATCTCTTGCATATTTTCCAAGAAATATTTCACTAGAGGTCATACAAACATTCTTTTAACGTTTTTCCTCTAAATCTTGTATGCATGCTTGAGGAAAGTGTGCATTCTCTAGTTTTGGGGTGCATGATTTTTTATGTATTAATGAAACAATTTTGTTTAATGTGTTGTTCTAAATATTTATTTTTTTGCTGCTCAAGCTAAAAAATTGAAAGAGGTATATTAAATACAATAGGTTTCTCTATTTTTTCTCTATAGTTCCATTAATTTTGGATTTTCCTACTTTGTTTAGAACTACCCCATTAATTAAAGCTTTTATTATTTTTAGAGACTTTTTATCCCTATTAGGGCTTTTCACCTTAGTATTTATAAGGGCTGATATTGATACAGCTACTTTAATGTGGTATATTTGCTTGTTATATAATTTTTCTTAATCCTACTTTTTGTCTTTATCTTGTGTTTTCTGTCTTTTGTAAACTGCATATATTGGGCAATGTAGCCTATTTTTATCTGACGGAGTAGGCCATTAGTATTTATTGCGACTATTGAACTACTATGCTTTCCGTTTCTTTGCTTTTTTGAATATTTATCCTTTTTTTAAAGTTTATTATTTATTTTGAGAGAGAGAGAAAGAGAGAAGGGGAGGCTCAGAGACAGAGAGAGGGAGAGAGATAATCCCAAGCAGGGTCTGCACCATCCAAGCAGAGCCTGACACAGGCATCGAACCCACAAACCATGAGATTATGACCTGAGCTGAAATCAAGAGTCAGATGTTTAACGGACTGAGTCACCCAGGTGCCCTGTATATGTTATCCTATTCTCTCCTGGCCTGAAAAGTTTCTGTGGAGAAATCCACCAACAGTCTTATGGGAGTTCCCTTGTATGTGACTTCTTTCTTTTCTCTTGGTGCCCTTAACATTATTTTTCTGTCTTTGAACTTTGACAATTTAATTATAAGGTGTAGCCGTACTCAGGCTCAAGCTGTTGGGGTTCTTTGGGCCTTATGGATCTAGATGTTCATTACTTTCCATAGGTTTGGGAAGTTTTCAGCCATATTGCTTTAAATATATTTTTTGTCCCTTTCTTTTTTTTTCCTTCTGGAATTCCCATAAGAATTCCATATGGAATTCCATAATATGGAATTCCCATAATAAGAATATTTCTTTTTTTTTTTTAATGTTTATTTTTGAGAAAGAGAGAGACAGAGAGAGAGAGAGAGAGAGAGAGACCATGAGCAGGGGAGGGGCAGAGAGAGAGGGAGACACAGAGTCTGAAGCAGGCTCCAGGATCTGGGCTGTCAGCACAGAGCCCAATGCGGGGCCCAAACTCAGGAACCGTGAGATCATGACCTGAGACAAAGTCAGCTGCTTAACCTGAGCCACCCAAGAACCCCGAGAATATTATTTCTATTCATTATATTCCCTAATTCCCATAGGCTTTCTTCATGCTTTTTCACTGTTATTCTTTTTGCTCCTCTGGCTAATTTCCAATATCCTATCCTCCAGGGTGTTGATTCCTTCTCCTGCATAGTCGAGTCCACTTTGGAAACTCTCTATAGAATGCCTCAGTTCAGTTATTGTATTCTCAACTCTAGGATTTGTTTGGGTTTTTTTGCTCTTTGAGACTCCAGTTAGACATATGTCAGATATCTCAGTCTTTCAGTTTTCATAATCTATCGTTTTTATTTTGTCTCTCCTCATCTGTCTTTGGTACGATATGTGTTATTTCCTCAGTTAGTTAGTGATTCCTTTAGCTATAACTAATATGTTACTAAACTATTCATTGAGTTATGTATTTCAATAATGATATTTCATTATCTGTTTGGCTCTTTTTATTGTCCGCCTTTTCTTTTTACATATTTCTTATTACATATCACTTTAATTCACAGTTATTTAAGTATTTCATGGCATCCCATTCCTGCTAATTCTCATATCGAAATTGCTTTAGTATATAAATCTGTTTCTCAATCAAAATGGCTTATTTCCCTGTGTGCTTGATTAATTAATCCAGAAGCATTAATTAGAAAGGCTTTTCTTCAGAGATGATTTTCATTCACTTCTTAGAGTAACCATCAGAATTTACTGACCTGGAACTACTTTCATACATTAAAAGATTTCTGGTTTTATGTAGGAGTCTTCAGCTTCTTTACTTTATTTACCTGTAATCCATAACTTAGTCTCAGAATCATAGTCTTTTCCTGTTTCCCAACTACTCTGGGTTTAACTCACTTTCATTTGTATTATGATTACCTTGCTTCCTAATGAGCCAAAAAATGAACTACCTAGTATGTGTTCTATTTTATCCAATAACTTATTTTAACAGAGGGATCATTGAGCGTATCTCACCAACCATACTGCCAGAAGCAGAAATCATCTACTTCTGTTAGAAGTAGTCAATTTTGGTAATTTGCATTTTTCATATAAATTATTCATTTTATCTTTTTTGTAGCATATTGGTATAAAGTTGTTTATGGTACCCTCTTATTTTTTAAATCTCTCCTGTGTTTATTTCTTGATCTCTATTTTCATTCCTAACACATATATATTTTAAAGTTTATTTATTTTGAGAGAGTGCATGAGCAGAAGGACAGAGAGAGCGAGGGAGAGAGAATCCCAAGCAGGCTCCACACTGTCAGTGCAGAGCCTGATGTGAGGCTCAAACTCAGGAACTGTGAGATCATAACTTGAGCTAGAGTCGGACGCTTAACCAAGTAAGCCACCCAAGTGGCCCTCATTCCTAATATTTTTATGTCTCTGTTTTTTCTTCATCAGTTTCACCAGTTAATATATGTGTGTGTGTGTGTGTATATATGCTGAAAACTACACAATACTGACTAAAGAAATCAAAGAAGATCTAAATAAATGAAGAGACATCTTGTGATCATGGACTGGAAGCCTCAGCATAGTAAAATGTCAAATTTCCCCAAATTGATATACAAATTTAACATAATTCTTATCAAAATCCCAGTAAGATATTGTGTGTGTATGTATTTTTAAGAAACTAACTTTTAGCTAAGTTTCACTGGACCCTCTCTATTATATCACAGTTTTATTTTCCAGAGGTCAGCATGCGTTTTTTCTGGCAAAGGCCAGAAATTCTAGAACCATGACCAAGTGGGGTTTACTTCAGGGATGCAAGGCTAGTTCAACATTCAAAACTCAATGTATCTACCATATTTACAGGCTAAAGGGAAAAAGTCACTTTATCATATCAACTGATGCAGAAAAAAAAATCTGACAAAATTTAACACTAATTCATGAAAAGAAAAACTCTCAGAAAAACAGGAATAAAAGGGCACTTCCTCAACTTGATTAAGAGCACCTACAAGAAACGTACAGCTAACGTTATATTTAATAGTGAAACACTAAATCCTTTCCCGAGATTGGGAATAGGGCAACGATATCTCTCTTATTCAAAAATAGTGCTGGAAGTTCTAGGCACTGCATTAGGCAAAGAAAGGAAATAAAAGGCATACAGTTCAGAAAGAAGGAAATGAAACTATCGCTATTTGCAGATGACATGACTGTCTATGTAAAATATCCCAAAGAATCCACAAAATCCTCCTCAAACTAATAAGCGAATTCAGCACGGTCTCGGGATACAAGATAAACATACAAAAATCAATTGTATATATACTTGCAATAAACATGTTAATATGGGGATCAAAAACACAGTATCACTTACAATCTCTCAAACAAATAAAATGCTTAGGTATAAACCTAATAAAAGCATATATAGAATTGAATATGCTGAAAACTACACAATACTGACTAAAGAAACCAAAGAAGATCTAAATAAATGGAGAGACATCTTGCGATCATGGATTGGAAAACAGCATAGTGAAATGTCAAATTTCCTAAATTGATACACAGGTTTAACTTAATTCTTATCAAAATCCCAGTAAGATATTGTGGAGACATAGATAAGGTTATCCTACATTTTTATGGAAAGACAATAAAGTATCCAGACCAATTTTGAAAAAGAAAACTAAAGTAGAAGCAAGCTGTCTATTTGGTTTCAAGCCTTTTTAAGTAGAATAATCAATCCTGTCTGGCATTGGAGGTATAGACACATAGATTGATAGAATATAATAGACAACCCAGATATAGACCCACACAAAATATGCCCATCTGATTTCTGTCCAGTTTGGTTTTGATAGAGCAAAAGCCGTTCAGTGGAGGAAACACAGCCTTTACAACAAATATGGTGTTGGAATAACTGAATATCCAAAGGCAAAAAAAAAAAAAAAAAGAAAAAAGTCCTAAATGTTTCACATTTCATGCAAAATTAATTCTACATGGATCATGGACTTAAAAGTAAAATGTAAGACTACAGAACTTTTAGAGAAGAACACAAAAGAGAAAATCTTTGGGATCTAGGGCTAGAGTTCGTGATAACAAAAACATGATCCATAAAGAAAAAATTGATAAACTAGACTTCATCAAAATTAAAAACCTTTGCTCTGTGAAAGACCCCATTAAGAGGAAGACAAGCTGTAGAGTGAGAGGAAATATTTGCAAACCAATTTAGGTATTGGACAAAGGACTAGTATCTAGAATATATCTAAAAAAATTTTTTTAATGTTTATTTATTTTTGAGACAGAGAGAGACAGAGCATGAACGGGGGAAGGTCAACAAGAGAGGGAGACACAGAATCTGAAACAGGCTCTCAGCTGTCAGCACAGAGCCCGACGCGGGGCTCGAACTCACCGACCGCGAGATCATGACCTGAGCCGAAGTCGGACGTCCAACCGACTGAGCCACCCAGGCGCCCCTAGAATATTTTTTTAAAGAAAAACAGGGGCCCAGGGTGGCTTAGCTGGTTGAGTGCCCAACTCTTGATTTCGGCTCAAGTCATGATCCCAGGGTTGTGGGATCCAGCCCTACGCTGGGCTCTGTGCTAAGCATGGAGCCTGCTTAAAATTCTCTCTCCCTCTCTCTCTGCCCCTCTCCGCTCACTCTCTCTCAAAATAAATAAATAAACTTTAAAAAAAAGTATTAAAAAACACTCAAAACTCAACAGTAAAAACAAAAAAGTAACCCAATTAGAAAAAGAGTGAAGAAACACATCACTGAAGAAGAAATACAGGCACCAAGAAGCACATGAAAAGATGTTCAATACGATCAGCCTTTGGTGAAGTATAAAATAAAACCACCAAATCACCACACACCTATCAGAATAGCTAAAATAAAAATTAGTGACATCACCAAATGCCCATGAGGAAGTGAGGAAACTGGGTCATTCAAACATTGCTGGTGGGAATGTAAACTGGTTACAGCCACTCTGGCAAACAGTTTGATAATTTCTTAAATACTAAACATTCAATTACCATATATGACTCAGCGATTTCACTGCTGGGCATTTATCCTAGGAAAATGAAGACTATGTTTATACAAAAACCTGTATACAAGTGAACATAGCAACTTTATTCGTAACAGCTCAAACTGACCAGAGATCCTTCAGCTGGTAAATGGCTAAACACACCGTGATACATCCATACCATGGAACACTACTCAATACCAAAATAGGAAGGAACTATCAGATGCACTTGACCCACAAAATAAGCAGTGTGAATCTCCAAGAGAATTATGCTGAGTGAAAAAAGCTAATCCCAAAGTGTTACATACTGTAATATTCCAATTATATAATATTATTGAAATAACAGAATTATAAAGGTAGAGAACAGATTGTGGTTGGAAGGAGGGGGTGGGGGCGGGAGCAAAGTAGGCATGGCTGTAAAAGGGCAACAGGAGGCATCTTTGTGTTTGAATGTTGTAAATGGAAATTTTCTACACATTGACTTTATCGATGCCATTATCCTGGGTGTGACAGTATAGTTTTTGCACAGTTACCACGGGGTAAACTGGGTGGAGGGTACATGAGAGGGATCTCTGTACTGTTTTGTTTTTGTTTTTTTTTTTTACTAGTTATCTCAAAACGAAAGCATGCTAATAAAATAGTAGCATTAAACATGTTTTACATTGTATAGAATGGCCTCTTCATTTTCAACGTCCATGCCATTCCAAAGCAACGTATTGGTCAGTTGCCTCCATTCCAGGCTTGAGGAGTTTAATGTAACATAGAAAACTTCTCAATTACTAAGAGCTATATTTGATCATAGATCAGGAAAAGACACAACTGGGAAGTCCAAATTTAGAATAAATGCTATCTTACTGCATCCAAGATAGAACGAATTTAAATGATATATGACGGTTACCTTATTGAATTGTGGCATCCTCCCCACCACAAAGTAGTAATTAAATCTTAAAAGGTTATGGTAACCTTTGGGGAGCTTATAACATTAAGTCTGGCACTGAAAATAGGTCAGATGTGGTCCGGTACACTGAGAACGCCTTTAAATGAATTTAAAATGACCACAGCACCTGGGTTTGGAAGAATGAAATAAAATACAATATTCTCCACTACATTATACTTTGGCTGTTTATTTCTGGAATCTGCTTTGATTCGAAAGCTTTTCATGATCAGTGGTCTTCGGCTATGCAAGTTACTAGAAGCTTGTATCTTGGTCTTGGGTTAAATCTCTCATTTCTAGAGATGTAAAGTTGGCTCTCTTTACCTGCTCTGGCTTCGGTATGTCAGACCCGCCACTACACAGTGGTATGCAACTTTCAGAAGGTGTCAGAAACTGAAACTCGTACCAGTAAATCCTCACTGAGGATAACCAGCTGCATTTCTAAGTTTTCCACTGATGCTAACAGGTTTTGGAGTTAGCAACTACTGTTTAGCAGTACTTACCGTAAACACTTAAAAATCTGTACTTTGGGTTTGCCAGAGTGGGAATTAGTGCCCTTTCAAGTTTATTTAAAGACTCGGTTCAGTTCTAGCAGACTCCCTCTCAAACAAGTAGGGGTGTTACGCACGTAACGACTGCACAGGAAATCTGGTTTTGCCTTCCACCACTTACATTTGAAGGAGAAATGCCATCGCTACACAAAACCTACAGGAATCCCACTCTGAGTAATTAAGTGACCAACCTCTTAAAAATCTGCCAGAAGCAGCGGTGTCTATAAAAATCTATCTAGTGGGTCAGTTATTTAGTTCTATTTCTGCCCTTAAAATGAGGATTATTTGGAGAAAAAGATATCATGTAATTTTCTGTTAACTAAGTAAGTGCCAAAACGTAGGATTAAAATGGCCATTTTGATGCATTTGAATTATGAGAAAACGGGTTAACAGGAGAAAATATCGTTGCATTCTGTCAAAGAAGTGGTAGTGTAG
The DNA here is from genome assembly GCF_028018385.1 of Neofelis nebulosa. Taxonomy (NCBI): domain Eukaryota; kingdom Metazoa; phylum Chordata; class Mammalia; order Carnivora; family Felidae; genus Neofelis; species Neofelis nebulosa. The sequence goes on from NC_080787.1 coordinate 123,240,780, forward strand.
CTCTTTTCGGGCTCCTGCTGGTGAAAATTTTGCTAAGTGTTTCCTTGCTTGAGACATCAGGCTGTTCAAACCTTATGGTGGACGGAAGAGGTCTGGGATCCACAGGGCAGGGTTTCATTTTCTTTAGTGAATCATGAAAATACACAAACGATCTTTTTTTTTTTTTTTTTTTTTTCTGGGAAAGGAGGCTGCCTGATAATGTTCTTTACTGGTAATGAGAATTTTTCATTATCTTTAAACGAACCAAAAATGTCATTTAACTCATAACTTGCCCAAACAACTAAATCCCATTTTATTTTTTATTTTTTTGCAGCAACCTGGTAATGTATAAACAGTAGTCGTTTCTGACTTAAAAAAAAAAAAAAAAAGTAAATGCTGAATACATTGCCCTTGTAAATTGTTCTTTACTATTAAGGTGGACAAGGACTTTTTTCTTTATACAGGTTTTATCTTTTATTGTGTTCTTTTTTTCTACATGAAGAAACAAAACATTACAGCAACTAGAAATATTATTCCACACTTTTCTTGCTAAACCACAGACTGATTTTGTGGAACAAAAGGTCTTCAAAAATCACGTTTCATTATAAATTTGTCCAAAAAGGTTGATATTCAAAATGCTGCTTTTGTGTGTACAAAATTCTACATTAAAAAAAAAAAAAAAAAAGCAGCAAAGACCGTGAAGGATCCAGGGGCAGCCTTCTTCCAAGTGCAGCGTTCTGTCGACGACACAGATGCCGTTGCTGGGCCCGCGGGGTGCTCCGGGGACCTGACTCCAGACGCTGCCTTCGTGGTTTGCTGTCTTCAGCCAAGCCCCATCTGTGCCCACATGTATACTTTTCTAGAGTTGATCCCATGCCTACTAAAGACAAGCTGTTTTACGCTGCGATGGCACCCGTTATTCCTTTGCCAGCAATCACTGTGTAAAACCCAAACACGTTCCTACTTAATGGCCGGTACAACAAACACTTTATGCCACACTGTCGCTCAATGTAAGCACAGAGGCTGGTTAATCTCAATCTGTGTTGCTCGACAATGTCTTTGGAGGACGTTAAAATGAACAGTATGTGTCACCTGATGAGGAAGCTTCTTCAGTTTCAGACTCAGTTGGACTCAGATTCAAATAAGTAGACAGTCCTACCAACTACTCCCATTTTATTGTCCACAGTGTAAGCTTCACCTTCCAAAGCGATTCTAAAACTAACCTAAAGGAAACTTCAAGAACCTGAAAACCTTTGCTATTATTGTACTATGTTTTTCGTTTTATATTTTCAAATCGAGACTATTCTTTGTGTTACAAGCATTCCGGGGTAAAATTTTCCCTCCAAGTCAGTATTTCTCAAAAGAATGCAAGCCACTACAGTTCCTGTTTTTAATCACTGATCTGTGTCCCAGTTAAAATAATTTATAAAATATTACTTTAAATGAAGGTGCTAAAACCAGTCAAAAAATATTAAGTACTTTTGTTATCACTGGGAACTCACCATGAAGTGAACAGAATAAGTGAATGTGCTTATATGAGAATAAACATTTTATCAAGTACAACCCTGGCAAAAAATTGAGCTGACTTGTGGGAGCCATTGGGACTTTTATGTAGCTGTAAGATACTGGCTTCTCACACGAAACAGCACACTTCTTTCATGTTCAAGCAGGTCTGGTGGGCTTGCACTGACCTCAGATCAGGTAGTATTTGTACAAATTCCCCTGCATAGCCCATCTTGTTCACTAAAGCAAGCTGATTTGGGAAACAGAGTCTCAAAGCTTCCAATCACTCACTCACAAGAACGTTTTCTACAGTCTCCTGTAGGAAAACAATGGGAGTTTTGCTGACATGCAAGGTAGCTCCTACTAGTAGCAAAACTTTTAAAGGTTGCCAAAATAAAACACTTAGTAAACTGGTACTCCAGAAAGACAGAAGGGCTGCTGTGTGGTTATGTCAAGTGCTGGTCCCACCAAAGCAGAGTCCTCACAAAGTAGAACTATCCAGACACTTTTAAAATCATCTTTATTCTGGTTGCAAAGACACGCTTTTTACTTAATTATTTTATTTGTTCCCATTTGGAGTCTCATAGCTTGCCATGTAAAACACTGACTTCACTATCAAACTGCTATATAAGAACATTGTTATAAAATACAAACTATAAACTAAGACAAACTTCTTTACAGTATTCGGATTAGTGCATCAAAACAACATTGATTTAAAAAGGCAAGTGGTTAATTGGCAAACATCCAAATTGTTTTCTAATGGAGGACGGTACAAAATGGTATGCAAGGTAAACATTAAATTTTAAGTGTTAGTGCTCAAAAACAATAATTCTGGGAAAGTTGCTCCCCCAAAGTAATTCTGACCCAAGGATATACATGTAGCCATAATTCTGAAGGATTTCAGGGAAGGTAATTAATTTTCCATCCTAATAGCTGTGGAAGTACACAGCAGAATAACAAGTTGTGTCTCCAGATTTCTAACATGGTATGAACTGATTTTTCATACTCTTCCTCCAAATTACATTTAACAGTTATAGTGACTACACATACCCCAGCAAACATCAGACTTAAACAGGTCCTATGCAAAAACAATTATCCTTAGTATTTTACTAGGCAATCTACAGCAAATGTTTAATATATACACATCAGGAGGATGAGATAGTCTAGGAAATTACTCACTGATTTCATTTAGAGTAAACGAAGGTCTTAAGAGAAAACCAACAATAAAAGTTAAATAGATAATTTGTGCTGTTATGAACCAGAAAACGAAAGAAAACAAACCACCACAAACAGGTGGGTTAATTTTCCCTACGTTACTGGGAATATTTCCTCTGCTGGCCCATATCAAAATCAAATTTGACATTTTTAATTGAAGTCACACAAATCTGGGTGCATGTCACTCTGTGACAGAGACAGATGCACACAGAACACGAACACACACACACACACACACACACACACACACACACACACACACCTTTAAATTTACTGATTCCAAAAGCTAAGTCAACAGGGCAAATAAATTATAAATGAAAAGCATATACATCGTGGACAAAACCTCAGAGTTACTAGATTGAAAAGCACAGAAGTTACGCCAGCAGTGATACCAAGAAAACTTTCAGTATTAGAAAATATCAGATTGAATCTAAAAGAAACTTCCCCCTGCCAAATAAAAATAACAAAGTATGGGAGCCATCCTTTATGCAGTAGCTTTAGAATAATAATAATAATAATAAAAAAAATGATTACAGGAATCTTCGTACATAATTTAGAGAATGTAGTGCAACAGTGTGCTCCTTTATAATTCAGCCTTTCACTCTCCATATGATGAGACCGAGAATTACAAGTCCGATGACAATGATAAAAATGATGATGCACAGGGTTTTTCTGGATTTGCGCTACAGATGCAAAAACAAAAAAACATGTTTATATGTGTAGGGGAGCATCTCTATAGCAACTGAAAAATCATTTGGTTCATTTCTAGAGTAAAACCAATAGTAATTAACTGCCCTCAGATTTTTGGCTATACTTTTTTGCTTCTCCAAAATCTCTACAAATACAAATGGCACTATTCTTTCAAAAAATAGTCTTCTTAAATTAGTGGTTTAATTCAGGGGCTAATCATTCAACCTTTATCGGTCATTTTTCTGGGCTTAAAAAAGAGACGCAAATAGGTTACTGACTTAAAAAGACTGAGGTTACCTATGTGTAAAAACTAAGAACAGCTTAAAAGCTTACACATTTTAAAATTTTTATCAAAGAGTTGCTCTTCAAAATGAGTTCTCTGAAAATATCAACAAACATGAATGCTTGGCAATTTTTCCTGAAGTATTAGTTTCCAAAATTCCCATTCTTCAATATCAACAGAAACCGCATGAAAAATCTCAACATACAAATAAAAACCAAACAGCTAAAAAGTTATAATACAGTCATTTAAAATACAAAGGTTAAAAGTTTTGTTCCGTTCTTCATTTCTGGCCCAGCTGTAGATTTCCAGATTTCTTTAATGGCTTGCGTATCTCACAGCAACATGCAGGAATCCTTTTTCTTACAAAGTAAAAAAATCTGTAAATTTTCTTTGTGTCGACTAGGAGTACCATAAAATTTCCAGAAAGATAGGTTTCTGTGAAATTCTCCTGAAAACTATAATGACTTTCCGTATACCACATAGTCAGCAACTTTTTCAACTGAATATTCCTCATAAATGAAGCACGATTTCTCTGAAGTTTCAGCAGCATCCTGCCTGCGTATTTTCCCCAGACTCCACGTGAGTACCACAGACACAAGTATAATACACCTTTAAGAACAATCACAGGCTCCCCACTACAGGACATCTGCGCCCAGGGCACCCTCGCTAGCGTGGGGTGGGGGGTAGGGTACTGCAGCAATAAGAGCCTCTATCAGCTGCCCTTCCACTCAGGGTTCACCCACACTATTGAGAAGTGCCACATTTTGCAGAGACATGACTTTAATACCAAGGCCTCCAAGGAGAACTGGAGGAAGCTGCTTTTCTCCCCAGTGCTTGTGCTGCATGGCTCTTTCCTTCTCCCTCCAGGGCCCGTGGGGTTAAGTATGGGGCAGCTCCAGATACGGAGGTGAGAAGACTGGGAAGATGTGCTCCTTTTCCCCAGGGTGGAGGTAGGCTGGCCCTTCCCCAAGGGGAAAGTAAAACTTGGAGACATATCTACACCCCTCCAAAATCCAAAAGCAAAACAACATGGCAGGTAAGCCTAGTTACTGATACATCCTGCTAACCGCTATGTTTTGAGCAGTTGTAACCTAGCATCTGTGGCTATGTGGGTGTGTTCAACTATTTATGAATGATACGTCCAGTCTGTGACATTAATTCTGCTGAGCCACACACCTGAATCACTGGCCCACAGAAGGTAAAGGTGAGTGACAGTTACTGCATCACTGAATACAACGGGCTGTAACTCAGCAATTTCTACAGAGCTTCATTGTTCTCAATGTATCACCAAGGATGCAGTGGTTTGTCTAGTGAAAAACGGCACTGCAACGAAAGGAAACTTCTGGGGTTAGTAACAAAGGTGAAAAGCAACTGAAAATACCTAAGATGGTGACAATATCTTAGATATTTTATAAGAAGGCAATAAGGTCTGAGAAAATAATTATAAACAACGACAAAAAGGGGAGTTTTAAAAGGGCCTTATCCTTATTGCCTTCATATCATAAGCTATATGAATAGCTCATGGTCCTAATGTTGGTGGAGTACTTTCACATACTTTCTGTTTGTCACATATAGAGGGACTCCCTGTATTAACCTGAATCACATAAGAGATCAATTCATTCCTGAAGGGTCTGCTGAATGTGGACAGAATACCTAGTGATCAGGGGCACTCCAAGTGAATATATTGCCATAGGAATTAAGAGAACTCTCTAGAACAAAGATCTTTGCCTCCTTGGTGCAGAAAGTCATGGACCAAAAAAAAACAAAAACAAAAACAAAAAAAAAAAACAAGGCTGAAAGGAAAGAGTGAGAGAAACAAAGGGTGAGGGCTGGCATCAGAGATCACCAGCTGTGAGAAATGCCTAGAGGTATCTCCTGCTCCCCTCAGGACTCTAAACACTGAATTTCCTATCCCTGTGGGCCACAATTCTGGTTCAACCCTGGGAACAGACAGGCTATTTTTTTTTTTTTTAATGTTTATTTATTTTTGAGACAGAGAGAGACAGAGCATGAACGGGGGAGGGGCAGAGAGAGGGAGACACAGAATCTGAAACAGGCTCCAGGCTCTGAGCTGTCAGCACAGAGCCCGACGCGGGGCTCAAACTCATGGACCGTGAGATCATGACCTGAGCCGAAGTCGGCCGCTTAACCGACTGAGCCACCCAGGCACCCCAAGACAGGCTATTTTTTATACTGACCAGGTATCTGACCTGTCTTCCATGGGATTTTAAACTTGAACATCTCCAGCTACTTTACACCCGACTGATCTCTCGATCTCTCTCTCTCTCACACACACAGAGCTGCAACTCAAAGTTATGAGGTAATTTACTGCAGTAAATATTACCTGATATTCTGCTGCTCTTGACAGCTGCTGGTTTGCTTGCTGAACGTGCACCTCCGCGTTTTCCACGTTGGCTTCTATGCTATCTTTAAAAGAAAAGAGACATACAGACATGCAAAACTGCTAGACGGGTGCTGATGCCCCAGTAAGAGAGCTGCACACGTCACAAGATTTCATTCAACGTAAGATCAACCATGTTCACTATTCAAATGTTAACATCAGTAGTATGTGGGTGAAGTCAAAATTTTTGTTAAATTGGCTGTAACTCTTCCCTGCACTATTTCTCAAATGATCCAAATGACACACAAATATTTGAAAAGAAACTGGATCATCTTCACTACAACACAGCCCCAGGTCTACCTGGTTACCCCCGAAGTGTACTATTTAGTCTGCGGGCTCCAATGGCCAATGCGGTACTAAACATCTAACAACTGTTCCTGAGGGTAAACAGAGTATCGAAAACCAGCACTTGCTCTGTGGTCATCATCAAGCTACTTCTGTGCTGAAACCCAGCCCCCCTGGGGAACCCATGAGCCTTCGTAAGTTCTCCTTCCCTAGCTGCTCTGGCCTACAGGTGGAAATGGGGTCACCCTGCAGCACGAGATCACTGCCTCTCCCTCCTCCCTACCAACTCTCAAAAGGAGAGCTCATGCTTGCAAATGCATCCAACCCCCTTGTAGCAAACATGGTCTTTCCTTCATTCTTGGAATATTTTAGCTCTAGATTCACTTTGATGCTTCTGCTATTATACAACTGGAGATTTCACCAGCCAATTGTTGACCTGCTAATACTCAGCCTTCTCAGTGCCCTGACCACACATTTTCAATGACTTTGCCTATTCTCCTTTTCCGGGCACCGACCTCCATGATTGTATCCCAAACCTTATCACGACCAATAACTGCAGTTTCTCTATAAACTCAGTTCCACACCTCAGTCTCTGAGCATCACGTGACCTTTACAGCACACTCTTTTGAAAACCATGACTTCACTGACCCTAGCACTATGTCACTGTCCCTCAACACACTGCCTGTCCTCACTTTCCTCCTTACCCAGCTGAGATCCCCAGGGCTACCACTTGCCCACACTTTCTTACATTCACCCTTGGCTCCCTTGCCACCTACTTTAGTCAGATTTATGTGACAAAACCCCAACCTGAACCCTTGCAGCTGACCATGGGAGCAAAAAACCAAACTGACATTAATTTATTTCACCTCAAATTCCTGCCTGCCAAGCAAACCTACCTCATTTCAACATATCCAAAAATTGTTGATTCCTAGCCCTCTATACTAGCTGGAGTTACAGATTCCTACATCTTAGAAAATGGCAACATCATTGTTTTCCTGGGCTTGGCTAAAACCTTAAAGAAAGAGTTGTCCTTGAATTAATTCTGCCTCATATCCACATCCAGCCAGTCAGTAAATCCTTTTGGTTTTACATTTTAAAACTATCCAGAATTCCACTACCTCTCACCACTTTGCTACTTCCATCTTTTTATTTTATTTTATTTTATTTTATTTTATTTTATTTTATTTTATGAGGAGAACATTAGCAGGGGAGAGGGACAGAAGGAGAGAGAAAGAGGGAGAACGAGAGGGAGGGAGGGAGGGGGAAGGGTGGTGGAGAACCTTCAGACTCCACGCTCAGTGCGTGTATCATGCTCAATTTGTATCAAGTTGCTTGATTTGCGAATATTGAACCACCCTTGCAAACCGGGAATAAATCCCACTTAATCATGGTGAATGGCTTTTTTTTTTTTTTTAATTTACATCCAAATCAGTTAGCATATAGTGCAACGATTTCAGTAGATTCCTTAGTGCCCCTTACCCATTTAGCCCATCCCCCTCCCACAACCCCTCCAGTAACCCTCAGTTTGTTCTCCATATTTATGAGTCTCTTCTGTTTCGTCCCTTCCTGTTTTTATATTGTTTTTGTTTCCCTTCCCTTGTGTTCATCTGTTTCATCTCTTAAAGTCCTCATATGAGTGAAGTCATTTGATTTTTGTCTTTCTCTGACTAATTTCACTTAGCATAATACCCTCCAGTTCCATCCACGTAGTTGCAAATGGCAAGATTTCATTCTTTTTGATTGCTAATACTCCAATGTATATATAAACCACATCTTCTTTATCCATCCATCCATCGATGGACATTTGGGCTCTTTACATACTTTGGCTATTGTCGATGGTGCTGCTATAAACATGGGGGTGCATGTGTCCCTTCGAAACAGCACGCCTGCATCCCTTGGATAAATGCCTAGTAGTGCAATTGCTGGGTTGTAGGGTAGTTCTATTTTTAGTTTTTGAGGAACCTCCATACTGTTTTCCAGACTGGCCGCACCAGCTTGCATTCCCATGCTGCTTCCATCTTGATCCAAGGCAACACACTGCCCACCCAGATTGCAGCGATCACCTTTTAAGTGGTCTCTTTGCTTTTAGTCTTGCCCTTTGATAGTCTGCTCTCAAACTAGTAGCCAGTGTGAGTGTTTTAAAACCTAAGTCAGGGCAGGTGCCTGGGTGGCTTGGTTGGTTGAGCATCCAATTCTTGATTTCAGCTCAGGTCACGATCCTAGGATTGTGGGATCGAGCCCCACATCGGGCTCCACACTGAGTATTGATCTGCTTAAGATTCTGCTTCTCCTTCTCTCTCCTTCTGCCCCTCTCCTCCATGTGCACTCACTCTTTCTCAAAATACAATACAATACAATTAAAAAAAAAAAAAAAAAAAAAAAACCTAAGTCAGATGATAACACTCTGCTCAAATCCTCCTGTGGCTTTCCATCCATTAGTAATAATAAAAGTCCTCATAATGGCTCAGGATCTTATATGATGCTGAACTTTATGATTCCTGACATCATCTCCCACTCCCTCTTACTCATTTCACTCACCAAAAGCATCAGACATGCTCCTACCTGAAGGCCTTTGCAACTGTCCTTTGCTCTGCCTAGAAGATTTTCTTTCACTTACTCCCTTATTTTCATGAAGACGTCACTAAAATGTCACTTACCAGTAAGGTCTTACCTGACTACCCTAGAAGAGGCGTAACATTCTCTACTGCAAGCAGCCCCATCCTCCTACTTTTGCTATTTTCCCCGATAGCACTAATCAGCATTTACTTACTTTTCTTTCCTTTTATAAAAATTCTCTCTCTCCTCCAATTAGATTATAAGATTCATGAAAGCAGGGTCTTTTACCATTTGTCTAATTTCAGCTAAATCCCCAATGCCTAGATTTGTGCTTGCATATACTAGGCACTCAATAAATATTGACTGGATGAATGAAAGAACTGGTTTTTGAAATTTTATCCTGTGATCTACTGTAACTACAGAGAAGGGTAAGAATGGACACAAAACACTTATTTGTAGCAAAGTATAGGTCCAAGTATTTAAACTGAACCAAATTCAGAGAATATACTGAATGTATCTTTAGATACATCCACTGGTATCTTCATATTTCCAAATGATAAAAATGATCAGGATTTTGACCAGTCCAGATAGTTATACCTTAACTGAAAAGCTATCACATTTAAAACTTATAGGGAGTCTTAGTCACTGATTATTTTTTAAAAGAATCTATAAAAGAATGCTTACCATCTAATACAACTAAATTAATCTACCAAAAAGATAGCAGAATAAATGATTAGGCAAATAGCTACCTATTCCTTCCAATCTAAAAGATAAGATAGCGGGGCGCCTGGGTGGCGCAGTCGGTTAAGCGTCCGACTTCAGCCAGGTCACGATCTCGCGGTCTGTGAGTTCGAGCCCCGCGTCGGGCTCTGGGCTGATGGCTCGGAGCCTGGAGCCTGTTTCCGATTCTGTGTCTCCCTCTCTCTCTGCCCCTCCCCCGTTCATGCTCTGTCTCTCTCTGTCCCAAAAATAAATGAAAAACGTTGAAAAAAAAATTAAAAAAATAAAATAAAATAAAATAAAATAAAAGATAAGATAGCATGCACAATTATAAATAGCACAAGTTTTGCAGAAAGTGCTTGGTGGGATGAGAATTAACAGGGGTTGAGATGGAAACCAGGGGTCCTGCAAATAAGTGGCAATGAGGCTATGTGGTGCCTTCCATGGTCTCTGCAGCAGCAGGTTCTTGTTAGATTTAGAGACTCAAATAAATGAAGCTGGTTGATTTGATCAGTAGGAGCCAAAAAGAAGATCTGTTTTAGATAATGCCAAGGGTAATGCTTTGTCTGTTGCAGAGGCTGTGCTTTTAATACTAGGGGGTCTGAAAGAGAGAGGGGTTACTCTCGGTTGAGAAGTAACCACAGGTAGAGGCACCTGGGTGGCTCAGTCCGTTAAGCATCTGACTTTGGCTCAGCTCATGATTTTGGGGTTCACTGAGTTCGAGCCTGGTCGGACTCTGTGCTGACAGCTCAGAGCCTGGAGCCTGCTTCAGATTCCATGCCTCCCTTTCCCTCTCGACCCCCAGCTCATGCTCTGTCTCTTTCTTTCAAAAATAATTTTTTTTTTAAAAAGGTGGGGGGGGGGACTTGGGTTGCTCTGTCGGTTAAGCATCCGACTTCAGCTCAGGTCATGATCTTGTGGTTTGTGAGTTCGAGCCCTGCATTGGGCTCTGTGCTGACAGCTCAGAACCTGGAGCCTGCTTTGGATTCTTTGTCTCCCTCTCTCTCGGGCCCTCCCCTGCTCACACACTTTCTCTCTCTCTCTCAAAAATAAAAACAAAACAAAAAAGAAGTTATCACAGGTAAATTGCTATAGACTGTTCCTACTTCAGCAGGGCTTACCTATTACATCTCCTTGCTCGTGAATCATCATTCCCAAATCTTTAAATATTTCATTAATATCCATAATATCAGCCTGAGAGAAAAAAGCACATATTATTACAATCAGAAATTCAGCCCCCAACCCACAAAAGGCAAAAATTAAGTGAGAATGCATGTAGACTTAAACCATAAATTTTGGAAATATCAGGAAACTACTTTACTATAATTAATCCTAAGTAACATGACCTTGAACAACTGTAACCAGTTCTTTAAAAGTAAGTTTGTGACGTTAAAAATACCAAACGAGGCAGCATAGAAACCAGGAATCTATGAGAGAAGGGCCCTGGGTTACTGAGTTTATGTTCATGTAATCTGATAGTTTTGTTATCACTAGCAGTATTTCCTCACAAGAGTAAAACAAATTATTGTTAGGCTATATTTCTAGTAAAAACTTACACATCAATTTGACACTGTAAAAGTACAAAACATTAGGTATAAATTTAAAGTCTCACATTAATAAATTTGATTATGCAATGGAATAGTGATGAAGAAGTTATAAATTTACTTTTCTTTAATATCCAATAACTTTTATTTTGCCCTATTAAAGAATAAAGTTAAAATATTTTATGGGGGGGGGGAATTTACATATTCATCCTGTGCCTTATTTCCCTGCCTATAAAATGGTGATGATGACAACACAGTTAACTACTTCACAGTTTTTAGGGGAACTAAATGAGATCATGCAAAAAATTGATCACATGGGGCTTGAAAACCCTTAATAAACTGTAGCTACTGTTAGCTATTATCAGCCCACCTTCTAGAGAATAGGTGGGTTCCACAAGAACTGAGGTTTACTAATCCCTTTAGAGCTCTTTGAGGTCAAGAACATGTTACAGAGAAATAAGATACGTGTCAAGCCCCTGTCCAGTCTCACTCAGGCGGGTCTGAGGTGCACCATGTGCTACAGAAGCCATCCAGGCTCCCTGAACACACATCTCTGAACTGAGATTTCCTCCGTGTGAAGGACCTGCAGTGGTGACCTGACAGGATAAAAAACAAATCTGGAGACGAGGGAGGTCGGGTCTCTCATTTTAGCACAAATTCTAAAGGGATTTATTTTTTAAAAGGGAATTATTCTCATTGGTAAGAAATACCCCTACACTGATACATTTAGTTTTCTTTCCCAGCCCCTCCCCCAGAATTGTCACAAACACACTGAGAACACAGCTGCCACCCAATGGCCACACAAAGCTTACCTCAAGTTGCCTAATAGAAGATTCTCTCTCATGAATAAGGCGGAGGTCATCTTCTGTAATTTCTTCATCCTGCACCTGCACCTGAGGTTGAGCTTGGCTAACAGGCAGAATATGGAAAAAAGCAAAAAAAAAAAGACTGGTATTAAAATAGTAGGAATTCTTTTCCTATTTCAGAAATACGAAATAGAGTATCTTTTCTTCAAAGTCAGAGAACTGCTTAAATTTCTTAAATTTTAACACTATAACAGAAGTATTAATCACATTTTCTCATGTTTCATTTCATTTACATTACTTTTCAGAGTTAATATTTAATTACTGGAAGCTATATTTAGCAACTGGGTATTTCTTCTTGGTTGACTTCAACCTCACATGAGGAAATAATCTACATCAAATAATAAGTCAATAACATTTGGATATATCATTATTTACAAATTATTACTGCTATATTGAAATATTATATACATTATACATATATATATTTAATCTTTATTTTATTTATTTTGAGAGAGACAGAGCAAGTGAGCAGGGGAGAGGCAGAGAGAGAGGAGGAGAGAGAGAATGTGAAGCAGGCTCTTGCACTGTCAGTGCAGAACCTGAGGTGGGGCTCGAACTCACGAACCATGAGATCATGACCTGGGTTGAAATCAAGAGTCGGACACTTAACCGACTGAGCCACCAGGCACCCCAGCATGTTTTATATATTTATATATTTTATAAATAACTATTTTGAAAAAAAGTTTAAATTTATTGCTATTTATAAATAACTGAGGATATTTAAGATATAAGAAACTGAAAGCTTTCATTCTGTTCTAGAGACCATAATATATAGAGTGAATTTGGAAAATTATCTTTTGATCAGTATGTTTTGTATTTCTTACCTTTCCCAGGATACAAGATTCCTTTCCTTTGAGGTGTCCTCAGGAAAACCACCCTGAATAATTTAGTAATAGGACAGATTGAGAAAGGGCAAAGAAAAAACACACAACACTCACATTTTCTCTTATAATAATGTAATCTGATTTATGTACGCATGTGCGCACATGGGTAGAGAAAAGAGAAATGTTCTTGTTCTAATTTTTTAGGTCAAGTGCTTCAAGTAATATTAAAATTGTATCCTAAGCTGACAAGAAAGGAATTTATTAAATATTCCAAACGGCCAAATAATAAATATTATTTGATTAAAATATAATATAGTCCTGGAACCTCTACATTAAGGAACAAGGAAACATCTTACAATAGTTTCTAAGGGAATATAAAATTAGATTAACTAAAAATTCCACTTTAACTTATCCTTACATTTATTTTCTCTTATATTTATTTTCAATATTCACACAATAATTCACTCTGTTCATTTTCATCATTTTCATATAACCCGGGAGTAAAGTGTTCCCTGCATCAGTCCAGACAGAAAGTGACAACTTCTAGTAGAAATCAATGTGGGACTGTCACTCAGGATCTGACCTCTCATCTTTTCTGACAAAATGTTCCCATATTCTTATACAGTCATCTGTAATTTTGGTTCTATATCATGGACAAAATAACTACAACATTACAGAACTACCATCCTTCTTAAAATTGAAAAACCTGAAAATAAATATTCAAATATTAATGTCCAGAATAGTCACAGATTGTTCTGACTTAAAAAAATGCCAGTGTAGTCTTTCAAGGGAACGACATGTTCACTTTATAACGCCCCATTAAATACTTACAGATACTCTGGAACTGGCTCTTACTCGAGCAACAAACTCTTTCTCTTTCTCAGCAGCTTCCCTCTGGACCTTTTGAAAGTTTGTCAGTGATGTCGTGAATTGAGCCACTAAGCGATCCTTCTGTATTTTCCTCTGACGCTAGATGAAAGGGGAGAAACGTACTAGAATCAAACTGTGAAGTTCTAGAGAATTCGTAGAAGTTGTTTCACCAGTACTTGGCTCTTTATTTTATTCTGAAATTTTCACTCACTCCCCAATTATGGGGCCTCACTGATTAACTTTCAATTACATTTCGACAGTGTGTCCAAATACTATGTATATTTACCACCTTGAGACAAAAGGTCCAAAATGCTGGATTTCTCACCTCGTATTTCCATCCTAAAGACTGGGCCATGATTTTGAGATTATTTTGAAGTAGCTCCTTTTGTTCTCTTTTTAGGAAAATAAAACCTTGTACTCTTACCTAAGTAGTCACTTCCACTAAGTAATAAGCAAGGAAACAAATATGTGCCCCTAGGAAACCTCACATCTTGAATGAGTGTGCACGTCGCAAGGAGTCAGCCCTGGAAAGCCAGGAAACAATTACTCAGGAAGCATTTTCTGAGCACTTGCTTAATTATGGGTCAGGGCAACTTCATGGAAATAATTCTTGTTTTATTGAACCACAGGATACTACCTGGGCAATTAAATATAGTTTTGTGTTCTGTGAACTAATCTCAGATACAATTTTTCCCCCTTGATTTCCTTTCTAGCATAACAGTTCAAAGACCCTACAATGCATGTGATTTCTTTCACATTCAATACATCAACAATGTGTCTTAAGGCTTGATACCTGTTCGCTGGGGGTGGTGGGCAGGGATCCAAACTCTTTAATGTACTTATCTGTCTCTTTGGCAAGTTGGTTAGTATACTGCTGCTTCTGTTGCCTACAGTGAGAAAACACACATTATTGCCAAAGAGCGAAGAGATTTAAGTTACAATGCTGCCAGTTGAATCAATCCTGATGAATACTTTGATAAAAATCCCCCCCCCCTTTTTTTATAGGCTGGCTCTAAATCTTCTCTATGAAAACAAAAATGTCCAGGTTCTATTTTTTGATAGATATTGAGCAAATATTACACGGAAAGTTCTTTACTCACACATGGCAACCAAGCTTTGAGAAATCAGTAGTCATTTAGAAAGGAAGATGACTGGAGCCAAAGGCAGACTGTGGGATGTGTGATGTTGCAGATAATTTGGGGGGTTGGGGGGAGCCTTTTGTCTGCATCCTGCAACTGGCAGGTTAGCTGAATAAATGACGAAGGTCTGTCGCCTGAGACTCTGTCCAGTTCTCAGGGCTGGAGGTACCTGTATCCTCTCCTCTTTCTCTATCTGGACATTTGTATCCTTCTACAGACTTTTAAAAAAAGAGGGGAGGAGGTAATAAATAATAATATACATTTACTATTTTTTAAGTTTGCTGTGGAAAAAATAATAGCATTTCTCTGTAAAGAGAAAGCCCCGTAAGAAATAAGTTATATTAGTATCTGTATCTATCTTGCTAGCTAGCTTATCAAGTAAAAAAGTCAGATTTTTTAACTAAAGAACTTGACTAAAAACAAAATAAGCTTATACTAATGTGATGCTTTACAAATTACAACATTAGTACTTCTCATTTATATTATCTCTCATTTTAAACACCTATATGAATCATACTTAGGATCCTGTAAAATAATGAGATACTATATAAGAGTATTTTAGAGCACAGATAACTGTATTTGATTGATAAGGAAGAATTACAAACTACTGTTATCTATTTACCAAGTCCACTGCCTTTAACAAACCTTTAAAAATCTTTAGGAAATGAAATACAGCTACATTTCTGAAAAGAAGACCTTACTGATATCTACTTATTCACAGTCTCCACTACCAACCTTAGCAAATATTATAACTATTAAGAATTATGTGTTCCTATTCCCTTTTAGTTTAACAAATGATGGGTTATTATTTAAACTTGGGGCATTTTTACCACCCCAACATCTCTCCACTGCAGAAAACATCAGTATAAATTACACCTAACTATAAATTCTTCAAATTGTACTTCATAAAAAACATGATTTCCTACCATCTATCTTTGAATTTCTTGCTCTTTGCAATTTTTTTTTTTTAAGTTTATTTATTTTGAGAGAGAGAAGAAGCACAAGAGGGGGAGGGCAGAGAGAGAGTGGTGACAGCAAGAATCCCAACCAGGCTCCACACCACCAGTGCCAAGTCTGACGTGGGGCCCGAACTCCCATGAGCCACCCAGGTGTCCCTGCAATTTTTTCCTTCTATAGCTAATGTTGTTTGGGTCTCATTTACTGCATATTTATCACTTGCAATTGGGCTGTAACAACACTGAATTAAGATTTAAGATTCAGGTTCAGAATAATGTTAGGCAAATCATCAAACCCGCCGAGACATATTTTCCTTACAAGCGAAACGAAAATAATTATTTTGATCTATGTATTTCACTCTAATTTTGTAAGATTCAGGTGAGAAACTGTGTAAAAATACTGTAAAATCTGTAACACGACAAAATATCATTGCTGTTCTTCTAGCAGCATATTAATTTACTGAAATATGTACTGCATAACTTCATCAGAACTTTTTATTTTTTTTAAACAGAGGCTAATGCTTTCTGAAATTCAAAGATGTAGGTATAAGTGTTTAGAGGGCTAACAATTCATATTGAGTAAGTACTGGATCTAAACCAAATAAAAATCTAATCACTGAAGGAACTGTCAGCTATGGGAAGAAAATCACATAGAGAAGCTTAGAGTATCATTTTCCAAAAGCCATCAGAACAACCTATTCAGGAAGTGTAAGAAAGGCAACTAAGGAAGTTCTGCTTTGCTGGAGTAAGCTAGCTCTTCAATGAAAAACATCTGCTTACCCGGAACAAGGAAAAACCAACACAAAAGCTTGGTTCAAATAAGGTAGCTGAAAAATTTTATTAATTTTCCATTATTTCTCTGGTGAACATAACATGACATACCATCAAAGCAACCTAACAGTGTTTTTTTTTTTCCTTTCTTTCTTTTTTGTATTAAATACTTACAGTTGTTGCCTAAGTTCAGGTGAATCTTGAGGCGTTCCAAGTTGATTCAGGGTCCTCTGTATTTCCACAGCTATTATGACGGAAAATAAATGTACAATTGTTACAAATGTTAGGGCAATAGAAATTACATTAGAAATTAATACAGGCAACTGGGCACTTAGAAAAAGAAAAAGAGATGAATATAGAAAACGTTGAGAAAAAATTAAAAATGAGTGGTTTATTTAAATCTAATTAGAATAGTGCATTAATTTTCAAGAGGAAATTGTGTGGGGCCATTAACATGTAAAACTGCACTTATGATCCAGAAGTATTTTCTTCCCTGCCCCTCAGAACATTTAGAACAATGGCACACTTAGCTCTAACAGGCATAAAAACTGTAAGGAAAATAACTGTAACAGTTACACAAGTTAGTAGAATATAAAATGAATGAATTATTGTTAATAAACAAGGGAGGAATAATAGAATTGAAATAATTAATTTGGAATTTTCTATGTAATAATGGAGGCAGGCAAGCATCATAAAGAATGCTGAAACCACAAAATAGTCACAGAATCTCAAATTATCCCCACACAGATGACATTAGTTATAAAAGAGTTAACTTCATCTTAGGTAAATTTGTTGCTTAAAACAAAATGATCAAATTTAGCAGCACCAATGAGACAACCCGGCAGGATAAGCTTCCTGATGGGATGCAATGAGAAGGTCATAATATGATCCATGCGATGTTTAACCTGAAACTAATCATGAGGAGAAAAAAATCGGACCAATCTAGATTGCAAGATAATCTACAAAAAAACTGGTCTAGGCTTTTAAAAATGTCATTGTCACGAAAGGGGAAAAAAAAAGACAAGGCAGATGGGCTTTCCAAATTAAAGAACTAAAGCACCCATAAGGCAATGTTGGATTTTGGAGTGGAATCTAAATCGGAATAAAAAACATGCTATAAAAAAAAAAAAAATGTGGGGCAACTGAAGAATCTTGGGTTTCGATTTTGAAATTTGAATTTGGAGAGAGAGATACTAAACAAAAGTGTAAAAACGTCAACAACTGGTGAACCCAGGTAAAAGGTATAGTTCGCTGCCCTATACTTTTCTGTAGGTTTCAAACATTCAAAATTAGAAGTCAAGAGTTAAAATTCATGCTAAGCTCACAAAGTCTATAAACGCGCCAACTTTTTTTTTTTAAAGGTTATTTCTCACAAAAGGGGAGGTCCTATAGCTTTATGCATGTGTGCAGGCAAATAAAATGTCAAGTAGAAGCTGAAAATCCATCTGAAAGTAAAGAATTTACACATATCCAAAAACAGAAAAGAAAAGAAAAGAAAACAAAACAAAACAAAAGAAAGTATGTTCACCATAGCAAACAAAAGAGACGAGCTATAATGCATATTTATTTTTGGTCACCTAATACCTAGAATTCTTAATTATATCCAGATCTTCTTGGTTATAATATCATGATCACTGAGAAGTATATCATCGCAGATCCAGTCTTAGGGAGAAAAAAATCCTGATTGTTAAAGCAATAAAACTGTTTTCAGAGTCTCTGCATTTTGCTTACCTCCACCAAGAGTAATATGGGTAATTAATAATAAGAGACCTCGTAGCAGTCATAAAAAGAAAGGCAGACTCTTAAACGAGGTATTTGTAAACAAAAGCCAGATTTAGTCAGTGCTATTTAGATTTTATAGATACTGAAATTCCTTACAAGTCAAATGTTCTAGCTGATGACCTTCCTCTCACTCTGAAACAATTCTTTTAATAACACAGTATCTTATAAAATGAAGTTAATTAGGAATGCTACCATGATGTTACTGCCTAACAGAATGCACTGAATTGAGTGCTAGATGCTTTTCATGAATGCTTTTTCATGAAGATATAAGTAAAATAAGGCCTCCTACTCTCTCGTCCAAAAAAGGGAAAGAAAGCACATCACGTAAACCCTGAGGGGAAGCAGGAGAGTAAATGCTTCAAATAAAGAGCTACAAAATTGGTCTGCTATGGGAGGGTAATCAAAAAAGCCTAAATGGAGGTGGTACTGGTAACAGTTTCAAAGTGTAAGAAATGGGACACTTCAGTCCTGGAGACTGAAACCTCCGATGCCATACCTGCATATAAATTGAAATAATTACATTACTTACTGTCTCCCTGACTTGAAAGTAAACTAGTCTTATTAGTTTTTGTATATCTAACACTCACCACATTGTTGACACTCAAGGAATATTTTATTTATTCATTCATTTTTTAAAAAGTTTACTTATTTATTTTTGAAAGAGAAAAAGATCATGAACAGGGGAGGGGCAGAGAGAGAGGGAGACAGAGAATCCCAAGCAGACTCCATGCTGTCAGTGCAGAGCCTGAAGTGGGGCTTGAACTCTCAAACCATGAGATGGTGGCCTGAGCCAAAATCAAGAGATGGACACTTAACCAACTGAGCCACAGAGGCACCCCAACACTCAATGAATATTTTAAAAGCTGACCACAAAAGGGCATTAGAAAGAACAAATCTTATGTAAGAAAGGATATGTATTTCTAACATAAAGCATCTGTAAGAAGGGAGTTAAGAAAAGGAAGGGTGCTCAACTAGTCATTTATTCAACATTTACTGAGTATTCACTATGTATCAGGCACAGTGGGAGGGGTTTAGTATGTCAACACTGATTCAAGGTGATCCTTTAATTTGTAGAGCTCTACACTTAAGGCTCAAAGGTATCATGTGATCTGACAAAAGGCCGATGGAAACATAGCTGAAATTACTGAATCAAGCTTAGGAGAAGTATTATGTGGCATTAGTTTAATCCTATTTTATAAACAAAAATGCTGAGAATCAGACGGAATAACTGACTTGTCCAAGAAATCAGTTATTTAGAAGAGCTAAGATTAAAAATGTAGATTTGGGGGTTTTCAAAACAATATTTTCAGTGTGCTACAAGGGCTAGAAGTAAAAGACTTTTTAAAAAAGATTACTGCATAATCTAGGTGTATGTATGCCAAAGCCAACAAGCAAGGAAACACAAAAATAAGTGTATGCTAACTTGGAATAAAGAATTGAGCTGTAAGTTTCATGGCCCTTCGGTGGATCACAAAGGCCGGTCAGCCTGGCTACAACTGATCAGGAAATAAATGCCTGTCCTTTCTTCAGATCTTATGAACTGGCAAGATTCCAGAGACCTCATTTTCAATGACTGGTGTTACCCTTTTACATCAGTGTCAGCAAATTATGGCGTTTTGTACCGCCTTCCAGCTCGGACTAGTTGTTACATTTTTAAAGAATTTAAAAAAAATAGAAAAAACAAACAACAACAAAAAAGAAGAATATGCAGGAGACCAGACGTGGCCACAAAGCTGAAAATATTTACTCTTTGGCCCTTTAGAGAAAAGTTGGCCAATCCCTGTCCTAAATCAGTAAAAACTGCTAAAACTTTGTATTCACAAACTCTGAGTCAGTGTGTTACTTGAATGTACTAAGTACTCACTATGTTACTAAGCCTATGTGGTATAATACTTAACAATGTTGCAAATTTTTCACCAAGCGGGCATGTAAAGGCGGAGTTGAATTTCTGCAACTTTCAGAAAGAATAAGTAATCAGTACATCACAGGTGCTAGTTTGACAGATTATTTCAAGGGCTGCTCTTTTCTCATTAATTTAGAAAGAATTACAGTTACTTTGTTGCATACTGGAGGAAAATTTTTGCAGAGTACCCGCCAGAGTTTCATGAAACATGAAAATTAAGGAACAAATTCTTTACATAACCATAAACAGGGTCTCAAAGAAAAATTCACCTAATACACAGAGGTATGATTAAATCAAGATGCACCTCTATAAGAATGCAATGAACACATTATTTTTGCATTACCTGCACCATTACACTTCTAGAGAGGTGACTTTAAAGAATACATCCCACTTTTCTATAACATAAAGAGAATACTACTACCTACACATCCAGAAAAGGTACATTATTATTTCCTCAAAAACAAAGCAGTCCCCTTTCTGGCTTCAGTACAGAAGACCTATTCTATTCCACACGGGTCTGCTGCCATCTAGTGGAGTGCTTAAGAAAAATGCTTCATTGCAAAGAAAAATCTTTGCCATCATAGGCAGCAGTTGGTATGAGGAGCTATGTAATGTCCCAACCTGTCAGAGGTCACTGGGGTGCGGGAGGATGCTGTCTGACCAGTGAGAGTGGCCGGCGTGAGGGACCACCTAGGCCAGCCCTAACAGGCACATAGTGCATTCAAAGAACTATCTCCAAAAAACAGAATACGGCTATCTTCTCTTCTAAGAGTAAATATTCCCATTGCTCAACCCAAAAAACAACTCAGAATTGTAACAGCCAATCACAGAAAAAACAAAAACAAAAACAAAAAACCGTGGCTAGGAAAACCCTTGAGCAGGTGATGTTGAGACTGACTCAGTGTCAGCCACACCACACTCAGAAGTATAATGCTGACCAGCCAGCAGCCTCGGAGCCAGACAGCCTGATTTGGAAACCTGACCTCACTTCTTCCTAGCTGCTGACCTTCAGCCGTTTACCTAATCTCTCCAAGCTATCATTGCCTCAACGGTCAAACGGAGAGAAAATTACCTCTTTCTCAATTGCCATGAACTTCAACAGAAAACAATGCATGTAAGCACTTTGTACTGGATATTGTAAGAATGAACTCAATACATGGAGAACTAATGGTATGAAGGGGTTTATGTCTTTCTCCTGAAAGTCAGAAGTGAACAATAAGAAAATTCTCTTTTTTTAATGTTTATTTATTTATTCTGAGAGAGAGAGAGAGAGAGAGAGAGAGAGAGAGAGAGAGAGAATATATATACAAGTGGGAGGGGGTGCGGGGCGGGGGGGGTGGGGTGGGGAGAGAAAATCCCAAGCAGGC
Organism: Neofelis nebulosa; assembly: GCF_028018385.1. NCBI lineage: Eukaryota > Metazoa > Chordata > Mammalia > Carnivora > Felidae > Neofelis > Neofelis nebulosa. The sequence continues at coordinate 123,262,434 of NC_080787.1, forward strand.
ACCATGCTGATTAACTGATTCCATGATCAACGCAGGGCTTGATCTCACAACTGTGTGACCTTAGCCAAAATCAAGAGTCAGACACTCAGCCGCCCGAGCCACGCAGGCGCCCCAACAATAAGAATATTAACATATGTTAGCTAACTCATGTGAACCATGCCTTAGGAGGGTACTGAGACTTCATCATTTCTGATATAGTTACGAGAACTGCAGAGACGATGTATCAATGGACACAGAATAGTTATATCCTATAATTACAAGGGAAGAGTTGCCTGACAGTGAGAAGTACCTAGCAGTTATGTACAAATGATGTCATTGAAACTGAACTAGAAAACAACTAAATGTTGAAAGAAATAAACTGTTTTCCTCCTCCACTCTTTTCTCATCTATCAATCAATCCCTCTACCTGTTTCAAAGGGTACTTTCGAGTACTACAGAAGATGATACATATGAAAACATTTTGGAACAGCACAGACCTCTGTAAGAACGAAAGATGCTATCCTGGTAAATTTACTATAATTCAAGTTAGAACCATTAGGTTAGGTTCATTACAGAGTACAAGGTGCACAGGGTAATATATCATAAAAAATCTTATCGGCTAGTTGGAAGAAGTATCAACACAAAAAGGCTTTAAGAAATAAAAATGGAGTGAAATGGGACTATTTCATATATCAAGAAAAACTAAGAAACGTGTACAGTATTATACTTCTAAAAAGTGTATCACAAGTGGGAAATCCCCCCCCAGAGAATCTGAAAGACAGCTACTAAAATAATTATGGGCTTTTTTCCAATATCCTCTCTATCTCATGCTCTGTCTTGTGACCTGGATAGGCAGCTTATCTTCTTTGTCGGTGAAAGAATTGAAGCAAACTGTGGAGACAAAAAGGGGTAAGAGGAAGATAAGGATGAGTCTTGAGCTGAGAAGCCCGCTATGGAGTCTGCGCCTCCAGAGGCCAAGTCCACTGGTTTGCTGTGCTCTCCTTCCTGAAACTAACTAGCACACCTGCAAGCTATCTCAAATTCAGAACACTCCAAATACATTTAATTTTAAATCTCTCATTGGTTTTCTTCCCAGATATTTCAAACGTAGAAAGGCATGTAGATTGACAAAATGGAAATGTAGGGTATTTTAAAGCTACTATAGATTAATAAAGAGTTAAATCTGAGGGCACAGTTCCTGGTTTCTTTTTTTTTTTATGTTTATTTTTTGAGAGAGAGAGAGAGCGAGCGCATGAGCGGGGGAAGGAAGAGAGAGAGAGAGAGGGAGAGAAGAGAATCCTACGCATGTGGGGCTCTCTAACTCACCAACTGTGAGATCATGACCTGAGCGGAAATCAAGAGTCGAAAGCTCAACCAACTGAGCCACTCAGGTGCCCCTGAGGCATGGTTCTTAAAAATAAATTACAAAATCAAGCCACTTGAAAACTGTATGTAAACAAGACTCTGGATTTCTAAGATGGCTGGAACATTACAAACTCTTCTTAGCAAAGATATTCAGTGCTAACATTTTATCACATGGATCTGCTCAGCTTACCTACTCTGAGGGAGCCTAGAATCAGAAGTGGTCCCTTGAGAAGGTGATTTGTGTAAGCAGCAAACCCAGGCAAGGACTCGCCAGTGGCCAAGCCCTACTCCTCCAGCTCTCCAGCCTTCCTGACCCTCCTTTTTGACAAGCTGCCTTTCTGTCATCCACCAAATGGCCCATTAATTCTCCTTCTGCTCCAAAAGCAGCCGAGTGTTGTTAGCCATGTCATGAATTCACCTCCAGTTTGTATGGCAGTGATTTCTGAACTGTTACCTCACTCCTAATTTCTGATCCATTTGCCAAGACATTGCTACTCAGATGTTGCTAAGATGGATTGAAAATGGGACATGGCCGGGGCGCCTGGGTGGCGCAGTCGGTTAAGCGTCCGACTTCAGCCAGGTCACGATCTCGCGGTCCGTGAGTTCGAGCCCCGCGTCAGGCTCTGGGCTGATGGCTCAGAGCCTGGAGCCTGTTTCCGATTCTGTGTCTCCCTCTCTCTCTGCCCCTCCCCCGTTCATGCTCTGTCTCTCTCTGTCCCAAAAATAAATAAAAAAAAAAAAAAAAAAAAAAAAAAAGAAAATGGGACATGGTATAAGTCTGTTCCTGAATCTTCCCTCTTCTTCCCTTCCGAAGCTACAGAGAACAAAAGTGGGGGGGGGGGGGGGAGGAAACCCACAAAAGTTTTGTTTTCAGAGAAATGAGGACAACAAAAACTTCTCAAAAATATATCCATGTGGCCCAAAGCAACAGAAAAGAGCAGATCCTGAGTGGGAAGCCACATGAGTGGGATCCCTAAGGAATAAAGGAGGCAGAGCTCCAAGATGTCACCAACAAGTACCCACTTCCAGAAAAGTACGCTCACATTCTGAGTGGGACCAGGAACAGGGCTGAGAAGGAACCAGACACCCTCCTGGCGGAGGAGGAAGGAGGAGCCTGGGCCCTGCTAGAGGCCGCAGGCTGCTGACCTCTGAAAGTTCTTTCCCGAAGAGCAGGCAGATGCTTTACAAAAAGGTAGCTGTGTGTTGTGGGGCCACCATGGTGATGGGGGGGGGAGGGCATCAGAACTGGAGGGGGAGGACCTGTCACACAAGAGGAGGTTTCAAGAGGCAGAGGGGGAAAGAAACAGTGCCTCAGGGCATGGCAGACAGTAATGAGCCCTTGAGCAGAGGGTCTCGGCTCCCCTCTCCCTTCACAGGACGCCCCCTTGGAAAACCAAATTCATTCTGTTGAGTAGGAGGAAAAGAACAGATACAGCAATCACACAAAAAGACCATAACAATTGCGGAAAAGAACAGCAAAACTCCCTTTGAAGAAAACACAGCAGGAAAAAAGGCTGCCACAACCTAACTGGGGTGAAAATTATAGCCCAAAATAACTCAATGAGGCCACTGCAATTTTAAAGTTAGATCCCAACTAGATGAAGTAGATGAAATGGCTAGGTTCCAGGCACTGGTAAAACAGAAACTTGAGGAACTCAAAGAGAAAGGCAAGTTCAGAAGGCAAGACTAAATGGGAAGGAGCCTGAGACAGAATGGACACACAGACCCTGTCCCCACTCCCCATTACAGCTGTAGTAACGGTTCTTCGGCCGTGCCACCTCACTGGCCCATGGTTTTAGCTCCTGGCTCATGGTCACTCTAGACTCCTGCCTCAGTTCTCCATGATTTCAGCATACACGTTGATGATCCTTCCGCCACCCTGGCTCAGTGCTTTGCATGCCCCACCCCAAGACCTTGTCCCCCATTCTACCTCAGGCACACACTCCAAGATCACATGGAATGCTGGCTCACTACCAGTAACTGTAACGCTTCTGTAATCCTACTGTCATGCACACTATTTACAAACCACCACCTCCTGTACGTCCTGCTCACTCCCACTGGCACCCTGGCTCTAACAACAAGCCTCTGCCCCACCAGGACCTTCCATCCTTTGGTCCTACCACTTTGCCAGTGTCCTCCCCATCCTCCCACGTCTTCACTCGCCTCCTGGCCCAACTTCAACCCCATGGTCAGTCATCTTATTCACTCTCTTGCATATATCCTCCTCCAGCCCCTCTCTCCATTTATCTTAACCGCTTGACAAATCCAGAACTCTAGTAGAGCCCGAAACCGTGTCTCCCCTATTATACAAATGTGTCGTGCAGCATTAAAGCAAACCTCTGTTAACAGACATTTTATCCTAAGACTGTGTGTTTAAATACTGGGGAACTTGGGGTGCCTGGGTGGCTCAGCTGGTTAAGCACCAGACTTTGGCTCAGGTCGTGACCTTATGGTTCGTGGGTTTGAGCCCCACATCAGTCTCTGAGCTGGTGCTGTGGAGCCTGCTGGGGATTCTCTCTCTCCCTCTCTCTGCTAATTCCCCACTTGAGTTCTCTCTCAAAATAAATAAACTTAAAAAAAAAAAAAGGTGGGGAACTTAAAATTTAGGCTGCATGAATCCTTTTGAGTTTTATCTAGATCAAATAAAGTGTGATGCTGACTATATGATAAAATTCTCCTATCTATGTTTCCACATTCCATTCATTCAAATGCTAAAAATGTTGTTCTACCTGAAATAAAAGCCTGAGTCTTTACAATGGCCTGCAAGGCCTCACCCAACCCCGCCCCAGCTCCTATTCTTCCCTCTGAGCTCTGTGCACACTGGCCTCCTTTCCACTCCCCTAACACCCCAGTTCTGCTCCCACCTCAGGGCCCTTGTACTTGTTATCCCCTACTACAACATCCTTTCTCCAGATCCAGATCTACCTAAGATAGTTAATGAAGGCGGCTAAACTAAACAACAGATTTTTCACGTAAGATGAAACAGTCTTATATTGGAAGAAGATGCCATCTAGGACTTTCAGAGCTAGAGAGAAGTCCCTGCCTGGCTTCAAAGCTCCAAAGGACAGGCTGCCTCTCTTGTTAGAGGCTAAGGTAGCTGGTGACTTTCAGTTGAAGCCAGTGCTCATTCACCATTCCAAGAATCCTAGTGCCCTTAAGAATTATGCTTAAATCTGGGGCGCCTGGGTGGCGCAGTCGGTTAAGCGTCCGACTTCAGCCAGGTCACGATCTCGCGGTCCGTGAGTTCGAGCCCCGCGTCGGGCTCTGGGCTGATGGCTCGGAGCCTGGAGCCTGTTTCCGATTCTGTGTCTCCCTCTCTCTCTGCCCCTCCCCCGTTCATGCTCTGTCTCTCTCTGTCTCAAAAATAAATAAAAAAAAACGTTGAAAAAAAAAAATTAAAAAAAAAAAAAAAAAAAAAAAGAATTATGCTTAAATCTACTCTTCCTGTGTTCTATAGATGAACAACAAAACCTAGATGACAGCACATTTGTTTACAACAAGGTTTACTGAATATTTTAAGCCCACTGTTGAGACCTACTGTTCAGAAAAAAGATTCCTTCCAAAATATTACTGCTCATTGACAAATGTGCCTGGTCACCCAAGAGCTCTGATGGAGATTACAATGAGATTACTGTTGTTTTCGTTGCTGCTAACACAACATCCATTCTGTAGCCCATGGATCAAGGAGTCATGTCAACTTTCAAGTCTTATTATTTAACAAACACATTTCATAAGGCTATGGCTGCCACAGATAGCGATTTCTCTGATGGATATGGGCAAAGTAAACTGAAAACCTCTGGAAAGGATTCACCATTCTAGATGCCATGAAGAATATTTGTGATTCATGGGAAGAGGTCAAAACATCAGTATTCACAGGGGTTTGGAAGAAGTCAATTCCAACCCTTGTGGATGACTGTGAAAGATTCAAGACCAGTGGAGGAAGTAACTGAAGGTGTGGTGGAAACAGCAAGAGAACTAGAATTAGAAGTGGAGCCTGAAGATGGGACCGAGTTGCTGCAATCTTATGGTCAAACTTGAATATAAAAGGAGTTGCTTCTTATGGATGAGCAAAGACGGTGGTTTCTTGAGATGGAATCTACTCCTGGTGAAGATGCTGTGAAGACGGTTGAAATGACAGCAGAGGATCTAGAATATTACATACACTTAGTTGATAAAGTAGCAGCAGGGTTGGAGAGTGCTGACTCCCAATTTTAAAGAAGGTCTACTATAGGTAAAATGCTACGAAACAGCATTGCACGCTACAGACAAACTGTTCGTGAAGGGGAGGGTCGAGTGATGCACTAAACTTCACTGTCATCTTATTTTAAGAAATTGCCACTGGCACCCCAACCTCCAGCAACCACCACTGCTCAGTCAGCAGCCATCAACTTTGAGGCAAGTCCCTCTTCCAGCAAAAAGATTCTGACTCCCTGAAAGCTCAGGTGATGGTCAGTATGGTTAACAATAAAGCATTTTTTTAGTCAAAGCATGTACATCGTTTCTTTAGATATTGTACATTTAATAGGCTATAGGATAGTATAAATATAACTTGATATGCACTGGGATATGGAAATTTAACTTACTTTATTGGTCTGCAACCAAATCCCCAGTATCTCCACAGGTATGCCCGTAGTTAAAAGATACCAACTTACATACCTTCTAGAGATTTTTGAACAAAGCAGGGTGTACAGGCAATAGCATACAACTAAAATCACTTGGGCCATCCTGCCCAGCTCTCCTCCCAAGCTTCAACAGCACAACAGCTCTGTGTATTCACAAATAAGCAGGGCTCAGTTGGATTTTTTAGCTAAAAGCTTTCACAGTCCTCAATGAGAAAATAATAGTCCACAGGCTAGGAGGGAATCTTATTGTCTGTGGGCATTCTCTTGGACTTTAAGTGGGATAAAGACCAAACTACCCCAGAGAAGTAGATGGCCATACTCAGTATCAGTAACACGCTCCTGCAACAATGGTTTCTTCAAATAATGACTAAGATAATGAATGACACTCCAACAAGAAGAAAGACTGGGAAAAATAAATGTACCAAGACTTACAGAACACTGTTTCATAAGACTTTTAGGTTCTTCCAAATAATGAATAGGCAAATCGATTAATAACAGCTTTGGAAATAAGTCTAGAAGAGTATAAAAGGCAATTACTCTTTAATGGAAAATACTGCTCAGTAATTGGTAGAGAAATGACAAAAAAGAGTCCAAGAGATGAGGACAAGAAGTGTCAAAGCTATTGCAGGAAACCAAAACTAAACCACCTGGCCTACATCTGCTATCCAGCTCCCACACCAACACTGAGCTAACTAAATGCACAGACGGCTGTACCACAAGGCAGTTGAGAGGTTGCTACACAACCCATCACAAACTTGAATTTTAATAAAACAGAGGCTACTCTGTAATAAACAATTACTAGGCATATTGACTATATTTAGAGTTTAAAAAAAGAATATTATAATGTTTTTAATAAGATGGGTGCGGAAAGATACATGAGAATTTAATCAGCATCACACTTTATCTATATAGACCTCAGAAGGATTCACGTGTGGAAGAAGCATATATGGTAAGTTCTCCAACATTTAAATATGTAATCTTAGGATAAAATGTCTATTAACACAGGTTTGGTTAAATGATGCGTGGCACACTCATATAATGGAAAATTATTTGGCCATAATAGACAAAAACGTAAGCAGCAAATAAAATAAGCATACAGTGACCTCATTTTCATTAAAAAAAAAAAAAGAAAGAAAGAAAGAATCTATGTGTAAATACTTCTGTAGCCATGAGATTCACATTCAGTCATAAACAGCACTCATGTTCAGTCATGTAGGAAAAGCCACCAGAGAAAAGAAAAGTTGTCACTCTCTGAAAATTCTCTTGGATAAGACATTAATTTCCACACCTAGTTCTCTATTCTGTGTCAACACCTTAGGCATGAAGAAAATTACAACAATGAAATCAAAGCTACTAAAGTTTTTCTCCTCAAGGGGAAAAAAAAAATCCAACCAAACATTTTCAGATGTATGATGTTAAAAGTAGATATGTCAAGTAGCAAGTAGGAGAGGGTCGGAGGGAGGGAAAAGGGAGGAGAGAGAGGGAGAGAGAATGAGGTTTCAACTCCTCCTCTATAAACTACCTTCCCATCCACCAATAGCCACCAACAGACCACCCCAGAAAAAAAAAAGAAAAAAAAAAAAGGAACATCCCCAATTCCTGGGTAAATCCACAGTTCCAGTAAATTTGTTAACTCCTCAGGACTGAGGTCTTTTGTAAAGACAAGTGTGCCCAGGCACCAAAAAAGAGAAGTTGATGATACTAGTTTCCCTTCTGTGCAGTCATGTGTTAGATGCAAAAACAAGTGCCTCTTTCACTAGACTCGAATCAAAATAGCTGTGTTCGCTCTCAAAAGTAACCAAAGGACTCACGCATTTATACAGACTTTATATGACATCTCAAATCCTAAGAACCTTATGAGGACAAGAGCCAAGCACCGATTCTTTTTAATAAATAAGCAAAGTACCCACAGAGAATGAGAGCTAAGTACAACACAAAGAAAACCAATAATATTTTTGCAACTCTACACAGTCTGTGTAGAACTAATCAATAGGAGATAAATGATAAAAAATGAAACAATGAAGATTCAACATAAACATTTCCAGTCACCTTCCCTTAACCTTCACGACATGGGTTTAAGGTCACACATTTTACACCTCCCTAGAAGTTTCTGCTTTCCCAAATCTTCTGGAATGAACACACATGTACATATGACATATTATGCGTATTTTAGCAGAAAACTCCTGTACTCATAAAATTCGACTCGGGATATTTTATGTTACCAATAGATCCAATTTGTTCATTTTCCACAGGCTAACTTTTAGACTCTCTTTCAGATTATTCTTTTTTAAAAATACTCAAATGTCAGAATTCTCATTAGCGCTGGTGAAAATTTTATTTCAATGGCTATGTTTCATGGTCAGCTGCCGATATATTCTATTTATCAATTTCTTTGAATTCATACCTTAATTAATATAGACATGATTCATACCAGAATCCCTTGTGACTACAACTCTCCCATCTTCTAATTCTTACAAGTAATATGTAAGTCTTAGTGGAACTCTAGCTAGTCTTGGCAAGGCTATTTCAATTATGGAATTTATTTTTTCAAAATTTTTTTAATGTTTATTAATTTTTGACAGAGAGAGAGAGAGAGAGAGAGAGAGAGAGAGACAGGGCATGAGTGGGGGAGGGGCAGAGAGAGAGGGAGACACAGAATCCGAAGCAGGCTCCAGGCTCTGAGCTGTCAGCACAGAGCCCGATGTGGGGCTCGAACTCACGGACCGCGAGATCATGACCTGAGCCGAAGTCGGACGCTCAACCGACTGAGCCACCCAGGTGCCCCTATGGAATTTTAAAAGTATGTGTTATGGATCCAGATATGGCAATTTGTCTCTTAATAACAAAGAGAATAATCCTGCATATGTTAGAAGAGCTTTCAAGATTCTTTAAAGCGTTGGTTAGAGTTGTAGCCTATTAAATGTCAAGAGAGGCCCATAAGCCAGCCCACAGAAAATATATATAAGAAAATCATGTCCTGGAAAGTGAAAGAACTTACTCAAGGTCACACTGGCATTGGGATCCAATTTCAGGAAATGTGCATGCACTCACATAGAGCTTACTCAATTAGAAACCTTTCCTACTGTCTCATTCATTTTCCTAACTCAGTGACATTCTGAAAAGTCTGATTCTAATCAGGGAATTGCAATATAAATCACAATGAGACAGAACTATGGCTAGAATGGGTAAAAGTTAAGACTGTAAATGTCAAATGTTGGCAAGGATTTGAAGCAAAATGAATTCTGATACACTAGATGGTGGGAGTATTACCTGGTACAACTACTTTATGTAACTACTATAGGTAAACACATACATACCCTATAACTCAGCAACCCAACTCTTAGGTACACACATGAGACAAAAGAACACGTAAGAATGTTCAGCATTGTTCATAATAGCAAAAAATAAAGACAAATAAAAAATCCAGACACTCCAAATGTCCATGAACAGTAGAAAGAATAGACTATGGTCTGTTTGGATATGGAATACTATATAACAATGAAAACAAATGACCTATAGCTACATGTAATACCATGGATGAACTGCTTAAACAGAATGGGAGAAAGAAGTCCAACATAAAACATAACACTTGATTCTATTAAAGTGAAGAAACTGGCAATATTAATCAGTGATGTTAGAAGTTATCTTCTTAGAGTATGGAGTGGGTGACACGTGAGAAGGGCTTCAGGGGGCTGGTAATGTTGTACTTGCATGTGTGGTATTGTAACAGATGATTCATGGAGCTATACCCTAATAGTTGGTGCACTACTCTATGCATTATAGTTCTATTTTTTAAAGATAAAAAAAATGTCTTTAATTATGTGATGGTTTTCAATATGTTTATTCTGCTTCTTTCAAAAACATGAGTTATTTCTGTGTGTTCTGAATACACTTGTCTATATTGTTTGTTTGTGCAAGGATTAATGGCCCCAGGGAAAATATCCTACTCTGGTTTACCTTATATAAGAGACTCAGCCATTGCAACCCACAAAGGCTTGCTTATCCTTGTACTATGCATCGCTGGTAGGAGTTTGCTTCAAAAAAAAAAAAAAAAAAATACAGACAGGTGATAAAGGGTACATAGGTGTATACCTCATTTCCAGATACTACTAATAAAAATGTTACTTGTCAACGTCTCAATCCAAAGCTGAGAGTTAAATCTAAGCATTTCTTTGATGCACGATGATCTTCTAGACCTGGGGTAACAAACTGTTTATTTACATGCCAACTCCAGTCTACTGGGAATGGTTGCCTGGAGTGCTGGGTTGAGAAAGACTGGATGTCATGGTAGGGCCATCGAAGGAGCATTGTCTATGCCACAGGCAAAGGATGGAGCAGCTGGGGCACAAATACCTAGCTGACTCTGTGACAGAGTCAACAGAACACCTTCTCTCATAGGATAAAAATATTTTCTTAATCAAGATCACATTGGGATCCAAATAACTTTCCTCACTGCTTCTACCTTCCCCCCAAACCCGTTGTCTTACATATGATCTATCAATAAAATTCCATATTCAGGAAGATTTTCAAATAGTTTCATTAAGACAAAAAGAATTTGTGGGGCGCCTGGGTGGCGCAGTCGGTTAAGCGTCCGACTTCAGCCAGGTCACGATCTCGCGGTCCGTGAGTTCGAGCCCCGCGTCAGGCTCTGGGCTGATGGCTCAGAGCCTGGAGCCTGTTTCCGATTCTGTGTCTCCCTCTCTCTCTGCCCCTCCCCCGTTCATGCTCTGTCTCTCTCTGTCTCAAAAATAAATAAACGTTGGAAAAAAAAAAAAAATTTAAAAAAAAAAAAAAAAAAAGACAAAAAGAATTTTTTTTCTTATTTTAAACACTCCACAGACAAATCCCTAATAAAATTCTAGTTTGTTATACCTATTACTCATTCTCAAAAAATTGTTATTTTAATGTAATCTATTTCTAATATATTTTATATTTAAGTATTTACAATATTTATATATGTTGTTTAATATAAATTAAATTATGGTAATATGGTTTAAATACTTTACTAGCCAAGCAAATTGATAAGACTACAGATTATTTTGAACAAAAACTACCTTAAGGCAAAAAAAAAAAAAAAAAAAAGCTTAAAAACATCGTATTTCATCTATTCTACTCTTTGCAAAAGACACCTGTCAGAATACACTAGTTAAAAAAAATTCTAATCTTAATATGTTATTCTTAGATCCCTCCAAGAATCAAAAGTTTTTGACTGCTATTTTTTTTGTTATAAACTCAACTATACAAGTTCATATTTTATAATTTTTCACTGATCTTAATCAAAATTAATATGAAAATAAACTTTCCCCACTGAAGTGTTTATGAAGACTTTAGCTCTGGTTGAACAGATGCACATATTCCAACGACAAGGGTATTACCCTTCTTACAGTATATTCTCCAGAGATTTCTTTTTTACAAGTAGATAATTTGTACTGACACAAATTTACAAGACACAGATGTAAAGAGAAACACCTAAATGTGGTGCAAAGTACCATCATATTCGATCTCGGTATTATTAGCATTGCCAGATGGGAAAAAAATGAACTGAAATTTCACGCTTCTGCCTTTCACTTCCACGTGATTTCTTCATAGTCCTTATCGGTGATGTGCACTGGCTGGTAGGTTAGATCTTTACCAATAACTAACTCTACCTAATCTAAATTTCCCTTCATTCAGACAGTGAATCTCAGAATTAGAAACAATACATAGTGATGATTGTTTTCGCTAAATTCAAGACCCCAAGTCTCAAATGAGTACTCAACCTGCCCAACAACCCTTCGTTACCTCTGTGGTATGTCAATCCTCTCAACTGTCAAAACTACAACTCATCACTTTCTCTTCTTTCCATAAAGGTCCAACAGCCTTCCATCCCACCCCGTCTGATACCTCTGCCTCCTATTTCATTTAAGAACAGCTCACTCAGACAGGAACTCTCCCTTCTTTGCCCACCACACTAACCGTCCACCCCACACTCTGCCTGGACTTGTACAGTGGACGACAGGCAAACTGAACACTGGTGATCTTTTTCCCTCTCCCTCTCGCCTTCAGAGACCTTTCTTTTGCAATTATACTCTCACTGGATTCTCTCTTTTGTGGTGGAAAAATGCAACCACTTCTTTGGCCCTCTTTCTACTTCCATGGTGGAATCTGCCAGTTGCCCACTAAATACTGGTTTTTCCCTTCTTAAATGGAACAAGACCTAATTTTAGTGAGCACACTGTAATCCAGCCTTCCTAGCAGCTAGGTGTAGCTATGTGACTGTATCTAAACTCTGATCAATAACACAAGCAGAGCTGAGTAGGATTCTAGGAAGTCTCTTTAATTGAAAAAGGGTCAGTCCTTCTCCCTCTTTTTTTTTTCATTTACATTCAGAACACGAACAGAAGACCATTCTCTTCAAAGTCACCAGTTTGCCTCATCAAATTCAGTGCTAAAATTTTTAGTCTCTTGGCAGCATTAGACACAGATGATGCCTCTCTCAGTCTTGAAACTTTTTTTTTTTTTTTTTTTTTTTTGATTTCTGGAAATCCACCATATCCTGATTTTCTTCTTACCTCACTGGTCACTCTGATTCTTCACCCTTTCTCCCTCCCTTCCAGGCTTCTACATTTTTTAATGCTCCAGCTCTCTTCTCTTACTCCTTTGTGATTCTTTTAGACCTATAGTTTCAAATACCATTTGTACTCCGATATCATTCTTATCTCCAAATTCATGTATCTAAACTAGATGTCTGGCATCTCCCCTTAGATGTTTAAAAGACATCTCGAACTTCACGTAGCCAAAACAAAATTCTCCCCATTTCCGAACTGTAGTCCTTCTCACCTCAGTATATACTCACCACTATCCACTTGGTTGCTTAACACAAAAGCCATGCAGTCACCCTGGACTACCCTCTTTCACTCTTATCCACCCACACTCAGCAGCAAATCTTGCTGGCTCTGCCTCCAAAGAATATCCATCAGTTCTCTGTCCCCACTGCCACCACCCTGGTACAAGCCAACACCTCCCTCATCAGACCCAGATGGCCATCGTGTCCCCACCCCAAATTCTCCAAAGTCTATTTTCTAAGAGGCAGCAGCCAAAGCAATATGACTGTGTGTCTTCCTTCTTAGAATGAAAGCTAAACTCCCCAGACGGCCTCTGAGGCTCTGGGTGGCCTGCTCAGTCTCCTCTCTGATCTCCTCTCTAGCGACTCCTGCCTCAGGTGCTGTGTTCCAGCCACACTGGACTTCTCTTTCCTATTTTCTGAACAGCCCAAGCTGTGGACTGCTTCAGGAGTTTACTGCCAGCTCCCTGGCTCCATCTAAATGCTCTTGTCCTGTATCTTCTCACTGCCAGCGCCTTCTCATTCTCACTCCCTCAGAGGACAAGCTCAGCTATGGCAGCTTCCCCACAGTCACCTGCTCTCACAGCATGCTCATTTTCATCACAGGAAGCCATATTGTTCATTAATGTTTTTTTTAACCCTCTGCTTTTTCTTACACTATCACCCACATGAGAAAAGGGCCTTGTGGACTTTGCTTACTGCTGGATTCCCAAGGGTCTGGTACAATGACTGGCCAGTAGTAGGTGCTCAATAAATTATTTGCTGAATGAAGGCAGAATATCATAATTACAAGTCACTCAGTTGGAACCATTACTCCAGTGTTTAAACCTCTCAACACCAGACCTGAGAAATAGTATCTGACCACTATGTGCTGGTCGCTCCTCCTGAGGGTAGCCATTCCATCCCTGAATAACCAGGATTATTCAAAAGCCCTATTCCTCCTAGAGCTGACGTCTGGCTACTGTTGCTTTGTTCCTTTGCAAAGGCCTTCATGATCACGCAGCATGCATTTCTTGTATTTTACACAAGACCGTGCCTCAGTAGCTGAAGGTGGGGACTGTGGCTTCTCACGGCCAAACGGTCCCAGGCTTCTTGGCCCCTCTCCACAAGGCAGAGTTGTGGGTCTCACCACCACCCTCCCCCACACTCCAAAGCTGCCCTGAATCACAGTGCAGTCACATACTTAGCTATCAATTATGCCAGGAGTATGCAACTCTTGTTCAATTTATCACTTCCCATCTAGCAGATCAATTGATCTCTTTCTTGGGAACATGACTTAAGTGAACTCTTACCTCCTACCAGTTCAAGCTCACAAATAATCTCCAATCCGTGTATCTTTCATACCACTAGGTGCTTACTGCCTCTATAATCTCAGAGCCTACAGTCACTCTTCCTCCTCTTCCTAGAATTCCTAATGCATTTATCTTTCCCAGCACAGAAGACCTGCACTGTCCTCTGGAGTAAGGCCTCCTGGCCTCCTTTCTTGCATAAAGGTCCTGACTTTTCCACACATGTAAATTAAAATGACAATCTCTCTTAATTTTCACACATTAGCCTGAGGCAAACCAGCAATATATATTTTTTTCTAACGTCATTTATTTATTTTGAGTGAGAGAGAAAGAAAGGTGGAAAGGGGCACAGAGAGAGAGAGAGACAGAGACAGAGAGAGAATCCCAAGCAGGCTCCATGCTTAGCTTAGAGCCCGACATGGGGCTTGATCTCACAGCCACGAGATCATGACCTGAGCCAAAATCAAAAGTCGGACGCTTAACTGAATGAGCCACCCAGGTGCTGCAGACCAGCACTATTTCTAACAAAGAGAAAAATTCTTATTTTCCTTGGCTTTTATATCATATCGCTGTGCACAACAGCACTTTTCTAGTGCCATAATCTAATCCTTTTAATCCTTTGGCCTCCAAAACATGCTGACATTTCACTGAAATCACTTGGGTAGAGTAGTAACTTCTGGGAAGTTAATGATTAGATAAGAACACATGGTTTGGTCATCTGAAAACATTCTGTATTTTCACAGTGTGTTAACACATTCTGGTAAAGAGAGCAGTAAACTTTAAGCTAAAGAATAACACTGTATTAACACACTCCAAAAGAGAGTTCAGTTAATGCCCAAAGGGCCAGAATACTGACCACTACAAGGTGACTAGAATAGTCCTCATGTGATTAGCTATGATTCAGAAACAAATGTGAAACAAACAAAAAAAAACTATAGGATCAAATCTGCTACAGTGATCTTTCAAGGAGTAATAATTTCCAATAAAATGCTACATGGGCTTAGTCTAGTAGCATTGTGTTTGATAGGTGTAGCACAGTTGTTTGTGGGAACCCTGAGTTATCTTCTAGATCTGCCTCAATGGATTCAAACGTCCCCTCATCAGTTAATCCCTGCTCCTTAAGGGCACGGTCCTTTGGACTATGCATATTCCCTTTCCCTTTCCCTGTTTTAAGTAAACGTAAACTCTTTGTAGGGCTCCCCAGTTCCAAACCTAGGGAATTTAGTCAACAAGTCTCTTTAGTCTCATCTAGAACCAGATGGTTTTAAAGCAAATGTAAGTCTCTATCCTTTTTTTTTTTTTAAGTTTATTTTTATTTATTTTGAGAGGGAGAGAGAGACAGAGAATTCCAAGCAGGCTCTGCACTGTCAGCACAGAGCCCAACAAGGGGCTTGATCCCACAAACCATGAGATTATGATCTAAGCTGCAATCAAGAGTAGGATGGGGGCACCTGGATGGCTTGATCAGTTGGGCATCCAACTTCAGCTCAGGTCACGATCTCATGGCTTGTGGGCTCGAGCCCTGTGTCAGGCTCTGTGCTGACAGCTCAGAGCCTGGAACCTGCTTTGGATTCTGTCTTTGTTTCTCTCTGCCTCTCCCCCACTCATTCATTCTCTCTCTCTCTCTCTCTCTATCTCTCTCTCTCTTTTTTCAAAAACAAACATAAAAAAAAGGAGACTTAACCAACTGAGCCATCCAGGTCCCCCAAATATCTATCCTTTTAAAGTTTTATTTCATTAATGAAATAGTGTATTATGTGCCTGGCACTCTACAGAAAAATGCAATTAAGTGTTATCTCTTCTAATATAATTGTCTTTTGTATTCACTCTAAAGAGTTCTGGCCTTTTTCTTTTTTTTTTTTTTTTTTCATTTTAAGAGTTCTAACCTTCTAAAATCTGTTCCTGCTCTCAGTCACTGGAGTTGTCCTGTTATGAACCCAATTTTAAGAATTAAAAACAGTGACGTCAACTTAAATTTCTACTTACAACATTGTGTGATCTTCTGGATATTGGAAGAGATACGCTGGGCCAGTAGGGCAGGGTCACCACCAACACCCGGAGTGTAAGACATAGCTGATTTACTTATTCACTAATTTCATCAGATGTCACCTAAGCAGTCACCTAAAAAACAGAAATCACATAATTGTATTTTTAAAGCATTGGCTTAAGTTTCAAAATTATCAATCTGGGAGGTTGATTAACCTAACAGGGTTGAAATATAGCAAAGGGACACATCAAATAGAAAAATTCTCATGGCTTTCAAAAACACTGGCTTTCAAAGGACACAGTCATGTTAAACAATTAAAATAAGGTTCAAACTGTACATTCCCTTTGAAAACTTTTAAGTAAAAGTAACCAAATCCCTTTTACATGTATATTCTTAATTGTTTATATATTTTCTCCTTAACTGAACTGCAAGCGACTATAAAGTGGGGCCCACATGCTATTTATCTTTCTTTCTCCAACATTTAAAACAACTCCCGACACAGAACAGCTATTTACATATCTATTAAATGGTACACAAACTGCAGGGTGTCCCCAGAAATGTCACCATATCTAATTTAACACACACAGGAAGAGCTTAGGAATATATGACTAGCGGGTGTCCAATTTTAATAGGAAAGGTCCACTTTGAGAGAGGCACAGCTGACAAGTGAGGAAAAAAAAAAAAAAAAAAAAGGAATGTTCCATAAAATGCTCATCACACCTTCCAACAGAGCAAAGAGAACAGCTCTCCTCTTCCCGAGGCTGGCATCAGGACAGGAAGCAAAGCTGGGGCACCGCGACAGGAAGGACGCAAGAAGGAATTTTCTTCTTCAGTCCACACACCACATACCTCTTGGGGTTTGGAAAAAAAGGATGGAAAGGGTGTCCCTGCATACAGGACTGTGTCCAGCACAGACTCAACGCCACGCCCATCTTTCCACCGAGCACGCTGCAGGCTGCAAAGTTGCAGGCAGGCAATTTGTCCGGCAGCTCTCTGCTGAGAGTCAGCTACATGCCTGGCATCAAATGGGCACTAGGGAGTCGCAAGCGAACAAAACAACAAACATAAAGAATCTGCCTAATTCAAGTGTGTCATTTAGAAGACTGGATAAAGTAAAACAGCAAAAGCAACGTAAATCAGCAAAAGGTCATGTGCAGGCAAAAGTGAGAGGCTGGGAAAAGGAAATTTCACTATGGCTCCTATCTAGAAAGAATTAACAAAACACAAGCAGAAGATCTGGATACTGGGCATCCAGAGAGTGACTAAGGCAAAGACATGAAGCCTGGGATGGGTAGACAGAACATACGCAAAGGGCAAACTCAGTGTGTCATTTCTCAAAGAAAGGGGTGGGTGCCAGTCAACCCTGGATCAGATGATTCATGGTGGGGACAAGTGGGAGACAGCATAGAAAGAGAGGAATGACCCAACGCGTATTGCGTATCTGTGAAATGAAAAGCATTTCACGTAGATTGTCTGATTTAATTTTCAAAATCTCCTCTTTAAAGTAGATAGTAGCAAATAAACCTTGTTTTAACAATGACCAAACTGAGGCTAACAAAGATTAAGTAACGATAAAGGTAATTGAACCCACCTACCAGCTGGACGTGGGGTTCAGCCCCAGGGTTTTGGTTCCAAAGCTACCCATGACAGCTACCACACAAAACTAAAGTCACGAAAGAGGGCGCTGGAAACTAGGGTTAGATTGAATATATCGCAATAAGAAAGTACTGGAGGTTTCTGGCAGGGGAGAAGAGGGCACAAGGAAATGTGTGTCTTGTTCTTAGGGTCGGTGCCGGCAGGAAGTGCAAGGGTAGAACTTTTGGGATAAGTAGATCAGTACTGGCTCCATGTCGGAAAGTGGTGCATCGTGGAACGTGCCTGGCCACCCTGGAATTCCTGGAGCTTTTAGGTACTCTTCATTCTCCTTCATTGATCCACAGGTCCAATTTATCTATTCCGGCCCTTCGGATCTCACCAAGTCATCCAGAGAGACCCAAATCTCAACTCAGGGGGTAGAACTGCTTCGGCAGGTGGCAGATAGCTTGGCACTTAGGCCTGCAGCCACCTAAAGAGCTGGGGCCCAGAGAGGAGAAGACCGGACCTGGGGATTCAATGAAACCAACACTATCACAAGCATCCCACAAACCACCAATTAGATCTCTAAATTCTGCATGGTTTTTTTTTTTTTTTTTTTTTTTTTTTTCAGTAAGAGCTTGAGATAGAATTCAAAACCACAGGATTCACCCATTTAAAGTGTACAATCCCATACACCTGAATCTAATATAACACTGTATGTTAACTACACTGGAATTAAAATTTAAAAAAAAAAGCAATTCTATTGGTGTTTTATTTTATGAAAAAAAAAATTTTAATGCTTATTTTTGATAGAAAGAGAGAGAGAGCACAAGCAGAGGAGGGCAGAGAGACAGGGAGACACAGAATCTGAAGTAGAATCCAGACTCTGTGCTGTCAGCACAGAGCCCAACGCCAGGCTCAAACTCACAAACTGTGAGATCATGACCTGAGCCAAAGTTGGACGCTCAACTGACTGAGCCACCCAGGCGTCCCAAGCCTACTGGTGTTTTTAGAACATGCATAAACTTGTGTAGCCATCACATCACTTTTAGAACATTTCATTACCCCCAAACAAAGCCCACACCTGCTAGCAGTCACTTTTCATGTCTCTGCAACCTCTCCAGCTGTAGGCAACCACTAATCTATGTTTTCATGGGTTTGTCTATTCTGTACCTTTCCTATGAATAGAATCATATAATGAGCTCTCTCGTGACTGGCTTCATTCTCTTAGCATGTTGCCAAGGTCCATCCATATTTTGGCATGGATCAATACATCATTCCTTTTCACTGCCAAATAATACTTCACTGCATAGATAGGAGCAATTCTCTCCTGGCTCAATGACATCTTTCTTTTTCCTTTTCCTCTATCAACTAGATCTCTAGAAAAACTGTCTCACAGCCAACACAGACATAATGAATGAGGAAATGTTTCTCATTGACTATCTTCGGGAGGCTCCTTCCTAAACATACATAGATTTATAGCATTCCCCTTAAGCCTCAAAACTCATGCAAGCCTAACCTAAGCCTTCTCTGTGTTTTTTTCAAGGCCCCTCTTTTTCCTCTTCAGAGAATTAACCAATTATTTACAAACACTACCAGTTTTCCTCATCTCTTTACTCAAGCAACTAAATTAGTGAAAGTTCCTACAGGTGAGATAACTGGGCTCCATTCATCCAAAGAGCTGTTGCTGCTGCTGGATTGGCTGGAATTTCTTTAAAGAAAGGGCACAGTGACTGTTAACTCAGCTCTGTGTTGAGTGAAGAATGAAAAGAAATTTGCAAATGATGGAAGAGAAGGATACACAAAAATTCAACAAGATTAACCATGGCTAACTGGTATTTCCAAAGCATTGTTTTACATTTATTTTCTCAGTTGATTCTTACAACAAATCTCTGAGGTAGGTTCACTTGTAATTCTGATATTTCACATGAAAAAATTGAGGCATAACAAGAATAAGTAACCTGCTTAATCTAAGAGCTAAAATTTGAAACTACATCTTACAGCCCATATTTTTAAAACACTAAACCATATTGCTTCATTGTGTAACAAAAACTCAGGGCAGGTGAGCCCAATCCATTAACCTTTTTGCAGACTCTACTCTTAGGATGAGGAAACAGACCTGGGATGACTATATGAGTAGATCAAGGTAACACAGATGAATAGCTCAGTCCTTTTCTCTCTTATTCTGCCAATAGTGATATCTAAGAGACAACAATGGTTGGTCTTTCTGATGACAAAACATGAGAAATAAAGGAGCCAAATGACTTTACTGCAAAAACATATATACAGATAGATGGACTATAATTATAACTATAAATTGACATCAAAAGCTTATGATCATTGCATTTTGGCCTGGAATCAACCACGTTATTCTGATAGCTGGTGTCTACTTCAGTCTCCAGCACCTGGCTGGAGTTAACAAGCACTAAAGCACTGTTGATGAATATTTTTGAAAGAACAATCAGAATTCCCAGTTTTATTGCTCAGAATAACAATAACTCATTATCTATACCGGCTCTATCAAGTCCTCAAGTATAACATGTGAGGCTAGTAGTTTATAACAGCCACTATAGAAATATAGAACATTCTACCACAGCATAAAGTTCTATTGAATAGTGATCATGTAGACATCTCAGCAATTACTTTTCTATGAAAACATATAAACACTATAAAGGGAAAGAAGGAAAGAGAGGATCAAAGTGCAATACTCATAATGAGGATATTCTCAAGACTTTCTGGAGAGCACAAATAAAAGAACAAAGGGAATTGTGAAATTGTAATTGTCAAACACTTCCCCCAGGTAATACCGGACACATTGCAGAATCCTAGATTCCCATTAAGCATACATCTCATGCTCTATAAATCGAACACAAACGGAGCTATAGAAATAGTTTCACTTTTTGAAGTGGGAGTACGAGCATAAAACACTGGACTTCCCTCCACCCCTTGCGCCCAAAATATACGTTCCCAGAGGGGCAAGGCTGTGTATTTTTTGTGAGCTACTCTAGTCTCGCTACCTGGTTATGTAAGAGGTGCTTAATAAATATCTGTAGACTGAATGAATAAATGTACCTATTTCCTAAAAGAACACATACCTAGTCTGAGGATAAATAATACCAATTCTAAGATGTTAAATTCCAGTGTCTTCTTTTAGATCCTAAATGTACAGGCTTACTACTGCCTTAGGGCCTTTGAGGAGTGCCGTTTTCTATCCCTAGAAGGCTCTTCCCGAGATCTCCACATGACTGGCTCCTTTACTCCAGCAAGGTCTCATCACATGCTAGAGAAGTCTTTGCTGACTATTCGGATCTGAAGTGAGAAGTCACCACTCTGGCCACTTTCTGTTTATCTAATTTCCTTTATTATGGTGCTAATCATCATTTAAAACCACCTAGTTAGGGGCGCCTGGGTGGCTCAGTCGGTTAAGCGTCCGACTTCGGCTCAGGTCATGAACTCACTGTCCGTGGGTTCGAGCCCCCCCGTTGGGCTCTGTGCTGACAGCTCAGAGCCTGGCGCCTGCTTCGGATTCTGTGTCTCCCAATCTCTCTGACCCTCCCCCATTCATGCTCTGTCTCTGTCTCAAAAATAAATAAACATTAGGGGCGCCTGGGTGGCTCAGTCGGTTAAGTGTCCGACTTCAGCTCGGGTCATGATCTCACAGTCCGTGAGTTCGAGCCCCACGTCGGGCTCTGGGCTGATGGCTCAGAGCCTGGAGCCTGCTTCCGATTCTGTGTCTCCCTCTCTCTCTGCCCCTCCCCCGTTCATGCTCTGTCTCTCTCTGTCTCTCTCAAAAATAAACGTTAAAAAAAAAAACATTAAAAAAAAAAACATTAAAAAAAATTTTTAAAAACCTTTAAAAAAAAAAAAAAGATCTAGTTAGTGTGTTGTTTATTATCTGTCCCTACCTTGGGGATATAAGCACAAGACAACCTTGTCACCTTGTGGAATTTGCTGTATCTGGTGCATAGATGTTCCACGAACATGAAGGTGATCACTCTATGGCCGTGAGCATTCTCTATCTAAACCAAATTAACCCAATACTTTAGCTCAGCATCTCTGTCCGTTGCACTATTATACTATTCGGTTTCATTCACAATACCAAGGATTACTTTTCACCCTTCTCATACACTAAACTTTCAATTTAATGGAATCATGGCAAACTTTACTCAGACTTCCTGCAGATGTTTCATATAATTTATTTTTCCACCCCCAGCACTGAACTAAAGTTTGGTATCCTAACCAAAACTATATATAACTGTTTTATCGGGAGCAGCACAAACCAAAAGTAGATACAACTGCGTTATCGGGAGTAGCACAAGTAAAAAGCTTAAGAAAAATGATGCAATCATTAATGGGTTACAATGGTATTATATTAACTTCTACAGAAAGTTTGAAACTAGAGCATAATTCTTAATTAGTCACAGTCTGAGACGAACTTCTCAAGGCGGCCTGAAAAGCAGAGGGCGTCCACATCACAAGACACTGCTGAACACCTGCTAGAAGTCTCTGCCCGCGTGAGGCTGAGGCTGCCCCCAGAAGAAACGTCCACCTGCAACATTACTCAACAGCACAGCACTTCATAATCATTTTCTTCCAGATTCTGTTCGAGTTTTAAATTATATACAGTTACAGCTAAAATACAATTATCTGAATTAAACAAAATATGTATAGAAGAGCCAAACAAATACAAGAAACTTGAGAGG
This sequence comes from Neofelis nebulosa, assembly GCF_028018385.1. Classification (NCBI taxonomy): domain Eukaryota; kingdom Metazoa; phylum Chordata; class Mammalia; order Carnivora; family Felidae; genus Neofelis; species Neofelis nebulosa. Next base: position 123,284,777 of record NC_080787.1, read on the forward strand.
AAAAACAAATAAATAAAGCATTTGACCAGAAAGGTAATGTTATTTTTTCCTCTGTGTCTGAATTTTTACAAAGTAACGACCTAAAAAACAAGAAGCCGGGGTTCCGGGGAGGACCTTGAAATATTTTACGTGTTTTTAAAGGTCTTCACGTAAACCAATTAATGACGCGTACGGGGAAGATCAAAGAAAGTTAGCTCGTCTTCAGGCCAAACAAAACCAACTACAAGCTGTCCCCGAATAAATGCATATGGTTCCTTGACTTGCAGCATCTATTTTCAGTTCCTCTGTATTCGGGAAGAGAACTTTAAACTGTGTCTTCTAACTCTGTAAGTTGCAAAGAGGAAGAGGTCACTCGAAGTCCTGCTCGCTCCAGGCAGAAGCAGGATTCCGGAGCTCCGCCCCAGCGGGCCCCGGCGCCGGCCCCGCCCGAGGGTGCATGGGAGCCAGCGCGGCCGGGGAGGCGGCGGGGATGCGGCGCTGCGGGCGCAGGGCTCGCAGAGCCGGCAAGGCCGGCGGGACCCGCTTGACCGGGGGCGCGAGCAGCGGTGGCGCTCCGGGGCTGGGGCAGCGCCCGCCTTCCGCCTCCCTACCACAGCCGCAAAGCGCAGGGCGGCGGCCACCTGACCACGCTCACAAACAAGGAGGCGCGGCAGCCGCCGGGAGTTCGCGCCTCTGGGGCTCCGGGCCAGGGACCACCCCCCTCCCCAGGTTCCTCTTACCCCAACCTCCTCGGCTTTCTCCTCCTCCTCCGCCGGCCCCAGGCACCCACCGGCCCGAGAGCCCCCAGCTAGATTCTCAGCTGATGGGCGGTGGCGCTGGGACGCCCAGTGCGCATGCCCGCAGTACAGCGCTAGGACGGAGGAGGGCCTCGCTCCCTTCCCGTTGGCCAGCGGGATTGAGTGACAGCTGTTCTGCTACGCCCCCTGGGTCTCTAAGCTGGGAATGGGGGTACTAAGAAAATTGAAAGGGAGGTTGTTTTTTGTGTTTTTTTGTGGGGTTTTTTTTTTTTTTGAGGCCTTGAATTATGGAAGGCTAACGCCTTAGCCAACCTGCAATAAACAAGGTGAGGGAATGAAGCAGCCGTCTTTATCGGGTGATGGCGGCCTCCCTACACTCGGGTCTTGAGCCCGCCCCATCAGGTCCTGCCCATCTTGTCCTTAGTGTCGGCAAGTAGAACGTTTTCACAGATCCATTAAAAAATGCTAACGCAAATATGCAATCCTGGCAGGAACAATGACAGAATAAGTGAAGAGTCACCTCCGTGTGCCCACTTAGTAGACAAGTTTTCATAGCATGTACAGGCCATTCTAAGAATTTCTGAAGGATAGAGAGTAGTTTTAACGGGGTTTGAAAAGAGCAGAGAATGTTCTGATGATAAATATTCAAACGTAATGTAATTGTTAGGTAAAAGCATCGATTGCTTTTGGTGAAAGACATATTCGGCAAATTAATTAGAAGATGAAAAGACTTGGCCTTTGCCTGTATTAAGGCCTCACTATTTTCTGAAAAGATCTTAAGGACATGAAAGGTCTAGATGCACTAACGCTATAAAAACCACAACCAGGATATTTTGAATTGGTACCCCCTGAGAAAATTCTAGGTTGTTTAGCATTATACATACATATATACGTAAGGGAGTGAGGTCAGACAGCAATAAGAAACACAAGGGTCTCTCGGGTTATTTTTAATTGTTCTACGTTTAACAGAAAAATGGGAACAAGAGATATTTCCTATTTCACATCTTTCCTGAAGAAAACTACAGTGCAAGTGTTTTAATAAACGACAACTTATATTCTGCCTCTGAAAAGGGGACAATAGAGTGAGAATACTGCCCAAACAGAAGGCACTCATCCCATCTAAAGACAGCACGATTCAGCTAGCACCACGTGTAGACTTCTAGGAAATTCAGATTTTTATGTGAAATGCCCTTTTTCAATATTTTAAAATTTTTATAAAACATTCTGAAATCAGATGAAGTAGGTATTTCAACTTCTATAATAGGCAATAGTTTCAGCCATAGAGTATTAAAAAAAAAAAAAAAAAAAGCCGGAGGGGGCCTTATAGAAAATCTAGCTCTACTTCCTCATTTAGGAAGAAGATTATAGAAACTGAAAGCCAAAGAAACTTCATCAAAACACACAAATAATTATGAGCAGCACAGGTCCAGATGACTTCATTCAGAATCCCCAATTCTTCCCACCATTATCTTCCAGTCAACAAATATTCATTGAGAACCTGTCGTGTGCCAGATACTGTTCCCAGAGCAGCACATATCCAGGTGAGTAAGGTGTATAGTATTTTCCCTCAAGGATCTTAAGGAGTGAGATTCTTCCCAGGATAGTGGAAGAGGTGCTGTGATAAAGATTTAGTAGGCAAGTGCAAACTTTTAGGGGTCTCTGTATAATTTTATTTAGATGAAGCATAGGGGATGGGCTGGAGGGACATAAGATTGGAAAGGCAAGTGGAGTTTATATAATGAAAAGCCTCTACATCGTGTTAGATGAATATTTATGAGGAGTTAAACTATTAAAGGATTTTAAGCCAAAAGTGTGATGTGCTCATAATTCTATTTAATGAAGAAAACTCTGGAGAGATGGGGGAAATTTAAAGGAAATAACATTGAGAATGGAGAGGAAGGGAGAGAGAGAGAGAGAGAGAGAGACTGCAGCCTTTTATTTATTTATTTTTTTTTAATTTTTTTTTCAACGTTTTTTATTTATTTTTGGACAGAGAGAGACACAGCATGAACGGGGGAGGGGCAGAGAGAGAGGGAGACACAGAATCGGAAACAGGCTCCAGGCTCCGAGCCATCAGCCCAGAGCCTGACGCGGGGCTCGAACTCACGGACCGCGAGATCGTGACCTGGCTGAAGTCGGACGCTTAACCGACTGCGCCACCCAGGCGCCCGAGACTGCAGCCTTTTAGAAGGCTACTGGAATAGTAGCACATCCCCAATTTAGAATGTCCCCGATAGCAGAGATGTTGAAGGACTTCCTAAGGCAAATGCATTGGGAAAGAAACAGTAAGGCCTGCTTTGCAAAATATTTAGGGAGACTTGGAAATTAATTAGATATGAAAGATGGGAGAGAGGGCTACTGTTTTCAGGACTTGCAAAACTGAGTTGAATATGATGTAGTTATCTGAGATCTAGCATTGCTAATAAAGTAATTGCAGTTTGAGGACGAAGGTGGTGAAATGGGGGAGCAAAGCTACCTACGTTTAGCTTTGGACGGGTTGTAGTTAAGATCCTGGGGAAGTGATATCCACTTTTGAGATGTGCCTCCCTTCAAGCACCCCCCGGGTACTTGAAAACGTGAACTGGAGTTCAAAGTAGAGTTCTGGCTGGAGCTGTGGGAGGAGATGAGGTCACTAACTTTAAGTATGGACTGTTACGGACTCCTGGGTTTAAGGGGAGCTGAGAAAGAAAAACTCTGAAAAGGAGTGATCAGAGAGTTAGGAAGTAAACCAGGAAAAGGTGAAGTAGAGAATGAAGGAAACCATTTCAAAAAGAGGAAATGCTCTATGATATCACATGTCACAGAAAGTTCAAGTAAATTAAGAGCCAAAAGTTGTGCATTGGACTTGAGAATTAGGAAATGGTTGGTGAACAGGAAAAGGAATTTCAATCATTCAAGGAACTATCATGAAAAGAACTCATAAGGCTTGATGCATATTTCAAACTTCCTGTTTCCTTTGAGAGAACCCAGGGCTTTGGGAAGGAAGAAATGCAACAGAAAACCTGAGGCTAGGTAGCCTCCTTAGGTTATGCTTCTGCTTACTGATTGAACCAGGACAGAGGGTCAGCTGTCTGAATCCTCCTCCTGGGCTCTTTCCAATTCCTCATGTTTTAAAATATGTTATGAATGGACTCCTTTCGGGTCTTTTGAAAACCTACGAGACGTCACCCCTTTGTATTCAAATGAAAAAAGTACATAGGGTGTGGGTAACCCTGCGAAATTTAGAGGCACAGAGGGAAAATGAATTCCCAAAGCGTTCCTGACATTTGGAGTGTCCCATCTGAATATCTACCTGCTACTGAGACAAATTCAGCCAGCGTCCTTGAACCCAGTAGGGCTCAAAAATTCTGCCTATTTAATTGGCAGTCATTTCACTTCTCAAGCGAATCTTTTACGCTTGCAGGAGTTACTTACATGTGAAGCCTTGTAATTGGATTTTTGAGAGCTAGTAATTTTGGGAATTTGGGTCTTATTGGAAAGATTTTAAAGGGCATTAGAAGTCCTTGAGTGGGAATTGTATCAGTGTATTTGTTGTGTCCTTATTAATATAAATACCCCCTCTGCTAGGTAGGATAAGGAACTCTCCCCTGTTCTATCTCTAGCCTTTGGAAGAAAAATTGTAGTGAATGGAAGGGAATAATTACCTGTTCATTCAATAGACCATGAACTAAAAATAATTTTTAAAAAACCACCATGTGATCTTGGGGGAGAGCCAGAGAAGTAAAAGATACAAAAAGAAAAATCTAGCAAGACAAGGAATTTATTGGCAAATGAGAGGTACAAGTTGAGTTGTAAAAGTGTGTTTTTGATTGATAATAAAATGGAAAAACCACAGCTGTTCTAAGAAATCTATGCTAGATTAAAAGGCAGTTTAGGGCGCCTGAGTGGCTCAGTCAGTTAGAGTCTGACTCTTGATTTCAGCTCAGGTCATGATCTCACAGTTCATGAGATTGAGCCCCACATTGGGCTCTGAGCTGATAGCAAGGAACCTGTTTGGGATTTTCTCTCTCTCCCTCTTTCTCTCCCCCCACCCCCCAAAAAATAAATAAACGTTAAAAAAAAAAAGCAGCTTAAATTAATATCTAATAAATAAGAGTTTGTTTCATTATTCCTTATTTTTAAGCACCCCCATCCATATTCCTCTGCTGTTTGCTAAAACCATCCATGTTCCTCTGCTGGTTTCTAAAACCACACAAGTGCCTAGTGATATGCCAAGTACAGAACAGATTTTTCTGACTTTTAAACACAGATGTAATAGACATCCCATAGAAATCTTACATGAACAATTATAATATGATGATCTGTATGTTCAATCCTAATTTTGCCTCTAAATTTTGTTGATATGTCCCTCTGTCTGTGTCTCAGGCTACTACAGCAGCCTCCTCATTAGTGTCTCTATATACGGTTTTACTCAACCTTATTATCCTCAAGGCCACCACTGACCATTGGAAGGAGGGATCTCCATCACTCAGGCTTCATGCTTTCCCCATGCCCCCAAATGTACCCTTAAAAATAAAAGTGGTTGAACTGAGCAGAGGTGGGATGTTGTATAGGTTGGAAGAAGGAATCAGAGAGGGGCATCTATGGAGAACCATCTGGGAAGCCATATTGTGATACATTCTTTATTTCAAAAAAAAATTTTTAATGTTTATTTATTTTTGAGAGAGAGAGAGACAGAGCCTGAGCAAGAGCGGGGCAGAGAGAGAAGGAGACACAGAATCTGAAGCAGGCTCCAGGCTCTGAGCTGTCAGCACAGAGCCCAATGCGGGGCTGGAACTCAAGAACTGGGAGATCATGACCTGAGCTGAATGAAGTCAGATACTTAACAGACTGAGCCGAGCCGCCCAGGCGCCCCATATTGTGATACATTCTTGAAGATTCACACAACCCATTTGTAAATTAAAGGCTCTGAGATGTGGTTCAGCAAAGTAACAAGGATAACTTTCTTTCTTTGTTTTTTAAGCTTATTTTAAGCTTATTTGTTTTTAGAGAGAGAGAGCATGGGCAGAGATAGAGGGAGGGAGAGAGTCCCAGGCAGGCCCCATACCATCAGCGCAGAGTTGGATGTAGGACTTCAATTCACAAACTGTGAGACCATGACTTGCAGTGAAATCAAGAGTCGGACGCTTAACTAACTGAGCTACCCACGTGCCCCAAGGGTAATTTTCTTTAACTTAGTTTTTTCTGAATTTTTATTCAATGGCTGTAAGGACCTTCAAAATACGCGTTACAGAAAACATTGCTCTCGGGGCGCCTGGGTGGCTCAGTCGGTTAAGCGTCCGGCTTCGGCTCAGGTCATGATCTCGCGGTTCGTGAGTTCAAGCCCCGCGTCGGGCTCTGTGCTGACAGCTCAGAGCCTGGAGCCTGTTTCAGATTCTGTGTCTCCCTCTCTCTCTGACCCTCCCCCATTCATGCTCTGTCTCTCTCTGTCTCAAAAATAAATAAACATTAAGAAAACATTGCTCTCAAAATCAGGTCCAAACCCCTTCTCATGGTGCATTAATAGGGTGACTGGTCATATGTCCTAGTTTGCCTAGGACAGTCCCAGTTTATGCTTGTTGTCCCAGTCTCTTGTCTGCTGAGCACCCCATTTCATTCTCAAAAGTGTCCCCGTTAGATAATAAATTACATGGGTCACTTTATATATAAGGACCTACCTGATTTGGACCCTGCCCTTCCCTGCATTGAAATTTATGCTTTGGAATATGCCAGCTTAAAGAACTCCATATTTTTCTGCTCCCACCGCCCTCCTACCAGCGCTAACCACATACCAGGGTTTTTCTTATTTTTGTGCTTTGCTCAGGCAGTTCCCTTGTAAAAGAATTTTTTAAGTTTATTTTGTTTACTTTGAGAGAGAAAGAGAGAACATAAGTGAGGGAGGCCCAGAGAGAGAGGGAGAGAGAATCTTGGGGCTCTATCTCATGAACCTTGAGATCAGGACCTGAGCCAAAATGAACAGTTGGATGCTTAACCGACTGAACCATCTAGGTGCTCTTTAGGCAGCTCCCTTTAACCAGAATATGCTCTCTCCTCCTCCTCATTTTTTAAGTAAATTCTTTAGAATAATTGCAGACTTGCAGAAGACGGGCAAAGACAGTAGAGTTCCCTCATATACCCCACCCAGATTCTCCTAATGAACTTAATGATGGTGCATTTGTCAAAACTAAGAAATTAACACTGGTATAGTAGTAGCAACTAAACTATTGATTTATCTCATTAATGTCCATTTTCTGTTCCAGGATCCAATCCAGGATATCACGTTTTACTTACACAGTATGTTTCCTTTGTCTTCTCCGATCTGTGACAGTTTTCTGTCTTTCCTTTTTTGTTGTGATGTTGTCAGATTTTTTTAGAATGTGCCTCAGTTTAGGTTTGTCTGATGATTAGACTGGACTGTAGATTTTTGGAAGGAATACCATGGAGGTGGAGTGTTCTTTTCATATCTTGCCATGGAATACGTGGTATCAGCAGGATCTATTACTGGTGATGTTAATCTCGATCACTTGGTTAAGGTGATGTTTGTGAGGTTTCTCCAAAGTGAAGTTGGTATTTTTTCCATTTCCATATTATATACTCAGTAGAAGAGAATCACCAAGTCCAGTTCACAAGTAAGAGGAGGAGGATTGAATTTCACCTCCAGAGGGGAAAAATGTTAAAAATTTATGCACATATGTTGAAACTATGACAGTACTTAATAAATATTTGGAGAGAGTTTCTTTGAGGCTGTACATATATCTAGCTTTCCCTTAAAGTTTTGCCTACTGGTTTTCGCATTCATCAGTATATTTTGCCTACAACAGCTTTTACTGTTGTGTTCAAAAGTGATCCTCTATTTCTTCTGTAAGGAATATTTGTCATTTCTCCCAAATTTATTTTTTTTCAAGAATTTATTTATATTGGGGAACCTGGGTGGCTCAGTTGGTTGAGCTTTGGACTTTGGCTCGGCTCATGATCTTACAGTTCATGGGCTCGAACCCTGTGTCAGGCTCTAAGCTGACAGCTTAGAGCCTGGAGCCTGCTTCAGATTCTGTGTCTCCCTCTCTCTGCCCCTCCCTTGCTTGTGCTCTCTGTCTCTGCCTCTCTCTCTCAAAAATAAACATGAAAAATAATTTTTGTATCAATATGGATTTATATATATTTATTTTACTTTTTATGTTATAATTAAGTTACTTTCACCATTGGGGATATTTTTAGGTTAGTTCCTATGTCATTTTTTTTTTTCCTAGCACTTCTTTACTTGTTACAACAAGTTGCTCCAAGCTCATTCATTTTACTATGGAGCTATTGTTCCTTTCATCAGAAAATTATATTTAGAGACCAAGGTCTGGATGCTCGCCTTCTCATTGTACTGGGGTGTCATTACTTTTATGCCCTCTCAATGGACAGAGCTAGGAAATCTATGCATGTTAACTCATGCATACACATGTATCCATAATTTTATCTGGTTCTATCTATCTATCTATCTATCTATCTATCTATCTATCTATCATCTATCTATCTATCAACATAAGTTCACATAGGTATTTCCAACTCTAATCTGACATCACAGCGTTATTTTTACCTTTCCCTGCTTCCCTAATTGTTAGCATATTTCTCTAACAGTGAGGAACCTGGCTCTCCTTATCTATAACTCAAGTACTTACTTGTGCAATGTAGCTTCAGAATTCTTGTTGTTTTAATTTATTTTAATGTTTAGTTTTGAAGCAGAGAGAGAGAGAGAATGTGAACGGGGGGACTGGCAGAGAGAGAGGGAGACACAGAATCTGAAGCAGGCTCCAGGCTCTGAGCTGTCAGCACAGAGCCTGACGCAGGGCTCAAATTCACAAATTGTGAGATCATGACCTGAGCCGAAGTCAGATGTTTAACCAACAGAGCTACCCAGGTGCCCCACTTCAGAATTCCTAATTCACAGTTCTGTGAATTAAAAACTGGAGGACAGTGTTTATGGGCAATTCTTTTTGTCATTAGCCTTACAGTATGGAGTCAAAACAGTGTTTTCCCAAAATTACCAAGATCAGTTCTTTTTCCTCACTCCCTTCATTGAAGTTGTTATATTTGTGTTGCAGTTAGATTCATTTGTCACACATCTGCATTCCACCTGGGAGTCACCAAATTTTATTTATTTATTTATTTATTTATTTATTTATTTATTTATTTATATTTTTTAGAGAGAGAGTATGAGCGGGGAAGAAGAGCAGAAGGAGGAGAAGGAGGGAGGGAGGGAGGGAGGGAGGGAGAGAGAGAGAGAGAATACTGATTCCATGAGCTTGATCCCATGACCCTGGGGTCATTACCTGAGCTGAAATCTAGTTGGACATTCAACCAACTGAGCCAACAAGGCACCCCAATTTTTTTTTATTTTAAATTTGAGTGAAGTGTACACTTTGTGGTACACAGTTCTATGGATTTTTGAAAAAAAAAATTTAATGTTTATTTTTGAGAGACAGAGACAGAATGCGAGTGGGTTAGGGGCAGAGAGAGAGGGAGACACAGAATCCGAAGCAGGCTCCAGGCTCTGGACTCTCAGCACAGAGCCTGATGCGGGGCTCAAACTCACAAGCCATGAGATCGTGACCTGAGCCGAAGTCGGGAGCTCAACCGACTGAGCCACCCAGGTGCCCCAGTTCTATGGATTTTTGACAAATGCATGGAGTGACCCCAGGACCATGCAGAACAGTTTTATCTCCCTAAAAATTCCCTTTTGCTGTAACTTTTAGTCAGTTTCCCCCCAGCCTTTGTCAACCACTTATGTTTTCTGTCCCTATAGTTTTGCCTTTTCCAAAACAGAAATTGATACAATATGATGTCTTTTGGACCTGACTTATTTCATTTAGCAGCTTTTTTTTTTTTTTTTTTTTTTTTTTCCCCAGAAAGGCAGACTGCCGCAGGCAGCACTTCATTTGCATGTGTCTGGAGTCTTGGAACCTTGACTACCCTGCTTTCTCCCTACAAAAGGACCCTGAGAGCTTATTTGGAGACTCTAGCAGGGGAGCTCAGCTACCTGTACCTTGACCAAGACCGGCCTCCCTCTATTCAGGAGGATCTGACTCTTCAACTGAGTCTGCTGCTTCCAAAGGGACCCACATGCAACGGTGAGGGAGGAAGGGAACATGCACCAATCCAGCCAGATCAGCCGAACCAATGCTGGTGATCAACGGGGTGACAGATGTCTCACAACCTACCAGCATTCTTTCAAATACATCCACGTTGTTATAAAAATCAATAGTTTGTTCTTTTCTAAGGCTGAGCGCTATTCCATTGTTTGCATGTAACGCTGTTTATTCATTCACTTCCTGGTCATTTCTAAGTTAGCAATTATTATTTTTTTTTTAATTTTTTTTTTAATGTTTATTTATATTTGAGACAGACAGAGACAGAGCATGAACAGGGGAGGGGCAGAGAGAGGGGGAGACACAGAATCTGAAACAGGCTCCGGGCTCTGAGCCATCAGCACAGAGCCCGATGCGGGGCTCGAACTCACAGACTGTGAGATCATGACCTGAGCCGAAGTCGGCCGCTCAACCGACTGAGCCACCCAGGCGCCCCTAAGTTAGCAATTATTAATAAAGCTTCTATAAATATCAGCAGACAGGTAAATTCAATTTACCCAAGTGAATTTACCCAATTCACTTGGGTAAATATCTGGAAGTAGGATTGTTGGGTTGTATATGTTTAATTTTGTAAGAAACTGCCAAATTGTTTTCCAAAGTTGTTTTGCCATTTCCAAATTGTTTTCTATTCCCACCAGCAACGAATGAGGATTTTTGTAGCTCTAAATCCTTGTCACCATTTGATATTGTTACATTTTCCTTTTATTTCTTTTTAAGTTTCAAATTTAATTTTAACTTGCATTCTATTAGGTATGTAGTGGCATCTTGTGGTTTTATTTTTGTTACTTTTTTTTTAATGTTTAATTATTTTTCGAGAGAGAATGAGAGACAGAATGCAAGTGGGGGAGGGGCAGAGAGAGAGGGAGACAGTATCCGAAACAGGTTCCAGGCTCTGAGCTGTCATAACAGAGTCCCATGCGGGGATCAAACCCACGAACCACAAGATCACGACCTGAGCAGAAGTCAGATTAACTGACTGAGCCACCCAGGCACCCCTTGTTTTAATTTCGTGTCCATAATGATATTGAATGTTCTTTTTAGAAGCATATTTGAAATCCTTATTTATTTTTTAGTGAGGTGTCTGTTCAGATCTTTTGCCTATTATTTTTATTGTTGAGTTGTCTTCCTATCATTGAGTTTGAAAAGTTCTTCATATATTTTGGTGCTTTATCAAATATGGCATTTGCAAATATTTCCTCCCATTTTACAGATTGTCTTTTTGTTTTCCTTACAGTGTCGTTCACAGGGCAAAACTTTTTAATTTTGATAAAGTCCGATTTGCCTCATTTTTCTTTTATGGATCAGGCTTTTAGTGTTGAATCTTTCATCACCAAACCCAGAATTACATATATTTTTCTCTTATATTTTTTTCTCTTTTTTAAAAAAATATTTATTTATTTTTGGGAGATTGCAAGCAGGGGAGGGGCAGAGAGAGGAGTACAGAGGATCCCAAGTGGGCTTTGCACTGACAGGCTCACAGCAGCGAGCTGGACATAAGGTTGGAACTCACCAACTGGGAGATCATGACCCGCATCGGACACTTAACTGAGCCACCCAGGTGCCTCTCTTATATTTTCTTCTTAAAGTTGTATGGTTTTACATTTTACTATAACCCATATTGAATTAACTTTTGTATAATATATGAGGGACATATCAAGGTTCTTTTTTGTTTACTTTTTTTTTTTTTGCCTATGGATATGTAATTATTCTAGCACCATTTGTACAGAAGACTATCCTTTCTCCATTGAATTGCCTTTGCACTTTTGTCAAAAATCAGTTGCCTGCATTTATATGGATCTATTTCTGTTCCGTTCTGTTTCGTTGATCGATGTGTCTACTGTCTCACCAACATCATGCTGTTTTAGTCACTGAAGCTCTGGAATAAGTTTTGAAATTGGGTAACATGGAGCTCTGGTTTATTATTTTTTTTACCCAGTGTTGTTTGGCCATTTCAGTTCCTTGGACTTTCTGCACAAATTTTAGAAGCACCTCATCAATATTTACAAAATCTTGCTGGAATTTTGGTGGGGATTGCTTTGAATTGACAGAATGCATTTAGAAGAATTGACAATATTGAGACTTTCAACTCATGAACATAGTATATCTCTTCATTTATTTGTATTTTATTTTATTTTGTATCAGTGTTTTATAATTTTCAGTATAAAGATCCTACACACGTTTTGCGAGTCAAACATTCATTTATTTTGGTGCTATAATGAACATATTTTTTTAAATTTCAAATTCCACCTGATCTTAACTGATATGTAGAGGTTATTCACATTTAAAGTTATTATTTGAGCTGAAATCTACCAGCTTTCCAATCATTGTCTGTTCCATTTGTTGTTTCTTCTCCTTTTTCTCTCTTCCCTCGGTTTAATTAAGAATTTTTAAATAATTCTATTTTATCTCCTCTATTGAAATTTTTCTAAAAGAAGTATACATACTTCTTTTAGAATTGATTTATACCTCTTTTAAAAATTAATCTGAATTTACTTTCAAGTAATGTATTTCTGAAGACATTGTAGCAGTGCATTACCAGGTCTTTTTTCTTTCTTCTTTTTTTTTTCCATTTCTTTTGCTGTTGTTGCCATGCATTTCACTTTTACGTAGTCTATAAAAACATAATATATTTTTCTACTTTTGATATAAAGTCATCCCTCTTTTAGAGCAATTTAACACGAGAGAAAAAAATGACTTCATTTTGGTAAATTATATTTCTGCATCTCTTTATTTCTTTGCGTAGATCCCAGTTTATGGCCTGTATTATATTCTGTTTACCTGAATGATTTTTGTTTTCATCTTGGAGTGAAAAAGACAAGGAAAGCAGAAAACTTAAACAATGATTTATATTTATGACACATGTAGAGGAGGGGGAAAAAGCTTTTCCTCTACTCTCTTAAATTCAATAACTGGGGCTTGTGGATTAAGCCAATAAAAGACAGATTCACAAGGCAAAAAGGTTGATTTTGCATGCATATAGGAGCCCACAAAGGAAGTGGCTAGCTTGTCAAATGGATAGAGCTGAAGGCTTATATACCTGACTTGACAGGGGAAAGGTAGGGAAGAGAAAAGACTTATGAGGAAAAAAAAATAGGTTTAGTTAGGAAAAACAAATAGATTTTTGGGACAATAGACTGGAGATGAGAAAGCTTGTGGTGATGTTTATCTATACAGTTCTGAGCAGTTGTAAAACTCCCTTAGAGAAAGGATTTGGAGTAGGTTATATTCATGTTCTCCTGTCTGAGAGTATAACTGCTCTGAAGGGAAATTTTATAGCAGCCTAATTTCTTAGAATGTGTTGCTTTTAGTCAGATAAGAGAAGCTTTGGAAAGGCCACCTCCCTCCCTTTATTATTTTTTTTTTTTCATTTGTTGAGTCTCAAATACCTTCAGCTGAAAATCCCCTTCATGTCAAAGTGGTATATTTTGTAGTGGGCATATTCTGATCCCCTTGACACAAAAATTCATAATTTCTTCATTAGAATCAGCAACAAAGTGAAAGAATGACAAATGAAGAGAAAGTATTTACAGGTTCTAATACAAATGGTTTACATCCTGTTATCATTTGTAAGAAAGACAAATCTCATGTGGTAGAGGCTACTGATACCCCAACTAGATTCCTCTTCAAGGCCACTGTCACCAAACCACAGCTGCCATATGGGCTAAGAACAAATCACACCGGCCTTCTCTGCAGAATTGCCTGTGGCTCAAGGGTGTTGCAGGATTTTTGTTTACCACAATACCTGGGATTTGTTGTCTCTCCTCTTTGAAGAATGGAGAGGTGGCCACAAAATGAGCATAGGCAAAAGTTTATTAGAGTATAAGATCAGAAAGGAAAAATAGTAGGAAAACTCTCTTTACAGAGAAGGGACATTTGAAAGTGAATGGCTGAAGGCTATACGCAAGGGTCTTTGTTTTATAAGGTTCTGGCGAGCCCTCCCCCATCCCTTCCCCCAGTTTCTTCAAAGGTTCTGCCCTTATTGGCTTGATAGCTCTGGGTGCTGGGTTGTCCATTCCTGATGGGCTCTTTTCCATTGCACGAGGAGGGTCTATGGCTGTACTTAGGTCTTTTGTCAAATTCCTGAAGAGAAACCTGAGGGGGCAAAGGTGGGGTCTGTTACATTCTTAAGAGGAACCTCATGCCTGAGGGGCATTGCTGTGGTCAGACACTCCCAGCATTGTTCCCAAATAGGTGATTTTCCCCACCCAGGGACCTCAGGCCCTAATCTTCCTCTGTCTGCTGAATCGTATTTTCTCCTATCATAAGGGAGCTGTCCCACTCAGGAGCAACATTCCCTGACTCAAGGACTCTGTCGGTGACTGATTGACATCAACTCCTGGGCTTGTGGTGGAACCAATTCTGTGGTTCTGTGGTGTGGTGTGGCTTGTGTTCGATCTTCCATTTGGGATGGACTGAAGCTCTCTGCAGAAGAGACCACATTCCCAGCTTGCCCTTTGCTCATCCAACTTTCCTAAGTCCCTCTCTCCTGTGAGTATTCTCCCTAACTTGTCTGGTTCCTCACTTCAGTTTCTGCACTGAGAGAAACAGCCTAAGACATCGCACTAGAAAAATTAACAAAAGTTCAGAATGGACAATTCACAGAAGTGTCTTAATCCGTTTCCTAAAAAATAGAGCCTAAGGCCAAATTTTACATACTAAAGTTTTTTTTTTTTTAATTGAAATATATTTGACATGTAACAGAGTAAGTTTAAGATGTACAACGTGTTGTTTTGATACATTTATATATTGCCATATATTGCCATTGTATTGTTAGCCAACACCTAGATTATGTCACATAATTGCCATTTCATTTTGTGGTGCCAATAATTAAGATCTTGTGTCTTAGCAATATTGAAATAAATTTCTAAGCCCAACATTAAGCCATTCCTACCCGGGATGCATGTGAGCAAACCAAAGCTTAGATTAACTTTTGTGTCCTTGTATATGCTCTGCTTGACCGGAGAAGCAGCATTTCCAGTCAGCCAATCCCCAAATGCCCATCCAACTGTGGGCCTCTTCACTCCAAACAAGGTTGGCTACGTGGCCCCAGTCGATCGGATATTTTTTTTCTCTTCATTGTTCTTTACTCTTCATCCTATAAAAGTTTTCTGCCCTCCACCCCATTTTGCAGCTCTCTGAAAGGAGACTGTCCACTACATGAAGTGTTTCTTTTTAATTTTTATTTTTTATTTGAGAGAGAGAGTGTGTGAGAAGGGAAGGGGCAGAGAAAGAGGGGGTGGGGGGAGAGGGAGAATCTTAAGCAGGCTCCATGCTTAACACGGAGCCCGATGCGGGGCTCAATCCCATGACCCTGGGATCATGACCTGAGCCGGGATCAAGAGTCAGACGTTCGGGGCGCCTGGGTGGCGCAGTCGGTTAAGCGTCAGACTTCAGCCAGGTCACGATCTCGCGGTCTGTGAGTTCGAGCCCCGCGTCAGGCTCTGGGCTGATGGCTCGGAGCCTGGAGCCTGTTTCCGATTCTGTGTCTCCCTCTCTCTCTGCCCCTCCCCCGTTCATGCTCAGTCTCTCTCTGTCCCAAAAATAAATAAAAAACGTTGAAAAAAAAAATTAAAAAAAAAAAAAAAAAAAAAAAAAAAGAGTCAGACGTTCACCTGACTTGAGCCACCCAGGTGCCCCATTAAGTATTAAATAGCTTTTGTTTCTATCACTTAAACTGTCTTCTTTAATCATTTCTTAATAGCAAGTTTGATGTTTATAATGCAATATTGTTGTCTCTAATCACTACACTGTGCTCCAGGTTATTTGTCTACTGCAAGTTTGTATCTTTATGCAACATCTCCTTTCCTCCCCCATCCCCATAGTAAAGCTTTACAGTAATCCTAGGGCAGCAGGAGCAAGGGGAAAGGGGAAGCCAGGCAGGAGAGAGGGAGAGAAATATAAAGTGGCACATCACCAAGAAAGCATGGCTTAGGCAGTTGGGACCAGTGGCATGGGACATCTTCCAGATTGGCCTTTCAGATACCCACAGTGATTTGGAACCAAATCTGGAGAAGCTTGAGGGAAAGGGGAGGAGGGAGGAGTATTTACGTTTGCTTCCCTTTCGTCTTTTGATTTTCATGGACCAAAGGTCACCCCATGGGGCGTTTAAGTCCCTCTGCACTTTCGGGTTGTGTTACCTAAGTTCTAGAAAGTCAGATCCCAAACATAGAACTGTACATTGTTTCAAGGAAAAAGTGAAACAGAGGCTGTGGCCTCTGTGGCTTGGCTTGGCTTGTGGCTGTGTCCTGTTGTTGCTGTGGCTCACTCAGGGCCCACAATGAAGGCTTTGCAGAAACCCACGTTCATGGTAGGCATGTTGAGAGACCCAGCACTGTTGAACCAGTGTTGACCCGGTGGTGGCTGGATCTTCTGGGAACAAATGGCTGGAATCCGCTGGGAGTGAGCGAATCTGGGGAGGTTTATAAACCGAATGAGAGACACCAAAATAGCCAATAACCACACCTGGAAAGCAAACAAAATTACGCAAAGGAAAGTGAACCAAAACAAGCTGTTTTGCCGTCAACGTTTTGACATGTCAAGTAAAAAACGAATCTGGACTTAGTAAGGAAAGACTTAACTTAAAAGTTATTGCAATGGGGGGAAGAGGCTGTTGTGATGGGGAGAACCCTCTGACCATAAGATCTGCAAATGTCTCAGGAGTCAGGCCATACGACTTTTCTTTTATAGACAGGAGTAAACAGAACTAGAAAGAACTGGGTGTGAGCATTTGGAGTGGGTAGGAAAACAAGATCGGAAAATGTTTTACCCTGAGACGGGTCTATTCAGCTGGAGAGGCCAGCTGTGTGCTGGCTCAGGCTGAGGGTGGTGGACCAAAGTTCAGGCACCTGGGGAAGGAGCAAGTGTTAAGCAAAGTTTGGTTAACAAGCATTTTCTTCCAGCTGATCTGTAGAGACCAGAAGTTCAGCTAATCATTTATGAAGCAAAGAATGGGAACCTTTTCTGTCCGGCCTTGTCATAGGTAAATGTGGGGGGTGTGGGGGTGGGGGGTGGGGAGACATCTGTGAGTCTTGTCTGTGTCATATAAGGGTGGTTATTTCAATAAGTCATTTCCCAGAACACCAAAGGTGCGAGGACCTTAACCATAGCTGTTTTCCAAGATCACAGAGCTCAGGTAAAATCCACCGTTGTTAGACCTAACAGACTGACAATACGAGAAAGAATAATAATAACACAGTACTGACAGGTGTAGGTGTATGGGGGGAATGGACACGCTTACAAAGTTGTAGCTCTACAGATTGACACAGACCCTGCAAACTTTTAAATGTGATGTACTAGCTCTTCAACCCATACTTCTCACCTTTAGAAATCTATACTGAGGAAATGGTTGGGCAACTATAATGAAATGACCTATATTACAGTATTATTATATATGCAATAATATTATACACATATGCACAATATACATACATATATAAACAATAATATGTATAATAATATTATAAAATATTCCATTATATATATCCTTTGGTCTTTATAGTTGAAGAGAGAATGTTTTCCATAAATTCTATTTGTGGTGAGATTATTCTGGAATGCAGTCTTTGAAAGTTTAAATATCAAAGTATATTAGAAACCATAGTAATCAAAACAGTATGGCATTGTCATAAAAAGAGATACATAGATCAATGGAACAGAATACAGAGCCCAGGGATAAACCTATGCATATCTGATCGGTGACAAAGGAGCCAAGAACATACAATAGGAAAAAATAATTTCTTTAACAAATTGTGTTAAGTAAACTGAAGAAGCACATGCAAAATATTGAACATAAGACCTGAAACCATAGAACTTCTAGAAGAAAACATTGGGAGTAAGCTCTTAGGCATCAGTCTTGGATTTGACACCAAAGGCAACAAAAGCAAAAATAAACAAGTGGGACCACATCAAACTAAAAAGCTCCTGGCCAGTAGGGGACATCATCGATAAAACAAAAAGGCAAACTATGGAATGGAAGAAGATATTTGCAAATCATGTATTTGACAAATGGTTTAATATCCAAAAATTATAAAGAACTCATATGACGATAGCAAAAAGATAATCCAACTTAAAAATTGGCAGAAGACCTGAATACACAGTTTTCCAAAGAAGACACATATATAAGTATATGAAGTGCAGATATTTTTAATCATCAGGGAAATGCAAATCAAAACCACAATGACCTATCTTCTTACTCCCGTTGGAATGGCTATTATCAAAAATCAAGAAATAGCAAATATTAGTGAGGATATAGAGAAAGACAACCTTCATGCACTGTTGGTGGGAATGTAAATTGACGCAGCTACTATGGTAAATAGCATGGAGGGTCCTCAAAAAATTAAACAAAACTACCATATGATCCACTGATGCTACTTCTTGGTATTCATCTGAAAGAAACAAAGTCACTGGTTTGAAAAGATATCTACATCCTCACGTTCACTGCAGCATTATTTACAATAGCGAAGACAGAGAAATGACCTAATTGTTCACAGATAGATGAATGCATAAAAAAACTGGAATACACACACACACACACACACACACACACACACACACACATCCACGCAGGCACACACACATGCACAGTGAAATATTATTTAACCATAAAAAGGAAGGAAATTCTGCCATTTGCAACATGGATGGAACTTGAGGGCATTATGACTATGCTAAATGAAATAGATCATATAGAGAAAGACAAAACCTGTATGTCACATACATAGAATTGAAAACAAACAAACAAACAAACTTGAAGGTACAAACAATAGGTTGGTAGTTGCCAGAGAACAGATTGGTGGTGGCCAGAGGGAGGGGAGGGGGTAGGGGGTGGGCAAAATGAGTAAAGGTGGTCAAAAGTTATAAACTTCTAGTTATAAAATAAATAAATCCAGGGAAGAGTGTTTACTATGATTAATAATACTGTATTATATATTTGAAAGTTGCTAAGAGAGTCCATGTTAAAAGTCCTCATCACCATTATGTTGTATACCTAGAATTAACACCATCTTAATGTCAATTCTATCTCAATTTAAAAAGCAATATGGTGTTAAAGATTGGAATAAAGATTATTGGAGATTGTAAAAAAAGTGTAAATATTAAAAATAGTGAAGGACTTCCTACAATAGTCAGCTCATCTATAGTTTAGGAGATAATCAGCTGAGTCTTGGCTTTGAATTCTCCCAGTTATGAGTTCCAATGTCTCTTCTCCTCAAAACTTGCTAAACCACTCTTTCTCCCAACTTCCTTTTTCCTTCCTGAAGTCATCAATATGATTTTCAGTGCCTCCCTTTTCACAAGCCACTGAAATGAGGAAGACGGAGATAAAAGGCCACTACAAAGTCCTTGTCCTCAGATAGCTTACGGAAAGAGTGGAAATCTAGGACAGGTTCATACAAATCCTACTTCTGCACTTTACTCTCTGTGAATCCTGGGAAGTGAGTCAAAGCCCCTACCTCCATTTTCATGCGTCATGTAGAAATGATAACATTGCCTCATAGAATTGTGATGATTAAACGAGTTAACAATGAAAAGATGCTTTTGTGAGAGAGCCTAGCACAGGGTAAATGTTAATTTTCACTATTGCAGGAATTGTGGGCCAGAAAAAACACTGTGCACGGCTGGTGACCTTGCTTTAGGAGGGACCTCATGAAGAGGTGTTTGTGGTGCTGGGCTGTGAAGGAGGGAGAATTACCATCCTTTCCTCTGTCTTCTTCTCCTTACCCCTTCCCTCCATCTCTGGTCCTTCCCATTTCCTCTCATCTTACATGGTCTCAGCCTGTTTTCCATTTAAACATTTCTTGGGTTTCACTGAAGTTCCACGATCAATGACAAGGCTACATATAAATGCATTACAGCTTTCCGTTTGGTAGACTATTGTGAAATTATTAAGGAGATTCAGTGAGCAGTTAGGATCTTACCTGTTTTAGTTGGAAGAGTAGCAGCTGTCCTTCATAAGGCATCTGCACCCTATGTGTAAATGGGACCATAAAACATTAGGGGGGTGGATCTATCTGGAGTCAGTGAACGACATCTTGGGGTGCTTTATTTCACCTGTCACAAACACTGCAATGACAGTAAACCCTAAGACACACTGTCAAGTAAAAGCGAAAAGCACCAGAAACAGCCACACAATTACAAATCCACAGGCATATAACCTGTCCTTTAGTTATGCAAGTGACCAGGTGAAGCTCAGAGAGTTTGGCGATGTGTGCAGGGTCACAGAAACGGGAAGCTTAAGTGCCACTCATCCATCCTTCCTAACTCAATTCAGAGTCTCTACCTGGAGAACTTTCTAAGGTAAATGCCATCAAACTGGCTCTCCCCAAGGCCCTCCCCTACCCCCCTCTACATCTCTGGGAGTGCTCGTCTGAGTCTCTTTCCAGAGTTCTTATCTCAGAGCACTGAAATTGTTTACTTGGCCTCTCCCAAACTCAACTATGAACTTATTCAAGTTAGGGATTGTGGCTTTTATCTGCGTTCTTAGCACCTCACACTTAGATGCCTGGCACTAGAAGGTGCTCAGCAAGTCTGAGTGGAATGAATGGACATGATTTTTCTGACCTAAATTTAGAGTTCTGTCCTTGACCACTGCTGATTCCCGTGGAGCAGTGTTTCTCAAAAAAGGGGTCTATAGAAGAATGACAGAATTGTGTGGGATGCTTGGTTGAAGAAGCATATTTCGGGTTTTACTTCAGTGCTAGAGAGAGGTTGGAACTTTGGGGTGTAGCAACTGGAGAGCTTAAGAACCTCACATGATTCTAATGAGGACCAAAGTTTGAAAAATTGTCCGTTTCTATGGAGGGCTGGCTTGGAAGAGAGAGTGGAGATAGCCACCTACCTGACAAGCTTTCAAAGTGTTTGGTGTGGGGCTTATTTTGCAGGGATGCGGGGAAGGGGCTAATTTTGTTGGCAAAGGGGCTCATTTTTAAAGAGACACTTCCTTCTGGGCATTTACCGACTCAGCTTTTGTTTGGGCTGCCCAGTACTGTTCAGAGTGACCGCTAAGGGGCAGCAGAGTATGGGGGAAAAAAATGAGAGCGTCGTAAAAGAGAATGGAAACCTTACTTTTGAAATAGTTCCGTAAGAAAGACAGGGCATTCAGCCATCAGAAAGAATGAAATCTTGCCATTTGCAACAACATGGATGGAACTAGGGTGTATGATGCTAAGCAAAATAAGTCAGTCAGAGAAAGACAAATACCGTATGATTTCACTCATATGTTGAATTTAAGAAACAAAGCAGATGAACACATGGGAAGAAAAAAAAGAGAGAGAGGGGAACAAACCACAAGAGACTCTTAATGATAGCGGATTGAGAGTTGATAGAAGAGGTAGGTGGGGGGTGGGCTAAATAGGTGATAGGTGCTAAGAAGGGCACTTGTTATGATGAGCCTGGATATTATATGTAAGTGATGAATTGCTAAATTCTAGTCCTGATACCAATATTACACTATATGTTAAATAACTAGAATTTAAGTAAAAATTTGAAAAAAAAAAAAAGGCCAAGAGGTAATGAGTTAATATGCCCCATTCCCCTTCACATTTTTACCTATTATTTTGGGGATCCAATTTTCAAGCGTAATAATTTATATTACTATTAAGTATATGATTTCTAGATTATAAATTAAATCCTCTCAAAACCAAGAATATAGTGTTTAGAAACACAGTTTTGTCTTAAAATCAAAGAAACTGTCTCAACTGATGATATGTTCGACACCGATAAGTCAAGAAACGGAAATTTTTTTAATGGCTGAAAAAAACCCTATAATATCATTTGAACTATGTGACGGAAAATATTGCATCAATAAGATTTTGGTCCAGAGAGAATCTAATAATGGAAATTTCGTCATTATACCTAATTTGTTCCATGCTCTACAAAATAAATCTAGCATCTTGGAAAATTTTATTCAGGCCATAATGTGGAATTGTAAAGTCATTCACTGACTTGTAATTTTATGGTGTTATAGTGACTCTCAGTAGGTGTCTGACACATAGTATATTCATAATAAGTAATCATTCCCTTAGCACCATCAGTTTCCTCAGTGATTGATGATGACATATGATGGTCCCCAATAACACTTGCTAGCCTTTTGCTTCTACAAAAATCTATCCATTTGTCCAGTGGACAAGTCCCAGGTTGTTTGTCCATAGGCATCTCAGCTTCAACAAACCCCACCTGAAAATCCCCTCCCCTCCCCAGCTCCTACCCCAACTTTCTCCTCTGTGGGTAATCTAAGCCCCAAAGCAAGCAATCACCCTGGAATTCTCATTTTTTCTCATTCTCATTTCTCATTTTAAGTGGTTTTATGGAGAAATTCAACTAATTAGAAAGGTTTAGGGTAGGCAGGAGATCTCTAGGAAGATTCTTGAGCTCCAAAAACTACCAGGCATAAAAGGAGATGGGGGGGGGGGGCGGCGCCTGGGTGGCTCAGCTGGTTATGCATCTGACTCTTGATTTCAGCTGAGGTCATGATCTCACGGTCATGAGATCAAGCCCCCAAATCTCTAGGAAGGCTGGAGAACCAGATTCAGAGAGGAACCAGAGGAAGATTCCTCTGCAGGAATTTTCTTTCTCAGCTGGCCTCTGCCACCCTATTAATGGAACATTATTGCCTGCTCTTTGGACTCTACTGCAGCTGCTGTGAAGAACCTCTTATCCGATTTCTGAATGGATATGTGCATTCACCCTTTGGGCATTGGTGTAGGGAGAGGGTCATAACACAGGTGTTGATTTCCCCTAGCTTGGTATCGTCACAATAGGAAGAATATTTGAATACTGGGCATTCAAATTAATACATGTCACCTACAGTCTACATTCTCTTTTCCCCATACTTACATTTTCAAGTGCTTCTTTTTCTCTTCACATAGTATTCCTTATATAACCCCACACACATTCACTTCTTACCCAAGTGGCAACTCGGTCCTCTTAATTATTGCTTCCAGCTCCAAGTTTATGATTTCTGGATGGCATACAATCCTCTCTCAATGTCCAATAGCTTACAGAGTAAATTATAAAGTTAAACACCACTAATACACCCTATGTAAAGTAGTGAGATAGAGGGAGATAAAAGAAATGAAAAAGGGAATTATACTATACATGTTTTAAAATTAAGATACTGGGAAAATTACGTTAAGTGAAACAATCCCCTTTTCTACAATTGATCATGGGGTTGTAGTTGACATATGTTTTTTTTTTTTTTTTTTTTTTTCCCCACCACTGATTTCGTCTTCCTTTGCCTTTGGCCAGTACCTTCGCTGTTAGATTTATTTACTCAGTGGGGGTGCTTCATTTCTGAGAAAATCGAGCCTTTAGAAATCCTACCTTTATTTGACTAAGTTATTTCTTTAACCTTTGCCACTGGTCAAGAGTTCCAGCCATATCATTTACTGTGCTCACTGCACGGGACAGCCCAGGGTTACTGCTGCAGGAGCAAATATCCTAACCTCCTTTTTTTTTTTTTTTAGGTTTATTTATTTATTTTTGAGAGAGAGAGAGAGCACAAGCAGGGGAGGGGCAGAGAGAGAGGTAGAGAGAGAATCCCAAGCAGGCTCCATCCACACTGTCAGCATGGAGTCTGACGTGGGGCTCGATCTCATGACCGTGAGATCATGACCTGAGCCAAAATCAAGAGTCAGATGCTTAACCAGCTGAGCCACCCAGGCGCCCCCCTAATCCCCTTTTATGCCTGGTAGCTTTCAGAGCCCAAAATGACCAGATAACAATGTCAGCTTTGAATTAAATGATTACTCACATTTGTTGAAATTAATATGGAAGGATTCTTCTATTGAATGATACATCTCCAAGCTCTCAAGGGCCACAGTGATTATTATGGGAAGAAGCAATTTTCAAGTGGATGGTCACGGAAGTACCTCTCACATCAGGTGCTTGATAACAAGATGGACACTTAGGCTCAAGTTTACCTAGTTTCTTAGGTAAAAACTAAGAAACCGTGGTGATTTCTTTTCTCTGCTTCACAGTTACATAACTAACTTTGCTTTTGTAATTTTGTATTCTTTTTCTAAAGGAAGATCCTGTCCATGAATGTTCCATCTACCTCTTAACATCTTTGCACCTCATTTCTGCCTTATTCATGCATTCTTTCCTAATACTGCCTCAATTTTTAGATATTAAAATGACATTTGGTTGAATTCTGGCAATTGCTAATGGCTTTCACTATATGGTCACTGAATATACCTACAATGCCTAGGTTCCTTACATGAAATTCTGGTTCTGTTGGTGTAGGATTATATTCTGGGCACCCAAAAAACCACTTCGAAGTCAATTTTGGGTAGAAGCACAATTACCCTTTCCCTTTCTCTGGTTTCCTAAGTTCCTCCATGATTCACAGCCCTGCCTCTCGGATGGGGCAAACTATTCCTCCCTATTCTACAACCGTAGCCACTCAGACTCATTTTACGTTCTCTGTTGTTCACAGAGAAATCATGAAGTTGCAGAAATACGAGTGAAGATGTGAAGCGTTGTGCTTCGGGGGTGTAAAAGGTAGCATTATGTTAAAATGAGATGCATCTCAAGGCTTTCTGCACTTACAGTGGCGGTGTGAACAGGAGAGGTTGGTTCACTCAGGCAGGACACCAGAACCACTGCTGGTATAGAGGTTTTCTATGGGCAAGGTGGTGGGGGGTTGAGAGTGGCTTGCGCAAGATGATGAATAAAAAGGAAGCTACTAAAGGTCCAAGTTTTCAAAATTGTGTTTTGCAAAAGAAAGTTTTTATTTGGAAATAATTTTACACCCGCAGAGAAGCTGTGCAAAGTTGTACAAAGCACACTTATGTACTCTTTATCTGGGTTCACCTAGGAAAATTTTGCCCTGTTTGCTTTGACATTTGCCCTCTCTCTCTCCATCTTTATCGGTATGAGAATGTAATTTTCTTCCTGAACCATCTCAGAGTAAGTTGTATACATCATGGCCCATTAGCCCTAAACATCTCAGTAATTCAATACTGACACAATACTTTTACCATCTACCACTCATATTTCCATTTTGTCGATTGGCCCAGTAATACATTCCATTCTAAAACCACACATTTCCTTTAGTTGTCTTGCCCTTCAGTCTTCTTTATTCTGGAAAGGTTCTTCAGTCTTCTATCACACAAACATTTTTGAAGACTATAACCTTCCCTCCTCCTGCCTTTCAAAAATAGAATGTTTCTCAACTTGGTATTATCTGAAATTTCTTCATGATTAGATTCTGGTTATGCATTCCTGACTGGAATACCATATATGTCTTATCGTGTGCCTCTCAGAATATCTCTCCAGAGGTATATGTGGCCATGTCCTCCTCAATCAACATCATTAGTGATGTTGATTTGATTACCCAGTCAAGGTTTTATTTGGTTTCTTCACTGGATAGCTACTATTTTTATTTCTCTTGCAACTAATAAGAAGTCAGTAGGAGATGACATTTTATACCATATAAATACCAGATTCTCATCAAAATTCTTCTCCCCTATTCTAAGATTTAGCATCAATAGATGATTCTTGCTTTAGTCAATATTAATGTGATGCTTCCAAAATTATGATGTTCCAGCTCTAGCACTTTCTCTCTCTATGTCAGTTGTGCTTGGTATTCTACTGTAAGGAAGAGCCCTTCTTTATCTATCTATCTATCTATCTATCTATCTATGTATCTATCTATCTATCTAATCTATCTATCATTAGCATGGCTTTATAGATTCCCTTTCCCCACACAACACACCCATTTACAACCTTTTATTCTCCCTCATTATTTTGGCACACAAATTATCCAAATTTGACTAGTGGGAGTCTATTCAAGTTAGCAACAGTGTCTTTGTAAAATGCCAACGTTAAAAAAAAATCTCTGTCTTAGTTTCTGATATAAAAATATATTCCAGTTTATTCCTATACCTTCCCTGTCCCATCACTTGGATGAACCATGTTTTTTTGAAGCTCTATTTCATTTTACTGGCGAAAAGTATTAAGCACAAAGATGTGGGTCTTAGGAGTACTCGTTACTTCTCAAGGGTCTTTGCTTCTATGGAAAGACACATTTTAAGACCTTCTATAGGACTGAAATCTGTTATTCTAAGGTCTGAGTATGAAGGCCTGAGGAAGGGCTCAGGGTTTTTGTTTTTTTTTTTTCACAGTAGAAGCATTACTTGGACACCAATGAAATGGCGGGGCGGGGGGGTGGTGGTTAAAGGTTGGGGAGGATATTATCTTTTACATAGACACTCAGACTTTCAGGTAGGGCATCATCTATAGTGGCAATGGTAAAATTCCTTTAGTCAGATTGAGAATAAAATAAGAGATCTGGTAGACTTTATCAGGATAGCTGAGGAAGAAGAAGAAAATACAGAGCATGTCAAATGGAGATTTTATTGGGTAGACTAACTCGTGAGTACATGGATGCACTCAAGTGGGGAATCCCAGGAGTAAAGATGGGACATAGATTTATGCCATCAAACCAGTGAGGGCCTAAATAAAGCATTAAACTGAGAAATAAAAGGAAAAATGAATTGACTTAAAACACCCAGAATGGCAAAGCCTGAAAACACCATGGGTGAATACCCCCGCCTCCCACACCCCCCACACCGACATACCCCTGTACACAAACACTTAAAATTTACAGACTAGTGATTTCTACTACCTGGAGAGTATAGATAAATAGATAAAAGGTAAACACACCTATATGTATGCATATAGCTTTTTCTTTTCTTTTTTTTTTTAATTTTTTTTTTCAACGTTTTTTAATTTATTTTTGGGACAGAGAGAGACATAGCATGAACGGGGGAGGGGCAGAGAGAGAGGGAGACACAGAATCGGAAACAGGCTCCAGGCTCCGAGCCATCAGCCCAGAGCCTGACGCGGGGCTCGAACTCACGGACCGCGAGATCGTGACCTGGCTGAAGTCGGACGCTTAACCGACTGCGCCACCCAGGCGCCCCTCTTTTCTTTTTTTTTTTTTTTTAAATTTTTTAACCTTTATTGATTTTTGAGACAGAGAGAGAGAGCATGAATGGAGGAGGTTCAGAGAGAGATGGAGACACAGAATCTGAAACAGGCTCCAGGCTCTGAGCTGTCAGCACAGAGCCCGATGTGGGGCTCAAACTCACGGACTGTGAGATCATGACCTGAGCCAAAGTCGGACGCTCAACCGACTGGGCCACCCAGGCGCCCCATGCATATAGCTTTTTCTAGGATCCTTCACTTTCAACAGAGGTCAGACCTATGATATGGGATACATGGCAATACAAATACTCCACTCTCTAGTTCAAACATTAAGATTTAGATGCAAGATTATACCTTTTCATGATTAAATAAAGTAAAAATTAATTATTCACTGTTATTTGGTGAGATCTGCAAACTGTTTTAAGACTGTGTGTCTCAGGATTAAAAGAAAAACTCTCAGATACCTAAAGAAAGAAACTTATTCTCTATTTGAACTTTGGGTAACTTTGCTTGAATCCATTCCTGCCAGAGACGTGACTAATCTACAAATTAGATCCAGTGTACTCCAGGGAGTGCCTACTTCTCTGTGCTAGTTTTACAACTATACTATTTTTTTTTAAGAATGGGGAGGTGAAGGTCTAGAGGAATTATTGTTTACTTTAATCAATCTTATCATCTAGGGGAATTATTGTTTATTTCAAACAATCTTATCGAATTTAGACATCTGACACTAGCTATTAGCCTGGAAAATACTTACACACAAATTATATTAGTATCACTTTCTAAGAATAGTTCTGCAAATCATCTCAAGCTGTCCAAACCATGAGTAAATAAAAAAGAAAAAAAAAAAACAAAACACACCCAAACTCTGAAAATATAAGCAATAGAAGAAGTGTGTTACCTAAGTAAGTTTAGCAAGCTATTATGAACAAATGTTTCCTCAGTCTTCACATGCTATACTATAGGGATTTGGAGGTCATAATTTGAAGACGTAATTTATTTTTCCCTTCTTGAAAAAATGGAGTATAGCTTGTCATTACTGCTGAAGTAGCTACTCAGGGGAGATAACTTAGTGAATATAACTCAACCTTTGGTAGCCTAATTATTTCTCAACTCAGGTGGTTACAGGTGAAATTTCCAAAGGTAAAGTCACACAAAAAAGGGGATTTTTCTAATGATGAGCCAATTACATTTTAATATATATTAATCTATTATTATCTGATATAAATCTAATACCTAAGATGTACATATATATATCGTTGGACTAAATGTATTGCCAATTATTTATTTTGTACTATACTTGACTATACTTTAATGGCTTTCTGAAACAAGTTCCCACTCTAAGTATATTAAAAACATGGGGATACTTTTTAGAAAGATCAAGGGGTGGTAGTTAACATGCCAAAAAAAAAAAA
Source organism: Neofelis nebulosa (assembly GCF_028018385.1). NCBI lineage: Eukaryota > Metazoa > Chordata > Mammalia > Carnivora > Felidae > Neofelis > Neofelis nebulosa. Next base: position 123,312,959 of record NC_080787.1, read on the forward strand.
AAAAAAAGGTAGAAAATTACTAGCCTCCATTTTAACCGGATATTTTCCCCCTCCTAGACACTCTTGAAATTAACCTCTTCCTGTTTTAAATCGTTTAAATAGGGAATTTGACAACTTTAAAGTAACTCAAACCACAGGGCAATGGTGAACAATTCTGCCCAAGCTGCAGCTGTGGAACTTTGCTATGAGAATGTGAATGGATCCTGCATTAAAACCTCGTACTCACCGGGTCCTCGAGCAATTCTGTACATAGTCCTTGGTTTTGGGGCTGTGCTGGCCATGTTTGGAAACTTACTGGTTATTATTGTTATCCTTCACTTCAAACAGCTGCACACACCTACAAACTTTCTGATCGTGTCCCTGGCCTGCGCTGACTTCTTGGTGGGGGTGACTGTCATGCCCTTCAGCACAGTGAGGTCTGTGGAGAGCTGCTGGTACTTCGGGGAGAGTTACTGTAAATTTCATACATGTTTTGATACTTCCTTCTGTTTTGCTTCTTTATTTCATTTATGCTGTATCTCCGTTGATAGATATATTGCTGTAACTGATCCTCTGACTTATCCAACCAAGTTTACTGTCTTGGTATCAGGCATATGCATTGTTCTCTCTTGGTTCTTTTCCATCACCTATAGCTTTTCCATCTTCTACACTGGGGCCAATGAGGAAGGAATCGAGGACTTGGTTGTTGCTCTCACCTGTGTAGGAGGGTGTCAGGCGCCACTGAATCAAAATTGGGTTCTACTTTGTTTCCTTCTATTCTTTATACCCACTGTCGCCATGGTGTTTATATATGGTAAGATCTTTTTGGTGGCCAAACATCAGGCTAGGAAAATAGAAAGTTCAGCCAGCCATGCTCAGTCTTCCTCAGAGACTTACAAAGAACGGGTAGCAAAGAGAGAGAGAAAAGCTGCTAAAACATTGGGTATTGCTATGACAGCATTTCTTGTCTCTTGGCTGCCATACATTATTGATGCCGTGATTGATGCTTACATGAATTTTATAACTCCTCCTTATGTTTATGAGATTTTAGTGTGGTGTGTTTATTATAACTCAGCTATGAATCCCTTGATATATGCTTTCTTTTACCCATGGTTTCGGAAGGCAATAAAACTTATCATAAGTGGTAAAGTCTTAAGGAGAGATTCGTCAACAATCAATTTGTTTTCTGAAGAAGCAGATATAGAGTGACAAGATGGCTGCAGGGATTTGGAAACTAACATGGAATTAAGGTCAAGTGTGAAATTAAGCACTTCAATCAAGAGAGGCAAGTGTAATCATCTGCCAAGTGGGAGGATATTATATTCAACATTTAGTTGTTCTAAAGCATTTGTTGTCCTTATGTACTTCAGCATTTTTTTTTTTTTGAATTTAGTTATAGACCAAAAAAAAAAAAAAATCCTGATTACTTCCTATTTAGTATTCTTAGTTTTCCTCTATGGGTTTCTAATTTCTATGGTAATTTCTAACATCTTCTCTGAATTTCCTACTTGTTTCTTCAAACAATTTGAAGCTTTGTAGTTTCTCCCACATTCATTACCAATGTTCAGTTGTCCAAAAAACAGAGAAACAAAAGAAGAGTTTCTGCCTAACTTGTAAGTTAGATGTTTTAGGGACAAAAATCTTTTTTTTTTCTTTTAAAGTTTATTTATTATTTACTTAGAGAGAGAGAGAGAGAGAGAGAGCGAGCTGGGAAGGGGCAGAGATAAAAAGGAGAGAGAATCTCAATCAGGCTCCACGCTGTGAGAGGGGAGCCCCATGCAGGACTGATGACCTGAGCTGAAACCAAGAGTCGGATGCTTAACCCACTGTGCCACCCAGGCACCCTGGGGCCAAAATCCTCTTTAAAGTATACTTTGTTTGAAAAGTAAATACAAGATTAAAATTCTTGGAATTTTTTTAGTCTAAAAGGACTTTGTAGAGAGTTGAAATATGGAATTTCCTAGTCACTGAACATTGTGCAAAATACCCTGGAACTCCTGTGTTTTCTGAACCCTGACAGTGCTTTGTCTCCATTTCACAGAGGCTGCCTTCACAAAAAGCATGTGCGATGATTATGTGATTACACACTACATCTTACTTTTGGGTAACATAATTGATTACAATCAAAAAGCAGGTGAACAAAAAAAATGGTTTCTGGACTTCTTGTTTAGAAATTCGGAGTAAAATATGTATAATTTTCACATTCACAAATGTGTGACTTTTGTCCAAAGAAATGTGTCCTTTCTTTGCACCAGACACTGTATTTGACATTGGAAATATAAAGCTGAATGACCCAAATATAACCAAGTATTATTTTGGAATAGCTAACACCCAAACTGGCATTATACACTTTAGGAATAGCTCCAGTTTTCTCATATGATAGTGTGTCTTAGCCACATGAATTTTAAAAAATATATGTTTATTTCTTTTTGAGAAAGAGAGGGAGACAGAGAGAGGCAGAGACAGAGTGTGAGTGGGGGAGGGGCAGAGAGAGAGGGAGACACAGAATCTGAAGCAGGCTCCAGGCTCTGAGCTGTCAGCCCAGAGGCTGACGGGGAGCTCGGACCCACGAACGGTGAGATCATGACCTGAGCTGAAGTCAGACACTTAACTGACTGAGCCACCCAGATGGCCCTTAGCCACATGAATTTTAATTCATTTTTACTAAAAGAATATATGTTGACTATTTTAAGGTAGAGTTAAAATTTGAAAGAAACTAATAATAGGGTGATTCGTCTTCTCAAATCTTTGATTCACAGCCTTAAATCTTTGCTTATTTTCACAGACTGTTCCGTACAAATCTGTTTTATGAAATGAAAAGAAGAGATAGCTAAGTAAATAGAGGTACATAAACTTTACATGTTACAGATTTTGTAAATAAATTTGTTTGGAAATATTTTATATGAAATTAAGCTGTTTCATATTGGCATGTTAATATCTTTCAGACAGAGCTCAGAGAATTTGGGGGGAAGTTAAAGATAACTAAAAGAGGATGAAAGGAATACGAATGAATGCCTTTGTAGCATAGTACCTGTTTGTGATTGAGACAGTAAAGTCAAGGAACAGGTGTATTGACCACCTTTCAAAGGCTCACAGCTCAGGTGCCCCGCCCTCATTCCTTCCCTTTGATGGTGAGTCAGGAATGTTGTCTTCATAGAAACATGTCCTTCTCTCAAGTGCAAGTGTAAACTTACACTGACACTCATAAACAATAAGAAAAATCAATCAGGGAGGCTTAAAAATATATACTAGACTTCTGGTCACTCGCACTATGTAGAGTGTAATCTTTAGATAAAATTACAGAAATTCTGTCCAGTGATGTTTTGAAGCTGTTGTACATATTGGTAAATGGAGAATAATACTTCAAAGGTGCTCTCTCTTGTTTATTTTTCTATTCTTCTTGTAGGAAGCTTTTTATAAAAAAAAAATAATACTGGCTTATTTTCCCCCAAATGAACTAGACCATTGCTATAGCATTAGTCCCCTCCTCTACACCTCAATTATTTATACAAGTAAGCTATTAATTTCTTGACTAGCTGCATACCAAACGGCATCAGGGCCATCGATCCATTCGAAACAAGACACATTGGCGATGGGAAACAGGCTTCATTCTGCAAGACTGTCCTCAGAGTAAAACCTGACCTTGACACTTGTTCCTGAGCTGCGTCTCTTAATCCTAATGAGGTCTGGTTCCCAAGTTGTCTGCTTCAGCCAACGGGAGGCAGCAGAACTCTTGCAAAGAACTAATTAGACCACTTATGCCCCATGTTGTAGGGCACATAAATACAATGTATGTACTACTATTTAAAATACATGTTTATTTTTAATTCATAAACTAAAAATCCACATAAAAGCTTTACTGAGTCCATAATAGCTTTTGTCCACATGTATTTTTCTCAATTTAGTAAATCCTGAAAGTACGGCTGCTACATTGTATAAAGTTTTGTATAATTAAAAAAAAGAAAAAGTTGGGGCGCCTGGGTGGCGCAGTCGGTTAAGCGTCCCACTTCAGCCAGGTCACGATCTCGCGGTCTGTGAGTTCAAGCCCCGCGTCAGGCTCTGGGCTGATGGCTCGGAGCCTGGAGCCTGTTTCCGATTCTGTGTCTCCCTCTCTCTCTGCCCCTCCCCCGTTCATGCTCTGTCTCTCTCTGTCCCAAAAAAAATAAATAAAAAACGTTGAAAAAAAAAATTAAATTTAAAAAAAAAAAGAAAAAGTTGAAATGGAGAGCTCAGACATTGAAAGTCACAGAACGATAGCTGTTGTTCAGGTGATCATCAATTAGGACATCAGGAATAAATGAGGAAATGCCGTGACAACAGTGCCCAGTTACACTGCTGGCTCTCTGAAAGCACCTAGTCCTGGTCTACGCTGTCTTTGTAATGTGTTATTGACGGATTATTCACAGCCCTGCCACTTACTGATGAAGTTGCCCTAAACCCACCCAACATAATATTTTCTGATTAGAAATCAGAGCTCATGCAGGAATAATTGCAGGGTTCTGCGGAATGAACCACTTAGCTGGTTCAGAAAATGACGTAAGGTCAAAATAAACCCTTCATGGAGAATAACTTCTCTAAGTGTGTTCTTAAGAGTCAAGGAAGGCAGAAATTTAAAAATCTGAATCAAAAACTACATATATCTACATAAATAAAAGGACATGTGTATAAACTGCTTACCTTGCGTTCCTATTATGTGGATTATGAGGAGTATTTTGTTTTTCTTGCTACTATTAGTCATAGGAATAATTAATGAGGAAACCAGCTCTGCAGAAATTATATGCACTAAGTCACTAAGTGCTGGAGCTATGTATTTAGACCTCTGTCTGTCAGCCTTCAAAGCCAATGCTTTCCTACCATTGTGACCCAGCCAGAAAAACCAACAATATTTCTCAGAAATGAAAACGCATGAACTATCTTCCCAAGCATTGCTTGGGTGCTGACATATTTATTGTGTTCAAACATGCGCACACACACACACACACACACACACCCCAAATGTAAAGATAAGCCCTCAACTATATCTCATGTCAAAGGACAAATTTCATTAGCTTCTGAGGTTTGTACTAAGCTAAGGAGTATAGACCATTTCAAAGGTAAGAACGGATAAGATCCTTGTTATGACTCATCCTGGTTGCATTTACGGGACAGACAAATTCCACTTGAGTCCCCAGCCTGCCCTGCCTCTACTTTCTACCATCTCCTAGGAGCTCCCTTTCACTGCTGGCTGGGAACAACTATTTGTGCTGTGTCCTTTCCCACCAGTAATTTGAGCTCCTAAGCAATAACCATCGGCTAAGTTCATTTAATTGTTCATATTCGAGCATTCACAATAAAACATACTATCCTCAGAGTTTCCCTTTGGAGTGGATGAAGGCCCAAGAGACACTTTAGGGGACATTCAGAGAGAAGTACTTTAGAAAAAGAATAAAAAGCTAATGAAGAGTGAAGTTCAGGTAGAATAACTTTTTGGTGTCCTTCAATTAATATAATTAGTCAAAACAAAAGTCTTCCTATTGAGAAGATTTTCATCCCTGGGCCGACGCAAGTCTGTAAGGCCACTGCTGTCTATTTTTGGTTTGCACCCACAGACTGAGACAGCTTATCCATAAACCAGGCTAGATCTTTTCATCCTCTTCAGTTTGCTGAAATGTGAGACGGAAGGGACACTGGTGCAACTGTGGTGGGTGACATGGGCTCCAGGCTCATGCTGTCCGGCTTTGCTCAGTCTTCGTTCCAGGTGTATAGTTTCCATTTCACCAAGAATTTGCCAGACCCACCCAACTTTATGACTTTGAAGATTCAAGAAGACCTACATAATCATGGCTAGTAAGACACAGATGATCACTTGGTATCACAATGTCAAGTGTCCCATCACTATTTGGCCTCTATAGCACCCAAAGAGCCATCTTTCAAAAGGTGTTTTATCCTTCGCTGTAAATAGCATAGCCTTGCTCAGAACCCCAGAGGAATGCATTATAGTTCTCCCACTGAAAACTTCCATAAAATCTAAACTGCATTTTTTTTCTTTTTTTACCATTATGAATACCTCTAGCACCACTAGGCCACTAAATTGCATGGCAATTAACTGTAGCCCAGACCCAGACTCCAATCCCTATACAAATCTGGCAGACTTTTTTGTTACTCAGTATATGGACCCGAACAGTATTCCTAAGGGTGGAATAAGTTGTTTTGGATCCCGAAGAGGTCCACCAGGTAATGTGCTTCCTTCTTTGCCATAGAAAACACAAGATTGTGTGCCGTCCAATCCGAACCTAACCCATCATCTTTCCTCACCAAATGTCGTCTTTCTTCTACACACTGTATGTTTCCTGTTGGCAAGTTAAAAATCTGGGAGTCATCCGTGTTTCCTGCCTCCATCGTACATCCCTGGAGCCCTACATTCTTTCAGCCTTTCAATTGTGTGTTTCATATTTTCGGAAAGCAGGGAGGCAAAGTTACTGAATTAGAGTGGGATGGAATCAAGTCAGGTTTGAGAATATAAAGAGAAGATAAGATAGTATCACCGAGAGGAATTTGGTGGATGATCAGTTGAATAATTGTTTTCATGTCACACCTTTAATATCTGTTCTGTTCTTATTCCAATATATTTTATTTGTTTATTCATTCATTCATTTATTTATTTATTTACTTTTGAGACAGAGAGAGCAAGTGGGGGAGGGACAGAGAGAGAAGGAGAGAGAGAATCCCACAGAGGCTCTGTGCTGTTGGTGTGGAACCTGGGCTCCATCCCAACCAAGTGTGAGATGGTGACCTAGACGAAAACCATGAGTCTCAACAAACTGAGCCATGCCGGAGTCCCCCAATATACTATATCCTAAGTGACAGATCATATTTGTGTTTTCCAAGTCTTAAATGTATTGTTGTGGAGGACAGAAGTGTTTAGCACTTCTTATTTGCCTTATAAGATCAAAGGTAGCTTATTTCCTCAGACCCGAAATCTTTTTATGTAGTTTTCAGTATCTTCAATTTCCTACTTGAGCTCCCTAAATTCCTGTTAATATTGCAAGGGCAACGTTTGTGTCAGGAAAGGCTGCTACTATTGGAACTCCCTGGCTCTCAGCTCCTGCGCCTCCCCATCTGGCAGTTTCATTGGATTGGAATCCCCGTTGGATTTTCTTTGCTTCATCATTTAATTGCTATTGCAGAGCTCATTTAATCTCTGAAATGAAATAGGCAGGGCCCTTCTTTGGGCTCATGAACAGCCCAGTGGCACAGAACTCTGCTATTGGGGTTTGATGTCTGTTTTTGTCATCTTGAAATGTTCAAAAATTTTATCTTTGACTTGGAGTTTGTCTGTAAAGTCCTAAGACACAACAGAGCATGCATGGGGGGCTTGGAACCCTCAAAACACATTACATGCGATTATCCTGCATTATACAACTTCCCCTGCTCCCTTGGACTAGTTCTTGGCCACCTGTCCCCCAGCCCCTCCACCACCGGCACCTTCAACTTGGTCCAGCCTCCCCTTCCTCACCCTGACCTACTAAGACTGCCCTCTTGGAGGACCGGATAGAGGGCAGGGAGGGTTGAAGCAAGACGGCGCTCCATGGTCTTAGGGTAAGTCACGGCAGTTGTTATCCCATCCAGGCTCGTAGGTCCACAGCACATTAGAAGGGTGCCACAGCAAGTGCAATCCTTTTACCCACCCTCAGCCCACGTTTTGAGTGGGGCCCAATGTGGAGGTTACAATCCCGAGGGTGTCAGCCATCTGCCTTTGGTTGAGGTGGCAGGCCCGGGGGAAGGGCAGATGCCTTCCTCGGCTTCCTAGACCCCCAGTCTGGGCACGCACATTGTTTCAGCAGTTGGTGGGAGGGGAAAACTGGCAATGGGTGGGCCAGGTGTACTGAGTCCTAGGGCAGGGTCTCCAGGCATCTGTGGGGGTCTGCACTTGCCCTGCAAACACCTCCATATCTGAGGAAGTGGGACATGATAAATAAAAATCAAACATCATAGCAGCTCAAGAAAGACTGCAGAAAAAAGGAAAAAGCTTTATACTCAGGGGCACTTTTGTCCATATTGTTGAGAAAAGATCTCCATGTTTTTATTTTGTCCTGGTCTCTACAAATTATGCAGCCAGTCTTGTAAACAGGTAATATACTGCCAAGTACTGGATGAGGCTATTTTGGGACAGTTGAACTTAAAGAAATCTCTTGGTTACGAAAATCACGTCTTTCTGCGACATAATAGAACACCGAGTAATACATTCTGCAGAAAAACTTAACTAATTATAATTAGCAAAAGTTTCCTTTCTGGATTCACACCTTACACTGTAGGGATTCCTAGTGAGGATTTATAGTGGGTGAAGTTTATTGGCTGGCTTCCTAAAACATTCTAGGTGTTAACTTCTCAGACAATGTGAAGGTGGAAGTCTATTAAAAGGTGACTTTTCAAATATGTAATTATATTATATGTGATTATTCGTTGCAAGGAAGGACCTCACAGGTATAAAGAATCAGGTATTTAAATTGCATTTCTTTAATTTTTCAGATACTATGGATTCGGGCTTGATGAAAATTCATAATAGATTAGCTTGGAATTCAGTATCTATGAGCTTTAGATGTAATTACAGAAATAATTGCATGCATTAAAGTCAGAAAGGATGCATTTCTGAGTTTTGAAATTCTTTTAACCTCTCTTTATACTTAAAATGGGGAAAGGATAGAATAGGAGGCAATACTTAAAAGCAATTGCTCAAATATGCGATTTGATTTTTTTGTTTTTAATTCTCAGAACTGAAAAACTTTATTTCCTACTGCAAGGAAGGGCAGAAAGACAGCAGGCATCAAACTGCAGAATCCATGCCTGGCCATCTTTCCCCACCTCCTGTTGGGCAGCTTTGCTATGAGAATGTGAACGGATCGTGTGTGAAAACTCCCTACTCACTTGGATCCAGGGTGATTCTGTACGCAGTGTTTGGTTTCGCGTCTTTTCTGGCTGTGTTTGGAAACCTGCTGGTGATGACTTCCGTTCTGCATTTCAAGCAGCTGCACTCCCCTGCCAATTTCTTGATTGCGTCTCTGGCTTTTGCTGACTTTCTGGTGGGGGTGACCGTCATGCCCTTCAGCATGGTCAGGTCTGTGGAGAGCTGCTGGTACTTTGGGGCCAGATTTTGTAGCCTGCACAGTTGCTTCGATGTGGCGTTTTGTTACTCTTCTCTCTTCCACCTGTGCTTCATCTCCATCGACAGGTACATCGCTGTTACTGAGCCTCTGGTCTATCCTACCAAGTTCACGGTGTCTGTGTCGGGGACATGCATAGGCATCTCCTGGATCCTGCCCCTTGTATATAGTGGTGCCGTGTTCTATACAGGCATCAATGACGATGGCATGAAGGACTTAGTAAGTGCCCTCAACTGTATAGGTGGTTGTCAAATTGTTGTAAATCAAGACTGGATCTTGATAAATTTTCTGTTATTCTTCATACCCACCCTTGTTATGATAATTCTTTACAGTAAGATTTTTCTAGTAGCTAAACAACAAGCTATAAAAATTGAAAATACTGGTAGCAAAGCAGAATCATCCTCAGACAGTTACAGATCCCGAGTGGCCAAGAGAGAGAGAAAAGCGGCTAAAACCCTGGGTATCACAGTGGTAGCATTTATGATCTCTTGGCTACCATATACAATTGACACAGTAATTGATGCCTATATGGGCTTCATAACCCCTGCCTATATTTATGAGATTTGCTGTTGGGGTGCTTATTATAACTCAGCCATTAACCCTTTGATTTATGCTTTATTTTATCCTTGGTTTAGGAAAGCCATCAAAGTTATTTTAAGTGGAGAATTTTTAAAGGAGAGCTCATCAACCATCAGTTTATTTGTTGAATAAGTATGAACACGAAGTCGAGAAATTTAAAAATATTTTAAAAATGATACATTTATGATGAAATTAGATATAAGAAATGAATAAAGCCTTTCAAAATTGGGGAAATAGCTATATATTTTTCAAATTAGCTAGGAACAACATCACAAGAAGATAACTGCATTAAATCATTGCAGAAATATTACTGAACCAAACAGTAAATAATGAAGTGGTTTACGTACGTAATCTGCCTGGGTGCTCTGTACACGTCCTTGTTATACGTACTTGTCTCTTCCAATTTCATTGAATTCTGAATCTCATTTCGGTTGCGATCTCTCTAATCATTTTCTCTTTTATGGTCACCTCTCACCTCTCATGTATCTTCAAATGGTCTTTTACAACACTGTATTAATTTCTAGGGCTGTCATAACAAAGTACCACAGACTAGGTGGCTTAAAGCAGAGCAATTTATTCTGTTCCTAATGATTTCAAAGCTAAAATTCCAAAGTCAAGGTGTCAACAGGTCTGGTTTCATCTGAGGGCCCCCTTCTTTGGCTTATAGGTGGCTAGCTTCTCTCTGCGTCCTCATATGGTTTATGCCATATTTATGTCCTTGTCCTAATCTCCTTTATTAATACACATTTTAAATGTTTATTTATTTTGAGAGAGAGAGAGAGCATTGCACCCACACATACAAGCATGAGCAAGAGAAGGGGAAAGAGAGAGAGAGAGAGAGGGAGAGAATCCTAAGCAGGCTCATGCTGTCGGTGCAGAGCCCGACACAGGGCTCAATGACACAAAGCGTGAGATCATGAGCTGAGCCGAAATCAAGAGTCGGAGGCTTAACCGACTGAGCCACCCAGGATCTCTTTATCTCTTGTTGTAAGAAGCCCAGGAATATTGGGCTGGGGATCACCCTTTAAAACTCTCTTTGATTACCTTTTAAAAGGTCTTATCTCAGCACATGGTTCCATTCTAAAGTACTAGAGGTCAGGACTTTGATATATGAATTTTGGAAGGATACCATGCAGCCCATAACAGGCACAAGCCCAGAGTTGGTGACACTACCCAAGGGTCTGTTCAGCAAATGATTTGTGATACTGTCTGTACCTTCCAGGAGCTTTTGGGGCAGGAGGTAAGCCTTTCTTGCTTAATGGCTGGGCAGAATCTTGGAATATTCACCTGTAATATCCTGGGGTCAGTAATTTGGCCTTGGAATCAGGTATTAACTATGGACATTGCACAGAAGTGAAAAACTGCAAATGGAAAAATTTGCCACAAGAAAGCTGGCCCAGTGATCATTAGCAATTGGAAATTCTGCAAGGGAAAGAATGATCAATTATTGCTCTCAGTGACACTAACTTTTCTCACCTGAATATACTGCATGCTTCCCTTTCCCAGAATGTTGTGGGGGTGAAAAAGTCTTTGCTGGTGCTGCAAAAACTTCTAATAAAAAGGATATAAAAAACAATGCTCTAATTTTACATTTTGCTCTCTGGAATATTTTACACTGTTGATGTAACAAAAGTATTCTGGAATGCATATGTACAGTATTTCGTATAGTGAATCTAAATTGTAATAGAGTACTGGTTTCGAAACCATTTTTTTTCTCTTTTTGGTTTATCTTTGGGTCACTCAATTAAAGTGATTGAAATCTTTTTTTTCCCATTGGCTTTCACTGAGATTTTTCATTTTTTTCAAGCAAATATTGAGCATAAATTACAGGCAAGTACCTGAGTTAGGAACAGCTAACAATAAAAAGTATGTTTTATATAGTATTTTCCTCAAGGAACATGATTTTGTAGGTAATAGGGGCTACACATTTTATTTATTTTTATTTATTTATTTATTTATTTATTTATTTATTTATTTTTGAAGATCTGATATGAGACTTTATTATAATGTAGCTTACAAGGATTATTTCTGTGACACATGACACTTCAATAATCAGAATATCAAATGATGACCTTATACTAGAACATAACATACCAAATAGGGGCTACACATTTTAAATTACATTATTGAGAATGAAAAAAGTGTCAGAGATGCTAAGTCTTGTGAACAGAGGACTCATTGTCACTATTTGTCGTAAGGGTGGTGTTTGGTGTTGGGCATTTCTAGGACATTGTCTTCTCACTCACATGTGGTCTCATGAACTGAGGGCTTAAAAATTGTCAAAGACTCTACTTCCTTAGTAGAAGGGCCTTTCGATGAGTCTTCAAGCATTGGACTTTCATAGGCAGACGGGAGTGTGGACATTTTTTGACAGGAGGGTTAATTTCCACAAATAGAGGATTGGCTTGGCCAACCGTATGACAATGAATACATTATAGCACAATGACCAATTCATGCTGCCACTTACTATATACTCAATAGATCAGATTGGCTGTCACAGCTTTTAAAAAGGACTTCATGTTCCTTATTTTTAGAGTATAGAGGACAAACATAGAAAAAAGTAACTGAGAGAGTAGAAGGGTCCCATTTTATAAATGTCTCATAGCATTACATTGTTGCTAAATTACAATGAATATGACAGAAGTTCAAAGGCAAATTAAGGATTTTTGAAATTTATCTTATGGGTAAGCAAAATATATTGTGGCAAATGCTACCAAGACTTCCAATACAATTCTAAATATGAAATCTGCTGGGTATGTGAAACGTCACAAAGGAGAGAAAAGAAAGAAATTAGATTCTTCCATATATTTCATGATAGTCTTTCCTAGGAATGACTACCGGAGATATGGATTCAAAAATTCAGGATTAAATTCTTTGTTGTATTTTATCCTTAGTTTAGGAGAGAATTAAAACTTAATATAACTGGTCAAGAAGTAAAGAAATGTAAAGTAAAGAAATCAACATAAATATGTTTTCAGGATAAAACTAAGTTAAGATCAAGGAAATTATGGGATGTTGGGAATTTCCGATGTATTATGATGTAGAATACAGTGTTGATTATGATATCAAATTTGAAAAAAGGCGTTCTTCAAGTTCAATTAAATGTCGTTTAGAGTGAGCTTCTCCAAGCATCTACAAACAGATTGACTGACATGGGGAACGAGGTCCTATTTCCTACCACTGATTCTGCCCATTTCTCTGCTCTGTCACTTTTCTGCTTCCCTGTCTTTGGTGGTGGTGGTGGTGGGGGGGGGGGTTCGGGAGGGTGGTGAATTTCTTGGTATTTTCACTTTTTATGCTTACCTCCCTGTTAGCTTCAATGCTCATTTTCTTCTTCCTCTTCTCTATTAATGTCATGTGCTCTTGGCCTTCCCCTAGACTCTTGTTTTTTTCAGCCAACTTTCATTCCAACATTTTCTTTTGCTGGAGTTCTTGTCTTAAATGTCCTCAGCTCCCTCTGCTTCATGCTCTAGCGAGGAGTTGAGTTCCTCTTACTTCTCCTCTTCCAACAGTAAGGGAATCGGATGTCACATTCAGATCTGGCTCAAGCCTGACATTTAATGTTTAGAGGACATTGGACAATTAACCACGACAAAATGATACATTCACCACAATAAATAGTTCTTCAATATAATTACTTTCATGTGGTATGTCACTTCATTTCTTCCTCATGACATAGGAATAATTGCCCTATACTGGCATATTATAAACATCATCTACCGCTGTCATAATTGATCATAATGCAAACTTATGATGTCACATAGTCATGAGGAAAGATGAGCCAGTCAAGAAGTTGTGTTTGAATATTTTGATATCTATTTGGGAAAAAAAAAAAGTTCTGATTCTCACTCTTCCCTTACTCACACATGTGCCCTTACATACATATTTTTCAGGACAGATCTTAGTGTAAAATATAAAGCCAGGAAAATTTAGAAGATAATGCTGGAGATTATTTTCATAGTTTCTCATGGAAAAGATTGCCAGGTTAACTATAGATTTAATATTTCCACATGGTAAGTCAAAATGTCAGAAAGATAAACTTGAAAAAACTCTTTAGAATATTTATTTTATTCTAATGGTTTTCGTTGAAAATGGAGGAAAAAAAAGATGTTTGGGGCACCTGGGTGGCTCAGTCAGTTGAGCATCCGACTTCAGCTCAGGTAGTGATCTCACAGCTTGTGAGTTCGAGCTCCATGTCGGGCTCTGTGCTGACAGCTCGGGGCCTGGAGCCTGCTTCGGATTCTGTGTCTCCCTCTCTCTCTGCCCTTAACCCACTTGCATTCTGTCTCTGTCTCTCTTAAAAATAAATAAAAATCAAAAAAAAATTTAAAAAGAAAAAAGAAAAAGATGTTTGTTTTCTTGGCCTTGAGTCTCAAAAGTCTAGGCCCTGGGAGAAAGGAAAAAGAGCCTACCTTGAACAGATTTGGGGAAGTAAGGGCTATAGAAAAGCTTGCCTACATCCCCGAGCAAGAGTAGAAAGATAATTGGAGTACAAAAATAAGTGAGAAAATAGTGAAGGTCTCTGAGGGAGGAGCACCCGATTTCTCCTGGATACGGTCTGGTTTGAGAAAAGGGGTGATATGCAACTGATATGCAATTGTGGTGGGTTGAATAAGAACCCCACAAAGAGATCCATATCTAGACCCTGGAACCTATACATATTAAAGATTATTTGGAGAAAAAAAATAAAGGTGGCTGAAGGTGTGATTGAGTTAAGCATCTTGAGATGGGGAAGTTAGCCTGGATTGTCCAGGTGGGTCCAAAAGGCCATCACCAGAGTCTTTACAGGAAAGAGGCTGAGAGAGATGACACACACGGAAGAGAAGGCAGTGTGATCACACAGGTAGAGACTGGAGCGACGAGACCACAGCATGTCAGCAGCCAGCAGAAGCAGGGAGAAGGATGGATTGTCCCCAAGCCCCCGCAGAGGGCGCGCCGCCTTGCTTTGATGTTGGATTTCATGCTTTCAGCCTCCAAGACTCTACAGGAATAAAATTTCTGTCGTTATAAGCCCCCAAGTGTGTGATGAGTTGTTACAGCAGTGACAGGAAACTAATATATCAAGTCTGTTTGCAGGGACAAGCTCCAAATGCAAGGGGAAACTCGTTCTCCTTTCCCTGGACAGAACTCAGTGTGTATAAAGACCACTGGGCAGAAATGGCTGCATAGGCTGAGCACGTAGCCTGAGACAGCACCACAGAGCACCTCATTGCTCTGCGTGGTACAGGGACAGTAAAAGATTCCTGAGCCCCTGATCATGCCTTGGAGTCATGACAGGTCCTAGAAACCCCTCCGAATGTTCCACCGCCCGTGATGCCACAAGTATAGCTGAATTTTTCTGAAAAGGGAAAGGGATTGGCCGATAAATGTAAGAGCTAAAGAAGCCTTACTACCAGGTAGGAACGATGACTGCTCTGTGACAGGACTGGGCCAACGTCCAGAAACTAGGCAGGACATCTCATTGAATATCAGGGAGAGTGGATGGTCACCCAGACCAGATCTTTAATCTACAGAGTCATTGGTGATGTGTGGTTGACTCAGAGAAGAAGGTAGGGAAAGCCCAGATAGACGGAGAGGAAGTTTTTATCACTTGGAAGTTAGGGGCATGGCACAGACCTTAGGTTCATTTATAGTTGTACAACATAGAGGAGCAGAACACAAAATCTTGAGCTAACCTGCTTGGATACAAATCCCCAGTTACCATTTACTAGAAGTTCACGCTGGATAAGTGATCAACTTGCAGGGTTTCAGTCCTTCATCTGCAGAATAGGGTTAGCAGCTATGCTGACCTCATTGGGTTTTGTGTGTGTGTCAGTTTAATAACTGAATACATGTAAACTCCCGAGATATAGCAGGTGTTCAAAAGTTGTCTGCTACTGTGAAAATGATAGTTGCCTAAACAATAAAGTAACACGTTTTGCACACCTGTGCCCTGTGTTCACAGAAAATACTTGTGGGTCTTTCTAGATTTACTACCATGTTTTAGGAAGCATTTCTGTAAAATGGACAATTAAAAGCCATAAGATAAGAGCTATTACCCAAATTATAAGAAAAAAACTTTAAGTTTATTTATTTATTTTGAGAGAGAGAGGGAGAAAGAGAGAGCTTGAGCAGGGGAGGGGCAGAGAGAGGGGCGGGGGTAGAGGGAGTCTCAAATAGGCTCTTCGCCATCAGTGCAGAGTCTGACCTGGGCCTTGAACCCACGATCCGTGAGTTCATGACCTGAGCCGAAATCTAGAGTCAGACACTCAACCGACTGAGCCACCCAGATGCCCCTCTGAGAAAACTTGTATAAAGATGTTAGGTAGGTGCTCCGCAGTTACATGTTGAGAAATACCTGGTTACTATGATGAGACAGAGTTGAAAGAGAACTTCAGAATGTTTTCAATTTCATGGACAGATACGAGGTATTAGCAGAGGCTGAGCGGAGGCAAGGGAGGGAAGGAGGGAAGGAAAGCTAGAGAGAAAATGACAGACTACTCTGATGTAACTCAAATCTCTGAGTCAAGGACACCGAAAAGGAAGGGGCTTGAGACTCAGGTTTAAGACCCTCAATTAATCACATACTCTCAAACAAAAGAGTGGAACTCTTCCCTGGAGATAGAGGAAAGACTGATGAGGCTGTGAATTCTGAAAAAGCCAAAACAGCATGCCATTCACTGAGCCACACCTGGATGGACTGGAGCAGTGTAAGAGGTTGCCAGATTCATAGTCTAGAGGGGGGGCTATTGATAAGCACATTATTCAGAGTTTAGGGTCCTGTGAACGTCTGTTTTTTCATTATGAGATAGACGGCCATTTCATCCTAGATGACACCTACAATGACAATCCCAGTCTATGCATGCAGCATTGAGACAGACTGCATAGGACCCTGGAATTTAGAGGAAAGCTTGGAAGAAGACAGTGGGATCCCATGACATAGGGGCTTACAAGAGAGTTAAAGACATGTTACCAAAAAATCAAGAAGACTGCCTTCTGTGGTAGGTGAGATCTTCACCTGCTAATATGTATGTTTTCTCTACCTCCACGCACCAGTCATCAGATAAAATCTGAAATGATCATTGGGATGTACAAAGCTGTGCACAACATCTGAATCTTTCCCTGTTCTTTACATTAGTACCTTCCTTTCCTCCTCATCCTTCTATCCGGGCCCTAAATTTATACCCTCAGTGAATTCTATTTATTCACCCCAGTTCTATTAGTTGTTGACGTCATTTCTCACTTTACACTTTTTAAATGTGTTTATTTTATTTTATTTTATTTTTTATTGAAATCCAAGTTAGTTAACATATAGTGTAATAATGATCTCAGGATAGAATTCAGTGATTCATCACTTACATGTGACACCCAGGGCTCATCCCAGCAAGTGCCCTCCTTAATGCCCATCTCCCATTTAGCCCTCCAGCAACCCTCAGTTTGTTCTCTGTATTTAAGAGTCTCTTATGGTTTGTCTCCCTCCCTGTTTTTATATTGTTTTTGCTTCCCTTCCCCTTTTGTTTCTTGAATGCCACATATGAGTGAAATCATACGACATTATCTTTCTCTGACTGACTTATTTCGCTTAGCATAATACACTCTCATTCCATCCACGTTGATGCAAATGTCAAGATTTCATTCTTTATGATTGCTGAGTAATATTCCATTGTATATATATACCACATCTTTATCCGTTCAGCAGTTGATGGACATTTGGGCTCTTTCCGTAATGTAATTTGGCCATTGTCGATAGGGCTGCTATAAACATTGGGGTGCATGTGCCCCTTCGAATCAGCATTTTTGTATCCTTTGAATAGATACCTAGTAGTACAATTGCTGGGTCATAGGGTAGTTCTGTTTTTAATTTTTTGAGGAGCCTCCATACTGTTTTTCCAGAGTTACTGCACCAGTTGGCATTCCCACCAGCAATGCAAAAGAGATCCTCTTTCTCTGCTTCCTCCCCAACGTCTGTTGTTGCCTCCTGAGTTGTTAATGTTAGCCATTCTGGTAGGTGTGAAGGGGTATCTCATTGTGATTTTACATGTGTTAATTTTAGCTGGAAGCACAGTGAATTGTTATGTTATGTCTGTCTCTCACTTTAACATGGAAACTCCAGCTAAGGGAAGAAGATATTTTGTGTTTATTCCTGTATGTTGAAGACCTTGCACAAATAGATGCTTCATAAATAACCAAATATAAATATTGCATTACACAAATGATTGAACTGCAGGCAGATTTATGGGCGTCTTGGGAGAACTTCTGTTCCCTGAATCTTTTACTAAAGCATCTAAACCTTTTTACTCATCTTGAAGAGAATATTGTCACATTTCAGTGTTGAGTGTATCATATGCGATAGGTCCTTTTTGTACAGACCTCTATAGGTACAAAAGACCTCTGGTTTTTTACAGTAAGCTAAGAATTTTTCTTGTTAGTGATGAATACAGTTTGAAATTTATCAAATACATTTTTTCACTTCATCAGATGATTGTTAGATTTTAATCTGTTACAATGCTGATTTGTATTAATAGATCGTCTAATTTCAAAGCAAACTTTCATTCTTGGCATCAACTCGAATCACGATGTATGATCTTTTTTATATATTTCTGGATTGAGTTTGTAACAGTTTGTGTAGGATTTTTTGCATCGTTGCTTATGAGTGAGAGTTTTCTCTCATTTTCCTTTTTCAAATTGTCTCTGGGAGTTTTAGCATTGAGGCTACAGCCAAACATAAACTTTAGTGGAGATAATTAAATATAAGTTTCTTGTCCCTGTTCCCACCTTACTCTACAGGGATCCCACCTTAGCTTTTGGGTGTGGATTTGGGGTGTGGGATTCAGCAGTGCTTCTGGGGATTTTGTCATTACTCTTCAGACAGTCTTGGGGTGGGTGTAATAAAAGGTAACCGATAGATAACAAGTCACACATATCTCACTAACGTTGACAAAGAGAAATATCCCTGTATCACGACCAGGTAAATAAAAGATTATTGACAAATTGTAAGGCAAGAAGAAATCTTTGGGATTAGCAAATTGGTAGAAGATGTACTTGAAATTAAACAATTGCACTTAGAAAATGGATTCCAAGTATATTCTAAGGTAAGCAAAATAATGGTAACAATGAATTAAGCTAAGATTTGTTGAACATTTGAATTGAATATATTACTTCAAGTGTTCAGACATTAAAATTAATAGGAGTACCTGACAGGCCATGGAGATGTCCGATAACTGTAACAAAGGTAGGCAGTTGCAAAGGACCTTTTCTCCGCCTTAGGAAATAAGAAACCGCTCTGCTTGGTGCGACTGGCCAAGGGCAGAACTTCTCCACGTTTACAAGCTGTTTGCAGCAGCACCATGAGCACCAACCCGTCCCCCGCTGCATCCGAGCAGCTCTGCTACCAGAACGTGACCGGATCCTGCGCGAAAGCCCCTTACTCGCCCGGACCCCGGCTCATTCTCTACACACTGTTCAGCGTGGGGGCTGTGCTGGCCGTTTTTGGAAACCTCCTGGTGGTGATTTCAATCCTGCATTTCAAGCAGCTGCACTCGCCAACCAATTTTCTCATCGCCTCTCTGGCCTGTGCTGACTTTCTGGTGGGGGTGACCGTCATGCCCTTCAGCATGGTCAGGTCTGTGGAGGGCTGCTGGTACTTTGGGCCAAGTTTCTGTACCTTCCACACGTGCTGTGATGTGGCATTTTGTTACTCTTCCCTCTTCCACCTGTGCTTCATCTCCATCGACAGGTACATCGCTGTTACTGAGCCTCTGGTCTATCCTACCAAGTTCACGGTGTCCGTGTCGGGGACATGCATCGGCATCTCCTGGATCCTGCCCCTTGTATACAGTGGTGCCGTGTTCTTCACAGGTGTTCATGATGACGGGCTGGAGGAATTAGGAAGTGCCCTCAGCTGCGTAGGCGGTTGTCGGCCACTTATAAATCAATTTTGGATTTTGATAGATTTGCTATTATTTTTCACACCTACTTTTGTAATGATGATGCTGTACAGTAACATTTTTCTTGTGGCTAGAAAACAGGCTATAAAGATTGAAAACATTAGTAGCAAAACAGAAGCATCAGGGACGTACAAAACCAGGGTGAGTAAGAGAGAGAGAAAAGCAGCTAAAACCCTGGGTATCACGGTGGTAGCATTTTTGATCTCCTGGTTACCGTACATGATTGATTCATTCATTGATTCTTTTGGGGGGTTTATAACACCTTCTTATGTTTATGAGATATTTTGCTGGCTTGGTTATTACAACTCTGCTGTAAACCCTTTGATCTATGCTTTATTGTACCCTTGGTTTAGGAGAGCAATAAAACTCATTATAAGTGGTCAAGCGTTAAGAGTAGACAGTTCATCAACGATGAATTTGTTTTCTAAAAAACCCTAAATTTCAAATTGAGGAATTTATTGATATATTGGGAATTTAATGACCCAGTAAATTGAGGAGGAAAAATGGTACCTCAATTTCAGGGGCATAACTTTTCTGCTTCGTTTTCGTGGTGAACTAAACATCTTCAAGTATTTGACAGAAATGTGCTTACTAAACAATGGTTGACACAGAGTTTATATTTCCCAGTTTCCCCAAATCTGTGCACTTGCCTGCTTTGTCGGTTCTTACTTATTTTTCATGTCCAGGCCTCCCTTTCAACCTTGTCTTTAAGCCGCTTTCAAAGGTTTCCAGTGAAATCTCGCCCATCCCTGTCTTCTCTGGACTCCGTGTGCTTGACTTCCATTTTAAGCTGCTTGTTTCTTGGGGGCCCATCTTTCTGTAGCTCCTGGAGATCTCCGAGCCATACACATCGGTCACTCCAGACTCAGAGCCAGACTCAGAGCCAGACTCATATTTTATATCGTTGGAGATATTTTGTGGAATAATTATGAGCAGACCTTGTAAAATGCATGCCAGAGATTGTCCTTTATGTGATTGTTTCTTATCCTATGAGGTATGTTGTTTTTCCTTCCAGCCATTGTGGAGGGCCGTTTTCTGTCATTTCTTTTTTCTTTATTACACTATCCAGAGTGGTACATTGTTGGTGAACTAAATAACAATATATTATAAGTTATGGTAGAAGGATGAACTGTTCAAGAAGGGATGATATGGTTTAAAGCTCTTTGGAGAATATCGTTAAACACCTTATGTCATGCCATTCACAAAAGCAAAACAAATTTCTTTCAGATGTTAGAAGAGTCAAAGAAAATATTTTATAATTTTTCACTGGAGGGACCCTGACTGAAACTGACTGTAGCTTTCTGCACATAATTTAAATTTTAAAACTTCAAGGGTGCCTGGGTGACTCAGTCAGTTGAGCGTCCGACTTCGGCTCAGGTCATGATCTCATGGTTTGTGTGTTTGAGTCCCGGGTCAGACTCTGTGCTGGCAGCTCAGAGCCTGGAACCTGCTTCCGATCCTGTGTCTCCCCTTTCTCTGCCCCTCCCCTGCTTGTGCTCTGTATGTCTCTCTCTCTCTCTCTCTCTTTCTCTCTCAAAAATAAATAAAAAAATTTAATGTTAAAACTTCAAAAGAAAACAAAGCCAAATTTGGGGGGAGGGAGGCAAACTTGGGGGAAATTACTGGCAGCGAACATGGTGAAGGGAAGGTTAATAGATTTAAAAACATAGAGGCCTTTTCCAAAACAGGCATAGCTTAACACCTCCCATACAAATAAATAGGCAATTTTACGGAGGAAAAAAATATGATTAATAAATACATTAAAATGCCAAATGTACACATAATTTTAAAATGTTAAAATGTGGCACTGGTTCATATATCAAGTGGGCAAATATTAGAAGAATAAGAAATACCTGATAACAATTAGGGTATGGAAAATTGGGCACTCTCAAGAAAATAGAACTTGCTCACATACATCTCACAAGAATACAACTTAGTATCAGTTTTCTGAGGGGAATTAAAATTTTTTTATAAATTTTAAAATACACCTGTCATTTCTAGTAAGGAATCCAAAAAAAAAAAAAAAAAAGTAAGTCAAGGAAGCAAGCATCACAAGGACATTTAGTGTATAATTCTTTTTTTTTTTTTTAATTTTTTTTTCAACGTTTTTTATTTATTTTTGGGACAGAGAGAGACAGAGCATGAACGGGGGAGGGGCAGAGAGAGAGGGAGACACAGAATCGGAAACAGGCTCCAGGCTCCGAGCCATCAGCCCAGACAGAGCCTGACGCGGGGCTCGAACTCACGGACCGCGAGATCGTGACCTGGCTGAAGTCGGACGCTTAACCGACTGCGCCACCCAGGCGCCCCATTTAGTGTATAATTCTTAATTATTACTTGGAATAATCTAGGAGCAGTGTGGACTGAATTAAATAAACTATGCTCTAACCACATAATTGGATGTTTTGATGCCATTAAAAAGCACTAACAAGGGGCGCCTGTGTGGCTCAGTTGATTAAGCATCCAACTCTTGATTTCAGCTCAAGTCATGATCGAGAGATCATGGACATGGAACCTCCTTAAGATTCTCTCTCTCCCTCTCCCTTTGCCTCTCCCCTGCTCAAGCTCTCTGTCAAGAAAAAAAAAAAAAGCACTAATGAGTTCTGTATAAGTTGATATATGCTCCCATATATGGATACACTTCCTACATGCTTTTACAAAGTGTAACTTTATGTGTAATAGACAGTATGTATCTGGTGGGGGGCGGGGTGGGGTGGAGAATTTGCTTTGTAATTTATCTTTATCATTTTAATGTATGAAAATGAGATGAAAATATTGAAATAGATATTACAATAAATAAATACATAAACAAACAAAAGAGATACTACCCATACTTGTCTCTACTTTTACCTGAGCATTGAAATTAGGTTTATCGATGTATTTGCTTGTTTTATTTCAGGGGAAGATCTTTTGAGTATATATCACTGCTACATTTTTCTTCCTAAAGAACTGAAATTGTAGCTGCATTGGTATATTTCAGGGACTACATCTTAAAGTGATTAACTTATCTTAGGAATTACATCTTAATGTTGTTAAGCATTTGGGTTTTTGTTTGTTTGTTTTGCAGCAGATCTCTAAGTTTCTCAAACTCTTCCCCTCTAATAATAATGTGTTATATTCAGGAGCTATGGGAGCTAGCAACAGTCACTTCTCAATCTGTCATTTGTATTTTATTTTTACGCTTTAGGTCCCCTCTTGAAAAGCGAAAACAGCAACAGGGCAGATGTTCAGTCCATCACCTGCTTTGAGAGACTCAGCTTCCCAGCAGGCTGGAAGGAGCACTTCTCTTCCTGAAGGGGATGCCCCTGGGTCTGCTCCTTAGAGGCAGGGAGACGGATTCCTTAATAGACCTCACAGAACACCCATAGATGCTACTGTGGAGGCCAAGGCCCCTGGAGCTTGGATGTCACCCCGGGGGTGGGAGTGGGGGGGGAAAGGAGCAGAACCCCTAAATTTACTGGGATCTGTTTCTTGTTCCTGGTGGGCTATGAGCCTCTAAGCAAGATTTAAGAGTATTGTAAAACAAGGGGCAGCTGGGTGGCTCGACTTGTTAAGCCTCTGACTCTTGGTTTCGGCTCAGATCATGATCTCACAGTTTCATGAGTTCTGCCCCTCCCCCACTCACACTGTCTCTCTCAAAATAAATAAAAAAACTTTTTAAAAAAGAGCATTACAGAAAAATAAATTGCACTGTAGCACACCTGAGTAAATGGTAGCCAAGAACTGTACCTGTCACCGTGTATATTGTATGTCCTCTCCCCTCTCCATACCTTAGTGCACATTGTCCTCTCTGACGATATCCTCCTGTTTTTTTTTTATGTTTATTTATTTTTGTGTGTGAGAGACAGCACTCATGTGAGTGGGGGAGAGGCAGAGAGAGGTGGAGACACAGAAGCAGAAGCAGGCTCCAGGCTCTGAGTTGTCAGCACAGAGCCCCATGCAGGGCTCCATCCCATGAACCACGAGATCATGACCTGAGCCGAAGTCGGTCACTTACCCAACTGAGCTACCCAGGAGCCTCTGGATGTTCTGTTTTTACCATAAATCTCTCTTCTTAACCTACTAGACACATTTTAAGTTCATCTCCTTGGTAAATTTTCTCCCAACACACTTGGATAAAACTCAGTATTATTATTAAAGCCTTTATTTATTTGTTTGTTTCTTTAATTTTACTTTTAAACTTTATTTTGAGAGAGAGAGTGTGTGCATGTGAGCAAGGACAAGCGGGTAAGGGGCAGAGAGAGGGACAGAGAGAATCCCAAGCAGGCTCCGTGCTTTCAGCACAGAGCTGGAAGTGGGCTGGATCTCACCACTGTGAGATAGATCATGACCTGAACCGAAATCAGGAGTTGGGCGCTTAACCGACTTACACACCCAGGTGCCCTGATCATTAAAACCTTTATAACAAATAACTGACAACCTTAATTTTGAAGGTAGCATAAATACCTTTCAAAATTGAATGCAAAGTAAAAATATTTTTAGATGAATAAAACCCGAGAATCTTCATTGCCAGCATACCCACGCAAAGAGAAAACTAAAGGGAGTTTTTTTTTTAATTTTTTAAAAAGTTTTATTTATTTTTGAGACAGAGAGAGACAGAGCATGAGCAGGGGAGGGGCAGAGAGAGAGAGGGAGACACAGAACCCGAAGCAGGCTCCAGGCTCTGAGCTGTCAGCACAGAGCCCGATGTGGGGCTAGAACTCACCAACGATGAGATCATGACCTAAGCCGAAGTCCGACGCTTAACCGACTGACCCACCCAGGCGTCTCTAAAAGGAGTTTTCAACCTAGAAGGAAAATAATCCCAGAGGAAACACTGTAGTGTGGGAAGTAACGAAGTGTGCCACAGAGTGTCAATACCAGAAAAATAAAATGAATGCTAAAAGTAAAAATAAATGTCTTTTTGACTTAAATTATACGCAGAATTAAAATAAATGACCGCGGTAGCAATAAAATGGCCAAGACAAATGGAGTTAAAGTATATATTGAAATGCCTGGCAAGCTTTTGCATTGCCTTGAATTGGCAAAATTATTAACACTGGAGAATTTAATTAATCAGGGATACATATTAAAACTCTAGGATTCCAACAGAACAGTATAAGTAAGTCCAATTTATAATTTCATGGGAGAAAAAGGGTGAATAATAAAAAATAATAATTTAAAATGAGTCCAGAGTAATAAAAGAACAAAGAAAAAATGTGAAGAAAAAATATATTTAGTTGGTTTAAACTCAAATACAGCAACAATTATATTAAATATGAGAATACACATTCAGATTTTAATCCAATTAAAAGATGACCAGAAGACATGAACAGACATTTCTCCAAAGAAGACACCCAGATGGCCAACAGACACATGAAAAGATACTTAACATCACTCATCAGTAGGGAAATACAAATCAAAACTACATGAGATATCACCTCACACCTATCAGAATGACTAAAATAAAAAATAAAAGAAACAACAAGTGTTAGCAAGGATGTGTACATAAAGGAACTTGCACCGTTGGTGGAAATGCAAACTGGTGCAGCCACTGCAGAACACGGTATGGAGTTTCCTCAAAAAGTTAAGAACAGAACAACCTTACAATCCAGTAATCGCACTTCTGGGTACTTACCCCCAAAATACAAAAACACTAATTAACAGGGATACATGCACCCCTATGTTTATTGCAACATTATTTACAATAGGCAAACTATGGAAGCAGCCCAAGTGTCCATCAACAAATGAATGAATAAAGCAGATATGGTACACACACACACCACATGCAAATACAATGTAATATCACTCAGCTCTAATAAGATAGAAATCTTGCCATTTGCAACATCATGGATAGAACTAGAGAGTGTAATATTAAGCAAAATAAGCCAATCAGAGAAAGACAAATACCATATGATTTCACTCATCTGTGAAATTTAAAGCACAAAAAAAAAAAATTAGCAAAGAAAAAAAAAGGAGAGAAAGAAAGTCATGAAATAGACTCTTAATTGTAGAGAACAAACTGATGTTCTCTATAAATAACAGAAGGGAGGTGGGTGAGGGATGAAGGGTGAAATAGGTGATGGGGATTAAGGAGTACCCTTGTGATGAGTTCCTCCATGATGTATGGAATTGTTGAATCACTATATTGTACACATGAAACTAATATAACACCATATGTCAACTATATTGGAATAAAATAAAGTAAAATGAAATAAAATAAAATTTAATCCAAAAAATGTGTCAAATAAAACTGAAATGAAGGGAGGGGCGCCTGGGTGGCGCAGTCGGTTAAGCGTCCGACTTCAGCCAGGTCACGATCTCGCGGTCCGTGAGTTCGAGCCCCGCGTCAGGCTCTGGGCTGATGGCTTGGAGCCTGGAGCCTGTTTCCGATTCTGTGTCTCCCTCTCTCTCTGCCCCTCCCCCATTCATGCTCTGTCTCTCTCTGTCCCAAAAATAAATAAAAAACGTTGAAAAAAAAATTAAAAAAAAAAAAACTGAAATGAAGGGCATAACATGATAAGACAGAACCTAGTAAGTGTATTTCATTATGACCCATAGATTTGGTTTTGGTAGAAAAGGGAAACTGATTAGCTATGCAATTAACAGTGGATGGAATAGTTATTTCGGAGATGAAGACTTATTCTTGGTAGTAAGACTGGAAGGTGCTCTACATCTCATGCACAATGCAATTAAACTACTTGATTCTGTTCTAGCTTTAGTTTTGGGGCAATCAGACACCAAGATTTCAAAACCGGGGCATCATATCTTTGGGGTAGGAATGAATACATAAAAATAATACTTGCTATTTTTCTCTAATTTCTAGAATAATGTAAATCAACATTATCTACCAGCACATCATTTCTATTATTATACAAATACTACGAAGTGGCAAAATTTCCTGAAATAGTGTATTATTTCTGACTATACTGTGTTTGTAAGAAACTCCTATCTTTATTGGATTTCACAGATGATTAAAGGCACCCTAGAATGTTTAGTATCATTATACCCACAATTCTTCAGTTCCAACACTGAATATCATCAATTTCTTTTGATTCTAGTGGTTTCAGTAGAGTAACTTTTTCTCATCCTGTTCTGCAAGCTAGAGAATCATCCTGCTGCCTCATTTTAAGAACAAGGAAGCTAAAACCAAAGTGTTCTAGAAATCTGGAGAATATCATAAAGCTTCTGGATTCAAATAAACACTTTCAACATCTAGTTTAATACATTTACACTTGTCTTTTTTTTAGTGCCTTTCAAAATTAGACAAATCATCTAATTTTACCACTTCCTTTCCTAGATCAACATATTCTATTTTTGTAAGTTTCTAAAAACTTTCATTATAAAGAAATCAGCTACTTCCCTCATTATTCTCTTCTGTGAACTTATTCTGGTTGTGTGCTGCCTTTGCTGTTGACCTTTGCGTCAGTGAACATTTATTAAGTGCTTCTGTCTGGTATGCAACACGTGGGCTCTGGAACTGGAAAGATACAACAATAAAGCCAATTTCAACCTAATAATGATTTATCCATGTCACGGAGCCCTCTCACTGGGTGCATGGGATCCCTTACCTGCACTCTCAGTCTTCTCAACAACCCTGCAAGAGGGCCAATGTTATTACTTCTGTTTCCTAAGTGAGGAGCCTGAGGCTTAAAGAAGTGAGTAGAAGGCCAAGGTAGCATATTTGTTCAACAACAGAATCTTATTCATAGCCAGGCAGACAGAGAGTAAGTGCAGCAAACACCAACTATTCTTCCTTACAGAGGAGACTGTGGCCCCACCTCTGTATTCAGGTCATTAGGAGCCATTTGGAACATGGGACTTTCCTTCTACCAAGGGCAAGTATGAGCATCATAAAGAAAAGTGTAAAGTTCTTTGGGCAGACGGGGACATCGGAAGGAGTAATTGATTTGCTCTGGTGTAACATTTTAATCCACAGTTTTTCACTCATCCATACTTCTTCATTCTGGAAATAGTATTTTACCATACAAGGTATTTCCCCCTCTCTCTGGTCTCTCGATTATATTTTAGAAATTGTTGGGTCCATTCAAGGGAGCTGAAGGGGTGGGGCTGGGCACCTACTTTAAGATCTTCCTCTGTTATGCCTTGGCTCAAAAAATGTAACACTCTGAATTTGTTTTGATCCTGTTGATTGTGGTAGCATTTTCTAAACCTGTCCTAAATTGGGCCCTGAAAGTTGTGGGGGACAGGTGAAAAGGGGAAGAATATAAATCCTAACTGAATATCCTAAGAATTAGCTAAGAGGGAATAATTAGAAATTAGACCCGGTAGAAAACTGGAAGATGTCTAGCTCTTTGTTTTATAAACTAAGGTACAGAGATCTGGGCTTCTGTCCAGGTTCTTCCTGGAACAAGCATCAGGTCTTCCCCTCATTCCTGCTTCCAGACCACAGCAAGACTTTCATCCCTGTCTCTCTGCCTCTGTCTCTGTCTCTCGTCTCTCTGCCTTTTTCTTTTTTGGGCATAATATCCTTTTCTTATTAAGCTGCCCTCTGCTAGAAAACATCAGAAAACCCCAGCTATTGTTCTGCTCTGTTCTCATTTCCTTTCCCCCCATATATATTATATTAAAATTCTGTAAATATTGAAGTAGCTTGTTTGCCTTACCCTGTTTGAAGAAACCTCTTTATCCACACCTGCCTAAGTGCTTCCTGCATCATGAGCTACTGTCTTTTACCTTTTTACTACTTTTCACAATTTGTATTCATATATCCATTTATTTGTTTACTTGCTTAAGGTTTGTTTCTGGCTCAAGATTGCAAACTTTATGAGGACAGGGATCATGTGTACCCAGATTTTTTGTTCATTCCTTTGTTCATTGCTTTTCACCCAACTCCTGGCACTCAACAAATATATATTGAATTGATTAATGAATGAATGAATATATCTCAGAATATAAAGGGAGATATAAAGTTATTTCTCTGTCCTAAATGTGTGCATCATGTATCATTATTTTTTGCCTAGAATAATGTTTCTCAATAGGCAGGTCATTGAGACATTTATCTTCCAGAGGACACTTGTCAATGTCTGAAGACATTTTTAATTTATGCTCTTGGGGAAATTTTACTGAAATCTACCAGCATCCAGTAGCAGGGATGCTGCTAAATCCTGTTCAATGTACAGGACAGATCCTTACATCAGAGTTATCTGATCTCAAATGTCAACAGTGCTGAAATTGAGAAAGCCTGGCCTAGACCTTTGCCTATGGAAATAATTATTATTATTTTACAAAACCAGATTCTCAGGAAATATTAGAAATAATATTAGAAAGAATCTAATTTTCTAGATTAGGAAGCAGATGGACAGATGGATTAATAATAATACCTGTGGCACTTTATAATTTGAAAAGCAAGTTCACACATGTGTAGGTCACAGCCCTGCAGTGTCAAGAGTCTTGACCCTTTCTTCAAGAAGTCTGAGTAGTGCTCTGTGGAGTTCAACATTGCAGGGCTAGGAAATTACCAAGGAATTGTGTTCCCATTTTCCAACTTTCTGGTCATTATTCCTTATTTGAATTCATTCAGCATCGGAACCGAAGTTCTATCAGTTAGAACCACAAATGTGTGTAGTCAGAGGGCTCACTGCCTATTTATCACGTGGACGGAGACATCACAGATATGCTTCCAGTGACAATGTCTGAGAAGAGAACCGATCTCCTTTCTACCAGCACTGATAGTCATAATACCTCAGAAGTGCTGGTGTGTCTAAATACCATGCTGTTCTTTAAAGCTTGTGTGTGATGTATTTCACCAATCTCAAGTCGTCCTTAATGTATGTTACCTTTTTGTTTCTTGGTAGCCAGTGCAGATACAAGAATGGCTCCTGCCAAGAGAGAAAAAGCCAAGTATTAACTCTCACTATTTACACCATATTGTGTCTCTGTACAAAAATCCAAAGAGGTACCTCATCAGGACTGACAATAGGGGAAAGATTCAAGTCTAAGAAAAAAGAAATCTTTGACCCAAGAAGCGTGATGGCTAAGCTAATTTAATGTTAAGAGTTGTTTTATAGAATACATTTCCTAATCATCACTGTTGAAAGTAATCTTCCAAGTTCACACCTTATACTATAGGGATTCCATGCAGGGATTTCCCCATTGATAGCATTTATTTATGTGGGAGGACTGCATGTCTTAGTAACACAGGTCAGACAACACAGAGATAAAGAGGAGGTGATCCTTCAACTCCACAGTTACATCCCATATCAGCAGCTGTTGCAAAGAAGAACACTAGAGGTAAAAAGAAAACCATATTTTTTATGAATAAGAGGGAATTTTATCAAGTTAAAGAAACCAGGCATTATTTAGTTGAAATTAACACCACTAACCTTATACAGTATAATTTTTAAATGTCTATTTATTTTGAGAGTAAGAGCATGAGCAAGCCTGAGTGGGGAAGTAGCAGAGAGAGGGGGACCGAGAGAGAACCCCAAGTAGGGGATGCAGGGCTCAAACTTAGGAAATGCCAGACAACGACTCGACAAAATCAAGAGGTGGACGCTCAACCGACTGAGCCACCCAGGTGCCCCTACAATATAATTTTGTTCAATTTTAGTTGGTTATATAGAAAGCATTTAAGATTTATAATAATAAGTGGAAAGTGGAAAAACATTAGTAATAGTATCTGATAATTTCTTTAGACAACCTGGCGTATTCACATCTCCACGTGCACCATGAGCACCAACCCGTCCCCCTCTGCATCCGAGCAGCTCTGCTACCAGAACGTGACCGGATCCTGCGCGAAAGCCCCTTACTCGCCCGGACCCTGGCTCATTCTCTACACACTGTTCAGCGTGGGGGCTGTGCTGGCCGTTTTTGGAAACCTCCTGGTGGTGATTTCAATCCTGCATTTCAAGCAGCTGCACTCGCCAACCAATTTTCTCATCGCCTCTCTGGCCTGTGCTGACTTTCTGCTGGGGGTGACCGTCATGCCCTTCAGCATGGTCAGGTCTGTGGAGGGCTGCTGGTACTTTGGGCCGAGTTTCTGTACCTTCCACACGTGCTGTGATGTGGCATTTTGTTACTCTTCCCTCTTCCACCTGTGCTTCATCTCCATCGACAGGTACATCGCTGTTACTGAGCCTCTGGTCTATCCTACCAAGTTCACGGTGTCCGTGTCGGGGACATGCATCGGCATCTCCTGGATCCTGCCCCTTGTATACAGTGGTGCCGTGTTCTACACAGGTGCTTATGATGATGGGCTGGAGGAATTATCTCGTGCCGTCAACTGCGTAGGAGGTTGTCAGACCGTTGTAAATCAAAACTGGGTGTTGATAGATTTTCTATCCTTCTTTATACCTACCCTCGTTATGATAATTCTCTATAGCAATATTTTTCTTGTGGCTAGACAACAGGCTAAAAAGATTGAAGACACTGGGGGCAAAATAGAATTGTCATCAGCTAGTTATAAATCCAGAGTGGCCAAGAGAGAGCGAAAAGCAGCAAAAACCCTGGGTATCACTGTGGTAGCATTTATGATTTCATGGTTACCGTACAGTATTGACTCATTAATTGATGCTTATATGGGCTTCATAACCCCTGCTTACATTTATGAGATTTGCTGTTGGTGTGCTTATTACAATTCAGCCATGAACCCTTTGATTTATGCTTTATTTTACCCGTGGTTCAGGAAGGCCTTAAAAATTATCATGAGTGGTTGGGTTTTCGAGGACAGTTCAGCCACCATGAATTTGTTCTCTGAACAAATGTAAGCATTTGGACTGACAAAGTTCAATCTTTACAATTTCCATATGACATGAGTTGATAAAAATCAAGTAAGACTATTAATGAAGAGAAAACCATTTACTCTTCAAATTTAACAGGATAAATCAATGCTTTCCAGTATTAACGGTGCACTTCCTTGTCATTTCTCAAAAAACAATTTGCATGGCTGGTAAATGTCAAATCCCTATTTGTTAACGGCTACAAAGCTCACCATACCTCCTTTTCTGCACATACTTCCCTCCCTCCCTTTTGCTCTTTTATTTCATTGATTCTTCCCTTCGTAGCCTGAAAACACCTTTTAAAAAAAAAAAAATTCTTTCCTCTTTTCCTTAGAAAGTTTTCTGCTCACTCCCAACTTGTCAAAAATTTCTCTGTGGTTAGTTTTCACATGGTTGTTGCCTTGTTTGTTTTTGTTTTTGCTTTTGTTTTGTTTGTTTTTGGCTTTGTTTTGCTGCTTTTCCCAAAGGAAAACTTGGGGCAGCAGTGAAATCTATTATGCTGGATGTCTGCATGGTGTCTGTGTCAGGAATTTGCTTCAGCAGCTCCTGGATCCTGCCTCTTGTATACAGTGTATACAGTGGGTGCCTATGAGGATGGGATGAAGGAATTAGTAAGTGCCCTCTGTTCCATACGTGGTTGCTAGCTTGTTATAAATCAATTCTGGATAGTGATAGAATTTCTATTATTTTTCACATTTAGCTTTCTTAATATTACATCTAGTAATATTTTTCTTGTGGCTAGAAAACATACTAAAGAGATTGAAAATATTAGTTAGTACAAAACAAAATCATTATCAGGAACTTGCGAGGCTAGGATGGCTAAAAGAGAGAAAAACAGCTGATACCCTGGCACAGTGTAGCATTTTTGGTCTCATGATTACCACATGCAATTGATTCATTCACTGATTCTTTTTAGGGGTTTATAACACCTTCATGTGTTATGAGATATTTTATTGGGTTGGTTATTGTAACTCTGCTCTAAATTCTTTGATATATGCTTTACCCTTGGTTTGGGAGAGCAGGAAAAACTTATTATAAGTAAAAGAGCATTCATCGACCACAAATTTAATTTCTAAATTAACCTAAATTGTTAATTTGAGAAAAAAAGACATCAATCTGGTGACGTGTTGCAAATTTCCTAATAATTATAAATGTGAATTATAGCACATTAAAATGACATTTTAAATGATGGAGAAATGGTACCTCAATTTTAGTAGCATACCCTATAGGTTTTTACTTCCTTGGTGAAATGAACATCTTTAAGCATTTGATAGAAATGTATTTACTCAATAATGGTTGGCACAAGGATCCTTAAATCTGTGCAGTTCCCTGCTTTGTCAGTTGCTGTTTTTGTCTTTCAGGACTCACTTTCCTTTCTTACCTTTCTTTCACTGTGAAAGATTTCCTGATCCCATGTTCCCTGTTAGTGTCTTGTATTTCCTGCCTTTTATTGAACTGGGTTAACTTGTTTTCATTTGAACAGCTTGTTTCTTGGAGCGGGGTGGGGAGGGGCAGTTTTCTGAAGCTTCTAAGATGTCTCTCAACCATAAAGGTGAGCTATTTCAAACTCAGGGCAAGACTCATATTTTATATGTTGGGGGCATATAATGTAATTGTGGGAATAATCATGAGCAGATGGCACAATTTCTTCAACAGTGATTATCTATTCATATGATAGTTTTCTTATCACGAGGTTTATTTTTTTATCTTCAATCACCATGGAGGAAAATTTATGTCATTTTTTTTTCTATTAAACAGTGTCCACAGTTTATATGTTTTCCATGATAAAAAGAAGTAACACTGTGTTTATGGGAAAAGGATTCAAGAAATGTTGATGTGCCTGGGTGACTCAGTCGGTTAAGCGACCGACTTCAGCTCAGGTCATGATCTCATGGTTCGTGGGTTCGAGCCCTGCATTGGGCTCTGTGCTGACAGCTCAGAGCATGGAGCCTGCTTCGTATTCTGTCTCCCTCTCTCTCTGCCCTTCCTCTGCTTGCACTCTGTCTCTCTCTCTCTCTCTCAAAAATAAATAAACACTAAAAATTATATTAAAAGAAAGAAATGTTGATGTGGTATTTAACTTTCTGATACAAATATTGTTTAGCATCCTGCTTCATGTATTTCATAAAATCAAAATGGATTTCTATCAGATTTATAAAAATTAAAGAAAATAAAGCTTTTATAATTTTTCATTGGTGAAATAATAACAGAAAACCCACAGGGATTCATGCACTACTTTAAGATTTTTTAAATTTTAAAAGAAAACAAAGTCACGTTAAGGAAAAAAAGACAACGCTGAAAAACTATTGGCAGTTTACATGATGAAGAAGGGTTAATAGCTTTCAAAACATAAAAACCTTTTACAAAACAGTAAGACATAGACAAATACTACACTAAACATGTCAATAGACAGTTTTATAGAGGGAAAATACAAATGACTAACGAATACATTAAAATACCAAATATACAAATAATTAAAATACTAATAAAAATGTATTAGAGTTTCATATATCAAATTGGCAAATATTAGAAGGATCCATAAAACCCAATGTTAATTAGAGTGTGGGAAATTATGCACCCTCATAAGAGTTGAACATGCTCCTATACATCTGGGAAAAATATAATTTAATTCCTCCTTTCTGAAGTGAACTAAAATATTTATATTAAATTTAAATCATACATGTCACTTAACTCTGTAGTTCCATTTCTAGAAAGTAATCCTAAGAAAAGAGCCAGGCAAGGAAATAAGCATGACCAGGGCATTCTTTGTATAACTCTTGACAGGGAAAGACAAGCACAATATATTTTTTTATTAAAATCAAAACAAAAGCAAAACACTCTGACTCAGATTATAAAACAGTAGATGTAACACGGCTCCCATATATGTATATTTCTACATATACATATATATAAAGCACATATTTCTATATGCTTTTACAAAGTCCAGCTTTATATATAATGGGCAGTTTATGAGGGGGGTTTCTTTGCATTTATCTTTATCATTTTAGTGTTTGTGATGAAATAAACATACTAAAATTGATATTCTAACATATATCTCTATTCTTACCTGAACATTGAAATTAGATTTGTCTGTTTGCTTCCTTGCTTTATTTTAGGAGAATATCTTTTGAAAATATATATTTGCTATATTTTTTCTTAACCTAATGAAACTAAATTGCAGCTGCCTTGGTATCTTTTAGGGACTACTTTTTTTTTTTTTTTTGCTGCAGGTTCTTTAAACATCTATTTCATATACAATAATGTATTCACAGTTACTTTTGGGCCACATTAAAAAAATTTTTTTTTAACTTCTATAAACATGCCAGTAGACATTTAAATTTTCTTCTTGGATGATTTCCATGCTGAGCAAGTGTGGCTATTATAGTTGATTCCTGATGAATTTTATAACAGTGAAGATACTAGATCATTGGATCCCTCATTATCTGTTAACCATAACATTGCCATGCTGTTGAAGTTTTTTAGGGTTTTAACCAGGGGGAAAGAATGTTTGTAAATCAGATTAGCCTATTTTTTGCAGAGGGGAAGATAATGGTTTGGGAGAACTCGGGAGTTGAGGGGATCCATGGATAGACGCTGGAAGTGCCAGCTGTTCTGGCTTGGGCACACACCTCAATCTTTGCACCTAAAAGTGGGAAGGAAGAAAGTTCTGGGAACTCAAACGGCATGGCATCCCTTGGACATCGAAAAGGTTTTTCCTTCTCCCTTCAAAGTCCCAGCTGGTGACACTGATCCAAAAAGATGTTGTTTAAATAAGTAACTCCTAAACCTTCATGGCTAAGCAACTTATTTCCCTTCAAACTGTAACTAATGAGGTGGAAGAGGCCCTAGGAGGCATCAGTAGCAGTCCCCAGGCAAGCGGCTGCGGCGGGGTCTCTCCTGGGTAATTCTACTTCCTCCCAGCATGGAAGTCCTGCCCTCAGTAGAGGGGGCCTTCCCACCCATACTGCCTGGTTTTATTTTTGTTTTTAGTAAATTTATTTTGGAGTAATTTTAGGTTTACAGAAAAGTTACAAAAGTAGTACAGAATTTCTGAATACCGTGCACTCAAGTCTCCCCCATTGTTAACATATTGCCATAGGACCTTTGTCACGGTTTCGAAACTGCCATTGGTAGAATACAGTTAACCGAACCCCAGCCTTTATCTGGATGCCACCAGCGTCTCCATTAATGACTTCCTGTTCCAGGATCCCATCCAGGATCGCACTTCGTTGTCGCATCTCCCCAGCCACCTCTGGTCTGGGCCTCGTTTCTCACGGCTTCGACAGTCTTGAGGAGCACGGGCCACCCAACCGCTGGGTTAGGTCTCCTTTTCCTTGTTGGGCTAGGGAGTAGAGAGAATTACTCCGCAAGGATCTGCTGGGCTGGGAGAGCACAGAGGGGCCTCGGGGGCTGAATGTGTGGCATTTCTGCTTGAAGACACGCAGGGAGATCCCAAAGGCTGGGCCATTTCCGCACACATATGTGCATATGCATGTGCGTGCACTTCTGTGCATACGTGTCCATTCATGCATGCACCCTTAGGGGCTGCATCAGAAGGAGAAGCTACTGCCACGGCCACGGTACTTTCCGCCCACGAAGTTAGGGAGCATATGAGCACGTGCTTCTCCTGGCCTCTGAACAGTGGGTGATGTGGGCAGATCAGACTCTACACAGAAAAGAACTCCTTGTTTTAAGATGGCCTGAACCTGTGCCTCTGTAACCGAGAATGTCATTTGGATTTTGTTTTGTTTTTTTATACGTTTTAAAATGTTTCTTTATTCTGAGAGAGAGAGAGAGACAGAGCATGAGAGCGTGAGCAGAGGAAGGGCAGAGGGAGACAGGGGGAGAGAGAATCCCAAGCAGGCTCTGTGCTCTCAGTGCAGAGCCCCACATGGAGCTCGATCCCACAAACCATGAGATCATGACCTGAGCCTAAATCAAGAGTCAGACACTTAAGCCACCCAGGCACCCCTGCCATTAAGTTTGGTACTCAGGCAAAGCGGAGTGAGTCTACACTGGTTGCTTATTAGTGTGTACCCTGCCTCACTGGCAAGAAAGTCTTTGGAATGGAAGGGGACTCTTATGGAATGCTTTGGCTCCCTTCAGGCCCTGTGGGGAAATTTGAATGGCAAAGTTAGTGTTTCTGTGAATGCATTTTCTAGCCTGAGAGCCAGACAATATCCTCTGGCTTAAAGAGAGAAAAAAAAAAAAAAACAAAAACCACCCCTTTTCATGATGCCCTAATTTGGAAACGTCTATGAGGGTGTGAGTGAGAGACTGAGGTGGGATGGAGAGGATTTCCAGGACCCTGGAGGCAGCTTAGCACATGGACCGGAACATGGACCCTGGGTCCAGTCGGTCTAGGCTAGAATCCAGTTCTCCCCAACTTCTCAGCCTTCCTGGGCCTCAGTATTCTCTGCTGTGAAGGGGGGATACCAATACTACCTTCTTCGTGGAGTTATTTTGATGATTATAGGAATTAATATTTCTTTTTTTTTTTCTTTGAGATCCTGCTTTTAATTCTTTTGGGTATATATCCAGGGGAATTGCTAAATCATATGACAGTTCTATTTTTTTTGTTTTTATGTTATTTACGAATTACTATTTCTCAAGCACTAATACAGCAAGGTATTTATGTTTTACATGTTGTACGTATTGAGAGCAGTGCTGGAGAGACTGAGAGAGTGCAGGGTATTAAACATTCACATGAAATAAGGAAAGAGCACCCTGGGGTCTATGCTGGACAATACTGAGGAGAGCATAGGAGATGGGTATTCAGGGAGGGTGAAGAAAGAATGCTCTAGGACCACGAGGACGAACAAAGGAGGATACCCACCTCATCACCTGCCTGCTGGGAAGCACAGTCATCAGGTGAGGGCTAGGTTTCTGGAAGGTGCAGGGACTCCACACAGAAGGAAACATGTCTCTAATGTTATTTCTCAACAGTTACGCATTTTGGTGTTGTCTTATCCGGAGATGCCAGTCTGAGAACAGCACTGGACTTTGGCAAACCTCTCACTGGGGGGAGGAAGATGAGAAAAATAACAATGGGACACGTGTCGCATGATGGAAATTTTATTCAATTTACAGGACTGTCCTTTATTCTTAGGTTATATTTTTCTTCAACTTTTTATATTAAAACATTATTCACATGAAATTATGGCAAAGTACCTGGAAGTTGTCCCTGGTGCTATTGCTGCTTTTTTATCATGACCTTAGTTGGCAAAGTTAAAATTTGGTAATTAATCTGTTTAGTTATCCAAATTTTTTAACCAGTTTTATTATTTCTGATCCAAATTTTTAGAAACCACTATCTTGACCCATTACTATTAAAAAAAATTTAAGTTTATTTATTTTTGAGAGAGAGTGAGGGGGTAGGGGTAGACCAAGTGGGAGAAGAAAGAATCCCAAGCAGGTTTCACACTGTCGGCACAGAGCCTGATGCAGGACTTGAACTCACGAACCACAAGATCATGACCTGAACCAAAATCGAGAGTCGCTTGACCGACTTAGCCACTCAGGGGCTCCCCACTGATATTTTTAATAGCAAACATAGTATTTTCAGCAGGTAAGCCTTTTATTACTCCCTCAAATAAACCTGGGCAGCATTTGGTCAACTCTAAGCTAAATAAAGACAATGAAGTAATAAGGACTGTTAATAAATCTGACATGATCCAATGGAAGCAGATGTCCAAGAAATCAACCTTCTAGAGAAAGAAATATGAGGTTTCTACTAAGAAAAAGAATTCTTATGCAAATTTCCTTTTTCTTTTTCTCCCTTCCTTCCTTCTTCCCTCCCTCCCTCCCTCCCTCCCTCCCTTCTTCCTTTTCTTTCTTTCTTTCTTTCTTTCTTTCTTTCTTTCTTTCTTTCTTCTATATCATTGAAAGTTATTAGCAGAATCTAGGTTATTTTATACACTCATATCTGGGGTTAGTCTATAAACAGCAACTAGCCCAGAGCTGAGATGCCATGTAAATTAGAGGCATTTCCTAAATCTACAATTCTTGCACATGAATGAGTCTTCCTATCTTGCTCATTAGACCATCTTGAGGGAATGCATCAGATAACGATCAAGGGTAAGTGTCAATCATGCTTTTCAGGGATTATATTTTCTAACATCAAGGGCAGGACTTGGAGGCAAACTTTTGATTATCTTGCATCATACAAAGTTTTCAGTCTCTTTCTGCAGTCGACAATCGCTTTGAAAGTTTTGAACTTCTCAGACATTCCTAACATAAAAAGTCATTAAATAAACATCTCCCCAGTGACTGAAAGTGTGAGACAATTCTCATTATCAGGAAGAAAGATGCATTAATGAGCTCTGTGTTCTTTCCAGTGCTCACACTCATACATTTGTTAATGAGAGGAAGGGGAGAGAAATGTTTTGTACTCTTGTCTCTTTGGACTAGAGGCGAGAGGTAACCAAACACTAATCAGAGTCAGAGGATTAAACTGTAAATGAACATTGGTTGGCATTGGTTACAAAATCCATATGTTCAATTGCCAGTCTAAGCAATCCTTCAAGTTAACGAATAACTGAATCAGTTCTCATTTTGATTCATCACATAATTAATTTGTGTTTAACAAGTATTTCTTAGAGATGTGTCTTAATTGCTTATGGAAATCTTTGGGATGAGAAGCAGCATGAAACTAATTTTTCCCCAAATCACAGTCTCTAAAATGGGCTCTAGCAAATCTTCCCTGTTTATTCTTCCATTAAATCTCAGGCATATCTCTACAGTCACTCGTGAGTGTTAAAAATTCAATTTTATTGGGGCGCCTGGGTGGCTCAGTCGGTTAAGCGGCCGACTTCGGCTCAGGTCATGATCTCGTGGTCAGTGAGTTCGAGCCCCGCATCGGGCTCTGTGCTGACAGCTCGGAGCCTGGAGCCTGTTTCAGATTCTGTGTCTCCCTCTCTCTGACCCTCCCCCATTCATGCTCTGTCTCTCTCTGTCTCAAAAATAAATAAATGTTAAAAAAAAAAAATTCAATTTTATTGAATTCAATTTCTAAAAATTAAATGACTCCAATTTTAAACTCAAGTTTAAAACTATCCTCTGTATCTAATTGAATATCCCTGTCCTCGCTATTTCCAATGCTAGCCGAGTCTGAACTTAAAAAGCCTGGTTTTAGGGATGGAACGCATCTGATTTTTCATTCCTTACCACATTCTCCTTTTCTGCTCCACTCCATAGGGAACAGGTAGAGTAGAAGAAGAGGAGAACAATAATTTTACACCAAATTTGGTTTCCTCATCACATTTGCTTCATGCTCATGACCCTGGTGTTGTGAGCCTTCCAGTAACATCCCTCTTGTGCAGTGCGTATGCGGGTTCTTCAGGCAGCCCTGCAGGACACAGTCCATCCTTCTGCTCCCTGGCATGCATCAGTGCCACCTGAGTAGGTGACAAGACAGGCCTCTTTTCCTGCTGGCCTGTCTGCCTCACAGCCATCTTCCTCCAACTCTATTTTCCCCTACTTGACATGAAGACAGGGCAGGTCAGCAGGGCTACTGAATAAGCAGATCTAAACAGGAAATCAGTCTGAATCATCTTGCCAGTACCTTCTTCAATGGAGTGGTTCCCTGGTTGGAGAGACCCTAGAAAGAAAGGTCTATAAGGTTTCCCTTCATGGACAGACTCTAAGGAGGAGTTGGAAGTTCAACGGGCGTGGCTCACTGATATCAGGGGACCAGATGGTGGGCAGGCTCCCTGGCCCCCCAAAATAAGTCATGTATACACCTCATCACAGAGCCTCCACTTAGGTACCTGGCACATTCAGGGCATTGTCCACCAAGACAGTGACCCTACCAGGCATGAGGACAGCTTTTGTCCCATTAGTAATATTCTCCTTATTCCATTGCTGCCCCACTCTGGAGGGCGGGTGGAAGCAGAAGCAGAAAAGGAGAGAGGAAGAAAGAGTGAAAAGTAGATATACACTCCTCTGTACTCTAGGGCCCAAGGGCCTGGGCCTCGACACCACTGAAAAAATATGGAACTGGGTGTGATTTTAAAATTTTAATCTGAATTAGCTAGAATTTATTATGGGCTTATAAGTAGTGGAAGTTGAGTGGAAAGCAATAAGATTTGCTTAGAGTGTTATTAAAAATGGGTAAGGGAGAGTCAAAGGGTGTTTGTCTGCTCTAGTAGATAGAAGGGTGAAGCCATTTGATGTTTGTGATGTAACCAAGCTCAGACTGTCTCAAATCTAGTAACATATTCAATGAGTCAGACTTCCAATTAAACTAGCAAGCAGGAAGGATGAATCTGATGACCAGAGACTCATTCCTTCATGCTTTTCCTGACTAATTTGAAGAACACGTCCCACCACCCTACCACACATTTTGAGAGATCGCATTCATTTCTTAGGAACAAATGATAATTAGTTAAACGATCATTCGGTAATTCTGAATTCGTTCCTAAATTTCCCCTATTTAAGCATTCATGACCTAAAATAAATTTATCATTGATGAAGTGCTCTTCAGCATGTGACCACTTGATTTCTAGCTCAATAGTCAGGGTTGATATTTCAGCACAGTAAAAAAATTGTAAAGCAGACAGAGGCAATGACGGTCAGAATGTAAGCTATGCTGACGGGCAAAGCCAGCCCTGGAGACGTCCTCCTTAGCCTTGCGTTGATCTTTCTTTCTTTTTTTTTTTTTTTTTTTTTTTTACGTTTATTTATTTTTGAAACAGAGAGAGACAGAGCATGAACGGAGGAGGGTCAGAGAGAGGGAGACACAGAATCTGAAACAGGCTCCAGGCTCTGAGCTGTCAGCACAGAGCCCAACGCGGGGCTCGAACTCACGGACCGTGAGATCATGACCTGAGCTGAAGTCGGACGCTTAACCGACCAAGCCACCCAGGTGCCCCGGCCTTGCATTGATCTTTCAAGAGCTGGATCAGGAGGAGCCTTTGCAGTCTGGGGAGGACTTTCTAGGGAAAATAAACAGGTGGTTCATGGCGGCTCAGGGAAATAGATATTTACCAACCATTGAGCATTTCAGTGTTTTCACAACTGGAATAGTTGAATTGGTGCCTACCGTCAGAAAATCAGCCCTATGAAGATAATTAAGCACTGTACCTTACTCCTGAAATCCCAATGAAATGTCTCCAAAAGTATTTCTGAAAGATAAAAACCAGATGAGATCAAATTGATTGAAAAACCAGAGTAAAGCACAACCCAAGATACACACAGTATAAGGTTACCAGAGAGGTAAGAGCTGTTCTTTCCAACAGAGCCTAGGAGAAATCCTAAGCTCCAGAAAGAGCAATCACAAAGAGTAAATCGAAGAAAATATTGAAAGCAATTGTAGGGGAAGCTTTTTCTGGGTAAAAGAAAGGTACGAGGCTTCAGATTGAAAATGCGAAGAGGACAGACAAACAAAAAAGATCACACAGGCAGCAATGCAACAAATACAAAAAGAAAATCTTAAAAGCTCCTAAACAGGGACCACCAAGAAACAGCTTAAAATTAAGGGATGGCCATCATGCCGGCATCATGCTGCTTCTCAGAGTACTTGTCCTCGAAGGCCATAGAGAAATTCTTTTCCAGTTCTCAGGGACTTTCGTTTTTGAACCAGGATTCTAATTCTGGTTCAAATTGTCATTGTAACTGAAGTCCTGTAAAATTCTTCAAAGCTAACTGAGAACCCCATGTGTCTGTGTATATATTTGAGCAGACCATGGATCTATAGAACCAGGTGAGCCAGATCGAGTGGAGGAGAGTTGAGGCAACCTTCAGGATGGGGCGGTTGTACTGTGAGCCCGTGTTGGAGGACAAGAGGGCTCATCGACTCAGGCCCTGTGCACACCCGGATGCTGCTGGAGTGTGGCCGACACTCTACACGAATTCACGAGATGCCCGCAATCAGACCTTGTGGGGGTTACATAAGCCGCAGCCTGCATCCAACAGAGGATGGTTTAATTTAGATTTTTTTAAAGATAACTTTCAGTTTCAAGCCATGAGGAGTCTACCTTCACAGTCTAATGTCTAGGTGGTAACGGGAGTGTAGAAAAATACATGTTTGGATTTGGAATTGTTGTGTCCCTTGAATTCAACTACCAATGCCCTATAGTTAGGGAATGAGACTCTTGTCAGAGGGTAATTCAAATAAAATTCATAACCATGAATGGTCACACTCGTATACTACAAATAAACACGTATGTTTCTGCAGCATTGATAATGATAAGCACTGTGAGGCATAAAGAATGATCCATACAGAACCTGAAAGGTCAGATAGGATCAAACAATTGAAAAATCAGAGCCGAGAGAAAGACAACCCAAAATACGCTTAGTATAAGGTTTTTAAAGAGGTAAGAGCCATTCCTATCAATAGAGCTTGAAGGAAATTCTATTATTTTCTCCATGTGACCAGGCACACTCTATATAAACTTATTAAAAATGTTCTATATTTAAATGAATACACATCTATTTATTCAGTAAACATTTATTGATTATCCATTATTTCCAAGTACAGTGTAAGGTCCAGCTGGGGGTATAAAGAAGAACAAGAGGGACATTCTCCTAAGTCATGAAGTTTTTTGGGATAAACAACTATGAACAACAGATCACTAGAAAGCAGAGAGTAATGTCATGGACACAATGGGCGTGGCAGTTCCTGAGAAAGGAGGACATACAGAAATGTTTCTACAAGCTCTATTGTTTTCATCTTTGTACATGGAAAAACAAAGAGAGACTTTGCAAGGGACTGTTAAATACATGAGCAAACATAATCATACTGTTACTCATAATAATGTACTAACAACTGATCCGTGGAAAAAAGAAAATGAAACTTCTAATCTCAACAACGATTAGATGAGATGGGGGGATTTGTGTGGAGAAAAGGTGCATAGGAGCCAAAGAATGAATAGTATAAAACAACAAGATCATGGTTGTGCATGATGTGCGGGCCAACCCTGACTTAGCAGTTAAGATACAGTTTATCTGAATGGCCCTCCCTTCAGTCTCAGAGGGAAAAGCGTTGTACAGTCGAATACTATTTCCAAGGGGCCCCTGGGTGGCTCAGTCGGTTGAGCATCCGACTTTGGCTCAGGTCATGATCTCGCGGTTCGTGAGTTTGGGACCCGCATCTGGCTCTGGGCTGACAGCTCAGAGCCTGGAACCTGCTTCAGATTCTGTGTACCCACCCACCCCTGCCGCACCCCTGCTTGTGCTCTGTCTCTCTCTGTCTTTGAAAAATGAATAAACATAAAAAAATATACTATTTCCAGAATGAAGGAGTATAGATGAGTGGGAAACTATGGATTAAAATGTTACACCATAGGGGTGCCTGGATCAGTCGGTAAAGCGTTCGACTTCAGCTCAGGTCATGATGTCACGGTCTGTGAGTTCAAGCCCCGCGTCAGGCTCTGTGCTGACAGCTCACAGCCTGGAGCCTGCTTCAGATTCTGTGTGTCCCCATCTCTCTGCCCATCCCATGCTCATGTTCCATCTGTCTCTGTCTCTCAGTAATAAATAAATGTTAAAAAAAATTGTGTTACCATAGCAAATCAATTACTCCTTCCGATGTCCCCATCTCCCCAAAGAACTTTGCACTTTTCTTTATGATGCTCATACTTGCCCTTGGTAGAAGGAAAGTCCCGTGTTCCAAATGGGTCCCAATGACCTGAATACAGAGGTGGGGCCACAGTCTCCTCTGTAAGGAAGAATAGTTGGTGTTTGCTGCACTTACTCTCTGTCTGCCTGGCTATGAATAAGATTCTGTTGTTGAACAAATATGCTACCTTGGCC
This sequence comes from Neofelis nebulosa, assembly GCF_028018385.1. Classification (NCBI taxonomy): domain Eukaryota; kingdom Metazoa; phylum Chordata; class Mammalia; order Carnivora; family Felidae; genus Neofelis; species Neofelis nebulosa. The sequence goes on from NC_080787.1 coordinate 123,357,056, forward strand.
TTCTACTCACTTCTTTAAGCCTCAGGCTCCTCACTTAGGAAATAGAAGTAATAACATTGGCCCTCTTGCAGGGTTGTTGAGAAGACTGAGAGTGCAGGTAAGGGATCCCATGCACCCAGTGAGAGGGCTCCGTGACATGGATAAATCATTATTAGGTTGAAATTGGCTTTATTGTTATATCTTTCCAGTTCTAGAGCCCACGTGTTGCCACCAGACAGAAGCACTTAATAAATGTTCACTGATGCAAAGGCCAACAGCAAAGGCAGCACACAACTAGAATAAGTTCACAGAAGAGAACAATGAGGGAAGTAGCTGGTGTCTTCCAAGCGAAAGTTTCAAACACTTATAAAAGTACCATAGTATGTTGGTCTAGGAAGAAAGTGGTAAAAATGGAATGGTTTGTCGAATCTATTTGAGAGGCTACCCCCCAAAAAGAGAGAGAGAGAGAGAGAGAGAGAGAGAGAAAAGACAAGTATAAATGTATTAAACTAGATGTTGAAAGTGCTTGCTTGAATCCAGAAGCTTTATGATATTCACCAGAGTTCTTAAACACTTTTGTTTTAGCTTCTTTATCTTTAAAATGAGTCTGGAGGAGGATTCTCTAGCTGTGGAACAGAATGAGAAAACGTCGTTACACTAAAACCACTGGAATCGTAAGACATTGACGATATTCAGTGTTGGAACTGAAGAGTTGTGGGTAAAATGATACTAAACATTCTAGGGTGCCTTTAATCATGTACAAAATCCAATAAAGACAAGACAGAGATAAGACAGTTTCTCATAAGCACAGTAGAATTGGAAATGATACACTATTTCAGGAAAGGTTTACCACTTCACAGCATTTGTGTAAGAACAGAAATGTTGTGTAGTAGATACTGTTGATGTAAATTATTCTAGAAATTTGAAAAATACAGCAAGAATATTCTGATATATATTCACTCCTGCTCCCAAGATCTGATACTCAGTCTGTGAGTTCGAGCCCCACGTCTTCCTCTGTGCGGACAGCTCAGAGCCTGGAGCCTGCTTCAGGTTCAGTGTCTCCCTCTCTCTCTGCTCCTCCCCCGCTCATACTCTGTCTCTCTCTGTCTCTCAAAAATAAATAAATAAACGTTAAAAACATATAAAAAAAAAACCTCCGTGTCTGATGGCAATAAAAATAGAGCTGAACAACATCAAGTGACGTATCACATTGTTCATGGGGCATAAAGCACCCTTCAGTCTTAGTATCACGAAAAGTCTCTGAAATAACTGGCTTGGTTTATCCATGGTGAATTGCATGACTAGTTCAGCTTTGCTTTTTAACCAAGGAGCCAAGTTTGTGGGTCATATGAAATGTATTTTGCAGATTCTTTCTTGGCTTCTTTTTATGCCCTATATTTCAGTTTTCTTTCTCCTTTTGAACATACTTTTAATTTACATTTTCACATATGTCCTTGAAGGCTTCTGTAAGTAGTTTTTGGAACAAAGTTCAATTACATGAATAAAACATAAATTAATTTGAATATTAATCTTAACATGATGAATGACAAGCTTAAAACCCTTTCTTTAAACATATGTTAACTGGCAAAATTTCTGAAGCCTACCGTAATTCTATGCGGAGACTTACCAGGAGGAAGCTTACTGAATAAATGTTTTTTATGATGCCATTTATCTTTCCCATTGTAAATGCCTGCATTGATATTACAGTTAAGAGATATGTCTCTTGACTGATTTTTTTCTGGCTCTGAAATCACACGTTTGGACCAATCAATCTGAACACGAGGCAGTGCAGACCCATTCCTCTACCCTGTCAGAGCAAAGAGCCACTGCCTCCTTAAGTGTCTCTTAGTTGTATTTACAGTTTATTAAAAAAATATTACAAGGAAACAAAGAGAAGATATAGCTTGAGCAGAACTAATATAAAGTAGCCAAAGGCAGGGTTAGAATAACAAAAATATACCAGGTCCTTTATATTATTGTCTTAATCTTTCTGAAAAATCCTACCAGGGAGTGATTAGTAAGCAGAGAAGTACAGTTAAGCTCAGAGGAAATGAAGCAGCCCAAGGTCATGGTGCTAAATGGCAAAGTTGGCATTGCAGTCCAGGCATTTCTGGCTCCAAGGCCGTGCCATTTCCTTCCACAAATGGGTTTTGATGTTGCATTTACCAAAGAACTATGAACTTGAACTGTGAGCCTGAATTTAAGTGTTTGGGTCAAAACTGAAGCATACTGCGATTATGTCACATGAGAAGATCTTGCACAGTTATGATTCATTTTTCTTCTTCCCAATGCCATGTTCATTGTGAATCTATTCTCAATCTATCACTTACGCTTACTCAGAAAATAAACTTATTGTTGAGGAATTCTCTCTCAAGATCTTCTCTGCCAAGTGACCATCAGTTTGATGGCTTTTTGAAACCAAGGATAAAAGAAAGCATAAATAAAGGGGTCCATTGCTGAGTTATAGTAAGCAATCCAAACCAGTATTTCATAAATATATGTGGGTGTGATGAAACCCAAGAAGGCATTGATTATTGGATCAATGAAGCATGGCACCCATGAGATCAGGAAAGCTATCACTGGTAGCCTATCAGTGATAGTGAAAGTTATCACAGGAAGGCGATTCCCAGGGTAGACAGGAGGGTCAGTGACAGCCATGTATCTATCGAGAGAAATAAAACCCAAATGGTAGATAGAAGCATAGCAGAAAGACCCTTCGAAACAAGGGTGAAATTTACAGTAACTCTCCCCAAAGTACCAGCAGCTCTCCACGGACCTCACTGTGCTTAAAGGCATGACAGTCACCCCCACCAAGAAGTCGGTGCGTGCAAGCCAGGGGCACGATCAGAAAGTTTGTAGGTGTGTGCAACTGCTTGAAATGAAGAATCGAAATCATCACCAAGAGGTTTCCAAATATGGAAAGCGTGACCCCAAAGTCAAACACTGCATAGAGAATCATGGGGGAGCCTGGTGAATAGGCAGTTTTGACACAGGATCTATGCAGGCTCTCAAAGCACTTTTGCCCAGCTGCAGGGGGGAGCAAATCACTGCTCATGATTCTTCGTTTCGATACCCGGGAAACTGTCTTCTACGGCTAAGAGTGGCATTCCAGTTTTCAAAAATCGTTAGGGAAAAAAAAAGATATATACAACATACCAGTAATTGCCAGTACATTCTTTCCCTATTTTTTTGTGAGTAAAATTCCCTATTTTCATGTTTAAAAAGTGATTGATTCATATCCTCACCTTATAAAATATTTCACTTTGTAATGAATAAGCAGTTAGTTTTCATCGTTACATAAGATGCTGTTTATTTTAATTAAAAAAATATTTCCCCCGTATCGCCTACTAGTTCATATCTGAGAAGCATTGGTCATCAAAGAGCTGTTATGTGATGCATGCATAATGCCACTTTTTATTAGCATTTTCCCCCCTAATTTATCAGAGCTTTACCAATGCCCAAATCACTCTGTCCCCTCAGGAAAGTAGCCAAATAATTCCAAATACCCAGAGCCCTGAAGATTGAATCCCCATAGTGCAAGGTGCGGAAAGAAAAAAAAAAATCTAAATAATGATTATCTTTAGGCTAAAAATAAGTTTATACTCTTCCAATTTCTGGATGACATCTGACTTTTTCATGAAATAGAAATAGAAATAGTGCTTCTCCTTAAAAAGCTTTGTATAGAACTTGAAAGCCATATTGTTATTCCTACCAATTACTGGAGACCGCATTATCATTTTTGTAAGAACCATTTATTTATGATTCCTGTTTGTCACTAAAACCTTCAAATAAACTCTTTCTCCTTTTCATTGTTGGTTTGTGTTAAAGAAATTAAATGCATAATCATTTATTAAAATCTGGAATGTCTAAGGTTGAGTTTTAATAATTCTGATTTGGAAAAATGGGGGTATAGAAATATAGCATTTCCTTCATGGAAATACATAAAGGAAGTATATGTCCACCTAAAAAGCAGGTTTCTGCTAAGGCTTTTTGTTTTTGTTTATTTGGTAGTTTGTTTCTAAATGGGAACTGTTGGGAAGATATTAAAGAAGAAAAAACTTTGGAATGTGGATATTCCTACATTATACTTTAGATTTTACCATTGACAAAGTTCTTTTTCCTCTTAGCTTTCTAGAACAGAGCTCAGCTTTAGGCTTTGAAAAAGATTTTTGTTTTTATTTTTTTTATTTTTTATTTTTTTATTTTTTTTCAACATTTTTTATTTATTTTTGGGACAGAGAGAGACATAGCATGAACGGGGGAGGGGCAGAGAGAGAGGGAGACACAGAATCGGAAACAGGCTCCAGGCTCTGAGCCATCAGCCCAGAGCCTGACGTGGGGCTCGAACTCACGGACAGCGAGATCGTGACCTGGCTGAAGTCGGACGCTTAACCGACTGCGCCACCCAGGCGCCCCAGATTTTTGTTTTTAAATAAATGAGTTCTGGTCACTTTTAAAAACCAGCTTTTTCATTATGAGGGATAATTTGTGCGTGGAAAATTTACACTTTTACGGTGTTCAGGCTGATGACTTACAATAAATAGATCCATCTTTGCCATCAAAATATAGAACATTTTCAATGCCGCAGCAAACTTCCTGAGCCTTTTGTAGTAGATCTTACCCATTTCTCTTCTCCCGCCCTAGGCAACCAGTGATCTTCATTCTACTACTACAGATTAGTTTGTGAGGTCTAAAAATCACTCGGGGAATGAATCACACGATATGTACTCTTCCGTGACCTTCTTTCTCTCAGCTTAATGTCTGGGAGATTCATCCATTTATTGGCGATATTTAGTGGTTCGTTGTTATTGCTAAATAGCAATCAATTATATGAATAAATCACAATTACTTTATCCATGTACCTGTTGATAGACATTTATTGTGTTTACTTTGGGGTTATTAGTAACAGACTCGCTATAAACATTCATGTGCGATTCTTTGCGTAGGCATATGTTTTCATGTGTTTCTGGGAAATACCTAGGAGTAGAATTGCTAGATCATATCGGAACCTTATGTTTAACTGTACAAGAAACTACAAACTGTTTTGGAAAGTAATTGCACCATTTTACAGGCCCCAAAACAATCTGTGAGCATTCCACCTGCTCCAAGTTGTCTTCAATATCAGTATTCCCATTTCTTTTTGTTTTAAACAGTCCAGGCGATGTTAGGAGTATCTCGCGATGCTTTTAGTGAAATGAATGGTGATATTAAGAATCTGTTCATGTTATTATTGGCCATTGATGTATCCACTTTGGTGAACTATTCATTAACATTTTTTCCCACTTGTAATTGGGTTTTAAGAGTTCTTATTACTACTGAGTGGACTGGGTACAAGTCCTTTCTAAATATATGTTACGAATGTTGGACTTTGCGATTTCTTGAGAGTGTTTTTTTGATGAGTAAAGGTTTTAATTTTAATGAAGTTCAACTTTTTTTTGGTTAGCGACTTTGTTTCTTACCTGAGAAGCCTTTGCCTAACTCATTGTCACAACTGTATTCTTCTATGGTCTTTCTGAAATTCTTGTAATTCTACTCCTAATGTTTACTTTTGTAATTCATGTCATATTAATTTTAAATATATTGTGAGGAATTTTATATTATTATTATTATTATTATTATTATTATTATTTGAGGTTTAGTAGCATTAGCAGTAGTAAGATATGGGTATTTAGCACCTTCCAGCAGCATTTCTTGAAATGACTATTCTTTTTCCAGTGAATGATGTTTGTTCTTTTGACAAAAACCAATCAACCGTGTACATGTGAACCTGTTTCTGGACTCTCTATTCTAGTCTGTTGATCTTGTTTCTGTGTTTAGGTTCATACCTGAGTGTCTTAACTGAAACATGATAGTAAGTATTAAAGTCAAAGTATGTAAGCTTTCCACTCTGCTGTTCTTTCTAAAATTGTTTTGGCTATTCTGTTGTCTTTATGTTTCACACAACTTTTAGAATCACCTTGTCAATTTTTAGGAAAAAACCAAAACCTGTGGTTTTGTTATTGGTGTAAAATTTCATCTGTAAAAGTTATAGAAAGACATACTGAAATATTTGATCAGGACAGTGAATTTGCTCATTTCTCCTTCTAGTTTTGTCATTTATGGTTTATGAGTGTAGATATTCTACCACTAACTGTATACATATTTAAGATTGTTATATTTTCCTGGTAACATTTAAGGATTGGACATCCTAATAATATTGAATCTACTAAGTCTACATATTATATTTCTCCATGTATAAGAAGCCCAAAGAAGAAAATAACGGTAACTAAAAGTGTTTTTTTTTTAACAAAAACTAAGGCAAGAAAGGAGCAACAGGGAAACAAAATACAAAAGTAACAAATGAGAAAGAAATATCAGATAATAGAATTAACTTAAATATGTAAAATTTGTATCAGATGTAAGTGGATTAAACTCTCCAATTAATAGACAAAAATTGTCAGGCTGCATAAAAACAGTAAATCTCCACTATTGCTGTCTAGAAGAGACACACTGTTTATTTATTTTTTTTTTTTTTTAAATTTTTTTTCCAACGTTTTTTATTTATTTTTGGGACAGAGAGAGACAGAGCATGAACGGGGGAGGGGCAGAGAGAGAGGGAGACACAGAATCGGAAGCAGGCTCCAGGCTCCGAGCCATCAGCCCAGAGCCTGACGCGGGGCTCGAACTCACGGACCGCGAGATCGTGACCTGGCTGAAGTCGGACGCTTAACCGACTGCGCCACCCAGGCGCCCCGAGACACACTGTTTAAAGGAAAAAAGAATTTAAAAAAATATATGCTATTCACATAATGAGCATAAGAATGCTGTTATGGCTATATAAATACTGGACAATATAAAACTCCTGACAGATCATACCTTCAGAAATAAAGACCGATTCCATAAAATGATAAAAGAACTATATTCCAGAGGAATTGAATCTTAAGATGAGTTCTCTGAATAGGTTCGGGGTTTCCTGGAATTGGTTCTTTGATGCATTCATGACCCCATTTCCAGAGGTAGAAAGAGAATTTTTAGCCCATAGCCTACAGTGGCAAAACATTTACTCAAATTATTATTGTAGATACCTGTAATCAAGTGCCTACAGAAGACGAGACTCTGGTGACCAAGGATTTGCTGCCATACCACATTTTAGTTAAAATAGAAGTGTAATACATTGGCTAGTTTCTTTTAACTGCTCTGGAGAACCTGGGGAAAGAAAATGATGAGCTTGAGAGTCTTTGAATTCTTTGCTCAAGGCCCATATGAAGGATTGGAACGTTCCCTGAACACTTTGAAAGAATCCCCTCTCTGCCATAGCCATAGGACTGAGTTTCTGAGAACCAAGTCCCAGGCCCAATTCTATAGCTGGCTGAATTACCATGCAAGCTGAATTCTCAAACTCCCAGAGCATCTTTTGCTAAAATTCTGGCATTGGTTAGGAAATAAAGATTCTAGATGTTAGAATGTTGACCTATGGCAGGTCCTGATAAAACTGATTACCCCTGCCCTCTAATTCTCACAAGCCTTTCTCTGCTGGAAGAGGCAGCTGGTCCACTTCTGCCTGAGGAGGTCACTCTCCTTTGTTTCAAAAAGCTATAATGGCCTTCCCTGGGGAAATTGCTTTACAGTGCACCACTGACCCTCCTCAGGACTTCCCCTAACACCTTTTCTTGCCTCCAGAACTGTAATTACACTCAATTCCAGCAGCCCCAAAGAGAGAAGTACAAAGTGTGATCCATGAAAATGTGCAACTCAAAACAATATTAAAAATATTTTGATAACATTAAGATGTAACTCTTAAGATACTTTAACCACTTTTAAGAGGTACTTCCTAAAATATACCAATGCAACTACAATTCAGTTGCCTTACGTAAGGCAAAATATGCTAGGGATATATACTCGAAGAAAATCCTCATTTGATTAAAACAAGCAAACAGACAAACCTGACTCAGTACTCAAGTAAAACAGATGTTGTGAAATAGTAATGTCAATTTTGATACGTTAATTTTTCATCACAAACACCGCAATGATAAAGATAAATGACACAGTAATCCCTCCATATATACACACATTGTCCATTATACATAAAGTTAGACTTTAAAAGAGCATATGGAAATATACATATGTAGGGGCCATATTACTTATACTGTTATGTAATCTGGGATTTTACAATCAGGGTGTTTGGGTTTTGTTTTATTTTTATTTTATTTTATTTTATTTTTAATGTTTTTTTTTTTTTTTTTTTTTTTTTTTGAGACAGAGAGAGACAGAGCATGAACGGGGGAGGGTCAGAGAGAGGGAGACACAGAATCTGAAACAGGCTCCAGGCTCTGAGCTGTCAGCACAGAGCCCGACGCGGGGCTCGAACTCACGGCCTGCGAGATCATGACCTGAGCCGAAGTCGGCCTCTTAACCAACTGAGCCACCCAGGCGCCCCTGTTTTATTTTGATTTTAGTCAAAAAATATATTGTGTTGTTTTTCCATGTCAATTTACACAGAACTCATTAGCACTTTTTAACAGTTTCATAATGTTCCATTACATAGGTGGAGCATAATTTATTTAATTTATCCCATATTGACCTTGGCTTTTCCCAGTTAATAATTAAAAGTTATACAATGAATGTTATTGTCATGTTTGCTTTCTTGGCTGGCTCTTTCCTTAAGATTACTTTCTAGAAATGGAGCTATAGAGTCAAGTGACATGTATGTTTTAATTTTTTTTTAATTTTTTTAATGTTTCTTTTGAGACAGAGAGAGAGAGAAAAAGAGAGAGAGAGAGGGAGCGCAAGCAGGGGAGGGGCAGAGAGAGAGGGAGACACAGAATCTGAAGCAGGCTCCAGGCTCTGAGGGGTCAGCACAGAGCCCAGCCGTGGGGCTGGAACTCATGAGCCGTGAGATCATGACCTGAGCTGAAGTTGGATGCTCAACCGACTGAGCCACCCAGGCGCTCCTTAAATTTTTAATTCCTCTCAGAAAGGAGATACTAAGTTATAGTCTCCCAAGATGTATGTAATTATAATCTACTTGCATGAAAGTATCCAATTTCCCATACTCTAATATCGGGTATTATAGAAACTTCAAATATTTGCCAATTTGGTATATTATACTATATCACATATTCATTAGCATTTAAAAGTTATTTTTAGATTTGCATTTTAATGTGTTTATTAAACATTCGTATATTTTTTCTCTGTGGAATCATCACTCATATGCCCAGTCAGGTGTTAACCTTGTCTTACTGTTTTGTTAAAGCCTTTACATGTTTAAATCTATTAACCTTCACCATGTGTGCTGCCCAGACTTTTCCAAGTGTAACTTTTTAATTTTTCCCGAACTAGGCTTCGTTTCCTTTGAATTAAAAAAAAATTAAATTGAGTGCTTGAATCTATAAAGATGTTCAGTCATGATTTCTACCATGAAAAATTCTAAAAACACTAGTTTTTTTTAACATCTGGAAATACTAGTTTTGATTTTGTTCATGATATGAGGCAAGATGCTTAACATTCTTTTCCAAAAAGCTGTATGCCACACCATCACTTCTTAAATAATCCATTCTTTCTCCATAACTTGCAATGCATTGTTATTTTTGTCATCAACAATGTACTACTTTGGATATTTTTTATAGAAAAAAAAATGCCAGAAAAATGCTCTCCACAACAGCAGAAAGGTGAAATAGCTCACCGCGTAGGGTGAGAAAACGGTCCCATGAAAGAACAATCACCAGTGTGGAAATTGCATCATCTGTTCAGAATTATTCCGTAAAATATGCCCCAAAATATAAAACACGAGTCCATTTCGGAGTCTGAAATAAGCCTCAGAGAACTATAGGAGCTACAGAAAAAGACCAGACCCAAGAAACAAGCTGCTTAAAATGGAAGTCAAGTGCTCAGAGTCCAGAGATGACAGGGACAGCAAGACTTTCACAGGGAACATGGAACCAGGCAACCTTTGAAGGTGACACAAGGGTAAGCCTAACGAGAGGCCTTGAAAAGGAAAATAATTAGCAACTGACAAAGCAGGGAATGCACAGATTTGAAGACACTAGAAAATATGAACTTATGTCAGCCATTTTTTAGTAAACATATTTCTTTCAAATGCTTAAAGGTGTTCACTGAGAAAGTAAAAACATAAAATTATGCTCCTGAAACTGTGGCATTATTTCTCCTCTGCAGTTTGATGGGTCATCTTCATACAGCGTGATTCATGCCACAGTTCTGGGGAATTTCGCACTCGAGCAACAGATTCCTCGATTTGAAATTTAGGATCATTAAGAAAACAGGCTTATGGTTGAGGAACTGTCTTTTAATACTTGACCACTTATAATGAGTTTTACTGCTCTCCTAAACCAAGGGTAAAATAAAGCATAGATCAAAGGATTTACAGCAGAGTTATAATAAGCGAACCAGCAAAGTATCTCATAGACATAAGAAGGTGTTATAAACCCCCCAAAAGAATCAATGAATGAATCAATCATGTACGGTAACCAGGAGATCAAAAATGCTACCACCGTGATACCCAGGGTTTTAGCTGCTTTTCTCTCTCTCTTACTCACCCTGGTTTTGTATGTCCCTGATGCTTCTGTTTTGCTACTAATGTTTTCAATCTTTATAGCCTGTTTTCTAGCCACAAGAAAAATGTTACTGTACAGCATCATCATTACAAAAGTAGGTGTGAAAAATAATAGCAAATCTATCAAAATCCAAAATTGATTTATAAGTGGCCGACAACCGCCTACGCAGCTGAGGGCACTTCCTAATTCCTCCAGCCCGTCATCATGAACACCTGTGAAGAACACGGCACCACTGTATACAAGGGGCAGGATCCAGGAGATGCCGATGCATGTCCCCGACACGGACACCGTGAACTTGGTAGGATAGACCAGAGGCTCAGTAACAGCGATGTACCTGTCGATGGAGATGAAGCACAGGTGGAAGAGGGAAGAGTAACAAAATGCCACATCACAGCACGTGTGGAAGGTACAGAAACTTGGCCCAAAGTACCAGCAGCCCTCCACAGACCTGACCATGCTGAAGGGCATGACGGTCACCCCCAGCAGAAAGTCAGCACAGGCCAGAGAGGCGATGAGAAAATTGGTTGGCGAGTGCAGCTGCTTGAAGTGCAGGATTGAAATCACCACCAGGAGGTTTCCAAAAGCGGCCAGCACAGCCCCCGAGCTGAACAGTGCGTAGAGAATGAGCCGGGGTCCGGGCGAGTAGGGGGCTTTCGCGCAGGATCCGGTCACGTTCTGGTAGCAGAGCTGCTCGGATGCAGCGGGGGACGGGTTGGTGCTCATGGTGCTGCTGCAAACAGCTTGTAAACGTGGAGAAGTTCTGCCCTTGGCCAGTCGCACCAAGCAGAGCGGTTTCTTATTTCCTAAGGCGGAGAAAAGGTCCTTTGCAACTGATACCCCTGTTGTAGTTATCAGATATTATCACTGTGCCCTGTCATATGCATTTATTTTAAGCTCACAACATATAAAATAGTACTATGTTCAATTTAAATGCTCAGTAAATCTTAGCTATTAGTATCGTTTTTATTTTTGCTCTTTGGCATGTAGTAATTGGCATGTAGAGCCAATTTTTTTAATGCAGTACGAATTTTACTTCACGTAAGACTGTGGCAAATTTGCTTTTGCCACAAAAGATTTTGTTTATCTTGCAACTTATCGAACGTCTTTTGTTACCTGCTCTTGATATAGGGGATATTCCTTTTTGCCAGTTAGCGATAATTGTGTGACTTGTGTTTTATTAGTTACCTTTTACTGCCACCCCCCACAAAACTGTCTGTGACGTTAATGACAAAAAAGATCCCAAGAAGCACCACCAAATCCCATGTCTCAAGTCATCACAAATCAACTGGAGTCCCTGTAGTGCAAGGTGTGAATAGAGAGCAGAAACTTAATATTCTCCACTTAAAATTCATATTTTGACATAGAATAGCCTCCATACTAAAACCCAACAGAGACTATGTGAAAAACATAAACGAAAGGACACCTCACTCATATAAATAAATGCAAAAATCCTGAACAGAAGTTTAACAAACCAAACCTAGAAATATATGAAATGATAATGCATCATGATTGGAGTCGATACAAAGAAGGGAAGTTTGCCTTAACATTAGAAAGTAAAATAATACAATTCTCCATTTTAACATATCTGAAGGAGGAAAGCAAATTATACAAAGTTCAACACTTATTCATTACTGAAAAAATTCTTAGCGGGGAGCCAGGGTGGCTCAATTGGTTAAGCATCCGACTTTGGCTCAGGTCGTGATTTCATGGTTCATGGGTTCAAGCCCCACGTCGGGCTCTGCGCTGACAGCTTGGAGCCTGGAGCCTGCTTCAGATTCTGTGTCTCCCTCTCTCTCTTTCTGCCCCTCCCCTATTTGTGCTTCTCTCTCTCTCAAAAATAAATAAATAAACATTTAAAAAGTTTTAGCAAAATAAAAATACAAGAAATCTTTGTAGGTATAAAGGTCTCTACTGAAAATGCCTATTACATATAATATACTCCAAAGTGCTATTTGAGAGCATTCTCTTTGAGTGACAAGGCAAAGATGCTTCCGTAATCACAAGATTCAGAGGGTAAGTCCTCCCACAATACCCATAAATTCACGTGCAGTCCAATCATTCATGCATGCATTGTTCATGCTTATTTATTTAGCATCTATTTGTATCAGGGTCTTGAAGATACAAGAATAAGCAAGGAATATGTCCTGCACTTCGGGGGGTATCCATGTTAATATGAGAGACAGACATATAACAATAACAGTTCACTGCGCTCTGAGTTAAAGTTGACACATGTAAAAAGGGTAAAGTGAAAAATGACATCAGCAACTAATTGAATTGGGTGAATACATAGAATTCACTGGGGGTATAGATTGAGAGCCAGATCTAGAAGGCTCTTAATACCTTCCAGGAAGGTATTAATGTAAAGAACAAGGAAAGTTTCAAAACTCTGCACAGCTTTGAACACCCCAATGATCATTTTAGATTTTATCCTATGACTGGTGCATGCAGGTAAAGAAAACATATTTATTAGCAGGTGAAGATCTCAACTACCACAGAAGGTAATTTTCTTGATTTTTCTGTAACTTATCTTTACCTCTCTTAAAAACCCCCATGTCATGGAATGCAGTAGACTTAAGTTCAGTCAATTTGGGTTTCCCACTCTCTTCTCCCAGAGTAGGTATGTAGTCTGCCTCATTTCCATACGAATCGATTAGGATTGTGTCTGTAGGTGTCTTCTAGGATGAAATGGCCATCTATCTCCAAATGGAAAAATGAATGTATACACAACCCGAAACTCTGCATAATGTGCTTAACAATAGCCACCTCTAGACTATGAATCCGATGTCTCTTCCGTGTGTTCCAGACCACCCACGTGTGGCAAGTGAGGGGCATGCTGCTTTAGCTTTTTCAGATTTCACAGCCAACGTACCCTCATCAGTCTTTCCTCTATCTCCAAGAAAAATGCCACTTTTGTTGAAATTGAGATATTAATTGGGGGTCTTAGTTCTCTGCCTTCAAGGCCTTCCTTTTCGGCGTCCTCAGCTAAGACTTGGAGATTTGAGTTATGTGAGAGTAGTCTGTCATTTTCTCTCTAGTTTTCCTTCCCTCCTTCCATCATCTCTCCCCTCCCCTCAGCCTCTGCTAATTACTTTCAGGATATTGAAAACATGCTGAAGTTCTCTTTCAACTCTGTCTCATCATAGCAATCAGGTATTTCTCAGCCTACTATAACTGCAGAGCACCTACCTAACGTCTTTGTATGAATATTCTTACAATTCGGATAATAGCTCATTATCAGATTGTTATGGCTTTTAACAATCTGTTTTACAGAAATCCTTCCTAAAACATTACAGAAATGCCAGAAAAACCCACAAGTATCTTCGTGAATCACAGGGCACAGATTCAGGTATGCAAAACATGCTACCGTATTGTTAAGGCGACTATCACTATAACAGTAGCAAACAGCTTTTGAACACTTGCTATATCTAAGTGTTTTATACGTATTAAATCATTAAATTGTCACAGCAAGAACACATGAAGTCATCATGGCTATTTTACTGAAACACTACAAGTTAATCATGTGCCCAGGGTAAACGTCTAGTAAATGGTGAACTGGGGATTTGCATCCAAGCAATTTAGCTCCAGATTTTGTGTTCTCTGTGCTCTACAATTATAAATTTACCTCATTTCTGAGCCAAGCTCCCTAACCTCCAGGTGATAGAAACTTCCTGTCGATCTGGGTTTTCTCTACCTTCCCTACTGTGTCAGTCACCCATCAACAGTGTGATTCTGTGGATTAGAGATCTGATCTGGGTGACCATCTACCTACAATGATGTCCAATAAGATGTCCTTCCTGGTCTCTAGACTTTGGTGCTCTTCTGTCACAGAGTAGTCATTCCTCATATCTGACAGCAAGTCTCCTTTAATTCTTACTTTTATCGGCCAATTCCAGTGCCTTTCTCAGAAGAATTCAGCTACGCTTGTGGCATCGCAGGCAGTCAAACATTTGGTGGGGTTTTGAGGATCTGTCATGACTCCGTGGCACCCTCAGGGGCTCAGGAATTTTTACTGTCCTTGTACCATGGAGAGCAGTGGGGTGCTCTGTGGTGCTGTCTCAAGCTGTATGCTCACACAGCCTATGTAGCCATTTCTGCCCCGTGAGCTCTGCACAAGGAAGGAGAATGAGTTTCCCTTGCACTTGGATCTTTTCCCCTTAAACCTACCTGACTATATTAGTTTCCTGTGGTTACTGTAACAAATTACCACCGCCCCTGATGGTTTAACACAACACAAATTTATTCTCTTAGAATTCTGGAGGGCAGAAACATGGAATCAGTTGTACTGAACCAAAATCAATGTGCCTACATAGTCTCACACCCTCTGGAGGGTCTGGAGAAGAATCCATCCTGGCCTCTTCCGGCTTCCGCTGGCTGCTGGCACTCCTTTGCTTCTGGCCCCAACACTCCAATCTCTACCTGTGTGGTCACACTGCCTTCTTGGTGTGTGTCAGCTCCCTGTGCTTCTTTCTTATAAGGACACCTGAGATAGCATTTAGGGCCCTCCCAGTTAATCCAGGATGATTCCTCCACGTCAAGATTTTTAATTTAGTCACATCTGCAAAAGTATTTTTTTCCAAACAGGATTAACAGTGGCAGGTTCCAAGTATTAGGATATGGATCTCTTTCAAGGGGCCATTATTCAACCAACTGCACTGGCATGTCAATTTTTGCCCTTTCTCAACCCTCTCCCAGAGAGGGAGAGATGGGGCGCTCCTGTCTCAGAGATCCCCACTACTTTCTCCCTTATTTTGGCCATCCAATTATCTTTCCTACTTTTATTCTGGAATACAGGGAAATTTTGATAGTGTGCATAACTTCCTCAAATCCAGTGACTATCAGCTCTTTCTTTTCTGAACAGGGCTTTGGCTTTTAAGGTTAAAGTGCTTGGGAAAAAAAAAATCTGTCTTGCTCATTTCAACTAAATCAATTAGAGCACAATAGATGTTCCAAAGAGTTTTTTCCAAGTTTATCTTTTCTAAACTTTATTATGTGGAAATTTTAAGTTTATGTTAAATCTTCCCAAATTTTCCATTTGAAACTATGAAAGTATTCAGTATTTTTTCTAAATTTTTATGGTTTTGAATTAAAAAAAAATTTTTAATGTTTATTTTTGAGGCAGAGAGAGAGAGAGAGACAGAATATGAGTGGGGGAGGGGCAGAGAGAGAAAGAGACACAGAATCTGAAGCAGGCTCCAGGCTCTGAGCTGTCAGTACAGAGCCCAACGCGGGGCTCAAACCCACAAGCTGTGAGATCATGACCTGAGCTAAAGTTGAATGCTTAACCAACTGAGCCACCCCGGCACCCCTATGGTTTTGTATTTTATACTCAGATCTGTCCCAGGGGAACATCTATCTATTTAGATACAGATATAAATACAGATATAGATATAGATATAGATATAGATATAGATATAGATATATAGATATAGATATAGATATTCAAGTGTTTGTAGAGGAAGGATATAACTTTTTTCCTCCAAGGTAAATGTCCAAACATAATTTGTTGAATATATCATCTTCTATAAATATATGACATTGTAAGTTTGCATTATAACCAACAATGACAATATTTATAATATGTTATGACAGGCAACTATTCCCACATGATGTTGAAGAAGTGAAGTGAAATAAACATGTTGGAAAGATAGTTATTGTTATAAATACATCATTTTGTCAATTTCACAATGGAGAGATGTCCTAAGGAGAATGTCCCTTAAACATCAAATCTCAGGCTTGAGTCAGATCTGAATTGGACGTCTGATTCCCTTGCTGTTGGAAGAGCACTGGCGAACAAGAGGAACTCAACTCCTCGCTAGAGCATGAAACAGAGGGAGGTGAGGAGATTTAAGACAAGAACTCCAGCAAAAGAAAATGTTGGAATGAAAGTTGGCCGAAAAACACAAGAGTCTAGGGGAAGGCCAAGAGCACATGACATTAATAGAGAAGAGGAAGAAGAAAATGAGCACTGAAAGTAACAGGGAGGTAACCGTGAAAGGTGAAAATACCAAGAAATCACACCCCCAGAAGGCCAGGAAGTGGAAAAGTAACAGGACAAGAAGTGGGCAGAATCAACAGTAGGAAGTAGGTCTGTTCACCACGTCAGTAAATCTGTCTGTGGCAGATGCTTGGAAAAGCTCACTTTAAGCAATGTTTGATTAAATCTGAGGAAGACTTTTTTCAAATTTGATGTCATATTCATACACTGTATCCCATGTCATAAAATATGGAAAATTCCCAACATCTCACAAATACCTCAATTTTAAGTTTAGGCTGATCTTGAAAACACATTTGTGGCAGAGAAGCTACCCTGTAGTTCCTGAGCAGTTAGGTTGTTTGACTTCTCTCCAAATCTCAGGGTAAATAAAACCAAAGATTTGGCCCTGAAGTTTGAAATCCAGGTCTAAAAGTTTGTTACCCATTTGAACGAGTCTTCTCCTATTTTATTATAATCATTGATACATTTGAGTTTAAGTCAACTATCTTAGTATTTTTCTTCATTCTTCACATTTTGTCTTTGTTCTTTTATCATTCTGGACTCATTTTAAATTATTATTTTTATTATTCACTCTTCCTCCTATGAAATTATAAATTGGACTAACATATTATTCTGTTGGAATCCTGGAGTTTTTTTTTTTTTTTTTTTTTTTTTAATTTTTTTTTTCAACGTTTTTTATTTATTTTTGGACAGAGAGAGACAGAGCATGAACGGGGGAGGGGCAGAGAGAGAGGGAGACACAGAATCGGAAACAGGCTCCAGGCTCCGAGCCATCAGCCCAGAGCCTGACGCGGGGCTCGAACTCACGGACCGCGAGATCGTGACCTGGCTGAAGTCGGACGCTTAACCGACTGCGCCACCCAGGCGCCCCATGGAATCCTGGAGTTTTAATATGTATCCCTGATTAATTAAATTCTCCAATAAGTTAATAATTTTGCCAAGTCAGGGCAATGCAAAAGCTTGCCAGGAATTTCAATATATACTTTAACTCCGTTTGTCTTGGCCATTTTATTGATACTGCGGTTATTTATTTTAATTCTGCGTATAATTTAAGTCAAAAAGACATTTATTTTTACTTTCAGCATTCATTTTATTTTTCCGATATTGACACTCTGTGGCACACTTCGTTACTTCCCACACTACAGTGTTTCCTCTGGGATTAGTTTTTTTCTGCCTTGAAAACTCCTTTAGTTTTTTCCTTTTGTGTGGGTATGCTGGCAATGAAGATTCTTGGGTTTTGTTTATCTAAAAATATTTTTATTTTGCATTCAATTTTGAAAGGTATTTATGCTAATTTCAGAATTCAAGGTTGTCAGTTATTTGTTATAAAGGCTTTAATGATCAGGGCACCTGGATGGGTAAGTCGGATAAGGGTCCAACTCTTGATTTAGGCTCATGATCTCAGGGTTCAGTTCCTGAGATGGAGCCCAGCGTTGGGCTCTGTGCTGACAGCGTGGAGCCTACTTGGGATTCTCTCCCTCTCCCTCTCTTTCTGCCCCTCTCCCTCTCATGCACACACACACACACACACACTCAAATTAATAAAGAAAACATGAAAAAAGAAAAGAAAAACATTCCTAAAAATCACTGTCGAAAATAACCTACCAAGTTCACACACCTTATGCTATAGGGATTCCATGCAGGGATTTTCCCGTTGATGGCATTTATTTATCTGGAAGGACTACATGTCCTAGTAAAGCAATGCTGAGATAAGGATAAGAAGAGGTGATCCTTCAGTCCCAGAGTTACATACCGTATCAATGCCTGTTGCAAAGAGAAATGCTAAAGGTAGAAAATAAAGATATTTAGGGGCGCCTGGGTGGCGCAGCCGGTTAAGCGTCCGACTTCAGCCAGGTCACGATCTCGTGGTCCGTGAGTTCGAGCCCCGCGTCAGGCTCTGGGCTGATGGCTCGGAGCCTGGAGCCTGTTTCTGATTCTGTGTCTCCCTCTCTCTCTGCCCCTCCCCCGTTCATGCTCTGTCTCTCTCTGTCCCAAAAATAAATAAAAAACGTTGAAAAAAAATTAAAAAAAAAAAAAAAAGAAAAGAAAGATATTTATGACTAAAAGGAAATTTTATCAAATTAAGGCAACCAAATGTTTTTTAATTGACATCAACCCCTCGGTAATCTTTTATTATATAATTTTAATTTTATTATAGAAATCAAAAGATTTATCATAAAAATGGTAGATTGAAAAATATAATAAACATCCTATCTGATCATTCCTTTAGACATCCTTGTGGATTTTTTCCCAGATGTGTTGAGAAGTAAAATCCCACTTCCTCTGTGAAAATGAAGAAACACAGAATTCTCCACATGTAAACAGCAGCATCAGGAGCAGCACCTGTCCTCACCTGCAGCCCAGAGCTCTGCTACCAGAACATGACTCTGACCAGATCCTGCACGAAAGCCCCCTACTCGCCCGGACCCCGGCTCATTCTCTACGCACTGTTCAGCTCGGGGGCTGTGCTGGCCGCTTTTGGAAACCTCCTGGTGGTGATTTCAATCCTGCATTTCAAGCAGCTGCACTCGCCAACCAATTTTCTCATCGCCTCTCTGGCCTGTGCTGACTTTCTGGTGGGGGTGACCGTCATGCCCTTCAGCATGGTCAGGTCTGTGGAGGGCTGCTGGTACTTTGGGCCGAGTTTCTGTACCTTCCACACGTGCTGTGATGTGGCATTTTGTTATTGTTCTATCTTCCACTTGTGCTTCATCTCCATCGACAGGTACGTCGCTGTTACTGAGCCTCTGGTCTATCCTACCAAGTTCACGGTGTCTGTGTCAGGGGCATGCATCGGCATCTCCTGGATCCTGCCTCTTGTATACAGTGTGCCGTGTTCTTCACAGGTGCTTATGATGATGGGCTGGAGGAATTATCTAGTGCCCTCAACTGTGTAGGAGGTTGTCAGACCGTTGTCAATCAAAACTGGGTGTTGATAGGTTTTCTATCTTGCTTCATACCTATTCATAATAACTCTTTATAGCAATATTTTTCTTATGGGTAGACAACTGGATAAAAAGGTTGAAGATACTGGGGGCAAAATAGAATTTTCATCAGCTAGTTGATTTATATCCAGAGTGGCCAAGAGAGAGTGAAAAGCAATGAAAACCCTGGGTATCACTGTGGTAGCATTTATGACTTCATGGTCACCGTATAGTGTTGACTCATTGATTGATTCTTTTATAGGCCTCATAACCCCTCCCAAAACTTATGAGATTTGCTATTGGTGCGCTTGTTATAACTCAGACATGAACCCTTTGATTTATGTTTTATTTTACCCATGGTTTCGGAAAGCCATAAAAGTTGTGAATGGTTGACCTTTCAAGGACAGTTCAGCTACCGTGAATTTGCTCTCTGAACAAACGTAAACAATTGGACTGGGAAGTTAAAGAAATCTTCACAATTTCTAAATGAAACGAGTTTTAAAAATCAACTAAGGCTATTAATGAGGAGATAACAAATCACTCTTCAAATGTTATAGGGTAAATATATTTATTAGTAAAAGGAAATTTTTTTTCCACTCGTTAAAATGTGAACTTCCTTGTCACTTCTCCAAAAGCATGTACTTTATTAATAAGTGTTAAATTTTTATTTGCTAACTACCTCAGAGCTCAGCATACCCCACTTTCTAAAAAGATTTTTCTCCCTCATTTCTTTCAGTTCACTGACTCTTCCCTTTGTTCTGATACATCATCTATAAACATCTTCATTCTTTGATTCACTTTCCTCTTTTCTAAAAAGCTTTTTTAACTCTAGCAACCAGTCAAAACTTTCACCTGTGAGTTGCATCCCAAGGTTCTTGCTGTCTTTTGGTTTGTTTCATTTCCTGAGGGAGGCTTTTGGGGAGCAGTTACATGTCTTGTGCTTAATGTCTGAGGAGAGAGATCTAAAATATTTATCTATAAATTGTGTGTAGACTAACACAGCCACTGTGTCTGATTTAGAATTAGTGGAGATCTCGGGGCGCCTGGGTGGCGCAGTCGGTTAAGCGTCCGACTTCAGCCAGGTCACGATCTCGCGGTCCGTGAGTTCGAGCCCCGCGTCAGGCTCTGGGCTGATGGCTCGGAGCCTGGAGCCTGTTTCCGATTCTGTGTCTCCCTCTCTCTCTGCCCCTCCCCTGTTCATGCTCTGTCTCTCTCTGTCCCAAAAATAAATTAAAAAAAAAAAAAAAAAAAAACGTTGAGAATTAGTGGAGATCTCTTGGGGGTTGGGGGGCATTTGCAAGCATAGATATCGTTTTGACCAAGCTGTTGTGATGGCCAAACAGATTACTGTCATCTTGTGTAATTATTTCCTCCCCCAATGTAGGAAGCAGAAGCCACTGTACTTCCCGAAATGATGATAGGATGATTATTTCTCTGCTCTTCTCGCTACTGCTGTTACAACTCAGAACTGTGTAAATGGTTAGAATGGATAGGACTGTATGCTATGCTCTTCTGTTTAAACACATTGAACATTACTTTCCCATTCAGGGTAATTCGTTTTTGAAAGCAGTCTTTAGTTCTTTCTTTTCTATAACAAAACTTAATTTCAACAGAAAATTTGCTAGTTTTAGGAGATAAGTGAAATATACATCAATAAAGACATTGACATATTCACCTTGTTTTTCATTTTTGACATATGAACCACATGCCCACATTGTACCAAATCAGTGCTAGATTATGTAGAAATGGTTATGTTTCAGAATCTGTAACTCTGGCAAGAAGCAATGTTGTTAACTGTGAAAATTTTAAAAGGATAAACACTAGTTCAACTAGATCAAGATTAACATCGAAAGTGACAAGTCATGTTGATAGCAGTGTGCCCTTGTCATGATGTGATGATAATGGCATGTTATTTCAATGTTTGTTCCCCTAAAAAACCTATAACCTCAGTGGAATCATGAGAAAAATCATTACACAAACCCTCATAGAGGACTATCCTACAAAATGCCTGACTAGTGCTCCTCAAAACTGTCAAGGTCATAACAAATAAGGGATAAAAGAAACTGTCAAGGTCTAGAGGAGCCTAAGGAGACATAACAACTAAATGTAACGTAGTGTCCTAAAGGGGAACTAGAACAGAGGAAGGACATAAGGAAAACCTAAGGCAATCTGAATCATGTATGGACTTCTTACTGATACATTAATAATACTATATCAATGTTGGTTCATTAATTGTAAGAAATTTATGATACTAATCTAAATTGTTAATAATAGGAGAAATGGGGTGTAGGGTATAGAAACTCTCTGTACTGTCTTTGCAGCTTTCCTGTAAATTTAAAATATTCTAAAATAAAATGTTTATTTTTAAAGTACAAGGCACACAATTATGTGAGGACAGTGAGCGTTGATCCTTATACTACTGATTCATTGATCCATTTCACAAATACCTTTGAAAACTTAGCATTCTGGGTTCTGGTTCAGAGCTTTAGGAATACAAAACAAAAACCTTAGACTATCTTGTAGAAAAAAATGGTGTATCAACAATTTTTATGGTTTGGAATGCATGGAAGTTTAAATGATAAAAGATGTGTTTGAGAAGCACGAAAGAAAGGAGAACTTGGCTTCTGGAAGGAAGATCAGGGAGACTTATTAAAGAAGTGGCACTTAAGCTGGGCCTTATGAGATTCAGAGTTTCTGCAGGAGGGAAAGGATGGAAATGGATTTTCAGGCTGAAGGAATGGCATGACCAAAGAAACTGAGAAACTGCACAGAGTATTCAGGAAATATGGAGATAAAGCAGCTAAACAACTACCAAGGGAGTCGTCACCCTTTTGACCTCCCTGAGGTTGGCATTCAAGCCCCTCCACCTCTTCCTCTCCCTCCATCTTCCCAGGCATCCCCCACTTTAATTTGGAGGCATTCTTACCTCCACTGCTTTGCTCAGGTTTTGACTCCTCTGATTCTCATTGTCTTCTGAGCCAACATTTCCCAAATGAGGTTTTATCAGACAGTCATCCTCCGAAATGCTCCAGGGGAAAGAAATTCCTGCATCCCCAACGTTTTGGAATTGCTGCATACAATAGCCTGCTCTTGGAGAATAACACTAGACATGACATAGTAAAGACTCCGAGAAGTCCTGTTTCAACAAAAACCTGTTTAACGTCGTTTAAATATGCACATAAAAATTATTTATGCAGAGTTCTACCTTGTGATATAGCAGAGCTTCCTTCTAGGACAGACAGTGCCATACTCAGTGGATTGTGAAGAGGTGTGGATTTCTCTCTAAGAAGAGGAAAATGTGTTTTTAAAAATTTTTTGAATTTATTTTTGAGAGAAAGAGAGAGAGACAGAGAGAGACAGAGAGAGAGAGACAAGAGTATGAGCGGGGAAGGGGCAGAGAGAGAGGGAGACACAGAATCGGAAACAGGTTCCAGACTCTGAGCCGTCAGCCCAGAGCCTGACATGGGGCTCGACCTCATGAACTGCAAGATTATGACCTGAGTTGAAGTCGGACACTTAACCACCTGAGCCACCCAGGTGCCCTGAAAATGTGTTTTTTAAAGCAATGACTGATTTATACTTTGCAATTTTTATTTATTCCTATATCTAAGGCACAGTGTTCCTTGATATCTCAAAATTGCATATATTAGAATAAATTTTAATTTATAATTCTTTTTAAATTTAATTATGTGATAATACCAAAAAGTTAATTGGAAAAGAAAGAATAATTACTTCGAAAGAAAAAAGAAGCATTAAAAAATACATCGAAAAATATGTTTATAATAAATAATTGTTTTGAGAGAGAAAGAGAGAGCATGAGTGGGGGAGAGGGGCAGAAGGAGAGAGAGAGAGAGAGAGAGAGAGAGAGAGAATCTTAAACAGTCTCCATGCTTAGCATGAAGTCTGACTGGAGACTCCACTCAGGGATCATGACCTTAGATGAAATCAAGAGTCAGATACTCGATCGACTGAGCAGCCCAAGTGTCCCTACAATAAATAATTTTTTAATTAAGAAAAACAATAAAGTCAATAAAAGTTATCTCTCTAGCCAGAAACAAAGGAAGGAAGGAAGGAAGGAAGGAAGGAAGGAAGGAAGGAAGGAAAGAAGGAAGGAAGGAAAGGAAATGAATTCATTTCAGCTAACTTCCATGACAAAATAAAACATTAATTTTTTTATTTATGGAGATTGATTGATTTATGTTCGTATATATATTACATCTATCTATATGTTTGTACTTTGGAGACCTCAAATTAACTTACAAATAAGTTTTCCAAATCAGCAATTATTAATTTGAAAAATAGTCAGTAAGAAATGTGGGAGTTATTAGAGACCTGTAGGAAAAGATTTAGGAAGAAAAAAGAGGCAAAATGTACATAGAAGATGTCAGTACCTTTACTAGTAATAGGTCCTAAGAAACACTTGGTTCAGTGTTGAAAAAGCATGTGGCTTAAGTACTTGTATTTCCAAAGAAAATCATATACTGGTGTCCCTGGAAAGATAGTAGATCTAACTTAGGTAATTTTTTTTTTTTAAAGGAAAAATATTACAATGGCCAGATGTGGATCATTATCACTTTACAAACATTTCACCATTTCCAAGTTTTAATAATTAAAGAAAAGCGAGAAAATATTCCTTCAAGAATACAATACATTTACTCAGTGATCATTGAAATGGACAAACGTAGTTTACAATCCTGTTTAGGGAGACAGGGATTCTAAAGAGGACATTTTGAAAAAGAAACACTCCCAACACTTGACTACAATGATGAAAAGTGATGTCAAACAGCGTTTTCCAAAGTTAAATTATTATACAATATTTGAGCTTCAGGTTACCTGAACAAAGAGTACAAAACCCTAATTTTCCAGCTGCAACTCTGAGATGGGGAGAAATTCAAAGGTTGTCAAAATAGTCTCACCCAAGCACTGCCAGGAGGCAGAACCAGTATGAGAACTCAGAAATCTCCACCTCACGCTCTTTTCTCTCCACCTCTGTATCTCAGTCTCAAGGAAGTGATAACAAGGAGCCAAATATTTTCACAGAAGTTCAACGCAGCCAATAAATACTTGGTTGATTTCATTCCCTCCTTTTCTACAGAAACATTGAATAAAGAGAGTGCTACATTCTACTACAGAAACATTGAATTAAGAGAGTACTATATTTCTTTTCAAATTAAGAGGTTGTTTTTTCTCCTCCACTTAAACCATGGTGCCCTAAAAGCATGCCCACAAACTCATGACACCGCCCCTGCCACAGAGCACTCATCCTTCCTGCAGGGACCTACCCCTCGCCTGCATTCAAAGAAGTCACTCTTGGTACAAGTCAATAGTGGGTGTCCGAGGTGAGAAGATCTCTCGACTCAGGCAGAGTTTCAGTGCCTTTCTGAACCACCGGTAGGAGAAGACATAAATGATAGGGTTGCAGGCCGAGTTGAAGTAAGCAAACCAAATAAAGATGTCAAAGACCAGTGGCGGTGTGACGAAGTTAAGGAGGCTGTCAACCAGCGTGTCAATGGTGAAGGGAAGCCAGCACAAGAGGTATATGCCCACGGCAATGCCGAGGGTCTTGGCAGCTTTTCTTTCACGTTTGGCAGCCCCAGCCAGGTTTTTGCTCAAGGTGCTGATCTGCTGAGCCTGCCTGATGGCAACCACAAAAATCTTCACGTACAAGCTGATCATGATGAGGCAGGGGAAGAAGAACATAGGAAAATTTAACCAGCCCCAAAACTTATTGAAGAGCAGTTGGCAACTGCCCACACAAGGCATCTCTTCCAGCCACTGACTAAGCGCATTCTCTACCACATCTGTGTAGAGGAAGAAAGCTGTGTAAGCTGCTGGAATCCCCCACCCTGCCAGGATGTACCCGATGGCCACCCTGACTGTGAACTTGGAGGGATAGATCAAGGGCTCACAGATGGCACAGTGGCGGTCTATGGAAATGAAACAGAGGTGGAAGATGGAGGTGAGGCAGAAGAGGGTATCCAGATAGGTATGCAGGCGGCAGAGGAAGTCTCCAAGGAACCAGCAGCTCTCCACGGAGCGAATGGTACTGAGAGGCAGCACTAACAGACCCAGAAACATGTCAGCCAGGGCCAAGGAAAGCAGCAAGAAGTTAGTGGGGGTGTGAAGCACTTTGAAGTAGGACACAGCAAACACCACAAACAAATTTCCTAGGACCGTAATCAACATGCCTACTGCACCGGCCAGGTAGATGGCCAACCGGATGCCCAGAGGATGGACTGTCCTGGGGCAAGATCCATTCACCTGGTAGCAGAATGCTGCGGGGTGTTCTTCAGCACCTTGGTTGAGGACAGCACTCATTTATGGTTCCTACTCTTCCTTTCTCTCTGGGAACTGGCCACCTGTACCACCCAAAAAACAAACAAACAAAAAAACACCCCCCCAAAAAAACCACAAAACAAAACAAACAAACAAACAAACAAACAAAACAAAACAAAAAGATGTGGAGGAGAAACCGAAGGGCATTTTGTAACCTAGTACAATTTACTTAGGTACTGAAGCAAATATTGCCCAAAAATCAGTATAATGTGAGATTTAAGGTCTCATAAGAGTCACTTCTCTGCTAGCTCTGGTTTCTCTAACTGGGCACTTTTGAAATTAGTGTAGACTGTATCTTTAAGGGCACAGAAGTAGAATGTAAGCTAACTGTTCCCTCAGAGACAAAGCAGGCTTTGCCACGGTAGGTACTATACGATTATTGAGAGGCCGCCTCTTCCATTTTGATAAGTTGACCTATTGTCAAACATAAAGTGAGATTTCAAGTTATCAGTCTGAAACAAGGAAGAATTAAGTCTTTGTAATAAATCATTGCTTGGGGAAAGAATAACATCTGGCTCCTCTCCTCAAGAATTAAATAAAGCAACACTAAAATCAACAGATCGAGCTGTTTAATTACATGCCAACCAAGAAAATAATTCAAAACACAAATAATTAAAAGAGTAGAGAATTACCAATTTCAGTTTTGCCTGCGGCACAATTCCTAAAGAGATCACACATTGTTCATACATCCTGGAAGAACTATCTGTTGTGAAAAAGTATTTTTCTATCTTAACACCGGTCTGCAATTTTAAACAAGTTCCAGTAAATTGAATTCAAGGTTTCTAAACTACTTACAGAAGTAGGAATCAGGATCACTTCATCAGAAGTCCTTCTTGTAGCAGGTGAACACAGGTATGTAGAATTCTCTTCCATCAGCAAAGACGACAGATGTGCAATCAGTTAATGATTTTATACTCCAAATAGAAACTAGTCCTCAGGGTGGTATGCCATGCAAATGAGTGTTGGAAGTGCTCCAAGGGACCTAGTTTGCACTATTCACAAGTTTCAGTAGTTTGAAGCTTCTTCTCAGCACGAGATCATTTATCTTGCCAATTAATTAGATGAAAATTGAAGACACCAGTTTTATATATCCTTTTGTTTAATTTTATTTTTAGTGAGTTCTGTATATCCTTTCTGCTTTATTTTTTATTAAAATTTTTTTTTAATTTGTTCATTTTTGAGAGGCAAAGAGAGACAGAGCATGAGTGGGGGAGGAGCAGAGAGAGAGGGAGACACAGAATCCGAAGCAGGCTCGAGGCTGCTGTCAGCACAGAGCCCAAGGTGGGGCCCAAACCCACAGACTACGAGATCATGACCTGAGCCACCCAGGCACCCCACTTGCTTTAGAATTATTCGTGCACAGGGTGTCTCTGTGGCTCAGTTGGTTAAGGGTCTGACTTTGTCTCAGTTCATGATCTCACGGTTTGTGAGTTCGAGCCCTGTATCAAGCTCTGTGCTGACAGGTCAGATCCTGGAGCCTGCTTCGGGTTCTGTGTCTCTCTCTTCTCTCTGCCCCTCCCCCACTTGAATTCTGTATCTCTCTCTCTCTCTCTCTCAAAAATAAATAAACGTTAAATATTAAAAAAAAATTATTTGTGCACATTTCTTTCAACAAAATAGTTGAGAATAACTGATCATAAGCCCTTAGGTTCACTTCGTGTTGGTTAAAGAAGTCACAGTAGATGAAGCAGTTCCCTGAATACAGCCGAGTTAGATTCTTGTTCTGTTACCCCCTCAGTCATCCCTTACCCTTTTCGTCCCTCTGCCTCCCCATTGGTAAGAGTACCTACAATTAGACTCATATGTCCATACTTTATGTGGATACTACCAAGGAAAATAACACATCCGATCATATTCTGCTCTCTCTGATTTTTGGTGCCAAACCTCCAGGGGATGGGATGCCTCTTTATGGCCTTGGAGAGATCATTCCTCAAAAATAAATCAAACCGGTGTTGCAAAAACCACATAACTGTAAAGGTGACAAAAGATTCCATCTGCCAATGGGGCCTGTAGTAGGAAGTATAGGGGTCGAAGGAATGAAATAAAAAAAAAAAATGAAGGAGGTTGACAGACACCTCCACCTTCTCCACAAAGCCTGGGCCAAACCCAGTGATCGTCACTGGAAACTTGCACTGTATCCAGTCCACGTGCATAGAAATAGATTTTTAACTCCAGAACTTGATCAGACCAGGAAGGATCCTGCGTTATCACATACTGTGACACCTTTTGATTCATAAATCATAACCCACCCTGCAATCAGGCAGAAATTCCCATGGCTCTAAGTCTAATCTGACCAAGAGTTTGTGAAAAGTAAGGACAAATGTCTTCCAAATAAAAGAAGGCCTAAGAAGGAAACTCTCAAAAAGGGTCTTGTGTTTTGTTTGTTTGGGAGATATATTGCATCAAACCTGAAATGCAATATGCAAGCACATGTGTGATTCCTCTGTCAGAGATTACCTAACCTTCTGTGCCCTGTTTTCTAATCTATTAATTGAATATAATACAATACCTACAACCACAAGTTTGTCATGAGGATGGATGAGTGTTAAGAATGGTTCCTGTCACATGGCAAGCTGGACAGACAAGAGTGGGAATAGATACTAGTCCCGATTCTGTGTTAACCCTCCCAAGTTAGGGCTCTGATTCCCTCTTCCAAACTGACTTTCAGAAATACACTCCAGGTACATAACAACTGGGAGCAAAACTAATTGGGGTTTGGATCCTCTAGATTTTCTTGCTCATCTTGAGATTCATTGATGTTCCCTTTGTATAGCTTTCATCAAAGAGGCTTTATATTTTAGAAACAAGACAGAAGAGAAAGTGGAATATTTATAAGGTAGTCAAAAGTGTTGTTTAGATTTAGGATCTTAACAATTAGTTTTGCTATTTAACAATGCTAAAGCTACTAGAGTAGGCTATAAGACAAGAATATTAATGTTCTCCCCTCTCCCCCAAAGCAATGTCTGACTCCCTTGAGATAAGCTGTGAGTATTGGTCCAGGAGAGATAAAGGTTACTAGGAGATATTCTAGAAAAGAAAATAATCTAACTGATGATACCCGAGGGACTCATAAATGCTAGCAATATTTGAGACAGGTAGTAAGTTTTTAAGAATTGCTTCTATTCATATTTGCAATCTGAAACAGTAATCACCATTGATGACTAAGGTCTAAGAAAGTGAGGTTTTTCTTTTCCTTTTTCTTTTTTAACAGAAAGAATAATAAAAGCAATTCCCTTGAGGACACAAATAAAAAAGCAATTGCAGAACAAGATTTCCTGTTTTTCGTAGCCCCTCTGCAATCCAGTCAAGATCAATTAAATGTATATGAAAGGGAAAACCTACGTTAGCAGTAGATGAGGCAAACAAATGTGGGCTTTAACAAGAGATACACCAGGTTTTGAATATTATGATCTTGGAAAAGTTGCCTAATCTCTTGAACAGGGGATTTAAGCTAGAGGTTATAGAGAGTGCTAGGAAGATTAGGTAGTTCAGTGGTAGGAAGCATCACCTTTACTCAATGTGATGACACATTCCTTTGGCCTAAAATGCAGTCTTCCCTACACCCAAAGCCAGGCAAAATTTTCCTCCTCCATATTCCGTAACTTATTGTGCCTGGCTCTATCATAAGATATATTACCATGCAGGGTAATTGAATGGCTATGTCTCCCCGTAAGGCCAGGATTTCAGCTTTATGTGTCTCTGAACAAAAAACACTCAGAGTAGTACTTGGCACATAGTAGATGCTCAGTAAATGTTTATTGAACTGAGTGGCTTTTAATATAGGCTGTCCATGGCAGCCACCATCCTCCTGGGATAATGGCTGCTCTATTCAACCTCAATACATTCTGGAAAGAAGAGCACTGGGTTTGTAATAATAATGGAATGATTCACTTTTCCTTGGACTAGCCACCTTCCACTAGGGAAGAGAAGGTGGAGCTGTTTTGAGAAACAATTGAGCTGATGTTCATGGACATCCTTTGTAAATTACAGAAGTGCTTTATGAAGGTAGGGAGTGATTATGACTGCAGCAGAAGCTTCCATATGCTCTTTCATTTCTCCTCTATTTAGCTATGCTTTTAGTGGGCAAGAGAAAATGTGGCCTGTGGCCACAGACCCGAGTTCCTTGATACTAAGTCAACCATTTTGTGTAATTCTAATTTTTGTAATGTTTTGTTTATTTTTGAGAGACAGAGCATGAACTGGGGGTGGGGGGGCAGGGAGAGAGGGAGACACAGAATCTGAAATAAGCTCCAGGCTCTGAGCTGTCAGCACAGAGCCTGACATGGCACTCAAACTTGTGAACTGTGAGATCATGACCTGAGCCGAAGTCAAATGCTTAATCAACTGAGCTGCCCAGGTGCCCCATCCTTATGCTATGCTGAGGGTCAAATGAGAAAATGCATATATACCGAGTAAATGGCTGTCCTTCTCATTCAGTCTCTCAGTTCTAGCAGTGCAAATAACCTTGTTGAATCCCGAAAAAGGAAGAGAGGCTCATCATGGGAAGCAGACTGTAAAATACTCTTTCCATCATATGGTGCTCTATCTATTGACCCATCTGACTCAGGAAGGAGGTCTATGTTGGCCTAAAGACCAAGGAACTCCCCCTGTTTCTTTGAGTCTTCAAAAGGAAGGAGTACCATTAGCCTCTGGAATGTCGTGTTTGGGATTAGGGGAAGAAGAAATCTCCTCCTGAAGGATTAAATGACTGTAGTCATTAAAGAATAAATCAATACTTTACCAAGCATCTCAATACCTAATTCTGATTTCTAATACTGTCCTTTGATGATGATAATAATAATAATAATAATAATAATAATAATAATTTGCCAAAACACCTCAGGATCTAAATATGCTATATCTAAATGATTAAGGTACAAGTACTGGCCTCAGGAAGCTACAAATATTCAACAGAACATGTAGATGCAGAGAGTATTGGGAATTCTCAACTGAATATAGATGTTATTAAATGTATTTTGGAATAATGAGTAGTTCCTAATAGATAGTCTAGAGTGGGGATAGAGTCAAAAAAGCAAAAAGGTTCATAAACAGCTTTTAGGATTTATATATATGTATATGGACATTAGAAACTTTAAGTATTAAGATGTCCTGCATGGATGTGTGATATCATTTAGCCAAGTCAAAGAATGGAGGGGGTTTGATTAACCAAATATTCTGATATTACTATAAGAATTACTGTAGGGGCACGTGGGTAGCTTAGTCAGTTAAGCGTCTGACTTTGGCTCAGGTCATAATCTCACTGTTTTGTGAGTTCAAGCCCCACATTAGCCTCTCTGCTGTCAGCACAGAACCCACTTCAGAGCCTCTGCCCCACCCCCCCACTCTCAAAAATAAAAGAAAATAAATTACTGCAATAAAATGCACTTAATATTAAAGCCTATGCTAATGGTAACAAGATTTCTCTTTGCAACATACCAGTGTCTGAAAGTTATGAAAAGCAACCTTACTTCCTGCAAAAATTAGCAAAAGTTATAAATAAATCACATCAGCCACATACAAACTATTTGCAGATACAGTCTATTTGACTGGAAGAGTCCTTCTATTGAACATCTCCATTTATGAAATTTCCAATCTGTCAATCTATTAGATAATCAACAATATTTCTACATAACCAAAACTTTCAGTAAAATACTTCCACCACTGAGGCATTAGGAAAGGAAGGGAAGATCTGACTTCTATTCTCGGGAATCTCACTATATGAGCATGAAAGCTTCATTTTGAGCGTTGCAAATGTTTCTGAGTCAGTAAGTCCTTTTCCACTATGTGCCTTTTCTGGCTCTGTCCCCCAGTTCCCCAGTACAACATCGTGCACATGTGACCAAAGAAAACAGGAATTAAATTCAGTTCAATTTCTACTTTACAAATAGGCTTTTTCTTCCGTCTTCTTTCCCAAGGGAAGGAGTCCCTACTTGCCTAGAATTCTTTGCTTTGTAGTTGTTTATCTTGGTGGATTTGAGTAACTCCCATGTTCTTCAAAGTTTATATGTTTTAGTTATCCAGTGAACATGTTCAGAGATTTTAATGGGAAAGGAACCATTCCAGGCACTGTGGGATACAAAATGGAAAATATAAAGACATAGTGTCCCACAGAAGAAGCCTATAATCTAATGAGGAACCAACACACCGGTGCATACTCAACTCTGGCACAAAGCAGGAGTCAGAGAAATGGGTTTGGGGTGGTGGGTGTGCATAGAAGGAAGATGCTGGTTACATTGAGTTTGCGATCTTGGTAGAACATTCAAAATGGCAGTCTATTGGTAGTAAGAAATGAGGGGCTTGAGTTTGGAAGAAATGATAGGCTGCAAATAAATATACTTGAGAGAAAGATATATAGACATGAATATTGAAGCTGTGAGGTTAACTAAGGTTAAAGCAGGATTTCTTAACCACGAAACTATTGAAGTCTTAGGCCAGATAATCCTTTAGTGTGGGGGATATTCTGTGCATTGTAGACTCTTTAGCAGTGTTCCTTACCTCTACCCTCTAGATGTCAGTAGCATCCCTCCCTGGTTGTAAAAACCAAAAACATCTCCAGACGCTGAATGGCCACAAAGGTCAAGACTGTCCCTGATTGAGAACCACCAGATTAGACAGAGGGATGGTATGAAGGATGAAAAGAAGGTTGTAAAGGACAAAATAAGTTTATGGGGTAGGAGAAGCAGGAGCAAGACAAAAAAAAAAAAAAAAAGACATGAAGAGACATGTGCAGCATTAAAACTATGGGGTAGGGAAAGAACTTCAGTTGTGAATGAAACTCAACCTTAGTGAATAATTAGTATGTACACACAGACACCCAAAGACGTGGAAATACCACCTATGTGTATATACACAGGCTGTAAATATATACAGCATATATAATTACATATTGAGAGGGAGAAAGAATATATTCCTAAACTCTTATTTATTCATTCTTCTCATTCAGTAAGACAGTCCAATTTTACCAAAATATTACAAAATTCACATCAATGCTTTTTGAAGAGGTTTAAGTCAGAACCAAAAAAATTGAAAGTAGCTACAACTGTCTGCTTCCTTCTCCCCTTCCAAGTCAATCACATGCTAAATAATCCAGACTCCCAATGTTCTCAAGCTCTCTCCCTGGCTCCCCTAAGATAGAACAATAGTCTCAAGAAAGATTTAGATAAACTCTGCATGGCTGTCAATAAGTGTGAAGACCAACTCTGTCTCCTCTTCTGATGTTCATAAGAAAAAAAAAAGATCTCCATTTGATTTAAGTCAAAGGAGTGAAATTCTAAATCTCTAATTTTGTGAATTCAGGAATCAGCAAGCCATGGGACAGAGTTTTTTTTTATTGGAGATGCCTTCCCCAGAACTCCAGAAATTAACCACTTTGGTAGCTCTGGTAAACCCAGAACGCTAGATCGATTGCTCCTACTTAGATAGATGTCCATAACACCAACTGGAAGAATATGCTTATCCAGTAAGTTTATGGCCTTACCTTTGAGGAGGAGCATCCAACAAGATTCCTTACCAGGAAAGAATCTTACAGAATGGAGAGTATTGCCTAAGTATCTGCAGGATATAGGCTTAGGGTAGAAGAGTCAGGGTGGAAGATGGTTCCCGTGACAATCATCCGCAATGCCTTGCGAAACCAGGGATAAAACATGCCATATATGATGGGATTGAAAGTGGAGTTGAAATAACCCAGCCAGAGGAAGACATTGTACAAATCTTCAGGAGTTGTGAAATTAATGAAAGGGTCTGTGATTGTCAAGATGAAAAAGGGCAGCCAGCACAATACAAACACTCCCATGACTATGCTTAAAGTCTTGGTGGCCTTGCTTTCTTTTTTGGATGATACTTTCATTTTGCTTTCTGACCCAACGTGTTTCCTGGTAGGACCCATGCCAATTTGCTTAGTATGCTTCCTGGCTACGCTGAAAATGTGTATGTAAATCCCCACCATTACAGTCCCAGGTAGGAAGCAGGCTATAAAGGAAGCCAACACCCCCCAGAGCTTGTTAAATATCAACACACACAAACCTGTGCAGTCAATGGCTGCAACAAAGTCTTCTGCACCAACTATGTTTAATTCTGAGAATACCAGGCCAAAGGCAAAAAAAATTGGAATAGACCAACTGATGAGTAGAAAGACCTCTATTACAGGGATGGTAATTTTGGTGACATAATGCAAAGGGTCACAAACAGCATAGTAGCGATCCACTGAGATGAAGCAGAGGTGAAAAATAGAGGTGGTGCAGAGCATGATGTCACAGCAGCTGTGGACTTTGCAAAAGAGGTCTCCAAAATACCAGCAAGACTCAATGGACCTGACCATACTGAAGGGCATGACCATACAGCTCAACAAAAAGTCAGTTGTGGCCATGGAGAGAATCAGGAAGTTGGTTGGGGACTGGAGCTGCTTGAAGTGAGCGATGGAAATGATCACAACCAGGTTGCCCAACATGGTCATCACTATAGCACCAGTCATGACAACATACATGGCACACACACTCAGCACAGACCTCACATTTCTAGGGCATGAATTGTTGACCAAAGCAAAGCAAAATTGGACTTCCGGAGGATTCCAAAGTTCTGGTGAATTCATCGTCTTTGTCCTGTGGGTACTATTAATCTTTTGCAAAATTACTGTGCTCCTCTCCTTTCTGTGAGAGAAAGAAGAAAAACAATGAAAATCCCTGGTGGGCAAATTTTCAGAAAGGCCCGGGTAGCTGCATTTCCAGTCCTAAACTGAACTTCCTACCGACCAAGAGCACTGCTTCCCAAACTTTAATGTACATACAAATCACCCAGGGGTCTTTCTAAAATACAGATTCTGTTTCTGGGGTGGAGGTTAAGAGTCTGGCTCTCAGGAGATGCCAATGCTGTTAGTCTAAGGACTATCCCTTAAGTAGGAAGGGACTAAAGACAACTGAATGAATATCCAATGTCTAAGTAACCCAGTTAAAACCACCTAAGTAACCCAGGTAAATGCCCATGTTCTGGGCACTAATACGTAGCCCTTACTTAGGATTCCAAATCTATAGGCAGATCAAGAATTTTCTCTGTCCCACTTATATTAACCAATTTGATGGATAAAACCTGTCAAGAATTACTAGGACTTATGGAACTTTTATTTAATGTTTAGCTTCAAAAATAATTACAATCTAAAGATTGTGCTTCCCCACCCCCCCTTAACTTCTCTTGTGGGTATTTGCAAATGCTTTGGATCCTGTTGATTAATACATACTATTCAGTTAAGGGAATATTTTTCTTTCCAATGTGAAGAATAAGTTTTTAGATTTTTAGAGCAATTTGTGGTCGACTAAAAATGTGCTAAAGTCTACAAAATTATACATGAATAATCTCCAAAAAGGGCAGGGGGATACTGAAATGATAAATTCTGTAAATCTCGTGTGTTACCTCCTTTCATTTAGAAACTCCATCCATGAATTCAATTTAAGTTGAGGTCTCCTGGTCCACAGATTGCAAGACTTATATTGGGAACAAATTTGACACATGGGCGTGCTCACTGTTTAAACTGTCACGTTACATAATTTATGCTGTTGCCTTTAAAAATGTGAAAATAATGAGACTGACTCACCCAGAGTATGACAGAGGTTGGATTTGTTTTTCCAGTACCCGGACTGGCTGTGTAGTTCTGATGACCAAAGACAAGCATTACTGAGCTCTAAGGCCAGGTAGGTAGAGTGGACTTTGGCCTGAGAAGAAATGAAAACTCACTGGTCCATCGTAAAAACAAACCCACAATCATGTCCTCATGAGATTTACTTGGAAAACACACTAAATGAGAATACAATTACCTTTGAAAATAATATTTACAGTATTTGCTACTATAGCTCAGCCATTTTTTTTTCCAATGTGTACTATTTGAAATTTTAACATCATGGCACATTTTATTTGATCTGGATATAATAAGTTAATTTCTCAAATTAACATTTTTCTTTAGGTACGTTTTAATTTTGTCAGTCAAATATTGTGCAATGGATTTGAACTTGAGAAACCAAACACAGGTAAGAAGGACAAAGACTTATTCAAATCCTTTTTAAACTGTAGCTTATCAATTTTGGAACATACAGCACAAATTATTTGGTTGCTTATCACTTTAGCCATGAAATCTCAAATAATGGAATAATGAAATCTTAAATGCTCAATTAACTTCTTTAACAAATTAACTTTATTCTGCCTTTCATCTTATTTTTGTGAATTTAATTTTTTTCTTTAATTCTTTAAAAAATCATCCTTAAAGATAGCTGACAGGTACCAAAAAGTTTCTTAAGCATTTCACTGCATATCCATAGACAGACAGCATTCTCATACAAAATAGACGCTCTTCAATTGTTTATGGTATAATTTTTGGAGTTTGAAGTTTCATTTTTGAAAATTTAATCCCTGAAAGAATTGAAACAACTTAACCTCCTAGGTGTGTAAAGTGAATACCATTTACTTCATCTTATTTATTTACTTTTTGTGGGAGGAAGTAGGGTATGAAACAGCTGCCCAAACTTAATAGCATTATCTCATGTTTCTGATGCATGGTTACCTATATTAGGGAAGTGTTTAAACTTATTTACTTACAAAGTCACTACGCGTGTGAATTGTGAAGGTAATGTCAAAGGTAATAATGCTTTAAGCCCCTATCATAAACTCTTGGTCCCAAATTACAAAAGCAAGTAAGCAAATGCAAATATGGCTGCTGGTCTACTGCTTCGTTAAGCAAGGAAATTGTCATGAAATCAAGTGCAGCCCGGCTTTTGTTTGTTATTTAAGAACATAACACAATAGATTCCTTTAGGTTGAAGACTCACTTCCAAAAGATATACAGTAATTTTTAATAAGATTAAATAAAGTTAAGCCCACTAAGACATCTCACTTTCAACATAGGATATTATTATTACACTTTTTTTTCTTTTTACCAGTTACGTTTCCGGGGGCCAAATGCATGACAGCATTGTAAACAATCACCCAATGCAAGCATAGAAAATTGTTAGTTTTTTTTTCCTAAGAAGTAAAAAGAAACATTTGCAAACAACTTTGGAGAGGAGCAAGCATTGCATTGTCTTCTAGTTCAAATTTAATTATTTAAGGGAAAAGATAACATAATAAGGAAACAAACAAGGACTGAAATAATGATTTCAAAAATACAAAAGTCCCCCAGAATTGCAAAGAAAAAATGAAAAAGGACTCACGTAATAATTTTCCCCAAGCATTAAATACCTAAAATTCTATTAATATATATTTATTTCTCCAAAATAAGAAGGAAAATATTCATCCAGCTCAATAATGTATTACAAATAAAGTGGAAATTTTAGGAAAGGACATATCAAACCTGCTTAATCAGGCCTGATTTTTCTTCTCTTGCTAGTGACATAGTTCAGCTGCTTTACTTCTGAGACTATTTCTGTGGGGAAAAATGATTTTATCTTACCTTGACGTACATCACTTACGCAATAGTTTCCTAGGTAAGGGAGCTAAGAAAGAAAGTTCAAGAAAGAAAGCTAAGTTCAAGAAAGAACTGCTGTGGGTTTTCCTATCATGGCCTGTTTAGAATTTCGGTGATTAAAAGAAAAAAAAAAAAGTGATCTGGCTTTATTTTTTAGACCAGTGTTTTAAGTTTGATTCCTTTCCACATAAATTAAAAAAAGGATGAATGTATCTGATCTTTTTCTTCTTTTAATATATTCTCCTCTTGTTTACCAGAACTTGTCTGGCTAATTAGGTAATTTGGAGCTAAAGTCACTGTGAGATGAAATATCTGTTGTGCCAAGGTTTCTTACCACACAACTGCGCATTGTGTCTCGCGGCTCTCCTCTCTGCTGACACCCGACCAGAAAAGGCACCTAGGCTCAAGTTCTTATAGGTGGAGCCCTGGCAGGCTATCCTGTCATCACTGTGTACACACAAAATATGCCTCCTGAGGCTGCATTACCTCCTTCTGTCCTGCTTTTGACAGGCGTGTCCTTTAACAATCTTCCATGCGCTGCCGGCAAAGTCATTACAGCAGGTCACCAGAGAATTGGCTCTGGGAGGGCGAATCAGTGTCCTATTGTCCCTTTGGCTTCAGAGGAACAGCATCGAATAGGCTAGCACAAGGCCAAAGTGGAGACAAATGAGAAAAAGTGAAAAGAAGGGAGGAAGGGGGGGGGTGGATAAGGAAGCAAAGAAGAAAGAGTGAGAAAGGAGAGAATTTGGTTAAAATCTAAAAAAGTGCTCACTCCACTTATTACCAAATGACAGGTGTTTTGAAGCACTGAGTTCTTTAATCCCTAGTGAAAAGTTGACTCATTTATACTGTTGGAGGATTTCTGACCTCAGTACTGGGGATTCCTTGTCTAGTCTCTTCGAAGAATGAAGAGGGGGGCACAAAATGAGCCACAGGCAAAAGCTTATTAGAGTATGAGATCAGTAAGGAAGAATAGTTTCATAAAGAGAGCTTTCATAGCTCTGTTTAAAGAGAAGGGACATTGGAAAGTGAATGCCTGACGACTATAGGCAAGAGTCCTTGTAAGGTTCTGGTCGCCCCCTGCTTCCCTTCCCCCATATTTCTTCTCAGGTTCTATGCTTATTGGCTTGGTAATTAGGTGCTGGGTTGTCCATTCCTGATTGGCTCATTTCCATTGTCTGAGGGATGGTCTATGGCCATACCATTCTTTGTGAGTCATGCGTTTTATGGTCTACTTATTTTGAGTTTACTTATCTTTGCTCAAATTCCTGAGGGAAACCTGAGGGGGAGTAGGCGGGGTCTGTTACATTCTTAAGAGGACCCTTACGCCTGAGGGGGTTCGCTGGGGTCAGACCTGCCAGCATTGCTCCAAAAAATGTGTTTTTCCCCACCCAGGGACCTCAGGTCCTATCCTTTCCCTCTCTCTCTGCCTACGGAATCCTATCTTTTCCTATCAGTATTTTTTCCTTATGCTACCATGCACGGGTCAGTGATATTCATACTGCAATGAAGTCCATAATTTTCCAAATGAGGATCCTAACCACGCAAAAAGCAAGAAGAACCATTGCTTCAAACCAACCAAACGAAAAGCGAAAACTTCTTTCACCATGTGGGTATTTTCATGATCCCTGGAGGAAGATGCTTCTATTAGGGCACCATAGTTATAAACACTAAGCTTCAAGTCGTTTACATGGATAATTTTATCACCCATCAGGGACATAAAACTGTTATATCTAAATACTCAATGCTTTAGAGAGCATCAGAGTTTAGGTATTTAGAAAACATTGAATCAAATTATTCATATTTAGAACTAGCAAAAACTAACTTTATTCCATCCTCTGGGGATTTTTCTTTATAAAATGAAAACCCTTGGTGAATGGGGACAGTTAGAACTGTTGGGTGAAACCCAACAGTTAGGTGTTGGGTTTTCCTTCAATGCTCATCTGGGTTTATAAAACTTCTCTTTCCAAATGTCTTCCTAGATATAGAACTAATAACTTCATGGGATATTTTTATAAATTTTCGTTCTATCGGGCAGGGTCCATTCAGGAAAGTAGAAAGGTACATTGTTGTTTTAACAGAGAGAAATCAACTGTGAAGTTGTTTTAAGAGCTAGTGGAGGGCTTATGACCTATTGGTGGCTTTAAGAGTTTGTCCAGGTGAGGGGCGCCTAGGTGGCTCAGTTGGTGAAGCGGCCAACTCTTGATTTCGGCTCAGGTCATGATCTTAGAGTTCGTGAGATTGAGCCTGGCTTCAGGCTCTGCACGGACAATGCAGAGCCTGCTTGAGATTCTCTCTCTCTCTCTCTCTCTCTCTGCCCTCCCCTGATTGCTCTCTCTCTCTCTCAAAATAAATAAATAAACATTAAAAGAACAATAACAACAACAGTTTGTCCAGGCTCAAACCAAGACTCGAATGCTTCAATGGTGTTTGACTAAGCAAAATTATTTAGCATGAAGATTACTCCTCAGTGAGCTTCTGAGATGATGAAGCATAAAGCACACACTTAGCTGCTACAGTCAGATTCTGAGCTGTCCGATCCATCATCCCAGCTCTCCTGGGGCACAGGGACTTTTGGAGCCCCAGGACTTAATTATTACTGAAAGAGCTTAATTTGCAAAAGGAAAAACAATTGCATCCTTTTGACCTTAAGAAGATCTTTTCTTTCCTTGGCATTAATTTACCAGCAGCCCACTCTCAGTGGCTTATCCCCCAAGTTGAATAAAGTAATATAGGATAAAGTATAAATAAGAATAAAGTAAGTAAAATAAAAGAAATAAGAATCAAGTTATAGAGACTAAAATAAAGATCAAAGAATAAAGTAAAAAAGAAAAAAGAATGGAAGTAAGGAAGGAAAAGACAAACCAGATCAACAGGTACCTATAAATTGCATACTTGAATTTTCAGAAGGATTTCCTTCATACACTAAATAACTAATAGATCTAAATTAAACACAAGATTTACATGGTTCAGGTCAGGTATATTATACTTGAAAAACTTTGCAAAATATGTGTTCATCTGCCCTATGTTTTCTTTTCCCTAGGATTCAAATTTCCAGAGGACACGGTTTAGTTCTAGCTTATCACTATGTTCTGTTCTGTATCCCTCTGGGTAGACATTGATAACTAAGCACTGTATTGAACCACAAAGGGAGAAGTGATATAATGCAGTCATGGAAATGCAGTAAAATAAACATCAAAAAGCAAACAACTAAGGTGTTTGCTGATATACTCAATAAATAGATATGTGCTTACATGGATATTTATTGCAGCATGATTTGTTACCACAGAAATCAGAAACAGTAGAAATCCAGTTACATACATTATGATACTTCCAAATAATGGAATATTTTTTAGAGCTTTTGAAAAATTAGGAAAAACTGTTTCCTGATAGAGAATGAGTCCCTAATATTACTAAGTGAAACAATCAAGTTGCAGAACAGCATGTATAGTATTTTGCCATCTTCAAAAAAAAAGTACGTGAGAACAATGTGTACACATATGATTGTGGATGCGCCTGTGTATTTCTAGAAAGATACACAGGAAAGTAATTGCCTCTGAAAAAGCAGTCTGTAAGCCGAAAGGACAGACTGGAGGGAAATTTATTTTTTAGTGCACAGTTCTTGCTTCCTTTTGCATTTTTAAATATGCACACAGTCTCTTTAAAATTTTTTCAAAAGATTTAAAAAAAATTTAATGTTCATTTATTTTTGAGAGAGAGAGAGAGAGAGAGAGAGAGAGAGTGCAAGCAGGGAAGGGG
This sequence comes from Neofelis nebulosa, assembly GCF_028018385.1. Taxonomy (NCBI): domain Eukaryota; kingdom Metazoa; phylum Chordata; class Mammalia; order Carnivora; family Felidae; genus Neofelis; species Neofelis nebulosa. Next base: position 123,398,042 of record NC_080787.1, read on the forward strand.
CAGAGAGAGAGGGAGACACAGAATCTGAAGCAGGTTCCAGGCTCTGAGCTGTCAGCACAGAGCCTGACATGGGGCCCGAACTCACAAACTGTGAGATCATGACCTGAGTCAAAGTCGGACGCTCAACCGACTGAGCCATCCAGGCGCCCCTCAAAAGATTCTTTTAAAGTTTTTCTTTATATCATTTAAATTTATTATTTATTTTTATCATTTATATTTATTTTATTTATATCATTTAAATTTATTAATTAAAATTTTGCATATAAAAACCCTTATATTCATGTTTGTGAAGGATCTGTAATTCAAATTCGTAGTATTAATATAGTTTACATTCGGTTTCAAAGTAATCTTTGTATATGTGTCATTTTCAGTATTTGTAATGTTTAAAAGAATTTAGTATGTTAGGGCATTTATCACCATAGCTTTGTGATTCCCACTTAAAATGTGTTTTTATTTTTTTCCTTTTTATATTCTTAAAACTTTTTATTGTAGTACAACACAAACCCAGTAAATGCACAAATACCAAGCATACAGCTTATGAGATTTTGAATGCATATAGACCTGTATAGCCATAATCCAGGAAAGACCTAGAATATTTCCAGTATGTAGATGGTTCTCTGGTGCCCCTTTCTAGTCACCTCTTCCCATACGGGTAACCACTATTCTGACTTTTTTTCATCAAAAATTAGTTTTTCCTGTTCTTGCAATTTTTTTAAAAGTGTCTTTCTTTATTTATTTAGTAATCACTACACCCAATGGGGTTTGAGCTCAATACCCCAAGATCAAGAGTCATATGCTCCTCTGACTGAACCAGCCAGACGCCCCTCCTGTTCTTGCTATTTTTATAAATGGAATCACAGTATATATAAATGCAGCCGTGCCTTGATCTTATGTCAGGTAACCAAATAAATATGGAACTGGTTCTGGGCTTTCTATTCCGTTCTATCCTTTCACCGTTATAACACTGTCTTACTATAGCTTTGTAGTAGTAATCAATATTTGGTAGTGGAAGGTCCTCTTTGTTCTTCTTCAAGACTGTTTTCTATATCTTATGCATTTCCACATGAACATTTTAGAATCAGCCCTTCAACATACACACACACACACACACACACACACACATCTTGATGGGCTTTTGATTGGGATCGCATTTAACCTATACATCGACAGGGAGCATTGTCATCTTCAATCCATATTGAGAATTTAAATCCATTAGTATGGAATATTTTCCTACTTCTTTAGGGCTTTTTCATTAAGTGTTTAAATATTAATTCAGTGTAGTCGAAATATAGTGTTATATTTGTCTCAGGTAGATAATACAGGGATTCAGCAATTCCGTACATTACTCAGTGCTCGTCGTGATAAGTGAACTCTTTAATCCCCATCGCCTATTTCACCCATTCCCCTCACCACCTACCTCCTCTCTGGTAATCACCAGTTTGTTCTCTATTGTTAACAGTCTGTTTCTTGGTTTGTCTCTCTTTCTTTCTCTTCTTGTTTTGTCTTTGTTTTGTGTCTTAAATTCTGTATATGAGCGAAATCATATAGCTTTTGTATTTCTCTGACTGAATTATTTTGCTTAGCATTATACTCTGTCGCTGTCCATCCATGTCATTGCAAATTAAAAAGATTTCATTCCTTTCAATGGCTGAATAATATTGATATACATGTATATTCCACCTCTTCTTTATCCATTCATGGACACTTGGGCCGCTTCCATAATTTGGCAATTATAAATAATGCTGCAATAAACAGGGATGCATGTATCCCTTTGAATTAGTGGTTTTGTATTTTTTGAGTAAATACCCAGTAGTGAGAATACTGGATCATAGAGTACTTCTGTTTTTAACTTTTTGAGGAAAAGCCATACTGTTTTCCAGACTGCCTGCGGCAGTTTGCATTCCCACCAACAATGCTCAAGAGGGTTCTTTTTTCTCTACATCCTTGCCAACATTTGTTCTTTCTTCTGTTTTTTTTTTTCTTTTTTTGATTTTAGCCATTCTAAAAGGTGTGAGGTATATCTCACTGTGGTTCTGATTTGCATTTCCTGGACGATGAATGATGTTGAGCATCTAGTCGTGTGTCTGTTGTCCATCTGGATGTCCTCTTTGGAAAAATGTCTGTTCATGTCTTCTGACTATTTTTTAATTGGATTATTTGTTTTTGGCTGTTGAGTCGTGTAAGTTCTTTAAACATTTTTGATACTAACCTTTTATAGGATAGGTCATTTGCAAGTATAATCTCCCTTTCAGTAGGTTGTCTTTTAGTTTTGTTGATTGTTTTCCTTTGCTGTACAGAAGCCTCTTATTCTGTTGTATAAAATCTGTTATTAAATAATTAATTTAGCCATGATTTTTAAGTTGAAAGGCCCAAGAAAAGTTTGGTAAGTCTATAAATGGTATTATAATTGCTAAGAATCTTAAATTACCGGATCGCTTGGGTGGCTCAGTCAATTGAACATCCGACTCTTGATTTTAACTCAGGTCATGATCCCAGGTCATGAGATCGAGCCTTGTGTCAGGCTTCATACTGAGCGTGGAACCTGCTTGGGATGCTCTCACTCTCTTTCCCTCTGCCCCTTCCCCTGCTCATGCTCTCTCTTTCTCTTTAAAATAAAAAAATAATAAAATAAAACAAAAGAATCTTAAAATTACCATATTTGTAAGTCATTAAGTCTACAAGAGTTTCTAAGTACTAGGAAAAGTTTTATGCATTAGTCTGACAAATTTTCGAAAGGGAAATTAAGTGGTGCTCTTGGCTAATTCAGTTGGTAGAGCATGGAACTCTTAATCTTGGGGTCGTGAGTTTAAGCTCCATGTTGGGCATGGAGACTACTTAAAATAAAATTAAATAAAACTTAAAATTAAAAAAAATAAAAACTACAAAAAAGAGAAGTTGAACATTTTGATAAATACAAATAAAATATTAAGATAATTCAATTAAATAGGCTGTATTTGCCCCTTAAAGATGTTAGAAGTTACTGATTGTGGAAATAGAGTAACTATATTCTGTTTATAAATTATAGTTTATATGTTACCATTAAATAAAAGTTATAAGTTAAATAAGATTTTTAAGGAAGAGCTACGTTTTCCAATATTATTATTTTGTAAGTGAAAGATTAATTTTAGAAGCCAAAATTACCTCAAACAATCTTTTCTATACACAAAAAGGACACCATAAATCTCACATTGATGACTGATCCTAAAAATAAAAAGTTTGTCAGGTAGAGGAGGAAGGCAAGTTGCCCCCAGGTAGGACTAACAGAAGAATGATTTATTGGACACCAACAATCCCTTCAGAGAAGTGACTAAATGTGAAAACACAAAGAAAGGCCAAGTTGGGTTTGGACAGACTTGATGTTTTTGAGAAGAATTTCAAAACTTTGTCTTAGAGCAATGAAAGCTACACTCACCATGTGTCTAGCAGGAAACAGATGGCACAATCAACCTGGGTGATTGAGGAGAGTTTAATAAAGGCACTATTTACAATGAGGTGGGCAGCATTAAGAAAACCAGCAAGAAACAGCCTAGTATCCGGGGGCAGCAATAACATACAGTCACCACCCTGTGGGGCCCTGACAGCGAGAGGGAGTGGCTATGGGAACTTGAGAGAATAGTTGTATGGAGAGGGACTCCACATGTCCTTTCCTGTATGAAGTCAGCCAACTCCAGGGCAATGTGACAGAGAGGTTATCTGCGTTACCCTGATTTCAACTTCTGTCCATCCTTCAATCTCTTGCGGGTGCTTCTCATTGGTACAATGCCATTGGACACCCCACAGCAAGGGACCACCTTAATCCTAATCTTAATCTGTGCTCCCCACTAGTGTAAATAGAGGGAATCTAGCATAGAAACAATGGAAGATATTTAAGAAGAAAGTTGTTAACTTCAGAAAACTGTGTAGAGTAGATCAGAAAGCTGTGAAACCTGAGGCAAGAACACTAGTTAACACAGATGGGAGGGAAGGCGTATGATGAATATTTATATCCTTTATTGAGGACTCAATAGCTATATCAATGAATAGAGACTTTTCCTATAGCCTTAGAGCTATCTATTACATGCATTGCCTAGCTGAATCTATTCCAATAGATTATTCCATTTATATTTAGAATAGATTTCTATCTACAGTCAGCAAGTCAGTTGTAAGGTCTTCATCTGTGATAATTTTTTTTTAACGTTTTTATTTATTTTTGAGACAGAGAGAGAGCGTGAACAGGGGAGGGGCAGAGAGAGAGGGAGACACAGAATCTGAAACAGGCTCCAGGCTCTGAGCAGTCAGCACAGAGCCTGACGCGGGGCTCGAACTCACGGACCGTGAGATCATGACCTGAGCCGAAGTCGGACACTTAACCAACCAAGCCACCCAAGCGCCCCTGTGATAATTTTTTTAAAGTAATCTTTACACTCAATATGGGGCTCAAACTCAGGATCCCGAGATCAGGAGTCATATGCTTTACCGACTGAGCCAGCCAGCTCCCCTGGTCGTCAACTGTGAGGGAAGAGGTATACTTGGGTGGTGTCCACAGTCTTTTGGGACTCTCAGGAAGAAGGAGCCAGGCAGTGCTACTCATACCCAATCTCTCTCCCTTTCGTCTCAAGACGAGCAGTTGCACTGCATTAGTAAATATTTTGGCAGATATGAAAGTACTTCAATTATGCATTTATTACACCCCGTTGCTTTTCTACCAACAAGTACGGGGAATGAAAACTGTAATGATGGTGAAGAGGAATCATCCTTATGGAATCATGTTGTCCTTCAAGGCACAAGTGGAGCCCAATGATTGTCCATAGCTGGACCTAGAACATGGATGTCAGGGTATGGGGAGAGAAGGGCTTAGAAGAGAGTCGGGAAAAAGCCAGAATTAAATTTGCCTGTTCAAAGTCTGACCTGAAGCTGAACTTGGATTCAGGAGCAATCTGCCCTCCTTCTGCTCCTCCTCTTTTCCATCCCACAACTTAATCCAACGTAGGACAGGATGTGCACATGGTTGTTACACGTACGCATGTATTTTCCAATCTATCAGATAAAAGGAAGTTTCTGTTTTTTCTTAATGTTTCACGGAAGAATCACTGGAAGGATTCTCACCAAACATTAATGATCTGACTTAAATCATAGGCATTGTGGTGTGGATGAAATTTATTTGGCAGGATGGCAGGGCAACTTACAGAGAAAATGATTTAAACGAGTACAGGGAGAGGCTTTGTGATTGCTGGCAGGTGGTGTAGACACAGCATGCAGAGGAAGAAGGTGGGGACAAAGAAACAGGAAGTCATTTCAAATATAAACCACGGAGTGAGAAATCACAAGGATAAAAGCTCAAATTGCATATGATGATTTGTAATCAACTGCTTCTCCAATGGGCAGCTCTTTGTAGTAAGCTTCGGGGTGTCAGGAAATGACTGAATAATTCATATAATGATGGTTAATAATTCTCCCAAGCCAAACAATAAAGGAGACTGACTGCTAGTTGGTAGTATAGACCAACCTTATGTCACACTTTCTCCATGGGTCCGCAGGCCTCAATAATCTATTTTCTGAATTCCTAGAGTGGAGTCAGCAACCAAAACCATTAGCACTTTATTTTCTTTCTTCTTACATTGATTCTTTTATGGGTTTATAATTGTCTCATGTGTGTAAGTAGAGGCCAACCTATTCTGAAATGTTTTATACTTCTTTTGTGTATTTTCCCCCAGTCAGATGGGAGTGTTGATTAGATAGAGTTCACAGTTAATACACGGCTGATGCCTGATGGGTCAAAGATACTGAAGGTAACTGTTGCGCACGTTCCGAGACACTTATCCAGATTACCGAAATTTAATAGTATCATTAATGCGAGGCATGAGGCCAAAATGATAAGTCTCATTTTCAATACTCTCTTCACTTTTTTAATAGCTTTTTTTTAATTAATGTGCCTCAGGAAATAGGTTTGCAGTTCCTGAGTGAGAGCTAAATATTTTGCCTGACAATATGTACTTAAGAGCTTTCCGAAACCATGGGTAAAAAAACCCATGAATGAGGGGGTTGCAAGTAGAGTTGAAGTACCCAAGCCACACTAAAAGGTCAAGTACTATTATGGGAGTGGAATAGTCTAAGTATGGGTCTATCAAGACAGCAAGAAAGCAAGGCAGCCAGCATGCTAAAAACACCCCCATTACTATTCCCAGGGTCTTAGCTGCTTTCCTGTCCTTTTTCTTAGATAAGTTTTTTTTCACTTCCACCTTTGTGTTTTCAGGCATGTTGCTGATAACTTGAGCATGTCGTTTGGAAACAAGAAAGATTTTGCCATAAATACCAACCATGATGGAGCCAGGAGTAAAAAAACATGTAGTGAACAATATCGTCCCCCAAAATTTGTTGAACGTAAGTGCACAGAAATGGAAACAAGCAACAAGAATCTCGTAGCTCTGCATACCGGCAACGTTGGCCTCGGATAGAACTAAACTGAATGAAAAAAGAGCAGGTGCTGACCAGCAAAATGCTAACAGTCGCTTTATCATGGAGGTGGTCATTGTGGTCGCATAGTGTAAAGGGTAACACACGGCATAAAATCGATCAATAGCAATGGAACAGAGGTGGAAAATGGAGGTTAGGCTAAGCATCATGTCAAAGCTTGCATGGAATTTACAAAAGCCATTCCCAAAATACCAGCAGCTCTCTACTGATCGCACCATGCTGTATGGCATGATGACAAAACCCAGAAGGAAGTCGGTGGTTGCCATGGAGAGGATCAGAAAGTTTGTGGGAGAGTGAAGCTGTTTGAAATGTGATATGGAGATCATTATAACCAAGTTTCCAAAGATAGTGATAAACATGGCTGCAGTCATAATTGAATACATTATCATTCGGACATGCAAAGAGCGGTTTACGGGAGGACAAGATTTATTCCCAAATTTTGGACAACCGGATAAGTCTTCAGGAATATAAATTGGATCCATACTGCTTTATCACTTAAAAGTCCCTTTTCTAGGAAGATGAGTCTGTGTTTCCTCTCCTCTTAAAAATGATTCCAGGAAACTTCACCTCCTAATTGCATAAAAAAAAGCATTAATTGCATAAAAAAGACATCTGTTATGAATTCATTTCAATTTCCATTTATTTAAATATTTAAAATTATGTCAATTGTGGTTGTGCTCTGAGTTATTTGCTGCATCAGGGCAGGAAGAGTTTCAACTACTTATTCTTTCCTGTTCTATTTTATTCTATTCCACTCATCCATTTGTTCATTCGACCTGGGTTTATCTATTGATTGCTCTGTTCTTTTTAAGGTATTGAGAGCTTCTTAAGAGTTTATTCCACTTGTATAGGGATCTGTAATAGTCAAACCCATGAAGCAGAGAATACAATAGTGGTTACCAGTATGGGGCAGGTGGGGAGTTATTGTTCAATGGATACAAAGTTTTAGTTATGCTACATGAATAAATTCTAGAGGTCTGTTGTACACCAGAGTGCCTATAGTTCATAATATGGTATTGTGTACTTCAAAATATGTTAAGAGGGTAAATCTCACGTAAGTGTTCTTAACACTCACACGCGCACACACACACATGCACACAACTAAAACTAAAAAGAAAGGGCCAGAACTTGTTGGGTATGTCCATTACCTTGACTATGGTGATGGTATCACAGGTGTTTGATGTCCAAACTCATCAAATTGTGCAGTTCTTTGTCTATCAATATACCTCTCAATAAAGCTGTTTAAGAAAAAAGAATTTATGGTCAACTTTTACCTTGAGCAACCACTTTTCTAGAAACTCCTTTGAACTACAAGTTAACATCTCTCATCATAAAAATACTTAATACACAAAAGCTAAGTGAAATCGCGGTGTTTTTCTTTAGGTATTCTTTCAATAATTTAAACTCTTCGTTTTAAAGAGTCTGCAGATGTTGTAAGAGTTATAAATGGCATATAGCTGTTGAAATACAAGGAAAACCACGTACCTGTGGGTCAAACCATGCACCTGGGCTAACGCTTCAAAGTTTCTCTACTCTCTACTCCCTTCCTCTCCTCTCCTCTGTCCTTCTCTTCTGCCCTTCCTTCTTTGTTCCCCTCCCCTGTATTTCTTGAGTGTTGTCATTCATCTGAAATTCTAACTACTGGACATATATGCCATCCCCGAGTGACTCAGAAGTATCACAAATTTCATATTCACAGACTTGGGTGAGTCAAATCTCACGTAACTGCTGTTGGTCACAGCGGGCTGAATAAGAGATGATGGACAAATTGCGTAAGTCCAACCTCTCAGTAAGTTATTGCATCTCCCTGCTCTTTACTTTGGGATGCCACCATGAAAAACCACTGGGTGGCTCTGGAGAAGCTAGACACCGTGCCTCTCACAAAGCATCAAATCTACTTAGTGAGCTACAGAAAGACAAGTCCAATCTTGTCTGAGTCAGACACAAGAGACACTCTTGCCCTACGTCAGGTTCTTCCAAGCCACAGAGATTCAACCATAGTGTACATTTGGCAAGTTCATCTACTTAGGCAGACTCAACTTAGTTTTGCCTTTAGAACCCTAAGGAAGAGCAGCATGAAAGGTCCCTTACTGGTCTCAAAGTGTCAGAAGTTCCTTTCATTCCTTCTGATTCTGTCTCTCTTTCCTGATTGACAGGGAAAAGTAAAAGAACCTGGTCATGACAGAAAAACCTGTTCGATGTGAGTTGGAGAAGCATCTTTTCCCAAGTCTCAGGAAGGTTTCTCTTCAGAAAGTCTTAGGGGGACCCTTCTTGAGCTGACTGCTCCATGTGGCTCTCCTGTTTGCTCTGGGTTAGGGACGTACTTACTTCCAAAGGAGAGGGGGCAAAATATCCTTGGATTAGGGGTTCTTCTTCTAGTGTGAGTGTTACCTCTCACTAGCTGTGAGCTCCCGGGAAAAGGAGGTGTGCTAGAATAGATGGCCTTTCAGAGGCTCTGAAAATCTGTGATTGATTGGTACCCGAAAGGTCCTTGGTTTTAAATTATCTTCTCCTAAAAAAAATAGAAAGTGGAAAAACAGAGAAACAAGATGAAAGGAAAACATAGAATAAAGGATGTGGCTCAATGCAGGAATTCATTGAATAGTACTTTCAGTCCTGAGGCACATCTGACCAAGATCACGGATTTGTTTCTCTCCACTGTAGACGCTCCTCCACTCCTCATTGCCCCTCTTTCTTCTTTGGTTTTCACCAAGGAAAGGTTGTGAGCATCTAACCTGGGCCCCATTTTAGCATATAAGTGATAGCAGTCGATAAACAGTTGTTGAATGTATTATCTGTGTTAAAATATACATCAGCTCGCATCTTGTCTTTTCTTGCCTTTGTAATCAACTCTAAGTAACAGCTAAATCTTATCAGACACAATTTTTTTAATATACTACCTTGAGGCAAGGAACCTGTGGGATCTCATTCACCCCTGGATTCTCCGCACCTTGATTAGTGCTTGTGGCAGACACTAGGTACATATTTTTGAACAAATAAAAGTAAAAATAAATGGCAAATTATGTCTGTTTTTAAAAATATCTGCATTGTTCCAATTAAAGCTGTTGCTTCAATGTGCTTGACACTTAGCTGTAAAGGAATGGACTAGACCCGGGAGCACAGTTTGTGAATATGCCTTCCAGGATTCAATTGTTTCTGATGGTGTTGTAAAATAATCCTTCATTATTTAGACAACGTTTAGACAGGCAGACAGGAGGGATTGCTGTAGACATACTTTATTGATCCCTTAGGCTAATGATAAGAGGACTAAAGATAGTAAGTTCAGATAAATACAAAGATGTCAGAAAAAGAAAAAAAAAAGCTGCTGAGTGTTTTAGTTAAATGCACCTACGAGGTGGTGGTGATGGTGGCATAAAACTCCATTGGTGTTTCATGAACACGTTAAAATGAGGTTATACTGGCCCTTTTCAGCCCCTTTTACAATGTTTAGAACCTTACCTACCGCTGAGGGGAGTTGAAGATTTTCTTCCTGCCGAAACTCACAGACTTTCATAAATTAAATACTATCTGGAAAGCACAGACTCACCATTGACCTTATACAGTATGTAAGTCCATGAAGACATGAACGCTTAAAGTGTAGTGTTGCCCAAGAAACTCCCTGTCACACCTCAGTTGCCCATGTGACCTTAATGATGACAGCTGTGACATTGAAACAACATCATATGAGAGCTGTATATAAATAACTGCTCCATTTCTTTAAGGATTGAGAGGATTCTAGGAGGTGTTTTAACATGAGATCAAATTTTCCTCTATGCACATTACTATTTATATAAGGGAAACTGCACACACACTTTCAGAAGTAGAGACCTCAAACGGAACGTTTACAAAGACATATCATGTGATTTTGTGCATTTTCCAGCTTCCTGGCTATCTTACATCCCACAAGATGACTTTGAAATCAGGTCAACCTTGTTTGATGATTGGCTGTAGCACTTATCAACCATATTACTCTGGACAACTTTTCAGTGTCCCTGAGCCTCAGTTTCCTCTTTTATAAAATGGGAGAGTTGGCTGTGAAGATATTTAAGACCATTAGCGTTATTTTTACCTTCCTCCTTGATTTTCTGCATAAGAATTATGGCATCTCCCCCAAGTTTTCTTTATTTTGTACTTCCATGTAATCTATTATGTTGAACCACATGCCTCTATGAAGTTGCCATTTTTGTAAGTTAAAATGTTAAAATATTAATACTTTTGTATAATTTACATTAGGTACATTACATTAGGTGTTTTTTTTTTCTTTTTTCCCCTTAGGTTTCAGTTCCAAGCACTGACTGATAACAAGGTTGGCATATCTCCAGTCACATACATGTGCAGGATGTCAGATTTTCTGTGCAAGATTATAACATGGAGTTAAAGCTTCTTGAAGAAAATCTTCATGTGAACACATGATTTTAGTTGGAGGAAAAAGTGGTCCAACACAAAATTTAGGTTCAGAATCTAATTTTCATAGCCTTAAAATATGAATATCATATAAGATGTAGTAGAAAATGGGCATTTATAATCCATGGTTCTAATAGAAGGAGACATACATTTGCATATGCTATTAACAAAGCACCAACTAACATAAGTACATAAGTATCACCATTGCTAGAAAACACATTCTCTTCTGGAACCTAACTATTTGGTAAAGAACTTAAAATTGCTATTGCCTCCTATGTATATATGTCTGTGTACATATACATAAATTAACCCCAATTAAGGTTTTTCTCATTTTTAATTGTTGAAAAAATATCAGGTATAAAGGATCAGCAAAGGAAGATATGAGTCAGTATTATTGTTCTGTAATACTCTGAGTCAAATTAAGTGTGATAAGAAGGAGATTTTAAAGTTTCTCTCTTATTTGTACACAAATGTGGATGATGATCATAAATAATGTGCTTTCTTTTTCTCCTTTGAATTCTGATCGCCCTGGAATTTAAGGCTGAAGTCTAAAGTATTTCAGCTGATCACCTAACTGCTTGAGAGAACCACGGAAAATTTCAAACTAGCCTCTCAAACCATAGGCTCTTCTGAATGCCTGCTCATGGTGTGCCAGTTAAGAGTCTCTTATCAAAACGAGCACCAATTGGAAGGCCTAGAACTGACACTAAAAATGACTATTTCATTTCTCTTGCCACAAGTTAGAAAATAACGTCAATTTTCATATAATCTTCCAAGAAATTGATCCCAAACTGCAAAGTCTCAGATATAAATTCCGTTTTTAAAGCTCCAAAATCATTCTTGGCCTAAAACCAAATTCCACCCGAAGAGCAGATTTGTGTTAATTTTCTATTAAACTTGTTAAATCAAGAGAGCAGGGCATAAATAGTGTACATAGTGTAACAGAAAAAAATAAGCCAAGGTTTGAAATTTATGATATTGGATCTTTTCTGGTTAATTCTTTAATATCTAACATAGACTACAATGAGTATTTAAAGACTACAATCACAAAGACTCTTTGGAAGACGTTTCAGGGATGATAATAAGTAGGCTATATTCAAATGTAACAGTGAAAACAAAACAAACAGAAGAAAAAGATTATTTTTTCTGTAAATCGACTTTACAACTATCTCTAGTAGTTTACACATCATGACATCAACAAGTAAAAATGGTACCTGGCGCGTAAATGACTGGTTGACCCCAAGTGGCTCACGGTTCTTAAGTAAGCCTTATAACACCACGTAGCGGCTGGCAACGGGCAGAGATGACATCTTGAAAATGTTGTCTTCTCAAAGGCAGCTGGTATCAGGAAACATTTTAAATGACAGTAAACACACATGGAGAACAGACAGAGCACCTTTCATTTCAGAGAGCGGGGGCAGAAAGAAGAGTGAAAACTAAGAGCAAAGGAAAACATCTTTCTTATAATTAGCTATAAATGATGGCATGTTTGAAAACCAGCAGAAAAGAGGAAGTTTTACTAAAACTATGCATCAGAAAATGTGTCAGAAGTAGACAGCCCAAGAGGAATTGATCTAAATACACCTTTTATCAAGATCACGTGTACATTTTTCAGTGGATACAAGGGAAAAAGTCGGAGACAACATACCTTGGCATAATCCTGCATGCCATAAATTTACGCTTTCAGCATCTGTCTGTCACCTGCCCCCCCTTCAGTCTGCAATAGTGCAGTCACTTTTGCCCACAGTTGTCTCCATGTTGCCCTACAGAGGCCCACTCCGTGGTTTGGCCAACCCCATTTCCTGATTGCCCATCCCTTCATCTCTGAGCACTTCAAGGCTCTACAAAAATATCATTTCCTTCCAGGAACCCATTTTTGATTCTCCCAGTTGGAGTTAATCTCATGAAATTCCAGACCGTTGGGGTGGCCAAAGATCATAGAGATAAGTGGTTCCAATTCCTCTTCTCACAGCTGACTTCGAGTTCAAATACTTTTGTTTCCTTTTTCAGCAAAGTTCTTTTTTCTTTTAAGTTTTTAAAATAAAATTTCTAGTTAGCTAACAGTGAATATTGGTTTCAGGAGTACAATTCAGTGATTCATCCCTTACATACCACACCCAGTGCTCCCAACAAGTGACACAACTGTTTTTTTAAAATGACTTCACCCTGACCGTAAAAATTTTTCAACCCATTCCGTTAACCTTCCTACTCTTGCAACACTCAATACAGAGCTGTGTGTTTGGGGACTGTGCAGTAACAGCTTGTTGGATTAAATGCAAAGAAATTAATCCCAACACATGATGTAACCTGGTTAATAAGCATCTCCTCTCATGGTGTTAGAGACCTCTGGTTTGGGAAAGTTTAAAACATTAGGAAAACAGTAAATGTTGCTTATCCCCAAATAAACAGTATTCTAAATGAAACCTAGATGACAATTAAAATTTTGGGTGCCTTGAAGTTTCTAAATTACTTGAAAGCCACATTCCCCCTATAACTAAGACCTTGAGGTAGATATTGCCACTAAATGCTGAAAAACAACATTATAATCTAAGTCTTTTGGCTCCTGTCTAGGGAACCTCCTACCACCTCTTACTTTCTCTAATTATGGCAACAAGTCTTTTCTGACCTATGGAGAGCAAGAAAATCTACAGCGTCGTCTGCTCATAGTTTCTCCTACTAGGCCTCACCAATCAAAAGATGGTCCCCAGACCAGCCACATCATCATCTCCTGGGAATATTTTGGGAAAGGAAATATCTTAAGCCATCTCAAAATGTACATCTTAGCAAGATACCTATGTTATTTGTATGCCCAACGAATTCTAGAAGAACAATTCCAGACAATAGAGAAACTGCATTTTTAGTTCGGACACTGTTTGTATCTGAAATGAGTGAATAATTTTGAGGAGCAAAAAGCAACTGAATACCTTAAGTAAATGCTGCTGGCAAGAGAAAAATACCAAAAATGAAATATGTAGTGAATTAAGTAGTAGCAGTGAATTAAGTAGTATACAACAGGATTTGCTTCTTAAAATATAATATTAAAGAGGAGAAAGCATTTTAACATTATTGAAACATAGATGTACCTTACATTTATTGAATCATGCTTGGAATAATTCCAGAATTTCACAAAAACATTTTTTTATAGGCCACCATATAAAAATTTACAAAACTTGCCAGACAAAACTTAACGGAAAATGTAAGAAGTTTCGTTCACTTAAATGTCATAATAATTATCATTTTCCAGTTAGGAAACTACCTTACCTTTTTTATGGCAACAATTTCTGGTTTTCCACCAAATTGAGTTCTCTCTGTTCAATTATTTTGAAAAAGCAAACAAATTAGCAATATTTAAAAAAACAATGGTACATTTCCAATTCTTTTTATTGACTCAGTACCTTCCATCTCCTGAAAAGTTAGTTGTGAATCACTGAGTCTTTTCTGGTGACTTGGCAGGTATGAGGTCAGGAAGTTCTAGAAAGTGTAGCGTTGAGGATTGAAATATCTGATTCATATAAGTTTGCCTCTGCTCTCAAGAGACTTGGAGTGGGGAGCTCAGATCCAGGAGCTCTGAGAGAGTAGCTAACTGCAGGGCCCCAGTGGAATTGTTCTTCTGACTCTCTTTCGTGGAGGATATCAAAATATTCTGTGTATTTTTAATGTCCTGAGTATTTTCAGTTTCCTTTTTTTCCAAACGAAGGACAATTTCATATCAATTTCATGGTCCTTTGGGCTTCATTCTGGCAAGATAAGGTACCAAAGATAAGGTATCCTTTCTGTATATTAAAAACACATAAATATGTGTAGGCTAAATTAAACATTAGCTGATATCCAAAGGAGGGACAATTGACTCCGAAAAGGTTGCTGTTTACAGTTTGACTCCTGAATGTAATAAGATATTGGGGTAAGAGGGAAGCATTTATTTTTGCTTTAGTGATTTATATTAGTCTGACTAAAATCCTTAATAAAAAAAAAAAGAAGAAGAAAATCCAGTTAAGGTGCCACAAATCTTGAAAAAATCAGTTCAGTGAACAAAGAACATTGAATGACAAGTCAGTAGAGCTGGGTTTTAGTTCCGGTTTTCATACTTAGCTGTAAAATTCAGGGAAAATCATTTAATATCTCTGGGTTCAGTTTTCTCATTTGCCACCTACCGTCAAATCCTGGGTGTGGAAAGGAGGCTATTTTACTAACTCTGGGAAATGATGGAAGGTGGACAGTAGGTAAGAGGCTGGATCACTTTCTTCCACAGCAAACAAGTCAGAATGACTACATTCTGAAACCAACAAGTGCCATGAAAACCTATAGAGAAAATTATCTGTTTCAATGAAAGGGGACTAACTGAGCAGAACTTTACACGGGGCTATTTGATGTTTTCAAATACGAATAGGATCTAGTAGAAGAAGGAAAAAGTATTAGAAGGAACCATATGGTGTAGGGCTACTAACATTTTCTTGCATCTGTAAGCACTAGCATGAACAAGAACCACCATCACAAACATTATCCTTTGGCCAAAAGAAAAAAAAAAAAAAGCAATGTCTAACCCTCTCCACCGAATTTGTTGTAAGTTTGTCGACAAACTTACATCAAGATATTTAGTTTTCTTTTCTAAAGTCATACGTTAAGGAATTGGGAAGAAATTTAATACAAATTAATTCAAGATACTTCTACTTTCCAGTAAAACTAAATTCGATTTTACTTATTTTTTTTTTTAGCAATTGGTCTTTTAAATAAAAACAGAACATCTGCGTGTGTGTGTGTGTGGGGGGGGGGGTGTTCAAATACCAAAGCAGCATAAACATCAGTACAGTAAAACCTTGGATCGTAACTTGCTCTGTGAGTGATCCGCAAGATGAGCAAACATTTCTAATAAATTTTAACTTGATAAATGAGCCGATGTCTTGCAACACGAGTAATACATGATGCCGAATATGACATGGTCACAACTGAGCCGGTGGTTCGTCTCTCACAATACACACTGTAGGATTGTGGGTGATCATCTCCCATGCTCGGACGCTCGGTCTCAGGCTGTGGTGTTTGGCAGAAATCAGTGATTTTTCAGAATGTTGGAAGCTGACCACAACTGGCACTAGTGAATTTTTTGTCACTTCAAAGCACTTCTGGACAGTCCTTTGCTTTTCCATACAAGAATCAGCTTAGGAACGCTTTGCTTCATTCTAGGTCAGGTGGCCTGCAGATACAGACCCTTTCTTCTGCTGCCTTATTGTCAGTTACATTAAATACAGTATATGACAAGAGTTTATGAATACTGGATTGTGGTCAACACCCGTGCTAGCATACACAATAGCCCCCGTGCGGAAAAAGGTTAAAAAGAAAGGCAGTTATAAGGAGATGATCGCAGTGGAAGTTAAGATGGAAATCACTGAGAAGTACAAATGACATATGCAGGTTGCCGAGATTACAAGATGTTATAAGAAGTCTATGTCTGCATCTTGTTTGCAGAGGAGGAGGAGACAAAGGCAGAGGAATCACTCGCTTCAAATGAGATTAGGGAGATGTGTAAAATGTGTGAAACAGCACAAAATTTTGTGGAAAAGTACCACCTGTACAAGTCTGTAGCAGTGCGAGGGATGAATCAGTTGAATGACCATGCAATGTCACAGTTCCCCGAAATCCTCCAAAGGAGGCAAAACCAAGTGTCACTGGATAGGTCCCTTGTTAAAGTTGCATGAAAAGAAAAAGATTCCCTTGAGCCAATAGATAGCAGTGATTGCGTTAGTGATAGTGAAAGTCGTCCTACACAATAACCCTCCTCTCTCTTGTTTCCCTCACACCAGCCATGAAGGTTTTCAGAGGTAAATGCAGGCTAATTTGCTTATTTTTCTTTATATTTTGTACTTTCTTTATAATTTTGTATTATGTTACAGTATTGCAATCATTTTTATATGAATATTTTTGGGTTGTGGAACGAATCATCTGAGTTTCCATTATTTCTTTCGGGGAGACTTGCTTTGATATACAAGTGCTTTGGATTACAAGCATGTTTCTGGACGAAATTATGCTCACAAACCAAGGTTTTACTGTATTTCATTAAAAAGAATTGCCAAAAAGCCACAATAGCATCCAACACACCATATTAGCTCTCATCATTGCACCTGGCTTTAATTCCTCTCTTCTTGGAAAATCAGTGTTTCCACTTATTTTGTACTTGCAATGTCTTTCACCATCCCAAAGAATCTCCACTATTTCTCCTCTACTCTAAGGCTACGGGGAGGCACCAACCTATCAGCACGCTAGCAGGGATGGAAGGTCTAGACAATATGTGGCAGGGCCATATTTGGGCAGGTAGACAAAACTAATATTTCAGCTGACCACAGAATGGTCACTGCTTAATTGTGATTTGTGCAATTAACTAAGATCAAAGTAAATTTACGGGCAATGATGTAAGCTTTTCCATAAAGAGGAAAAATTGCTAATTTGTTCATCAGTATCGTTCATCAATTTCTAAATAAAGAAATTAGGGCACCTGGGTGGCTCAGTTGGTTGAGTGTCCAACTTCATCTCAGGTTATGATCTCACGGTTCGTGGGTTTGAACCCCGTGTCAGGCTCTATGCTGACAGCTCAGAGCCTGGAACCTGCTTCAGATTATGTGTCTCCCTTTCTCTCTGTCCCTCCCCCGCTTGCACTCTGTCTCTCTCAAAAATAAATAAAGATTAAAAAAAAAAGAAATGAACCACAAAAAATTTTAGTGGAACGCAGTTCACTTACACACACACTCACATAACTAAAATTAAAACATTATAAGGCATTACTTACCCTCAATGCAAGCAACGTATTCTGAGATGATTTATTTTCTTCTGTTTGTTTTTCATGAAAAATGCTGTTTGCAGCCAGTGGTGTATTGGCACCTCTCATGCCCACTGACAAGAACAGGTTAACTTTTCAGGACTTCTGAGAGCCAGTTGACATCACATTTATAGCTTGATTTCAGCTAAATGAACAATATATATTCATTCTGCTAAATAAATGTGTGTGTGTGTGTGTGTATGTACTGGAATCATAATTTTCATACATATATATATATAATCTCTATATATATATATGTTGAGTTTATATGTATATTTATAGTCAAATTCTGCAAATCAAGGCTTTTTTCTTCCTTTTCAAAGTGTCAAACACTTAGCAGCACACCCCTGGTTGCACACCACTAACTTCACTTCACAAGTTACTAATGGGCCTCAACTTATAGTTAAAAAGACGCTGAATAAAAACCTCATGGCTCATGAGTTCGAGTCCCGTGTTGGGCTCTGCACTGACAGTGCAAAGCTTGCTTGGGTTTCTCTCTCTCCCTCTCTCTGCCCTTCCTCTGCTCTCTCTCTCTCAAAATAAATAAACTTTACTTAAAAAAAAAGAAAGAAAGATTTAACCTCACAATAGTAAATTCTAGTAAAGGTTTAACTCTCAGCTAACCAGTGACTGGTTCCTGACAGAATATGCATGTTTGAAATTATTTCTGTATTTATTTGCCTATAATTATTAGCTGTTGACATTTCAAACTACATCCGGTCAGACACGAAAGAACAAAAAGCGAATGGAAGAATCACACAAAGTGCTCGTGGTGGTAAGAGGCAGCAGGAGTTTTTAAGCTCAGTTTATGCTCTGATCCCTTCCAAATAGTATCAAGGTTGTGTGTTCTTTTCACACCATTCCTGGCTTTTCCTCGTCTTCTCTTTATCCTTCCAAGTTCCTTCCTCTTTTCTCCATAGAAGTAATAGGTATATGAAGTATTCTGAAGAAGAGGGATTTGGGTTCCAAGAGAAGACTTTTTTTTTCCCTCAAGTCTTAGAAACTAAAAGCTTGCCTTGGTAGTCAAAATCACGCACACACCTACACACACGTATACACACATGCACACACATATACGCACATGCACACACATATACACATGCTTTAAGTGACTTTATTCTTCTACATTCCTGTGCTTTTGCCTCATTTCACTCATACACAAGTCTGTTCAGTTTCTTTTTGAGTAAACAGATCAGTAGTATGGAAACGTGAGCTGAAAATTTTACCTAGTAAAATGCACTTCAGCGCTCTGCGAAACCAGGGATAGAAGAAACCGTATATTAACGGATTACACGTGGAGTTAAAATAGTCAAACCATGTCAAGGCATCAAACAGAACTACAGGAGTAGAGAAGTTCAAAAAGGGATCCAATAAAAGTGTGAAAAAACAGGGAAACCAACATAGTAAGAAAACGCCCATCACTATTCCTAAAGTTTTGGCCGCTTTTTTGTCTTTCCTCATTTGATTATTTTGGTTTTCGGGCAATCTATTGATTGCACGAGCATGTTTTCTTGATACCGCAAAAATCTTGCCATAAATCCCCACCATCACAGACCCAGGAGTGAAGAACCCTGCCATGAACAAGGTGGTCCCCCATAACTTGTTGAACATCACTGGACAGGAACTGGAACAGGCCACCAGTATATCGTAGCCCTCAATCCTGTCGGCATAGGCCCCCGAGAAGACCACCCCGAAAGCAAATGCTCCGGGAACCGACCAGCAGAGAAATAGCAACCGCTTGATGAGGGGAATCGTCATTTTCGTGGAATAACGTAAAGGGTAGCAGATAGCATAAAATCTGTCAATAGCCACAGAGCAAAGATGGAAAATGGACGTTATGCTAAGCGTCAGGTCAAAACTGTAATGAATCTTGCAAAATGTAAGCCCGAAATACCAGCAAGTCTCCACCGATCTGACCATACTGTAGGGCATGATGGTGAGCCCCAGGAGGAAGTCAGTGACTGCCATGGAGAGGATGAGGAAGTTGGTTGGTGTGTGAAGCTGCTTGAAGAAGGAAATTGATATTATCATGGCGAGGTTGCCAAACACCGTGATGAATATGGCTGCGGCCATAAATGAATACATAGCAGCTCGGACACCCAGTGGCCTTTCATTTTCCGGGCAAGATCCATTTCCATATCCAGAGCAATCCAATATTTCCTTCAGAAAAAGCAAGAACACATGAAATTTTGTCAGATATTAATCAAATATTCTATATTTTATGTAAGTTTTCACAGAACAACTCAAGAAAAATATAGAAGACTCAAGGAAGATAATTAATTTATGCTCAAATATTAATTACAATCTTTCTCATTTATTTATCTTAACTTTCATTTGCAACTTCACAGAATTTTAACCTGGGTTTAAATGATTTATTTGCTTTATACTTTCCTGGATTCAAATTATACCACCAACATTTAGTAGGCTCTTATTTTATTCCAGGGCCAGAAATGAAAAAGAAGGAAGAGAGGAGGAAGAGAGAGAGAACTGGGAGGTGAAAGGAGGGGAAGAGAAGAAGCAACAAGTTCATTATCTACTTTATTATAATTGATGCTCCTTATGTTCATAGAAAGAATGGATATGTATTAGACAATACATTCACTTCTTCCTCAAATAAGTCCGGAACACTTAATCAGCTTTTATTTGAGTACAGTCTACTGCCTTGTGGGACCAGGATGTTATTATTATTTGAAAATTGTTTCATTCATGTGTTGTATTATTTTCATGGTGTTTTGATTTTGTTCATGCCAAGGTTGTTTAAAAGGGGAAGAATCACTTAAGGATGTCTAATGACCGGGTAGAATCATTTTCAGCCAGTCATGGAGCCCTGACAAGCATCTCACCAGCCAGAGCAGCTGAGTCAGACATGGGCAGAGGCCAGAATTGAACCACCCTCACTTCTTTGGGAAGAACAAGTACACCTCCATGGTGCTTCTCCTCAGAGCCTCGGGCAACGCGTATCACGCAAAATGAAAGCCGAATAAGTTTCAGTGTGTGGGTCGCAGAGAAAGCTATAGGAGCAGGTGGTTAGCGAGCTTCAGGACAGCTAGGCATCTCCACTCCTTCCTTGTGTTGGCCCAGTATCTTCATTTTGCATATAAAAATCTGCATGATGCCATTTCCATGTATATTTGGAAGGTAACATGTTCATGAATTAGGATAACTTTCCTTTTTTTTAAAGTACGTTGGGGGAGAAAACACTAATACAAAAAGAATAACTGTTAATACTGCCGAGAGTCTGTGGCCATCAAGGACTTCACACATATCAGACCTGACCAGTTACTAACAGATAAACCAATAAATTCTCAGCCCCTGTGAGCACCATCAGACACTGAGCCACAACTGTTTACAGAGTGCCCACAACAAGCAAGACACAATGAAAGGAACAAGAAAGCTTGAGCCTCAGAGATTCTACAAAACAACTGAAGAGGCAGAACTTAAAACCTAAATGACTCTGCACCACAAATAAAAACCAACTGTGGAGATTAACTGATCTAAAAGGAGTCTAAGCAAAATGTGCAAAGGTAAAAGAAATGGGTGAGGGAATTTCAGGCTGGGGTAGACAAGAATGCTCCGGTGAGGTTGGGACTTTCCATTTGGTTCTCAGTGGGTGAGTGGGATTTAAACAGAAGAAAGAAAGCCGGTTATAAGCAGAAGAAAAGGTGAAGGAAGAGCTCAAGGTTGGTTGAAGATTTTTTTTTTTTTTTTTTTTAATTTTTTTTTTTTCAACATTTTTTATTTATTTTTGGGACAGAGAGAGACAGAGCATGAACGGGGGAGGGGCAGAGAGAGAGGGAGACACAGAATCGGAAACAGGCTCCAGGCTCCGAGCCATCAGCCCAGAGCCTGACGCGGGGCTCGAACTCACGGAGCGTGAGATCGTGACCTGGCTGAAGTCGGACGCTTAACCGACTGCGCCACCCAGGCGCCCCTGGTTGAAGATTTTTGAAAGTCATTCTCAGGGTCTCCAGAACATAACAGAGAAAATAGAGGGTTGGGGAGAGGACAGAGTGGGAGGCGAGAGGGTGTCTAGTTTCATTGTTGCCCCCAAGCCAGTGGTCTTAGCCAGTAGATAGTCAAGGAGCTTTCCCATTTTTCTCAAAGTTAAGCAGTGATTTTAAAAAGAAAAAAATAAAGAAAGCAATTAAGATAGCTGCAAGGAGGAGAATGAGTGCAGATCTGAAATTAAAAGCTTTCTCCAACTGATTCTCTTTTTGTTGAAGAATAACTGACATACAAGACTCTATTAGTTTCAGGTGTAGTGATTTGATATTTATATATTATAAAATGGTCACTACAATAAGTCTAGTTATCATCTGTTCACCAGGCAAAGTTGCTACAATGTTGTTGAGTATATTTCCTATGCTGTGCATTATATCCCATGTCTTATTTATTTTATAACTGAAAGATTGTACTTCCTAATTCCATTCACCAAGTTTGTCCATCCCACCCATCTCCCTTCTAATGACCATCAGTTTGTTTTCTGTAGCTGTGAATCGGTTTCTGTTTTATTTATTCGTTCACTTGTTTTGGTTTTTACGTTCCACATATAAATGAAACCATATGGTATTTGTCTGGCTCTGCCTGACTTATTTCACTTAGCATAATACCCTCAAGGTCTATCCAAGTTGTCGCAAATCGCAAGATTCTTTCTCTTTTAAGGATGAATAATATTTCAATGTAAATATAAGGACCATGTCATTATCCATTCATCTATCAATGGACATTTAGATTGTTTTCATATCTTAACTATTGTAAATAATGCTGCGGTGAACATAGGAGTGCATATGTCTTTACAGATTAAAGTTTTTTTTTTCTTCAGGTAAATACCTGGAAGGACAATTACTAGATCATATGGTAGTTTTGTTTTTAATTTTTTGAGGAAACTCCGTACTATTTTCTGTAGTGGCTACACCAGTTGACATTCCCACCAACAGTGCACAAGGGTTCCCTTCTTTCCACATCCTTGTCAACACTTGTCATTTCTTATCTTTTTGATAATGACCATTCTCACGGGTGTGAGATGATATCTCATTGTGGTTTCGATTTGTATTTCCTTTAGTGATGGTGAGCATTTTTTCATGTGCCTGTCGGCCATCTGTATGTTGTTTTCTTGGGGGAAAACAAAAAGTCTATTCGAGTCCTCGGCCCATTTTTTTATATTATTTTGTTTTGTTTATTTTTTTATTCTCTAGTTAGTTAACATACAGTGTAGTCTTAGCTTCAGGAGTAGAATCCAGCGATTCATCTCTTACATATGATACCCAGTGCTCTGCCCATTTTTTTAGTTAGATTGGGCTTGTTGTTGTTGTTGTTTTTCTTTCTGTTTGTTTGTTTGTTTGTTTGTTTTTGATATTGAGTTGTATGAGTTGGCTGTTCACCTTCCAACTGATATTCTGGATGTTAATTCTAAGTGTTGAATCCAAAGCAATTTTATCCTACTTATCCTTCCTACTCTGGGGTTCTATCTCCCCCTATACAGAACTAATAGCCTAACTGTGAGATGGGACACATTTTAGCAATGGAGCTAAAGTTAGAGAAGGAGGAACACGACTGTTTACAACCACAGAGGAACACTACCAAACCGCACTTGGGGTCTCTGCCAGCTAATGCCCTAACGACTATTTACAGAAACGACAGACTTATTCTTGAAAGACAGTTTTGCCAAAACATTTTCATCCCCAAATTTTTAAAATGTGTACCACTGGTTCACAAGTTACATTCAGTTTTAGCAGCTACTGTAGCAGTTTCTATTACGTATGTAACATTCATCCTGACATTCTCATAGGAAAGAAGGTAGAAGGAAAAACAATAGGCAAGGAATTTCCCCCCCTTTTGGTACCAAGTTTTTTTAACCAATTACTTTAGTCACCCACGTGCTTACCAGTTAAGTATCAGCACAGAAGAAAATACTTTAACAATGCAGGCTTGAACTGCACAGATGGATTTACCTCTATGTGGATTGTTTTCAATACTTAGTCTAAATGTAGTCTTTCTTTTTAATGATGTTCTTTTCTGTTTAATTTTTAATTTTTATTTTTGACAAAGAGAGAGAGAAGGGGGAGAGGGGCAGAGAGAGGGGGAGACACAGAATCCAAAGCAGGCTCCAGGCTCCAAGCTGTCAGCACAGAGCCCAAAGCTGGGCTCAAACTCAAGATCATGACCTGAGCTGAAGTCAGACACTTAACTGACTGAGCCACCCAGGCTCCCCTTGAATGATTTTCTTAATAGCATTTTCTTTTCTCTGGCTTACTTTATTGTAAGAATACAGCATATATACATATCACGTATAAAACATGTGTTAATCAACTGTTCATGTTACCAGTAAGGCTTCCAGTCAATGTAGGCTATTAGTAGTTAAGTTTTGGGGGAGTCAAAAGTTATACATGTATTCTTGAGTAGGGGTGCTTGGTGCCCATAACTCCCAAGTTGTTCAAGGGTCAACTGTACTATGAAATAGAAAGGAAAGTTCTATTTTGTTGGCTTATTTTTAAGCCACTTTACTTCTTAGAAAGGAAAGCTAAGAGAAATAAATAATTTCATTTTAATGAAAATGGCACACACACACACACACACACACACACACACACCACAGAGTATTCTTGTGCTAAAGGCAACTCCATGACAATACATTTTAGGATTTAATTGCAAACTTTTTGTGTTCCTGGTTTAGTGACTTTCCTATTATAATCTGCTTACTGTCCATTTTTGAAAGTCATACTCAATCCTTTTAAGCTTCAGATCATAGGGTGCAGAGCTTACCTCCCTTTAATATTCAGGAAACTTACATAGCCAACAAGCTCTAGGAACCTTAATAAAGTTCTTTGAAATGCAGAGCATGATGTGTATGTTAGTATACGTCATGAAGGGTGTTCCTCATACCCCTGCCACAGAGCAGAAAGGGGCACAGTGGATGACTATTTGATGACTTCATCAAATAGGACTTTTAAGTAACTTCCCTCTAAGCATCATTGTCCTGTATGGTGTATTTGGAACGTTTCTTGCGTGTGACATCCATCAACAATTCAAACATTTCAATGGTCACATCTTTCACATCTTTTACAGTGATAGTCTGTGAATGCTAAATGCATAAAACAATTCTTTCAGGACTATATTCTTCAAGTATCATTAACCTTTTTTTAAACCAGGGCACCTGGGTGGCTCAGTCAGCTGAGTGTTCAACTCTTGATTTAGGCTCAGGTCATGATCTCATGGTTCGTGGGTTCAAGCTTCATGTCGGGCTCTGTGCTGTCAGCATGGAGCCTGCTTGGGATTCTGTCTCTCCCTCTCTCTTTATCCCTCCCCCACTGGAGCATGTTCTCTCTCTCTCTTTCTCTCTCTCTCTCAAAATGAATTAAAAAAATTTTTTAACCTGTTAATATAAGCATATATAGCCACATGGATGTTAATAGAATTAAAGCAATCTTTTTTTAGAATTAAATTAGAATTAAATAGAATTAAATTAATCTTTTCTCCATTGTTGGTATATCTACAAGAACAAAAACTAAAGACGCAGAACACAATGAATTGCTTGCACATTCATGAATAATTAATAAATACCATGCCTAAAATTTATTCCACTGTATTGTTAAAAATAAAAGTGTTTTCTACACTCCTGAGAAAGTGATTAAATTGCAAGACCATGTCTGCAATAATAAAGTATTTTCTGATTTTTCTAATGTAATCTCTTGTCTCTTTACCTTATTAAATTGGTAAGTGCTTCCATATTAAACATTCCTCTGCTTTAGCAACCATTTTTTCAACTTTTAACAGGACTTTAAAAGTCCTTCTTCCTGCCAATCATTCTTTCTACCTTTCTGGAATTATTCTGCCCTTATCCAAGCTTTTGTTTTCTTTCAGTTTTTCAATTTCCATCAAATATTCAATGGTAATGAATCTTAACATATTAAATAACACACATGAACTGCCTTAGCACAATGCCTGACGTACAAAGAACACTATCAAGATGACTTTCTTTTCATCTTTCTTCCTTCTTTGTTGGGATGAACATTCAAGAATATATTTCACCAGAAAATATTTTTCCTACAAAAATAAAGGATTGGGGTTGTATGTAAAATCTGAGGTCTGCTTTAATCCTCTGCTTCACTTAGGTTAACGACAGTGGTAATTTACTCAGCCATTTGTGAAGAGGTAACACTTTCCAGGATTCTATATCTTCTTCCCAAGAAACGTATTATACTGCAGAGCAACCTATTATCCCATTCACATAATAAAAAGACTCTGCCTTTTATTAAAAATTCATATTGAATTGTGCACTTACTATCTTTTATAGTCCTACACATTCTCTCTGCACATGACAAAAAGGCAAAAAAGAAGAATCAGGTCATGAATAATGCTGTTGCATAATACGAATGACAGTTTACTTCCTAACAAAACCTCAGGAAAGAGAAAACACACTGGTCTGTCCTTAATCCCTTCTCCACATACCTGTTGTATTGTAGATGAGGCCATTGTTAATCAAACTCCATCTAGCAGGACCTTTATTTCCTTGTTTCTTTTCTAACCACTGTGAATGTTTATACGGAACTAGAAGATCTGCACTATGTGAATGGTGCTATTCTAGAATTTACCAATTAATCTCAAGGGAATTGGGACTGAAATACTTAAGAGAGGGGGAAAAAAGCAAAAACAAACCCTTGCTTTCTAAAGTCTAACAGCTTAATAAGCCTAAACCACTCCTCTATCCTCTCAGGAGTCTCTGCTGCCTAAGTTGTCATCATCTGAACCTTTGGTCCCTAAGTCCGCTATTACATAATGACTATAAAAACACAGCTGACCTGTTGCATTTCAGGTGGCCCTAAGGAAGCTGATCCCAACCACACAATGATTCCAGTAGAAAAATGGACATGTGTCCTCCAACTCTTTAGGAAATCTGAGATCGTCACAGTTCGTATTTGTCTCACATTCCAGCCACTGAGAAGAGGCCTTACCATCCATTGTTTTTCTTTTTCTTTTTTTCCCTAGCAAAAATGTGATTAGAAGAACAATTCTCATCAACCCTCTTAGACCAGGAAGAATGGGGCAACTTGCTGAATTCTCTTATTATTTTAAAAGTTTCTCTGTGGATTTTTGTGGATTTTCTATGTGGTTAATAATACTATCTATAAGTAACTATGGTTTTGTTTCCTCCTTTTCAATCCTTTAGGCTTTCAGTTCCTTATTCTTAACATCTTGTGCTAAGACCTCTAGAACAGTGTTGATTAAGGTACAATTACAAAATGATGAAGCAGCTTTTAAAAAATACTCATACTTGTTATGACTGTTAAAAGTCTTCTGTTCTTTTTCTTTTTTAAGTTTTATTTAAATTCTAGTTACTTAACAT
Source organism: Neofelis nebulosa (assembly GCF_028018385.1). NCBI lineage: Eukaryota > Metazoa > Chordata > Mammalia > Carnivora > Felidae > Neofelis > Neofelis nebulosa. The sequence goes on from NC_080787.1 coordinate 123,425,047, forward strand.
ATAGTGTAATATTAGTTTCAGAAGTAGGACTTAGTGATTCATCACTTACATATAAAACACCTATATAACTTCTCATCACGAGTGCCCTCCTTAATACCCATCACCCACTTAGCCCATCCCTTGCCCACCTCCCTTCCAGCAAACCTCAGTTTGTTCCCTAGAGTTAAGGTCTTTATGGTTTGCCGCTCTCTCTTTTTTTCCCCTTTCCCCTATGTTCACCTGTTTTGTTTTTTTTTAATTCCACACATGAGTGAAATCATGTGGTATTTGTCTTTCTCTGACTGACTTATTTGGCTTATCATAATATACTCTAGCTCCATTCATGTGATTGCAAATGAAAAGATTTCATTCTTTTTGATGGCTGAGTAACATTCCATTGTGTATATATATATATATATATATATATATATATATATATATATACCATATCTTCTTTATCATTCATCAGTCTATGGACGTTTGGGCTCTTTTCATAGATTGGCTACTGTTGATAATGCTCCTATAAGCATTGGGATGCATGTGCCCCTTCGAATCAGTATTTTTGTATGCTTTGAGAAACACTGAGTAGTGCAACTGCTGGGTCATAAGGTAGTTTTATTTTTAACTTTTTGAGGAACCTCCATACTGTTTTCCAGAGTGGCTATTTCCAAGTTTTCAATCCCACCAGCAGTGCAAGAGGATTCCCCTTTCTCCACATCCTCACCAAATATGTTGTTTCCTGTGTTGTTAATTTTAGCCATTCTAATAGTGTGAGGTGATAGCTTATCATGGTTTTGATTTGTATTTCCCTGATGATGAATGATGTTAAGCATCTTTTCATGTGCCTGTTAGCTACCTGGATGTCTTCTTTGGAAAAATGTCTATTCATGTCTTCTGTCCATTTCTTAACTGGATTATTTGTTTTTTGGGTGTTGTTTGATAAGTTCTTTATAGATTTTGGATACTAACCCTTTATCAGATATGTCATTTGCAAATATCTTCTCCTATTCCATAGGTTGTCTTTAAACGTCTTTAAAAGAAAGCTGATTGCTTTCTTTTGCTGTGCAGAAGATTTTTATCTTGATGAAGTCCCAATTATTCATGTCTGCTTTTGTTTTCCTTGCCTCTGGAAACATGTCTAGTAAGAAGTTGTTACTGCCAAGGTCAAAGAAGTGGCTGCCTGTGTTCTCCTCTATGATTTTGATGGTTTCCTGTCTCACATTTAGCTCTTTCATCCATTTTGAATTTATTTATTTTTAATTTTTTTTAATATTTATTTATTTTTGAGACAGAGAGAGAGCATGAACAGGGGAGGGTCAGAGAGAGAGGGAGACACAGAATCTGAAACAGGCTCCAGGCTCTGAGCTGTCAGCACAGAGCCCGATGCAGGGCTCGAATTCACGCCCCGCGAGATCATGACCTGAGCCGAAGTTGGCCGCTTAACCGACTGAGCCACCCAGGCACCCCTTGAGTTAATTTTTGTGTATGGTGTAAGAAAGTGGTCCAGTTTCCTTCTTTTGCATGTTGCTGTCCAGTTTTCCCAACACCATTTGTTGAAGAGGCTTTTTTCCATTGGATTTTCTTTTTTGGATGTTCTTGGATATATCTTTTTTCCATTGGATATTCTTTCCTGCTTTGTCAAAGATTAGTTGGCCATACATTTGTGGGGGTTCTCTATTCTGTTCCATTCATCTATGTGTCTGTTTTTGTGCCAGTACCACACTGTCTTGATGATTACAGCTTTGTAATATAGACTGAAGTCCAGAATCATGATGTCTCTTGCTTTGCTTTTCCTTTTCAAAATTGCTTTTGCTCTTTGGGGTCTTTTGTGGTTCCATACAAATTTTAGGATTGTGTGTTCTAGCTCTGTGAAAAATGCTGATGGTATTTTGATAAGCATTGCATTAAATATGTAGATTGCTTTGGGTAGTATAGACATTTTAACAATGTTTGTTCTTCTGATCCATAAGAATGGAATGCTTTATCACTTCTTTGTGCCCTCTTCAATTTCCTTCATTAACTATTCTATAGTTTTCAGAGTACAAATCTTCTACCTCTTTGGTTATTCCTAGATAACTTATGGGTTTTGGTGAAATTGTAAATGGGGTTAAATTTTTTTATTTCACTTTCTGCTGCTTCATTATTGGTGTATAGAAATACAACAGATTTCTGTATTGCTTTTGTATCCTGTGACCTTGTTGAATTCATGCATCAGTTCTAGCAATTTTTTTTTTTTTGGTGGAGTCTTCTGGGTTTTCTACATAGAGATTATGTCATCAGCGAAGAGTGAATGCTTGACTTCTTCCATGATGATTTGGATGCCTTTTATTTCTTTTCATTGTCTGATTGCTGAAGCTAGGACTTCCAGTGCTATGCTAAATAAAAATGGTGAGAGTAGACATCCCTGTCACATTCCTTGACTGTAAAGAAACACTTCTCATCCTCCATTAAGGATGATATTAGCTGTGGATCCTTCATATATGGCCTTCATATATGATGTTGAGGTATGTTCCATCTATCTTTACTTTGTTGAGGGTTTTATCAAGAATGGATGCTGTACTTTGTCAAATGTTTTCTGCATCTCTTGAGAAGATCATATGGTTCTTATCCTTTCTTTTATTAATATGGTATATCAGCTTGATTGATTTGTGAATATTGAACCACTCTGGCAGTTTGGCAGCCCAGGAATAAATCCTACTTGATCATGATGAATAATTCTTTTTTTCATTTTTTAAGCTTATTTAGAGAGAGAGAAAGAGAGAGAGTGCCAGCAGGGAAGGGGCAGAGAGAATAAGAGACAGAATCCCAAGCAGGTTCCACGCTGGCAGCCCAGAGCCTGATACAGGGCCCAAACTCACAAACTGTGAAATCATGACCTGAGCTGAGATCAAGAGTTAGACGCTTAACCAACTGAGCCACCCCGGCACTGCCTGCATGGCAAATAATTCTTTTAATGTGCTGTTGAATTTGATTGGATAGTATCTTGTTGAGAATTTTTGCTGCCATGTTCCTGAGAGATACTGGCTTGTATTTCTCCTTTTTAGTGGGGTCTTTGTCTGGTTTTGGAATCAAGGTAATGCTGGCTTTGTAGAAAAAGTTTGGAATTTTTTCTTCCATTTCTATTTTTTGGAACAGTTTCAGGAGAACAGGTATTAACTCTTCTTAGTTGTCTGGTGCAATTCCCTTGGGAAGCCATCTGGCCCTAGACTTTTGTTTATTAGGAGGTTTTTGATTACTGATTCATTTTCTTTACTGGTTATGGGTCTGTTCAAATTTTCTATTTTTTCCTGTTTAAGTTTTGGTAGTTTATATGTTCCTAGGAACTCAAAGATCTTTTAGAGATGATATGGTTCCAAACTGTTTGGGAACTCCTGATTGTCTTTTATTCAGACACAAAAAGTAGCCTTACGGTAGTTAGTATTCATTTTTAGAAAATAAATGCCATAGTTTATTACTTAGTCAAATCACTGAGACTTTGCTTTAATGGTTTCTTACTGTTTCTGAAAATCCAAATTCATATTAAAGATTTTTACAAATATATGTGTATTTAATCTGCAAAAAATAGGATTAGCTTTACTTTAGTCTGATAATGACTTCTCACTGCTCTGAATTAGTAAAGCTCTCATTGCGGCAACTTGTCACTCACATGCTTTGTATTGAAAGTGTCAGTGTATATTGCACTGCTGTACTCTGTTTCCAGTTTATTCCTTATCCTTCCCCAACCCAAACATGTGCCAGCAAAGTAGATTTTAAACAAATAATTTTTTATATGACAAAAGAGAAAGGAATTAAAGGAAGGAAGGGAGGAAGGAAGGAAGGAAAGAAGGAAGGAGGAAGGAAGGAGGAAGGAAGGAAGGAAGGAAGGGAGGAAGGAAGGAAGGGAGGGAGGAAGGAAAGAAGGAGGAAGGAAGGGAGGAAGGAAGGAAAGAAGGAAGGAAGGAAGGAGGAAGGAAGGGAGGAAGGAAGGAGGAAGGAAGGAAGGAAGGAAGGAAGGAAGGAAGAGGAAAAGAAATGAGAGAGGCATGAAAGGAGAAAGACACCCATGATACACTCATGCTCAAAACTCCCCAGCGGTTTCCTTTCTTAGAATAACATTCAAAGACCTAATTTTAGCTTAAAAGGTCAGCCATTCTGGCCATCTATTTGGTCTCATCTTCTGTAACTTTCCTTCTTAAAAAAAAAAGGATCAGATATTTGAGAAACAAATCCAACTATGAGCTGTTTTTAAAGAGATGCATTGAAAACATACGGATAGAGACATTTTGAAATTAAAACAAAAATTAGAAAAAAATATTCCAAACAAATATAAATCAAAATAAAACTTGTGTAAAACAGATGAACATAAGGGAAGGGAAACAAAAATAATATAAAAACAGGGAGGGGGACAAAACAAAAGAGACTCATAAACATGGAGAACAAACTGAGGGTTCCTGGAGGGTTTGTGGGACGGGTGATGGGCTAAATGGGTAAGTGGCATTAAGGAATCTACTGAAATCATTTCTTCACTATATACTAATTTGGATGTAAATTTTAAAAAATAAAAAATAAAGTTAAATTAAAAAAAACTTGTGTAGTTATATTAATATAAGACAATATATATGTTAAGGGCAAAAGCATTACTAATGAAAACGATACATAACAAAAAAGAGTTCCGTTTACCAAGATGATGTAATGCATGTAAATTCAATCAGTCTACAAATCCATAAAGAAAAAAACTAACCAAACTACAAAGAAAAATAGACAAAATCCACAATCTTTATGGGATCTTTTAACACATGTCTATCAATAAATGAAAGGATAAGTACCAGGAGCACCTGGCTGGCTCAGTTGGTCCAGCACGTGACTCTTGATCTCAGGGTCAGGAGTGTGAACCAAGCGTTGAGCATGGAGCCTACTTAGAAAAAGAAAAAGAAAAAAAAAACATTGTAAGGAGAAAAAGGATAAATACAAATATCAGTAAGATTTTAAATAAGTAAATAAGTACAATACAACAAAACAACTGCAGAACACATGGTCTTCTCAGGCATACACAAAACATTTATAAAAATTGATAAAATACTGGGATATAACATGAAGTCTCAACTAATTTCAAGGGACTGACATTGTATGTGTCAGGTTGTCAAAACACAGAGCAATTAAGCCAGAAACAAGTAACTAAGAAAACCCCTTGTCTTGGGATATTAAAAACATACTTCTAAATCACTCATTGACTAAAAAGGAATCAAACATTGAAATTGGAACTTATTTTGAACTAATCAATGAAAACAATGTATTAAGGCTTGAAAGAGTCATCTAAAAATAAAACTGAATGGGATAAATTTTCCCTTAATTGCTAATATAAAAGAAGAGAGACTGAAAATTAGCTAAATAATCATCCATATTAAGAAGTTAGAAAAAGAGCAGCGGAGAGGCTCAGTTGGTTAAGCGTCTGAGTCTTGATTTGGGCTCAGGTCATGATCTCACGGTCTGTGAGTTCAAGCCCTGCGTTGGGCTCCATGCTGTCAGCGTGGAGCCTGCTTGGGATTCTCCTTCTCTCTCTCTCTTTCTCCCTCTCTCTCTCTCTGTCCCTCCTTTGCTCATACTCTGTCTCTCAAAAGGAATAAATAAAAACTTATAAAGAAAGAAAAAGAGCAGTGGAATACAGAGAGAAAAGGAAGGAAAAATAATAAAATAACAGCAGTAATTGATACAGGAAACCAACATGCAATAATAGAAAGGCTAAATAAAGCCTAGCTATTTTTGAGAAAGAGAGAGAAAGAGAAAATACATAATATCAGAAATAAAAGGCATCTGAATATGTGTAACTATATATTCAGCAAATATTAAAAAAGGTCATAGGGCATCATGAACAACTTTACACCAAAAATCTGAAAACCCTTGTGAAACAAACTCCTGGAAAAATATGGCTCATAAAAACTGACTCAAGGAGAAAAGGAAGACAGTCTGTTCTATAGTGTGCGTTTCCAGAATACACATGAGCTCATATCCGACTGATCCGTAGTAAGATGATGTCAGCATAATTCAGAATTATATTTTGATTCTTATGTGATCTTTCCCAACACATGAAAGTTTTGAAATAATTATGACAGGCTTCCTTGCAACTAGAAAAAAAAAGTCTTAGCAATATATAGAGGTCTTAGGGATCTTCCTGAAGCGAGAGGTAGCGGTTTTGGTGGTTTTGAAAACGGCTCTTAGCCACAGCTCTAATCCCTCTGGGGAAGCCGAGGGTACATATGAAAAGGCAGCAGTTATTTCCTCTGATGTTAACTTTTTTTTTTCTAATTAACGATCCATAGCATGCCCAAGGTTAGATTTTTAATTTTATTTTGTTATTAAACGGATCTCTATTGGAAACAAATGCGCTCACGGATCCAGAATTCAAAGGAGCGAGGAGAAGCCCCGTCAGAGAAGTTCACTGTGAAGCTGAGTGCAGATTCCAGTGGAAATTTACTCTACTGATGTTTTTGTTAGGATTATATTTGCTTTTGTTAGGGCCCCAGTTCCAGTGCTACATGGGACTTGGGTGGTCTGCCAGTAATCCTATTTTTCCCATTAGCTCTATTATTCACAGAGCACAATTTTAATAACATTGGTTTCTCAGGTACCCACACATTGCATTAAAACAGAAACATCTGTGACTAAACAGTCTGTGACTATTAAAATGAATAGTTGGAAATGTTCTCATAAAGAATGTTTCAGGTCCAGATGGTTTTAATAGCAAGCTCTACTGAACATTCAAGGACCAAATAATTCCTGTCTTACACAAACTATCTAGAATACAGAAAACAGTCAGTTTGCGAGTTGATTTTATGAGGTTAGCATAAACTTCGTATGAGGGTGCCAAATCCTCACAAGGATATGCTGGATAGGAAAATCAAAGCTTATTCTTACTCGTAAACACAAATGTAACAGTCTATAGAGTTCTGAGTTATTTTTTTAAATTTTAATGTTTATTTATTTTTGAGAGAGAGGGAGAGAGAGAGAGCACAAGCAGGGGAGAGACAGACAGAGAGGGAGACACAGAATCTGAAGCAGGCTCCAGGCTACGAGCTATCAGCACAGAACCCAACGTGGGGCCTGATGCAGGGCTCGAACTCACAAACTGCAAGATCATGACCTGAGCCAAAATCAGACCATGTAAGCATGGTTTGACATTTTGACATTAGACATGACTTGCAGTCATTCACTACCATGTCAGAATAAGAGTGGATGATCATTTTGTTATCTTAATAGACACATGATAAAATTAAAATCTACTTATTATTTTAAAAAATAACTTGCAGGAGACCAGGCGGAAAAGTGATTTCCTTAACCCAATTAAGAGTATCTCTGCAAAAAATGAAAAGTTTTCGAGAGACATCTTACTGATGAGACATGATTCTCTTGAGGATGAGGCAAACCTCCTGAAAACACTCCAAAATCATTTCATTTCCTTCTTTTGCTGAAGGCTTTGGCCATGCAGAAAAGCAGAGGAAAAATGTATAAAGATTAGAAACAGGAAAAGCTGTTATTATTGACAAATGATACAAATATCTCTGTAAAATATTCAAAATATATGTTTACATTTTTACAATCAATAAAAGAGGTTAACAAAGTTTGCTATATTTTTTAAAAAACCAGTGTACAGAAATATTGCTTCCTAACATCAAAAAAGGAGTAAAAATCATAACTTTTTATAAGTTTACCTTTACAACACAATCAAAAAATATATATAAAATACCTTGAGAAATAGATGTGAAAGTTCCTTATGGAAAAAGTTTTCAATTTTATTTAAAGGCATAAATGAAGCCCTAAATAAATGAAGAACCATACCGTATTCTGGGATTAGAAGAATTATTGTAATAAAGGTACTAATTTTCCACAAAATGATCTATAGAGTTAATACATTCTCTATTAAAATCTCAGAGGGTGTGCAAGTGCGTGTGTGTGTGTGTGTGTGTGTATGCAACTTGACAAGTTGTCTCAATAATGTATAAGAAATTATGAAGGTCCTCATAAACCTAAAGTCTCCAGATGAAGAAAAAGAAAAAGCAAGAAGAGAAGGAGGAAAAAAATGGGATGAAGGGAATTTTCCTTTATCTCATTCAAAGACTTAATATAAAGTTATAGTAATTAAGACAATGTGGTGTTGGTATAGGTAAATGAAGGCTTCAAAGAGCCCAAAAACATATGGCTTCCTATATATATATATATATATATATATATATATATATGGAAATGTGAGTTATGATACTGCTCACAACAGATTAATGGAGAATGGTTAGAGGTGCTAGGACAATTAGTTACACAGAAAAGATAAATGAGTGGTGCCTGGGTGGCTCAGTTTGTTGAGCCACTGACTTCGGCTCAGGTCATGATCTCACGGTTGGTGGGTTTAAGTCCTACATTTGGCTCTGTGCTGACAGCTCAGAGCCTGGAGTCTGCTTCCAATTCTGTGTCTCCCTCCCCTCACCGCCTTTCTCAAACATAAATAAACATTAAAAAAAATTTTTTTAATTTCCCAGACTTTGAAAAAGAAAAGATGAATGAAATTGGGCCTTGTCTCAACCACACACAGCAATCAATTCCAGAATTAAGGTGAATTAAAAACCTAAATATGAAAGACAAAGCTACAAAACTCTTAGAAGCCAGAGGGGCTCAGGTGTCTTAGTTGAGGGTCCAATTGTTGATTTCAGCTCAGGTAATGATCCCAGGGTCGTGGGGTAGAGCCCCACGGCAGACTCCATGCTGAATGTGGAGTCTGCTTAAGACTCTTTCTCTCTCCCTCTGCCCCCCTCCACCACCCATGCTCTCTCTCTCTCTCTCTCTCAAATTAAAAAAAAAATGCTTAGAAGACATATAGGAAAATGTCTTTATGCTTTCATTGTATAAAAGGATTACCGCTGTCACCAAAAAAGGACAAAAAATAAATGCTTAATAAAAGCTTAATGAATCTGACTACATGAGGATAAAGAATTTGTTCAATACGTCATCAGAAAAAAAGCTGAAAAAATAAGCTAATAATTGGGGGAAGACATTTGTCACACGTGTACCTGGCAAAGAGTTAGCAACAAGAATATGCAAAGAACTACAAATCAATGGAGTTTTTAAAAATAATGTTATTTTTCCTAAAGTGAGAATTAAGCTGTGTGCATGCTCTGAGTGATTTTTATGCCTAACGTTTGTACCTTACGTATACTGTGTCAAATATTCTGCGCAATATTGATTAAAAACTAATTTGCTTGTACAGACAGATCATTACACTGCAATGCGTTACATGTCGTAATAGAACTATGCCTGAGTGTCTTTTGGAGATCAGAGAAGAAAGTAGCACCTGGGTCTGAGGCGTTATCAGTTGAGCTTTAGCAAAAAGTTCTGCTGTGGGAAGGCCTTGAGAATGAGGACATAAACAATTTGATGCAGGGCATTCTGAATAGCAGAAATCGAGTGTTCAAAGCCTGGGTTTTGAAAAGCCTGGTTCCAAAAAGACACAGAATTTTCAGGAAATGTAGGTAACCTGGTGTGGCTGAAATATAATATGCTTATAAGAGGGGTAGGAGATACAGATAGAAAAGTAGGCGGGACAGACAACAGATGGTCTTTTATGTTAGCCAGGAACTTGGGCGTTGTGGGGCAAGTAATATAAAAAGTACTACAAAACACTTAAAGACGTTCAACAGCAGAAAGACATTTCGACAAGGGGCCAAATACGGGTTTTAGAGGAATCGGTGGCTGCTGCGCTGAGAGGCTACTGGACTAGAGAGGTCAAGACTTGAGGAATGAAACCAATTGTGGGATTTATCCAGAGTCCATGGAGAGAAAGTTGCGTCCGGAATTACAATGCGTGGCCCATACTTGACAGGAAGTGGGGTGTAAGGATGAGGAAGAGCCAAGGATTCCTCCCAGACTCTCAGCTTGAGCAATTGCAAGGATAGCGGGTGTCTTTCAATGGAGAACATAGGAGAAGATGGGATAATGGAACAACTTAGTTTAATTAGGCACATACAGGATTTTGGCACCTGCTGAAGGGGAGCTTCCCAATAGACAAAGACGCCAGTGTGTTTTATGTAAGTTGGCCAGCCAAGAACAGAAACGAGGAGGGGGCAGCGAGAGTATGATCACAATGACTTTGAGGATTTGTTATATCAGCTAAACAGAAAGAGATCTGAGCTCAAAATGGATAGTCGGGGATATATTTTTAAATTCTCTCTGCAGCATGGACGAGGCTTAGGACAATGCCTAAGTGAATTGGAAATCATAATCATAATCATAATAACCAACTTGTTGACTGCGTGATATGAACCATGTACTGTATGTCGTGCCAATGTGTGATAAAATACAATCTCATTTCATTTCCAAAACCTGCATTTTATCTCCACAAAGATTCCAGAGGGACAGGGAACATGTTGGCCTTGTTCCCATCTGTACCCTTAGCAGGCAGCTAACACAATGGGCTCTAACAGGTGCTTAATAATTCATACTTGTTATATGAATGGATATATATAACAGGTGCTCAATAATTGGATATATATAAAACAGGAGCTCAATAATTCATACTGTTATATGAATGGATAAGGGATTTAAAATGAAAAACATCTTCACAATACACTGAAAGTTACATACTACCCCTTTGTCAATAACAAAAATGAAATTTAAAGAGGTTTAGCAAATTGCTCTCTGCTGTTGGAACATTGCTAAACAGTTGATAATCAACAGTATTTGAATATAAACTCAGGCTAATATGCTTCCAATGACATCACAAACCATGATTCTGGTCTCTTTTGGTTATGGTTTTATTTGATGATGCAAACAGGAACCAGGAAGAAGAGTTTAGGGGACTCACCTACCCAGGTCATGACTGCCATTTTTCACTTCATCTTTTTCTATAGGACTAACCTGTCACATTGCTGTCCATGATCAAATTTAGCCTTGTGGTAATTCCGTATGTAGTCTACTACCTGGTAGTAAAATAGGGGTCACTGCCCTGTTTTGTTTTGTTGTGTTTTATTTTATTATTCCTTGTAATATGAACCGTGGAAGGAAAACCAATGGATGTTTTATGGGCTTTTCCTTATTCCCCAAACTTTCATAGTTTTCCATGCTTAGGACAATATACAGACAAGATGAAACTCTAAACCATTTAAAAAATAAAGCTAGGGGCGCCTGGGTGGCACAGTCGGTTAAGCGTCCGACTTCAGCCAGGTCACGATCTCGCGGTCCGTGAGTTCGAGCCCTGCGTCAGGCTCTGGGCTGATGGCTCGGAGCCTGGAGCCTGTTTCAGATTCTGTGTCTCCCTCTCTCTCTGCCCCTCCCCCGTTCATGCTCTGTCTCTCTCTGTCCCAAAAATAAATTAAAAACGTTGAAAAAAAAAATTAAAAAAAAATAATAACAAAAAAATAATAAAAAATAAAGCTAACGTATTTCAAGCGTATGATATCACTGTTTGGAAACTCTTCTGTTTGTTCGAAGTCTTATGAGAATTGCTAATAATAGTAATTAAATGTGTTGATTGGATACTTACCAATGCCCACCGCAATTCATTTACTGTTTGACACTCTAAAGGTGCAATTTGAGTCCACAGTCCAAAGAGACAAGCGTAAGCAGCATCTCTTTTACTTCGTTTTCCTTTGCCAAACTTCCAGGTAAATAGAGACCAGAGGGCATCATTAACACATCTGCTGTTCTGCCTTGGTCATGATGGGAAATAATTTCACACTGTAAGTCATTAGGGAAGCAGTTGTACTTAGTAGAGATAGGAAAACATTTATCAGAGAACTTTATTTGAGGAACCAAATGTTTGGGGAATTCTCAGACTATTAAGCAAAGGCAAAGTGTAAATCTGAGGAAGAAAACTTTAGTTGATGCAAGAAAGCAAAACAGTGACTTCTACCTTAGTCTATTTTCTTATTTGATGTAAATATGTTTACAGAGCTGGCATAATTAGCAAAAAAAAAAACCCAAAAACCAAACAAAAAAAACAACCCAAAAAACAAAGAATCACCGTCTGGAAGATTTCACAAGTCTCAGGAAAACCATTCAACTAACATCACACCTCAGCCAACCAGAGCTGAGGTGGGGTTAGTAACCGGGCAGAATAGTGGGTTTGGAAATTTCATAAATAAAAAGTTTTAAAAACATGGGGGTAATTGTCAGGTTGTCAAATAGTCATTTTAAAAACCTCCATCTATTATTATCATATTTTCATAAAAGAAAAGAAACACCTTAATCCTGAACATTTAGCAAGGCCATGATCTTAGATGAAAGAAAATCTATTAAGTTGAATAAGCATTCCAAAATGAAAAACTCACTACCTTGTTATTTTCTTATTTCACAATGATCTGTAAAATGTTTGTCATATCCAGCACTAATCCACAGACTGAGAGGACTTGGGAAGTCCTGAGTCAGACTGCCAAGGCACCGTTACTTTGAGAAAATGACATTAAAATGCCTAAATTTGGGGGCACCTGGGTGGCTCAGTCGATTAAACGTCCGACTTCAGCTCAGGTCGTGATCTCGCAGTCTGTACTGACAGCTCAGAGCCTGGTACCTGCTTTGAATTCTGTCTCCCTCTCTCTCTGCCCCTCCCTTGCTCTTGCTCTGTCCCCCCCCACCTCAAAAAATAAATAAACATTAAAAAATAATAAATAAATAAATAAAATAAAATTCCTAAATTTCAAAAGATAACTTGAGAAATAATTTTTCTTGCTGCTTTAAAAATGCCACATTCTAATCACTTATCTTTCTTCTCTCCCGTCCTTGAACAAACTTTCCTGGGGCAACCACCCTGTACCAAGGCCCTGTGGCAGGTGCTGGAGATGAACACACCAGGGTTTCTAAGCTCCTTTTAAAACATGGTATAGTATTTATTATCTCTCTAAGTTTTCACTGTACTATATGAACTGAAAAATTCAGAATACCTTTATCTTAAGGATCCAAGTCCATGGTTGTTAGAAGAAATGTAGCTCAAAGGACCTAGGTTGCTAGTTGAAACTAAAGATTTCTCAGTCTCAGTCCAAACATGCCCCAAAACTTCCAGGGCGGTTAGGGCTTCAAACATTGCCTTAGGTAGTAGCTGTAAGCTAAACGTAGTTAGTTTCAGAATACAAGTTTTAATAACTTAACTCTTCAAATCATTTCTATTCACAATGAATACGCATTTATTACCCAAATTAAACCCATCTAGGCACATCTGCTTAGAGTTGACTGGAGATAAAACTATGAGTCCTTGGGGACTCCTGGGTGGCTCAGTCGGTTAAGCGTCCGGCTTTGGCTCAGGTCATGATCTTGCGGTCTGTGGGTTCGAGGCCCGCGTCAGGTTCTGTGCTGACAGCTCAGAGCCTGGAGCCTGTTTCAGATTCTATGTCTCCCTCTTCCTCTGACCCTCCCCTGTTCATGCTCACTCTCTCTCTCTCTGTCTCAAAAATAAATAAATGTGGGGCGCCTGGGTGGCTCGGTCGGTTAAGTGTCCGACTTCGGCTCAGGTCTTGATCTCGCCGTCTGTGGGTTCCAGCCCCGCGTCGGGCTCTGTGCTGACAGTTCAGAGCCTGGAGCCTGTTTCGGATTCTCTGTCTCCCTCTCTCTCTGCCCCTCCCCTGTTCACGTTCTGTCTCTCTCTGTCTCAAAAATAAATAAAGCGTTAAAAAAAAAATTAAAAGAAAAAAAATAAATGTTAAAATTTTTTTTTTTTTTTTAAACTATGAGTCCTTATAGTTTCCCTATAGTTGGCTCCACTTTCTGAAATAGGTTTCCTGGAAGGTGGAGTTTGTAGCCAGACAGACTGGGGCTCAAATCTGTCTCTAACTTTTATAAGCTTGATCCCCTTGGATACCTAATCATCCCGTCTTCATTTACTCCCTCTTAAAAACATGCATAGAGTGGCTTGTCTGTGCCAGGCACTGTGCTAAGCACAGGGTACAACGATGACTAAAACATACTCTCTTACTTCAGCAATTCAAAGTTCTTTGGGGCAAAGGACATCTTAACACAAGTAATAAGTGCACCAACAAGGAAGTGCGTAGGATATTTGGGAGTTCAGGGAAAAACACTTACCTGATCTGGAAAGATTAAAGATGGCTTCCTGGAGAGGTTCCCCTCAAGATGAGTCCTTTAAAATGAGTAAATGTCAGCCAGTAAAGGGAGGTGGAGTTAGGGAGGAGGCATTCCAGGCATCAGGGGCTGCAGAAGCAAAGGCATAAAGGAGAGAAAGCACAGGGACTACGAAGAGAGCTAGGATTTGAACCCAGGTTTGCCCGATTCCAAAGCCTGAAGACGCCCCCATGTGTGGGGTGCTGCAGGACTCTGTTTTACGCCAATGTGCACCAGGGCTTACACAAAGTATCCATTCAAACTTATTAGATAGGCAGATAATAGTTATTTTGCAAATATCAGTATCATATATGTATATATAAATACATAGGTATGATACACACACACATTTTTATATAAATTATTTTCTAAAGAAATAAAAATCCCCATAGCCTCTCAAACATACTGTATGCCCAACACCGACACGCCACAGACCAGCAATCTAAATATGTAAACACCAGGTTCAACTTCCTTCTGTGTATAGACCTGGAAATAAATCTTCTGCTATTCTGTGGCATAATTGTAATTTTGAAATTTATTAGGAACGAGGATGATGTAATTCTGCACTACCTTAAAAAAAACCCCACAAAACAACCTGCTATGGACGGTTTGCCTGTGTCAACTTCTCTGTGGACATTGCCTGAGCATATTCTGAGCGAGCATCACTGTAGCGTATGCCAATAAAATGACAAGGATAATACTAATAATGTATGTTTGCTGAGCATTTTCGTGAAAGGCCCCATGTTCACCCAGTAATCAAGTCAGTGGGGTGGGTACTATCACTGGCCTCCTTTTGTAGGTGAGTGAACTAAAGAACTAAAGCTTAGAGTTTTTAAATAACTTTGTCCAAATAATAGCTGATAAATAGGGCTCCAGAATATAAACCCATAGTGGCTGGCTTCTAAGCTTTCCCTTTCTACCGCAGATCGTTTTCTTGGCATAGGACCCGAGTATCCACACTACTTATTTTACATTATTGCTCCCTGAGCAGCAGCCAGGGTTGAGAGGCTCTACTTTTTAACACATCGCATAGTGAAGACATTGACCAATAAACAAATCTTAGAGTTTATCATCTATCTATTATTGTTTATCTGACTTGTATATTTAGGAAGAAGACAGTTTACCATTGATAAACCATTGTGAGTGGCTTCACTTCAAGCTTCAAAGTCACTTAAGTTGATATATACACTAAGAACTTTTAATTTGTATGAGTCAAGGATTTCTCTCTCCCAGGAAAAATCAAAGAGAGAAACAAATTACATGCTGATATTTATTATGACTTCACAGGAGAACCAGCCTCAACCAAGTTAAAATGGTGTATAAAATCACTGGGGGTGTAATGACTTGGGAAAGGGGTTTCAGGAGAAGGAGTGATGCAGAAAAGATGGTCAGGACCTGGCAAAGATAAATTTATGTCCTTTGAATACTTTTTACTGCTGACCATATACTCAATAACCTGTATTGGAAAATGCACATATACCTTATCTTAAAAAAAAAAAACAACAACACTTTGATCTGATTCTTATGTCATCTAGATTATTTGAGTGCAGCATTCAAAATATCTCTTTGGAGAGTTATTTTATTAGTACACTTAATAGTCTGCTAAATTTAAAAACAAATCATTCTACATACATCTTTACACACTGAAGTTAAAGTTCAAGTTCTTGTTGACAATGTTCAACTAAACAGAAACTATGACTCACCAGAATCTGCAATGGGTTAGAGTTCATATGGTTTGCCTTATGTTTTTGGCAAGTATTTATGACGCTCCAAAGACTGGATTATTGAGTTTAAGAATCAAGTTTAAATGGGAATGGGTCTTCTAGTCTATTGATCTCTTAAGATGGTTTTATTATTATCAATAATAAATAAGTTCCAACACACTTCCTTGCTAATGTGTCTATTTTTATCTCTTCCTTCGTGGTACTTTATAAAAATTCTCCTCTTTGAGAGGAGAGTGGAAAAGGA
The DNA here is from genome assembly GCF_028018385.1 of Neofelis nebulosa. Lineage (NCBI taxonomy): Eukaryota > Metazoa > Chordata > Mammalia > Carnivora > Felidae > Neofelis > Neofelis nebulosa. Next base: position 123,441,058 of record NC_080787.1, read on the forward strand.
GACTGTTTTGATTGGAAATTGGCTGGACTTGAGGAAAGGAATGTTATGCCATTGCAGTCATTTTCTTGGCCTTTACCATAACACAGTATATCAAGTTAAGGTTCTTTCCGTGGATGCAACCAAGAATTATTCTCAAAGAGGATTTATCAGAAGATTATCTGGGATTCATGGAATACACGAGAGACTGGAGAAGTTAATTTGGAAATGGACAGTGAGGCAGCTCCAGGGTCTGGTAAGCAAGAGCCCCAGCAAGACCAAGAGCAGTCTGATCATGATTTTACCATGTAGATGTCATGGAAATCCACATGTTTTCACTGTTTTCTACTAACGATTCTGCTAAAGATCACTGTATTTCTCACTCTGGTAAAGGTCCAAATTCCAAAGAAAGGCTTTCTGAAAATCTTAGCTTGGTTTACCAACCTGTCTATTTAGCTAAGGGGAACAGCAGGGGTCTATCTTTTCCCTATAGTTCCCACAAACTATATCCAGAACTATGGATACCCATAACGATGTCGGAATGCCACATTTCTCAAAAGCTAATTGAATGCCAGTTGGGAAATGGATTCTGGAGAGCTAAAAGACAAAAATGCTTTCTTCATGACAGAGTGAAAGCTGGAATAAAGCTGGAAATATGGAAAGACAAAATGAGTCTTTCTTCTTGTTTCACTGAGAGGGTGGGTTATGGGCTATCTCTTATTATGAGTATTAAAAACATAGGCTATGAGGCCATAACGTTGAGTAAAAAAGGTAGAATTATCTGAGTCATGAACTTGTCCCAAGAAAAATGTGGAATCAATATTAAAACCTGAGTATTAATTTAAAAGAGATGTAAGACAAGGATGACTCTTATTACCACTATCAGTATTTCTTTGGAAATTCTGACTAATAAAGTATAACAAAGAATATAAATAAAAATCATAACTATTGGACGGGAGATAAAATTTAGCATTGTTTGAGGATAATATGACTACAGAGTAGAAGCCCAAACAAATCAACGGAAAAGCTAAAATTAATTTTACTGCATGCCAGCAATATTGGGTACCAAAAAACATAGTGGCTTAAAAAAAGATTTATTCACAATAGGCAAAACACACATACACAAAAGTACAAAATGTCTAGGAATAATTTTAAGAGGATTGTGTGGGAGCAAATGGAGAACACCACAGAAACTTGCTATAATGTACAGAAAGCCGTCTAAATGCTTTTGTTCCCTTTTTAGAATCTGACAGAATCATCTCAGCTAAAAAAAAGTCAAGGTAATTTTTGACACTAGGAGTAAATAATGACAATTTGTCTTATCATACACTCAATGAAAAGGTAACTTGTGTTTTTTAAATGTACCAGAACAAAACTCTAGTCAGATCAATGAAACAAAACATGTAGTCTTGAAACAGACTGTGAGAGCTAGAAGGATTTAACATATCCTCGGAGATCATCAAGTTTGTGAACACACATTTGTATGCAAGAAGGTGTGTTTTAATTTCATTTAAAATTAGCTGCCTTACCCTAACGTACTCATGAGCATAAGTCTCTTTTATTAAATAAATAAATCCAAATCCCTAGGGTTACTCCCCATGCAACAGACTACTTGAAGCCTGTATGAGAAACAGTTCAACTGGAAATCAGTGCTTACAATTAAGAATGGTTGCCCACTCCTGTTAGGGAATCTTATTTGAAACTATCATTTGTTCTTTATTTTCTTTTTCTTTTTTTTTTTAACGTTTATTTATTCCTGAGAGAGAAAGAGGCAGAGCATGAGTTGGGGAAGAGAGAGAGGGCAGAGAGAGAGGGAGACACAGAGCCCGACGCGGGGCTCAAACTCACAAGCTGTGAGATCATGACCTGAGCCGAAGCCGGAGGCTCAACCGACTGAGCCACCCAGGCGCCCCTGTTCCTTTTTCTCCTCGTGTGGATGCCATCTGTTTCTCTTTCGATGCAGCCTGGAACCCAACAAATGGATTTGTCTTACTTCCTAGAGCTTGTATTTTGAGTCCTGCCATACCAGGCACAACCTTGAAATACAGTGAAATCCTTTCAGACACTTTCCTAACTTTCAGTAGCAGGTGACAGACAGAAAGTTGGTTTCATTTCCATTATTAAAAAACAAAACAAAAAAAAGAAACTGAAGTCTAAGCGGTCAACAGAGAAATGGTCTAAAAAAATCTTTGTGCATCCATACAATGTAACAGTATAGAGTTACCAAAAAATTATGTTGTCAAGAATTTTAAGTTTTTTCAGGAGGTGAACTATGAGTGATATCTTTATTTTCATTTTGTTTCTATACGATATTTTATTTTTATTTTTCCTTATTTTCCAAATTTCTGCAAGTATGAGAATCAAGAAAGCATATTATAAAAAGATGAAAATCAAAATATTTTACAAGTGGAATACATATTAATAAGAATTCATGATAAATAGCAAATTATGTATAAAAAGTATTTAATATCATTTAATGTGTACTTTATTTGATTTCACAAAAAGACATATATATTCGAGCAAATGGATGACAAAGTAATTCTAATTTGCATATCCAATTGCGACCCCATAATTTCAGCATTGAACAATTGTCAATTCATGGCAGTTCAGCTAAGGGCAAGAAAGGCTCTTAACGTAGGGCCTTAAATTCTGGACTTGCAAAGCTTCTATGTAATAGTAAGCATGGCAAGGATTACACCCACTGTGTCCCAAAAAGGAAGTGAAATAAAAGCATTATATGTCACTATCCATTCTTTGGCTCAAACATTTGATGAAAGACCCCTCAATTGGTGCATGTGGTTAATTATGTTGTGTTCAAAATTATGATCACCAGCTGTTTTGCAAAGCAGTAAACAGTAAATATAATAATTCTATGGATGTGACTCTAAAAATAGTTTATGCCTACAAGAGTCTTTTTGGAAAATTTTACCACATAGAATCATCTTCAGTGCTTTTCTGAACCAGGGGTAGAAAAATGCATAAACCATTGGATTGAAAGTAGAGTTCAGGTAGCCACACCAGACCAATGCATCATTTAAGGTGGGTGGAATAGCATAGTCCAGGAAAGGGTCCATGACCATGCAGACAAAGAAAGGACACCAGCATATTAGGAAAACTCCCACCACAATCCCTAAAGTCTTTGCAGCTTTCCTTTCTTTGTTTTGTGACATTCCATTTTTCTCTTCCAATCCAATTGCATCATTAATGGATCTTGCCTGTCCTTGAGCTATGAAGTATATTCTGGAATAGACACACAACATAATAGATCCAGGTATATAGAAAGAAGTCATAAAGGCCAGTACCCCAGATGTTTTGCTAAAGAAGACAGAGCAACCTCCTATGCAGTGAATGTACTTGTAATATATCTCTTCAGCTCCTTTGAAGTTGAGCTCCAGAAAGATCATTCCAAATGCAAAAAGAGCGGGGACACTCCAACTAATGAAGATCATCACAAAAATAACCAAGATACTGATCTTGGCTTTGTATCTCAGTGGGTCACACACGGCATAGTAGCGGTCAATGGAAATGAAGGACAAGTGGAAAATGGACGCCGAGCTCAGCATAATGTCAGTGCTGGTGTGAATTTTACAGAAGACTTCTCCAAAGTACCAGCCATGCTCAACAGATCTCACCATACTATAAGGCATGACCAGGCACCCCAGCAGAAAATCCGCAGTCGCCATGGAATGAATGAGCCAATTCGTTGGGGTATGAAGTTGCCTGAAGTGTGATATGGAAATAATGACTATCAGATTGCCAATGAGTGTGGTCAGAATTATGAGCACCATTAAACTGTACAGGGAAGCACGGACATCATTTGACCAGCTGCTTTTCACACAAGAAATATTAATGACATTGTGGCAAAAGGACATCATTTCTGAGGGCTATCCACCAGCTTATTTCTTCCTTTGCATGTTGAGGAATCTTTCTTCAAAATCCATACTCAGGTTAGAGTTTCTTCTTTGCTTTCCGTAAACCCATTCCAGAAACCTGGGAGGGGGAAAAAAAAAGAGAGAGCGAATCATTGGCAATTTGATTCTTTTAACTTCTAACACATTTACCTATTACTTCTTGCTAAAAAACTAATTCTTTTTTTAAAATTTGTTTATTGTTTATTATTTTTGAGAGAGACAGAGAGACAGAAAGCAAGCAGGGAAGGGGCAGAGAGAGAGGGAGACACAGAATCCAAAGCAGGTTCCAGGCTCTGAGCTCTCAGGACAGAGCCCAACGCAGGACTCGAACTCACAGACCATGAGATCATGACCTGAGCCGTAGATGGCTGCCCAACCGACTGAACCACCCAGGTGCCCGCCCACCAAAATAGTTATTTTATTTATTTTTTTTAACGTTTATTTATTTTTGAGACAGAGAGAGACAGAGCATGAACAGGGGAGGGTCAGAGAGAGAGAGGGAGACACAGAATCTGAAATAGGCTCCAGGCTCCGAGCTGTCAGCACAGAGCCCGAAGCGGGGCTTGAACTCACGAACTGTGAGATCATGACCTGAGCCAAAGTCGGACGCTTAACCAACTGAGCCACCCAGGCGCCCCGCCAAAATAGTTATTTTAGAAAGAGCTTTCATTTCTAAGCTTAATTCAATGGTTCAGTTCAATAATTTTTTTAAACATCTACTTGATGTCGGATACTGTGCTAGAAATGAAAAGTTGAATTATTAGGTTAAAGTATATGAAACGGCACCTTTTTGAGGCCAGAGAAGGTCAAATGATGAATTCTTTATATGCTTAATCTATGGAAATAGTCTTTGTTCAAAAGACAGTCTTGAGGGAGAGCTTTATATTCTAAAGGGTAGATACAAGTTCCCAGAAATTTTAGAATTAAAATTTTAGAAATTTTAGAAGAAAAAGTGCAATATTTTACGTGTGCCTCTTGTAAACAGGTAATATCCCCTAGTGCCTCCTTTTGCACTTGATAATATATAAGTTCTTTCTTTTTTTTTTAATGTTTTTTTTTTAATTTTTGAGAAAGAGAGAGACAGAGCATGAATGGGGGAGGGGCACAGAGAGAGAGGGAGACACAGAATCTGAAGCAAGATCCAGGCTCTGAACTGTCAGCACAGAGTCCGATGCAGGGCTCGAACCCACCACCTGTGAGATCATGACCTGTGCTGAAGCTGGACGCTTAACCGACTGAGCCACCCAGGTGCCCCATATAAGTCATTTCTAATTACAGAATGAATTGCAATGGAAAGAAGCTTACATACCTTTACTTCCAGTTTGCAAAGCACTGAGATATAATATTCCAAGTGTTACTTCATTTAACATTTCACATCTACAATATAAACACTGTTCCTTATAAGGAGGACATGGCATGTTTTGTAAGTGTAATTATACTGGCAAGAAATCGAGGCTTAGTTCACGAAACCATTAAAGCTGGAATATGATCTGAGGTCTCAATTACTTGTACAGTTTCATCGTTACCAATCCATATTTTCTTTCCACGGCAGAAAGCACCAACACAGATGAATTATTTTCAAGAATATTAAGCTTTTAGTTTTCATGTGAGGACATAGGCTGTCTTGAAAAGTGGTACCCGCCAGTGAAGTATTATGTTGTGGTCCAAACTATTAGAGATTTTAAATATATGGACCAAAGTTATGGTAAGAAATGATGTGGCCCAGAGAAAAGACAGCTGAGGTGAGAAACCCAGAGAAACTGAGCTTCGGTGTGGGCTGTGGGCACAGCACTGGAGCTTGTTTTGGTTTTTTCTTTAAAGCTCTGAAACTGATTAAAAAAATTTTTTTTCATGTAATCCCAATTTATAAAACGAATAAAAGTAAAATCTTGTTAAAACAGAGATGACACTTCCTTCTTCCTCATGCCTCATTAAAAACCCAAGTCTCCATGAGACCGAGTTTAAAAATGTCCCTCTGTTTCTATATGATTCTGCAATTCTCAGCTAAATTCTGGAATTTTCAATATATTTTGAAAATATATGTATATATGGAGTATATATATATATACACAAATATGTGTGTGTGTGTGTATGTATACACACACATACATATACACAGAGAGAGGGAGAGAGAGAGAGAGAGGGAGAAGAATGTGAATTTCTGCTGTCAATGAACAAACTGTCACTAGGTTGAAATGCTAGAAAACAGCAACAAGCCTTAGAATTCCAGGAGTCTGTCATCGTTTCCATCTCCTGCATTTCCCTCTGGGCTGACAGTTTAGATCAAGACTACATAGAAATCTAAATGCATCCAGGGGTGCCTGGGTGGCTCAGTTGGTTAAGCACCTGACTTTGGTTCGGTTCAGATCATGATCTCGCAGTTTGCAGGTTTGAGTCCTGTGCCAAGCTCTGTGCTGACAGCTCAGAGCCTGAAGCCTGTTTCAGATTCTGTGTCTCCCTCTCTCTCTGCCCCTCCTCTCCTTGTGCTCACTTTGTCTCTCTCTCTGTCTCTGTCTCTCTCTCTCTCTCTCTCAAAACGAAATAAAAAAACCTAAATGTATCCAGAACTAGAATTGGAGGAATAAAATATTTAGGTACTAAAATGCATATTTTAATAAATTTGAAACACCTCTCCCCAATTCCTTCCTGCTCTCTATTCCCGGAAAGAAACATATTTATGCCAAATGAATCTGTAAGATGCATTTCCACAGACACCCAGGCCTCTTCCATGACAGAACAAATAGCAAGTTACAACTAGTTAGGTTATTTGAACTCAGTAACATTTGAATTATAATTCAGATTTCACGAAAAGAATGATGGGTTTTTTACTATGTAATTTAAATGTGCACCTAAATATACTCTATCACTTAAGTTATAAATCTTCTACATAGACTTTTTGTCTATTTCCCCCTTTTCCTTCCTTCTTTTACGTATGCTTTTGACATATTAAAGGAATCAAGCAACACACGCTAATCACTGTTTAGGAATGTTTGCTAATTAATTTCTGTCAAAGTCACATCCTTACCTGGTATGCTAAATACGGATTCAGAGTCCAAAAAGAAGTAAGGGAAGGTGGGGGGGAACAAACTTGCTGTTCAGTTTTTGAATATGAAATTCATAGAGGATGGGAAAGTCATCTGACAACTCTGTATACTTTGTTCTTTGTGAATCAAAATATTCGGTTCCTAGATAAAAAACAAAGGACTCAGAGGCTTTCTTCTCATAGTTGCACATACTGGTTTCAGAGAAATAGAGTGTTAAGCACAATATCTTGGAAATTGTTGATAAATTAATGACACTTGAGTAGAAAATTTTCCTGCGGGGCGCCTGGGTGGCTCAGTCAACGGTTAGGCGTCTGACTCTTGGTTTGGGCACAGGTCAGGATCTCACAGTTCGTGAGTTCAGGCCCCACATCAGGCTTTGCGCTGACAGTACAGATTCTCTCCCTCCCTCTCTCTGCCCTTCCCCCACTCGTGCTGTCTCTGTCTGTCTCCAAATAAATGAAAAATAAAAAAATAAAAGAGCTGTGCTGACAGTTTGGAGCCTGGAGCCTGCTTCAGATTCTGTGTCTCCCTCTCCCTCTGCCCCTCCCCCGCTTGTGCCCCCTCTCTCTCTCTCACTCTCTCTCTCTCAAAAATAAATAAACATTGAAAAACACTTAAAACTTTTTCCTGCTTATCTTAAAGAATATTACACATAATTTATAGCAAGTATTGATTAAAGTGTTATAATTTGCTTTTAAACAGATTTAATTGCTTAAATAAATGGCGTATGATGATATTATGCGTTAAATGCTTACCTAAGAACATGACATAATAGTACTTTTGTTTCTTTTCTTCCAGCTCTGAGAATTTAGCTAACTAGAAATAATCATTACTTGTATATATAAATAATGCAAGATTGTAATATGGAAAGTTAATGAATCTCTTTGATCAGCTCGCTAAACAACCGATTCTGTACAAACGATCTCATCACCTAATGTTTGAAAATGGCATATGAATTAAAAATATACTGATAGGAGTTATAGTTTAAAATAAATCTGTCTGACATGATAGGAACTCAGTGGTCGAGTGTTCCCACTTCCCGGTAAAAGACCATCAGTACTAATCTCACCATGCCCTTGGTCCCTGGTTCCACCTCTAACGGCTCAGTCTCTGTTCTGTACAACTCCCTAATCTGCACCTATCTGCCATTACTCACAAAACCCTTCCAAGTGTGCCTTTTGGATCTTGGGTCATCACCCCACTCCTCAAACTCCTCAAACTCTTCTCAAATATTTCCCTCACTCTGTTCTAACCAAAACCATCTCTTCCCTGAGTACACCTCATCACCTGGAGCTTTGTCAAAGGTGGCTGTTCTCTCTCCTGCATCCTTAATCCCCTTTGTACCATACAGCTTAGAGGAAAAGTAGATTCCCCTTTGTACCATACAGCTTAGAGGAAAAGTAGTCAATGCAAGACTGCCACTGCAGATCGTTGTGCCGCCATCCTTCCTAACCACCACCCCTTGAAAGTTTGAAGTTCTGTGTTCAAACTACACCTCCTTCATTTGTAGACATCTACAGACTCCCAAGTCATTTCTCTTTATTTCTTGCAAAGGTTAACTCCTGACCTACCGCCACTCTCTCCAAGTTTACTCCTGCCAAAACTCTTGATAATTTTAATGTCACATAATGATCCAGGAATGAGCTTTCAGCTCCTTGACCCTTTGTCTTCCAATAAGTATGACCCCCATTCTATTTTATCTCAAACTCCCATGGCCATGCCCTGGAATTTGTCTTCATCAGTAATGCAGTCATTTCAAAATATTAACTTCAAGCTCCACACTTTGTCTTCCTAATCCATGCCACTAGTGCTCTTCTTTTAACACTTTTTCAACCCCCTTGAAGCCCTTCATTCATTTATTTTATCATCTTTTCACTATTCCTCATTCCCTCAGGCTCATCTCGTTTTTTTTTTAATTTTGTTTTAATCTTTATTCATTTTTTGATAGAGAGAGACAGAACCTGAGTGCGGGAGGGACAGAGAGAGAAGGAGACACAGAATCCGAAGCAGGCTCCAGGCTCTGAACTGACAGCACAGAGCCTGACGTGGGGCTCGAACTCACAGACCGTGGGATCGTGACCTGAGCCGAAGTCGGACGCTCAACCGACTGAGCCACCCAGGCGCCCTGTTTACCCAGTTAGATTCCAATCGTTTTTGACATTATCTTACAACTCCTCGTTAACAGACTTTCCTAGCAAAACCTGAACCTTTGTCCAATCCAGTTCTCCTCTTGCTCTCCTCCTGCATTCATGCAGCTGAGTGTGGTGGAGAAAAACACACAAGGGGCCTCCTGTTAAATTCATGACGAGTATTGGCCACTAGAGCTGCTCAAGGATCCTACCCCTCCTTCTATTACTTTTGTTCTCCTTCTCTCTGAGATGACTGTTTCACACCTGCTCCCTCTTTCTATCTCAGATACCTTCTCTCTCATCTTCATTCTCTGATGGCCTTGATCCTGTTTCACTGAAAAAACACACCCGATCAGAAGAAAATGTCCACACTGTATCTCTTCACTTACCTCCCAGCCTTCATCTGTTTGTATACTTAATCCTCTGTCTTATTAATGCAAATAACCAACCATGTCTCATTGCACATGCCCAGTAAACATCTCTTTGTACCTGTTCAAGGACATAACCTACAATTCTCCTCTCTTCCCTGGCTCTTTAGTATTTCCCTTGTAAATAATTACCTGCAGTACCCAAATATGTAGTACTCTTCCATAAAAAGAATAAATTCCACAAAAAGCAATTATTTTTAAATTCACTTCGAAAAACAAAACTTCTTCAAAAGAGTAATTTTCACTCCCTGTCTTCCTTTCTTCTCCTACTAACCTGTTTTTATTATTATTTGAGAGAAAGCGGGGTGGGGAGAGGGGCAGAGGGAGAGACAGAATCTTAAGCAGGCTCCATACTCAGTGCAGAGCCCCTGACGCTGGGATCATGACCTGAGCCGAAAATCAAGAGTCTAAAACTCAAGTAACTGAACCACCCGGGTGCCCCTCTTACTAACCCTTTGAATACACTCCAAAGAGACCTTTATTGTCAGCACTTCATTAAAAGCTTTTTTCTTCAGCTAAGACAGCAGAAGAGATGATTTATTTTACATGTGTTACATTCAGCCACAGATGAAAACAGAATGAGTCCTGGAAGTCAAGGCTCCTTGGCAAAGGATCAAAAGGGACTGTTTTGGTATGACAAAGGTGGGTTTCTCAAAGGTGGTCATTGTGATCAAATGATGATGGATGTCTAGATCCACTGGATCAAGTTCTAGAAAGTAGGCGTGCAGTCCAACAATTTGTACAAACATCCCTGACCTCTGGCTTTCCTCATTTCTGTTCCTGTGACTTCCGTGGGTGCACAAGCTGGCAATTTACTTGGACCTCTGCCTCATCTTTCTTCTTTTCCGCTTCAGCCTGTTCACCCACTGCTTCTTCCTCTTGGCTCTGTGGCACAGAGGTTTCCCAGAAGATGGCACTGATGCTGAGAGTGGAAAACAATTTTTAATCATGTTGTCCTCTGTTCTAAACCCAGTGATAAATGCTCAGACTTCATCTACTCATCATGCTCCGTATCTCAAGGTACTTCTTGAAACGATTTCTTTCCTTGGCTCCCAGGTCACCACTCTTAAAGCTCTGATACCTCGCTGGTTACTCTTTTCAGTCTTCGTTGCTAGTTCGTCCTTAAGTCACTTGCCCTAAGGCAAGTCTTTGATTCTCTTCTCTACTTAGAACAGCTCCCTACGTGATTTCTTAGTCTCCTGGCTTTAGGCTAATCTGTATGCTGATGGGTCTCAAATAAATACCTCCAGCCATGGCCTCCTGCTTGTACTCTGGACAAACATCTCCTGCTGCCTAGAGGATATATCCACTGACTATGTTTAAAGCCTCAAATCTTCACAACATGTGTCCAGCTCCTCTTCCTTCCTACACATCTAGAAAATGGCAACTCATTCTTGAAAATCCTCAGTCCTGGTCCTTGAAGTAATCATTGACTACTCTTTCTTACACTCAACAATATAACCAACCCATCAGTAGATATTTTGACACTTCATTGAAAATATATCCATAATGGACCAGTTCTCATGGTCCGAGCCAAAATTGGTAGCTCCTAGCTGGCTTCCCTGATTCTTTTCTTTTTTCCCTTCCTTTCTGTTTTACTTGAATACATAGCTTCTAAGCCAAGGAGTGGATTGGTTTCTTCCTCACCACTCTTTCGTAAAAGGTAAAGAATATGAGTGAATTATGTGAAAGGAATAGAAAGTATGTCTGACAGACAATGTTAAGCAGAAGAGAAATTCATTCTGTTTGCCATCAGTTGTAATAATTAGTTACAAAGTGAAAGGAAAGGAGGCCCACTGTGCCCCTTCAAAAGATAATCACGGAGAATAGAGTGGAAAAATCATAGCTTTTGAAAATAAAACTGTTGGGGAGCCTGGGTGGCTCAGTTGACTAAGGATCCAACTTCAGCTCAGGTCATGATCTCATGGTTCGTGGGTTTGAGCCCCGCATTGGGCTCTGTGCTAATAGCTCAGAGCCTGGAGCCTGCTTCAGATTCTGTGTCTCCCTCTCTCTCTGCCCCTTCCCCACTTGCACTCTGTCTCTCTCTCAAAGATATATAACAAACATTAAAAAAATTCTTTTAATAAAGCTGCAATCACTGGTGAACAGAACCAGGGAGAAGCAGAAGTTACACAAGCTTAGATAAGGAATTTCTCAGCACTCCCAAACACTACAGGAAAAAGTCACCTTTTCCAAGGCACATTTAGAGAGATATCAAGACCTTTTGCCCCAAGGGAACTGGCAGCTATTCAAGGAAACAATAGTAAAATGAATGGCCTGGAGTTACAACAGTGCAGAATCTTCTGGTATGTCCTTAGCAAAATGCACAAATGTAGAAATGTACAAAATGTAGAAATACAAAAGCAGTTTCCAAGGAGGAAATGTAGAGCAGTTAAATTACCAGGGAATTCAAGGCAAGGACTGCTTGATACCTTAAAGGAAACTAAGAATAAATAGCTGTCCTTGGCCTAAATAGAAGCCGGTCTCAATGCTTTGTTGGCTTCTTTGGATTCATTTAAGTGACTTTCCATTTCTTCTAGATGGTGACTTTATAGTTAATACATAATGCAAAATTCGGAATAGAGATATAAAACCTTGTAACCCAGGATTTCATTTTTTGTTCTAGAACTATCCATGGTTATTTATAAGAGAAACTTTGAGGTATATAGTACTCTGACTGATGTGAGGGAGGGAATTTTTAAATAGTAATACGGACCTGGGGCATCTGGGTGGATCAGTAGGTTAAGCATCCGACTCTTGATTTTGGCTCAGATCCTGATCTCATAGTTTGTGAGTTTGAGCCCCACATTGGGCTGCATGCTGACAGTGCAGAGCCTGCTTGGGATCCTCTTTCTCCCTCTCTCTCTGTCCCTCTCACGCTTGCTCTCTCTCTCTCTCTCTCTCTCTCTTTCTCCATAAATAAATAAACATTTGAATTAAAAAAGAAAAGAAAAGAAAAAACTACTCTAGAGGCAGAAAAATGAGAGCTTTAAACAAAATTTAGCAAAAGCACCCAAGAAGATCAAATTAGAGCACGGAAAAAGGTTCTGAAAGCAAAAGAAATTATCTCAGGTATTTTTAAAATCCATAAAGAAGTTATAAAAGAGAATAGTCACAACTGAAGACCAAATCACTGACCTTGTGAATCAAGTGGAAGAACATTGCATACATTAAGCTAAAATACAAAGAAATAGAAATTCACACATCCTTTTTCATAAATATTGGGTAAATGCCTTCCCTCTGTCAGATACCAGGTACTAGGGTGAAAAGACATAACAAAACTTCCTGCCCTTCAGGAACTTACATTCAGGTGTGGGTTGGGGGACACTTCATGTTCTCAATAAACATGAAATTAGAATGCAATAGTTACTAAGGAGAAAAAATAAAGCAAAGAAGAGAGAACTGCAAGGTTTGGGGAGAGGATTGAGCTTCAGGATAAGGTAGCCATGGAAAACTTAAATAAAAAGCTGACTGAATAATATATATATATATATATATATATATATATATATATATATATATATCTGAAGGAACCGAGAAGCTAACCACATGGATATGTAGGGGAAGCACAATCCAGGGAGGGGATATAGCAGACTCCAAAGTCTTGAGATGGGAACATGCTTAGTGTGTTTGCAAAATTAGCAGATGTCAATGGGGATAGCACAAAGCCAGGAACACAGAGAAAAAATAGATGGGGAAGCCACGGAAGCTGTACAGAGCTACACTGAATTGGGCCTTTCGGGTCACAGTAAGAATTCTAGCTTTGTTTGCCCTTGCGTGAAAAAAGGAAGTCACTGGAGGGTTTTGAACCCAGCAACATGAGTTGACAGGTTCTGACAGATCCACCCTGGCTACTGTGCTGAGAACAGAGGCAGAGGGTAAGGACAAAGATGAGATGATTAGGACGTTGTCACTATAATCTGGCGAGGGAAGATGATGGTTTGGACATAGCAGGGGCAGTGAGTGTGAAGAGTAGTGGTCAAGTTTGGAAATGTTCTAAAGATACAGCAGGCAGAACTTGCACATCGACTGAGTGTGGGCTGGGAGGAAGTTATCAAGGGAAATAGCAAGGCTTTTGTTTTGAGCAGCTTGAAGGCGGAGGGTCCCGTTTAAGGAGATGAAAAAGATGGTGATTGGAGAAGGGCAAGAAACAGGAAGAAATCAGGAGTTGGGTTTTGAATTTATGAGGTTGGAGCTGTGTGCTGAAGAGTGTGGCCTTTCAAGTCCAGGCAGGTCTGGCCATTCACCTATTCTGTGCCCTTGGACAGGCTACCCAAACTCTTGGGCCTATAGTTTTCTTATGCAATAAATAAATAAATAAATAAATAAATAAATAAAAATCTATTTCTTGAGGTTTTATGAGGCTGGAATGAGTTAACATTTGTAAAGTGTTTACTTACAATAGTATCCTGTGCATAGTTTATCAAATAAGTAAACATCCAAGAAGAATGTTATAGACATGTTAAGGGAATATATAAAAAAGCATCAGGAAACTCTTACAAGAATACAAATATATATTTAAATCAACATTAAAAAGGTACATTCTAAAAGGTCACTATAGGGCCGCCTGGGTGGCTCAGTCGGTTAAGCGGCCGACTTCAGCTCAGGTCACGATCTCACGGTCCGTGAGTTCGAGTCCCGCGTCAGGGTCTGGGCTGATGGCTCAGAGCCTGGAGCCTGCTTCAGATTCTGTGTCTCCCTCTCTCTCTGCTCCTCCCCTGTTCATGCTCTGTCTCTCTCTGTCTCAAAAATAAATAAAACGTTAAAAAAAAATTTTAAAGGTCACTATAGGCAGAGGGAAAGCAATGAGAAAAGGGGGATGAACAGGGAAAAATCAAGATGAAATGAATCAAAGAAGGGAGTATGTCATAAGGGAATGGACTGTTTTATTCATTGCTATAGCCCCAGGGCCTGGGAAATGTCTAGAACATTGAGCACAAAAATGAATAAAGGATTGAATGAATGAACAAATGAACTAAGGAGTTCATTAGTTCATTTCTGTGCCCCCTGGGGCCATTATAAAGTAGGGCACATACACTTAGCTTGGTTCTGATTTCAAAGATAAAGAAGAAAATCTTCTAGTCATCCAGTTAGAAATTCCTTCATTGTACATGTTAAATGTGTATGGTTCTTTGCATATCAATTATATCTCAACAATGCTGCTTAAACACACACACACACACACACACACACACACACACATAAACACACACATTTGTATAGGCATGGAAAATAGGTATGGAATGGTATACTCTAAATGCTTAATATCATTAACTCAGAGGTGGTGAAATTGAAACTCAAAAAAAAAAATTAAACAACAGCAAATAAGAAAAATAATACCAAATTTTACTAACAAAATTTCCTGGGTGGTGAAAGAATAGGAAGGTTTTACTTTCTTCTCTATGTTTTCTACATATTCCAAGTTTTCTACTATAAGAATGTTTTACTTTCATAACCAGAAAAAAGTATTTAATAAAATTAAATGTATTGTCTATGAATTGCTTCAAACAAAACTTTAACCATACTTTAAAAAAAAAAACTTCTTGGTGAGTAATTATTAAGAAATTATACAATTTGTGCTTTTTGTGCTTATATAATTCTTTACATGAGTTATTTATCCACATTAGTCTTATATTAAAATTAAAGTTTTGCTAAATGCCCTAAAGTTTCTGAAATGCCCTCATATCCTGTTTTTGTTCTATACAGATTTAGAAATAAAACTAGAAATAAACTTGATAATAATTTTATTCTAAAAATAGGTTTGCAGCTCTCTAATTTATCCACTATTCTTTATTACAATACCAAAAGTGTTTTGTAAAACACTTATTTTATTTTTATTTTTTTCAATATATGAAGTTTATTGTCAAATTGGTTTCCATACAACACCCAGTGCTCATCCCAAAAGGTGCCCTCTCAATACCCATCACCCATACTCCCCTCCCTCCCACCCCCATCAACCCTCAGTTTGTTCTCAGTTTTTAAGAGTCTCTTATGCTTTGGCTCTCTTCCACTCTAACCTCTTTTTTTTTCCTTCCCCTCCCCCATGGATTTCTGTTAAGTTTCTCAGGATCCACATAAGAGTGAAACCATATGGTATCTGTCTTTCTCTGTATGGCTTATTTCACTTAGCATCACACTCTCCAGTTCCATCCACGTTGCTACAAAGGGCCATATTTCACTCTTTCTCATTGCCACGTAGTACTCCATTGTGTATATAAACCACAATTTCTTTTTTTTTTTTTTTTAATTTTTACTGTTTATTTGTTTTTGACAGAGAGAGGCAGAGCATGAGCGGGGGAGGGGCAGAGAGAGAGGGAGACACAGAATCCGAAACAGGCTCCATTCTTTATCCATTCGTCAGTTGATGGACATTTAGGCTCTTTCCATAATTTGGTTATTGTTGAGAGTGCTGCTATAAACACTGGGGTACAAGTGCCCCTATGCATCAGTACTCCTGTATCCCTTGGGTAAATTCCTAGCAGTGCTATTGCTGGGTCGTAGGGTAGGTCTATTTTTAATTTTTTGAGGAACCTCCACACTGTTTACCAGAGTGGCTGCACCAGTTTGCATTCCCACCAACAGTGCAAGAGGGCTCCCGTTTATCCACATCCTCTCCAGCATCTATAGTCTCCTGATTTGTTCATTTTGGCCACTCTGACTGGCGTGAGGTGATATCTGAGTGTGGTTTTGATTTGTATTTCCCTGATGAGGAGTGACGTTGAGCATCTTTTCATGTGCCTGTTGGCCATCTGGATGTCTTCTTTAGAGAAATGTCTATTCATGTTTTCTGCCCATTTCTTCACTGGGTTATTTGTTTTTTGGGTGTGGAGTTTGGTGAGCTCTTTATATATTTTGGATACTAGCCCTTTGTCCGATATGTCATTTGCAAAGATCTTTTCCCATTCCGTTGGTTGCCTTTTAGTTTTGTTGGTTGTTTCCTTTGCTGTGCAGAAGCTTTTTATCTTCATAAGGTCCCAGTAGTTCATTTTTGCTTTTAATGCCCTTGCCTTTGGGGATGTGTCAAGTAAGAAATTGCTACAGCTGAGGTCAGAGAGGTCTTTTCCTGCTTTCTCCTCTAGGGTAAAACACTTATTTTAAAAAAGAGAAAGAAAGAAGGGGTAGGAGAAACAACTTTTTCAAATATTTAAGTCATGAGTCTTGAGAAGGTGATGTCACTGGAAGCAATCTTTTCCATCTTAAAGAAACAGGAAGCATGGCAAGTTCCATTCGTTTGCTTATCCATCAACCCATTCCAATTGAAAAGAGAAAAAAGAATCTTCAGCAATATTATGAGCAGGTAAATCAACTATACTGGAAAATTTTTCTGGTATGTAGACTTGCATAAGATGATATGTATCAAATTTAGGTCATCATAACTAAAAACTTCCTAATCTAATCAATCTAATATACGGCACGTAAACAGACACACACACACACACACACACACACGCTAAAGAGTGAAGTCATTTGGCAAAGGGCCAGGATTTTTCCCACCAAATAATACTTGTGCAAATAAGATTTTAGTTTTGTAATTGAGCAAATAGTAACAATAACATGTGATTTAATTTTAAAATGTATAAAAATCTCTGTGGGGATCGTTTTTATAATGCTAACACTAGCCAACATACACAGAAGGAATTTCCTTCATTTACGAGAAATGGAGATAAAAAATCATGTTTCAACTTTTCAGGTTTCCTAGGTCCTCATAGGTGAATTTTTAATAAACGTGAAACATTTTAAAAGCACAGGTAAAGCATGCTATTTAAAAATATGTCACTATTTTTTACCTTCTCTTACTAACTCAGGTTTTATGAAACTAAATTATAGAAACCTTGTTAACTTTTCTATTAAATAATCCTAAATTTTAATGTATTAGTAAGTACCAAACCATTGATAACTTTCCTGGCTGTCAGCATTTTCTCAGTGAAAGATTGCCTAGGCCCTCGGGCTAGTCCCTATGAGCATTCAGACCTACCTTCTCAGGTTAGAGTGACCAGAGAGGGGACAAGCCGGCTGCAGAAACACTGCCTTTGGGGAGGAGGCCCCCTCCGCATGTGTCCCCTGGACAGCTACTGACTAGAGCCACTGCTGTGTTACCATAGGCCACAGTTCACCTAGACAGATGACGCAAATATTGAAATCTGGAAAAGATAAGCTGATAATAAATCTTTCTGAAGCAAGGTAACAGTATTATTATTGATACATATAACTGGGAAGTGCTTTTATTCTAAACCAGCATCAGGAAGCTGGCAATGAGCAAGCTAAATAGAGAAGGTAAATATTACCATTACTTTTAAAATAATCTCAAACATGGGCCACCAGTAACCACAGTCATGGGTGTTACCAGCATATGTATAAAAACACGTGTCCATTAAAACTGCCTTAATTGTTGATTGATTTGAAAGAAAAGTACTCCTGTATTAGATATCCTTACAAAGGAAAAAACGAGCACTGAAAAAACGGTTCAATTTCAAAACAGATGACACGCCTGCCCAAGGACTATTTTGAAAAATTAGAATGTACTTAAAGCCAATAACATCTTACAGATAGAAAATAAGTTAGAACAACGGCTTTCCCAAGCTTTGTTTTAACCACAATAGGAAGAAACGTATTTTGTATCATGACTCAGTACACATGTAAGTATGCCTCCATAACAGAAGCAAACGTTTTCATTAAACAAAACGCTTACTTCATTCAACCCACTCTGATATTTTCTATTTTATTTCTTTGTTTAATTAGTGGGATTTATCCCCCCAATAATGTTACTAATCACAATTACAGAAACACCGGTTTTGAGGGTAGGTGGTCACATACGTTCGGTCCATCAATTTTTTAATTCCTCTGTATAAAACTTCCAAAATGGAGCCAGATCCTTCCGTAGAGCAAAATGACTATCTTAAGTACAATTTCTCATCCATTTCTGTTTGTTACTCAGCCATAGTAAATCATAGGATTATTGTGATAGGCTACTGTTGGTCCCAGTTCTTCACTCTCCTGGCATCTACACTTGTGTCTTTTCTTCTCTGAGAATGGAAACTACTACCCTGTCCTTAGAACTTGAGCTTTGTTACTTTACTTGTTTTAGCCAAAAGAATATGGACAGAAATAAAAGTGTGCCAGTTCTAAGCCGTGTCATTAGGAGAACTCTATATTTATGAATGTCCTCCATGCTTTCCCATGAGAAGACCAAGCCCCAGTGAAGCCCATTGGTCCAATGAGTTTCAGGGTGGTTTGCTACACAGAATTTTCATGGCAATAAATCACTGTGCTAATTGTTTTTCTGAAAGAAGCCACTGAGATCTATTACCCCAATCCCCCACCTTGCAGAAACACTGACACAGAGAAACACTGATACCACATGATGGGTCACTTGTGATCTAAATAGTCACTAACAAAAACTGTGATAGCAAAAACAGAAACAGCATAAAATGAAAATTATGTTTTACATAAGTGAAGTTGACATTTTACTAGGTGATTATAACTCCTGCTTCAGAAATTTCTAGATATTAAAGGATGGTTCAAGAAATAACATCCAAGTTCACGGCTTACAACAGTGAATAGAAAATATCATTCATCTTTCCAAACATGAGTTCAGAGTTTGCCTCAATAACACGTACATTTGTCATTTTGTGAGTGAGTTTTCTTTGCAAGCAAGCACAATGCCTCATGTATGGGAGTTTATGATGCTCTAGGAAATCAGAGATCTTACCTGCTTTGTTCATTACTGTCTCCCCATCACCTAAAATAGTGCCTGCAAATCATTTGCTCAATAAATATTTGTTGGTTGAATGATGTTAAATTACTAATTGACTTCATTTTTCATTTTTAAAGGTTTTTAAATCAGAATATTGCATGAATATGGGATTCTCATAATTTCACTTGTGTTAATTATAAAACTGCACTGAAAAGCCTTCTTTCCATTTTATGTGTGTCACATTCTTTCTTTTAACCTGAACATTTATTTAACTAACTGACAATCACTGCGTGGTAAGTGTGCAGGATAAAATATAATTATGATTCTTCTTTCCAGGAATATGTAGCTAATGGTGAGTTAGACATGCAAACAGATAAAGTACAATATAGAAAGTGCTAAAGAAAAACAGAAAGGTTGAGTTATGGGAGCACATAAGACAGATCTGGAACCCACACACGGTAGCTAGGAAAGGATTGCCTGCAGGTCGCATATAAACTGAAACAGAAAAGAAGGACTCAGAGCACTTCACAAACAGGCTAAATTTAGAATAGGGAAACATATGCAAAAACTTCATATTTAATCCTAAGAAAATAATTTCATAGCAGACAATTAAAATCTGTTAATCAGTAACAATCATGTTTTACATTTTTATTATCTTATTCCAGCACCTTTTTTTTTATCAACAGAAGTGTTTTGACTGTGTACTGTAGGCATTCAAGTTAGTTTCTAATTCCTTCTTGTTACACACACACACACACACACACTTAAAAAATAGAAATTAGCAAATGTCTTCATTCTCACTATCAAAGCTCAATGAACTCCAAGTTAATGATTAGATTTATCCTTCTTGTTTTATTTGCAAAGAACAAAACTAAGGTATCTTTGTTTGTATTGGGAATTACTTAGTATCATTTTTATAAATGGCATGTTTCTGTGGGTATGTTGATATTTTCAAAATATGTTTTTAAAGTTACTTCTATTATATGCAAATAAAACGCATTGAGCACTCATTATGAGTGGAATTATGCTAAGTGCTAAAGTAATATTTTCACTTAACCCTCACAGTAACCAAATGGAGTAGATCTCATTATTCCACTTTACAGGTTATGATGAGTCTGGGAGAACTTAAGTAGCTTTTCCAATGTCATATTACTAGCAAATGGCAAAGCCAGAAATCAAACTAATATTTCTTTTTTCATCAGGGAAGAATGTAATTGGTGCAAATACTCTTTTCCAATATGATGGAAAAAGATGAGTACTAAGGCCAGCTAGCACCATAAATGAATCAAATTTTTAGAAAAGATGATAAGTCATGAAATGTATAGGCAAGGAGTAAAGTGTCTGCTTTTAGATTCATAGAGGTTTTCCTTACCATGTAGGTGAGGAATCAGCAAATTGTTTCTGTAAAAGGCTAGATAGTAAATGCCATACGCTTTGAAGGCCATAGGTACGTGGCAACTATTCAATTCTGTCATTGTAACATGAAAGTAGTCATAGATGATACATAAGTGAATGGGTGTATCAGTGTCCAATAAAATTATATTTACAGGAAATAGTTTACTGACCCCTGATATGGACTATAGAAGAGATATTATGGGGGTTCATATCATCAATCAAAGCAAAATAATGGGAATTCAAATCCATTTTACTGGTAAGATCCTTTTCTCCATTCTGCTAAAAATACAGAAGATAACTAGGGTAGAGATATCACTTGCAATGGGGAAAAAATCAGTCTATGGAGGCAAAAATAAGGAAAAGGAAAGACTTTATAATTCCATTTGAGTTTTACATTTGGGGATGTTTTCTACTGACATAAAAAGAAAGCAAGGTTGTTACAGCAAGAGACTGTAATATAAGCCTCTTTATAAAGTTACCATAGGCATGATTGGTTATTACTTGGAAACTATTCCAGAATGGCTTAGACTTAAGGAGAAATCTCTGATATGCAGAGCCTTCCCCTTTCCTAAGCACCCCTAAATTTTTTACTGTAAATGTAGCAAAGATTTTTTTCTGATGGTTTCATTATTCTCAGATGCCCTCCCTCTTCTTTCCATTTTAGAACCCATCTTTCCAGTGAATGGTCATCAATGACCCCAACTTTTCAACAGCAAAACAAATATGGCTATGCCCAGAGATGCTTCCATTGAAAGAACTTAAACAAACCAGGTCTTCAATGCATAAAAGAATGTCTCAACTTATGGAATTTGGGGCAGATGGGACAAAGATCTTGGTATAAAGAATGTGGCTTCAAGCCCCTGAAATCACAGGATAGCCCTGGCATTGTCTAGGACGAAGCCTTTCCTTACATGGGACATGTATATGGTCAGGTAGGCAGTACTCCTTCTATTGTGAAAGAAAACTGACCCAGCAAACTATCATGGCCTCCTGAAAAATATTCCACATGAATATAAATGTCTTTTACTATAATTTTTAATTGATTTTTAGCAAGCAAACCTATATGTATTACAGTTGACTCTTGAACAATACAGGTGTTACGGGTGCTGACCTCTCATACAGTTGAAAATCTGTGTATAACTTTTGAGTCTCCAGAAACTTAACTATTAATAGCCTATGTTGACTGGAAGCCTTATTGATAACACAATTAACATATATTTTGCATGTTACATGTATTACATATTGTGTTCTCAAGCTAGAGAAAAGAAAATCTTATTAAGAAAATTTTGGAGAATAGAAAATACATTTACAGCTCTGTACTGTATTTATTTTAAAAATATGAGTATAAGTGGACCCACACAGTTCAAACTTGTGTTGTTCAACGATCAAATGTATTTGGGTTTCCCAAGCAAGCTTTGTATCATGAAAGATGCTGCTGTTCTGACATGAGTATCCAACTGGTTTGGTAAGACGCAGTCAATGATTTATGGAGTGCTTCCTGGATGCCAGACACGTACTGTCCTATTGCCTTTAAAAAGACTGATGCTCAAGACAACTAAGGAATTTGGTCTCATAGCAGAAAGTGGTAAAGCCAGGAATCAAAGGAAGGTCTAACTCTGAAGTTCCATTTCTCTCTGCTGTCATTTTATTTCTCCCGTTTTACAGACAACTAGACACACTCCGATTTATAAATTGTCTTTGGTGAGTTTAGTTAAAGTGGCTCAGTTTCCCAGAGGCTGATCATTTCTGGTGACACTGAGACTGAGTTTTAGAGCTTACAGTATAGAGAACAGACAGGGAATAGAACCGTCTCCCTTCCAAAAAAGGGCAACTTTGTACCATATCAATCTCTTGACTATATTTTCAGACAGTGTATAAGTACAGGATATGACCATGATACCTTGTGAAAGCATGAGGCCATCCAAGGGCATGGAATCCAGTAGCTACTGAAGCAAGTGACTCTACAGAAAATTCCATGCAAATCTCTACATTAGAGCTGAATATTCTATCTGAGGCCACTTCTATCTAAATACCTTAGTGCGTCTGAATCATTTATATATTTTTTTAATGTTTATTTTTGAGTGAGAGAGAGAGAGAAAGAGGAGAGAATGTGAGTGGGGGAGGGGCAGAGAGAGAAAGGGAGACACACAATAGAAAGCAAGCTCCAGACTCTGAGCTGTCAGCACAGAGCCCCACGTGTGACTCGAACTCGTGAACCACTTGTGAACTGGGAGATCATGACCTGAGCCGAAGTCCCACATTTAACCTACTGAGCCACCCAGGTACCCCTGAAGCATTTATATCTTAAGGGCCTAGTACAGCATCTGGGGTCTAGAAACCCAGTAAGTAATAGTTCTGGAAACTAATAATAAGGAGGCTAAATAGCAAGTGATGCTTCAAAAACTGTGTTCAGTTCGGAGTCCTGAGGATAGACCAAATGCTAGCAAGTCTCAGAAATCTCTTAAAACCGCTTTCATAAAATAGGTTGACAGATAAATAAAATCATCCTGATGCCATAAACTCTGAATATTTTCATGAGTTTTAGAGGATTGTCTGTATATCTATTCTTTGGCCACTACAAAGAGAAGAATGGAATGTAAGGGGCATTCAGCTTATATATTTTAGGAAGGATATTTTCTCTTTTTGAACCTATCCTAAGACATGTCACCTTGATGTTAGTTTCTTATTGAACTTGAATCTCTGAGCCAGATATTATATTCACTTGAACCTATAGAAGGCAGCCTTTGGGTTTTTATACCAGATCTCTACTCCTCAGGGCCCCAGAATGGAGAGACCCAGTATAAAGTAACTTCATCTCTTTCACCTTTTTTGTTTGTTTTCTCCATTGGAGGCGAGAGGAGGAATAAACTAGGGCAGCAATTTAAAATAGTGAATTCCCCCACAGTGTGCTGCTCAGAACCTTTTCTCACATTTTAGGATCTTGAAGACAGAACCTGAACATACTGCTCGTGTGGGCACAGCCAATGCTTTGTTCATGTCAATAGTAATAAAGAGAAATTATAAGGAGGATGAGAAGGGTAAAGAGCAGTGGTTTAGGAGGAAGAGAAAGAAGAGGAGGGAACATAGGAGGAGGAGGAAAAAGAGAGAAAGAGGAAGAGAAGAGAAAGGGAGGGGAAAAAACTTACTGAACTTAGACCAGTCACTGGGCAAAAGGCATTACATGAAATCTCTCTGGTTTATTCCCAATACCCTCCAAATAGCTGGATAGGGAAAACTGAGATAATTACTACCTTAATGAAAATTTCAGCTAACATCCATCTATGGATCGGTGGGTTGGGGAATCTTATTAATTACAAGCTAAGCAAGGTGAAGTTATAACAAACTAAATAGTAGTATCAGAACATTTTCAAAATAGTATTTGTAATTGTCTTAATAACATCATTGTAATATATTTTTATCAACAGTCTCTGAAGATAATGCTCACATCTTTATTTCAGTTAAAATTAAATTATATATGTACTTAAGGAATAATTTCAGTGTTTAGATTTTATTTTATTTTTTTGCCATAGTGCTTTCATAATCTACCTCTAGAACAACTACTTTCCTATAACTAGGTACACAGTGGCAGGCAGGCTTTTCAATCAATTTTTATTCATATTGCAACAGCAAATAAACCCTCAGTAATTGTCTTTGATAGAACAAGATGAAATTTTATCATAGACAGAAAGAAAAAAATCAGCTGGTTCACAATGAATTTCAGTTAAGTCAACATTGCAATCTGTTAAAAGAGTATTTTGTTTTACTAATATTTTCACAACTCAATTCAAAGTTTATCCAATAAACATGTCTACAAAGCACATTGCCCAAACATTAACTTTTTATTAGGTAATCTACCACCATACTGACAGGTGGGCCTTATTTGCCTTGGCAGGAGTTCAAAGTTTCTAGAAGGTATTGATAGCTGAATAGCTGCTAACACTGATAAGAGCTCTTGCCATATTTCTGTGGCTAGACCACCATATGCAACTAATTTCAAAATAGAAAGATTAAAAGAGCTCACTCTACTGTTAACACATAGTCACTGATGCTTCTAAACTTACCTCTCAAGACTGAAAAATTCCCACTCTTCATTTTGATAATCTTCTCCTAATTTTTCAAGGCAAATTTTTATTCTCCATGCCACGTCAACAAAAATGACCAACTAAGTTCAATCTTTGTTCCAGGAGATATATATGCTTTAATATTAATCGTGTACTTTCACCTTAGCTCTCATCCTGCATTCTGTCAAAGTCTGAGCTATTAAAGCTATGAGACTATGTAGAATGTGGCATATCTTTCCTGTAAAGGTAAGGATGCAATTAAAAGCTGGCTTTAATAATCACTAAGCAAAGGGGTGCCTGGGTGGCTTAGTTGGTTAAGCTTCCAACTCTTGATTTTGACTCAGGTCATGATCTCACAATTCGTGAATTTGAACCCACATCAGGTTCTATGCTGACAGCATGGAACCTGCTTGGGATTCTCTCTCTCCCTCTCTCCTTGTCCCTCTCCTGCTCTCTCTCTCTCTCTCTCTCTCTCTCTCTCTCTCAAAAGTAAGTAAACATTAAAAAATTAAAAAAAATATTCTTAAAAATATAATAATAATCCTAAGCAAATAATCAGTGTCCAGCTCACTAAGCAAATAATCAGTATCCAGCATTTGAATCAACAAGATTAACACTGAGTCTTTCAGAAAGCCACAGTCTAGTGTGTAAGAAACCATTAGTAACCTGTAATACTAGAAAAAGCATTGGACATAAAATTAAAAGATTCCCCTTTGAGGATCTGATACACCTAAGTAAGAAGAGCAGAAAACAACACTTTGCTCTCTAAGGTAAAAAATGGAAGAAGAAAAAAAAAGTACCTACTTTGTGAAATAATAGAAAATGTATCTGAAAATGTTTTGTAAACTATGAAACACTATATGTAAGACATTAGTGATGTCTTTGCATACTCTGGGTAAGAAGACACAGGCGAAGTTGCCTTCAGATTAATGGGAAGGGCAAGTAAAGTCTGAAGGAAGTGGTCATCTTGGTTTGCAACTGGCAGGCACATGAGGCTGTCAACAAAGTATGGGGTAGGAGGCAAGGATTATAGTCTCACTATACATTGGAAAATAAATGATAAATAGCAGTGCTGGTGACTCATGGCAGACATTTATTGGGTGGAAATAAATGGAAGTGGAAAAAGAACGTAAGATGCATGCCTTTGAAGACTTTCATTAAAAGATAGATATTACTAGTGCTAACCAATATTTATGAATCCCTTCCCTTTCCTGGACACACAGGGAAATTATGCTTTCTGTGCATTTCAATTTGGCAAGTCCATAGGACTTGCTTTGGCCAAGAAAATACGAATGGGAATGACAAGTATCACTATATGAAAACCTTTTTTAAAAATGTTTATTCATTTTTGAGAGAGAGAAAGAGCACACATAGCAGGGGAAGGGCAGGGTAGGGGGGACAGAAGATCTGAAGTGGGCTCCACACTAACAGCACAGAGCCCAATGTGGGGCTCAAACTCACAAAGCACAAGATCATGACCTGAGCTGGGGTCAGATGCCCAACCAACTGAGCCACCCGGTCGCTTCTAGATGAAAGCATTTAAAAGACAGTGTGCAATTTCTCCATATTCTTCTGTCATGCTCCAGAAATTATGGGAGCATTGGTAATAAGGAAACAACACATAATGAAAAAGCCTGAGGTTCTGAGCTTTGACACAGAGGCTAGCTGCCCTGGAGTAGACTTTGAGTGAGAAATGAATTTTCATCTTATTTAGCCAGGAGATTTTTGGTTTTATTTGTTACTACGCCACAAGCTAGCCTATCCTAATACACACGATAAAGAAAAAGTATAGCAGAGTGAAAGAAATTTGGTTTTGTAGTGTCTGTACTTAAAACACTAAACTTATCGATTATGGCAGCATGCTACAGTATTACCCGTGGATATAGGTATTTTCCCCATCCAAGACTCGGTGATTACAAAAGCAAAATTAAGGTAATGCATTTGGAATACACTCAAGATATCCAGAATAGAGAATTGGAAGAATGTGGGGAATGCAAGGTTAATTTTCGATGTAAGAGCCAAGTGATAGATTTCAGTGCAGCTTTTGACATTGATAATGACTTTCTAGTTGATTGTTGCCATATTCAGAACACTTCAATTGTTATTTTCCATTTGTTTTATATTTTTATAGATTAGTAGAAAAACATCCTTGCTGATTCAAAAAGAAAAAAAAACAGTTAATATGTTGATGTTCTTAAGACCCTTTTTCCTAGTAGTGTCATTTCATGAATTAATGATTCTGGAACTTATGCTGTTTATTCTATGTTACTTGTTTTTTAAGCTTTGTTTATTTTTGAGAGACAGAGAGAGAGAGAGAGAGAGAGAGCGCGCGCATGAGTGGGGGAGGAGCAGAGAGAGGAAGACACAGAATCCGAAGCAGGCTCCAGGCTCTGAGCCATCAGCACAGAGCCCAATTCGGGGCTCGAACTCATGAACCACGTGATCATGACCTGAGCCAAAGTCGGACGCCCAACCGACTGAGCCACCCAGGCACTCCTATTCTATGTTACTTTTTTAATGTGTATTCTTTTATAAAGTAGACTTCTAAGAAGTGACTGTAAAAGTCACAGGTGTGTATCAGGAGAAGATGAAGCCACCACAAATGAGTTAATCCAACCAATTTAAATTTTACCAAGAGCAGAAATCATTAAATTATTTAATCTTTAGCATAGAAAATAATTGTAGAAAGTCCTTTGGCACAATACTTTTCATATGTAAATATTGGGAGTATATTTTGAAAGACATATTACATATATAGCAAAAAGAAAAGGAAACCGTCCTATGTTTTAAAATTATATAGAAATACGTATAAATATAAATACATACTTATCGTAATAGCCAGCATCCCAATTGGTCTGCAAAGATCCTTGTCTCTTGATATTCTTATCTTTGTGTGATTCTCTCCCACATTGTACCACTGTTGGTCTGTGTGACAAATAGCATATGGCAGAAGTGACGTCACTTCCAAAATTAGGCTATAAAAGACTGAAATATCCACACCCTTCTATATATAGATATAGATATAGATGATATAGATACACGTGATATGGATATAGATAGATATAGATATAGATGATATAGATATCAATGATATAGATAGATATAGATATAGATGTAGATATAGATATAGATACAGATATAGATAGATATATTTGTCTATCTCATCACTCACTCTTGGAGACGCCAGTTGCTTTTTTGTGAAAAATTTCAGGTAGCCCATGCATAAGGAAAAAGGCCACAGCCAGCTTCCAGCAAGGAGCTGAGGACCATCAACAACCATGTAAGTGATCTTAGCAGTGGAGTCTTCAGGCCCAGAGGAACTTAAGATGATTGTAACCCCGGGGACAGGTTTATTACAACGTTAAGGGAGACCTTAAGCCAGAAAACCCATTTAAGCCATTCCCAGATCCTGACTCCTAGAAACTGTGTCAGATAATAAATGTTTGCTGTTTTAAGCTGTTACATTACCAGTAATTTGCTGTGCTACAATGGATATGTGATATATTTGCCAAAATAGAATAGCAAAGAAGCCCTTAGGGTTTAATGAAGGCTTCAATATTTTAAACTTAACACTGTTACAACTATTTTCTTCTTTAAATTAAAATTGTATGAAGTATTGAGGCTTGCCATGATGATTGCGGTCCCCAAATACATAGGGGGTTATTTTCTAATGGGCCCTTTTTAAAAGGTAGTTAATATCACCCAAAAGTATAAGATGAATTTTACTCAAATATTATTGGATGAGATAGTATTTTTTTTTAAAGTATCTACCACAAAAATGTTTATTTCAAAATGATATATTACTGGTATGGATCATGCTCTCCTTTGCAGAAGGGCATGCTTCGTATAGTGTGGGGCTGATCTCAGGGCTATGTGGATAGTCTACCGGTTGAGAGATGTTTTTGACTTAAACGATGTCCTTTGTTTCACTAAGTTGTATCAACAGATTCTTTTGTTACTAAAAAAGAATATTTAAGGACAGATCAATTACATGATTTCATCCGTGTGACTTTCTGCTTTCCCAGCATCCAGATGGTCTGATGGTTTCAGCATCAATTCATCAGCAATGCTTCTCTGAGAGTATCTAGTTGAGTCTCACGGAACCAGGCTAGCTGGATCTTCTTAACTAGGTAACCATTCTGTTTAAGCTTCAGTTTATGGTAGAAATGGAGAGGAGAGGGGATTAGAATTTGTACCGGTTTTCTAGGGCTGCCATTATAAAGTACCACAGATTAGTTTAAACAACAGAAATTTATTTTCTCAAGATTCGGGAGGCCAGAAATCCAAATCAAACTGTCAACAGGGTTGATTTCTTCTGAGGGCCTTTCTCCTTGGCTTGTAGATGGCCATCTTCCTTTGCGTCTTCACATAGTTTCACATAGTTTCCATAGTGTCTATGTCCTAATCTTCTCTTCTTATAAGAATACCAGTCATATTGGATTAGGGCCCACCCTAATGCCATCATTTTACCTCTTAAAAGACTTTATCTTCAAATGCAATCACATTCTGAGGCATGGAATTCAGACTTCAATATGTGAACTTGAGGGGGGACATAATTCAACCTATAGGAGACCTGAAATAGATTGTTTCAATAAAAAAAACTAAAAGACCAAATAAGTAAAATCAATAGAACACTTAAGCAGAGCTGAATAACAGATATGTTATAACACAAGTAAGAATGAATTCATATTTATTATAAGTGACAAGGCTCAGAAGCCATATAAAAATTAATATAAGAATCAGTAACAACAAAACAATTAATCGTGGAGAATTTCTCCATGGAGCCTGGGTGGGAATCACTGGGGACCAGCTTGGAAAAAGGCTACTACAGTGAGAGAGGAAGTGGTTACATCATCATCATCATGAAGTTGATAACAAATGATATCTTTAAATGAGGAAGTATCAAAAATTGCTCTCTGGACCATTCAGAGGAGGTGCGTTCAGGGTGGTATGGCCATAGACAGGACCATTCAAATTGATCCAGGTATAAAGAGATTAAGGAACATATATTTGAGCATTGGTCTTTTTTGGAATTGGGTTGTTTGTATTAAAAGAGCATTACAAATGTTTTACGCAGAAGAAAAAAAGTCACAGTTAAAAAGCACATCAAAACTATTGTAAAATACGTACGTATGTGTTAAAGAAATGCACAGCGAAAAAGTAATCAGATCTGGGTATGGATGTTGTAAATACGATTTTTAAAAAAGTAAATTCATTGCCTGTAATGTTTAATTTTAAGAAAAATCATTCTAAGACAAGCTGGTGGGTTTGCTGAAGTTAAAATACCAGATAGTGTATTCATATGAATAGTTCTTAGTTGATCTTCAGGAAAAATTTGAAAATAAAAACTAATGTGCTTTCTCCCAGGAATTTGAGAACATACCAAATCCATCAAAAGGCTTTGTGATGTGGTATCTTACAGTGAATGGACATGAACCATGTTTATAAAAATGATCTTATTTGGGGTATTAATCTACTTAGCACATTTGGCCATACGTTAATCAAGGTAATCTTTGCACATGTGTGTGTGTGATGGTATATAATACAAAGCAAATAAAGATATTCTATTTCTCTTTTTATGAAAGACACAGGCAATTTGCCCACTGAATTTCTTTAAAGGCTTTTAATACTAACATCTGTAGTTATTTAATACTTCAGAGCAGGAGTTAACAAACTTTTTGTGGAAAGGGCCAAGCAGTAAATATTTGCAGCTTTTCTGGCCATAACTGGCCATAACTGGCCATAACAGCTTTTCTGTGTCATAAGTACCCAACTTTGTCACCATAGCATAAAAACAGTCATCAGCAGGGTCGCCTGGGTGGCTCAGTCGGTTAAGCGTCCGACTTCAGCTCAGGTCACAATCTTGCGGTCCGTGAGTTCGAGCCCCGCGTCGGGCTCTGGGTTGATGGCTCAGAGCCTGGAGCCTGCTTCCGATTCTGTGTCTCCCTCTCTCTCTGCCCCTCCCCCATTCATGCTCTGTCTCTCTCTGTCTCAAAAATAAATAAACGTTAAAAAAAAATTTTTTTTTAATTAAAAACAGTCATCAGCAATACTTAAACAAACGTAGCTGTGTTCAATAAAACTTTAGGTATTAAGACTAAAATTTGAACTTCAGATCATTTTCATGTATCACAAAATCTTCTTCTTGGGATTCTTCCTCTTTTTCAACCATTTAGAAACATAAAACCCTTTCTTAGCTAACGGGCTATGCAAAAATAGATCACAGGCCAGATGTGGTAAATGTCTTAGAGCCTCCTTATTACTATACTTATAGGCTGACAAGGTAGACAAAACACTAAAGAGACACTGAAAACCACAAAAAACATGAAGGCCTTCTAACAAGTTCCTAGGTGGAAGCCCAGCTGCCTTCTAGAATACCTCATTGCTAGGTACCAAGCCAAAGCCAATTAGCTGATGTTGAATTCATTGAGAGACACGCTCTGAGACAGAGCATGAGTGGGGAAGGGGCAGGGAGAGAGAGGGAGACACAGAATCTGAAGCAGGCTCCAGGCTCTGAGCTGTCAGCACAGAGTGCAGTAACGGGGCTTGAACTCATGGACTTTGAGATCATGACCTGAGCTCAAGTCAGATGCTTAACCGACTAAGCCACCCAGGCACCCCGAATTCACTGATTTTCTAACTGAAATATGCAGGGTGACTGAACCATTGGAAAATGTTTGCACTTTAGACAATTAGAGTGATACAGTTTTAGCAGTCAATATATCGTGCATGGTTCTCCTGTGACAGCCATTCACAGTTGTGATAGTTAGCACACGTGCAGTCCTTTCCATGATCCAGTAACTGGTCTAAGGACTTTAAGTGTATTTTTTTTTCCTCACCAAAAATCCCTAAAATGTAGGTATAATTGTTATTTTCATTTTATGGATTTTTACCTTTCAAAATTATGTCACTGTGTATCTGGCTTCTATTATCTGGTGTCCGTGTGTGTGTGTGTATGCGTCTAAAAACAGAGAAATATATATGTATAAATAATTGTATTCACTTGTACAAAAGACCATGACCACTCTTATCAAAAGCCCACATCCATGCTTCTGTTGTCACCCATCATTTTTTAAATCATGCAAAATAAAAAGGGAAATAGAACTATTTTACCAACTGAATGAGCACACAGTCAGTGCTATAACTACGAGCATTACTCCCGGTGCTTGTGCCCTAAGGTCTGATGAAGCCTTTAATATCCAGTCCTTCTCATACAACCTCCCAAACAGAGTTACGGTCAAGACAGGTCCAGATGGCGGCTTCACGCTAAACAAGCGTCCATCACTTAACACCTATTGAAAGCACAGAGAAGTTAACCGGGTCTCCCTGGAAGTTCTACAACCCCACCACACACTTTTAAAATTCAGTGCAACTGGATGAAGAAACAGTAAAAATAATGGCTACCTTCTGTCAGAAATTTTGAAATGGTACAGATCACGGGAAAAATTGGAGGTGTGGAATTGGCATGGATTCATTTATTATTGAAATGGCTATAATCAATATCTTATAATTGACTTATTTGAGGAAGCATTCCATGAGGAAACAAGCATAAAGCAATGGGTTTGGGAAATCTAATGTTCTCAGACAAAATAGGCTCTTCCAAGTGGACAGAAGGGACTGACTGAGGGGGTTGAGCTGAGCCTCCGTCAACCCTGTCACTCGCTCACCACAGCCCCCCAACATGTTCATTGACCCAATGCCCCACAGTAGCTGTTCCTACAAGGAATACAGAGTAAGAGCAGAACCTGCAGGAAAGCCAGGGGAAGAATGTGGCTGGGCAGAGCTTATACAGTAAGGAACTATTTCCGGTCTTTAAAAAAAAAAAAAGTGTTTTGTTTCTTGACGATTTCAGCTACCATCAGATTCTCTCTCCTTAGCTTTTCCTTCCTTCTTTTTCCTCCTGTGATCACAAAAGGTCTTTACACAACAATGAAAGGAATTCCCTTTAATTTTGCTAGGCTATCACTGCTCTTGATGTGAAGGGGTTCCCTCTGGTGGGACTGGTCCTAAAACCCTTCTGGAGTCTTCTTCCTACTCAGGGGATCCGAAACAGCCAGCCTCCTCCCAGTAGTCTCCATAATATATATATGTATATATGTATACATAATATATATACATATATATATTATGTACATAATATATATGTATATACATATATATATTATGTACATAATATATGTATATATGTATATACATATATATATTATGTATATACATATATACATATATTATGTACATAATATATATATGTATATACATAATATATATTATGTACATAATATATATATGTATATACATATATATATTATGTATATACATATATATACTATTCTCAAGGACGCTAATTATTATAGTAAGAATTTCCAGACAAAAAATTCAACGTGCTCAGTGCGCTTCCTGATTCCTAAGAACAATTTTATCCTTTCCAAATGGAGATTTTTGTGATATTTGTAAACACTTGAGTCGGTTTCATACTCAAAAAGTGCTCCCTCTTACATGAAATGAATTGTCAATATTCAGCAAAGATTCTTACCTGAAATTCCCCAGGTGCAAGCTGACTGTCACTCAGCAACACCTCAGGGAAGACATGTTGGGTTCCAAAAGTGCCACTGAGGGAAAACATTTCAAACCCGGTGGAAGCAGATTCAACCGCATCACCACAAGTGCGTAAGTCTGGTGTTTTACACTTCAGCAGAGTACAAATCTAGGAAAGTAAATGCAAACCAGTGAGTCCTAAGAAAGCCAACTGATGCACCCTTCTGACCTACAAATATTGCCTCTGCTATGCCTAGGCTCTTTTGTTTGATAAAACAATGTTATTTTTCCATTCGATTAATTCAATTCATTGATGGATAGCTAATTCAACTAGTAATAAAAATAAACGACTTCAGACCCTAATGCTTTCTGCCATTCACGGTCAAACAGATTAAATCTCATGAAGAAACAATCAGACCCTTGGTCTATAGCGATGAACAACTATACCCTCATTGTTCTCAAGCTGGCAATGCTTTTAATCATTGACTTCCATTTTTTTTCCCAAAAGGTTAAATCTAGTTTCATCTCTGCATTTTTGCCTATTTCCCGCAATAAAAGAAATTTAAAGTTGTAATGAACCCTAGAGTTGATCTAGAGGCAATCCCTGTGAATGGGAAAAGTCACACACTTTATATCTGAGCAAGAACTGAAATAGTTCTCACTATACTACACAGTTATATTCTACTCTACTCTACTACATAATAATGTAAATGTAATGTACATGTAAATGTAAATGTAAAATCTAAGTTTAGGAATCATCTCACTATGCAGATGCAAAGTCCCCAAAAGGAAGATCCATATTCATTGAACCTGTACTGCATCTTCCAAACCTTATTTCAAGCCACCTTACCTCCTGCCTGACTAAAGCAACAGCTTTAACTGGTCTCCCTGTTTCTACTTTTGAAGTCAGAGAGTAAGAGCTTTAGAGCAAGTATGTTAAGATGGGATACAAATAGCTTTCAGATAAAGGAACAACGAATACATGCGTCTGTTTTATTCCCTATATCTTACCTAAGCCAAACTTAGTTTGTTTGTTTAAGACATGAACCCATAAGGATAGGAAAACAGGAGGCTAGAGCATGGCTTAATGCTGGAAGTTGGGACGGTTGATGCAAAAGTAGTGGCTGATTTCCCAAGCCTAAGGAAAGCCAAGTCCTAATCTGGCAATAAGAGAGCCACAAATCAACCCTATCTACACGGCAGAATACTCAGAAGATTCCACCCCTGGGAGCACCAGGTACCTCAGGAACTGGTAAAGTTGTGGTGGCTAATGTAGGGAAAATTGGTAGGAATTTGTTAAGGATGCCTCAGATTCTGAGTCCCCCACCACGGATGGGCAACTCTCCTTCCTCTATTCCAGTAAAAGATGGGGCATTTATTCCCAGAGAGGGTAAGGCAGATGATTTTTAGTAGAGGTTTTGAAAAACCTGGTTGAAGGGGATTACATGAATGAAATTTTGTTGAGATCATTCCCCTCCACCATGGATGCATCCAGCAAGGTCATTGCTCCCACCTGGTTCTCTAAATGCTGTCAGCAATGAATTTACCCTTCAGAAATAAAATTACCAGATAAATACAGGACAGGAGCTCAATTTAAATTTGAAGTTTAAATATACTAATAGTATCAAAAATGGTTTTTAGTGTGTAAGTATGTCTCAAATATTGAATGGGACAATCTTATATTTTTTAAGTATTTGTTGTTTATCCGAACTTTGAATTTACTAGGGCACCCTGTATTTCAATTTGCTAAATTAGATAACATTATTCAGGAAGAGAATTAGAAGAATTTTAAAGACTGAGAAACCTGACCCATCCCAAGAGGAAGTCTCCAAATATACTTACTTACTGTTTCCCCTAACAAAATGCCTGGTTAGATCACCCTACCTTGAAGTTTAAGTGGGCAAATATCACTCATGCTCGGCCCTTCACTTAGTTTTTGGTAAGGTTAAAGGGTTACTATATTTCTGAGGAAAGCTTCTAACATGAAAGAGAGAGCAGAACAAGTAGATAAAAGAAACTTTAGGGAAAAAGAGACTATTTAAAGAGAAGAAGCTTCAAGAAAAAATTTTCTGTAGGGCACCTGGGTGGCTCAGTCAGTTAAGTGTCTGAATCTTGATTTTGACTCAAGTTGCAATCTCACAGCTCTGGAGATTGAGCCCCCTTTCAAACTCTGCACTGACAGTGCAGCACCCACTTGGGATTCTCTCTCCCCCATCTCTCTGTGCCTCCCCCACTCACCCTTATTGTCTCTCTCTCTCTCTCTCTCTCTCAAAATAAATGAATAAACATTTAAAAGAAAGAAAAAAAGAAAAAAAAAATCCTTACCAGTCTCAGAGAGATAAAATACTGGATCCACAAAACAACATCAACAGAAAAAAATTCATAAAGCCAAAAAAATAGTTCTTGAAAAATAAAAACATGTTAACAAAAATAAATGACTCAATGTAAGGCTTGAAAGATCAAGAGGAGTAAATGAAAAAAAGAGAGAAAGAAAAAAAGAAAGAGAGAAAGATAAAGCAGGAAAGAAAGAAAGAAAGAAAGAAAGAAAGAAAGAAAGAAAACAAAGAAAAGATACAAAAATATTAGAGAACAAACCCAAAAAACACATGATTCCAAAAATAGGAGTTCCAAAAGAGGAAACCGTGGAGGGGAGGAAATTCTATAAGGTTTCTGAGCAAACAGTAGGAAGAGGGATACACATACAAAACACCAGGAATCAAAATAACTCAAGAATTCTCAGTAGCAATACAATGACCTTGAATTTTATACCTAGGGAAATCCTCCGTCAAATATGAAAGGAAAGGCATTTTCAGACTTGTAAGTTGAAAATATTTTATCACCCACTCAGAGTGATCTTCCAGGAACTTACACCAACAACAACAAAGGAGGTGGGTGGTACTGTGTAAGAAAATATAATAAGAAATATATATTTGGTCTTTTTCTAGTGCCTGGCAAGAAGAGCTCTAAAATCCTTGGAATTTCCTTAGTGATGAGAGGTGAAATGTGAAAAGAGGGGCTTTTGTTACTAATAACAAGCCTCTTTCAACCACGACTGAGTTCATGGTAATGAGGAGATTTTTGGAGAGCCTTAAATAACCACAGGATGGAAACTGGTGACCAGGGAAACCAACCACCTGGTTAGAGAGTTGGAATTTTCAGCGTCGCCATCCCCACCCCTATATCTGCGGAGGGAAGAGGAGCTGGAGGCTAAATTAAGCACCAATGGTCAATAACTTGAATCAACCATGTCCATGAAATTAAGCCTCCATGAAAATCCCTAAAGTATGGAGTTCAGAGAGAATCCAGGTTGGTGAACAAGAATGCCGTATCTACATGATGGGAAGGTGGCATACCCCAAACTCCATGGGACAGAAACTCCTATGCTTGGGATACTCCCAGACCTTGCCGTATGTGTCTCTTCATCTGGCTGTTCATTTGTATTCTGTGAAACGTCCTCTGTAATAAATTGTTAGTAGTACATAAAGCACTTTCCTAGGTTCTATGAGCCATTCCAGAAAATTAGCAAACCCAAGGCAGAGATCGCGGGAGCCCCTGATTTACAGTCAGTCAGGTCAGAAGCGTGGGTGACAACCTGGACTTGTGATTGGAGTCTCAAATGGGGAGGGGACCAGTCTTGTGGGACTGAGCCCTGAGTCTGTGGACTCCGCATTAGCTCCTGGTAGATGATGTCAGACGAGTAAATTTCAGAAGAAACAGTTAAAAGATTCAAAAGTGTTTGCTTTCAGAAAGAAGGACAAGATGGATTAGGGAAGAAACCGGTGTTTCACAAGATTTTATTAGGTGTGCCCATGCATTACTTTTATTAAAATGAAGAAAGAAGTGATAGAGGCAATCCAGGTGGTAGGAAGGGAGAGAACATCTGGCATATGACAAGGACTCAAGAAACAAAGGAGTTGACTCAGGAGCTGCTTGCAATGCAGCCAGTGTTCACGTGAGCAAACCTGGTCGTATAGGTCTGACAGTTAAAAGAAAAGTTTATGTTACTTTTTTTTAGCAGCAACAACAACAACAATAATAAAAGTTAACATTCATTGAGGACTTTTTATGTGTAGGCACGGTGCTGAATTCTTTACATTTATTTGTTAGTTTATATATTTACTTATTTTTAATGTTTATTTCTTTACTTTGATCGGGGCGGGGGGGGGGGGGCAGGGAAAGAGAGAGATTGAGCACAAGCAGGGGAGAGGTAGAGAGAAAGGAAGACAGTGCGGAGCCAGACGTGGGGCTCAAATTCACAAACTATGAAAGCATGACCTGAGCCAAAATGAAGAGTTAGACGCTTAACTGACTGAGCCACCCGGGTGTCCCTGTTTACATTTATTTATGAAATCAAAGTTCCCCCAAATGCCATAAATAATAATAATAGCTATTATTATTATTATTGTCATCATTCTTACTTCTCTCCTAGGATTGAGTTAGGTCCTACAGTTGTATGGTTTAATTGTCCGTGGTACTTTCCTTTGGTAACATTTGTCCCAGCTAAAATCAACTAGTGATTTCCTTAGTTTTCTCTTCAATGCCTGTGTCCCCACCAGCATTAAGCTCTATGAAGACAGTGACAGTATCTGTCTTGCTCATCTTAATATCCTCAGGCTGTACCAAGTGCTTGCACACAGAAAGCATTACATAAATATTTGGTGAATGAAAATGATTCCACATGTTACAGATGAGGAACCAGGGATTTAAAGAGGTTGGCCCAGGGCCAGGTGGCCACTATACAGTTAAGAAGCGATTTACCCAGAATTTCTGACTCCAGAATCTATGTTCTCACCATGTCATATCCCTAATTTCTTACCCTGTTGGGAAATAGTTTTACATTCTAGAAGAGACAGGCTGGTGATTTGGATGACTCTTACCTTGGTGGGAGGAAATGGAGAGGACAAAGGGTACAGAAAATAATCTCAAGAGGAAGATCTCCCAGGTTATATGGGGTAAAGGGAATGAACTTTTGTTTAGTTTATTCCTTCTTTATTAAT
Organism: Neofelis nebulosa; assembly: GCF_028018385.1. Lineage (NCBI taxonomy): Eukaryota > Metazoa > Chordata > Mammalia > Carnivora > Felidae > Neofelis > Neofelis nebulosa. The sequence goes on from NC_080787.1 coordinate 123,479,228, forward strand.
TGATTTACTCAATGATTCTTTAAAATATGTAGGCTGCTTCTCCCACTCTCCTATAACCACTGCTATAAATTTTTACCCAATCTTTTACCATCCTCTACTCTAGAACATGCTACAAGCACCTTCTTTCCCTACGTCCTTAAAATTCACTATAGAACATTAGGAAAATCTCCGTGGCAAGATGCAGAGTTATTGTACCCTTATTTCTTTTTTTTTTTTTTTTTTTGTCTTCTCTTCTTAGTTAAGAACTAGATGTTGGTGTTATAGAGATTTTTCTGGCATTAATTATCGTCACAGACTATGAAAGATTATGAATATAATCCAGTTCCCAAATCCCTCATTCTTAATTCCAAGGCCAAACTTCTCTGAAAATAAAGGCTTTTGTAGCACATTGGACATTGAAACCTAACTTGAACTAACATAAGGCTATCCTGTTTTTATTTAAGTTATTTAGGGTGCATAATCCCACGTTTTCCAGCAGACACATGAATACGTTTTATCTGGGGTGCTGCTCCAGACTCTGCTGGTGATGTCAGGTACCAGGGCTCCAGCTGAATGTCCCATAAATACTTTGAAACCAGAATATCCAAAGCTGAACTGAGCATCTCTCCTCTGCCAGCCTGCTCCCCTCCTAACATCCTGAAACATACATTCACCCAGCTACTCTTGTCGGAAACCTGGCATTCTAGCCCCTTCATTCTGCTTTCCTGTTCTGTATCCAATTAGCTACTAAGTTTAGTCTTCTACATATTGCCAGCCTCCACACCCTGCTCTTACTCCTACTGACATAATCTTGATACAGGTTTTAATAGGACTATTTTTAAAATCTAACCAGTCTTTGTGCCCTCGCTCCCCCCTCCACAGTGCTGCCACAGCGATCTAACTCAACAGCAGATCTGATCACATCATTCCCTGGCTGAACACCTTCCCACGGGAGACTGGCACCCAGAGAATAAAGCCCAAACCTTAGGAATGACGGGTAAGATCCTGCCAAACGTGATCCTGCCTCTAAGCCCATCTTCCACCAATCCTTGCTTCTTACGTTATGCCTTGGTGACACTGACCCGTATACCCTACTTCTTGACATGTCCTCACCCTTGCTCACACTCTCCACTCCACCTAGAATTTCCTCCCACTCTTTTTCATCTGGAGAATAGCATAAGCATAAGCTCATACATCATGTCTCCAGAAACCTCCCTGAATCCCCATATCAGGCTAGGTATAGCTCCTTAGTATTTCCTACAACAAAATGTGCACTCTATGTTCTATCACATGCTGATTTGTACTGACATTACCTGGTCCTATGTCTTTCCCCCCTGCTAAATTCTTCAAGAGGAGGGGCTTGGCTTATTTGTCTTCATATCATTAGCACTGAATATATACACCAACAAGTGTCCAGGTAAAGATGCATTAAGACGGTGCTTATCACACAGCAAACAACATTTTGCACATTGGGCACAGTTCCAGCACTTATGCACAAGTATGTGCATCATTTCACATAGTACGTCCTTAATAAAGCTGAGCGTAGGATGCCTGAGGTATCTAGCTCGGGTGGGGAGGTGGGCTTGGTGCTACAGGAAGTGTCAGGGCAGCCCTCGGGGTGAAGATAACACCCGAAAAGCACCATGAATGGTGAGGAGGTGGGGCCATCATAGATAGAGGAGACAACCTGTGCAAACATCCAGAGGTTCTGCAGATGCCGGCACATTGGGGATGAAGAAATGCCTCAACATGAGAGGAGCCCAGGGCACATGTGGGTAGAAGTGAGAGAAGAGAACAGAGAGTAGGAAGAGGTACACGTCAAGCATTTCTGAGTAGCTTTTTGGTGAGGAAATTGATTTGCCAATGAGAAGACAGTGAGGCCTTTTAAGCAAGGCAGGGAAATAATCAGAAATGGCTTTTAGTAATTGGTATAATTAGAGTATGGGAAGTGGATGGGATGGAGCTGAAACTGTCAACAGGAAGCCCTGTTCAGATGTTGCACAGTGTGGGTGACATAGGATAGGAGCCCGATCAAGGAAGAGGAGAGCAGAATGAGAGGAACATGAAAGTTGCTTGTTGCAACTCACCATAGCTCTTCCTCTGATGTTGAGGGCTGCGAGATACCAAGTCTCTGCACCAGTAAACTACTCTACTGCATGTCTCAGAGGTCAACCCTAGAGGTCTCCAGGACATACTTAGTGTCAAGTTCTTAAGTAAAAAAAAAAAAAGGGGGGGGGGGGCTGGGTGGCTCAGTCGGTTGAGCGTCCGACTTCGGCTCAGGTCATGATCTCGCACTTCGTGAGTTTGAGCCCCGTGTTGGGCTCTGTGCTGACAGCCTAGAGCTTGGAGCCTGCTTCAGATTCTGTGCGTCTCTCTCTCTCTCTCTCTCTGCCCCTCCCCACTCACGCTCTGTCTCTCCTGCTCTCGAAAATAAATATTGAAACAAATTAAAAATAAAAATAAAAAGCTTTAGCGAACATATCAAGAAAATGGGTATGTTTGTTCAGGGAAGAACTATCACAGGTTAATCATCCTTTAAAATCATCTGTAATTTGATTACTGTATCATTTTAAATGCGGGTACTGTAAATAAATCTTCTGCCTTTTTCCAGCCAGTTTAAAATTGGACATCTAGGATTGCAAGTTTTGGCAAATAAGAATTCAGGATGCCCAACTAAGTTTGAATTTCAGGTAAATAACAAAATTTTTAGTGTGCATATATCCTCAAAAGTGGGACCCATTTTTTTTTTTCTTGAAGTGGGACACACTTACAATGAAACAATTCATTGTTTATCTGAGAGTCAAATTCAACTGGGTGTCCTATATTTTGCTTGGTTAATGCCCCTGCCAGCAAAACAAGCATTACCTGTAGATAATAACTCCCTTCGACAATATGTAGTCCATCAAATGCCCCTAGGGCATAAACTTCATCTGGTTTCTTCTCAGACATCTTGTAGCTTAGATGGCAGCAGAGTTCTTTCTGACAAACTGTGTAATTTCCTGTGACTCTTGTGAGCTCCAAGAAGGTGAATTCATCAAAAAACACAGTACTTTTAAATTCCTGATTTCCTGTGGAGAATGCTTTTATACTACTGGCATAAGAAGCCCAATTTACCACTCCAGGGTCGTATGAAGAAGAATTCAGTCGTGAGATGAGGAGTTTTCCTTCCTTTGTCTTCATGTCATAATGAAATGCTCTTGGAGAGTCAGGTGCATAGATGCCGCTTCCTGAAAGTGATGTTGGAAATGGCATTTGAAATAGAGAAGTGAAAAGGGATTGCATGATTGCTACTGCTATTTTAAAGTCACATTAACATGTAGTCTGGCTAAGCTAACTATTTCAGTAATTTCAGTAAAATATACTGACAAGGAAACAGGTGAGAGGAAATCCAACAGGGTTTGATACTGAGAAGCCAATAAGAGAAACTTTCGGGTCAGAAGTGGTCAATCTTGAGGGGGAAAAAAAGTGTGCCTGTAAGTTGAATAGAACTAAATAAATCTACAAAACAATTTAGATTGAGATGGCTTCTACGGTATGTCACCAGCCAGAGGTGCAAAAAATAAGAGTTGGAAAACATTATATTAGGGAGTACACGTTAGCTAGAAAAAAAAAATCATTATTTTGCTTTTTTGGTTATGGCATAAAGTTTGTACATCTTAGAGGTTACACATTACCTGTCATCCTCTTGTGGGGGTGGTGTATGTTGGCTGCAAGGAAGTTAACCCCCATGCCCACTGCCCACGCCGAGTGGAATTCAATAGCTGATAAATGTGGCAAGACATTCATCCACGCTGTTGGGAAAACTATGGTATCCACATGGAAATCTTTCACCAGAGTAACAGCGGGATCATGGAAGAGTATATCGAAGCATGTGAAAATGCCAAATCTTCCAAAGATGGTGTCGAAAGTCACAACCTCAGGCTTCTTTGGTACATTGAATTGATTCTCACCCATGAAAAGGTTGTACTGCAATAAACAGAAGATGAAGTGGGTAAAAGTCTCTTTTCAGAAGTTGGCCTGGGTGTCAATGTGTCTGAAAAAGTGCAAGCCAACATCTCTTAGTGCCAATTTCATCCATAACCACCGTCCTCACAGGGAAAAAGTGTTAGAGAATCAGAGATTACTATGGCTGATAGGAGCCTTTGGTTCAATCTCTACATTTTAGAGATCTGTAGAAGGGAATCCTTATGTATTAAGACCCTACTGAATCTTACAAGACCTAAGAGTGAAATAGGTAACTTCTATTTGCCAAGAACACCTAAATATTTTCTGTAGACAAAATTGCTCCTTTCTCTTCAAAACCAAGTCTATCTGGTAGGTAGTTTTTTTTGTTCTAGTCTTGACCCATTGCCAGGGCATGTCCTTAAAAAGACAAAGTCTAAAAGGCAACATTATATTTCAGTGCAGGTACCTCCTGCTGATTCTCACATACTTCCAAAGATACATTCCTGTGCTCCTAAATGCATAGAAAACCTCTTGAGCCTCTTTATAGGAGCTTACCACGCCTAATCATCGTTTTTTATGCTTTGTCTCTACTCTGCTTCTAAAGTATGCTTCTTATAAATATTAATGTTTTTCCCCCTTTTTTCCCACTTTATTTTGTAAAACATTCAGTATCTGAACTGTGTGCAAATTAATTTTACCTTATGGTAGCGTGCCACCAGTTTTCCCTGAGAATCAAACACCACATCAGTGTTGTACTGGTAACGGCCATCGGGGGGACACTGAGGGTCACTGGCATTGCATGGCTTCTTGTCCCCAATATTTGCCACAACGTAGATAGAGTTGTGCTTGGCCAGGCAGCTGAGTCTTTCTTGCACTGGGGTGTGGCCAAACCTAATATGTGTTCATTTGAAGAGGAAAACAAAAATCAAGCTTACCTCTTAATAAAATTCAGCGTTATATTGCCTGAAGCTATCATGTGACATACACAAAACTAAATTCTAAATAACATAATAGAAGGGAAGGATTAAAACAAGAATAGACTGGAGGAAGTACACACTTGTGGGAATTTGGTTGTAGAAAACTGTTCTAGGATAAGATTCTAGGTCATGTATCTTTTTTCTTCACAGCATTTATCATCATCTATAATCAGTATTCCTTATGTGTTTATCTTATGATCCGTGTCATATCTCATAGATATTTTGGGCAAAGATATACATCTTCTGTTCATTAACCCTGGCAGAAAAGAAGCATTAAAAAAAATATTTCAATTGAAATAAGAACAACTTGGAATTAAGAGAATTTGGGGAAGATGGCTGAGTACAAAGCACCAGGAATCCATCCTTCCATGTAAATGATATTTGTGTTGGCAGAATCTAACTGAAATTTTGGAGTCTATTCCAAGGGTTGTGAGTTCCAGGGGGAAGGCTTGGAAGGTGCATAGATGCCGCTTCCTGAAAGTGATGTTGGAAATGGCATTTGAAATAGAGAAGTGAAAAGGGATTGCATGATTGCTATTGCTATTTTAAACTCACATTAACATTTAGTCTGTCTAAGCTAACTATTTCAGTAATTTCACTAAATTTCACTAAATTTCAGTTAGTTTCAGTCAATTTCAGCTCTTATCTCAGTAGTGGCTACCCATGCTCTACCCCACCCCAAGCCCCATGGCAGGCAGCCATGCAAGTGTTCCTGCAATACTGTGTAGGTAGTTTATGGGATCAGGTTAGACAATAGAAACCCTGTCCTCTAAATATCAGGAAACTATATTCTGATCACTGATGACTGCCTCTTGTCCTGGAGGTGCAGACACAGGGACAGGTAGCCATTGTTGCATCTCCACCACTATAATGTTGTCAGTCCTTCCCCCACTAACTGAAGTAATTTCTAGAGGATTTAAAAAGCCAGAGTCTTCTTCTCTCCCCCTTCCTTAATTTTGCTTTTTTTTTTTTCTTTCTTTTGGGAACCAGACATTGAAGGACTAGGATATACAAAAGCAATCATATATATAGGAGATTTTAAAAAGTCGCCACATATGCTCAGGGTAAAATAAAGGCTAAGACAAGGCTTCAAAAGATTTTATACCTCAAGCTTATGCCTAGCACAGAAACACCTACACCAATCAAAACAGATAAACAAACAAAAGGCAGTAAACCCTGGGGAAGGGGGAAAATTTGATTTCCAAAATTATCACATTTTAAGATTCAAATACCAACTTGTCAACAAAAAAATCATAAGGTATACAAATAAAGAGGAAAGTGTGTCCCCATTCCAAGGAAAATAAGAATAAACCTACAGAAACTATCCTTGAGTACGACCAGATGGCAAACTTCCTGGACAAAGACAAAAACAACGGTTTTAAAGATGCTCAAAGAACTAAAAGCAAATGCAGAGGAAGTCAAGAAAATGATGTATGAACAAAAAGGAAATATCAATAAAAAAGATGGAAAACCTAAAATAAACCAAAAAGAAATTCTGGAGCTGAAAATTACAATGTTTAAAATAAGAAAATTTACTAAAGGGATTCAGAGATGGATTTGAGTTGGCAGAAGAAAGAATCAATAAACTTAAAGGTAATGCAATTGAAATGATTGAGTTGAAAGAATGAAAAGAGAAAAAGACTGATGTGAACAAGGCCTAAGGGAGCTGTAGGACACCACCAAGTGGACGAATATACACATTCTAGGAGTTCAAGAAGAGTGAGATAAAGGAACAGAGAGATTATTTGAAGAAATAATGTCCAAAAACTTTCCAAATTTGAATAAAGACATGACTATAAAGATCCAAGAAGTTAAATGATCTCCAAGAAGGATGAACTCAAAGACACCCATATCAACACACATTCTAATCAAATTATCAAAAGCCAAAGACAAAATAAGAATGTTGAAGGCCACAAGAGATAAGTGATTGATAACATACAACCAATCCTCAGTAAGATTATCACAGTTTTTAATCAGACACTTTAGAGGCCAGAAAGCAGGGGGCCAATATATTTAAAGCACTGAAAGAAAAAAACTTTCAACTAAAAATCCTATATTCAGCAACACTGTCCTTCAAATGTGAGGGGGAAATTAAGATATTCTATGCTAATATCTGACATAATTGACTTTAAATTAAAAAAAAAGATTATAAGAGACAGAGAAGAGAATTGTATATTAACATTCACAATACAACAGAGAACTCTTAAAATTCAACAACAAAAACCCTGATTTAAAAATGGGCAAAAGACTGGAATAGACTTTTCTCAAAAAAAAAAAAAAAAAAAAGGCCATACAAATGGCCAATATTACTGGTAGGTCTGTTCTTTTTTTGATAAAAACCCTCAAGAAAGTAGGGATAGAAGGACCATACGTCAAGATCTTAAAACCATATATGAAAGACCCACAGCTAGTATCATCTTCAATGAGGAAAAATTGAGAGCTTTCCCCTTGACATCCGGAACACGACAGGGATGTCCACTCTCACTACTGTTATTCAACGTAGTGTTGGAAGTCCTGGCCTCAGCAATCAGACAACACAAAGGAATAAAAGGCATCCAAATCGGCAAAGAGGAAGTCAGACTTTTACTCTTTGCAGCTAACATGATACTCTACCTGAAAAACCCAAAAGATTCCACCAAAAAACTGCTAGAACTGATCCATGAATTCAGCAAAGTCACAGGGCATAAAATCAACGCACAGAAATCAGTTGCATTCCTATAAACCAATAATGAAGCAACAGAAAGAGAAATCAAGGATTCGATCCCATTTACAATTGCACCAAAACCATAAAATACCTAGGAATAAACCTAACCAAAGAGGTGAAAAATCTATACACTGAGAACTATAGAAACTTTATGAAAGAAATTGAAGAAGACACACACAAAAAAAGGAAAAATATTCCGTGCTCATGGATTGGAAGAACAAATATTGTTAAAGTGTTGATACTACGCAAAGCAATGTATATACTCAATGCAATCCTTATCAAAATAACACCAGCATTCTTCACAGAGCTAGAACAAACAATCTTAAAATTTGTATGGAACCAGAAAAGACCCCGTATAGCCAAAGCAATCCTGAAAAAGAAAACCAAAGATGGAGGCATCAAAATCCTGGACTTCAAGCTGTATTCCAAAGCTGTAATCATCAAGACAGTATGGTACTGGAACAAAAACAGATACATAGATCAATGGAACATAATAGAGAACCCAGAAATGGACCCACAAACGTATGGCCATCTAATCTTTGACAAAGCAGGAAACAATAGTCAGTGGAATATAGACAGTCTCTTCAGTAAATGTTACTGGGAAAACTGGATAGAGACATGCAGAAGAATGAACCTGGGCCACTTTCTTACACCATATACAAAAATAAACTCAAAATGGATGAAAGACCTAAACTTGAGACAGGAAGCCATCAAAATCCTAGAGGAGAAAGCAGGCAAAAACCTCTGACCTCAGCCACAGCAACTTCTTACACAACATGTCTCCGGAGGCAAGAGAAACAAAAGCAAACATGAACTATTGGGACCTCATCAAGATAAAAAGTTTCTGCGCCTTGAAGGAAACAATCAACAAAACTAAAAGGCAACCAATGGAATGGGAGAAGATATTTGCAAATGACGTATCAGATAAAGCATTAGTATCCAAAATCTATAAAGAACTTATCAAACTCAACACCCAAAAACAAATAGTCCAATGAAGAAATGGGCAAAAGATGTGAATAGACACTTTTCCAAAGAAGGCATCCAGATGGCTAACAGACACATGAAAATATGCTCAACATCACTCATCATTAGGGAAATACAAATTAAAACCTCACATCTGTCAGAATGACTAAAATTAACAACGTAGGCAACTACAATGTTGGTGAGGATGTGGAGAAAGAGGATCTCTTTTGCACTGCTGATGGTGCAGCCACTCTCAAAAACAGTGTGGAGGTTCCTCAAAAAATTAAAACTAGAACTACCCTACGATCCAGCAATTGCACTACTAGGTATTTATCCAAGGGATACAGGTGTGTGTTTCGAAGGGGCACATGCACCCCAATGTTTATAGCAACACTATCGACAATAGCTGAAGTATGGAAAGTGCCCAAATGTCCATTGACTGATGAATGGATAAAGAAGATGTGGTATATACAATGGAGTATTACTTGGCAATCAAAAAGAATGAAATCTTGCCATTTGCAACTACATGGATGGAACCAGAGGGTTTTATGCTAAGCGAAATTAGTCAGAGAAAGACAAATATCATATGAGTTCACTCAGATGTGGAGTTTAAGAAACAAAACAGATGAACATAAGAGAAGGGAAGCAAAAATAATATAACAACAGAGAGGGAGACAAACCATAAGAGACTCTTCTATACAGAGAACAAACTGACGGTTGCTGGCAGGGTGTTGGGTAGGGGGTTAAATGGGCTAAATGGGTAAGGGACATTAAGGAAGACACTTGGGATGGGCACTGGGTGTTACACATAGAGGGTGGATCACTGGAATCTTCTCCTGAAATCATTATTGCACTATATGCTAACTAACTTGGATGCAAATTAAACAATCAATCAAGCAATAAAAAAATTTTTAAAGGAATAAAAAAAGGATGTTATATTTTGTCAAAAGCTTTTTTCCGCATCTATTGAGAGGATCATGTGGTTCTTATCCTTTCTTTTATTAATGTGATGTATCACATTGATTGATTTGCAGATATTGAACCAGCCCTGCATCCCATAAATAAATCCCACTGGATCGTGGTGAATAATTCTTTTAGTGTATTGTTTGATGTGGTTTGCTAGGACCTTATTGAGAATTTTTGCATACGTGTTCATGCAAAAATGTTGGTGGGGTCTTTGTCTGGTTTTGGAATCAAGGTAATGCTGGCCTTGTAGAAACAGTTTGGAAGTTTTCCTTCTGCTTCTATTTTTTGGGACAGCTTCAAAAGAATAGGTGTTAACTCTTTAGATGTTTGATAGAATTCCCCTGGAAAGCCTTCCGGCTCTGGACTCTTGTTTCTTGGGAGATTTTTGATTACCGATTCACTTTCTTTACTGGTTATGGATCTGTTCAAATTTTCTATTTTTCCCTGTTTCAGTTTGTCAGTTTATGTTTCTAGGAATTTGTACATTTCTTCCAGATTGTCTAATTTGTTGGCATATAATTGTTCATGACATTCTATTATTGTTTGCATTCCTGTGGTGTTGGTTGTGATCTCTCCTCTTTCATTCATGATTTTTAAAAAACTTTTAATGTTTATTTACTTTTGAGAGAGAGAGACAGAGCACAAGCAGGGAAGAGGCAGAGAGAGAGGGAGACACAGAATCTGAAGCAGGCTCCAGGCTCTGAGCTGTCAGCCACGGAGCCCGATGCGAGGCTTGAACTCACAAGCCGTGAGATCATGACCTGAGCTGAAGTTGGACGCTTAACTGAGTGAGACACCCAGGCACCCACATTCGTGATTTTATGAATTTGGGTCCTTTCCTTTTTCTTTTTGATCAATCTGGCTAGGAGGTTATCAATTTATTAATTCTTTCTAATAATCAGCTCCTGGTTTCATTGATCTGTTCTACTGTTGTTGCTTTTCCTCGATATCATTGATGTCTGCTCTATGCTTTACTATTTCCCTTCTACTGCTGGTTTGGGGCTTAGTTTGCTCTTCTTTTTCCAAATGTTTTAGGTGTAAGGTTAGGTTGTGTACTTGAGACCTTTCTTCCTTCTTTAGAAAGGCCTCGGTTGCTATATACTTCCCTCTTATAACCATCTTTGCTGCATTCCAGAGGTTTTGGACTGTCATGTTTTCATTTTCATTGGCTTCCATGTACTTTTTAATTTCCTTTTTAATTTCTTGGTTAATTCATTCATTCTTTAGTAGGATGTTCTTTAATCTCCAAGTATTCAGGGTCTTTCCAAATTTTTTCTTGGGGTTGATTTCAAGTTTCATAGTGTTGTGGTTTGAAAATATGCAAGGTATGATCCCAATTTTTTTATACTTGTTGAGGGCTGATTTGTGTCCCAGTAAGTGATCTATACTGGAGAATGTTCCACGTGCACTTGAGAAGAATGTGTATTCTTCTGCTTTAGGATGAAATGTTCCAAATATATCTGTTAAGTCCATCTGGTTGAGTGTGTCATTCAAAGCCATTGTTTCCTTGTTGATTTTCTGTCTATATGGTCTGTCCATTGCTGTAAGTGAGGTGTTGAAGTCCCCTACCATTATGGTATTATTATCAATGAGTTTCTTTATGTTTGTGATTAACTGATTTATATATTTGGATGGCTGCATATTGGAGGCATAAACATTTACAATCATTATATCTTATTGGTGGATAGACCCCTTAATTATAATATAATGCCCTTCTTTATCTCTTGTTACAGTCTTTATTTTAAAATCTAGTTTGTCTGATATAAGTATGGCTACCCCAGCTTTCTTTTGATGACCATTAGCATGATAGATGGTTCTCCATCCCCTTACTTCCACTCTGCAGGTGTCTTTAGGTCTATAATGAGTCTTTTGTAGGCAACATATAGATGGGTCTTGTTTTCTTATGCATTCTGATACCCTATGTCTTTTGATTGGAGAATTTCGTCCATTGACATTTACAGCGAGTACTGCAAGATGTGAATTTAGTGCCATTGTGTTCCCTGTAGCATTGGTGTTTCTGGTAATGTTCTCTGGTCCTTTCTAGTCTTTGTTGCTTTTGGTAATTTTTGTTTTGTTTGGTCTTTTCTCCACTCACAGAGTCCCCCTTAAAATTTCTTGCAGGGCTGGTTTAGTAGTAACAAACTCCTTTAGTTTTTGTTTGTCTGGGAAACTCTTTATCTCTCCTATTTTGAATGACAGCCTTGCTGGATAAAGAATTCTTGGCTGCGTATATCCTGCAACACATTGAATATATCCTGTCACTCCTTTCTGGACTGCCAAGTTTCTGTGGATAGGTCTGCTGTGCACCTGATCTGTCTTCCTTTATAGGTTAAGGACGTTTTTTCCCTGGCCACTTTCATAATTCTTTCCTTGTCTATGTATTTTGTGAATTTGACTGTGATAGGTCTTGGTAATGGTTGGTTTTTGTTGAATCTATTGGGAGTTCTCTGTGCTTCTTGGATTTTGATGTCTGTGAACTTCCTCAGATTAAGGAAACTTTTCCACTATAATTTGCTCACATAAATCTTCTGCCTCTTTTTCTCTCTATTCATCTTCTGGGACTCCTATGATTTGGATGCTATTCCTTGTTGACAAGTCACTGAGTTCTCTAATTGTATCATGATCTTTTGTCTTTGTTTCCCTCCTTTTTTTTCTGCTTCATTATCCTCCATAATTTTATCTTCTCTACCATGGATTCGCTGCTCTGCTCTGCCCATCCTTGCCATCGTGGCATCATTCAAGATTGCATCTTGGTTATAGCATTTTTAATCTCATCCCGACTAGATTTTATTTATTTTATCTCCACAGAGAGGGACTCTATGCTTTCTGCAAAAGCAGCTAATATTCTTATTATTGTGGCTATAAATCCTAGTTCAGACATCTTTCTTATATCTGTATTGACTAAGCCCCTGGCTGTCATTTCCTCCTGTTCTTTATTTTGGGGTAAATTCCTTCTTTTTGTCATTTTGGAGGAAGAAAAAAATTAATAAGATTAAAAATTAAAATAAAAAAATTAAACACAAAACAAAAAATCAAATAAAGGAAGCTAGATCCTAGCTGTTTTGTGTGTTTTAGTCTGCTTGTTGAAAGAAGCTTGATATAATAGAGTAAAAAAAGGAAAGAAAAAAAAGGTAAGAAAAAATTTTAAATAAAATATTTTATATAATAAAATAAAATGAAATAGAATAAAAATTTTTTAAATAAAAAATAATGTAAAAAAGAAATAAAAATAAATGTTTCTCTTTCTGTATCCAAGAAAGAGGATGGAAAGAAAGAAAAAAGAAAACAATTTAAGCAAAAACAGATGGAAAGAAAAGGAACAAATAAATGAATCAGCAAACAGAGTGAACTCTGGATGAAGTTACATCCAGTTTCCTCTAGAACTGAAACTATGAAGCCTTCTATAGTCCATACACTAAACAGGTGGAGTGGTTTGTGCTGGTCTTCTAGGGGATGTGCTTGGAGGGTGCAGTTGGGCAGGGCTTGGTGTAATAGTTCCATTCGTCACTAGGTGGTGCTGCTTAGCTTACTGGGGTGGATCAGTGTGGCATGCATGTGCATGTGCACTTGCATGTGTGTGGGAAAGGTGGAAATGGCTTCATCCAGCTCCCTAATCTCTAAAACGGAAACTCTGTGCTCTTACCAACTTACGATCAAGCACCACTCCTTTGTCTGAGGCCTCTGTCCACTCCCCACCTCTACCTTGTCTGTGTCCAAGCTGTCCACCTGCCAGGTGACATCTCTTTCCAGAGTTTTATCTCAGATGGGGTTGTGTTTCAAAATCCCACACTTCAGAGACCCCCGTGGCTTGGACCCATCTGACTCTCTGGGGAAGGGTCTCGCTGAGCAATGGCCAGGTGTTGGCTTGCCCCAGAAAACATTTGTGCAATCGTTCAATAGCACAGATTCAGAGATTATGGCAAATTACAACACACAGCCAGTGCCAGATTTCACTGCACTCTGGAGTCTTTGTCCCAATACCAGCAAACGTGGCCACTCTCCAGTGTCTGCTGGGACCTTTGCCTATGGGGAGAATGTATGGCCTTTACCAAATGCTTTCCAAGCAAGGGAACTGCTTCCCCTGTGTGGCACATGGACCCCTCAGACCCCACTGCCTGCTCCTGGGAATTCACACTACTTCCTCACCAGAGTACCACCAGGCATTGAGCTCAGAAACTTCACACTCTGCACTCCAGTGTTTATAGAATCCTGGTGGTAATCCTCTCTTTTCTTCCCATCAACGGTTTTGGGGAACAGATTTCTTGATCAGGCCCCTGCAAGTATTTTCACTCTTTCCCTCTCTTTCTCTCCAGCTACTTTTGGGGGAGTACTTTTCTTGCACAATCTGATGTGCTGCACTCTCCCCCTTTCTCTTTCTCTGTCCTCTCTCTGCAAAAACAGCTCCCTAGCCTCTGTGGCTTTTCTCTCCCCCTGTTCACCTTTCCATGCCATGTACCTGCCGAGTTTTGTGGCTCAAGTTATGCAGATTGTTGTGTTAATCCTCAGATCAGTTTCTTAGGTGTTCAAAATGGTTTGGAGCTGATCTACCTGTGTTTCAGAAGTGAAACAAGCTCAGGGTCTCGATGCTGCTCCTGTGATTTGATTTTCTTTCTTTCTTTTTTTTTTAAGTTTATTTATTTTTGAGACAGAGAGAGACAGAGCATGAACGGGGGAGGGTCAGAGAGAGATGGAGACACAGAATCCGAAGCAGGCTCCAGGCTCTGAGCTGTCAGCACAGAGCCCGACATGGGGCTCGAACTCACGGACTGTGAGATCATGACCTGAGCCAAAGTCGGATGCTTAACCGACTGAGCCACCCAGGTGCCCCTCCTGTGATTTGATTTTCATCAGAGGTGCTTGGCCAGATTATTATTTCCCTTTGTATTTCAGAGACTTGTTACAAGATGCAGAGCTTCTACTTGTTTCAAGGATGAGAACCTAGTTATGGCCAACAGGACCTGTCCTTTTATGGGCCTGCCTGGTCTTCACTGAGCTTTTTCTCTCAGGAAGTTTCTGCCCCTGGCAATACCAATTTCAAGGAGATTATCCCCCATGTTTTCTTCTAGGATTTTTATTGTTTAGGTCTTATATTTAAGTCTTTAACCCCTTTTGAGTTAATTTTTGTGAATGGTGTAAGATAAAGGTTCAATTTTACTCTTTTGCATGTGAATATACAGTTTTCCCAACACCATTTATTGAACAGACTGTCCTCTCCCCATTGAGTATTCCTGGCTCTTTAGTCAAATGTTCATTGACCATATACACATGGTTTATTTCTGGGCTCTCGAGTCTGTTCAACTGGTCTATGTGTTTCTTTTTCTTGCCTAATTGCTCTGGCTAAGACTTCCAGTACTAATTAAATAGAGTACTGATACTGTCTTTTCTTGATCTTAGAGAGAAAATCTTCAAATTTCATCACTGAATATGATGTTAGCTGTGGGCTTGCTATTTATGGCCTTCATTATGTTGAGGTATGTTCCTTTTATACCCATTTTGTTGAAAGTTTCTAAAATGAAAGGATGTTGAATTTCGTCAAATGATTTTTCTGTATCTATTGAAATGATATGATTTTTATATTTCATTCTATTAATGTGGTGTATCATATGCTTCGATTACATGCGTTGAAACATTCTTGCATCCCAGGGACAAATTCCACTTAACCATGGTCTATGATCCTTTTAATATGCTGTTGAATTTGGTTTGCTAGTATTTTGGTAAGAATTTTTACATCTATATTCATCAGAGATATTGGGCTGTAGTTTTATTTTATTGTGGTATCCTTACCTAACTCTGGCATTAAGGTAATGTTGGCCTCATAAAATAAGTTTGGGACTATTCTCTCCTCTTAAATTTTTTGGATGAGTTTGAGATGAACTGGAATTAATTATTCTTTAAAAGTTTGATAGAATTTATCTGTGAACCATCTGGTTCTGGGCTTTCCTTTGTTGAGAGTTTTTTGATTACTGATCCAATATCCTTACTCATTATCGGTGTGTTCAGATTTTCTATTTCTTCATGATTTGGTCTTGGTAGGTTGCCTGTTTCTAGAAATCTATGAATTTCTTCTAAGTTGTCCAATTTGTCGGCATATAATTGTTCAGAGTAGTGTCTTATGATCTGTAGTACTTCTGTGATATCATGTAAACATAATGTCTCCTCTTTCATTTCTAAAAATATGGCGTGCTTCAGGAATTTGCATGTTATCCTTGTGCAAGGGCCACAAGGTTTTGTGTTTTGCTAGATAAAAAAGAGTTCTGGAGGTGGATGAGAGTGATGGTCGAACAACAACATAAACAGACTTAATACTACTGACTGCACATTTAAAAAGGGTTAAGATGGTAAATTTTATGTTATGTGTATTTTACCCCAGTAAAGAATATTAGAAAAAAGTAACCTTTTGTCGGCTAAGAAAAGGGAAATCTTGTTCAGGGAACTAGTCAATCTGGCTGGTGCAGAGACATCCTTAAGGAAGAAAAGGGAAGAGGAAATTTAAAAAGATGCATTTGGGGGTCATAAAAGATAGAGCTCAGCACAAGAAGCTAAAAAGCTTATTTTAAATTTAATAGATAGAAAAGTACCATTAAAGGTTTTAAAGACAGAAGTAACATGATCTCAATTATTTTTCAGATAATAGGGCATTAGGGTATAAAATGTACTAGAATGGTGAGAGACTAAATGTAGGGAATTGTTGGGAAACTGTTGGAATAGTTCAAGTTAAAAGCAACAAGGGTTGGGCTAGGGCGATGCCAGACAGTATGGAAAACTGGAAATATTGGAACATTTGTTAATGTTTGATTTCTTTATTCTTTATCATGTTACCAAGTTGTCCCAGTAAATCAACTAAAATACAATCTTCAGAAGTGAGGCCTCAGAATATATAACATATAGCCATATGTACTCTACTGGCACAATCCTTAAATATTAAATGGTTAATACTAGGTTATTGAAGAATAGCTGAGAAGGGTAAAATTACTGTTAAATGAATGGGATATTGGTGCCATCTGCTGGAGCTTTCTTTGAGTATCAAATCTATACTGTTAGATCTACAAATCGGTAACATTAACATAAGCAATTATCTACAAAACATATCCTTGAAAAAGACCAATGAGGATGATAAACCACATGTAAAAATTATTATTTTAATGCATTTATATAAAGAACAACTATTTGATAGTTGTTCTCCCTGTTTTCTTCAATTAATTCCTGAACGACATAGATGTAAACACAACACATTGAACCACTTGAAACATATTTAGCCCAAGTCTTTTCAGATCTCCACAAATGGTAGAATAGTATATTGAGATAGAAGCCTGGTGTTTGGGATTTCTTAAACAGTCCCGATTACATATTTCCCTCCTGTCTATTAATCTTGAAAGTACATCAGATATTCTAATATATTTACATTTAAACCACATTTTTCAGACTGTTTACTCTATCCAGGAAAGGCTCCAAAATGCTTTGTTAGAAAATACACCCCTATTACCTACTCACTCACTTCTTCCAAGTCTCTGTTTAGATGTTACCATGGAGTCGACTCCATGGTAAGCCCCATGCTTTCCGCCATATTCACCGGTCCTGCTTTTGTTTTTCTCTGTAACATTTACCTTTGCTACATGGCATAGAGCAGTAGATAGATAACAGATAGCTAAATAGATATTATCTTTTTTTCATTGACTATCTCCCCACAGTAGAATATAAGCTCCAGGAAGACAGAGATTTTTAATCTATTTTGTCTACTCTACTGTCCAGAATAGTGAGTGCCTGAACATAATAAGTACACACACAAAAAAAATGTTGAATAAATGAGTGAAGGCAAGGAATGGAGATGTCATTAGTTGATGGAAAAAAAGAAGGGCAACCAGATTTCTTGAAATGAGATGTATGGAAGGGTCTGGTGGGGATTTCCAGGAAACCCTTGGAAATGTGGTTCTGGGAAAAGGTCATTCAGAAGCAAGTGACGTCAATACATAATGGAAGTGAACACAGAGTGTTGCCCTTTAACAGCCGAAAATCTGGCATGAGAGGTGGTCAAATAAAAAATAATTATGATACAATGAAATATGAAGATAG
This sequence comes from Neofelis nebulosa, assembly GCF_028018385.1. Taxonomy (NCBI): domain Eukaryota; kingdom Metazoa; phylum Chordata; class Mammalia; order Carnivora; family Felidae; genus Neofelis; species Neofelis nebulosa. The sequence goes on from NC_080787.1 coordinate 123,496,832, forward strand.
TAGACGATTAAGATAAATAATACTGAACTGTGTCAAAATCAAGGTGCCTCCATACGCAGTTACAGTGGTTAGTTTGCATGGTTTTGAGAGCATTTCCAAAACGGGAGTTCCTAATGATGTTAGCAATAGCACGTTTGGAAAGAAGTGAGTTAACAGAGATAATTCTCTTAAATCTATAAGGTATTGCTTTGCTTACGTTAAAAAAAAATAGTGCTGCTTTCATCATACATTGTATTTCTTTAGTTTACGCCAGACTTAAACCACTCACACAGTTCTAGGACACCAATAATTACCTTAAGCTCTCAGGATTTCATTCACATTAACCTCATTTAGCTATCTTATTGATGTAAAAGAGAAATTTTTAATCTTAAACTAACATATGACTCTATTTTGCCATTTTCTCACAGTTTTCAGATTACAGTGCCCGCATGGGGAAACAATTTTTTGTTCACTGGTAAGAAGTCAGAGACTAGAGTTTGATTCTGGTTCTCCCACTAACCAACTACCCCTGTAAACCATAAGCAAGTTACGCTATTGTCTTCCAGATTCATTCTCTCAATGAAAATATATTCACAATTTGGTGGTTTCTATGAGACCTTCCAACACTGATCTCTGTGATTTCACAATCCGTATTTGCTTCCCTAATAAATGTACCCATAGGAGGTGAAAAATAATAAAATCATCTTGAGCTTCGAGTTGATAGTGAATCTTATGCACTGATCTTCTACAAAGTTCTCCCAGGTACAGTAAGTTCATGTTCATGATTGAATTGTCCACCATCTGTTTCTTTACCTGTTGGGATAATTACAAGGGATCCAGTTCACTCGAGGGTCTGGGATATCCTCCAAGTATGGATAGATAGTTTCTCTGTTAAAATTCCAGCCATAGATACCATCTTCTGGAGTCACAATAATATGTGCACCCTGTGAAAAATGTAGCTTAATTGAAATATTTCTCAATTGAGGAAACGATCCAAGAAGGGTTTATAAGAGGACCTGAGCAACTGAGTGGATGAGAAACAACCATCCAGGCTTTCTTTTTTTTTTCCCCCCCTTTCAATCCTAATCCTTTGTTTTCACTATTTTTAGAATTTATTTTCTTGGCCCAGCCATTTTTATTGTCTAATCCCACCGTCGCCATTTCTATACAACTTTTTCATTCTTCCATAAACATCAATAGCCTTACATGTTTTCCATCCACTGCAGTTAACTGTAAACCCTGGTCTTCCCAAAATCACTTCCCTTTTCTGGACTTCAGTCAGATGTTGTGTCTGAGTGTCACCGGGTTGATTTATACTCAAAGTCTTGGTTTTACTTCCTCCTCCGTTCCAGCCTTCCCTGCTCCGTATCCTGCAAAAGTGACTCTGGCTTCTCAGAAGGAGGGCACTCAGACCCTGGTTCCCTGAAGTGTGCCAAGCCCAGAGGTACACCCCACGCTAACCAGGGCACCTTCAGACAGGGGAATCACCCTGAAAGCTACTGTAGCCTTTGAGAAAATGGCTGGACTAAGGGTGAAAAAGAACCTCAGAATTCTTGTAGCCTTTAAAATGTTCGTAAGTATGTATAAGAACGTGTGCTGATGAAGTGTGAGATGTGATGTGTACGTTATACGTATGTATTCACGACTCATCACACTTTACATATCCCTCCTCTACACCTGATCTACAAATGCCTTATTTAAACCATACCCATTCAGACCATGCACTTAAACTTAACCCTTCATTGAACTCAAGGACTTACTATGCATCAACATATACTTTTATCCTGTAATTAGAATGAAGTAGGAAGTACATAATGCATATTAATTTGCAACTTACTAACTTTATTTTGGTGTTATGAACTAATCTGAAAACCTGCACCCACTTAAGAGCACAAAAGTATACCAAGGCTGCTAACACTCTAAAGCACAGCACCTGGTCCTGACCCATTTATCTTCCACCCTTTATGTGCAGCAAAAGGATGGGAGCAAAGTTGTAGAATTCACAGCAAGTTCCTCAAAGGCCTGGTGAGCCTTAATGATGAGGAAGCCATTCTTTTCCTCACTTGGTCTCACTCAGGGAGGCATAATAGTGTCCTTGCTGTAATAATTTTGAGAAGGAGGTAGGACTCTGATTGTACAGCAAAAGTTGTTGGCTACCCTGACACTTACGTCATCCAAAAGTATAACTGAACTTTCCAGTGACCCTGTCTCCTAAGACCCCGAACGCTTCCTCTATATGGAATCTAGCACACTCGAGAGATGGTACCTGTTTTGCTGCTGAAGTGATCGCTCCCTCCAAAAGATCCAGATTTCGGTTCATTAACGCCAATGCCTCTTCACGGGACACTGGTATTAGGGTAGTATTAGGCAATATCACGGCGTGTTCATAAACAGCTGCAATGAAGGTATCCAGGGAGCTGACTTTTAAGATACAGGAAACTGAAATTGCCACATAAGCCAGCAACTGGGGAGTAATCATGCTGAAGTCCAATGACTGCTGATAAACAGAGCAAGTCCTGATATGTACAGAGAGAAAACACAATAAATCATGTGATTCCCAGGACTTAGTACCTTACAAGTAAATTAAAATCTACTATAAGCAAGGCGTGTGGTTTTACATCATAGAGATGCGAACAAATCTTACATAACAAAGGACTCTTATTGTAGGGATTTGTGAGGGTCCGATGAGGAAAGGTATGTTTCAGTTTGCCAAGCTTGTCATAATAAAGGACCAGAAACTGGGGAGTTTAAGCAACAGAAGCTTATTTTCTCACAGCTCTGGAGGCAAGAGGTTTCAGAGGAAAACAGATCTGGTTCCTCTTGAGGGCTACAAGGGAAGGCAAGGCCTCTCTCTGTGTAGACGGCTATCTTCTCCCTGTGTCTACACATGATATTCTCCCTGTGTCTACTCATGGATTCCTCCTGTGCGCACGTCTGAATCAAAACTTCCCTTTTTGACGAGGACAGGAGCATTAGATTTAGTGCCCACCTTACTCCCTAATGACCTCATCTTAACTTATATCTGAAACAATCTTATTCCCAAATGAGGTCACATTCTAAGGTACATGTGGTTGGAGCCAGAACTGGTATGATCACATTAACTGTCATTGACTAATTGCCAGATGCTCTGGCAAATAACCAAGGCAGGCAGTTTTCCTACTTTTTAGACAATGAGACAATAAACCTGTGAGAAACTGACAGGACAAAGAACGCTTCGGGAGCTTCAATTAGTAAGGGCTTCCAGAATCTGGGCTAGAGTTATAAATTAAACAAAAAGTAACAAGGGCTGTTCATACAGTCTTTTTGGCTCTAAATTTCCTATCTTTGGTAATGAGGATCTCTCTACCTCCTGGTACAGAGAGGTTACCTTTCACAAGGGAGATGTATTTCTTGTTTTCTGGAGGTGAAGATGGGGGGTGCCAGAGCTGGTTTTGTTTTGTTTTGTTTTGTTTTGTTTTGTTTTGTTTTGCCTTGGTTGTTTCTTAAGTCACTTTTGTTTAAAATAATCAACATGGGGCGCCTGGGTGGCGCAGTCGGTTAAGTGTCCGATTCAGCTCAGGTCACGATCTCGCGGTCCGTGAGTTCGAGCCCCGCGTCAGGCTCTGGGCTGATGGCTCAGAGCCTGGAGCCTGCTTCCGATTCTGTGTCTCCTTCTCTCTCTGCCCCTCCCCCCTTCATGCTCTGTCTCTCTCTGTCTCAAAAATAAATAAAAACGTCAAAAAAATAAATAAATAAATAAATAAAAAATAAAATAAAATAAAATAAAATAAAATAATCAACATGCCGGGGAAAATGAGTGATGGTGTTGAGAAGTGCACTTGTTCGGATAAGTGCTGGGTGTTGGATGTAAGCGATGAACTACGGGAATCTACCTCCAAAATAAAGAGCACACTTTACACACTGGATGTTAGCCAATTTGACGATAAATTATATTTTAAAAAAATAAATAAATAATAAATATTGGAAAAAGATAGCAAAGAAAATAAAAATAAATAGATAAAATAATCAATATGCCAAAGTGGTCACATTTTGGGGTGGCCTGTCCTTGGTCCCTATAGTTTCCTCCTCGGAAACTTCCCTGGAAGTTTCGCACATTCAAAGTTGAGCTGGCAGATTGTTTTATGTCACTAAACAGTATTTTAGTTGTAACAATGGGTTAGTGTAAATTAAATGAACTTTAGAAGGCTGTGCTGCTTGTGTATTTTCAGAGTGAAGCCGATGGTTCAAATAATCATATAGTAGATACGAGGCATTTTTATGGAAACAAATAAAAAAAACCAATGGTTAAGATTAGATACATTATAAAACTGGTTTTGAGTTCTGAGAGTAGCCAGTTAAAAAGATTTCTAGTTAACTGAGCCACCCAGGCACCCCATGGATCTAGTCTCATTTATAATGAACTGTTTTAGAATCTAATATCTATAAAGATGTGTTACTGAAACATAATTTTCTTTTTATAAGCACCCTCATTTTACCAAAGGTAGTCAAATTAAGACTGATTTGTTTATAAAATAAACGTAGTTTGAAAATATTGGCCTGATTCTTTATAAATGTTCAGCAAGAATAGCATTTGATCATACAGACCCTTTTAAATCTGCTTTGCTGGAGTTTTTTATAAAGAACCTCTAGACTCAACTTTTAACAGGCTCCGAAGGCCAGAAGCCAAGTCAAATCCTTGCCATCAGACTCTGCCTTTAATATTTATAGATTTAGGTTAATTCTTCTCTTCTTGAAGTCCTCAAAATATCCTGAGGTTCCTGCACCTGCCAAGAAGTGACCTTCTTTACCTGTAAGGTTGCTAGCAACCCCATAAACAAGGTATTGGGCTGTTTTCCCAAGGAGCTTTATTGGCTCCCTGTCATTAATACTAGTTCCTTAAAGCTGTCTGGTAATATCTAAGTTTTTGCAGGTCTCCCTCAAATATAACATTCCAGTCAAAGCCTCAGTAGTACAGTCAATGTTTCCAATTATGTTCTGTTACAGGAACCGGTTCTTACTGAACTTATGCAAGTGGATACATTGCCATGAAAATATAAGAATATTCACTGAAAATTCTGAAGGGATCAGATAGAAGAAAAAGGTATATGTTTTAATTTGTTGAAAAGTTTTACTTGGTCAAATTGCTATAGGTCATAGTTAGCTTAAGAGAAAGTTAGTCAAATCTGGAAAAGCAAGACCTTAAAAGATCAGCAAAGCTTCAAACAAAAAAAGTCATAAAAAGTATAATCATCCTCAGTTCATTTAGTCTCAGGATATTAATTTGTGTTCTGCTTGAATCCAATTTCCCCACTAAACCAAGTTTAGTTTTAACGTCTTAGGGTTGTTAAAACAACCTGGTGGTGCCTGGGTGGCTCAGTCAATGAAATATCTGACTTCGGCTCAGGTTCTGATCTCATGGTCCATGAGTTTGAGTCCCGCATCGGGTTCTGGGCTGACAGCTCAGAGCCTGGAGCCTGCTTAGGATTCTGTGTCTCCCTCTATTTGCCCCTCCCCCAGTCTATCTCTCTCAAAAGGAAACAAACATTAAAAAAATTAAACAAAAAGCTTTACAAACAATAAACCTATAGTCAGAGTTCTTTCCATGAGTCTCACCGGAAATAAAATACATGTGCAGGAAACTGTTGTAAAAGCGTCTGAGAAAAAGTATAACTGTCTGTAAATGATAAAGGACCTTAAAAATCCATGATTAAAGATGTGATTAGAAATCATTACAATGTAATTGGTAAGGAAATTTGGTTATTTTTCTGGTACATAACATTTTAAGATCATAACATACCAGGACATATCAGATTTCTAGGCGTTTCATACAATTTCCAGAGTACTGACTTTAGTAACATATATCTACACAAATACAAGACAGTTTAGTATTACTTATTTGATAATACTTCCTATGTAATTTAACATACCAAGAACGCCTAAGTAGTTTAATATCTCTCTTTTATGATGAGAAATAGAATCATCGAACTATTCCAGGGGCCCTCTGGAACATTTCAATTAGCTTGTAGTCAAAACACTATTTTACAGCTCAATTTTGGCGGGTGCCTGGCTGGTTCAGTTGGAAGAGTGTGTGACTCTTGATCTCAGGGTAGTGAGTTCAAGCCCCATGTTGGGTGTAGAGATAACTTAAAAATAAAGTCTTAAAAAAAATTTGATTTTGGGAAGGTCATCAAAAAATATCAAAAGTTTCAAACATTTAATTAAAGAATGATCACAGATCATTATAAAACTACTTATCAGTTTAAACAAAGTGACAATAAAAGATTTTTAATTTTTTTTTAATGTTTATTTATTCTTTGAGAGAGAAAGAGAGAGAGCATGAGAGGGGGAGGGGCAGAGAGAGAGGGAGACACAGAATCCAAAACAGGCTCCAGGCTATCAGCACAGAGCCCGACTTGGGGCTGAAACTCATGAACCGCAAGACCATGACCTGAGCCAAAGTCAAATGCCTAACCAACTGAGCCACCCAGGCACCCTCTGACAACAGAAAATTTTAAAGGCACATATAGAGGATTACGTAGTTATAAACAAATCTTAGCTCTTTTAATATTAAGAAGACTCGGTTCTTGAATGATCAAAGATTTGATTAAAACAAAACACAAAATCTTTTTCTAGGCAGATTACATTAGAGGTAAAGAAATTTTTTATTACAATTTCTAATAAAAAGCAAACAAATCACCTAAGAAAGCTTTTTTCTTTTAACAGAGGAAAAAAACAAATTCTAATTTTCTTTCCATGAGTGTACTTGTGATACAAAAACTTATTCTTAAATAAATGTATTCTAATCTTAGCCATTTACATTTTTTTTTAAGTTTATTTATTTGAGAGAGAGAGAGAAAGAGAGAGTAGGGGAGGCACAGAGAAAGAGGGAAAGAGAGAATCCCAAGCAGGCTCTACACTGTCAATGCCAAGCTGGATACCTGGTTTGATCTCACAGTTCGTGAGTTCATGACCTCAGCCAAAATCAGGAGTCTGACACTTAACCAACTGAGCCACCCAAGTGCCCTAATTTTTAACAGCTTTAATCACATGCATTAATCACAACTTTTAACCCTTAGAAACTAATTTCTAGTGAAAACTAAGTAGTAAAAAATGTGAATTGTCTGTTTCTCCAGCATTTTTTAGATTGGCAATTTTCTGAATATATTTCATAACTTCTAGAAACATGTGTTTCTTCATAGTGCAATCTTTTAATAAAGCACAAAACATGGTTGCTAACAGATCCAAATTTATTTTTAGTTTCTCTATAATAAGGAAATTATAAGCAGATAAACCTATGCTTAGTATTTAATGTTTATTATTTTATCTTATTTGGAAATGACCCAGATAGTCAATGAATTCAACCTAACTTATCACTTAGCAAAACGTCAAGGTTTCGGGGCGCCTGGGTGGCGCAGTCGGTTAAGCGTCCGACTTCAGCCAGGTCACGATCTCATGATCCGTGAGTTCGAGCCCCGCGTCAGGCTCTGGGCTGATGGCTCGGAGCCTGGAGCCTGCTTCCGGTTCTGTGTCTCCCTCTCTCTCTGCCCCTCCCCCGTTCATGCTCTGTCTCTCTCTGTCCCAAAAATAAATAAAAAACGTTGAAAAAAAAATTTTTTTAAAAAAAACGTCAAGGTTTCAACTTGCCAAAAAGATTTGGGAACGCTACTCAAAAAAATTTTTTTAATGTTTATTATTTGTTTTTGAGAGAGAGACAGAGTGTGAGTAGGGAGGGGCAGAGAGAGGGAGACACAGAATCCAAAGTAGGCTCCAGGCTCTGAGCTGTCAGCACAGAGCCCAACATAGGGCTCAAACTCATGGACCATGAGATCATGACCCCAGCCAAAGTTGGTTGCTTAAGCGACGGAGCCACCCAGGTGTCCCTGGAGAAACTACTTTAAAAGTTTACCTAAAAACCTTTTAAAAGTTATATCTCTTCAATTTACTTGTTCTTAACAGTCATGCGTAGGTTACCAATAAAAACTACATGAGACATTAAAATCTTCCCAAGCTAATTATATTTTTAAAACATTTTACAACAGAGGTAGTATCCACTTATTTGACTTGAACTAAACTGAGGCAGAATAAAAGTTTTAGTTTTAATGGTGATAATTTTAAAACATATCTATTTTAATTAAACCAACCACCTTAAATTACCTTTAACATTGAATATTTTCCCAGATCATATGAACTTGAAAATAAGCGCTTGCCTTTAGACCAACTAAATAGGGCTCTTTTACAAATTAATTTTAGTAATACCATCCAGATGTAGGGAAAAAATCTCACACTTACAACATATGTGTTGTTAAAAGGAAAACCACAGGCCTAAAATGGAATTACTTAGGTTAAGGCTCCAAGTCTGTAAGCCACGACTAAATACCTGAACTAACTGCAATTTCAATTCCCCAGGAATGCAACCTTTAACCAGTCAACATGGAATTTCCTGGTCAGCACAAGAAGTTTATTGATAGACCTCTTCCATTTCCCTTAGGAAGGCAACCAAGCCTACAACAATGGATGCTTTGCTAAAAACTATCTTTTTCCACTCCACCTCTGCTTTCAAAAACAGTTCCTTTTCTGTAGCACTCTGGAGTTCCTTACTAATTGTTAGATGGGACGCTCCCAATTCATGAACTGATTAATAAAGCCGATTAGATCTTTAAAATTTACTCTGTTGGATTTTCGTTGATTTAACAGTATGGACATACATACAAACATACTTACAGATGTAAACAAAGATCTTATCGTTTTTGTTTTATGGAGAGAACATCATGGGTCTGATTTTGACATACCTTTTCTCTCTCTCTCTCTGTCTTCCTTCTGATGAGAAACTTTTTTTCTTAGAGTTTGTATTTCAAAGGATGGCTTTTCGGTAGAAAATTGATATCACAAAGACATAGAGAAAGCATCCAAGTTTTCTCCAACATGGACTTTTGGGGACATATTGTCCTCTTATCAGAGATGTTAGAGCCTGGGCACAAGAGCCATCTTAGTAGTTTGTATTTTTAAAAGACCTTTTTTCTTCTCTGCCTTTTTCCTTCAGTCTCAGGCAATTGTGGGCTGTGTTTACATTTCAAAGGTATGATAAAAATTTATAATTTTAAGGGACAGAGAAAGAATGCAAGTTTGTTTTGTTTTGTTTTGTTTTTTAAAGAAATGTGGGCTAATTGCTATTTAAAATTTATTTCTGTTCTTAGGACAATTTTGCTCCAATATCCTGATCTTTTATAATATCTATAAGCATTTTGAGAGGAATAGGAAAGATTGTGAGATTTGAGATTAGTAAAGATCGGTGGGTGTGACTTGATTTTAGAGTTTTGTAGAGATTTATAAGATAAAGACACTTGTTTTTAATTCCCCCAAAGATTTGGATTGCACCCTGAATATCAAGGGATTGACCTGCCTCTTTTTTTTTTTTTTTTTTTTTTTTTGAGAGATTGAGCGAGAGAGAGACAGCACAAATGAGTGAGGGGCAGAGAGAGAGAGAGAGAGAGGGAGGGAGAATCCCATGATGGGCAGAGAAAGAAGGAGAAGGGGGGGGGGGGGAGAGAAAGAAGCAGGACTCAAACTCATGAACTGTGAGATCACACCCTGAGCTGAAGTTAGATGCTTAACCAACTGAGCCACCCAGACGCCCATCCTGCCTTTTTAGCTAAACATTATATATTTATACCGGGGAGATGATTAACGAAAATAGGAATCAAAACCTTTATGCCTGTGTAAACTCTATATAAAGCACTCTAATAAAAGCCTTTTTCCCCCCCCTAAGTACAAAATTTAACCTTGAGCTTTTATTATATTAAGCCTTGAGAATCAGCCTTCCACTGATTAATTGAAGGAGGGCCTAGGAGAAATTTTGGTCTTCTGCTTCCTCTATGAAGGGGGGCAGAGTTCCAGGGGGCCTTCTGTCATGCCTAATAACCATATATATAATCATGAGCTGAAAGAAACTTCCCTTAGCAACCAGTCAAGTTCTCTGTGAGTGAAGCTGTGACTAGCCATTAAGCCAATTCCTCTAAATTTGGTAGGATCTTTTCTTTGAAATATTAGTAGGTTTCATGCCCAGGGTGGAGCCCCACGCAGGGTTTGAACTCATGACCATGAGATCAAGACCTGAGCTGAGATCAAGAGTTGGATGCTTAGCCGACTTAATCCAAGCTGGTAGGGTCTTTTGAAAGTGGAGGAAAAGGGGCATTCTAACTTAAAAGATCTGCTGCTGTTCAAAGTACATGAATTCTCTATGGTTGTTGGGGGCAGGGTCATTGCATAGAAATGCCTAAAGGTGGCAGAGCCTGATTAGAGCAAAGCAAGCCCTACTGCCTGTCTCAGGTGCTTCTGCTAAATTTACTTTTTGGCTTTCAGCATTTATGAGTAATTTGTATACTTTGAACTTGAGATTAAGCTGGAATGCTGTCTACAAATCTTGTACGGAGTGGAAAGTTTAATTTCTGTTCTTTGTCTTGTTAAGCGAGTCCCTAAGGCTAGCCTTATACTAATAAGACAATTCAGAGCTCTCTATAAAGATTTTTTTTTTAATGTAGCTAATTTAAAAGATTCATCTTCTGGTCATTGATGAGTAAGATCTTACTATTAATAGTGACTCAAACCAGTAAGTCTTTTCATGGCTTAACCAAAGATACAAAAGGCATCCCTAGAGAGGGCATAGTTGATGAAGTTCCCATGATCCAAAAGTCTACTCTCAAGAATAGCCTAAGAAAGCAAAGGCCTTGGGGGACAGTAGGGAAGAATGACGTGGTATACCCTGTGTCTCCAGCCTCCCACAAAAGGTGCAAAGCTTCCTGACCCACTAATTTGTGTCAGCAGGCAGGTGCTGCCAGAATGGGATTTTTCTAGCACTTAACAAGCAATGAAAGTTGAGAGGACAAAGGTCCTTATGGTCTAGACATAAGACATTTTCTTATGACAAATTCCCCTGAGAGCTGGCACAGCTGGAGAAAGAGAGGGCTCCTCGTCCGTGGGTGTCTCAGATCCCCACTGTATTCAGCTGGCCACTGAAGTGCACCCCAGTAAATGCACCCTCCGAATGCCAGAGAGAATGTTCTCACTGATCACAAAGCCAAGCTCTTACCACATAGAACAACATGAAAGGAAAACCCTCATCCGGTTATGACACAGGGGATTCACAGCAAAGTACGTCCGAACTGACACTGTCTGATGAGAAACTGTGAACTCATCACTCAGTGGGATCAGCTTGCACAGCAGGCTGGTAGGGTCTATGCTTGAGTTCTTCTCTACAATAATCCCTTTTAAGAAAAATAACACGAAAGACACAGACCAAGGGGGAAAAAAAAAGACCACCTCTGGGAGGAAAGGGATCACTAACCAAACAGTACTCTACCAAATTTTTACCGAGAGTGACTAAGCCAAAGAAACTAGTTCCACAAATATTTTCTCTTACTAATCCAATCTGAGAGAGAGAAAGAGAGAGAGAGAGAGACAGAGAGAGAGAGAAAGGCTGTCATCACTCTCACTCCACCAGACCTCACAGATTCCAGGAGGCTGGCATGGTAAGAAATCTTACCTTCTGCCGGCTGTACGTCAGATCTCCCAAGACCTCAAAGCTGCAGAATCTTCGGAGCAAATATCCAGCGGAAGTTGATCCAGCTGGCCACGCCAACCATAGGGGAGGAACAACCTCCTCTGCTTTCAAAGATTTCCAGCTGGTCTAAGAATTAAATGAACATGAGACAGATTAACGGGGAGGGGTGGGGTGGGGGGGAGCCAAAGCTTTAATACGTGCACACAGAGTCCCAATAATGAAATTGAGTCCTAAAGAAATTACCAAGGCAGACAGTTTCTCAACTTTTTAGACAAAGGGGCAGTAAATCTGTGGTGAGGAATTGACAGGACAAAGAAAACATAACTTTGGAAACTTCAATGAGTCAGGAATTCTAAACAGAATTTAGGGACTACGGTAGTAAATTAAATAAAAAGTAACAGCCTTTTTGGTTCTAAATGTCCTATCTCTGGTGATAAGAATCTATTTACCTCCAGGCACAGAGAGACTACCTTTTTACACAAGAGATTTGCCCTCTTGTTTTCTCACGACAAGGAGGAGTCAGACTGTTCTTTTTGCATTGGCTGTTTCTTAAGTAATTTTTATTTAAAATAATATGCCAAAGTGGCACACTTTGGAGTGGCCTGAACTTGGTCTGAACAAAACTTATTTTTTTAAGTTTATTTATTTAAAAAATTTTTTTTTAAATTTTTATCTACTTTTGAGAGAGACAGAGACAGAATGTGAGTGGGTTAGGGGCAGAGAGAGAGGGAGACACAGATCTGAAGCAGGATCCATGCTCTGAGCTGTCAGCACAGAGCCCGATGGGGGGCTCAAACTTACAGGCTGTGAGATCATGACTTGAGCTGAAGTCGGCCGCTCAACTGACTGAGCCACCCAGGTGCCCCTAAGTTTATTTATTTATTTTGAGAGAGAGAGAGAGAGGAGAGAATGAGCATGAGCAGGGGAGGGACAGAGAATCCTGAGCAGACTCCATAGGGACCAGGGGCTTGAATTCACAAATCGTTAGATCATGACTTGAGTCCACATCAAGAGTTGGAAGCTTAACTGACTGAGCCACCCAGGCACCACTTTCCTCCCCAAACCCAACAAATCTTTTAGGTAGAGAGAAATCTTAATTAATACCACCAGACATCCAACCAAACCTGCAAGGATAGAGATGATTACCCGCTGAGAGGGAATATGTAACATCCCACTGCCTGGTGTTGGAATAAGACCTCCAGCATCTGGGGTTTCCCTGACAGCAACCCAGGTAGCAAACCCCAAAAGGAACTCAGCAGCACATCTTGCCCAGCCCAAGTGGAAAGAACCAGAAACAGGAGAAAGGAGAGGAGAACAAAGACCGAATGGGGTGGGTACTGCCTGTTGCATTTCTCTATGTACCCAATACCCAGCACAACACCTGGTACACAAAAGACCTAACAAATGTGCCATTTAAGGGATTACCCCAGGACTGCCACCAGCTTTCGACAGAACTTTGGATAATTTACTTCCCTCATTGGTTATCTGTTCAGTTGTTGCAGCTAATCCAGTTGTTCCGGATGATCTAAGGGAGGTCAATGCAAGAGAACCATGATTTAGTCATGAGTGCCTATGTAATGAAGGGGTTTGGAGAGCTTTGGGGTTGGCGAACACATGGAAGTATGGGGAGAGCAGCACCCTTGGAGAGGGCATGGAAACTCTGTGCCCCTTCCCCGTACCTTGCCCTGTGCATCCTTTCCATGTATCCTTTTTAATGAAACTAATGTTAAAAAGAAAGCCACAGGCCCCAAAATGGCATCACTTAGGGCCCCAAGTCAGTAAACCAAGACTTAATACCTAACCTGTAGATAATTGCAACACCCCAAGGATGTAACCATTCACCAGCCAACACGGAATTTCCTGGTCAATTCTAGAAAATTTACTGATAGGCCCCTACCACTACCCTTAGGAAGACAACCTTGCCTAAACAATGCATTCCTTGGTAATAAATTCCTTTTTTCTTTCTTTTTTTTTATGCTTTCTCTCTCCCTTCAAAAACTGTTACCTGCAAGACCCCCAAGACCTGACCCTCACTCCCCACCTGCTTGTACTCACCAACCTTTGTCCCACATCTTTCCGTAAGCTCTTCTTTCCAGCTTATCTCCTAACTCAGACAAATAAAAACCAAAAGCACTCCTCAGGCCATAGTGACTGCCCTGACAAGACCTCCAGCCAGCCCAGACCAACAAGACCAGTTTGAGCTTAACTTCTGACTTGCACCTGCACAGGAGGACCATAGAGTGACCTCCAGAATGACCAAAAACTACCTTTACCTCATTATAATACTAAAATCTCTGCCCAAGGAAGAGCACAGACCTCATTGACATAACACACAATGCACGTATAGGCATGTTTCTCTAAGGCATGTGCCTGACCTTATGACTACCTCTACATACAAAGGGGAGGCTTCCTAATCTAAATATTCACCCTGAATCTAAGTAAAGAGAATCCATTCACCCTTGCTTGGAGAGTCATTGCATTGGAAGCCATTCCCTGTAATGTCCTTATTTGCTGCAAATAAATCTTTCTTTGTGTGCCGACTCAACCCAGTTCAATTTCTGATTCACCAAGGAGCAAACTTAACGTTGGTTCAGTTACAAAACCTGCCTCTTCTTTAGCTCAAGGGAGCTCCCGTCTATTTGCTAGATGGAATGCTGCCTGATTCATGAATCATTTAATAAAGCTAGTTAGATCTTCAAATATACTCAGCTGAATTGTTTTGTTTTGTTTTGTTTTGTTTTGTTTTGTTTTGTTTTGTTTTAACAGATTTGGGGGCATTGTCAGGATCTGAAGCACAATTCTGACTGTATTTGGGAGCAATGAGAAACACAGGTATAATGCTCTGTGAACACTTCTGAGTTCACTGTCTTGCTTCTTCTGAGGGCCATTGGTAAGTCCCTCTCAGTTAAGCTCTGCTGTTTTTGCAGAGCTCCTGACCTAATTGGCTTTCCAGTCCATGGTCAACAGGTCGGTCTAGACAGATAGGAAGCTTTAATGGAGTGCCAGTCCTAAGCCCTTTGATCAGTCTGCAATTCCACATTGGGATTCCTTCTTAACTTCCACACTGAAGTCCCCATTTACTGGGGTTTCCCGGTTTAGTCCTTTCCCCAGTTCCAGTCTGCAGTCTCCATAATGAATTCTGCTGGTTTAGTCCACAGTGGGAATTGCTAGTGGTGGGCACAGCCTTCCCTTGGCCAGTCCACAGTGACAACTTTTGTTTACTGCTGGTGCATTAAGGTGTCCATGTTTGTTTGTCTTGTGTCCTGTGAACAAACACTTAGCTAATGGGATTCTTAAAATCAGAAGAGTCAAGCATGTCACCTTCTGGAACACCCGCTTATTTTATGTCTAAAAACTATGGTGCTGGGGGCTGTGATTATCTACAGAAATGGTAAAACTTTAATAAAAACAACATAGAATTATGATGGCCATGATGCAGAACGTTTCAATTAGGTAAGGCCATCTAAGGAGTACACTTGAAAGTAAAGGTTCCCAAAGTAAACAGAATGGGATACCTGTTTTAATTGGCAAGCAGACGCCTGCAAAGAGTTTCAAAATTTCAAAATAGTTTCATTAGAAGATCCACTGCAAAAGGATAATGAAAAATTAAATTTAGATGAGCTACCTGCCGGGGCCAAGGGCAGGCTGCCCCAAGATGGGCCACTTTGGCATGAACATTATTTTGAGTTAAAAGCAAAAGAACCCAACAGATTCAGGAAAACTCTTTACCTCCTCCTCCACTGCCTGCATCAGGAAAACAGGTATTAACAGAGATTTCTCTCTACCTAATAAATCTATCAGCACAATAGGCAAGCATTGTTTTCCAAACATGTCCTCAGCTTCCTGCTGATGATCTTTCTTCCCTTTGTATCTTTAGGAATTTCATGCCTGTGTGGATTCCCTGTATGTATGAAATTGAATTTGATTTTCTCCTGTCATTCGTCTCATATCCATTTGATTCTTAGTCCAGCTAGAAGGACCTTGAATAGCAGAGGAAATTCTTCCTCCTCAACACATCTTTGTAAGTACAGTAAAATCTTGGTTTCTGAGCATAATTCATTCAGGGAATATGCTTGTAATCCAAAGCGTGAGTATATCAAAGTGAATTTCCCCATAAGAAGTAATGGAAACTCAGATGATTTTTTCCACAACCCAAAAATATTCATATAAAAATGATTACAATTCTGTAATATAATACAAAATAATAAAGAAAATACAAAATATAAAGAAAAATAAACAAATTAACCTGCACTTACCTTTGAAAACCCTAGTGACTGGTGTGAGGGAGACAAGAGAGAGGAGGGTTATTGTATAGGATGACTTTCACTTTCACTGGATGTTGACTACAGTACAGTGTCATATACTGTATTTAATGTAACTGGAAATAAGGCAGCAGAGGAAAGGGTCTATATCTGCAAGCAGCCTGACCTAGAATGAAGCAAAGCGTTCCTAAGCTTACTCTTGTATGGAAAAGTAGAGGACTGTCCATAGTTGCTATGAAGTGATAAAAAACACACTAGTGCCAGTTATGGGCACTTTCTAATGTTCTGAAAAACCACTGATTTCTGCCAAACACTGTGGCCTGAGACTGAGCATCCAAACATGGGAGACCATCACCCACAATCGCACAGAGAGAGAGAGAGAGAGAAGAACCATTGGCTCACTTATGATCATGTGGCATTCAGCATCATGTGCTACTCATATTGTAAGACATTGCTCTTTTATCAAGTTAAAATGTATTAGAAATATTTGCTTATCTTGCGGAGCACTCACGAGCAAGTTTCTCGCAACACGAGGTTTTACTGTATTGGATTTTAATACTGCTTCTTTTAAACTGGACCAGATTCTGATTTCTTCTAGTGTTCCCCAATGCCTGGTTATGACTCTCCAAACTAACATTTTTTTTCTCTCACCTTTCTGACTTGAAATCTTTTAAAAACTAAAACTGCCTTTATTTCTGAAGCTCTACAAACAATATAAACAACTTGGTATAAATTTTAGAGAAATCACCACCATAGCTCATGTATAAACAATCTTCAGGCCTCTTGCTCTGTGGACCGCTCAAAAAGATAGCCTGACGGGTGCCTGGGTGGCTCAGTTGGTTAAGCATCTGACTTCGACTCAGGTCACGATCACGCTCACACGCTGTCTCTGCCTCTCTCAAAAATAAGTAAACATTAAAAAAATTTAAAAAAAAAAGATAGCCTGACATATAAAAATCTTCTTGATTGGCTACCCTCAAAACTCGGAAATTGGTTTATAATTTGATACAAACCTTAACCATTGTTTTCTTTTGTTTCCATAAAAATGTCTCTTATTTAATATCTGGTTGTTTATACCAAAGCCCAAACTTTGAGAATATACCTTTATCATGACCTCCTGAAATGAGTTTAACTAAATTGACCTATTGTCAGGACTAAGAGACTGGTTTGAAAATATGAAATCATCTACCAACTCAATTTATTAATGTGTGAAACTTCAGGGAAGTTTCAGACAAAGGGACTGTAGGGCAAAAGGGAGGCTGTCCCAAGAAGGGCCATTTTGGCATGAAGGTTACTTTGAGCTAAAGACACATCCAAATTGAAAGTGAGATGATACAGCACCACCTATCATGCTAATGGACATCAACAGAAAGCTGGAGTAGCCATGCCATACTTATATCAGACAAACTATATTTTAAACAGAACTGTAGCAAGAGATAAAGAAAGTCACTATATCATAATAAATGGGTCTATCCAACAAGATCTAACAATTGTAAATATATGTGCCCCCCATGTGGTGACACCCAAATATATAAATCACTTACTCACAAACATAAAGAAATTCATTGATAATGATACAATAATCGTAAGAGACTTTAACACCCCACTTACAACAAAGGACAGATCATCTTAAAAGAAAATCAACAAGGGAACAATGGCTTTGAATGCCACATTGAATCAGATGGACTTATAATTATATTCAAAACATTTCACCCTAAAGCAGCAGAATACACATCCTTTTTGAGTGAACATGGAGCATTCTCCAGAATAGATCACATACAGACTCACAAATCAGGCCTCAGCAAGTACAAAAAGATTGAAATCATACCATGCATATTTTCAGACCACAATGCTATGAAACATGAAATCAAACACAAGAAAAAATTTGGAAAGACCACAAATACATGGAGGTTAAAGAACATCTTACTAAATAATGAATGGGTTAACCAGAAAATTAAAGAAAAAATAAAAAAAAAATACATAGAAGCAAATGAAAATGAAAATATGACAGTTCAGAACCTTTCAGATGCAGCAAAGGAGGTCACAAAAGAGAAGTATATAGCAATCCAGGCTTACCTCATAAAGCCTAAAGCCAGCAAAAGAAGGGACATAATAAAACATAGAGCAGAAATAAATTATATAGAAACAAACAAAAAAATCAGTAGAAAAGATCAATGGAACAAAGAGCTGGTTCTTTGAAAGAATTAATAAAATTGATGAACCCCTGGCCAGACTTAATCAGAAAGAAAAGAGGAAAAACCAAGAAAACAAAATCACAAACTAAAGAGGAGAGATCACAACCAACACCACAGTAATACAAACAAGTACAAGAAAATATTATGAACAGTTATATGCCAACAAACTGGGCAGTCTGGAAGAAATGGGTAAATTCCAGGAAACATACAAACTACCAAAGCTGAAACAGGAAGAAATAGAAAATTTGAACAGATCCATTACCAGCAAAGAAAGTGAGTCAGTAATCACAAATCTCGCAATAAACAAAAGTCCAGGGCCAGATGGCTTACCAGGAGAATTCTACCAGATATTTAAGAAGAGTTCATATCTACTCTTCTCAAACTGTTTCAAAAGAATAGAAATGGAAGGAAAACTTCCAAACTCAATCTACAAGGCCAAAATTACCTTTATTCCAAAACCAAAAACCCCACTAAAAAGGAGAATTATGGGCAGCAAAAATTCTCAACAAGATACTAGCAAATCAAATCCAGCAGTACACTAAAAGAATTATTATTCACCACGATCAGGTAGGATTGGTTTCTGGGCAGCAGGGGTGGTTCAATATTCACAAATTGATCAACGTGATACACCCCATTAATAAAAGAAAGGATAAGTACCATAGGATCCCCTCAATAGATGCAGTAAGAGTGTTTGACAAAATACAGTATCCATTCTTGATAAAGACCCTCAACAACATAGGGATAGACAGAACACACTTCAACATCATAAAGGCCATATATGAAAGACCCACAGCTAATACCATCCTCAGTGAGGAAAAACTGAGAGGTTTTCCTTTATAGTCAGGAACAAGACAGGGATGCCCACTCTTACCATATTTAACAAAGTATTGGAAGTCTTAGCCTCAGCAATCAGACAACAAAAAGAAATAAAAGGCATTCGAATCAGCAAGGAAGAAATCAAACTTTCACTATTTGCACATGACATGGTATTCTATGTAGAAAGATCAAAGACTCTGCCAAAAAATTGTTAGAACTAATACATTAATTCAGCAAAGTCTCAGAACATACAATCAATGCACAGAAATCTGTTGCATTCAACGTGGATGGAACTGGAGGGTATTATGCTAATAAATCAGTCAGAGAAAGACAGATATCATATGATTTCACTCATATATCAAATTTGAAAAGCTTATTAGAAGACCATAGGGGAAGGGAAGGGAAGGAAAAATAAGATACAGAGGGAGGCGAACCATAAAAGACTCTTAAATACAGAGAACAAACTGAGGGTTGATGGGGTTGGGAGTTGGGAGTGGGGAAAATGGGTGATGGGCATTGAGGAGGGGACTTGTTGGGATGAGCACTGAGTGTTGCATGTAAGTGATGAATCATGGGAATCTACTCCTGAAGCCAACGCCACACTGTATGTTAGCTAACTTGACAATAAAACAAAAAAAGAAAGAAAAAAGTCTGTTGCATTGCTACAGACCAATAATGAAGGAGCAGAAAAAGAAATCAAGGAATCGATCCCATTTACAATCACACCAAAAACCATAAGATACCTAGGAAAAACTTAACCAACGTGGTGAAAGATCTGTACTGTGAAAACTATAGAACACTTACGAAAGAAATTGAAGAGGTCACAAGAAATGGAAAAACTTCCCATGCTTATGGATTAGAAGAACAAACATTGTTAAAATGTTTATACTAGCCAAAGCAATCTACATATTTAATGTAACGCCTATGAAAATACCACCAGATTTTTTTACGGGCTGGAAAATAAACCCTAAGATTTGTATGAACCACAAAAGACCCCAAAGAGCAAAAGCAATTTTGAAAAAGCAAAGGAAAGCAGAAGGCATCATAATTCTGGACTTCAAGCTGTATGACAAAGCTGTAATCATCAAGACAGTATGCACAAAAACAGACACATAGATCAATGGAACAGAATACAAAGCCCAGAAATATTGTTGACCCACAACTGTATGGTCAATTAATCCTTGACAAAGCAGGAAGAATATCCAATGGAAGAAAGGCAGTCTCTTCAACAAGTGGTATTAAAACTAGACAGCAATATGCAGAAGAATGAACCTGGACCACTTTCTTACCATACACAAAAAATAAATTCAAAATGGATGAAAGACCTAAATGTGAGACAGGAAACCATCAAAATCTTAGAGGAGAACATAGGCAGCAACTTCTTCAACCTTGGCCATAGCAACTTCTTACTAGACACGTCTCCAGAGGCAAAGGGAAACAAAAGCAGACATGAACTACTGGGACTTCATCAAGATAAAAAGCCTCTGCAGAGTGAAGGAGACAATCAACAAAACTGAAAGGCAGCCTTTGGAATGGGAGAAGATATTTGCAAATGACATATCTTATAAAGGGTTAATATCTAAAATCTATAAAAGACTTATCAAACTCAACAGCCAAAAACCAAATAATCCAATTAAGAAATGGGAAGAAGACATGAATAGACACTTTTCCAAAGAAGACATCCAGATGGCTAACAGACACAAGGAAAGATGTGGATAAATCTTCAACCACGGAATGGCTAAAATTAACACCACAAGAAACAACAGGTGTTGGCGTGGATGTGGATAAAGGGAACCCTCTTACACTGTTGGTGGGAATGCAAACTGGTGCAGTATGGAGAACAGTATGGAGGTTCCTCAAGAAACTAAAAATAGATCTACCCTACAATCCAGCAATTGCACTATTAGATATTTATCCAAAGGATACAAAAACACAGATTCAAAGGGGTACATGACCCTGATATTTATAACAGCATTATCAAGAATAACCAAACTATGGAAAGATCCCAATTTTCCATTGACTGATGAATGGATAAAGAAGATGTGGTATATAGGTACAATGGAATATTACTCAGCCATCAAAAAGAATGAAATCTTGCCATTTGCAGTGACATAGATGGAGCTAGACTGTATTATGCTAAGTGGAATAAGTCAGCCAGAGAAAGACAAATACCATAGGATTTCACTCATATGTAGAATTTAAGAAACAAGACAGATAAACACAGGGAAAAGAAAAAAAGAGAAAGGGGGGGGCAAACCATAGAGACTCTTAACTATAGAGAAGAAACTAAGGGTTGCTGGAAAGGAGGTGTTCCGTGGGATGGGCTAGATGGGGGATGGGTATTAAGGAGGACACTTGCTGGGATGAGCACTGGATGTTGTATGCAAGCGATAAATCACTCAGTTCTACTCCTGAAGCCAACATTACGCTATATGTTAGCTAACTAGAATTTAGTAAAAATTTGATGAAAAGAAAGTAATCAAAATCCAGCAAATTCAGGAAAAGCTCTTTACCTCCTCCACACTGCCTGAAAAGAATTTAGATAGAGGATCTGCTCCAGGACGTGAGCTATCACCTTAGATAACTATGTTTTGACATGAACTAGGTGTGGCAGACAGGAAGAAACCTAGCAAGACTTGTTTCATCAAAGTCCTGTTTGTCTCACATTTCCTGAGAGGCCTAGCAAACATTTGTTTACCAACCATTTACTCTTTCTTATCTCCCTGTGAATTTCATTCCTTCCCTCTGAAGTCCCAGGCCCCACCCTCTTCTCCTTACTTCACAGTAACAGATATACTTCATTTTGCCTGATATCTTTGGAATTTCCATGTGCATGTGGATTCCCAGTACATACGAAATCAAATTCAATTTTCTCCTGTTAATTTGTCTCATGTCAGTTTGATTCCTAATCTGGCTAGATGGGCCTTGAGAGGAAAAGGAAATTCGTGCTCCCTGATATACCTACAGTAAAAGACAATTAGACTGATGTAACTCTCATGGCTCATCTCTATCCTCTTCTGAGTACTCCATTCTACTAATCCTCTGTCTAAATTGTTCTCCCGCTCTGGAAAGACTACATAATTAAAAGCAAAAGTCTGCCAATTTAATGCTTTTACAGACACTCCTGTAACTACCTTCAGAGAAGGGCCCCCATGGGGCCCCCTCCCAGAGTTGAAGAAACTGAGGAATTTTCTGGTAAACTGCTATATTCTTCCCTTAAACAGCTAAGAGGGAACTGGTGGATATCAGAGCCTGCAGACAGGATTCTGGAAAAACTGTCAAAGGCCAGTGAAAGATGAAAATTCTTACCAGAATCAGTTCTTCTGAATCTCTGTCTGTGATGCCCAGTCCAGAGAGGAAAATGAAATCTCACTGTTGTCCCTTCATTTCCAAATGCAAACCCATTGTGTATTGTTCTTTTCTCTCCAAGGGATAGGAATTGCCTTCTTTCTTGTCTCCTTTTGCGTGAATAGGCTAGGCTTTCTGCCTGCCTGGTACATGCAAGTTGTTTCTTTCTTTTGGCTGTCTGTGGGAGTGACTCTGGATTTGAGAAAGATAGGATATTTTGCACCCTCTTTGGGGGCCTGCTGGACACCCATGAGATGTTATGCAATACTGCCAGAAATATTTAAAATTAAAACTATGTACCCATGCAGCATTACTTACAATAGCCAAATTATGGAAGCAATCCAAGTGTCCATCGATTGATGAATAGATAAGGAAGTGAGATACACACACACACACACACACACACACACACACACACACACAAAATAAATGTAACTCAGCCATAAGAAAAGAATGACATTTGCAGCAAAATGGATGAATCTACAGGGTATAATGCTAACTGAAATAAGTCAGTCAGAGGAAGACAAATAGTATGTCATTTCATCATGTGGAATTTAAGAAACAAAACAAACCAACAAAGAAAAAAAAAGAGACAAAAAAAAAAAAAAGACTCATAAATACGGAGAACAAACTTATGGTTACCAGAGGGGAGATCTGTGGGGAGATGGGTGAAATAGATAAAGGGGATTGAGAGTACACTTATCACGATGAGCACTGAGTAATGTATACAATTGTTGAATCACTATACTCTACACATGGAACAAATATAACACTGTATGCTAATTATACTGGGATTAAAAAAACAACAAAGCTATGTATCCAGAAGGAAAGAAAAAAAAAAAAAGAGGATAATGTAGTAGGATAGATGGATTAACCTATAAAGTCATTTAATTTATAACCCAGTTCTTTGAGGAATTAAAAACAACATTTTTTTTTAATTTTATTTTTTAATATATGAAATTTACTGTCAAATTGGTTTCCATACAACACCCAGTGCTCATCCCAAAAGGTGCCCTCCTCAATACCCATCACCCACCCTGCCCTCCCTCCCACCCCCCATCAACCCTCAGTTTGTTCTCAGAAAAACAACATTCTTATAAATCTTTTACAAAACAAAAGTCAGTCTACAGGCTATTCAAATTCGCCTATTCTTTTACCAATCCCAAAACTTCTCTTCTTTATCTGAAAAACCCTGTAAATCATTGGCCTTAGAAAACCAAAGTCCTTCTTGGGAGAACTCCCTTTTTTTCTCTTCCCTTAAAGTTACACATCTTATCACGTCTTTGCAATGTAAATATAGCCCCAAACTACCTGAGACTGAAGGGGAAAAAAAGAAAGAAAAAGAGTCTTTTTTAAAATCAACTGCCAGGGCCCCTGGGTGGCTCAGTTGGTTAAGCGTCCAACTCTTGATTTCGACTCAGGTCATGACCTCACGGTTTGTGAATTGGAGCCCCATGTCAGAATATGACATGTGTATGTCTCACAGAATGTGGGAATGTGTGGCCTGCTTGGGATTCTTTCTCTCTCCCTCTCAATAAATAAATAAATAAATAAATAAATAAAAGTAACTGCTAAAAGGGCTCTTGTGCCCAGACTCCAACACAGCTTTCTTAAGATTAATTTAGGAGCAAATACAAATGTTAAAAATCTCCACAAATATTTGTAGCAAAATTAATTTTCAAAAGAGCTCTATTTAGTTGGTTTGAAGACCAGTGCTAATAAGGACTGACCATTCTAAACCTCCGAAAAAGATAGAAACTAACCCAAGTGTTTTTTTTCAAGTTCATGTGATCCAGGAAAATATTCGATATGAAAGCTGGTTTAAGGTTGTTGGTTTGATTAAAATAAACATGTCTTCAGAGCTATCAGCAATAAAATTAAAACTTTTATTCTGCCTGGGTTTACTTAAAGTCCTATAAATCAGTATTATCTCTGTTACAGAATATTAAAAAAAAAAAAATAGCTTGGAGGAGCGCCTGGGTGGCTCAGTTGGGTGGGCATCAGACTCTTGGTTTCAGCTTAGGTCATGATCCCAGGGTCATGGAATCAAGCCCCGTGTCAGGCTCCATGTTGAGGATGCAGCCTACTTAAGATGATCTCTCTCACTCTCCCTCCGCCCTTCTCCCTGATTGTGCTCTCTCTCTCTCTCAAAGAGTAAAAAATAAAATAAAATAATTCACAAAAAAGAAAAATAACTTGGAAGACAGACTTTGATGTATCACAAAGTTTTTATGAGTAACCTAAGCATAAATTGTTGAGAACAAGTAAATTGAATAAGCATAACTAAAATAAAAAAAAATAAATAAGCTAAACTTTTAAATAATTTTCCTAAATCTTACTGGTCACCTAGAACCTTAAAAAGTTGCTGAGTTAGGTTAAACGATGAGTTCAGTTAAATTTGTTAAATATCGGGGCGCCTGGGTAGCTCAGTCCAAAAAGTGTCTGACTCTTGATCTCACCTCAGGTCTTGATCTCGGGGTCACGAGTTCAAGCTCCGCACTGAGCTCCATGCTGGGTATGGAGAATACATGCATACATACATACATACATACATAAATTCATTAAATATCTAGATCACTTCCAAATAAAACAAGATACTAAAACATTAATTACTAAACGTAGGTTTATGTATTTTTGACTTCTAGTTACAGAGAAACTGAAAGATGTCCTGATCTGTTCATGCTCCACTGGAAAATTTAAAAAGGCATATGCTTCTAAAAATTATGAAATATATTCATAAATGTGCAAATCTGAAGAATTGTGCTAAGACAGACAGTTCGCAATCACTACTTAATGTTCACTAGACATGAAGGTTTCTAAGACTTCAAAATTCTAATGAATGTAATGTATTAGACCACCGGAAATAATAAGGGAAAAAGCTTTGTATGCAAAGAAAATAAGATGGATGTTTCCAGTGAAAAAAAATTATGAGATACAGAGATGCATTCTTGTTGAGGGAAAATAAAGTAATTTTGTCCTAAAGTGAGGCTGGTTATTTAAAGAGGGAAAACCTAGGACAAATCTGAGTTAAAGAAAGAAAATTATAGAAGGTTTATAGAAAAAAAAAGGAATTTGGAAAGAACTTTCAATATGTGATCAAGTTGGCTTCTGTGACAAGGCTGCAGCAACAGAATCTATAATGATTATAGCACAGCTGGATGAGGTCCATTCTGCTTCTGCAAAAATGGTTTCTCATTGCCAGGCTGTTGTCATCCTGATATCCGTATAACATGGCAACAGTCTGCCCCTGAATCAGAGAAATTGAGGTGGGTAGACAATGGCTGTAAATTAAATGGCTGTAAATAGTTGGGGCCATCGGAAACCCAAGATGGTTGCTTCGTTTTTGCCAGGTCCTTGACAAACCCCGTTTTTTGATTTTTGTGTTCCTTCGACCACTGTAGTGCATTTAAGATGACTCAAATTATACATAGACATTAGTGGGAAAGCCTCTCTAAAATTGCAAAAACAGTCTACCAAAATGTCTAACGTGTCAGACCCATAATCCTGAAAAAAACTGATTTTTGTCTACAGTGTCCTCAGACCATCTCCTTGTAGACTCTTTGAACCCCTACCTACAGCTAGACTTCATTCAATGGCCACTTAGTAGGGGTTACCAATATGTCCTTGTTATTGTATGCATGTTTCCCAGATGAGTCGAAGCTCTCATGGGATGGGGGTGGGATGCTGCTGAAAACTGTGTTTCCCACTTTGAGTATACTTTCTTTAATCTCCAGTGATCAAGGCACCCGCTTCACTGGGTGAAGCATCTGAGCCTTAATGAAAACCTTGCAAACTTCTTGAATTCTATCAATATATAACCTTTTGCTGATTCCTTGCTGTCTCATGTTATTATGGCCACTACTACTGTAAGTCTCTAATGCCTTATGCTCAAGCCTGTCATCAACAGGGTAAAGAAGCCTTCCTGGGTCCCAATTCAAAGGATCCCGTTGGTCCCAGTTTAGAGCCTCGTGATTGGGTATTCTGAATATGTCATCAGAGCAAGACCTCCGGCCCCGTTAGAAAGAAGCTTACCAGGTGTTCCTGACCACTGACACGGCTACAAAACTAGAAGGTGTACAGCCTTGGGTACATATTGCACAGGTGAAGAAGACTCAATCTGACCCCTGGTCCTGGAGACACTGGAGAGCTCTGAATCAAAGTGACAGGGAAGAGAAGTAGCTGAGGGAGACTGTTTCCACCCAAGATGCCAGATCGACTTCCTCCTTTAATTGAACATGAAACCCCTTGTCCTTTTTCACTCTTCTTCACTTCTTCCCCTTCCTTCCCTCTGGAATTGGCTGGGAAAAATAACCCCTTCATCTTTATCTCCCAGGCCATTTCTGAGATGGGTGACCTCTGGAATTGAGAACAACAACCTTTTATTTCAGGCAAGGAAGCTGAAATCTAAATGACCCCCTACATCTCGTTGGTTGACTCCCCTGAATTTGTATCATCAAGTTAGAAAAGGCCTACCAGGAGGCTCTTGTGATTCGGGACTCACTCCTTTGGCAGGTTCCGACTTCTCTGGCAAGGGATAAATATAAATGAGGCTGTGATCAGGAGCTCCTCTTTAATTCTTGAAATTGTTGCAGAATCCACTGCGAAAGCAATAGCTTCCCAACAAAGATCCTTAGACCGTCTGGCTAAAGTTGTTCTTGATAACAGGATAGCCCTTGATCATCTGTTGGCTCAGCAAGGAGGTGTCTGCTGTAACCAATTTCTCCTGCTATACCTGGATCAACACTTCTGCGGAAGTTAAAACTCCGTTACATAAGGTCACAAAGCGATCCATTTGGATTAAAAAGGTGACTCCTTCCTTGAGGTCTTTTTATTTGGTTTTGATTAGATTGGGCCTAGGGGACTGATGAGGAGCACAAAGGCAAGAGAAATGTAGATAAAGTTAAATTTCCTTACAACCTGCAGCCCACTGATAAATACTTGAGACCTGCAGAGTGTGACATTCCTTAAGGAACTCACAAACTGCCTGAATGTTAATGCTTTGCTAGAGATGAAAAGCAATCTTAGCTTGACAATAGCCAGATCTCCAGGATCCTAGAAGGTTTCTTTAACATCCAGAAATACTTTTAGAGACTTCCATTATCTCTACCACCCCAACTCCAAAATATATAATCAGTCATGCCTCACAACCCCAGTGCAGCTCTTTCAATACCCACAGGTCCTGTCCCTGCGCTTTAACGAAAGCACCTTTTTATGCCAGATATTTATCCAGATATATTTGATGCCCTCTCTTCATTCCTATTCTTATACAAAGCTGTCTTTCTTGGGCACAGGACAGTCACCTAAGTCACTAAGATGGTTGCCAATCTTAAGACTCCAATATCAGTTTTCCTCCTCATTGGTCACTGCAATCCCCTCCACATCTCTAGTCTAGTCACTTCTGGCCAAAAAACCTCTGCTTAGAGCCAGCTGAAACCAGTACGCAACTGAATTTAAAACCGTTGCAACCAGGGAGTGTTACGTGGGGAAGTCAGTTTTAAAGACTACATGTGTCGGAATGTCTCTTAGACCGTGATGGATTTCCACTTTATTATTCCTCATCAATGTCCCCTACTGAGTACTTAAGTTGTAATATTAGGTACTTCTGCTCTTGCAAATTCTTAGCATCTCCATGGGTTAAAATGGCAGTCTGCCTTTGGTCCATCTACTGGCACCTATTGTGTCCCGGAAAAAAAAAAAAATAGGGAAGCAAAGAGACGTCAACATCACTTCAGTAAACAAGCTGGTGTTCGAAACAGCTTTTTGAGGGATGCCTCTGGTTGCTTTGAACACCAGGAACCCTTGACATTATTCTGAATGAGATGCAACCCAGGAACCAGGGGAAGGGAGGCAATTATGGTAACGAACTTATGCACTTTTATAGGAACATAAGATTTCCCTCTTTTTTTTTTTTCTTTTAAGGTTTACTCTTGACATATTGGATAATGATTGTGTAAATAGGCCCCCTCCTCCTAACAAACCTGGGCTACTGGAGGAATCACCGGCCAGTTCAAACAAGGAGAACATTGGCTCTGTTATTATCCCTCCTCCTTACAAACCCTAAAGACTCTCCTGCTCCCAGCATGGCTGGACTTAACAGGAGCAGAATCCCCCATCTTCCAGGAGCTTCTCCTACATCTGGACTATATCCCCTTAGGGACGTTGTTAATGGAGAAATGGGCACTATTAGAACCCGCATCCCATTCTTCATGGAAGACTTGACTCATACAAAACAATTAGGATGATATTCTGAAAACTCTTCTCAATTTATTGAGGGTTTTCAACAAGTTTCTATTATGTTTCACTTGACCTGGCAAGATTGACATATATATATCAATATATAATGTGATATATATATATCACATTAACTCATGGCTGCACCCCTCAGGAAAAGAACCTTCTGGGCAAGGGCTCAAGAATTTGCTGATGAGCTAGCACCCAGAGATAAAGATCATTATGTAGTAGGGTAATGCTGGCCCAAATACCAAACCACATTGGAATTACCAGGAGGGTAGGATGAAAAGGAAAACATGAGACCATATGATCACTTGTTCAATAGTAGGAATGAAAAAAAGGATTCTCTAAACCTGTAAACTTTGCTAAAATTCAGAAAATTACTCCAGGAGCTGATGAAAATCCAGCTCTATTTCGGGGTCATTTGAAGAAGCCATACTTAAATATATAAATCTGGACCCAACCTCACCTGAGTGAACAACTACATTAAACGTACATTTTATAAAAAATCAGTTGGCACCTGACATCTGTCAAAAATTGACTAAAGTGGCTTTAGGGCCTCAAACCCCCACCCAGTGTCTACTAGAGGTACCTCCTGGAGTTTTTTGTTTTAATTTTGTTTGTTTGTTCGTTTTGCTTTCGTTTTTTTGTTTGTTTGTTTTAGTTTTCCGGGGGGGGGAAGGGTAAATTTTATTTTTTTCTCCAATTTTTAAAAAAAAATCTACTTAGTTAACATGTAGTGTGATATTGGTTTCAGGAGTAGAATTTAGTGATTCATCACTTACATATAACACCCAGTGCTCAACAAGACAAGCGCCTTCCTTAATGCCCATCCCCCCTTTAGCCCATCCCCCACCCACATCCCTCCAACCACCCTCAGTTTGTTCTCTATTCTAAGAGTCTCTTTTGGTTTGTTTCCCTGATGGACTTATTTCCCTTAGCATAATACACTCTAGCTGCATCCACATTACAGCAAATGGCAAGATTTCCTTCTTTTTGATAGCTGAGTAATATTGCATTATATATGTATGTACCACATCTTCTTTATTAATTCATCACTCAATGGACATTTGGGTTCTTTCCATAGTTTGGTTATTCTTGATAATGCTGCTATAAAAATCAGGGTGCATGTACCCCTTCAAATCTGTATTTTTGTACCCTTTGGATAAACACTTAGTAGTGCAATTGCTGGATGGTAAAGTAGTTCTCTTTTTACTTTCTTGAGGGACATCCTACTGTTTTCCAGAGTGGCTGCCCCAGTTTGCACTCTCACCAACAGTGCAAGAGAGTTCCCCTTTCTCTGCATCCTCGCTAACACCTGTTGTTTCTTGGGTTGTTAAGTTTAGCCATTCTGACAGGTGTGAGGTGGTATCTCATCAGGGTGGTTTTGATTTGCATTTCCCTGATGATAAGTGGCGTTGAGCATCTTTTTATGTGCCTGTTAGCCATCCGGATGTCTTCTTTGGAAAAGTGTCTATTCATGTCTTCTTCCCATTTCTTAATTGGATTATTTGGTTTTTGGCTATTGAGTTTGATAAGTCCTTTATAGATTTTGGATACAAACCCTTTATCGGATATGTCATTTGCAAATATCTTCTCCCATTCCATAGGCTGCCTTTCAGTTTTGTTGATTGTCTCCTTCACTCTGCAGAGGCTTTTTATCTTGATGAAGTCCCAGTAGTTCACGTCTGCTTTTGTTTCCCTTTGTCTCTGGAGACATGTCTAGTAAGAAGTTGCTATGGCCAAGGTCAAAGAGGTTGCTGCCTATGTTCTCCTCTAGGATTTTGATGGTTTCCTGTCTCACATTTAGGTCTTTCATCCATTTTAAACTTATTTTTGTGTATAGTGTAAGAAAATGGCCCAGTTTCATTCTTCTGCATGTTGCTATCTAGTTTTCCCAACACCACTTGTTGAAGAGACTGTCATTCTTCCATTGTATATTCCTGTTTTGTCAAAGATTAGTTGACCATATAGCTGTAGGTCCATTTCTGGGTTTTGTATTCTGTTCCATTGATCTATGTGTCTGTTTTTGTGCCAGTACCATACTGTCTTGATGATTACAGCTTTGTTATATAGCTTGAAGTCCAGAATCATGATGCCTCCAACTTTGCTTTGTCTGGTTTTGGAATCAGATAAAGTTGGCCTCTTATAATGAGGTTGGAACAAAGGTTTTCCTTCCATTTCTATTTTTTGGAACAGTTTAAGAAAAATTAACTCTTCTTAAAATGTCTGGTAGAATTCTCCTAGGAAACCATCTGGCCTTGAACTTTTGTTTCTTGGGAGATTTTTGATTACTCATTCACTTTCTTTTTTTTTTTTTTTTAATTTTTTTTTTCAACGTTTTTTATTTATTTTTGGGACAGAGAGAGACAGAGCATGAACGGGGGAGGGGCAGAGAGAGAGGGAGACACAGAATCGGAAACAGGCTCCAGGCTCCGAGCCATCAGCCCAGAGCCTGACGCGGGGCTCGAACTCACAGACCGCGAGATCGTGACCTGGCTGAAGTCGGACGCTTAACCGACTGCACCACCCAGGCGCCCCTCACTTTCATTTCTGGTAACGGATCTGTTCAAACTTTCTATTTATTCCTGCTTGGGAAATTTGTATGTTTCTTGGAATTTATCCATTTCTTCCAGATTGCTCAATTTGTTGGCACATAACTTTTCATAATATTTTGTTATAATTGTGTGTATTTCTGTGGTGTTGGTTGTGATCTCTCCTCTTTCATTCATGATTTTATTTATTTGGGTCCTTCCTCTTTTCTTTTTGATAGTCTGGCTAGGAGGTTATCAATTTTGTTAACTCTTTCAAAGAACCAGTTCCTAGTTTTGCTGATTTGTTCTACTGGGCTTTTTGTTGTTGTTTTTGTTTCTATATCATTTATTTCCACTCTAATCTTTATTAGTTCCTTTCTGCTGAGTTTCCTCAGCATTCCTTTTTGCTGTTCCTTTTCTAGCTCCTAGGTGTAAGGTTAAGCTGTGTATATGAGAATTTTCTTGCTTCTTGAGGTAGGACTACTGGAATTTTTAATAATAGCAGTATGGTTTTAAGACAAGAAAAGGACTGAAGAGCTAAATTGCAGGGACAAATACAGGCTCAAATATTGGCTGCCACTATCACAGATTCGCCACAATGCCAGACTAACCAGGAGCCAAAGAAAAAGCAGGTATCAGACAAAGGACAAGGTAAGATCCCATGCTAGAGGTGTGGCCATCAGATACTGGAGCAAGGAATGTCCAAACAAATGCTCTCCAGTAGGGCCATGTCCTATCTGTGGAGAGAAGGACATTGGAAAAGAGACCATTCTCATCTCCAGAGAAAGAGGAAGACAAGAATGTACTTCCCTGCACAAGTGCAAGTATATGAAGAATTCACATGACGAAGCTCTGAGGCTAGTCTGGCTCCCTTTGATATCAGGATGACTGAGTCCCAGGCTACTCTGGATGTGGAAGGTAATTTTTATCAATTCCTTATTGACACAGAAGACACTCTGTTCTTGTTCAGCACTCAGGCCCTACTGGTATTTCTTTTTCTTTTTTTTTTTTTAATAATTTATTGTCAAATTGGTTTCTATACAACACCCAGTGCTCATCCCAGGAGGTGCCCTCTTCAATGCCCATCACCCATTTCCCCCTCTCCCCCACCCCTCATCAACCCTCAGTTTGTTTTCAGTATTTAAGAGTCTCTTATGGTTTGCCTCCTTCCCTCTCTGTAACTTTTTTTCCCCCTTCCCCTCCCCCATGGTCCTTTGTTAAGTTTCTCAGGATCCGTACATGAGTGAAAACATATGGTATATGTCTTTCTCTGCCTGACTTATTTCATTTAGTATAATACTCTCCAGACCTCATCAAGATAAAAAGCTTCTGCACTGCAAAGGAAAAAATCAACAAAACTAAAAGGCAACCAATGGAATGGGAAAAGATATTTGAAATGACATATCAGATAAAGAGCTAGTATCCAAAATCTATAAAGAACTCACCAAACTCCGCACCTACTGGTATTTCTAACCATAAAATTGTTCATACAGAGGGGTAAGTTTACTTACTACTATCAGAGAATGCCTTTAACTTGTAAATACAGAAGTCAATTGGTTACTCATGTTTTTCTAGTCCTTCTGTCTTGTCCCACTCCATTTCTTGGATGAGACTTAACATATAAACTAGGAAGCAGTTTGCTCTTACTAAAGAGGACGGCTTACTCTCTTTAACACTTGGAGAATTAAAACCTTACCCTGATATCCCTTCTAATGTTTGGAAGGATGTAAATCCACAGATCTGGGATTGCAAGGTCCCATGATGGACTCTTAAAGCCCAACCAGTTAAAGTGATCTTAAAAGGACTCAACCACTATACCTCATAAACAATATCCTGTAAAGCTGGAGGCAAAAGCTGGGTTACAACCATGTGTTGATAAGTTTCTCAAACATGATATTTTAAGACCCTGCCAATCTCCTTACAATACTCCAACTTTGCCAGTAAAAAAAGCCATATGGGAACTATTGAATGGTACAAGACATAAGAACTATAAATGAAGCAATTTTACCTATTCATTCCATAGTGCCCAATCCATATACTATTCTCACCCAGGTCCCTGGTGATGCTAACTGGTTTAGGATACTTGATTTAAAAACTGCCTTTTTTTTTTTTCCTTAGGGGCACCGGGGTTACTCAGTCAGTTAATTATTTAACTTCAGCTCAGGTCATGATCTCCCAGTTTGTGGGTTTGAGCCCTGCATCGGGTCCTGCACTGACAGCTCAGAGCCTGGAGCCTGTTTCAGATTCTGTATCTCCTTCTGTCTCTCTGCCCCTCCCCTGAATATGTTCTCTCTCTCTCTCTTAAAAATAAATTAACATTAAAAAAAATAATAAATAATAAAAGCTTCCTTCTTTACATCCCTCTCAGTGCAAAAACACGGCCACTATTTGCTTTTGAATGGACCTCACCTTTCAGCCCACAGGCTGCTCGATTAACATGGACAGTTTTGACACAGGAATTTAGAGACAGTCTCCACCTTTTCAGGGGCTGCACTTAGCAAAGACCTATGTGATATATCCTTGCCTCAAAGAAGAATAATTTGATATGTGGATGATATTTTAAACTGCAGTCCCACCGAAGAAATGTCTGATAGTAATTCTATAACTTTGCTTAATGTATTGGCAGATGGGGGTATTGCATCATCCCTAAGAAGGCACAAATATCTAAACAGAAGGTACAATATCTGGGATATGAATTAACACCAGATCACTGGACACTGTTTACTGACAAGAAACAGGCTATATTAGATCTTGAGCCCCCAACTACAAAGAAGCAACGCCACACTTCCTTAGACATGGGAAGTTTTTGCCACCTATCGATTCCTGGATTTGGGCTCTTAACCACACTACTGTATGATTTAATGACTAAAGCCCAACAGACAGCCTTTCAAGCACTAAAAACTTGACAGCTGTCCACCCCAGCCTTGGCTTTACCAAATTTAGAAAAACCTTTTCCTTTATATGTAGCAGAAAAACAGGGACAAGCCTTGGGAGTTCTTATCAAGAAATTAGGAAATAAAATAAGAACAGTGGACTATTTTTCAGAGATATTTGAGAATGTAGCACAAGGGCGGCCATCTTGTCTTCAAGCAGTGGCTACAACAGCTCACCAAGAGGAAGAAGCTTTGAAACTTACTGTGGGACCATCCTTGACAGTAATGACATCACATCAGGCCCAGAGAGTCCTAGAGACCAAAGACCACCAAATAAACAGTGAAAATAACAGGAGACCAATATACTAAACATACAGGCTATGCTTTTAGATATTCTCAAAATAATACTTAAAACCTGTCAAACCTGTCCAGCTACCCTGATTCTTGGATGTGACCATCATGCCTCTATGCTAGAACATGACTGCTCAGAAATTATCAAACTTGTTTATTCTAGCAGACTAGATTGAAAAGACTCCCCTATTGAAAATGCAGACGATGGTTGGTTTACTGATGGCAGTAGCTTCCTGGATAAGGGAGAAAGAAATGCTGGATATGCTATAGCGATCTTAACTAAGACCACTGGGGCAAAAGCCCTTCCAGTGAATAACTGCCCAAAAGGCTGAATGAAGAGCACGTACCCATGCTCTTCAATCGGCCAAAGCCCTAAAAATTAATATTTATACTAACTCTAAATACACTTTCTTGGTGCTACATGACCATGGGGCAGGTTGGAAGGAAAGGGGATTTTTATCAAATCATAATTCCCCAAACAAATATGGGCCTGAAATAATCACCCTTCTTGAGGCTGTACACCTGCCTAAGGAGGGACCTGTAATTCACCTAGAGGACATCAAAAGGGTATGAATTTAGAGTCTAAAAGAAACAATTTGGCAAAGCATGCAAGTGAAGCAGGCAGCACAAAATGAACATATACCAGTCTTCATTCTAATACAATCCATAACTCCAGTCTATTCAGACCAAGAAATTCACATAGTCCAGGAATGAGGATATTAAAAAAAAAAAAAATACATGGGACTGGCTTACTAATAACAAGGGAAAAAAATCTTCATATCCAAAAATAACCAGTGAAAAGTAGTACAGGGTTTACAGCAGGCTACTCATTTGGGCAAAAATGCTTTAGAACATTTAATTTAAAATATATTTGATGATTGGGGCTCCTGGGTGGCTCAGTGGGTAAAGTATCCGATCTTCAGCTCAGGTCATGATCTCGTTGTTCATGAGTTCAAGCCCTACATCAGGCTCTGTGCTGACAGCTCAGAGCCTCGAGCTTACTTCAGATTCTGTGCCTCGTTCTCTCTCTCTGCCCCTCCCCCACTCACGTTCTCTCTCTCTCTCTCTCTCTCTCTAAAAAATAAATAATCATTAAAATATATATATATATACATATATATATATATATACATATATATATGTATATATATATATATATATTATGGAATAAATTTTACAACTACTATGAAATAGCTCTGTCGATCCTATATTGTTTGTGCACGAGTAAATTTGGAAGGTACAGTCTTTCAAACCAGTCTGAAGACTTGAACATATCCAGAAGAAGACTGGCAGCTTGATGTCACATAGATGCCTCCTTGCAAAAGCTGTAAGTTCCTACTAGTGTTTGTTGATACTTTCCCTGGATGAGTCAAGACCTTTCCATGTAAAACTGAAAGAACCACAGAAGTGACCAAAGTCCTGTTGTGAGAAATTACTCCTAGACTTGGCCTTCCATGAGCCCTTCAAAGTGACAATGGCCCTTGTTTTACTGCATGAATAACTCAACAAATAGCATGAGCTTAAAAATTATATATTTTTTACACTCAGCCTGGCATCACAATTCCCTGGAAAGGTAGAGAAAGCTAATCATACTTGAGTTTTTAAAAATATTTATTTATTTTTATTTTTATTTTTATTTTTTGAGAGAGAAAGAGAGAGCATGAGCAGGGGTGGTGCAGAGTGAAAGAGGTTGAGAGAGAGAATCCCAAGCAGGCTCCATGCTGTCAGTGCAGAGCTGATAGGGAGCTCGATCTTGCAAACATTGAGACATGACCGGAGCCGAAATCAAGAGTCAGATGCTCAACCAACAAAGCCCCTCAGGTGCCCCAAGCTAATCATACTTGAAAACAACACCTTACTAAACTTAGTCTGGAGATCCAAGAAAATTGGGTTACTTTCTTACCAATAGGACATCTCAGAATGAGGACTGCTCTAAAACAACTTATAGGACTAAGCTGTTTTGAGTTATTATATGGAAAACCATTTTACAGTGGACCTGTTATTAGATAAAGATTATAATACTTTATTAAATTACTCACTTAAAGCCAGGTTAATTCATAAATTACTTCATATACCGAACGTATGCTCCCCAAATCTAATTTAACTATAACTGAAAGCTTACCCCATGCAAGCCCTGGAGGCATGGTTTATTTAAAATATTGGAAGTCAAATATAGTGGAGGGCTTAAACCCCAAGTCCATATCAGGCCATATTATGTACTCCCACTGCAATAAAATTAAAGGGACACTCTTCCTGGACTCACATATCTAGAATAAAACCGGTAACTCCTTCATAGGAAACAATGAACAAACTAACATGACTTCTTACTCTTGTGGACCTGTAGAAGATGTCAAATGACGATGAAGGTTGTATAATTT
The DNA here is from genome assembly GCF_028018385.1 of Neofelis nebulosa. Taxonomy (NCBI): domain Eukaryota; kingdom Metazoa; phylum Chordata; class Mammalia; order Carnivora; family Felidae; genus Neofelis; species Neofelis nebulosa. The sequence goes on from NC_080787.1 coordinate 123,533,335, forward strand.
CTTTTCATTCTCCGTGCACCCATTTTAATAGACAATTCCTTTCTACAATGGGCACAACATTATACTGGACTTCAGAATCAAATAGATTGTTGGATATGTGGAGTTTTGCCCATGTCACGTATGTCTGGGTTACCCTGATGTGTTTCTCCTTTACAAGGCACTGCTTAGTACTGCTTATGCACTTATGTTTTAGATATAATACATAATCCTAACACTAGCATGTATCGTGATAATTCTATCATTAGACATAATGTTTCTTCTTGGCCCATGATCAGTATGACTTGGAACTTTCCAGGTCATAACCAGACTTTTTCATACCCTCCAACTACTAAGGTTTTAATTGAATTCACAAGCCCACTAGTTAATGCCCATCAAGGAGTGCCTAGATCATAAAACTCTACTTATCAATTTACCCAGGACAATATATATACCAAATCTGGGATTAATATTTATGGCTCACACCCCTTCATTGGACAACTCAGTCAAAAGGCATTTTTACACTGGAAACAAAGAAACCATATATATGATACCTGGACAAACAGCACACGACATTTGGGCTGGCTATCTCTAGAAATCTGTTCTCAAACCATTGTATTCCAGGCTACTGATTGGTTTGCTTCTGATTGGTTTGCTACTGATTGGACAGGGTAGCCCAGAATTGGGTGGGTAGCTCCAAACGGGATCCAATGGTTATGTGGATCTAACCTATGGCCCTGGCTTCCTCCAGGATGGATAATAGGTCATTGCCCCTTGAGTCTTGCTTGGACTTATGGGTGTATTATCAAAACCATGACAACCCTGGCTAATCTTCCAAATTTAAAACAACAATGGACACGATCAATGCTTCACCGATATGATCACTTAATGTCCATCTTTGTTCCATCAATGGGACTAGAGAATGTCATTTGGCATATGGAAGCCCTTAATCAATAAACTGTAAAAGCACTAAATGACTCACAAAGCAGTATTTCCTTACTCAGTGCTGACATTAAGCAGATATGTAAAGCAGTTCTACAAAATTAAATGACCTTACATGCTTTAACAGCTGCACAAGTAGTTACCTGTGCCATTATCAAAACGGAATGTAGTGTATATATTCCAGAATATTTAAAAGATATATTCCAGATTATCACAAACACATAACAAGATTGCTAAAAGATATGAATCCCCAAATTGGCACTTTACATCATCCTTCTCTCTCCCTTAATGATTGGTTAAACTCCTGGACGGAAGGAAAATTTCAGTCCAACTACCACAGGTCTCTTTATTAGGCTTCTTTTTCTCATAATAATATTGATCTTAATTTGTGGTCTCTTCCAGTGTCTCCCTGCCTGGTGCCTAAGCTCCTTCACTTCCATGACTTCAAGCTGACAGATGAAAGAGATTCATGTATGTTGTCTGTCTTGGATTTGACTGCCTCTGCCTTTCGTAACTCCTTTATATAAATTCCCCAACTGACCAATGTTGACCCATAGATAGGGACATCTCTACATAGGAAAAGGTTACAGAAGACAAGACCTTCCACCTCAGCAATCTCAAAGATTTAATGGTCAAAATTGTTGGGGGGGGTGGGGTGTGGAGAGTCGGGATGGGAAGAGAATAATGAAGAGAACAAAGGCAAAAAAATGCAAATAAAATTTCCTTACAACCTGCAGCCCATTGATAAATACTTGAGACCTGCAGAGTGTGACATTCCTTAAGGAACCCACAAACTGCCTTAATGTTAATGCTTTGCTAGAGACGAAAAGCAACCTTAGCTTGACAATAGCCAGACCTCCGGGATCCTAGAAGTTTTCTTTAACATACAGAAATCCCTGCGTGTTAAACTCCAAAATATATAATCAGTCACACCTCACAATCACAAGTGCAGCTCTTTCTGCCCCTGGGTCCTGTCCCTGGCTTTAATAAAAGCACCTTTTTTGCACCAAAAATGTTTCAAGGTTTCTTTCTTGACTGTTGCGCTCAACGACCCAACAGCAGGGACTATGACTTCAAAGTACACTCCAAACGTCGGGAATTATCCCACTTATAGTAATCATAATAGCCTTCCTGGTACCTGATATTCTTTCAAAATTTTTAAATGCATCAGCAAAGGAACCAAGGATGACTGACTTATAGGGTGCAAACCTAAACTCATAATCCGCAGATATCACAGAGGTAAAGAAAAAAGTCATGACCTGTGAACGCCACACAAAGAATCAACAAAAGCTTCAAGAACTTCAGAGCAGTGGCATTACTGCCTTAAATTTTGATCACATCTCTCAGGTAAGTTGAAAGTCTGATCAAAAGGAGGGGATTGTTAAAAAGAAAATCACAGACCCAAAATGGCATCACTTAGGTTAAGGCCCCAAGTCAAGTAGGATGAGGGAGCCTGGGGCAAGCTGAGGGCAAAGTACAAGCTAACAGAACCCCCTGCCATCACTAGGTGGGATATGCGTGATATTTCTCAAACACCCCTGGCTGCCCAAGAACAGGGGAAAGGAAAGAAAGCAAATGGTTGACTGATAGAGATCACAGTCATGCAGGACAGGAGTCACCTTCAGTTTACAGATAACTTAGTAAAATGCAAAAAAAAGGCAATCTTATCCGTAGCTTAATCTCCAGAAACCTATAGACTCTGTTTCCTGGAGCCCTACTATCACCCTCATCAAGATGGAAGGGGGTTTAAGTACTTGCCATGATGATGTGGGAAACAAAGGCAAATGAAAAAGTAAATCCCCTTACTGCCTATGGCCCATCGACAAGTCCTTGAAACAGACAGAGTGACCTCCCTCTAGGAGCTCAGCTGCCTCAAGGTCCTGAAAACCTTGCTTCCAAAATACCTTAGAGACTTACTCTATCCCTGACCCCCTCCCAACCTGATGGTATATAATCAGTTACCCGTCACAACCCCAGTGCAGCTCTTTCTGCCCACGGGCCCTGTCCCCGTGCTTTCATAAAATCACCTTTTTGCACCAAAGACGTCTTCAAGAATTCTTCCTTGGCCATTGGCTCTGGACCAACCCATCATCACCCCAAAACCCCATCAAGTAAACCAAGACTTACTACCTAACCTACTGCAATTGCAACACCCCAAATGTTACCCTATGTAACCTGTAACCAGTCAACATCAAATTTCCTGGTCAATTCTAGACCACTTAGAAGGGCAACTTGGCCTAAACAATGCATTCCTTGCTAATAAATTCCTTTCTTCTCCTTCTCCTTCTTCTTCTATTTTATTTTATTTTATTTTATTTTATTTTATTTTATTTCATTTTATTTTATTTTATTTTACTTTATTTTTCTACTTATTTCTTTTTATGCCCTTTCTCTGCCTTTAAATACCTTTTTCTTGTTTAGCTCCGGGGAGCTCCCCCCCACTTGCAATGGGAGGCTGCCTGCCTGACTCATGAATCATTTCCAAAGACAATTAGATCTTCAAATTTACTCGGTTGAATTTTGTTTTTTTTTTTACACTAGTAATCCAGTAAGTAAAATGTTTCTGAGTTCTAGTGAGCCACTAGGGCAAATTAACCAAACCGAAGGAGGGGGTCCTTGGACCCTCCTTTGTATAACCAGTCAGTCAGAAGCACAGGTGACAATCTGGGCTTGACGTCTAAAGTGGGGAGAGGGCAGTTTTGTGGGGCTAAGCCCCTCAACTGTGGGACCCAGCACTGTCTCTAGGTATATAGTATCAGAATTGAGTTGAATTGTAGGACCTCCAGCTGGTGTCAGACAATTGCTTAATGGTACGGGACCCTCCTCCCCCACCTCAGAATTGGGTGTCAGAATTGTAGGTGGTGATCAGAAGTGGGATCAGAGTCAGAGTTATAGTATGTTATGTACGATAAAAGATAAGAAATCTGCCTCTGTGTTGCTACTAAATATATATGCCTAGATATTAATATTGCTAAAAAGAAGACAGCAGTTCCAAAATGGAGTCACTTATTCTAAACCCCACCAAGACTTAATACCTAACTTAACTGGTAGCTTCAGCTTCCCCCAGAAATGTGAACTTTAACCAGACAACCTGAAATTTCCTGGGCTGTACTAGAACTTAATCCTTAAGCTCCCCGTAGGAGAGCCACCTTGAATAAAATAATGCATTGTTTGATAATAATTTTTCTTTTTCCACTCCCTCTCTGCCTTTAAAAACCTTCCTTTTTCTAAACCTCAATGGAGTTTTGTTTTTGTTTTTTTCCCCCCTAGATGAAATGCTGCTGGACTCATAAATCACTGAATGAAGCCAATTTAGTCTTTAAATTTACTCAGTTGAATTCTTGTTATTTAATACTTACTGACTAGAACACTTTCAACTTTCTACAGACGTGAATCTGATTGGTACAGTTATTTACATTGTAAGAATGTATATATTTTTGCCACAGAACTTAATAAAACATTTATTTTTTTAACTATCAGTCCTAACCATTGTTCTGTGGCCAAACTGGCTCCCATAAAAAGAAAAAAACATTTTTGCTCACCTGTAGATTATACTCTGCTGACTCAGGAATACTAGCTGAAGTCAAAAGAAGGATTTCACTCTCCAAAGAAAGAATTTAGATGAGGAAGTCGCTGCTCTGAGGAGTGAGTCTATCAGAGCTCCTCATTTATAAGTCATGGTAAATAAAGTTGGGGGGGGGGGGAGAGATAGGAGAGAGACTAAAGAGGTCAAAGAAATAAAAATCATGTGGTATTAAAAGATAAGGATCAAAACAACTTCCAGAGAGACAGCTTGTTTGTTGAGTCATCGTGAGTAGGAGTGGAGAAACTCACAGGATCTGGTGATTCTGTAGTGTCCTCATGCTAGAGAAAGGGGGCAGAGGTCGCTTACATAACATGCATGGGGTGAAGGGTGGTGAGGAGGCTGGGGCCACCAGGTACTAATTATGTCACCAGACAAATGTCTAGGAAAGAGAGGGAAGAATTCTAGAAAAAGCCAGCACAAGACCATCAGGACAGAAGATGCCCATGTCCCGCATGGAAGAGTCCGGGGCACTGGTACAATCTTGGGATCTGAATGTCATAGCCCCTGGAGAGGAAATCCAGACCTGACGGGAGCAGAGATCAAGGGGATCGTCTGCTGCTCAGAACATCTCCAGCCTCCTGGAACTGGGTTGAACGAAATGGAATGGAAATAAGCATCTGGGAGAAGCCTAGGAGAGCAACTGTCATCGTCTGTGTGAAAAAGATGTCCCCAGCCCAGAGTGATCCCCAACCACTCCTGCATGAACCAGAGAGGTCCCTGCTCTCCTGTGTGTCTCTTCCCAGTGTTAATCAGTGACCACCTGGAAAAAAAAGAGCTCAGGGGTAACAGGGCTGAGAGACCAATGGTAACTGGGGGAAAGGTGACAGGGTGCCCCTTTCTAAGGAAGCTCCCAGTGTAACACAGACTGCAACAAATCTGAGGATCCAGGGGGCTTAATCAGGATTGGATAAATTTTAGGATAGAATATTTCCAGAAGGAGACAGGGTGTGGTCTGAGGGAGATCATTTTTTCTTTTTTGTTTCCGTCCTAAGGATCTGATTTCCATTCAATTAGAACTGAAGAGTATAATAAACAGATAATAGAATAATTTTAATCAGTTAACAAGTTGCTCAAAATTTTTTGAAAAGTTACTCATAATTACTTTAGGAGATGCCTTTGTTGTTTTACTTCCTATATCGTAATCAACGAGGATCAAAAGCCCTCTGCATACTTAAGGTGCCCCCTGTGTATTTACAAATGATAGAAAAACATTCACATATATCAGAGTAGTTAACACAAAAGGAGTTTTCTAAGTCCCCCTCCATTTAACTGCATGTTCTGCTACACACACATATACTCACATATACTTACATTGCACCTACACGGATCCCACATGCAGCTCCCATAAATGAGTTGGTGCTATATATCAAATACGGAAAACGTAAAACATATAAAACCCATCCACTGCCCTTCACGTTTTAAGTTTGTTGTTCCGGCCAATTTGTGACATCTCTTCTAAACAGACATGAAGCTTTTTTTTTTTTTTTCCTCTCCCTTTCTTTGCCAGGGTAATCCTGAAAGTGTGCCAGTGGAAAGGGATCATTCTAATCTCTGGGGTCCTTGCCCCAAGCGCGGAGGGTCTTTGTCAAACACTCTTCCGTACAGGGCCAAAACTAAGACAGGCAGAGGGGTTCTGCTTCGGCTCCTCAGACGTCCGTCTCTCAAGACCTGATCAAAGAGAGCAAAGGATTAACTCCAATGCAGAGCTTTGGTTTCCAGCCCAGAGACCTTCTCTGACAGCATCATTCTAAAATAGTAACAGACAGGCACACGGGACTTGGTGTCAGAAGACCCGTGTGTCAGATCTAAAGGTCGAAGGGTAGAGAGATTTGGGTGAAAGTGTAGCAAATAAACTACCGCACAGGTGGTTAAAAAAGATGACGTATAAAAAAAATTCTTTTAACTCATGAAGCACCGCCATTATTACTCTCATTATTGCTATCATTATAACAACTTCTCAAAATAACATACCCATGAAATAAGCTGTAGGTGCATTGCTTAATGTGTTTAACTTGGGCCTTCCACACCATTAAAAAAAAATTTATTTATTTATGCAAATAAAGAGAACATTAGCTGCCGTCGTCCATAACCCTGCTGTTGCCTTGGATCTCAGCATCGCATTTATGTAGAAAAAGTGAACCCCAAATTCTCTGTCACAGCCTAAAGACATCTAGAACCACAATTTCTCTTCCATATTAAAGCTTCCTGTGTCTTTAAAGCTCTGCTTGTATAATGTGAACCACAGCACTGCAACACTGTGTCACAATCTCAAAGATTTCCATGGTGCTAGTTTACCCCATCTGTTCAAAGAAATTGACCATCCTGAATTCCTCCTACCTCATAATACCTTTCAGGAGCAAGCTGACTTCCACTGAGAATGATCTGTGGGAAAACATAATGTGTTGCAAATGTGCCGCTGAGGGAGAATTCTTCCAACTTGGTGAAAGCTGACCCCCCGGGCTCCCCACAAGTTCGCAGGTCACTGATTTGACACTTCAGTAATGTGCATATCTGTGTAGGCGAAGGAGAGAGAAGTAGTCAGAGATCTTGGAAATAGTTTCTCCATGAAAGACACAATCTCAAGGAATAGAGGAAGATTTGTTAGGTCGCATCTGTCAGGGAGGAAGAATTTCCTGTCCCCGTCAAGGTCCTTCTGGCCAGACTAAGAATTGAATGGACACGAGACAGATTAACAGGAGAACGTCAAATTGAATTTTGTACATTTGGGAATCCACACAGACATGGCAATTCCCAAGACAGGCAAAATGAGGTGCGCATATCGTTCTGGAATAAGGAGGAGGGCGTAGGGGTCTGGGACTTCAAAGGGAAGGAATGCAATTTACAGTAAGATGAGAAAGAATAAACATTTGGTACACAAATATTTGCCAGGCCTCTTAGAAACTCTGGAATGTGGAGGCCTTTGATCCAACAGGCCTTGTGAGGCTCCTCCCTGTTTGCCACACCTGGTTCCTGTCCTCACATCCTTACTTACCCTGATAGCTCCCTTTCTGAAGCAGAGCCTCTACCTAAATTCTTGTAGGCAGTTGTTGGGGAGGTAAAGAGCTTTTTCTGAATCTTCTGGCTTTTAATTGCTTTTTTAATTCGCAATAATCTTCATGCCCAAATGGCTCCTCTTGGGATGGCCTGCCTTTATCCCCTACACCTCTTAAGCAGTCTTTTCAAACTGGAGGTCAGAGGCTATTAGTGAATCCGAAAATCAGTTCAACAGGTCAGTACTAACTCCCTCCCTCTCTCTCTCCCTCTCTCTCTCTCTCTCTGTCTCTTTTAAATAAAGTGAAATGCAATAAATTGGATTTTAAAAGTCAGACTGCTGTTGCTCATAATTATGGCTACTTCTAATTCTAATTGAAGTAATAAATAAAATATTTGTTTCAATTACCATCACGCATCTTGACCGCACAGCATCGTAACATGAAACGGACTTCTGATTCTGGACTCCTGTTGAAGACAGTTCGAAAAGCACTGTTCTTTTTTTTTTTAACATTTTTTTTTTTTTTTTTTTTTTTTATTTATTTTTGGGACAGAGAGAGACAGAGCATGAATGGGGGAGGAGCAGAGAGAGAGGGAGACACAGAATCGGAAACAGGCTCCAGGCTCCGAGCCATCAGCCCAGAGCCTGACGCGGGGCTCGAACTCACGGACCGCGAGATCGGGACCTGGCTGAAGTCGGACGCTTAACCGACTGCGCCACCCAGGCGCCCCGAAAAGCACTGTTCTAAAGTAACCTGACACAAAGCGAGAAGGCATGGAGGTTGCAGCCTTTCAACTTGAATCCAGCTGGCTGAGAGCTCATCAACTCGCTTTATGTTTTACCTTGCAGCCAAGAGAAGACATTCTGTTCTTGCTAAGACTAAACAAAGTGTTCTGGGGGAAAACTTCAGTGATGACTGTAACGGGCTACCAAGTAACTGAATCCAGCACGATTTTTAAAGAAATGCAGCGATGGGGGCGCCTGGGTGGCGCAGTCGGTTAAGCGTCCGACTTCAGCCAGGTCACGATCTCGCGGTCCGTGAGTTCGAGCCCCGCGTCAGGCTCTGGGCTGATGGCTCGGAGCCTGGAGCCTGTTTCCGATTCTGTGTCTCCCTCTCTCTCTGCCCCTCCCCTGTTCATGCTCTGTCTCTCTCTGTCCCAAAAATAAATAAAAAAAAAAAAAAAAAAAAAAAAAAAAAAATGCAGCGATGATCCAGAAGAAAAACTAATAAACAATCCGTTCTAACTTACGTCACTATTGTTTACCTGTAGGTAATATTGACCTTCTACTGTGTGCAGTCCATCAAAAGCACCTAGTGCGTAAACCTCATCTGTTCGTTTCTCCGACATCTTGTAAGTTAAGTGACAGCACAGGTCTTTCTGGCAAACTGTGTAATTTCCTGTGTTTCTCTTAAGCTCAATGAAGGTGAGCTCATCAAAATAAATCATTCCCGGAAAATTTGACTGTTCAGACAAGAATGGCTTGACACTTCTGGCATAAGCACTCCAGTCAACAGCTGCAGGATAGGTGGGTTCACTTCGTGGCCGGGACTTCAGTTCGGACAGCATCAGCTGGCCACTCTCTGTTTCCATGTCATAGTGATACACTTTGACCGCTTCCGGTGCATAGATTCCACTCCCTATGACGACACAAGGCAACGCAAATATTGGTTCCAAATTTTGCATGGTTACAAACTCATAAAATCATCCCCCAGAGAAATTCGATATGGCTTTATGAAAGCATAAGCACTTTCAGGATAGTTAAGGAGATAGCTTGTTAGCCTGGCATAGTTCCCATTTGCCTCTGTGTCCTCCATTAGGTTCTGCTTGCACTGAAATTATCAATTGACTTGGGTCAATTGACTTTTTTACTTAAACTACCTCTTTTTTAACCGACTTAACAAACAACTAGAAAATTCCCCAACACGAAGAATAATTTTAGCTCTCTGCTGACCTGTCTAATTTATTTGTGTTTAAGTTTCTTCATCTGGATCAATGAATAACCCAAGCAGTCAAGAGGGGAGCTTGTATTACCTTGAACATGGATGCAATGAAGGATAAACTCTGGTTAAGTCTAAAATCATTTTATCACCTTAACCACAAAGATTTATTTCACTATTACTGATGGATGCGGGCAGCGAAGTTCTTTAGATCTGGCTTTGTTTTTCTTTTTTTGCTTGTTTTTGTTTGTTTGTTTGTTTATGTGACTTGACTTCTCTTTAACTCCAATGTTCCCTCATGTGAAATTGAGATAATAGCGTTTACCTCCTTCCGTACTCATAGGGATAATAGTCCTTAAAACATATTGGCACTGAAAGCCAGGCTATTATTAATTTTGTGACATTAGAATTAATAAAGGAATTATTAAAGACAAGTGTGGCTTGGAAATCAATGAAGACTGTCTAAGGCTATCATGGCCAGTCGGTGCAGGACACGTGTGAGTTACCTGTCATGTGCATGCTGGTGTTGTGGGTATTCGCAGCAAGCAAGTTGACTCTCATGGCTCTGGCCCACGCAGAGTGGAAGGGAACAGCCGACAGAAGGGGCAGTGTGTTGTACCACGCCACCGGGTAGAGAACGCTGTCCACTTGAAACTCATCCACCACCACCACAGCTGGGGTGTGAGAAAAAATGTCAAAGCAAGTGAAAATGCCAAACTTCCCAAAAGGAGTCTCAAAAGTCACAGATTCTGAATCCTTGGGGAAATCAAATTGAATTTCAGGCGCAAAAAGATTGTACTGTTAACAAAAAGCAAAGAAGGGGGAAATTCATGAGAAAACTACCAAAGAGAGGTGTTTCATACCCATCAAATTTTTTTCCCAGCCATGTTGACATGCATATTTAAAACTATTGCACATACATTTGCAGAAATCAAACCCAGTATACCACTGTCTAGGAGTTTTATTACGACGGTGCTGGTCAGAAAACTCCACCTTTCCACAACTAACGAACGAAATCATATCTAAAAACGGTATTTGAAAGGTGACTATTTCTCTTAACATCACAGGTTGAAAATCTGAATCTTATAAACTTCAGATTTTTTGTCACTGTATTCTTTAAATACCAACAACACTGCCAGTGTGAAACCTAGCATGTAGTAATAAAATTAACTTTGTCATATCTCCCTTTGATACGGCTAGGTTTATAGAAGTGAAGTACATTTAAAGTTAGGCAAGGTAATAGCTCACACTTGTTAATCAGTGAGCCATTGGTAATTTTTTTCCAGCTTGATTATTGCTCCCCAATTCCACTTTGCCCCGGGTCAAGAGTACTTGCTCAGATACTATGTACCATGAGGCTTGATGTGTACATATTTGTGCTCTGGCAACACCCCCTCCCCTTCAGTGAGGGTCACTTGCTCCTCTACCCTACACGCAGGTGGAAGCTTGTCCTTCATCACGCAGGGATCGGCTCAAGGAAGGCACGTAGCCTAACTGGAGTCAAGGCGTGATGACGAGGTCTACAAGGCAGGACAAAAATACACTCTTCCTCTGGATTTTGCTCCTACAGAATGTGAGCTTTATGTTGAGCACCATGGGGTCTCTAAAAGCACAGCTCGAGTAAAAGCTGTAACACAAGTTAAGAGAGCTAGAGGAATAGCTGACGTCTTTTGAGCCTCTGAGGGACAGACTACATCTGATAAAACTCAGTCATGCTATGAGTGTCAATGAATTGAGCCAAAACACTAACCAGGGTATAACAGCATTTCTCCTTCTTTCTCAGAGACTATTAACATTTTTGTGAGACTATGATCACATTCAATATTCTGTCAAATTCTACTTCATGCTTAATTCAAACTCAGAACCCTTATATGAGACCAGAGTTTCATATAAAACCCCCTTTTCAACTAAAGCGTAATAATCAAGAGACGCGTTCATAACAGTTCTTTCGGCCATGTTCAACAAATGAATGTACATATATACCACAAACAAACACAAGAAGATATTCTTACCTTATGGTAGCGTGCCAAAAGCCTACCCTCAGAATCAAACACCACATCAGTGTTGTACTGGTAACGGCCATCGGGGGGACACTGAGGGTCACTGGCATTGCATGGCTTCTTGTCCCCAATATTTGCCACAACGTAGATGGAGTTGTCCTTGGCCAGGCAGCTGAGCCTTTGTTGCACTGGGGTGTAGCCAAACCTGATTTAATAGATATGGCCTTAAACTTACTGTACTTGAGTGATTTCTAATCTTCCAGAACATACTTTATTTGCCTGTTACTTAGAACACAAGCTCTAGGTTAGGAATCAAATCAGAAAAGATCTAAAATTCCACATGCAATATAGTCTTCATATTTATGAAAGCTAATCTAGTTTACTTTGTTTATTTTTTATTGAAGTATAGTTGACACATTGTTACATTAGTTCTAGGTGTACAGCCTAATGATTAGACAGTCCTCGACGTCGTGCTATGCTCACTACCAGTGTAGCTATCATCTGTCATAGTGTCATACAACACTATGACAATACCATGGACTACATTTGCTATACTATGCCTTTTAGTCCATGACTAATTCATTCCATAACGGGAATCCTGTATCTCCCACTCCCCTTTGCCCATCTTGCCCATCCCCCCGCCTCCCCTGAAGGCTAACCTATTTTAATGTGCCAGACTCTCAGCTGCAGTGTGAGACTGAAACACTGGAAAGATGGTGGAGGAAGAGGAGAAAGAAGAGAAGGAAAGCTTTCTCTTATAAAGTGCTTCTAGGCGCAAATGAAGGGCTTGAAATTTAACACACTCTTTTAATGGGGAGGACCTTTTCTATAATTCTAGCCATACTCTTACTAGGAAGCAGTAAATAGTTGTTCCTATGTCAATCGTCTTCTATAGAGAACAAATGCATCATTATGTACTTGAAATATTTCAGGAAGGAAGGGAGGGAAGGAGGGAGGGAGGGAGGAAGGGAGGAAGGGAGGGAGGAAGGAGAAAGAAAAGAAAGGAAGAAAGAAAGAAAAGGAAAAAGGAGAGAAAGAAAAAGAAAGAGAGAGAAAGAAAGAAACAAAGAAGAAAGAAAGAAAGAAAGAAAGAAAGAAAGAAAGAAAGAAAGAAAGAAAGAAAGAAAGGAGGGAGGGAGGGAGGGAGGGAGGAAGGAAGGGACTTCACTGTGTTGGCTCAGTTTCCTTATCTGTCAGTATAACATAATTGCTTTCTGCCTGCCTGCAAGGGTGTTCACGAGAAACCCTGAGATAAATACAGACTATGAAATTGCTTCTCAAAGTATTGCCAAATCCATCTACATTGGGGACATTAACCAAGAAATAAGAAGAGATTGAGGTGACAAAATAGGTGGAATGATAGGTGGCTTCAAATATTTGAAAGGCTCTAATCTGAAGGAGGTGAGTCATATATATACAATGATAATATATAAAGTAATAAAGGCAGTACAAAGACTAACGTTATAGAGAGACAGATATGCAGAGGAGAAAAAAATTTTGCAACCAGAACATTCTGTCAAAGGAGTGGATTCACTGGTCACTGGTGATTTCAAATACAATATGGTGCATCCAGGTGCTCCAAGTCTACCAGTTATCAGGGCTCAGATGGAAATGGCTGGGTTTGATTTCCTGCCATGTTAATTACCAATATGAGACCATAAGCCTCCTTTTTTCCCTGATATGAAAAATAGAAATAGTTGTACCTGTCACATAAAGTGAATGAGACAATATGTCTAGTGTACCAGGTACAATTCCTGGAACCACGTAGATGCTCCATAAAGAAATAATGGCCATTATGGACTTTGTAACCACAGGGGGACAACCCAGGAAACTGATGGATTTACTGCTTCTAGAAGCCATTTGGGTTCTCTCCAGCATCTCCCAGCCTCTCTACAGTTGATGTGGACTTAATCTTTGAAGAGAAAGGGCAAATTTATGACAGTGATTGATTTATGATTTATGATTTATGACTACTGTTTCAGATCATTTCTTTTCTTTTCTTTTCTTTTTTTTTTTTTTTTTTGCCCTCAGGAAAAAACAGGGCAACATTGTTAACATTGATATTCTTTAAAACTTTCAATAAAACTATCACCTATTTTCTTTTTTCTTTCTTTCTTTCTTTCTCTCTTTCTTTCTTTCTCTCTCTTTCTTTCTTTCTTTCTTTCTTTCTTTCTTTCTTTCTTTCTTTCTTTCTTCCTGCTAAATAATTAGGGCATTTTAATATCTTCTATTACTCCTCATGGGTAATGCTCAAGGAAGCATGGGACAGGTCAGTATTGTAAATGATAGTATTTAAATACACACGGATAACCAGGTGGCCCTCTATTATCACCTTTAAGTATAAATATTACTAGGGAAGAAATGGTGGCTTTTTTAAAAACCAATATTACCGTCTTATTAAATATCGGATTTCTGTTTTTGTAAGTCAGGCTGAAAGCTTACCATTTGAGTAAATGTCTGCAACCCTCAATAATGTTGAAGTTTCATCAGTCATCTACCTTCCCAACTTAAAATAATTCATCTGAGATTAATTATCAGGATTCAGGACCTCTTTCCCCTAGGAAAGTCAGTATTATCAGCCCAGGCAAATAAAGTGAATTTTAGAATCAGCCTCTTGGATTATTGCAGATAATGAGTCCTTCCTGCTCTGGGGGGAAAAAAAAACAAACCTCATGATCAAGTAAACATTGAGTTATAGTTAATGCGGTTACTATAAACATAGACGATGCAACACTTAGATTATTTTTTCAAAGGTGAAACTCCTGGGCAAAACTGACCCACACAGTAGAACTCCCATGTTGCAACGTTGGACTTGACCCCCCCCCCAGTCAATTTCAAATGTTAAAATTATTGAAGACATTCTTTTTCTTGTACAATAGATATAGTTCGGAACAGATGCCTGCAAGTTTAAAATTAGCAAATTAAATTTTTTTTTAATGCATAGATTTTGCCTTTTAAAGGAATTACATATAAACTATTTTAAAAGGTAAATACATCTAAAATAATTTCATAAATCTGTCTTATGTTTTATACAGATGTTCCCTAAGAAAGTTATGCTTAAACGAAGTGCCTGGGTGGCTCAGTTGGTTGAGTGTCCGACTTTAGCTCAGGTCACGATCTTGCAGTTTGTGAGGTCAAGCCCCGCATCAGGCTCTGTGCTGACAGCTCGGAGCCTGGAGCCTGCTTTGGATTCTGTGTCTCCCTCTCTCTCTGCCCCACCCCCCTCATGCTCTGTCTCTCTGTCTCTCAAAAATAAAATAAACATTGAAAAGTTATGCTTAAACTATAGCTATTAATAATTGCTTACATTTCTCAAAGACAAGAAAACAAAGAAGTTCAGATCCAATTATCCTTTATTTTTATTTTTTTTTAATCGTTATTTATTTTTGAGAGAGAGAGAGAGACAGAGTGCGAGTGGGGGAGGAACCGAGAGAGGGAGACAGAATCCGAAGCAGGTTCCAGGCTCTGAGCTGTCAGCACAGAGCCCAATGTGGAGCTGGAACTCACAAACCGTGAGATCATGACCTGAGCCGAAGCAGGACGCTTAACCGACTGAGCCCCCCAGGTGCCCCCAGATCCAATTATTTTTGTGAAAAAAAAAAAAAAAAAAAAAGGAATTGTGACAGCTAACGTTGGAGGCAGCACAACTGTGTTTAGATTCTACGTGTATCACTTCAGTTGACACTCTTGTCTACTCTGTAAAGGAAGTAGGACAGGAAATTTTATTATCGCTGTTTCGTGGATAAAGAAACGGAGATGTGAAGTATTTAGGTGATCTGCCGCCCATCACACAGCTAGGAGGTGGTATTGTCTTGGAAACGATGTTTCCTTTTTCAAGTCCTGTGCAGTTTCCACCTGCCATACTCATCACAGGGCAAATGAGAGTGATATCAGAGCTCTTTGGAAACATAAGTTCATTTATCTTTTCACCATTCCTGCAAAGGAGGCAGGTATTCATGGGTGAGCTTACTTTATTTGGGGAAAGAAGTCCAGCTAGTACAACTTTTTCACTTTGTTGAAACCCCATGGAGTGTATTTATTATAAAAACTATGTACACACAGGCCGTTCATTAAAGAAAGCCACAATAAATAACCAACCAAGAATCATCATCTCAAGCCATGCCAGACGGCACACAGTATGAAGAGGCTCGTGGGTCCAGAGCCATAAATCGATTGCCAGAAAAGAGAACGAGTCAAGTTTAATGGATTTGTTATTTGTATTTTTGCAATATCACAATTTTTTTGCTCAAAAATCAAAGGGTAATGACATTACCTCTGGGGATCTGTACATGGAATCCAGTTCACCTCTGGGTCTGGGATATCTTCCAGATAGGGGTAAATGGTCTCTCTTGTGAAAACCCAGCCATAAATTCCATCTTCTGGGGTAACAATGATATGTGCACCCTGCTCAAAACAAGTATGAGCAAAACAGTCTTTCACAAATTCCAAATACCCACGCTCTTTCCAAGTTTCAAATTTCCTCTACAATATCCCAGCCAGCGTAAGAAAGGACAATACCTGCCTGGCTGCCAGCTTAACTGCGTTCTCCAAAACATCTATGTTCTTGTTCATCAGGAGCAAAGCTTCTTCTTTGGAAACTGGTGTCTCTGTTCTGTTTGGTAATATGACAGCGTGTTCATACACTGCAGCAATGAAAGTGTCCAGTGCACCGACACATAGGACACAGATGGCAAATAGTGCCACATATTTTGGAAAATATGATGTAATCATAGCTAGAAGTTGGTGATCTTCGGTAAACTCAGATTCTCATATTTGGTATCACTGGAGAAAGTTTTAGGGTAAAACCCGGCTCGCTTCCGGGTATTTATATTTTCACAGAAATAACATTACACAACACATTAAGAAAGAATGTTGTGCAAGAAAACTGACAGCCAGAAGTACAAAATGACATTGACTCAAGTGGGCAATGTTCTTGTTGACAGTGGTTCAAGGGTTATTCACCTCTAGAAGTAAAATTAGTGAGTGAATCAGATGAGTTCAAGCCAAAAACCACTGGCTGTTGAACTCCTTTTTTAAAGTTTATTTATTAATTCTGGGATACAGAGAGCACATGCATGAGTGGGGGAAGGGAGAGAGACAGAGAGAGAGAGAGAGAGTCAGCACAGAGCCCAATGCAGGGCTCGGGCTCATGAGCCGTGAGATCATGACCTGAGTAGAAGTCTGATGCTTGGCCAACTGAGCCGCCCAGGCACCCCTGTTGAACTCTTTTTTAAAATAAAATATATTTTCCTGGTAGCTCAATGGTTCCATTAATAAGGCCAATACTGAACTCTCTCCTAGAAGGCACCCAGCATAACAACAATGTGCTAAGAACTTATACATGTGGCTGTAGCAGACACAGAACAGAGCGTAAGACAAGCTCCAGTTTCAACAGAGCTCATAAAACAGAGCCAAAGGAGAATAGATATACCTGCTTATGATTGGGTTCATAACCAGGGGCCCTCAATTTTTGCATTATAAAAGGATTTCAGCAGGAACCACAGTTGCTGGCTTCCCTCCGAAAGACTGTAAAATAGTCTGAAATGTAGGAAGTTTCTCTGACCGCTTTGCAAAACACAGATTATAACCTGGTCAATAAGTTAATGAGTGCCCACTGAGTTGAGTCTCTGGGCGTGTCCAGAATCTGGCTACTGCTGTAGAGCTCATGTGTTGAAAACCAAGAAGTTAGGCTTCAGATCATACAATTTCTTCATCTTTATAGAATTGGCCCATTTAAAACAAAATTTTTTAATGTTTATTTATTTTTGAAAGAGACAGAGTGTGAGTGGGGGAGGGTCAGAGAGAGAGGGAGACACATATTCGAAGCAGGCTCCCGGCTCTGAGCTATCAGCACAGAGCCCGACACGGGGCTTGAACTCATGAACCGCGAGATCATGACTTGAGCCGAAGTCAGACGCCCGACTGACTGAGGCACCCAGGCGCCCCAAATCTGCCCATTTTTTAAAGTGAAGTCCTCTTCCCTAAATACTTGTACTATTACATCATCCAAAATCTCATTTTCAGGAAATGATTTCCTCGTGCCTCTAAAGAGCTGAACATCTTTAAAATATTAGATATAGGTGTCATCCATTTACCTGGACTCTCAGACATTTTCCTCTCCCGTTGCTCCCACATCTAATTCATTGTAAAGTTTCTTTTAAACATCTCTTCCTGCCCTGGGGCACCTGAGTGACCCAGTCAGTTGAGAATCCAACTTCGGCTCAGGTCATGATCTCCTGGTCAGTGAGTTTGAGCCCCTCGTGCACGCTGTGCTGACAGCTCAGAGCCTGGAGCCTGCTTCAGATTCTGTGTCTCCCTCTCTCTCTGCCCGCCCCTCCCACACTCATGCTCTCTCTCTCTCAAATATAAACATTAAATAAATAAATAAATAAATAAATCTCTTCCTGTCCTGATTGTTTATGCTAAAGCAGGTCCTGCTTTTTAATTGATCTTCCTACCGCCCACAATGGCCAAAGTTGTTCATTCGACACATAGCCACCAGATGAATTTTCTCCAAAATCCAGCTCCTGTTATGTCACTTAAATTCCATTATCTAAAGCATGATTTGCCATTATTTAAAACGTTAATTCTCCAAACGTGGTCCATGCTCCGTGAGGGGAAAGCAGGTTGATTTTGCAAGATATACAGACAAATACTTTTAATAGTTACAGATTAACTATCATGTTTATTAGATAATTTAAGACTCATAAACCCACGGACAGTAGAGTTTAGGATGAGGCAACACAAAAGATGTCCATCCGTCTTAAAAGATTACCAAGTAAAATGGTATATGGTTAGTACGAAAATCATAAAGATAATGGCGTAATGACATGATTTCCTGAAATGTGGGAAAAGCTGACATTGTTCAAGTTCTCCTACAACCTGGATTTATCTCTACAGCTGCCTTTATGAACACTTTATTCAGTGAAGTTGAATCATTCCCTGATCTCTGAACACGCCATGCACTACTCCACCTAGATGATTCTCTGCCCAATTCTCCCTGAAATGTCCTGGCTCGCTGTCTAAGCTCTAACTCCGTGTACAGTTCTCTCAAACCTACCCCTAGTCCTAAGCAATATTTCTGAGCCATCAGAGCACATTTTTCTTGTCCTGGTGAATGCCACTCACCGCTTGCTGTTGTCTTGACCTTCAATTTAAATCCGATTCCGATATTTTGTTCTGTATATGTATGTCTTGTCTTCTTAAAAGATATTAAAAAAGAATCTTGTTGCATCTTTCCAGAACATCCATAATTCTCTATAGATGATGCGTCCCAAGGTTGTGACTCCAGGAGGATAAGAAAGCGTCTTGCTGACTGATGAACCTCATCACTCCAGCCCACATGTGTAATAGGTAAGGAAGCCCGATACATGAATGATTGTTGAATGAAATCCGCTACCTGAAACTTCAGTCTGTTTCATGTTTGAACACTGCAAATTTTTAGAACACCCTTTCTTGCACTGAGGTTTACATCATGTATCTTCTACAGTTTAGAACAATAAATCCACTCCTGCTTCTTGCTTCCTACTTCCAGACTATTAGATAATTCAAAGAGAGTTCTAAATTGTCTCTTAATTCTCTTATTTTTCTGATGCATTATCCTTATAAATTCCTTAAGAATGGGGCCACATTTTGATTCTCTCTGCTGCTTTTGTGGAGGTTTGTACTGTGCTAAGCTCTGTAAATGTTTTCTGATTTGTTAAACTCAATTTCCTGTCCTAGTTTTGGAATGAATCCCCTTTTTTGAAAGTGAGTTCATGTAAAGGAATTTTTTTTAAGGTTTACATCTCTGATTCTAGAATCATTAATACTGGTACTTGCTCTCCCTCTCCGGGATTCTTTCTAATCATCTGACATAGAGAAACCAATAGGTTTTGGAGATTAATGCCTCTCATTTGTTTGGTTGGTTGGTTCTAGAGTTCAAAATCTTTCCATTCCAGTAACCGTTTTCCATTATCTGAATACTCCTTTCTTCTCCCAGTTTCCCCAGTGAGTTTCCATGTGTCCTTATACGCTAAAATGATGTTCATTAGATGCAAATTTTCATTTTGGCAAAAAAAAAAAAAAAAAAAAAAAAAAAATTGAAAGTGACATAGAAATTCTGTAAAACGAATAGATTGCTTTGTAATGAGAAAAAGGAAACTATTTTCATATTTCAAATTGAAATTCTATTGTCTTGGTTCACCTTACTGTGCAAATAGAACCAAAAGAAAACATATGAGAATTTCCCTTTACTCTCCAGTACCCAATTCCAGGAAATGTACCAACTTTTATTATATTGAAATCAACAGAAACCCGGATTAAATGTTAATAAATGTGGTTAGCAATGGCTTTGCCTCATATGTGTATAAAGAATGGGGATTGTGGGTGTAAGTTATTTAAACAAGGTGTTTCTATGTAACCTGAATGACAGTTTGAAATTCTTGCAGGATTAGGGAGAGTTTTGTATTAAAATAAATATAATTCTGCTTTAAAATATGTAAAGCACAAATTTTAAAGGGGAAAAGCACCCTAGAATAAAATCTCTAAGAATTTGTTTGCCCTCCCCAAGTCTTTATTTCTAATATCCATTGTTAATCTTCCTCCCCTTTCCCATTATCAGAGTCCTAACTCTGTGGCCAAGCATTCCTCTTACTTACAGGGTTGATCCCACCCCTGACACGTTAATCTTCAATCAGTATTACAAACCATTTAAGTTCCCTTAACCATTGCTCCCACTAACTAAAATTCTTCCTATATGTATAGCAAATCAAGGCAGACAACCAGAACTTTCTCCCACTTGGTGCCATTTTCTCTCTCCTGTTCTTAGCTCAGACCACTCTTCTTATTATGCTTTTTAATACACTCGCTACTGCTCTGATCCTGGAATGATGTCTCGCTAAGTCCTGCCCCTTTGACTCAAGTCTTGTCATTCTTTGTTGCTCATTTCTTCTCTGAACTTTTAATGTGCTTATGGTCAGAAGCCACATTTTGTTAGTTGGTGTTTTCATGCCATATTCGACCGTCTCTTCCCCATAGCAGATCTTTTCTGTTGCATAGCTTCGACTACCTGTTATGCTGTCTCTACCTTTAGCTCAAACTTTTCTCCTGAACTCCAGGCCTGTTTATCCAACAAGACAGAGACTTCCCTAAGTTCCCAGCAAGCATCAGCCCACTTGCCAGCATCTTAGCCTATCAACTCTGCCTCCCCTCCTGTCACTGTAAATGACTGCCCACGCCCCTTTCCGTCCTTGTGCAGCGGATCCCAAAGATATATCTTTAGGAATCCTTCTCGCTTACTCAGCATCAATTTCTGCCTATTGGGTGGTTATAATCAGCATACAAATACCCCATTATATCACCTATCTTAAAAAGGAACTCTCCTGATCTGACATTCCCTTACGGTTCCTGCCCCATTTCCCCGCTCCATTTTACAACGAAACTCCTTTACGGGCTTGTGCCCATTCTGTTTTAATTCCTTTCCTCCCACCGAGATTTTGCCCCCATGATTCCACCATCTCACCAAGCTCATCGTTGATCATCACGTGACTAAATCCATCGGTCAGTTTTCGGTCCCATCTGACTTGACTTATTAGCACACTTGCCATTACCTCATTCTCAATCTGCTTTCTCTCCCCAGGCTCTTCTGGGTTTCCTTTTCCTTCCTCCTTCTCAGTTTCTGTGCTTGTTTACTTTGGATGTTTTTGTGGATCTATTTGCCTTTTTCTGGTTGCTTCTTACCGCCTCAGACCTCTTAACATTAGTGCGTCCCGATCCCAATTTTTGGAAGTCTTCTGTTCCTATCTGCACTCGCTGCCTGGGTGATTACCTTCATTTCATGGCTTTCAACACCATAAATATATTTCAGTGATTCACGGATTTATAACTTTTCACTCAGACTTCTCCCCTGGACTCCAGATGCCCATGGCCCACAATGTCTGCTCAAAACCTGCATTTGGCTGCATAGACACATCAAATCAACACAAACAAAATTGAGCTTTTAGCCTTCCCCTCCTGCCGCTCCTACAATCTTTCAGATCTCAGTTAATGGCTTTTCGTCCTCTAGTTTTTCAGGCCAAAGCCTTTGGGGTTCTCCTTAGTTCTCTCTTGGTCTCTCACTCTACACATGTTGCATCAGGAGACCTTTTGCTATTGCAATCCCGGTCCGAGCCGCCATCATCTCTGGCCTGGATTACCCCAATAACTTCCTACCTGGTTTTGGTGTCTCTGCTTCTACTTCTGCTCGATAGCAATCCTATTAAAATGTAAAAACAACTGTGTCGGTCCTCTGCTCAAAATCCAATGGCATCTCACTTCGCTCAGAGCAAAAAGCCAAGTTCTTGCCATGCTTACAAGCCCCACTATGATCCGGGCTCCTGTTACTCCTAACATCAACTCCTACTAACTTCCCCCAGGTTCCTGTGGCTCCAACTGTATTGGTCCCCTTGCTGCTCCTCAAGCCATGTCGCGATGGGCTATTCTGCCACCACTACCCTGAGAATTGTCTCCTACACGGCCACGCTGCATTTAGAATTTCTCTCTACTCCTTTCTACTCCATCCTGCAAACCACTATCAATGATTTAAAGACTCTTTAGCTCACCATAATATTAGACTCTAGAATCTTTCAATGGGTTTTCTCTTCGCCTCAGGATACAGTCTACATTTTATTTGTGCTTCAGTGATCTGGTCCTTGGCTCATGTTCTTATTGTTTCCCCTTCCTCTTCCTCCTTTACCTGCCCACCCCACCCCTCCAAATCTATTGGACTCTTTTTGCAACATGCTATTCTCCCATGTCTTTGTATGCATGACTAAGTCTACCTGAATGCCCTTACTGACTTGCCCAGCTGGTCTCAGTCACCTTTCTTGTCTTCCAAGGTAAAATGGACTCCTTCCTGGCCCTGATACTGGTCACAGCATTATCATATTCTATGGCTTTTATTATAGCATTAAACGAGATGCTTGAAAATGCTTTAGCCCAGTGTGAAGCATTTTCTAAGTGTTCAAATTTGATTATGACTCTGCTAAAGAAAGACAGTGATGATAGTGATGTTCTGTTTCCTCTTCCCGACTGTGATCCTTAAGAAAAGAACTTTTGTTCTATCATCACCATCCAGCACAAGGCCTCCCTGACAGATAGTAAGCATCCAAAAAGCTCTTTGACTTAAGATCAAAGAGACACATACAAGGACGTTCAGAGGAACTACTTAAAATAGGAATTAATAGTGGTAATAACTGTAATAAATAAATAAATAAAATTCGAAAACCGAAGCATCTGTTGAACAAGCTAAACCACAGAAACAAGTTCAGGGACAAAGACTATTGAAAAATGATGACTCAGAGTGAGCTAAGGTTGCTTCTTGGTTCAGCTTGTTACTAAGAAATCACATAATCACTTGCTTGCATGTGGCCGCAAAGCTTGTGTTCTCACAGATGTGCACCCAAAGTTCATGGCTTCCACAGACCTTGTGAAGCGAAGAACACAGCAGATCAGAGGAAGCCAGACAATGGGCCTATTGCTTTTTTACTGGTGGCTGGGGGAGCGGTCCTGACAGCATGCGTGGAACCACCACTGCCCCACTTCTGCACATTTTGTTTGTTGCTACATCATGGAGTTTACCCAAGATGTTAGTGCAGTCAGCCGGGCCGTGCTTGCCCTATTTATCAATAAGAGAAAGGACACATGAAGATTGTTTTCATCCAGGCACCAGACAAGGTGCAACTAGGGAAACAGAATCCACACCAGTTATTTTCAGAGAACATAAGGATTCGGTTAAAGAGGTATTTGATGATTGAAGCACATGAAAGGAACACCTAGGTAACAAAGCAACTGCAAAAAGCAGCTACCACTCCTCGTGTTGGGGGGACAGAGGGAAGAGAAGGTGTTAGGGGTGAGAAGCTTTCCAGAGGAGCCTGTGTTGCCGAGGCTCCAACCCCTGAGAAGGGTGTGCTCTCCAGCTGGAGCAGAGGAACAGATCCTGAGAGGACTGTCCCCAGGGAGCTAGAACTCACCTCTCTTGAGGGGACAATGGCTGGTGCTGGTACTTTGGAAGAAAGGCAATGACACTGGTTCTGAAAGAATGGGAACGAATTGAAAACTGGAAGCACCTGCTATCGGAACAAACTACTGGTCTGCTGCCAGGCAGATGGGACAACACTGACTGGTGAGCAAACGGAAGGAGGTCCTGTCGCCCCTCCTCCAACCTTCTGTATTCCTTCAGCGCCCCCTCTGGGCAGAATCTAATAGAGAGCCAGGCGGCCAAGGGGAAGCATACTTGCCTAGTCCTAGCCCAGCATCACAAAGAAGAATACTGAAGGGTAGGTTTGGAGCTGAAAGACAATAGCTTAATAACGAACACATTCACATAACTGTACACCATACAGCAGTGAAAATGGGTGAAATTAGACTGATGCTTATTTACATGGATTAAGCTCGCAGTTTCTTATATAGAAATCAGAAATATGCAATACATTTGCATGCAATAAATCTGCATATATACAAAGTTCAAAAAGATACAGAAAGTACCAAGTAGGAATAAGTACGTGTGTAATAAACAACCAGGATGTCCTGGGAATGATCTAGAAAAATCTCAAGGTAGTTATGTCCCAAGAAAGGACCAGAATGTGATTGGAAGGGAATACAAGGGGTGCCTTCTTCGTGACACAAACTGAACAGCAGATCCACAGGTGATTGCTATGCAATCCTTTATACACCTCTGTGTGTCACATTGTTGTGATACGTTCTTAAATAACTTGCAATATGCGTTTTTTTTTTTTTAATAAGTGAATGTGTCCAGGGGCGCCTGGGTGGCTCAGTCAGTTAAGCTTCTGACTTCGGCTCAGGTCATGGTCTCACGGTTTGGGAGTTTGAGCCCCACGTCGGGCTCTGTGCTGACAGCTCAGAGCCTGGAGCCTGCTCAGATTCTGTGTCTCCCTCTCTCTCTGACCCTCCCCTGCTGGCGCGCATGCTCTCTCTCTCTCCCAAGAATAAAAAAACATTAAAAAAAAAAAAAAATCTATGGCTTCCAAAAGGATGATCTTTCCCAACTCTGCTCCCATATCATAATGGTAAACTTTGGGAGAGGATGGTGCATAGATACCACCGACTGTGAATAGAAATCTTCTAAAAACAGGGGCGCCTGGGTGGCTCAGTCGGTTGAGCGTCCGACTTCGGCTCAGGTCACGATCTCGCGTGAGTTCGAGCCCCGCGTCGGGCTCTGGGCTGACGGCTCGGAGCCTGGAGCCTGCTTCCGATTCTGTGTCTCCCTCTCTCTCTGACCCTCCCCCGTTCATGCTGTGTCTCTCTCTGTCTCAAAAATAAATAAACTTAAAAAAAAAATTAAAAAAAAAAAGAAGAAATCTTCTAAAAACAAAAATGAAACCAACACTGCCAGATTCCCCATCAGAACTGAGCATGTGATCATGTCACCATATTAGTTACATTGAGATAGCACACAGGCTTCTAATTACGCTGAATACTCAAGCACTTTCCCTATGCTCTACTGGAGAAAATTACAAAGGTGTCATTTCAAGTGAACTTTGAATATAATGGAATTATTTGTTACCATTAGGAATAATTAAACCAAATATAAAAATCTTTGTATTTGGTAGTTTCTGGAAGGTAGGCTGACATGACTTGTGTTGGTCACAAGAAAATGAATCCCCATTCCCACAGCCTAAGCCACACGGAATTCAATAGCTGTCCAATGGGACAAGACATTCATCCAAACTATGGGAAACACTATGGTATCCACATGAAAATCTTCCACCAGGGTCACAGCAGAATCATGGAAAACTATATTAAAGCATATGAAAATACCACCCTTCAAAGATGGTGTCGAAAGTCACTATCTCTGACATTTTAGGGGCATCAAACAGGCTCAGAATAGAGGTGGTACTGTTACAGAGGTAAAGGACAGTCAGAAAAACCTTGTTTCTTGAAGGCATAATTCACAGAAACCCTCCAAAGTTAGTAATAAGTTTGGCTATAGTCGATGGTAGGCACCCTACAGGAAGTGTATGAATCTGGTGATTGGAAGTAGATTTCCAAGGAAAACAGGGGAAAATGCAGTTTCTCTCTTTCTGTCTCTGTTTCTGTCCCATGCCCCCCACCTTATCCTTACTCCTTCCTCCCAGTTAGGAGCCAAATACCTTCCTATGAATCCTGAAGATTATGAGCTTCCTGAAACCTGAAGAACCTCTTTTATGTTTCCAGGTATCAGGGATTCAAAGAAGAATAGTGCATGTTATCGTCCTGAACAGTAAGTATCTGCTAATCAGATGAGGGATAACACCTCCCTCTTTACCATATGTTCCATCCAAAGTAATTTTAGAGACTCTTGTCCAGCTTTCAAAATTGCTCTTGAAACTAAACATTTTATTCAACTCTCTTTTATTCCTTCCAGGTAAACTTCAAAAACTAACCTAGTTTAACACAGTAGTCAGGGTCAACAGTTTAATAAAATGGTCTGCAACATAGGGAATGCCAAAGGTTAGGAATGAGACTATTAAAATGTCTCCCTACATTTATTTTCTATATAAAAAAATATAAAAAGAAAGTGAAATTTACTAGCATTTTAAGAATTGATGGACAAAGGTACTCTTAATAGGTCCATGTGTCAGAGGTCATGGGTCACAAATGGTCTCCAAGGTACCCTGAGGGGAGAACGATCCTTAATTTACACAGGATGACTGGAGATTCCTCACTAGCTCGTCCACGTTCACTGCACTGTGCCATCCTGCAGTTTACATGGGCCTGGTTAAGTGGCTTAACCAACTAGGTTAAGAATTTACAGAATAGAAGAATATTTATAGAATATTCAACATTTACAGAATAGAAGAATAGCTTAAAATGATTCTTGCAAAGAAAGTGCGTTAAAAAATGATACTAATGCGAACAGTCTCAAAAAAAAAAAAAAAGAACAGTCTCAAAAAAAAAAAATTTCTATTCCTGGTATGAGACACATTTTTGAGGAGAATATGAAAGTTTACTTGTATATGAAAAGAAATTGTCAAAACCCACAAAGCTATGAGGAAAGGTTTTGGAAGTTTTGTGTTTTACTTATAAATGCAAAAATAAATAAATATATACATACCGAGGACTCATTAAAAAAATTTTTTTTTTCCAGTAGGGATATATGATCAAAACATTTGAAAATCATTGGTTCAATATCATTCCTTTCGGCTGATATCTACATTTTAACTGGAACTTCCAGGAGACAATTTCTCTACTCAAAAGATTCCGAGGCTACAATTTAAGATGCTTAGAAAAAATATAGGGAGGAAGAAGGCTGTTCACATTGATATGTACATCACATCGCCATTGAAGTATAAAATTTAGTATACTTCCCTACCCCCATTTAGTATAAAATTATGCCATAGGGTTATTTTAGTCTTGAAACTCAGACTTTAACGTAGAAATTTTAGGATTTGACCTTAAACCTGTAAAAGGGTAATTAAATGAACTGGTATAGAAAATAAACAGAAAGATGATTTTTGTGATTTGAAAGATAATAAGGAATTTAACTTCTATGAAACTGATTCATACAGTTTGGAAACATCTTTGTATCCTTTTGATATTAAGTTGTATCCAGATTATAGTCAACTTACTGTCTTTTGTATCAATATTAAGATGATTTGTTTTCTTATATGCCAAAAAAATCTCAATCCTGGAATATTACACCTTTCTAATAGATCTTTGCCTACATTTTGTTCCAGAGTACTTTTTTTCTAAAATGCTATTTTCTTTAATTGCTCACTTAAAAAAAAAAATCTCTAGCATTGTCGTATTATAGAGGTAATGAAGATCAAACTTTTTTTAATGTTTATTTATTTTTGAGAGGGAGATTGAGAATGAGCAGGGGAGGGGCAGAGAGAGAGGGAGACATAGAATCCAAAGCAGGCTCCAGGCTCCGAGCTGTCAGCACAACGCCCGATACAGGGTTCGAACTCAAGAACCGTGAGATCATGACCTGAGTCGAAGTCAGATGCTTAACCGACTGAGCCACCCAGGTGCCCCAAGATCAAACTCAAACACAGCATTGACCACTCTCACAGCAGGGCTCCATTTTACATATCCCCTCCCTATTACTTATGGTAATGTGCACCAAGTCCCCCCTCAGGAGGACATGTGGAGTCATGGGGACTACATGACTTTTTGTTCCCAATATTTGCCAAGACATAGAATTGTTCTTGGCCAGGTCGATGAGTCTTGCTTGTACTGGCGTGTGACCAAATCTAAATGAAATTTTAATTGAAACATTTCAATAAGTTAGACAGAGACAGATAAATACTGTATGATAGCACTTATATGTGGAATCTAGCAAAGCTGAACTCATAAAAGAAGAATAAGAATGGTGATTACCGGGGGCTTGGGGGAAGGAGGAATTGGGGATTCATTTAAGGGTGCAGAGTTGCAGCTAGCAGATAAATATGTCCTGGAGATTCAACACACTGCATAGTGATTAGAGTTAACAACATAACCTAAAAGAGTATTTTATTCAGTTCATCCAGAAACAAACAGTAGTGAGAATCTAAGTGTGAGTCAATTTACAAGCCAATATAAAAACGATTCATGAAAAAGATCATCATTAAAAGCCATAAGTTAAACTTCATGATTTTTTTTTTCTTTCACATCGGAGCTACTGCTCTGGCAATTCCTTATTCACTCTCCTGGGTCATTGGCTGTCTCCTCTCTACTGGATCATTCCACTGGCATGCAAATGTGCTCTAGTACTTAAAAAAAAATAATAATAATTAAAAACCTCTCCTGAATCCACATGTCCCTCTAAATACTGCTCCATTGCTCAGCTCCCTCTTCTAGCAAAGCTCATAGAAAGAGTTGTCCATCTGGCTGTTTCCAGCTTGTTCTCTCTCATTCTTTCTTCAGGCATTCAAATCAGCTTCTGTTTCTATCATCCCACCTGACAACCCTTACCGATGCCAACGATGACCTCCACATCTTACTTGATGTCATCCTACTTGTCTGCAACACTTGACACAGTTAATGACACCCTCTTCCCAGAAACACTTCACCCTGCTGATTGGACCCCGCTCTCTCCTTCTCCTGCTCAATGGCTGCTCTTCTCACACTCCTTTGCTGGTTCTTCCTCACCCCTTCTGAGTCTAAACATCGGAGTTTCCTAGATCTCAAGCCTTAGGTCTCTTCCCTTCTGTAACTCACTCCATAGGTGAACCATCATGGTGCTAAAAATCATCTGTGTGCTGACCCTGGGTTTTCTATCTCAGTCCTGACTTTGTCCTTCCATGCCAGACTTGTATATGCAACTGGAAGGCTTACATCTCCGCCTGGATGTTGAAAGGGCAGCTTACACGGAAGGTTCACAAAATTGGCTTCCTAATTGGCATCCCAGACTTGCTGTTCCTTCAGTGCTCTGTATATCTGTAAATGGCAATTCCGTGTCTCCATTTGCTCAGGCCGAAAATGGGAGTCACTCCTGACACTTGCCTTTCTCTCATACCCCCACAACAAATCCGGCAACAAATCCTGGCACCTTGACATCTAAAATATATCTATTCTGATCACCACACAACATTCTAAATAATAATGAGTCTGTTTACCTCTACCTTCTCTCACTAAATATTCATAAGTCATGGGGGGGGGGGCATAACCTTCATTTACTAAGCGCTGTATCTCCTATTTCTAGAATAATATCTGGCACATCATAGATGCTTGATAAATAATGGCTGAATGAGTGAAAATTAAGTGAATTCAATGTGACTATCCTGGATGACAATGCAAACCCATTTTCTGTCAAAATTCATTCCTTCTACTGTAGGGCTGTGACAGAGCTTTTTACTAACCATACGTAACATCCTTTCCCCCAAACTTCACTAGTTTCCATAGCTATTGTGATCTTTGACTAGTCCATAACTTTACAACATGTGCTGTTGTTTCTAATTTTTTTTATGTTTATTTATTTTTGAGAGGGAGAGAGACAGAGCACAAGCAGGGGAGGGGCAGAGAGAGTATGAGCTGTCAGCGCAGAGCCCTATGCAGGGCTCGAACTCATGCACCACGAGTTCGTGACCAGAGCTGAAGTCAGACGCTTAACCGACTGAGCCATCCAGATGCCCCCAATACATGTAGTTGTTGTTGTTGTTTTCAATTTTTTTTAACACTTATTTATTCTTGAGAGACAGAGAGAGACAAAGCACGAGTGGGGGAGGGGCAGAGAGAGAGGGAGACAAAGAATCTGAAGCAGGATCAAAGCTCTGAGCTGTCAGCATGTAGCAGGATACTCCCAGGGAGCCGTGAGATGCAACACGGAGGCTTTTCTTTCCAGGAAGCAACTTTATTCCCCCCCCCCCCCCCCCCCATGACTCAGTGGGGTTCCCACGGAGGAACTGAGCCCTGAATGACACATGGCATAGTTTTCTATATATTTTTCGCTACTCTGTCTCCCATATATGGTAACACACAAACGTGCAGTTTGATCAGGTCTTGTTACAAGGTTGTGAGGAATGTTATGTATGAGGATAGCCAAGTTGCCATGAGGCTTTTTTTTTTTTTTCCTTTCCTTAGGGAGGGGACCCTACCACAAGCACAGAGCCCCATATGGGGCTTGAACCCAGGAACCATGAAAACATGACCTGAGCCGAAGTGGGATGCTTTAACCAACTGAACCACCCAGGCACCCCCAACATATGTTGTTATTAACAGGAAACCCAGAACTTAAACCTACTGTGAGTTGAAAAACAAAGGAGTTGTCCCAATTTTCAAAACTTCTATGCAGAAAGACTGTCTAGCTATTGACCTCTTTTCTGGAACAAAAGAAAATTTACAAACACCACAGACAGCATTAACTCAGGACAAGAAGGATGGAGAGATTAACTGTCTTTAATCATGTCACCCAATATTTTCTTCTTTGTGTCTCTTTAGAGCTAAGAAAAGCTGTTTTCTGGTAACCCTTATGTAAATGTCAGAAGAGCCAGGCATCCTAAAAAAAAAGTATGGTATTCATAATCCTCTAGTAAAACCAAAAAAATGGCGGATAAATGTTTAATAAACTTAATCTGAGGTAAAAGAGGGAGAAAAAGTATGAGAGAGTAAGAGAGAGGATTTGACAGGAGAGAGAGAGTGACAAAATAGAAATGTGTGACCTGTACCTCAGTAATTTAATTTTCAAGTCTTATTAGACAGTAAGATTTATACATTAAATATGCACTTATATATATTAAATATTTTATATTAGAAAGTCTCTAGATTATTTTTCCTCAAGAAAATGAGCTTTATGAGCCTAGGAAAACACTAAGTTTCAAAGCATAAGGTCTTATGATTCACGAGAATGTACATAGTAAGCTCTTTCTGCCTGAGAAGTAGATTCTGGAACAGAAAGACTCCATAAGACTGAAGTTTCGTAATTTCTTTTTTAATGTTTATTCATTTTTTGAGAGAGAGAGAGAGAGAGAGACAGAGAGAGGGAGACACAGAAACTGAAGCAGCCTCCAGGATCTGAACTCTCAGCACCGAGCTCAATGCGGGGCCCAAACTCAAACCATGAGATCATGAGCTGAGCCTAAGTGGGACACTTAACCAACTGAGCCACCCAGATGCCCCTGAAGTATGGTACTTTCAATGGAGACCTTGGGCTACTTCCCAAATACAACCCACTGTCTACTTCAGAAATTAATTTATTACTTGACTCCATGAGATTCTCTTCCCCTTAGCTTCTAATCCTAGCAATAAATATCTTGTTTACATATTTTCTCCAAATTTAATAAAACTATTCATTTATAAATGATTATTAAATGGTATCTAAGCACAAATTTTTTAAGCAAATGCCAAGATAAAAATAACAATATCGTATGCCACATCTGTGATAATTCAGGATTTATCATGTCACTGTGGTGAACATGCGCATTTTAGAGAATTGCAGCATTTTTTGCACAAACAATGAGGATATTTAAAATATCTTCCTGGGCACCTCGGTGGCTCAGTTGGTTAAGCGTCCAACTCTCGGTCTTGGCTCAGGTCATGATCTCACGGTGGGTGGGATTAAGTGCTGCGGTGGGCTTTGTGCTGACAGCATGGAACCTGCTTGGGATTCCCTCTCCCTCTCTCTCTGCCCCTCCACTGTTCCCGTGGATACGTGCTCATGCTCTCTCTAAATAAATAAATAAATAAATAAATAAATAAACATTTTTTTTTAAGTTTAATAAATATATACCTCTGGGTGTTTTGACATGTAATCCAATTCACCTGAGGGGCCGGGATATCCTTCAGATAAAGAGAAATGGTTTCCCTGGAAAATTTCCATCCATAAGGCACATCTTCTGGAGTCACAGTCATTTGAGCATTCTGCTTAAAATAAGCGAAATCAAAATTATTTCTTCATATGTCACATAGTTCAACACTCCATTCTTCTACTCGCTCTCCTTACCTGCTTAGCTGAGTGCTTAATTGTTCTGTCTAGAAACCTATATTCTCATTCATAAGGAACAGGGCATTGTCCTGGGAAACAAGCATTTCTGACTTATTTGGCAATATAACAGCGTGTTCATATACCGCGACTGGAAAAGCATCCAAGGCAGTGATGTGCAGGATGATTAGGGCAAAAATTGCCACGGAGATTTGAAGAGAAGAAGTGATCGTAGCCAACATCTAGTGAGCTCTGAAAGTGAAAGCAACATTCATTCAGTACTTCTAGAGAGGGAAGCATTTATACCACATAAAACTAACTTCCAGCTAACAGACTTTTTTTTTTATAATCTTAGGAATATTATACCTAACTACTTTTGTGGAAAAAAAACCCATTTCAGTTCAATGAATACAATCAGAAACTATTACAAGGATTGCACAATATGTACTATTGATAAGATTTGATATCGAATTTTAAAAAACCACAAAATTCAAATATAAGCCCACTGTACCCTTTTATTGATAGAAAGAAAATAAATTAACTCTCGTGAAAAATCATAATACAATAAACATTTCATTTATTAAATTACAAAACCTTTTTTTTCTGCTCTATTAAATGATTTACATCATGTATATTTTTAGAAGAGGAGAACAATTTTAAAATATTTGCTACTAGGAAAATGCACTATGGTACAACATCAGGAAGAAAATTCACCCAAATTGACACTCTGGCTTACTTATTAAAGACTAAGAATGTGTGCTCCATAAAAGCATGATTTTGTGTCTATTTTATTCACTGCCAAATCCTCAGTGCCCAAAGCATGAATTGTGCAGGTGAGGTTCTCCAGTGTTAGGCCAGAGGAGAAATCAAGGTCTCTGCTCAGCTGGACCCAGCCCTAGGAGAACTAAACTTACTTCTTCCTTCCCTCCCTCTCTCTTTCCATTCTGCCCTCCCTCCCTTCTGTCCCCCCTTCCTATTTCCTTCCTTCCTCCCTCTCTCCTTCCCTTCCTCCCCCCCAACCTTCCTTCCTTCACCTCCTTCCTCGCTCCTTTCCTCTTTCCCTCCCTCCCTCCCTCCCTTCCTTCCCTCCTTCCAAAGTACATACAAGGGAAGAAGTATCTCAGGCCAGTCATCATAAAGATAATCTCTGTTATAACTCAGAGAAGACATAACTTTCATTTTCTCAAAGACAAATTAATCACATAATAGAGTTTTAAGAATATGCTTTTCCTAGGACATCCATATTCTCACTCCCCTGCTCCCAATTCTACCATGCAAGAGGTTTTTCCAGTTGTTTTAGGGTTTTTTGTTGTTGTTGTTGTTGTTTTAAAAAATCTGGCCCTCTTAGTAAAAGCCATTCAAATATTTTTGTAGAGTAGCAACAAATAAATTATTCTGTGCTTTCCCTCATACGGAGATAAAATTATTGGTAAAGGAAAGGCCTAAGGGCTATAAACAAGTCTGCTCATATTTTCTGCTTTGAATAGAATTTTCTATTTAAGAAATAACTTCTTAAATAGAACAATACAAATAATTTTGAGAAAAATGGTCAAGCCCTTTAGTGGACAATGTGAGGGGAAAGATATGTTTGTGAATTTTTAGCAGATTGTACAATAGATTACTAGTATGTGATTGTACTGTATATATAGTTTGTCCACAGTT
The DNA here is from genome assembly GCF_028018385.1 of Neofelis nebulosa. Lineage (NCBI taxonomy): Eukaryota > Metazoa > Chordata > Mammalia > Carnivora > Felidae > Neofelis > Neofelis nebulosa. The sequence continues at coordinate 123,566,791 of NC_080787.1, forward strand.
ATTATATTAATATAGGTAATTGGTATATACTCTATCTCTATACAGTAGATTTTGAGTGCCTTTAGAGTTTAGAGAGCATGTAAACCAAATGCTGACACTTTATAGGACAGGAATCTGAGGCACAGAGAAGCAGAGTAACTTAGAGACGGGTGTGCAACTTCTCATTCCTGATTCCAGAATCTTCTCCTTATATCCAAGAGATCATGCGTGGGACTGTGCTCTGATTTAATGTCTGCATCCCAGGGTCTGAGCCCCGGAGCCTTTTAAAGAACTCAATTCAAAGTGATCGCCTTAAGGAAACCTCACATGAATCTGCTAAGTGCTAGATGGGCACTTGTGGTCAATGCCTAGTGAAGACCCTTAAGCTTTTCCATCTCTCCAAGAACTATAGGGATCATGACCTACCTTCATGTGACTGAACTCACTAATAATATTTCATTGTCTCCTTTGCTTAGAAGTAGTCAGGTAAGCTGGCAAAGATGAGCTACAACCTTTTCTTTTTGAGGCTAGGAGCAGAAACAGCCATATCTGTCTTTCACCCCAGTTTCCTGGATGATGTTCTTCTTTGTGGCTATGTGAGAGAGAAATGGTGTTAAATAGGGTTTTCGGCTGCAGGGGGAAAGGGGCAACGGCTTCTGATGTGAAGCCGAGAGGATGACCGAGTTGCCTCTTTTCTCTGCAGCCTTTCAAAATTGTCTCATTACAATTGAGGTGTAACAAAAGCAAAGGCATGGAAAACAGCAATTAAAACATAGAAAGATCCTTGAGATAGAATCATCTTTACAAACATTTGCTATCGAGACAGCTGCTATTGCTTGAAATCTTCAGAAGTAAAAGATTCAAGACATAGAACTTCCAGAGTTCCCATTTTCATGTTCATTAAAGTGATTGATTAAAGCTTAACTTCTTTAGTTTAGCTCAGTTATAAAATAACGTTACCTGTCACAGGAGCACGGATGAATCATAATTTACTGCTAAGAGTGCCTACCTTCTGATTTACCATTTTGTGATTAACGGACTTAGTTGCAAGGGTGAAAAGTTACAAGCGATTCAAAATTATTTGGTCAAGGAGTCACTCTAAAAAAACATACAAAAAATAATTGTGAATCTGGTTGTCTCTAAGAACGGTGCTCAGTTGGGGCTAGGTTTCGCATCTGTAATAAGGGAAAAGAATCGAAGCGCAGTCTCTGCTTTGCACTCCCCTGCTTTGAACCTCTGTCTCTCACCTAAGAGTTCAGGTCATCATACCTGCTCTATCGCCTTCACAAGGTTATTCGGAGAGCCAAAGACACAGGAAAGTCCTCCGTAAGATTACGATGGGATCGAAGCATTAACAAAAAGGAGCGCCAATGTAACAATGCAACGATCCTGACTGCTCAGTGTTCTTTGTTAAGTTCACAGAGCTACTGCTGTTCAGTTAAACGCATCTATGCCGTTCAGGGTGCTGTGCTGGGAAACAGCTGGGAACAGGTTGTGGACAGAATATCAAGCCAAGGCAGGAACAGCAGATGCACAACGGGGGGGGGGGGGGGGGGGGGGGAGGGGGGGGAGGAGGGAGGGAGGGGGCGGGGGGGGAGGAGGGGGGGGAGGGGGCGGGGAGGGGGATCGTCAGAGGCACAGCAAAGGCACCAAGACAGGAAGGAGGGAGCAGCTCCGGGCTCTGACACGGGCTACAGGACTGGTCTGGCCTCTCTCCCAGATACGAGATGATAATAAGTGAGTTAAGAAATAAAGGGTTGGAAACAGCATGTACAATTTTTGACAGCATTTCCTCCTACGCAGCCAGGATGACACATCAAAATAGGAAGCAAGAAAAACAGAAAACTCGGGCCCTTCTTGTAAAACGATTTTCTCTGGATAGCGCATGCCAAAAAAAGAAGACGACAAAGATCCCGTACCCCCAAAAAAGGAACATGGAGTTAACGTTTCTGTCCTGCCCCCCACCCCCACCCCCACCCCACCCCCTGGATTCTTGGCCCGCGTCCTTTGCAAGACAGTTTGAATCAGCCTCCGTGAAAGGGAAGGTCTTTTTTTGAGCAGAACTAGCCTGAACTTGACCAGAGCCGGTCTGAACTTCAACCGGTGCTCCTCTGGCCTGGCCTGGCCTGGCGTGGGTGTTCTCTTCAGCCCGGCAATGCAACTGAAGCCAAGACAGGATCTGAGATCATAATGACGCACGACAGCCTCCTGCTCCCCGCATGCCCTGCTGGTTGGACAGAGCTAAACCACAGGAAGGTGCCACTAGCCAACTGGTTTTGGCCTACAACAGCAGCCTGCCCGGCTCCTTTCTGTTCTCGGAAGTTTAGGATGGAGGTGTGCTGAGCCGCAGAGAATAGGTAGCATGCTCCCATTCGGAGGGCCCCGACTTCCTCAGAAGAAAAACAGTGCCAAGCTCTCTTATTGATGTCACTTGCAGATTGCTAACTTTTGCTCTGATCCAACTCTGCCAAAAGTTCATCGCATTCACCAGCAGAGACCTGTAAAAACTCTTTCGGTTGGTGCTATAGACTGAATATCTGTGTGCCCCCCCCCACTCCCCCCTGCCTCCCACATTCATATGTGGAATCTTGATCCCCAGTACGATGGTGGTAGGGGGTGGAACCTTTGGGAGGTGATTGCATCATGAGGGTGAAGTCCTCACCAATGGGAGGTCTGCGGTTATAAAAGAGACCCCAGAGAGCTCCCTTGCCCCTTCTGCCCTGTGAGGACACGGTGAGAAGTTGGCAGTTTGCAGCCAGGAAGCAGGTTCTCACCAGACCTGAAATCTGCGGGGGCCTTGTTCTTGGACTTCCCGGCCTCCGGAACTGTGAGAAATAAATTTCTGTTGCTTATAAGCCATCCAGTCTACCGTATTCTGTTACAGCAGCCTGAACAGACCAACACAGCTGGATTCAAGGTCAGGGTGACCGCTGCAAATCCAAAGGAAATGGATCAAAGTCATTTGTTTAATTGATGAGGCAGGTGAAGAAGCATGCATTTAAAAGGATATGATATTTGGGGTGCCTGGGTGGCTCAGTTGGTTGAACACCCAACTTTGGCTCTGGTCACGATCTCGATCTCGTGTTCATGGGCTTGAGCCCCTGCATCGGGCTCTGTGCTGACAGCTCAGAGCCTGGGGCCTGCTTTGGATTCTGCATCCCCCACCTCTTTCTGCCCCTCCCCTGCTCAAGCTCTCTCTCTCTCTGTCTCTCAAAAAATAAAATAAAATGTTAAAAAAAAATTTTTTTAAGAAAGAAAGGATATGATACAAAAACAAAAGTGAAATCTCAGACACTTACAGAGGAAAAAGATAGATGAAAAGAGAAAACTGTCCATCAAGCTGCAGTACATTTATCGTTTTGTTGAGTCATATAAAAACACCACACTAATCTATCATAATTCTCCTTGTTCTTTTTCAGTGAGCAAAGACATAGAAAAGCATGTCGGAGGGGCGCCTGGGTGGCTTGGTCGGTTAAGCATCCGACTTCGGCTCAGGTCATGATCTCACGGTCCATGAGTTCGAGCCCCGCATCGGGCTCTCTGCTGACAGCTCAGAGCCTAGAGCCTGTTTCAGATTCTGTGTCTTCCTCTCTCTCTGCCCCTCCCCTGTTCATGCTCTGTCTCTCTCTGTCTCAAAAATAAATAAAAATGTTAAAAAAAAAAAAAAAAAAGAAAGAAAAGAAAAGCATGTCTGAGGCCCAAGATAACTAGTTACAGGTTCTGTCGAAGTGAAGCCCTCTGTTCCCCTGGATCCCATCTGCTTCTTTTTTTCCAAAGCCGGTGGTTCCTCCAATCACCCCTTTCAGTTTTGTTTTACTTTGCAGAGGATTCTGCCCTCCTACTCAGGGACCAGGAAAGGGAGTACTTGTTTTATCTAGCCTGACAACTCTGATTCTGGGGTTTTCTTTCAAGCCATCGGAGGCCAGGTTTACACTGGCACGATGGGACTGCATGATTTCTACTGAACGAAGGCCAAATGGCCAGGAGAAGTAACAGGGCAACAGCAGCTGGGAATTTCTCTCTCTGGGCCTAAGCTGACTCTTAAGTTCATGTCATATTCTTTTTTTTTTTTAGCACATTATTCTTCTATTATCACACAGATCTACTCTAGAACTTTCCTCGGGGTGGAGATGACTACATTCTGTATGGTCCTGGATCTAATTACTGCTACCTTAGGTGACGTGAATTTTCCTCACTACAGTTATGAGTCGTGATGGTATTGAGTAACGGTTAAGGAAGCCAGAGGCTTGAGTCACTTTCTAGCTGTGCAACCGTGAGCAAGTTATGTGCCATAGTTTTCTTCATCTGCAAAATAGTGATGGACTAAGTGATTTTTGCTGTTATTATTACTGCCTCAGGTCTACAAGACAGAGGCTTCATTCTGAGGGCAAGGCCCAGCGCATCTATGACCCACATCTTTAACTCTTGCTGATCAGTGGGCCACCTATCCCTGACTAATAACTGGTTAAAAGAACATGAACTAATCCACATTCTCTATTTTCTCATTGTTCCGTCTCTTTCCACAAAGTCCTTCTTTGTTCCATCTCTTCTGCGTCAGCCTGACCAGAATTGTTTCTCCTGAACTTATTCAAGTCTATTCCTACTAGATAATCTGGATGGCTTTCCTTCTAACACGACCAGAGACTCTCCCTCTGATCAATAGCCCTCTATCCTTATTTCTTGCCTCATTCTTTTGTTTAAACCTCACACGCAGAGAGAAAAACAGCTTACCAACAAGCTGGATTACTCAGGCATCGCTGTGGGGAATTGGAAAATGGCCCCGCCACTCTAGAAAACAGGTTGGCAGTTTCTTAAAAAGAAACTATCCACTGCCTGGCCCCCTCTGGGATGACAGGCAAATCAGGGAGGCGGGGCAGGGTCACTGTGCCTCCTCTAGCCTCGTGTTCCCTGCTCTGGAAAAGGAGACAGGACAGCGTGGAGAATTTAGAGACCCCAATTTAGAAATGCTTTAGGAGATGTTTCTTCAGTTTCTTATGGGCCACACCAGTAACTAAAGTGACCCTGTGCCAAGACAGAGAAAAAAAAGCTGCAGGTTTGTGTTTGTCTGCTTTGAACACCCAGAATCCCAATCTTATGTCATAGCCCTGGTACACAGAATTCATTTACATGGGTGATCAATTAATGTGCAATATCTGCTTGGGAGTTCTCGCTCTTCTGAACCCACTAAACGTGGTCTTGAAAGCCGTGTGAAGATAAATTCACTAGCTACAGGAATGAAGGCGTTGTCAGCAGATCTTACTGTTCTAGGCAGGTTTTTTTTTTTTTTTTTCCCAATTAATAATGCTGCTTTACCTTAAGACTATGTTTTCTTTAAAAAAATGTGCAGCGGCATGCATGTAATCCAATGTGGCAGCCACCTTACCATGAGATGACCGGGTTGCTTCCTCACAGACATCCTTGTTGCCTCCCCACCATGTTCTGGATCCGGGGAATGGATCTCTTAGGAATGGACTCATCGACAACCAAGTGACTCTGATTTTTATCACACAAATAGAAGAGGCAAAAGCCAACCAGTAACAGTGATAGAACAGAAAACAATAGAGGAAATGAGTATAGCCCAAAGTTCTCCAAGTGTACAAAGAAAAGGTATTAAGTTTCTTAGGATCCACATAAGAGTGAAAACATATGGTATCTGTCTTTCTCTGTATGACTTATTTCACTTAGCATAACACTCTTTCCAGTTCCATCCACGTTGCTACAAAAGGCCACATTTCATGGGGGAGGGGAAGGGAAAGAAAAGTTAGAGAGGGAGGGAGGCAAACCATAAGAGACTCTTAAAAACTGAGAACAAACTGAGGGTTGATGGGGGTGGGAGGGAGGGGAGGGTGGGTGATGGGTACTGAGGAGGGCACCTTTTGGGATGAGCACTGGGTGTTGTATGGAAATCAATTTGATAATAAATTTCATATTAAAAAAAAGAAAAGAAAAGGTATTAGTATTATGTTTAAATGAAGTATTTATCTACACTGGTTTTCTCTTAAAAGCAAAAAGAAAGCTCTATCTGAATTCATCCAACAACTGATCTTGTATCCGTCACTTTTAAAATATATAATAATGTGACAGCTAATTTGGTATTCAAATTTATCTTGAATGACAAAAACTTAAAACCGATTGTTTTTGTATTTGTATTTGTCACACTATTGTTGAACCATTGTCAACAAGAAATACACTTTGTTTTACTACTGATGACAAAATCACACTAAACTATAAATCAAAAGTTATTACCATGCTTTCCTAGATCATTCCCTATAACTCAAACTATAAATATGCTGGGATTAGAAGTGAAGCTGTGAATTTTCTGAAGGAAACTAGGGCAAATATTTCAAAGTTGCAAGTTTTCCTAATGAAGACTAAATAAGCAGACTTCAGTTTCTTTTCATACCTTAGAAAGGTATTTTTTCAGTCTAACTATGTTGTTTCTGAGATGTACTCTTCTGTGCATGTATCTCATAAACTGAGGACATATGACAGTGATACCAAAGGAAAGGTAACTGTCATAGTAGTCATTTTTGGATCATTCCCTTTTGATACGATTGTACGTAAATAGAGATATCTGCTTCTTTATTTCTCATTTATTAACTGTATTTAATAAAAATTAGTTGGCTATGCAGTATTATTACTCACTTCTTTTGCCACATGGATTTAAGAGGGTATATTTAACATACTGAATCTCGATAAATTAATAAACAAGTAAATAGAATATTACATTAAGGTATGATATTTAACATGTATTGTCTAAATCAAATTTCCTATGTAAATAAGTGGGTTATTTGGGGCAAAAATGAAGTATCATACAACCCAGCAGTTGTATTCCTGGGCATTTATCCCAGAGACGTAAAGATTTGTGTTCACAAAAAAGAACCCTGCAAGTGAATGTTCATAGCATAGTTTATTTGTGTTTATAATCATAAAATGGAAACAATCCAGATGTTCTTAAGTGGATGAGTAAACATACTGCATATCCATACCATGGAATGCTACTCATCAATATACAGAAATTAACTACCAATATGTACACGATCTAAAGAGCATTTGGCTGAATGAGAAAAAACAATCCCAAAAGGTAACATACTATAGGATTCCATTTGAACACGTTCTTGAAATGATGAAATTATAGAACTGGGGAACAGAGTAGTGCTTGCCTAGGATTAAGGAGGGGGTGAGGGTGAGAAGGAAGCGGATATGCCTATAAAAGGACAACATGAAGGATGGGACTGTTGTGTATCTTGACCGCATCTTGGTTTTAATATTGTACCGCCCTGTTGCAAGATGTCACCACTGGGGGAACCTGGGTATGGAGCAAACCTGGTCTCTGTATTATTTCTGTGTATTATTTCAACCGCATGTGAACCAGCAATTATCAAGGCGAAAAAAAAAAAGTTTCAGAAAAACGATTTGTGAATTTTTATTTGCCCTTCTTATTTTATTTTCCATTTGGATTAATTTGCATGTCTATATGTATATATGATACCTTTTATTTATTATTCTACATTCGGTCTCATTAAAAAAAAAAAAAGGTTTCTTTTAAGCTGGGTGTCTTTGTTACATTTAGAGGCATACAGATCTATAAAAATATAAACACACAGTGATTTCCCTGAGAGTTTTGACCCACCTTTTCATCAAAGTTCCTCTCTCTTTTCTCCTGGTTTTAAATTTTTGTCATCTATTTTAGCATCTGCAAAATCATAAAATGAGGAAGTAGCAAAGGTGTTTTTGCACAAAGTGTCTGTAAATACACAGGTAGACGGCGGCAGGTATTGGAAGCATCGTGTTTGGGAAGGGGGGCAGAAACCTCTCGCCAGAAAGCCTGGAATCTTTGCGGTGACGGTCAACAGCGCTGGTGGCCCGGAGCCATGTGGCCTGCGAGCCCCGCGAGCCCGGTCGCAGCGCCCCAGCTGGGAGCTGCAGGATCCATCGCCACAGTGATTTAATAGCGGCCCCGTGCGGCAGCGGCGGGAACTGCAGGTGTTCCGCGGCAAACTGGGCCCCTGGGCCCACGCTGGGGTGCAGCGGGTCAGGGGCACACTCCATCCCTGTTCCACTCCGGGAAGTGGGGCACAGGGGCTGGGTGACCGGCCACTCCTTCTCACATGCGCTGGACCACCCTCTGGAGTGCCCACAACGGAGGACTTCGGGGGAGAAGGGCAATGAAGATTTCCGCAATTAAAGCCAATTTTCCAACACGTGGTTGCTCTCCATCATCCCATCTCCATCATCCTTTTAATTTTCTTTTCTTTTCTTTTTTTTTTTTTTTCGCTCTGGTGGTGTTGTTACAGGGCATCCCACCCTGGGTTATTTTTCCCCTTCAGGATTTGATTTGCTCCTATTCTTCCCCATCTCACTAACAGGCACTCTCATCCACCCACATACATCCTCAAGCCAAAACCTTGAGTCACCCCTAAATTCCTCTCTCCCCTCCTTCTACATGAGCAGGTCCTGTTGGCTCCCCTTCCAAACACATCTTTTATGCTCCATCTCCGCCACCACCTCCATGGTCCAAACTACTCATGTCTCTCTCTCTCTGTGTCTCCAAGCTCCCGTAGATCTCCCTCCATCATTGCTAGACAATGGCCCTCCTGAAACATGAATCAAATTCTGGCATCCCCTGTTGAGAAGCTAGTTCCTTCCTACCTTCCTAACATCCTCTGTTTACTAGATTTCAGCCACATGGGCCACAGTGTCATCTTTGACCATGACAAACCCTTTTGGCACGGGCTAGGGAAGGCTCTCCCTCGGGATGACTGCCTTATTCTCATCCTTCGGGTCTCAGTTCAAATGTCTCACCTCCATGGAGAGGCCTTATCTAAATTAGAACCCCACACCTAATGACTCCAGCCACTTTCTCTTTCCTATCACCATGTTTTCCCCTTAATAGCAACTCTGTAAGGTAACAGGAGAGTCTGGTATTTATTTATATGTTGTCCATCCATCAAGTTCCAAAAAGCAGAGATTGTGTTTATTTTGATCACAGTTCAATTCCTAGCACGTCACAGACTGTCAGTTTAGAGAAGTCATTCAATAAATATTTTTTAATTAATACACTTCTTCTATTTAAAAAATGGGGGGTGGGGGGATAAACGTGGCTACTACACCATGGAAACACAGTAGAAGGTATGAGAACTACACACTAGGGATTCACCCACTTCAAGCAACAGCATGGATTTTACGTGAAGTCAGACAAACCCCTTCCCTGAAATATAGTAAGCAATCCTGTGGGCTTACTTGCTTGGGAATGGGATACATCTACCAGAAGTAGGTTTAAAAAAAAAACAAAAAACAAAAAAACAAAAAACAGATGACAGAACTGAAATACAGACATTAAGGGAAATGAGTAATGTTATACTAAGTATTGTTTATAAATCCAGATCATAATTCATAAAGTACGTTACAAAAGGGAAAATCTAAAGTAAGGTTGTTCTTGTAACTCTCACACAAACGAAACTTCTAGAAGACCTGAGGGCCTGGGAATACTATGCAACTTTTGCATGGGAGGAAGGAATTTTGCCTTTTGAAAAGAACAAAACTCTTAGGACCCAGATAAAGCATGCCTTTTAAAAACTGATTTCACAGTAACTATTCTATACATTTTGAGAAATCTTGGTACTACTTTGAGGCATATCAAATTAATTCATTTATTTCCCTGTTAATAAAGAAAAGGTATATTCACAGAATTAGTGCACTTAGAATAAAAAGTAAACAGAGGAATCAGGAGACCTGGGGTCAATAACCTCTTGACGGACAAATTCAATCACCTAAAAACACAAACTTGCTGATTCTCAACCGCTCTTCTCACACTTAATGTTTCACACATGGCTGGTTCAACGGGCCAGCTTTTCAGGAAAGCCCAACACAGGATTCTCCAAAAATATGTTGAGACTTTCAGGATGGTGGTGTAGGTAGGGTCTGTGGGGTTTTATGTGTAATAGTAAGAAAACCCCTTTCAACTTTGATGTTCAAGGCCAGGAGCCATCAGTCTCCCCACGGGTATCCATCCAGGATTCTTAAGGCTAGATTTCATCAGGTAAGAGAGCAGTTTGCTCTTCCTCTGTGCCGAGGATATTTTGGAGTTTAGATCTGCGTTGAAGGGAAAAAGAGGAGTACCTTACTATTTCTCATCTTAAAAAGACCCAGTACCTACACCTCTGCCTTTCCCCTTAAATGCCATCTACCAAGTGATGAAGCTTACAGCGCCCAGAAATCTTCTGCCTGAAGGAAGGGTGTAAAATGGCTATATCTTTTCCACTGCCCTGGGCTGACTTTTCTTTTTTTAATGTTTACTTTTTTTTTTTTTAATGTTTTTGTAATGTTTATTTATGCTTGAGAGAGAGTCAGAGAGAGACAGAGCGTGAGAGGTGGAGGGGCAGAGTGAGAAGGAGTCACAGAATCCGAAGCAGGCTCCAGGCTCTGAGCTGCCAGCACAGAGCCCGACGAGGGGCTCAAACCCATGGTCTGTGAGATCATGACCAGAGCTGAAGTTGGATGCCTAACCGACTGAGCCACCCAGGAGCCCCTAGTGTTTACTTATTTTGAGAGAGAGAGAGAGAACACATGATCAGGGGAGGGTCGGGGGGAGGGGGGGGCAGAACCCAAATAGGCTCCACGAGTCAGTGCAGAGCACACGAGGGGCTCCAACTCACGAACCCAACTGTGAGATCACGACCTGAGCCAAGATCAAGATCTGATGGGTAACCAGCTGAGCCACCCAGGTGCTTCGAGGGCTGATTTTTAAAGGGGAAAAAATAAGCCCAAGAACCGACCATACCTTCTTCTCTGTGCGTGCTCCCACAGGTAAAACAAGCCCATCGCCAATCCCTTTAACACAATGAAAGGGGCAGTTAGTGCCAATGCTCCAAATCACACTTCTCTGCAAATGCCAGGAAGATGAAAACAAAAGGCTACTCACACTTGTCAGAGCCCAAAGACCTTGCACAGCAGCTGCCCATTCAAAACCAATTTTCTCATAAAGAAATCCACCCAGTGTGGGTCCTATAAAAGCACTAAGAAAAGAAGAAAGCGTATTCAATAGTGTAAAAAAAAAAAAAAAGAATTATTTCCTAAAGGCCGCATGATCCCTCAATCATAGATCTTCATTAAATTGGAACTGTAAGTACTGAAGACGGAAGCCAATTCCTGGACGGAGCACTGGGTGCAACAAAACCAATTCTAATGGTTTATGATGATGTTTAACGCTTTTTAAACAATTCTAAAATTATAACTGCTTCTAAAAAGTTGGTGCCTTACATAAAAATTTTAAAAACGTAACATGCACGCAAAAGAACCCTTATATTATTCTCTCTATTGTTCTCAATAATTGTATTTAAAATAACTCAAGTCCGGATATATTTATTGAGATATTCTACAGTTCCAGCATACATTTATTCCTCAGGAATAGCAAAGAATAAAAACAAAACAAATGAAGAATACTGAGACATGACCTGTTAAAGGAACTTAGAAAGGTCACTTAAGACAAAGTATATGGGGACCATTTTGATTAGGTGTTAAACTGCTGGTATAAACCAGTGATCTTGGAGTCAGAGGGTGTGGGGTTAGGACTCCAACTCTGCCCTAAATGAATTAAGTGCCTTTGGGCACCTCATCAGACCTCTCGGTGTCAGTTTCTTCAGGCAAATGCAGATAGTATTTTCCATCTTGCAGGTGTGAACGAAACGGCTACTCACCCAACTGACCACATGGCACTGAAGAGCCCCGACACAAGTCCCAAGGTACTTAATCCTTCTTCAAATCCATTTTCGCTGCAAAGAGACAAGAGTAGATCTGTTATGGACAGGGAAACCTGTGTGAAAGCAAAGAACAGTGTGTGACAAATAAATTAAGAGACTGGGAATAATCTGGGGGCACCTGGGTGACTCACTGGGGTAAGCGTTCGACTTTGGCTCAGGTCACGATCTCCTGGATAGTGGGTTAAACCCCTGTGCTGGGCTCTGTGTGGACAGCTCAGAGCCTGGAGCCTGCTTCGGATTCTGTGTCTCCCTCTCTCTGGCCCTCCCCTGTTCACACTCTGTCTCTCAAAAATGAATAAACGTTAAAAAAAAATTTTTTTAAAGAGACTGGGAATAATCTGAACAAAACCAACAGACAGAACACTCCGTCTCCAAGATAAAAGCGAATCTAATCTGAAGGAATTTTCATAGTTACCTCTACTCCATGGTTTTCTAAAAATAATTTTACTGCATATCTAAAACATGATATTAAGAATCATGACCCATTTGCATGAAGTCTCATAAAAATATATAATTAAGAAATTCTTTTTTTTTATATTCTATTTATTTTTGAGAGAGAGAGGGTGAGCAGGGGAGGGCCAGAGAGGGGGGGGACAGAGGCTCAGAGGTGGGCCCCCTGCTGACAGCAGCAAGCCCATGTGCGGCTCGAACCCGCGAACCCGTGAGATCATGACCGGAGCAAAAGTCGGACGCTCAACCGACTGAGCCACCCAGGCGCCCCTAAGAAATTCTTAAAATGAGATGAACATGCAAAGAGAATAATGGGCAACTTTTAGAAAACACGGAGGCAACTCATTATTCCTCAGAGAATACTGAGTCAACCCAGTGTATCTCCTCCCTGCTCTAGTTCACATGGTGTTCTTTACCATCATGCCTAGTAAACAACACCGATGGCCAAGTGACAAATACCTGGCGCGACACTGTGATTCATAATAAGAAATATATATATGGTCTCCCTCCTGTTTGCAGCATAGAACCCATAACACCCTTGGAATTTCCTAAGTGATTAAAACAATTTCAAGTACCTTTTTTGTTATGTTCATGTGGTGGCTTTTAGGGGGCTGGTTGCCCAGAGAGTCAACCATGTGATTAGAGGGGTTAGAACTTCCAACCCCAAGACCAGAACCCCCCACCTCTGAGGAGGGGCCAGGCTGGAGATGGAATCAATGGCCAATGGTGAGTGATTTAACCAATCAGCAGTACGTAAGCGTCCACAAAAATCCCAAAAGGACAGGGCGAGAGAGCTGCTGAGTTGGTAAACCAGACCCTTGGCACATGCCAGTGTGCCAGGGCTCCAAAACCCACAAGGACAGAAGTTCCTTTGTTCAGGTTACTCTTTGTGTCTTTTTGTCTGGTTGTTGATTCGTATCCTTTCATCTCTTTTGTAACAAATCACTGAATCTAACGAGTACGCTGGATTCCTGAGTTCTGTGAGTCACTCTAGCAGATTAATTGAATCTAAGGAGGTCGTCAAGGGAACCTCTGATGCACAGGCCAGTCAGTCGGAAGCACGTGTGAACTTGTAACTAGCACCTGAAGCAGAGGGCAATCTGTGGGACGGAGTCCCTCACCTGTGGGATCTGATGATATCACCAGATGGATAGTCTCAGAACGGAGTTGCATTGTAGGACACCTAGCTGGTTTGGGAGAATTGCTTGGTGGTGTGGGAGCTGCCCCCTCTCCCGACCCCGCACTGGAAATGGGACTAGAATCATTTTACCTGGTCATTGTGTGCCCTTGTATGGACCTTCTCCATGAGAAGGAAACAATGCTGAGGGCTTTCCGTTGTGCTTTAGCTTTTCAAAAGTGTTTCTGTTCCTAGGCATCAACCAAGCCAAGCCTCCATCCACAACTCATTTTACCTATCATTGTATAATATTACCATATATTACCTATCATTGTATAATATTACCATATACGGTAAAACCTTGCATTGCGAGTAACTTGTTCTACGAGTGTTCTGTAAGACGGGCAAACATTTCTCACAAATTTTAACTTGATAAATGAGCGACTGTCTTGCAACAAGAGTAGCATGTGACCATGAATGGGACAGGATCACAACTGAGGCAATGATTCTTCTCTCTCACTGCAAGACTGTGGGCGATCATCAATGCAATGTCACATTTCCTCAAAATCCTCAAAAAGAGGCAAAGGCGAGTGTCATTGGATAGGTTCCTTGTTAAAGTTGCACGAAAAAAAAAAAAAAAACAAGATTCCATTGAGCCAGTAGATAACAGAGATTCCATTAGTGATAGTGAAAGTCATTCTACACAATAACCTTCCTCTCTCGTCTCCCTCACACCAGCCACGAAGGTTTTCAAAGGTACGTGCAGGTTAATTTGTTTATCTTTCTTTATATTTTGTGCTTTATTATTTTGTATTATAGTATTATAATCATTTTTATATGAATATTTTTGGGTTGTGGAGCGAATCATCTGAGTTTCCATCATTTCTTAAGGGGAAATTCGATTTGATATACAAGTGCTTTGGATTATAAGCATGTTTCAAGGTTTTACTGTATTTTCATTTCAATTACAGTATTATTGCATGCAGTATTTATATCAGAATATTGTGTGACATAAAATCATGAAGATTTGGTCTTGTGGAAAAAAAAAATCCAACATCCTACAAAATTGAGAAATTCAAGAAAGCCTGTGATGCTCACTGCTATTTGCAACACAGCTCCGCAAGTACAGAGGTAACTTACTATGCACAACTGAGAATCTCCGGGAAGGTTGGAATGATACTCATTCCAGCAGAGACGCCATTCAAGACTAATATCAGCACCAGCAGCCAGAGCTGACTGCAAAAGAGTTTTGGAAAAAGAAACAAAACAAAACAACGTGAGCATGTTGATAGACACGGGGCTCAAGTTAAGGAGGGCAGGCTGAATCCCAGAGAAGCGTGCTTCCGAGATGGCATCACTAGTCGCCGGCCTCATTCCCATCTGATCCCACTTCATTCAGAGACAGCACCCTCTGGCTCCTCCCACTTTGAGGTGGGTGGCGAATCAATTCACCACGATACCTCAATTTCTTTGGTCACATATATCACATGCCCTCTTATCACCATACGGAATCTTTTCAAAATTGGTTAAATGTTAACGCTGCTCCTTCAATCACTTGGCTTTGAAATTCAATGGACAGAAAAAAATGGCATAGAAGGGAACTGGTAAAGAAGGGGCAGGAAACTAATTTGCTCGACTTCCCGCACTGTGCCAATGGCTTAACATCCATTACCCCCATTGAATCCTTGCAGCAATATTCTGCCAAGTAAGCACCATCATCGGCTCCTTTTTGGAGATAAGAACACTAAGGCTCTCGGAAGCTAAATGATTTGCCGGAGTTCACACACCTAGTAAGTGGCAAAGCCAAATGCAAACCCAAATGTGAAGGACTCTGAAATCCTTGCCCTTTCCATGTCACACTTGATCCCAGAACCAGCTGAAAAGCTCTAAGCTCCCTTTATTTTAGCAAATACATTACCCTTAACAAGCTCCAATGAGCCGGTACCACATGCTAAGAATAATACAGAAACAAACAAACAAAAAAAAGACTTGATCCCAGACTCAAGGATTGAGAAAGAGTAGGAAAAAAAAAAAACAAAAAAAAAACACGTTTTAACAGCTATCAACCAAAGGGAGGCGGCAACAAATGCTATTTTCAAAATAAAGTACACATAAGCGTGCAATTGAAACACAAAGGGAGAAGCGGTTTTCCGCATTTGATCCAGATGTGATGATGCATTTTCTATCTGCTTGGAGCAGTGCCACCTTCTGGTAAGGTAGA
This sequence comes from Neofelis nebulosa, assembly GCF_028018385.1. Lineage (NCBI taxonomy): Eukaryota > Metazoa > Chordata > Mammalia > Carnivora > Felidae > Neofelis > Neofelis nebulosa. Next base: position 123,582,320 of record NC_080787.1, read on the forward strand.
ATACTGCCCGTCCAACCCAACAATTCAATAGAGTCCTAAATCAAGGTAGTTATTTAAATAACAAGGTTCAAAATACGAAACCATACCAGCAGCACACAAAAAATTTCTGTAGTAATTCTTAATGTTATTCAGCCAAAAACACAGAAGAAGGAAAAAACATTACCTTTGAATGTGCAAGACCGGGATAGGTCCCAAGAGCACGTAGCATCCGGCTGTGATTATGTTTCCCAAAACCAGAAACCATTTCCTGAGATGCTGGTAAAGAGAAGGAGAGTCCGAAAAACCCCTGAGAGGTAAAGCCCCTCCACAATCAAAGGATATACACAAAAATCACTGAAGAACACAAGCCCTGACATTGAAAAATCCAAATACATCGAAGAAAATGAAACTTTACATTTAAGAGAAAATAGGTAGATGGTAAACAGAAAAGCGAGACAATATACCCCAAGATAGGGAGTTTCTAAGGACAAGGATTCCTTGGGAAGGGAGTGTATTGTAGATTTTACACATGATGAACTATCCCCAAAGTAACAATTTAAAAAGCAGCCATCCTGGGGCGCCTAGATGGCTCAGTCGGTTAGGCATCTGACTTAGGCTCAGGTTCATGAGTTCAAGCTCCATGTCGGGCTCTGTGCTGACAGCTCAGAGTCTGGTACCTGTTTTGGATTCTTTGTCTCCCTCTCTCCCTCTACCCCTCTCTTACTCGCTCTCTGTCTCTCTCTCTCTCTCAAAAAATGAATAAACATTTAAAAAAATAAATAAAATTGGGGCGCCTGGGTGGCTCAGCCGGTTGAGCGTCCAACTTCGGTTCAGGTCATGATCTCACAGTTGACGAGCTTGAGCCCCGAGCGTCCAACTTCGGTTCAGGTCATGATCTCACAGTTGACGAGCTTGAGCCCCGCATTGGGCTCTGTGCTGACAGCTCAGAGCCTGGATGGAGCCTGCTTTGGATTCTGTGTCTCCCTCTCTCTCTGCCCCTCCCCTGCTCATGCTCTGTCCCTGTCTCAAAAATAAATATAAACATTTTTTTAAATAAATAAAATAAATAAAAATAAAAACACAGTCATCGCAAGGAACCACCTAGTAGATACAGTACCTGAAAAATTCACACTATTTAAAAAGCACCCAATAAAATTACTCCTTTTAAACTACTTGAATGCAGGCTGAAAATTCTAGGAGTTAAATAGCTGCTCAGTTAAATAAGACTGTCTTAAAACAAGCTCCAATCACTGTTTAAGACACTTGCTTTTTGTCACCTGGGTTACTAAGTAATCTCTATGTAATTTAGGTTGTGATAAATGTTTATGCAAGTTTAACAAAGAGAGGAAACGCAAACAAGTAAAAAGCACTAAAGCCACAGAAGCTTGGTATTTGGTTAACAGTACTTACTAGTACTGTTTACCAGCATCTGGAGTGAATGGTTTAGACCTAAGCAAAGGAGAACAGAAGGGAATTTCTATCAGGATAGCTACAGGATAAGCAATGTACATTTATGTAGCTACTCCTTTCATTCCCACAGAAAAAAACTAAATTATCTCCTCTCAGTCTGACCGAGCCCTAATTAGGGACTCTGCCCTAATTATTTTATTTTTTTAAATGCTTATTTATTTTTGAGAGAGAGCGTGAGTGGGGCAAGGGCAGAGAGAGAATCCCAAGCAGGCTCCGCACTGTCAGTGCAGAGCCCGATGCGGGGCTTGAACTCACCATCCGCGAGATCATGACCTGAGCTGAAATCAAGAATCGAACGTTCCACTGACTGAGCCACCCAGGCGCCCCCTGCCCTAATTATTAAGGCCAATCCGTGTATTTTGCATCAAGTGAGTTTCATCCTTTAGAGAGTCTAATCCAATAGTTTTCAACAGCCTTGTTAGCACAGACCCCTTTTCCCCAGAAGAAGCAATTAAAAGTGAATGTTCTCTGAGTGATGGCAGGTTGGAAGACATGGGAACCTCTCCATCAACTCCAAAAATTGAATATAGTACAATTTAAGTGTTCTCGCCCCCTCAAGTAAAAAAAAAACAAAAAACAAAACAGAGAGATAATACAGAGGTGATGGCTGTGTTAATTAACTTGACAGAGGACATCCTTTCACAATGGATTCGGATCCCGAATCACCATGATGCACACTTTAAATATCTTACAATTTTATTTCTCAATTAAACAGTAATAAGCTAATTTTTAAAAAAAATTTGAATGTCAATTCTAATCAATGGACCTCTAGAGTTCCAGAAGTACAGCTGGAAAGCTCACCAATCTAAATACACAAAGGTGTTTCCCAAACGTAGGTTAAGTGTACGTACTGGTATTTTATCACTCAGTAAACCAAACAGTGGTGAAGAAATGGCGTAGGATAGTGCCAAACCCAGGAATACCAGTCCCACATAGCCAGCTGGTAAATTAAACTGTAAAAGAAATTTTTTATTAGAGTTACACCATTAAGTCATTTTTTACATAAACAAAAATCTTTTCTTTATTTATTTTTTAAATTTTTTTTAACGTTTATTTATTTTTTGAGACAGAGAGAGACAGAGCATGAATGGGGGAGGATCAGAGAGAGGGAGACACAGAATCTGAAACAGGCTCCAGGCTCTGAGCTGTCAGCACAGAGCCCGATGCGGGGCTCGAACTCACGGACCGTGAGATCATGACCTGAGTTGAAGTCGGCCGCTTAACCGACTGAGCCGCCCAGGCGCCCCAATCTTTTCTTTTTTTTTAAAAAAAAAAAAGTTGATTTATTTATTTTGAGACAGAGAGAGAGAATGAATGGGCAGGGAAGGGCAGAGAGAGAGGGAGAGAGAGAATCTCAAGGAGGCTCCGTGCTATCAGTGCAGAGCCCGATGCAGAGCTCAAACTCATGAACCGTGAGATCATGACCTGAGCCAAAATCAAGAGCTGGACACTTAACCGACTGAGCCACCCAAGTGCCCCACACATAAATCTTTTCTACACACTTCTTCAGTTCTTGTTATCTACCATGAACCCACTATTAACACTTAGCATCCTCCCTAATTTTGGTCTTACTTTTTTAAATGGATTACTTTTTCTTTACGAGGGGGAAAAAAATCTAATCAGAGGTCAAAAGTCCTAGATATCTTGTTTTACAGCATTTGATATTGTACGTATAAATTTGTTTCTATGAACCATAGTATTTTCACATATATTTTGACATTTAAACCAGTGCTGCATAAACTTTATGTGCATCAGAATTACCCAGAGAACTTTTTTTTAATGTTTGTTTACTTATTTTGAGAGAGCGAGCATGAGAGCAGGGGAGGGACAGAGAGAGAGGGAGAGAGAGAGAGAGAGAGAGAGAGAGAGAGAGAGAGAGAGAGAGAGAGAGAATCCTAAGCAGCACAGAGCCAGACACAGGGCTTGAACCTTGAGATCATGACCTGAACAGAAATCAACAGTTGGTCCCTTAACTGACTGAGCCACCGAGGCACCTCCCAGAGAACCTGTTAAAAGGGTTTCTTAGTTGGATCCAAGTGCTAACATGCTTTGGTTCAAGGGATGGAAAAAAACAAAAAGGTTCTTAGGCTTCAGACCTAGAATTTCTGATTCAAAAGGTATGAGATGGGACCAGAGAATCTGATTTGTAATAAGCAACTAGGCGATGCTTACTGTCCATGGACTGCAGTATACTGATGTGAAAAACCCGGAGGATAATATCTATTCTATCCATTTCAAAGGGATGTTAATATCTAATTTAAAGAATTACATGGTATGACACTTTACAAAAGGCTTTTAAAACAGTAAGTTAACCACATCACTCTGTGATATTGTTACTATTACCAGCATGATACAAACACCTTTCTTTGGTTAACTGAGTTGTTTTCATTTCCTTAATTTCCTTAACTGATTTTCTTAAGTAAGCACATGAGATTTATATAGGAGTCCATGTACATTTCAACAACTTTATGACAAATTAGTCCCTGAAAGATACGAGGAGGAAGAAAACAGTCAGAGATGTCTTCTTCCGGTTTTATAACTGGTCAAGACAGCATGGAGCCCTTGCAGCCTAAAAGGCTGGGTCACCAGTAACTGGACAGTGAACTGTCAATTCAAACAATGATGTAAAGTCAGAAGAATGGCAATAGGATAAAAAAACTTTCTATAAAAAAACAGGAAAACTCAAAGATATATTTTTTTAAAAATTTTTTTTAATGTGTTATTTATTTTTGAGACAGAGAGAAATAGAGCATGAGCAGAGGAGGGGCAGAGAGAGAGGGAGACACAGAATCTGAAGCAGGCTCCAGGCTCTGAGCCATCAGCACAGAGCCTGAGGCGGGGCTCAAACCCACGAACCGTGAGATCATGACCTGAGCCGAAATCGGACGCTCAACCGACTGAGCCACCCAGGTGCCCCTCAAAGATGTATTTCTCAGTGTATTTAGAAAATGACACTTGTAAAGATTTTTTATGAAATAGACATGTGCAACTGGGATTTACCAGACATTGGCTAAGATATTTTTTCCTCATGTGGGCAGAAATTCTTAAGAAGATACAAAAATGACTCCTGGAGAGATACACTGTTGATGTGACTGGAGTGTGTCCTCATAAACACAAAATATGTTTCTTGTTACCTTATGGATGCTCACTGCTTAAACAAGATATTATATTATTTTCTAAGCCTTGGGCAAGGCACCAAAATGACAGTGTCCACGTTTATCTTTTTGGATATTTCACAAACACAAAACCGTCCCTAGTGCCGTTGAGGAGTTGTGTTTCTGGTAACTGCTTTTTTAATTCCAGTACCTCACATAAAGTCAGCATGGGCCACAATTAGATTTCTACCTCGATAAACACATGTTAATCCTTCAGTATAATTAACTACCAGAGTTGGTCATATACTTTATCACATCATTGATAATCCTTTTTTCAGAAATATCTAAGAGTGGGGTGCCTGGGTGGCTCAGCCGGTTAAGCCTCCGACTCTAGCTCAGATCATTATCCCAGGGTCAGGGGATTGAACCCCACACTGGGCCCCACTTCAGGCTATGCACTGAGGACAGAAACTGCTAAAGATTCTCTCCCTCCCTCAGCCCTTCTCCCTCACTCGTGCTCTAACCTCTCTCTCTAAATTAAAAAAAGAAGAGAAGGAAAAGAAATATCTAAGAGCAAATCTCTACAACAACCCTTTACATTCAGAATTTATTTTCCAGTACTAAAAAAAAGAAAAAGAAGAAGAAGAAGAACAAGAAGAAGAAGAAGAACAAGAAGAAGAAGAAGAAGAAGAAGAAGAAGAAGAAGAAGAAGAAGAAGTCGTCATCTCGGTTCCTTTCTACCATCCCAGATTAATATATTCCATAGTCATTCAATTATACGTAACAGCCTAAAAAGTAAGTGGACCCACAGGGGACCTGTTAGTGAAGAACATTAAATGAGCTACGGAGTACCCCAAATGCTTCACTGGAATTCAAACAAGTAGAGGTAAAGTGTCCTTGTCAAGCACTCAGGATAATTCCCAAGCCAGACATGTGATGACTCAAGCAAGACCTTGAAAAGGAGACCAATGTTTGGGCCACTCGGTGAAAAGCTTCTTTCACTTGCCCTGAATCAGACCCCTGGTGAAAGGGATGTCACAGAGGGAGGGGACAGGCTGTGTTGGGGTGTAGATCTCATTCTGTCTCCTCACAGCCACTCGGAGTCTTTCTACAGAGTGGGGCCCCAGAGCAAGCAAGTGCACCCACCTTCTACAGTGCAGAGCTCTCTGACAAGCAGGCTACTCACCTTCTCCAGAACAAAGAGAGACAGAGTAGGATCAAGGAAGCCAAAACACGAGCTGAGGGAGTTGATGACGAAGGCTATAAGTGCAATCTTGGGTAACGTGATGAGTTTCCAGAATGAGTGCTCACCTGGATCAGAGTCTAAGGGTAAAAAATCCAAAAAAGAGTAATTAAAATTCTAACCTATTTGGAAAAGTGAAATTGGTAAGGCCATCTTTTATCTGGTAATCAAAATAACTGCACCTCTGAGTTTGCCTAAAATTGCATATTGTGTGCATTTGCGTATAAATTTTTCACACCTAGAAGCCACATTCAGTCTTCTTAAAGACAATTTCTCAAATTGATAAAGAATCCACTGGAATCAGAGTGTGAGGAGAAGAGGGGGTCTTCGGTTATAGGTTATAACTCTGAAGCAAGTTGAGGCCTTCCCCCCAATGAGACAGAGACTATATGAAGTTAGATTTGGTGCATGGGAAGAGCCAGAAGCTTTATCAAGGAAGGGAGAAATCTGAGTTCATCAAAGGGCACAGACAAATTTTTTTTTTTTTTCCTGATGGCAAAGAAAACACCAGATTGAGAAGGGTGTTACTGAATCATGCATCAATCACATGGGCATTCAAGGTCAACTGAGCACGGACCTCACTTCTAGCATCCCCCTTGCAGTAACCCAGATTCTTTACTGTTCCCAGCAACAGGAACTGTTGTATCCAAGCCTCCAGTCACATGCTATGATTCCTTTCTTTTTCTCCTGCTAATTTTTCAAATTCTATTCACTCTGTGAGGTCTGGCTCTGGCCCTAATCATTCCACAAATCTTACCTTCCTCTGTTTCCTACTGCACTTCTGCTCTGTACCCTACCTTTTAGCAACTAAACCACATTTCATTTTACATTGTTTACTATTGTCTGGTGATTTTCCTGTCTTCCCGTTAATTTACTGAGCCATATCTTTGCTGAGTCAGGTACCATGCAAAATGCTGGGCAGACAAAGACAAAGAAGACAAGCTCAGACCCTGTTCTCACAGAGAAGTTACAGTAAAGAGTGGAGAGAAAAAGGATGGAACTAGGAGGGAATCTTTCAAGGCACAGCAGATAGTTGGCTAAAATAAAACAAAAACAAAAACAAACAACAACAACAACAAAAACAGAGAAAGCCATATAAAGGAGGCTTTCCTCAAGTAGTAATATCTAAGTTGGTGCCCAAAGCATGAGCTTAAGATGAGCAAGCAAAGAAGGAGGAAAGAATAATCCAGGCATATTATTCCAGGAATGGTACGTTCCAAGACTCAGCAGTGAGGAAAACTATTCTGAGTTTGAAGGACATGGAAGAAGAGAAGCAAAGCTAGAGGATGGAGATTAGAGTAGGGGACAGCAGCATGGTGGAGAGAGAGATCATACTGCAGAAGCATGTTATGCAAGACTTTGTAAAACATGCTAACAGGCCTGAGAAATCACTACAGATTCTAACCGAGGGGTAGGAATGAGATCTGTGGTTTAAAGAGACCTCTCTGTGGCCTTGTGGAGAATGGAGACAAGAGGACCAGTTAGGAGGCTGTTGGAGTGCCAGGCCAGAGATGATACTGGCCAGGTCTGGGTAAGGAAGATCTTTGAGGGTGAGGATTAGCCCCTGTTATGCTCTCATTTCTCCAAAAACACCCACCATGCTTCATTACTTAATTCTTGGTGAATAATGATCTAGCATGGAACAAATTCAAAGAAACACAAAGACTTTGTTCAAGTATTTTAAGTGCTACATTTAGACTTTGTCAGGATACGAGGGATAAAGGTTAAACCATGATGTCAGTTTCTTAATTGTTAGCCAAATATTCAATGCTAAATACAGTCCACGACGCTCAACCACAGAAAGTGCACAGACTTAGAAAGGGGACAAGCACTAGCATCTGGCTCGGTGCAGTAGGGCCAGCAAGGAGACTCCATTTGGTGAGTATTTTGAACTGTTTATTAAAGATGTTCATTAGTCACCTTTAAGATATAAATTATAAAAGATCAACTTGAATTGGTTATATTTACTTGCATATAAAAGGTATTATGGATTTATGCTGTAAGATAAATTATTATGGCAGAAATGGTCCCCTTCTCTAAATCCAAAGTGGGAAAGATGAGAAATCATAATGAGAGTACATAAGAACGTCCATAGCAACAAATACATAATGAGTTTAATTAAACTGTTGCAGAAGCCCAAGTAATGAAAACCTAGGCTGATCATCTGCTTTAAGAGACAGATGAGGAGCTTTTCCAAGCTACTCAATTACTCTCTCTGCTCCCCACAATTCTGACATGTGCTTTGAGAGAGACATGACCCCCCTGGTTGACCTGGCCTGCCACAGGAAGCTACTGGTAGAGGCGAGGAAGCAGGGGAGGGAAATAGGGAACCCCTCAGGTGTGAAGGGGCAGGAAGCATGCTGATCACTGCAGCACTACTTACTGAGCATTTATTCCAATGACCGAGAAGCTTCAGAAGGATTTCCCGGAAGAGGTAATACAAGTTAAGTTTTGAAGGATGAGGAGGGATTAGAGTGGATGCGAAAGGGACAAGTTTCAGATCATGTGACTCCTCTACTGGGATCTCACAACAGCTTCCTCACAGCTTTCAGGATAGGGCTCACATTTCATAGATTTACAGATTTTTAATAAGAGGATTGGCACGTCCATGACTGTGCTTTAGAAATATTTCTTTAGAGCAGTACAGGAGAGGGGACTTGATGCACAGATACAAAGGATGAGAGAGAGGGAGGGACCAAAGTTGACTCTAGAATCATGTTGGCTACGAGTCTGGAATGCGGTAAAGGAGTGGGGTAGAACTTGTAGGACACAAAATTCTGCCAATATCATCAAAATAAAAGACAATTTAATTGTCAGGCTTCTCTCCATAAGCTCTCCCAAAACACTAATTTTATTTAACTTTTTTATTTTTTATTTTTTTTTTTTCAACGTTTTTTATTTATTTTTGGGACAGAGAGAGACAGAGCATGAACGGGGGAGGGGCAGAGAGAGAGAGGGAGACACAGAATCGTAAACAGGCTCCAGGCTCCGAGCCGTCAGCCCAGAGCCTGACGCGGGGCTCGAACTCACGGACCGCGAGATCGTGACCTGGCTGAAGTCGGATGCTTAACCGACTTCATGGCCACCCATGCGCCCCAACTTTTTTATTTTTTTAATGAACCATTTTTAAAAATATTTACGTATTCATTTTTGAGAGAGAGAAAGAGAGTGCATGTGTGAATCGGGAAGGGGCAGAGAAAGAAAGGGAGAGAGACTCCGAAGCAGGCTCTGCGCTCAGAGTGGAGCCCGATGTAGGGCTCGATCCCACACCCTGGGATCACGACCTGAGCCGACATCAAGAGTTGGGCTCTCAACTAACTGAGCCACCCAGGTGCCTCCCAAAACACTAATTTTAAAAAGTACTCCTTAATGAGAACACCTAAATCTATACTTACATGCTTTACATTATCAATCTCAGAGATCTTTTTACTAATACCAGTTTTTTCCATTCAATCTAAATAGAAGGTCCTTCCATAGATAACCAGAGTGTTTGCCAAAAAGCTTGTTCATAAAAATATAGCTAACTGGGACTTTGTTGAGTTCAATGACAATGCCGGGAGATTTTAGTTGAGGATTAACAGAAATGAAGAGAAGTGACCATCAAGTAACTAGGCTGGTGGCAACCAGAGGGGGCCGCAAAAGATTGTCGGGGGAGGGAGGAGGCGAGGGGAGCAGGCCAGGACTCCAGGAGAAACAGATATCGGGGCCGGTCCAGTGCCTAATCACACAAGTTCTAAATACCCTGCCCTACCATTAATTAATAAACACAGTCTTTCCCCCATACAGTGTGGTAGAGGGCGAACGTGACTCTTTTCCCTGCTCCGTGACAATGTGACCTGGTGTCAGTGTCTTGATTATCGGTCCATTGTTCATCTGTGAACCAAGCAACCAGGACGCTCAACCACAGAAACCACAGTAGAAGAAGTAGTTGTACTTCTCACAAGTAGAAACCACCGTCTTACGTGTTTCAGCACGGTGGTGCCTCTCTAGAAACATTCTCTGGCTCTCTCCTCTCTAGCCTTCAAGCTAGCTCTCTAGCTCTGTTCCCTTCGTCATCGGATAAGTGTAAAATGCCAGCTATGTCACTAGGCAATCTTGCTTACAGTGAGAATAACCCTTGCCTGGTACAGAAGAAACTGTACGTGAACCTGCGCACCATGATTTGTGCCTCCCTGAGTGTTCTGACTCTTGTACCCGGCGCGTCCCTCGTGGTGATCCTGAGAGCTATGTCCAGGGAGTTGTTACAGGATAGGCTGACTCTTATGCGGTGTGAAGGTTTGAAGCCAGAGTGACCCCCATTACTCCCTGATGTGGCCCTGTGTCCTTGTACTTGGGCTGTGCTGCACAGGCAGCTGGGAGGACCACTGGGGAGAAGGTGAGGCCTTGCCCTCCCGTCTGGTGGCCTTCCAGGAAGACAGTGCCATGTGTGGCCCTTGGTAACTCGTCATTCTGAAATATTTAATTAGGTCCAAGAACACCTCTGGTGGACACTTTATATGGTGATGTTTTATGACAAGGAATTAAATATTCGTTAGTTCTAAAGGTCAGAAAAAAAACTGTAACATATAGAAATTCACATAAACTACCTACAGCAACATTTCTCAAAAGAGAATCAGCTCTTTCAGGGTACTCTAGAAATCTACCATGGAGCATACAAGATGAAAGTGAGTATTGTTAACTTGGTCCCCTATACATGTATAAAAATACTTCAATTTAAGATTCTTAAAGTGAGTAATAAATGCAGTCTTACCATAATTAGGTAAAATGTACATGTTGAGTGGTACCATCAGCAGAACTATGCATCCCAGAAAGATAAAAGGCACCTCATAGCCAAAGGATTGATACAAGAAGCCACCTAAAGGGGGCCCTAACACTAGTCCCAGGCCAGAAAAAATCTCAAGACTTCCCTAAAAATGGGGGAAAAAAAGAGAATTGAGTCAATACAGTTGGTTTGAAGAATTCACAAATAAAGATCTAATGGACGCTAATTGAAAAAAAGGCTATCCACTTCACAATTTACACACCCAAACCCAAGATGAACCAAAACTTTAAACATGCATATTGAAACCACAGAAGTACTAGAAAAATAAAATATGGGAGGAGGTTTTTTTTTTTTTTATGGTGGGGAAGTTTTTCTAATTATGACATAAAACTCAGAAGACACAGAAGAATCATAAATCTGATTACATGAAAATGTGAAAAAACTATGGATGTTAAGCACATAAAAAAGACAAATGAAGAATAGTAAAAAAAAAAAAAAAAAAAACAATACTGACAAAGGACTAATTTCCCCAAATATATCAAAAGAGCTAATACTAATCAATGGGGGAAAAATGAACAACCCAATAGGAAAATGAGCAAATGCTACAAACAGACTATTGACACGTGAAAGAAAATGCAAACACATCTCAGGCATGTAAAAGAAAGCTCACCCTCACTTTAAAAAAAAAGTAAACGGTTAAACCACAAGATAACAATTTTTACCCATCACCCATCAAACACTCCGCTGGCAGGAAAGTGAGGAAAGAAGCACGTTTGGACACGGCTGGTGAGTGAACACAGGAGGGTAATTTGGCAAATCTATCAATATTACAAACGCACATACTCTCTGGCCCAGAATGCCATTCTGGGAGTTGAATTTATATGGGGAACCGTAAAGATGTGACATGGTGCATGCACAAGCTTGTGTGTTATAGCACTGTTTGCCCCAGGAAAATACGTAGACAATCTAAATATTCATTGACAATTTGAAGGAACTATGGATGTATGTTACCTCCATCTAGTGAAGTATCGTATACTGCTACGAAAGGGAGGTAAAGAGTAAGAAACTCTTCACCCATAGGCATAGAAAGATCTCCAAGATGGTTTCATTGTTAGCATATCAGCCAGGTTCTGAACAGCATAGAGAGTATGCGACCACGAGTGTAAAGAAAACAAAGGGGGGAAGGAATCATGCCCTGCGTGTGTGTGTGCACTTGTGTGAGCGTGTACATACATGTTCATACACACATGGAATCACTCTAGAAGGAACCGATAATCCCTGTTGCCTTCTGGGAGAACGATGTTGGACTGGATGCCTGGACAACAGGTGGGTCTATGAAGCTTGAGGAAAAGTAACATATAGAATATATTCACTATATCCTCTATTTCTTTTTATAACTTTTGAATTTTGTACCATGTAGAAGGCGTTTATTAAAATTAAAATAAACAAAACGGTGTTATGGAAAATATTTTACCATTAAAAAACTCTTACAGAAATTGTGCCATTTTAAATCAATGTAGTCTTTAGGGGTGTTAAACAGAGACTGTGGTTTGCAACCTCACATCCTCCCTCAGACCTCAGAGAGGACACGAAAGTACTCCACTGGTAACTTTCAATTTCCTAAAGAATTACAGGAATTCTCCATGTAATCACCATGAAGCCATCCAGAACAACCACCGTGTTAGGGTGTCAGTTTTTGGCCACAGTTTTTATACAGAAACTCAGTACGGCAACATTAATTTCCCCTGTCGATCAGAAAATCAAATGGACTCCTGTCATCGTCATAGGAGTTTCTTGGGCAGCACCTTCCAGAGTCTTCCACAGAACAGCAGCTCTTTAAGAGTTAAAAAGTGTGGCCATAGTCAAATTGAGTTGGGGAAAATATCTTTACTACAGGATTTCTCGGAGTCTTAATACACTCCCGTGAACTGGATGTTTCTAAGTTGGAAGGGACATATGCTCCAAACATTTTACCCACAAAACCTTATTTTACAGAGCATGTCAATGGGCTCATGTTCTCCAGAACCCTTTCTGAGAAATGTTGTTTCTGGGAAATGTAAGCAGTACACCTATCACAGTGGCCACCGCTGCGTGCCACAGGGCTGTACAACCCAAAATAAACCTAAGCAGCTAGCTAGCCGGCCGTAGATATAGATATTTAATTAAAATGGGAGTAAATAACGATCTCCACAGCAAATAGTGTACTTAATGGCCAAAGCTATAGTATTAATATGGGCAAAGGAGGAAATTCTTGGTACTAAGCCGATGAGGCCCTGAAGTCTCAAGGACAATTATTTGTTGGGAGGGCTGCATTTGGTCTACTATGCAAACCACACGTCCTTCAGAAATGCATGGGTCCAGAGGAGACAGGCAGGAGAGAGCCCGCTTGGGGTGAAGGAGGCAGTAGCCAAGAGCTGGGACAGAAATCTGGTACGTCACCAATGCCAGGCGTCCAGGCACCTAGCCAATATATTATGTTAATACAATGCTACCAAGTTCTGGGTTGGGGGGAAAATAAGAAAGCACTCGGCAAACGGCACAGAGGCAGGGAAAGGCTTTAAGATCTCTAAGATTCCTTCCATGAATCTGGGAAGAGTAGAGGAAGGACATCAGCATATACTCAAGTGGCCACTAGGGATGACTTTTCTAAAGCAAAGGAATGCCTCCGGCAGCTCAGCCACAATCTGGGCTATGGAGAGACAACAAAATACTACTGGACAGGTGTTGTTCTTTTAAGTGGTAGACTCTAAACCCAGGAAGAGACCTAAATAAGACTAATGGTATGTTCAGTGACAGCCCGCTGCTAGAAGCAGTAATTGGGGTAAAAGGTAACCAAAACACAGAAAATAGAAAAGAAAAAAAAAAAAAAGGGCAGGTCTAGAAGAATGGATTTCAGCTTTAACTTGGAAGGGCAAACAAATACTTTAGCCTACGCTAAAAGGAAAACAGGAAAAACGCGCAAAATACATACCAACACCGTGGCCACACTGTTTGGAAAAGCCTTTGCAAGAATAGAAAAAGACGCAGTTATTGCTGCCGCAAAGCTGACTGCGTCTGCTATTCTCACTAGAAAACACATAGCGGTAAATACTGGTCCTTCTGGAACTTGGTCCAACACACTAAAAAAGAACAAGACAATTCTCAAATGCCAAGTTGGTTTGTCGTCGTCGTTGTTGTTGTTTTCCTTTTTACCGCTACTCACTGAAAAGAGTAGTATCTCACACAGTTATTATAATAAATCTCTTCAGAATATGAATGTTTTCAATTGCTTTATTATACAAAGGGAAGTCTCTTTTTGGGGGGGGGGAGATGGGTAACCATTTGATTCATAATGACAGTTTAGTCGCCCTTTTCTGATGCAACTGGCCGTTTAAATGGTAACACTAAATTAGTTTCTCTGAGATATGTAGAATCACTCTGACCAGAACACATACAAAAGAAAGACTTCTTAGTTTCAGGTATCCCTCAGTGGTAGGACTCAAACCTTGGGGGGGAAAAAGGGGGGTGGGGCAGAAAATAGAAGACCATGCCCCTTCCCCTGCCAAAAAATAGAAAAAGGAAAAGGATGAAAAAAAAAAAAAAAAACCACTTAGTTTGACACGAAGGCTTCCTAGCTTACTTCATCATAATCTTACAGCACTCTTCCTTCTCCTATGTTCCCCAAGAAGCTGTGTAGGCTCATCTATATTATTTGCCACTAGGCTGCTGATTTAAGGATTCTTAAGCTTAAGAATTTCCACAGCTATTTTGCCTCTATTTTCCCTTTTCCTGGAAATAGCAATGGAGGGAACCATTCTGAAGTGAGCATATGACTCAAGCCTGGCCAATCAGAGTACCCCCTCCCCTGCATTAACCTTGATGCAGGGATAGGTCACCAACAAAGATCAAGCCAGGGGCTCCATCCTGTGAATCTCCTGGAATTCCAGGAAAAGTGGCATTCTCTTCCTCTGGGAGCTGCTGGAGAATTCTTGCCACCACAAGCAGACAGCTTGTCCATGAACAAAGCACAAGAAGAGGAAAGCAAAACTGGGAGCTTGAGATAGATTTCCGATGGCAGTATTTTAATATGTGTGTCCTGATGTTCTCCAGCTCATTCTTTATTTCACTTTCTCTGCTCGAGGCAAAATGTATCTGTGACTCCGAAAAGTGGGTTAAGTTTCTGTCACTCCCACTCATAGCAGTCCTAATGAACAGATTCAGAAGCCACTTAATGCTCAGCCCTTAGAAGACTCTGTCCTTCATTAGTCCCATCCTCTAAATCACCCAATAGCTACACGCTGAGCCCTCAACAGATAATCAATGGGACGGACTGATTTAAAGAATTCATTAACATTTTAAGCTGAAGATAAATTATGAAATCTGTTCAAGCTCCCAAACAGATCAGAGCATGACTTACCCAAAGAGAACTGTAACTCCTCCTGAGACAAACATTCCTGCCACAAACATAAATTTTGCTCCAATATGTACAAGCTATAATAAATGTCAGAGAAGAGTCGGTAAATCGACGACTGTTACAAGTCTACATCCAGATAAACACAAACCCACTGTATCAGGAAATATACAAGATTTGGGAAACATATGTTTGGGAAATATAGTTAATGTAATATTATAATAATTCTTTTTTTTTTAATTTTTTTTTTAACATTTATTTTATTTTTGAGACAGAGAGAGACAGAGCATGAATGGGGGAGGGTCAGAGAGCGGGAGACACAGAATCTGAAACAGGCTCCAGGCTCTGGGCTGTCAGCACAGAGCCCGA
Organism: Neofelis nebulosa; assembly: GCF_028018385.1. Taxonomy (NCBI): domain Eukaryota; kingdom Metazoa; phylum Chordata; class Mammalia; order Carnivora; family Felidae; genus Neofelis; species Neofelis nebulosa. Next base: position 123,597,628 of record NC_080787.1, read on the forward strand.
CGCGGGGCTTGAACTCACGGACCGCGAGATCATGACCTGAGCCGAAGTCGGACGCTTAACCGACTGAGCCACCCAGGCGCCCCTATTATAATAATTCTTTAGTGGAATGGCAACACGCATTGCTTAAAAATATGGAAGAAGCAAAAAAATCAATCAACCCATTACGATAAGCAAAATAAGTCAGTCAGAGAAAGATAAATACCATATGATTTCACCCATCTGTGGAATTTAAGAAACAAAACAAATGAGCAAAGAGAAAAAAAAGAAAAGAAAGAAGCAAACCACACAACAGACTCTTACTATAGAGAACAAATTGATGGTTACCAGAACGAGGTGGGGGCGGGGGGGGGGGGGGAGGAATGTGTGAAATAGGTGAAGGGGACTAAGGAGGGCACTTGTTGTGATGAACCCAAGGGGTTATATAGAAGTGTTGAATCACCCCCACTGCACACCTGAAACTAATATTACACTGATGTCAACTGAAATTCAAATAAAAACAAAAAAAAAATCAATCAACCCTATGAACGGAGTTATCAACAGGAGCGTATTTCATAAAATAAAATGGTGGTTATTTCTGAATCAATGGAAATTCGAGGCCTATAGATTAGAATAGGTCATTACACAACTTTCAAAACTTAAAATGTTCCCATGAACTTTAATACTCACGTATTTTCCAAATACCAAAGATGCCAGCAAGTCAAATAAAGCATAACATCCAAAGATCATACCGGTAACAGTATTGCTGGCTCCTTTCTTTTCAGCCTTTAAAGAAACGAAAAAGGAAACAAAGTTTGACAGACAAATTAGCATCAGTGAGGAAAAATGGAGCTATCAGATCAGAGCATTGTTTTCTTATAACCTTTATCTGTGTAGCAATTTTCAAAGATTATTATTTTAAAATAAGCTGGATGGGGAAGGAAGGGAAACTATGGTAAAACCTAGTCTCTGACATGGAAACTATTCACTCAACACACCCCTAAAGAATTGTTAGCTTTACAGTCTTGAGAAAGGAAAACAAAGCTGGCAGCAACGTACTTTGTGATTTCAAAAATAAATTGCAAAGCTGAAGTAATTAAAACAGCATAAATACAAACATATGAAACAGATTAGAGACCTTAGAAATAAACCCACACATATATGATCATTGATCTTCCACAAGGGTGTCAAGGACACACAACGAAGAAAGGATAGTCTCTTTGACAAATGGCGCAGGGGAAACGAGACATGCACCAACAAAAGAATGAAGCCAGACCCCCATCTTACACCACTCACAAAATCAACCCAAAAAGACTTAAACGTAAGACCTGAAACTGTCAAACTCCCCAGAGAAAATATGGGGGAGGAGGTGCTTCTTGACATTGGTCTTGGCGATGATTTCTTGGATTGGACACCAAGAGCTCGGGCAATAAAACCAAAAGTAGACAGATGGGATGAGAAGTCAGCTATCCATAAGCCAAGGAGAGAAGCGGGAACAGACTCTTCCCTCACAGTCCTCAGGAGGAACTAACCCCGTGAACACCTTCATCCCAGACTGGTGGCTCCAGAAGCCACCCAGTTTGTGGTACTTTGTTATGGCAGCACCAGCAAACTAAAACAGGTACCTCAGAGGGAAGGTATCATCGAAGGAGTCAATAAAGATGTAGAAAGAGCACTCATGGGTCAAGCCACATTATCCATGTTCTTTGCTTAATAGATCTGGTAAATATTCTAGAGTTTGGCATTACTTATATAATGGCCTCACAACTAACATTTACTGGCCCCCACTATGAGCCAGAATCTCTATTATTAAGCACTGTTTTACATGGTTTCTACCAACAATGAAATAAAGGATATATTTTTAGTGGGCCCCATTTTATAGATGAGGGTACAGACTTGCAAAGTTTATAGGGTCACAGAAGCCATGACAGTTTCCATCTTGAGCAGGTTCCCATGTTCACCATAGAGATGGGATGGTGACTTCAGATATCCTAGAATCACATTCCACGGCAGCAGCTAAATATGACTTTTGGAATGTGGATCCTGCTTCACATCAGTAAGCAAGAAGAGCTATTAAAAGCAATTTCTGGTTCACATGTTATCCTGTGACAACAAAAGAGGATGCCAGAAAAAGGAGGACTAGAAATAGGAATCTTACTCTAGAATTTAAGAAGGGCCCTGTTTTTCCTTTGCCTAATTAGCTCTGGCTAGAAGGAAGGAAAACAGAGCATGCAGGAGGAAGGGTAAGTTTTTCCAGTGCATTTGTCAACCACAGGGTTCTAATAAGAAACAAAAAGGAAGAGCCCACTCTTTGTATCTAGACCTTTTAAAATTACAGCGCTCTCTCCCTGCCTGTTTTCTTTCCTTCAGCCTTCCCTCTTGTAAGCAAAAAAAAAACTAAATCAGAAACTTAAAAGTATAGCATAGGGAATATAGTCAATAATACTGTAATAACTTTGAGGATACCTGGGTGGCTTAGTTAAGCATCCAACTTTGGCTCAGGTTGTGATCTCGCTGTTCCGGAGTTCCAGCCCTGCATCGGGTACCCCACTGAAAGTGTGGAGCCTGCCTGTCATTCTCTCTCTCTCCCTCTCTCTCTCTGCACCAACCCCCCCCCCCCGCCGCTCGCTCATTCTCTCTCTCTCTCAAAATAAATAACTAAACTTAAAAGATACTGTAATAACTTTGTATGTTGACAGATGGTAACTACACTTACCGTGGTGAGCACTGCATAATACACAGAATTGTGTATTTGCTATGTTGTAGATGTGAAACTAACACGGTACGTCAACATTTTGTCAATTTTTTTTAAAAGGGATTGGAAACATTATTAACAAAATCGAAAGACACACATCTGTAGTCTGGTGTTCCTTTGTGTGCATTCCACTAAGCAGAAGCTAACATTAGTTGCTCTAGTGCCCTGAAGGTTGAGCCAGCTGCCCAGTTTTCAGCCAGGAAATGCCCTGCTAACTGGGCATCATTCTACTTCCTCCAGCTCCTCTCTGCCGTAACTCTGCAGGCTCCACCCATCATTATATTTTCCAAATCCCAGAACTGATCAGTCTCGTCTGTCTTGTTCTGATAACTTCTCACCGACTAATGTCTCCGGCATACGCGGCATACGCGTAAGGACCCCTGCATTCTAGCTCTGTCTCCTCCCCAGACCTGCTGCCTCCTGGACCTCACTCCACCTCAGGCTCAAGCCACATCAAGTTGTCTGCTTTCCCGGAGAACGTGCTATTTCCTGTGCTAATCCCATGACTATCTCAAGTGATTTCTTTCCTAGAACACCCTTGCCTCTGTGGTTCACCTTGAGAGCTACCTTGCTGAAGACCAATGTTTTTTCATATTGTCTCACTCCCAACTGGTAGACAAGAGAGGGACAGTTTCCCGATCTTTTTTTCTGTCCTAATGCATCCAGTGCCTGCACACTCTAGAGTGGGAGACGGTTACCCCCTCCCGCTCCCACTCAGTAAATAGAACCGAATTGAGCCAGTCGCTGAACTTCTGAGTCTTGTCTTCATTGACAACATGATGGATGGCGTTCTCACTACACTGCCTTAGGGAGTAGCTGCAAAGACCAAATGGGATAAATGCGTGGGAAATCACACTGAAAACTAAAAAGCACTGTATGGGTACAGAGTCACATTGTTCCTTTGGCAGAGAAACCATATCCATTCTCCTTGGTAACACGCAGAATGGCGGATGGGGCACCTGGGTGGTTCAGTCGGTTAAGTGTCTGACTCTTGATTTCGGCTCAGGTCATGATCTCACAATTGGGGGATCAAGCCACTTCTTGAGCTCTGTGCTGAGCATGGAGCCTGCTCGGGATTCTCTCTCCCTTTCTCTCTGCTTCCTCTCTCTAAATAAATAAACAAACATTCTAAACAATAAAAAACAAACACATGGGTATATCATCTCCATGCAACCAAGCCAGTTGCAAGCCATAGTTTCATGCTATGTCCCACTCACCTCCAGATTCCAGGTGGATTCTCTAGGGGCTAATTCCCTGTGAGTCTGTGCCATGAACTATAAACCCTAACACCACATAAAAGGCAATGATTACAAAGAGCTAATCAGTATTAACCAGAATTCTTCCTTGGGACAAACCATTGCCATTAGATACCATCAGAAATTCAAGTCAGAAAAAGGGAATTTAGTGGATCATGTCTTCCTAATTCCAAAAATATTAATAAGCGAAAAACTCCAGGAGACAGACTTCCTGTCTCAGCACAGACCTTTTGCAGTAACACTCAAATCTCAGTTACTCAAAGCACCCCCTTTGTTTCAGTTGCAGAAACCAAACAAAGATTTATAAAACTACATGGTAAGCAAAGCAATCCTCAGAAGGTCAGTTATATTTAGGTGAGTTATTTCCCGAGAGGATATTCTTTCTGACTGGATTGTTTTTATATCTGGTGTCAAATATTCTGTCAGAAGTCTTTCTGTTTACTGAAGTTCTATGCATCATCTTTACTAAATGCAGAGTTTCACATTTCACATACTGTAAAATGAAATAATGCAAAGGGCTTTTTTTTTTTTTTAAAAATTAGAGTTCATAACAATATTAAAATGTCTCACCTCCTTGGGGAAAAAGGGTCCAAGGATAGAATAGCACATCATAGAACCCAAGTTAATGGAAGCTGCCGATATCAGCACAAAAAGCTGTTCTCTTGAAAGCTGTCTGGATGTCTCTCTTGTACCTCCTGGAGGGCCATCACCTTAAATGCAAACATGCTACAATCACAGGCATGTAATTGGGACTGCTGATTGAAGTTGACACATGTCACTTCTGTGCCATGTGAAGATAACATATGCTGAGCTCAGGGCTATTTTGAATATACCACATTTGATAAAACGTCACACAAAATCTGGTACAACACTGTCATTTTGAAAACACCTCATTTTCAGGGCAGAATTTATCAAACCATCTGAAATCTGTTTTGCCTTCACTATTTCTTCCACCTTTGGTAAATTCCTTCAAGAAGGATGAGGCAACAAGGTGATCTCCAAAGGGTGCTACTCTCTAAAGTATAAGGTAACTATAATGAAGTTACCAGCCTCATACGTTCCATGGACTTAACAGTGTTCTAAACATGTCACCTTAGCTGTTGGTTAAGCATTCTGGAGTAGTGTAGAAGTCAAGTGAAGTGTAAGGGGGAGAAAACAAGCTAAAATATTCAATTGGCAAATGACATCTTACAATGGTAATGCTCCTGGAGAGACAAGTCCCATAAATCGGTAAATCAATACACATTTTACACTAATAACTGGCCTTTTGCACTGATCATTTTCATACTTATTCCCAAGGCTAAATCTTCATCTAACTTAAAGACAACAGGTCAATTACTCAGTTTCAAATATTCAGCGAATCTATCAGTCATTTTTAAGTTCAATGGTTTGGGAAAAAAAAGAAATTTAAGGAAGAAGACTATACTTGGTTTGCTCTACTTTTCAGAGGTTGTCATTGCGGTCCAGGAAAAAAAAAAAGAAAGAAAGAAAGGAAATCTGTGCAAGATGAGGAAGTCTCAAGAATCTTTGTAAAACTTCTGGAGTAGATGAGGAAGGGAAGTGAAAGTTAAAAGGGGAGGAACAACAATGGAATGTTTTACCTTTGTCTAATGGCATACTAATTTGAATGCATTTCCAATCACATGGTAATTTATAAAAGCAGCGCTACAGAGCAAAGTCTTGAGAGAACTCTCTCTCCCGGGCCCTGCACTTTAACCCCTTGCAGAGAGAGAAGCTCTAACCCGAACCCCACCCTCAGGCCCCAGGCTTTTCGAATCTCTCCGAAACAAACCAAGCTAAAGCTAATTCAATCGTGGGTAAAGGGGACAGGACCCACGCCACCGAGAGGTGTCCGTCCGTGCCGCTATCGGTCACCTCCGGGGAGGCGTGGGCCTTCGCAGTCCCCCGACGCGTCCATGCGCGGTGCGCGATGCGCGGTGCACGGTGCGCGGACTCCGGCGCCGGGGCTCCTGGGTCCAAGCCCGCTCCTCGGACTCGACCTCGCACGGGCAGACGAGCCGGCGGCGCCTGTTCAGCCCGACCCAGGCATCGTCGCTTCGCAACGGGCAGCTCTGGGCCCGGAGCTGCTGGCAGCCGGGGCAGACAGCTAGGGGCTCCGGGAGGCGGGGCGGGGGCGGGGCGGGGGCGGGGGGCGGGGCGGGGTGGAGCACCGCCTTTTTTTTTTTTTTTTTTTCCCTAAAAACTCAGGCTACCTTAGTAATTCACGACCTTGGATATGTTTGGGGTGGGGTGGGAAAGGGCTAATCTACATTCCAGGTAGCTGAACCCCCAAGTTTAAAATGAGTAAAATGTATTTCTACTAGCAGTAAGAAAGGAAGCGTATATAGGCACAGAAGAGTTACAGTGCCTGAACTGAAAGGTGCTAATGTGAATTAAGAAAATTAGTCCTCATGGGGCGCCTGAGTGGCTCAGTGGGTTAAGCTTCCGACATGGGCTCAGGTCAGTCCGACGTGGGCTCAGGCCATGATCTCACAAGTTTGTGAGCTCGAGCCCCACGTGGGGCTCTGTGCTGACAGCTCAAGAGCTTGGATCCTGCTTCAGATTCTGTGTCTCCTTCTCTCTCTGCCCCTCCCCCTGCTTGCGTTCTGTCTCTCTCTCTCTCTCTCTCTCTCTCTCTCTCTCTCTCTCTCAGAAATAGATAACCATTAAGAGAAAAAAAGAAAATTAGTCCTCATCAACCCCAAACACACGGTATTTATAAAAGCAGTGCTACAGAGGAGAAAAGTCTTGAGAGAACTCTCCCAGGCCCTGAACTTGAACCCCTTGCAGAGGGAGAAGAAGCTCTAACCCGAAGCCCACCCTCAGGCCCCAGCCGTTTTGAATCTCTCTGAAACAAACCAAGCTAAAGCCAATTCAATCTTGGTAAAGGGGACAGGACGCACGCCACCGAGAGGTGTCCGTCCGCACTGCTCTTGGTCACTTCCGGGTGAGTAAACGACGTAGTGGTTGTAATCCCTTAAATCATACGCGAGTAAACTTGAAATGAATTGACTGGATTAACTGATGTGAAGCACCCAGAGTAGAAAAATATTTGCAAGAATTATGGTGAATGTCGAGGAAGCATAGCTGGGAGTACACCTGTCGAGGCAGATGGCCTGAGTTCCAAGACAAGGCACTTACTTTCTGTTGGTGACTTTGGAGGACAAGGTCAATTTTTCCACGTGCACAATTGGGGCACTGATGCCTGGCTTGTGGGTGGCTGTGAGCACTGGTGATAAGGTCTGTAAAGTGCTTGGAGCTGGACCACAAAAGCCACCACCTTACTGTCACCATCACAACACTCCCTGCTCGCACCACACCCCACCTACACACACACACTGAGGCTTCACTTATCTTCACCTTATTTATTACTTGGGAAGAGCTAACTATCTGGGAAATTCTTGATTTGGGGCCAAGATAAAATTTAAAAGACTATCCAATGACCACCTTGTTCCAGGCATGGTGAATTTAAAGATGAGTAAGCCCCAACCAGCCTCAAGTAGCATACTTCCATCTAGCAGGTAAAACAGACATCTATTAATAATTTCTTATGATACAATGAACTCTGTAATAGAAGCATATTGGCAGAACTATTTACTTTGGCTCAACCAGTCCAGGGTGGCTTCCTGAGGAAGAGAGGTCACCTTGGGTCTTGAAGTTTATGCAAAAATTCCTGGGTAGGTAAGGAGAGCCTCAGAGCCATACTAAACAGAAGGACTAGCATTAGCAAGTTTCCTTCCAGTGGCTTTCTAGAATCTTTATGATCTAACCCCTGCTGGCTTCTCCAATCTATGTTCCCTCTCCAATCTAACACCAAACTGTAAAGGAGATTTTTTTTTTTTTTTGCATTATTTTTTTGATGATTACATTTCCTTTTCTGTTCTCTTTCCAGACTGGCCCTCTTATTTATTTATTCTCTTCTCCTTTTGATCTCTTACTGTTCTTGGTCCACCTGATAGGAGTTTCCCCCTACTTTATCTTCCAATCTTTCAGCTGGATTTTTCATTTCTGTTGCCATTTATTTCTATCTCCATTCCTTTTCCTCTCCCTTCCATCAGCAATCATTTTTGCATCCTTTAAGATTTTATTTTTAAGTAATTTCTACACCCTACATAGAGATTGAATTTACAACCTGAGATTGAGAGTCCCATGCTCTACCAACTGAGCCAGCCAGGTACCCCATTCTTATATGTTTAATACAGCTCTTTTTTTGTTGGTATATATTTTCACAAAATGTGTATTCTTCTTTTAAAAAATTTTTTTAAAATGTTTATTTATTTTTGAGAGAGAGCGGGAGCAGGGGAGGGGCAGAGAGCGAGGGAGACACAGAATTTGAGCTGTCAGCACAGAGCCCGACACGGGGCTTGAACCCATAAACCGTGAGATCATGACCTGAACCAAAGTCTGACACCCAACCGAATGAGCCATCCAGGCACCCCCCCCATAAAATGTGTATTCTTATTTTGCATCCATCTACCTTTCATTTATATAAGATGTATTGTCGCATACATTCATATTCCTAACTTTCTCTCCACTTCTAATCCCTACTTCCTACCTTCCCTCCACACGGTCAGTATTACAGGTTAACATATTATCATATTAGTGTTCCGTGGTTGCTGTCACAAATTACTACAAACTTGGTGGCTTAAAACAACAACACAGTCCTGTAGGCCAGAAGTTCAACACTAATTTCGCTGAGCCAAAGTCCAAAATGCTCTCATCTCAATACCTTTAACTGAATCACATCTGCATGGACTTTTTTTTTTTTTTTTTTTTTTTTTTTACAAATGAGGTAACATTTACAAGTTCCAGAGATTAAGATGTGGACACATCTTTGGGAGCCATTTATTAGTCTACCACAAGTATCCACTCACTTTTTTTTTATAGTCGTCATAAACATATGGACACATATGGAACTTTTTTTTTTTTTTTTTTTTTTTTTACAAACTAAAATGGAGTATTTTATTCCATTGGAATGCTATTCCCCCAGATAAATTCATTCTTGGAGGATCTTTTTATTGGATATAGAAATATGAGGAGAAAGTTGTTATCTTTTAGCCTCTTCAGGACATGTTTCTACTGCTTTCGGTCCCCATAATTTCTCAAGAGAAATCGGTATAAGTTTGCATGTTACATCCCTTTTTCTTTTCCTGGCTGCTTTTTGGAATTTTCTCTTTGCGTTTCAGTAGTTCCCCTATCTGTGTCTAGATATGTGTCTATTTGTATTTATACTTCTTGGGGTTCGCTGAGCTTCTTGAATCTGTAAATGTGTGTGTTTCATAAAATTTGGGAAGGTTTGGGTCATTATTTTTTCAAATGTTTTTGTGTGTCTCATTCTTTTGCTTCCTGGAACTCCAATTGCAAATCTGTTAGAAATATGCATTTAGTTATATATATATGTTAGCCTTTCAGATTTTGTCCCACAGATCATTACAGCTGTATTTAGTTTTTCTCTCTGTTCTTCAAGTTGGATGATTTCAGACTGATCAGCTGAAAATTCATTGAGTCCTGCTTTTGTCATCTTCAGTCGACTGCTAGCCCTTCTGGTAAATGTCTCACATGTTATTTTTCAATTCTCAAATTTCTATTTGATCCTCTTTTGTAGTTTATACTTTTCCTATTTGCTCATTCACTGTGGAAATTATCATTTTTTTACATTCTGGAGCACCTTTTTAATAGACGCTTTAAAATGCTTGTCTGATATTTTAACATTTTGGTGATTTTGTTTGGTTGGTTGTTTTTGCTCCGTGCCAGCACAGAGCCCAACGTGGGATGTGAACTCACAACCCTGAGATCAAGACCTGAGCTGATATCAAGAGTCAGACACATAACCGACCGAGCCACCCAGGTGCCCTGGCATTTTGATTATTTTGGATTCAGTCTCCATATTGCCTTTTTTCTTATGTATGAGTCATATTTTCCTGTTTCTTAGTATATGTAATAACTTTGTATCATAGCAAGGACATCATGAGTAATATGTCACAGGGACTCTGGATTCTGTTGTATTCTTTCCAATAATATTAATTTTTTAAAAAATTTCACTAAGAGTTCACCTGCCTTGACTCAAACCTTGTATCTGTTTCCCTAGTGGGAAGCAGCTGAAATTGCCATGCATTTTGTTTGTCCCTGGCTGTGATTCTAGGAGTCTGCCCCATGCATGTGTAGTTCAAAAGCCAGCCAGAGATTTAGGCAGAATATTGGCCTCCACCTTTCTGAGTCTCTCTGGGATTTTCCCCTCCTCTCCATTTCCAGTAGCTGTGGTTGTTCTAAACTCTGCCCTCTGGGTTTTCAGGAAGTAAAACTGACAAATCTGGGCTATTAGTTGCCCCATAGGGCACTGACTGGGTCTGCCCTTATACTCGAAGCCATAAAAAAGGGAATTTAGCCACTGCTATTCTTTTTTTCAAGTGTTGATCACCACGATCCTCACCACCCCCCACCCCCACCCCCAGTTCTGTCTACCTTTGGTTACTGTTCAGCGTCTTTAGGTAGCTGTTTAAAAAAATTTTAGGCTTACATTTGTTATCTGCAAGATGGTTAGTCTTGCAGAACCTCCTAGTAGTTATGCTGTATTTTATTAAGCTAATAACCTGTGATGTATTGGGTGAAAAATCTCCCATACAGTCAGTTCGTTTGAAAAGCATTGCCTTTGAGACTTTTCATGAGTTCTTAGAACCAAGATCCCTAGAACCACCCTGTATCTGGCATTCCTCAAATCTGATTGCTCAGCAAACCCTTTAATTCTCTGAGCCATCCAATAGCTTACCAGTAAATTCATTTTTCTTTTTTAAATGTTGGCCATAGGTCATTCGGTTGTACCCAAATCACCATAATTGGAACAGTATTATCCAAATTTTCTACAATGAACACACTTTGTTGTCCTAATACAGAAACAACAACAACAACAACAACCAATAACCGTCATTTACAAATAAAGACATCATCTATAACTTGGATACAGAGGAGGGAAGCTGGCATCAGCTATAGCTCAGTGTCATGTCATGAAGTCATATGATTTCAGAAAATGAATACAGCAGACCACATAAACGTTCGACATCTGTTCGAAGTTAAATTATTGTTTCAAGATGATGACATAGAATGTCCAAACCAAAAGTCTTAATAAGAGAACATCTCATTCTATTACATTTTGCAGCTGAGGTACTTGAGGATCAGAGACTAAAAGTATTTTGATCAAAGCTACAGACTCAGAAAATGATAGAGAGGAGAATCAGGGTCTGCTCTCTTGGCCACTGCTCTTTTTCATTTACAAATTACCTGTGTTGCTGGGTACATAATTAGATTATTCATAAACTTTAAGTATTATCTCTATTTATCTTCCTCAGTATGTTTAGTTTCCACAATCCTGCATCAGCCCTGTAGCAAGCAGCTATAGCACCCAAACAAGTCTGGGGAACAATAAAAATAAGGACTGAGAAAACATTCTTAGTAACACTTAGGAAAAGTTCGATGAGAATCACACAAAACCTTCCAAATATACAACCTAGTGACATAGGCTTCCTAGTTAGCGTTTCAGTCACCTCACCCCCTTCTCCCCTATCACCATTTTCCCCCTTAATAAACTAGGTTTTCCAATTAAAGGCCTCAGAGATTAACTTTACAAGCTACTACCTACAGTCTTTATGAATTCATTCCATTCTTACTCGTCTAGTTCCTTATTTTCTTTCTTATTCTCTTCCCTCTTGCCAACCTTTCTTTCTCCTTTGATTTTACCCTTGATATGCTGGGATTCTATCCTCTTTGGCCCAAACCTCTCTTCAGCTACAACTAATTTTCTGCAGTATGTTTAAAACCATATGCTATGTAAGCCAAGACTAGACCTATATGTTCCCGAGCTGCAGCGGGATGATGGTTCCTGAGTTTTCTCCTATTTCTTAGCTCCCATTTCCATCCTTTGGGCTTTTTTTCTAGCCCCAAAGGTGAGGACATTTTTAAAGTTTTCAAATTAATAGTGGTTTCCTGGGATGCCCTAAGCCTCCAGCTAAGTCCTAAGAGATGTTAATTTACGCCTGCCGTTCTCCACGTGGCTTTCTTTTAGGTATGTCGTCTACACACTTGCTTCTTGAAACTTATTTCATTCGATGTGTTCATTTCAGGACACATTAGTTTAGTGATTCCAACACACAAATCATTCTACTAAGCGCTGTGTGGTTTAGGACAGGAGAAAGTAATAGTTAAGAACCTTTCCATATACAGTTATTTTCATATGAAGTTCTCTATAATAACTACAGGGGTAAACACTTTAAGCAACCATTCCATGTAATCCTCGTAACAATATCCCAGTATTATCACAATTTGGCTGGCTCAGAAAAGGAAGTAATTTGCCCAAGGCTACAAAGTGAGCTGAAATTTGGACTCTGCTCAGCTAGCTGGTCCCCACCTCTCCAAGATGTAAAATCTTTAATGTGCCTTGGCCCAGCTTCTCTTCCCAGCTCTTGTTTTCCAAGGAAGCTTGTTGAAGTTCAACTCCAAGATCTTTTCTAGCATTTAATCTGTCCTACATCTCTTCCTTCTTTGACATCTTTTACAGGCTGAATTGTGTTCCCTCAGAATACACATGTTCAAGTCCTTATCATGTCAAGACCCTATTTGGAAACAGGGCTGTTCTAGATGTAATTTGTTAAGATGAGGTCATACTAGAATAGGGTGGGCCCTTAATTCAAGATAACTAGTAGCCTTAAAAAATGAAAAATTGGGGGGGGGGGCACCCAGGTGGCTCAGTCGGTTAAGCATCTGACTCTTAATTTCAGTCCAGGTCTTGATCCCAGGGTCGTGAGTTCAAGCCCTGCATTGGGCTCCACACTAGGTATGAAGCCTACTTTGAAAAACAAAAGAAAAATTTGGACACAGACATAGATAAGGAGACCATCACGTGAATACTGGTGTTTCATACTGCCATAGCAGAACACCAAGATTTCTGGCAAGCCTCCAGAACCCAGGAGAAAGGCATGAACAGATTCCCCCTCACAGCTTTAGAAGGAGGCAACCCTGGAGACACCCGATTTCAGACCGCTTGCCTTCAGAACTGTGAGATAATAACTTTCTGTTAAGTCACCCAGCTTTCGATATTTTGTTATGGCAGCTGTAGCAAACCAATACATCTACACCTAGATCAAGAACCTAAATTTCTACTGCTCTCTTTTTCTGCCTTAAACTGCAATATTCCCTTTCTCCGTCTATCCAACTTTTTAGCATGATGAAGTAGAACCAGTCACATTGTTCCCAACTTGAGAGGTGAAGAGTCATCGCTGAATTCTGTGACCTCTCATCCGCATCTGGGCAATCATCTGAATGGATGTAGGGTTGGAAGCATGAGCTTTGAAGTCCACTGGGCTCAAATACCAGCTTCAATATTTACCAGCTGTGTGATCTTCAGCAACTCTCTGAGCTTGCTTTGTTACTTTGTTAACGGGGGCTAAATAGACCACTGCCACATAGGCTCTCAAGGACGATCAAGGGAGAAAATACATGATAATTTAGCACACTACTTGGCATATAGAAAGTGCTAAACAAAATTACTTATTATTGTTTATTGTTCCTAAAGCAAACTTCAGAATTTAACTTTCATGTGTATTTCAGATGCACACTGGGGTACAGTCTAGAAGTATTATAATCGGTAACTGGCCTTTAGTCTCTATGTAACCATTGTCTTCCAACTGTTGGCAATATCTAAAGTTGAAAGGAGGTAAACTTAAACACGTGAACTAGGAGAATTTATATTAAAGATTCCTTGAATCACCAGTGTGTCCTTTAAGCTCATTCCTGGGATTAGAAACAGCTATACTAGAACTTTAAAAAACAAAAAAAATTGTAGCTCTGGTTTTAAGGAGAGAGGTTTATAACTGATAGAAAAGGTATTTATAAGGTGAAATATTAAGGCATAGACCCATGATATTTTAGACTACCAGCTTCTAGAAGACAGAAACCAACAACATAAGCTAAAAGGTACTTGTTTTCCCCCTATGTAAATACATTGTTTGGGAATGATTATTTTCCCCTTTTAAGTATCTTGAGTTTTTACCAAATTCTCACATTCTAAGATTTGTTTTGGGGGCGCCTCTGTGGCTCAGTCGGTTAAGCGTCTGACTTCGGCTCAGGCTCAGGTCATTATCTCACAGTTCATGAGTTCAAACCTCACATCTGGCTCTCTGCTGTCAGTGTGGAGCCCACGTCACATCCTCTGTCCCCCCCCCCCCCCGCCCTCGTGCACGTGCGTGCACACTCTCTCTCGAAAATAAACATAAAAAAAAAGATTTAGGGGCGCCTGGGTGGCTTAGTTGGTTGGGCGTGGGATTTTGGCTCAGGTCACAATCTCACAGTTCGTGGGTTCAAGCCCTGCATTGGGCTCTGTGCTGACAGCTCAGAGCCTGTAGCCTGCTTCGGATTCCGTGTCTCTGCCTCTCTCTCTCTCTCTCTCTCTCTCTCTCTCTGTGTGCTCCTCCCCCACTCTCCCTGTCTCTCAAAAATGAATAAAAAGTTAAACTTTTTTTTTTTTTCCAATTTGGGTTTTGGGGGGGAGGGGAAGACATCTAATATGAAACCTAATGCTTAGCATATTAACTTTTATTAACTTTAATCACACATTTGCTGAAACTACCTCATTCTCTTTCAAAGATACAAATGCGGTATGATAACTTCCAAAACAGCCAAGGAGACATCTGTGCCTCTGCCCTTACTCTCCATTTCCTTCATCTTCCCTGTTTGGGATGCTTTTAATTGTTCTTGTTGTGTTTTCCCGTTTCAAATGTTGCCACAGCCTTCAATCCTTTGTCTTTCCACATCATCCCCACTCTCTGACCCCCATGCTGCTTTGTACCTTCCCTGTGGCCTTTAGGTATTCTAATCTTCGGTTCAAATCTTAATCCGGCCACAAACACGAGAGTGGCAGGAATAAATCTCATCCTTAAAAATCCTGCAGCTTTTTTTTTTTTTTTTTTTTAAGCAAAAGTTAACTAGGTAACTAAATCGCCAACTAAGTGAGCAGCATCCTTTTAGGAGGAGTTACGAGTAGAAAACAGCAGCTCAACACTTTTAAAATGGAAATTTGAAAGCACACACAAAGCTAAAAAGGAACTATATAAATGTATTAAACTTCCAGTCTCTCTCTGTTCTGGTTAACTCTGCCCCGCACCCATGTTACCCATTTTTGTTTTCTTCACAGACTTGGGGAGTCTCACATTATCTGCTCACTGTATCCATGGTGCTGGCACTTATCAAACACCTAATAATTGCTGACAGTGATAGGCAAAAGATAGGATACAAGAGGCAGAGAGGTAAAGATTAACACCTAAGGTCCCTGGGGGGGGGGGGGAACACAAGTTTTGGAACAATGCAGAGTGTAGGCCCACAGCGAACCCCCTCAGGCACAAGGGTCCTCTTAAGAATCGAACAGACACTACCCACCCCCCAGATTTCCCTCAGAAATCTGACAAAAGGCCTGACTAAAAAAAACGAGACCACAACACCGTGTGACCCACCAGGAAGGGTATGGCCATAGACCACCCCTCATACAATGGAAACGAGCCAATCAGCAATGGACAACCCAGCGCCTAGTTATCAAGCCAATATGGGTAGGAGCAGAGAAAGAACCAGGGGGAAGGGAGGGCAACCAGAAGCTCATAAAGCAAGTACCCTTGCCTAGGGTCCTGGGCATTCACTTTTGAATGCCACCTCTCTGAAAGGAGGGCTTCCATACTTCCTTTCTTACATTCTAATAAACTTTTGCCTGCTGCTCATTTTGTTTCCACCTCTTCATTCTCCAAAACTGCAAGACAGGAGCGCCTGGGTGGCTCAGTCGGTTAAGCTTCCGACTTCAGCTCAGGTCACGATCTCGCGGTCTGTGAGTTCGAGCCCCGCGTCAGGCTCTGCGCTGACGGCTCTGCGTTGACGGCTCAGGGCCTGGAGTCTGCTTCGGATTCTGTGTCTCCCTCTCTCTCTGCCCCTGCCCCGTTCATTCTCTGTCTCAAAAACCAATCAATCAATCAATCAATCAAAAAACGTTCAAGACCGCAAGACAATGATGAACCCCGGGTATCGACGTAAAAAAAAAAAAAAATCCTGCAACAACAGACTTGGGGGCTTATCAGGAGAGGAAGTTCAAAAAAAAAAAAGGCAAAAGGACTACTGACTATATGCGGCCGTATTTCATATGTTTGCGTTTTGAAATGGGGACAGGAGAATGACCAATCAATGCAAAATTCAAAATGTTGCTTTCAGTAAAAGTCAGTTTCAGGGATCTCAGATTCCACTCCTAACTCTTCCAGGTCTGTATGGCAAAATTCATGCCGGATTTCTCAAAGACTACGTTCTCTCTTTACTATATCCCGAACCCAGTTCCTGTGTCTGGCGCGTCGTAGGCGTTTTAAATGCACCTAATAAAATGCACCTACTGAATCCCGATCTGCGCGGGTTTACGAATTTCGGGAACAATCTGGCGTTAAAAACAAAACAAAACAAAACAAAACAATTTTAGAACCAACTGCATTTAGAAACTGTAACCAACCACCTAACCAGAGGTTCCACTTTAGTCACACAACGCCGGTAAAGAATTTGCGGCGTACTTAGCAGTGAAGACGTGCCGGCTTTCGTTTCACAACAAAACACGCACAAAACGACACACTCGCAGACGTCTAGAGTAACTGAGAAGTGATGCGAAAGCGGGCCGTGCAGGAAGGCCCAGTTAATGGGTTCGACAGGAAATTACAAGGTACTGACTTAACGAGGAAGACAAGGAACCAGGGAGCTAACACCACGCAGACGCGCGCTTGGCCCTTCTCGCGCTCCGTAGAACCCACTCTCTGGGCCTCCGTAGGCCACGCCCCTGGCGAGGAAGGATGATGTGAGGCTGCCCGCGTTGGTGCCTGTTGCGCGTAACAGTCACCGGCCGCGGAGAGTAGGAAGACAGAGTAATCTTGCCTCGGATTGGCCTCAATCCGGAAATAGAAATTCTCGAAGCCCGGCACCACCAGAGCCACCTCTTTCGTGAAAGGTAGTGCACATGCGCCTAGGGGGTAGGGGTCCTGGGAAGCCCTTAAATACCGTCATGCGGGCGCGCACGACCTCTTTCCCTGCCGCCGCCGAGTCGCGCGGAGGCGGAGGCTCGGGGTGAGTGGAACGGTACTGGGGTGGTGGTTGTGGTGCTTTTGGCCGGGATTGGGCTTGTGCAGGGTTGTTTGTTCAACTGGTGTCTTAATTTTTTAACCTTTTTTTCTTTCTTTGCATTACAGTGCGGTCAAGATTCGGCTCCATCCGTAACCCACCGCCATGGCCGAGGAAGGGTGAGTCCAGGGTTGGAGCCGTGGGGGTGGGGAAGGGCATGGGCAGCGTGCCTGCTGTCGGGTCTCAGGGTCAGCCGCGGCCTCCTAAGGGCGCCTGCTGTGCCTCGTTTGTGATTTTTGAGTCCCAAGCCGTCCGGTGGTGCGTGGGGAGTTTAGTGATGGTTTTGACTTGCTCCGTTTTCAGCATTGCTGCTGGAGGTGTAATGGACGTTAATACTGCTTTACAAGAGGTGCTGAAGACCGCCCTCATCCACGATGGCCTGGCACGTGGAATTCGCGAAGCTGCCAAAGCCTTAGACAAGTACGTGTATCAGTCTCAATACTGTGGGTTGTTGGAACCGGAACAAAACTGCAGCCAAGGAGAGGAAGCGTGAAGTTCATGGTGTTAGCACAAAAGTTCTGAATGGCATCCGTCCTACAGGAAACCTAGGAAAAGGTATCAGAACTCAGATCTGTGTGGCCCACCTAAAGTATGTGGGTTCGTTTGGAGTGGGGATGAGCGCTTTATTTTTAAAGCAAGACTACAGTGTTTGAATGATGACTTAAGTTGTCGGATACCCCTTCACTCTTTCTGTGAGTGAAACCTAACAGTCTGACAAACCTGTAGGTTGTGGGGCTGATTTCACATTAGGGGGCAGATAGGTATCCTCGAGTGAAACTAGAGGATTTCAAGCTAACGTTGCAGAAGCAACTGGACTTAAAAACGAGTTCAGAAAGTGGTAGCCGTAGAAACCCAGGTAAGTACGAAATATTCGTAAAAACGCCCGTTTAGGTTTTCAGTTATTTAAGTGGGAAGACAACTGTATGTGTTCACTGTTGGAGTGGAGCATCCGTGCCCTTTAGGAATTTCTTACAGCCGGGTTATATTTTAAGATCTCTTAGTTCGCCTTGGTGTAGAGTGGCTTCTTGAACCCAGCGAAGTCGCACTCTGCCGGAAGCCCTTCAGGTCCTGGCGTGAAGCCCCTGCGCTGTTTGTACAATGGTAGTGCTGGGCAGTATTAAGTTTTTAGGCCTGTAGCCGGTAACAACTCCGATATCGTAGTTCCTCATACCGCCTTTTAAACGTGTAAGTGGCTCTCAGGAAAGGATTTTTCTTTGGCCACAGATGGGTAAACCGGTTGTATGTGAAGTTGGTATTTTTAGGGAATCACTGCAGGCCTGGTAGTTCTAAAGACGTGTGAATATATATGTTTTTTGACCAGCTTCTCAAACTGAGGCAGTTATGTTGTTCTCCAGTGGGGGTGCTGCTTGTGTTCCCCCAGTGTAGCCATTGCCAAGATAATTCTCGTAAAGGGTCGGTAGTAGTAGGCTCAGATTCGAGTTGCGGTTTCTGTTGGATTGTGCATTTCAGGCGCCAAGCCCACCTTTGTGTGCTTGCATCCAACTGCGATGAGCCTATGTATGTCAAGTTGGTGGAGGCCCTTTGTGCTGAGCACCAGATCAACCTAATTAAGGTAAGCTGTCCATTTTTTTGAGTTGAGAGATGCTTTAGCGTCGTGAAAATAGAGCCAGTTAGGGTCATGTTTGGGTTAAAGCTATTATACCGGAGCAAGTTCTGTATAAAGATGAGTCATTTCTGATGCTGTGAAAAACATGGCTTAAACTTAGTATTTTGGGCTAGTTTATGGGAATGCTTCATTCGTGCAGAATGAGTTGCTAATTTTGGTATTGGTACAGAAAAAAGTGGCAGTGCTTCTGGGTGATTTTGGTGCTGTACATGATGACAACTGGCTCCCTCTACTGAACTGCTATGAGGAAACTGCCATGTCACCCTATCTGACTACAGCTACCGTCTCTGTTTGACTTAACTGTCCTTAGCATTAATGTCTGCTGATATGGTGATCTTTTTTTTTCCCCCCCCCTTTTAATTCCGTCCCAATAGGTTGATGACAACAAGAAACTAGGGGAATGGGTCGGCCTCTGTAAAATTGACAGGGAGGGAAAACCCCGTAAAGTGGTTGGTTGCAGTTGTGTGGTGGTTAAGGTAAGTTCGTTTTTATCTCTGGGTTGAAGGTTGTGCTGGGAAACTGCATAATTCTGTACTCAGTTTTAATTGTTAAAGTCCAGAACCTCAACGAAAAAGATGTGTGATTTTCAACATTCGGAGTCCGTTTTCAGCTTTTCAGAAAAGGAAAATAGGCTGTAATGAAGCCGGCCAATGAATCTGCTTAGCTGAATGTGTTTCTGCAGAAATTTAAAAAACGCTGGCAATAGGAACGCCATGTTACGAGCCTTAAAGACATTGAAGTCATTAAGGTCCCTGAAAATGGCTACAAGAAATTTTAGTGATGGGAAACATTTTCATAAGACACGAACTAGTTTTATAAAGCTTCACCATAACTAATGCTAACAACTTGGTAGAGTTATTAATGTTAGTCAAAAAAATTGCTTTTTATTTTTTAGGACTATGGCAAAGAGTCTCAGGCCAAGGATGTCATCGAGGAATACTTCAAATGCAAGAAATGAACAAATAAACTTGACTCTTGTTCCTCGCCTGTTTTTTTTAATTTTTATTTTATTGGGGGCAGTAAAATAAGGTCTCTGTTAGCAAAAGACAAAAGATAATCATTGTAAAATTAGCCAAATTACTAGAAGCAGGTTATTTGTCTCCTGGTGTCTAAATGAAGGCCTACTCCAACCAGTAAGTAACTTCGGTGTTGACAACTGAAAACAGAATGACCTGAGTGAACTTGGCTTTGCAGTGATCAGTTCGTGACAGCCAGGGCTTCTTGGGTGGGTGCACATTCACCACAACTGAGGGTAGAACAGCCTAGGACCTGGAGTAATGGGCTGAGGCTGGTCAAGGGTGGGTGTGTCTTTACAACTTGTGACAGCAGACTGAAGGTCACGCTAAAGTATTAAAGCTCAGAAGTGGGATACTCAAGTCACAATCTGTGGGGGAATTAGTGATGACCCATGTATTTCAATCAGCCTGGAACGAGTTGATTATATTGGTTTGAGCATGAATTACTGAGCTAGGTAGGATTCGTGGAAATGTCATCACAATTTCATGTAAATTGGGGATACTTTTGAGTTTATCTCGTGTAGTTTCCCAGTATTGCCATGCAGTTATGGGAGCACATGTGAAACAACTGGAGCAGATGGGTTTGTAAGTTTAGGAGACAAGCAGGGGAGGGCAGAAAATCCCTTACAGGCTCTGCACTGTTGGGCTCTAAGCCACGCAGCTGCTCCAGGTGTGTGGAATGCTCAGTTGTGTTCTTCTGCATGCCGGGAATTTACAGGGTTAAGCCCGTGTCTAAGACCTACTTTAGGTTTTATAGCCATCTCGGGTATAGCTGAAGGCTAGTTGTCCTCCATGTGGTATCTACAGTGGTGGAGTGAATGGCCTCAAATGAAATTTGAGCTAATTATAACTCGCAAAGCATCGTGGGTAGTTGGCTTAGATAATGTAGCATGGGGTCAATCTGCTAACATTAAAGCAACCAGACCCAGCTGGTATTTAAGGGGATGGGTTTGTATTTTGAATTCTGGTATATGCCAACATCTGAAACACTTACTCTGCATCTGGCACTGTTGGAGCTGTTGATGCAGTAGGAAAAACCCTATCTTTCAAATACTAGGTTTGGTGGTTTATGTGAAACGTAGTTAGTGTGAAGGAAAACGGCTGTGAGTATAGAGCTTTGCGTTTGATTTTTTTGCTGATGCTAATCTGAATATTCCCTCCCACTGACTTGTTAGCTTTTTTTTTTTTTTCTGGATTACCAGATTTACTGTTCCTTCAGCTGCAAAACATAGTCAAAACTCTTAAGGAATATTCTACCCTTGATCCTACATCTTCCTCTAAGTACTACCTTGGTATGGCACTTCTTCAAAATCCTACTAGAGATGGTTTCCATCCTCTTTTTCTACTTCATTGTTCTTTTTTTGTCTTCTGTCCTCAGGTAAAATGTCAGTGTAGTCACCAAGACCTCTTTCTGGTCAAATCCAGTAGCTTCACAGCCTTCCTCTTTACCTCTTGGTGGCATTTTCTAGAATAATTTTGTCTGTACTTTAACTTTGGCCAGATTCAGTCCTCAGCCCCTTTTGCTGCTTTGTAACAGAATTTGGCTGTGGTCCTGTTTACTTCTGTGCAGCCTTCGTGGCCTGGGACATCCTACTCCTGTAGCTTCTACTCTAGATTTCCTTTCCTTTCCAATTTGAGTTCTCTGTTTCGGTTTTGATTCACTCTAGATAAATGGTGTGCACTAGGGGGTATCCCGTGAACACCCATTTGTAGCTCAAGTTTTGTATGCCTCAAAGTGAACATCTTCAAATGTTTCCGGTTAGAATGTAGCATTCTTGAATATCTAGTGTGTATCAAGCGCTGCACCAAGCGTTGACCTCTACTTTGTACCAGCCTAAGGCGGAGGCCTGGGGCATCCTCAGCTCCAGCCTCTACCTTGTATGGCTGTGGCAGACTCTTCAAGGGATTGTGGTGGCCCCTCGGCTAACTGCTGTGAGTCACGGCTCCATTCAGTCAGTCCACACGGCTCTTTGTAATTCATCTGTGAGCTCATTCTGCCTCAAGTGCAGTTTTCTCTACCTGGCAGTCTTCTACTCATCCTTGAAAACCCAGTTTAAACCCAACAGTTGGGATTTGTCTGTAGCTTCTGTGGGGTTCGCAAGGGAGCTCAGCCGTGGAGAGGTGCCAGGGTAGAAGCAGACGTCTTGTCTTCATTTTTCACTGGGGAAAAGGGTAGTTTTGTGAAACCAGTTGCTATGTGCACTTAATCTTGAGGACTAACCTCATGGACCCAAACAGATCAGGGGAGCTAAGCACTTTATACTGTTTTCTTGCCCTCGTGGTCAGTGACACTCATTCCTGTTCACTTTGGCAATAAGAAACCTCCAAGCCGAATATTCCATTTTCTTTGTCCTTAGCTTAGTTTTTATTTTTGCTTGGTCCTGATTTTATTAAAACTTCTATTACATGTATTCTTGGTAAGGTTTTAAATGCTTTTAAAAAATGAACCAGGACATCACAGAGGAATTGGAAAAGCCGAATTAAGTTGGGATGTGTTAAAAACAGGAATTTGTTCATTTTCAGCTGGATCGTAGAGGCAATGGAACCATTATTTGGGCAGAGGTGCTACAAGTCCTAAAAAAGTGGAAATACCATTTAGGGCTAATGTAGTCCTTAAGTTGGCGGTATTTTTTTTTTTTTTTTTTTTTTCCTTTTTAGGTAAGTATACAGAGTTAGGTTCAAGGGATTTGTTAAGCACAAGCAAGCTTTTAGTTTCTCTTCCTGTGCTCCTGAGACCCTTGGAAGGAGGAGGTGAGGCTATTTAGCCAAGGAGAGGAAACGAGCACAGCTTTCAACGCTCCAGACTGAATATAGGACAGGCTGAGAAGGATAAGACATTGTCTTCCCAGCCAGGGCCCTCAGCTCCATCCACAAGCCAGAAGAGAACTTCCTAGTAGTAAGTTCCAGCAAGAGCAATGGGGGCACAATGGCTGGGCTAAGGAGGTGTCCAACACCGAGGCCATCAGACTCTCATCTTCCTGTATGGAACCTGTTGAGTGAAGCCTGACTCCCTATTGGGGGCAGAGGGGTCTCACTTCTTTTAGAGGGTGATGTGGTATTTGGGACTTTGGCCACATATTAATGCATCAGAGTGTTCAGAGGGATTCAGACTGGTGCTTGCTCCCCAGGCAAAAATAATAATTGTTGAGTCCTTTTTAAAAAAACATGGTTTAGGTTCCGGAAGATGGCGGCGTAGGAGGACGCTGGGCTCACCGCGTGTCCTGCTGATCACTTAGATTCCACCTACACCTGCCTAAAGAACCCAGAAAACCGCCAGAGGATTAGCAGAACGGAGTCTCCGGAGCCAAGCGCAGACGAGAGGCCCACGGAAGAGGGTAGGAAGGGCGGCGAGGCGGTGCGTGCTCCACGGACTGGCGGGAGGGAGCCGGGGCGGAGGGGCGGCTCGCCGGCCAAGCAGAGCCCCCGAGTCGGGCTGGCAAAAGCGGAGGGGCCGGACGGATTGTGTTCCGACAGCAAGCGCGACTTAGCGTCTGGGAGGTCAGAAGTTAACAGCTCTGCTCAGAAAGCGGGAAGGCTGGAGGACAAAGGGAGGGAGAGCTGCTGAGCCCCCGGACGGCAGAGCTCAGCTTGGCGGGGAACAAAGGCGCTCACCAGCGCCATCTCCCCCGCCCATCCCCCAGCCAAAATCCCAAAGGGAACCAGTTCCTGCCAGGGAACTTGCTCACTCTGCGCAAACACCCAACTCTGTGCTCCTGCGGAGCCAAACCTCCGGCAGCGGATCTGACTCCCTCCTGCTGCCACAGGGCCCCTCCTGAAGTGGATCACCTGAGGAGAAGCGAGCTAAGCCTGCCCCTCCCGCCCCCGTGCACCTTGCCTAACCACCCCAGCTAATACGCCAGCTCCCCAGCACCACAAGCCTGGCAGTGTGCAAGTAGACCAGACGGGCCACACCACCCCACAGTGAATCCCGCCCCTAGGAGAGGGGAAGAGAAGGCACACACCAGTCTGACTGTGGCCCCAGCGGTGGGCTGGGGGCAGACATCAGGTCGGACTGCGGCCCCGCCCACCAACTCCAGTTATACACCACAGCACGGGGGAAGTGCCCTGCGGGTCCTCACCACTCCAGGGACTGTCTAAAAAAACATGGTTTATTCTTCAAGTAGCATAAGCACACCTAAATTCAAACTGCTTTATCCCAAGCAAGGTGTTGAAGCCAGCTTTTTATCTAAAACCTGCACAATCTAACTGAAGTCTGCTGCTTGAACTTGCAGTACAATCTGGCTTTTCCTTGGAAACTTTCAAAAATGAGGGACCAGGGGGTGCTTGAGGATTCTATATCTACCCAAAAAGGGCAATCTTCTCAATTCCCTCCTGGTTTGCACGAAGCAGGTGTTATGAGTATTCCTCTGCTTTTCTTTGGCTCCGTGGTCACTGACCATCATCCTCACATTCCTAATTTGATTTCTATGGCAAACTGGCTTTGGAAAGGGAAAGTGCCAGAGAGGAGACAGAGAAGTACTTTTATAGGTAGAAACTCAATCTCTTTCAGATCTCTTTATGAACTCAACTAGATTGTGAAATGTGCAAAGGTAGAGGCACTGGTGATCATCCTGTGACCCTGCCAACCCGAGAGGTCCCATCAACTCTTCTGGTTTTTGATGATAAAGGGAGAGAAAAAATGTAAACATCAATTCAGAATGCCCTTAGTTATGGACATACATTTATTGACCACTTACAAGGGAACGAGTGATTATAGCTATTAGTATATTTACCACAGGACGATTGGAAATACTTTTGTGGGTTGAACTAGGGGAATGATTAAGTAAAATGTGTTTCAATTACATAACGGGATACGATGATGCCACAAAAATGGACAGTATAGAAGGACATTTGTTACTATATTTTAAAGCAATATTAAAAGTGAATGATAGGACCACATTTTGTAAAAAAAAATAAAGGAATATATAAATACGCATCGAGATTTTAGTGGTTGTTTCTTATAAGGTGGGTATGTGGGCTTTTTGCTTATTTTTTTTTTTTCATTCGACATGTTGCTTTTGTAGTAAGAAAACATATTTAAAGAAAGGAAATGATGGTATAGGGCTCTCTCAGGGTTAACATTAAGTATCACAAATATAAAAGTTTTTTAAAAAAATAATGTTCTGTGAACAAGTGCCTTTATTGACTCGTCTAGTAAAATAGTTGGGTAAAGCACAAAAAAGGCTGACCTCAGACTTAACCAGCAGAGGGCAGTAAGAAGCTGGCGCCTGGTGAGGGACGGATGGGGGAACAAGCCCGATAGGCACTAACCAGGGTGCTCGCTTCGGCAGCACACTGACTGAAGTTGGAACAACCCAGAGACGAGCGCTGACCCCTGTACGGGGATGACACATCAGTTCGGGAAGCGGCACTAAGTACAGCAGGCTCCTCATAGGAAAAGGTTCTTCTCCCACTCTTGGAAGATCAGTGGGCTGTAGTTTACTAGTGGCTGCATTTGCTCTTTGCCTTGCTATTGCAGAATCCACAGTCCCTAGCAGGGAGGTCATGATGTGCCGGGAGGCTGTCAGGAGAGGCGACCGTGGTTATTTTATGTACAACCGAGAAACGGAAACTCTTGCCACCGTTCCCAGAGGAAAAGGTTTGGGTCCATAATTGTATGCTTTTGTTAGACTCCTTTCTCTTCCACTACACTGAGCTTTGTGGAGAGCTGCCTGTCCCAGAGCGGGCCTGTTTCAGGCCTGTTTTGGAAAATGGGCATCGTTTGGAGAGTATCAGGGCAGCGGAGGTATTTTGGAGATTACAGAACACAGAGTCACTCCGTGGAAGCATTGACTTTGTTCCGCGCTGTATCGCTGGGACCTTGCTTGCTCTGATAGGCCCTCCAATATTTTTTGTTGGATGAACAGATTTGACCTTTCAATCTACTTAGCGAGGGACGTAGGTAGGTAGGTAGTGGGGTTTCTTTTCAAGGCTTACACTCCCCAGCCTCTTTTGACACATGAATTTCTCATGTTCCTTTTTTTCTAGCAACAGTAGTCAATCTCTCAAGCGGGGCCTCTTTTAGACTAGAACGGTGCCAAGCTGTCTCAGCCTGCCTTCGCTCCAGCTCCACTCTAGGGAGCAGGGCAGAGAAATGTATCCTATCACAATATGGGGTACAGAGCTCTAAGAGTCTGAGAAATCACTTTAAAAGCCACTTTGAGACCTGGGAACAGTAAAAAGCATGTGAGTTCGGTGAAACTATTTTTACATCGCAATGATTTCTTTTTGAAGCCTATTTATTAAGACACATGCCAACAGCACGGTATTGTACAGGCGATGTGAACGAAACCTTACACAAATGTAGTATTTGTCTTTTTATTTTCCCTTCTCTCAACTCAGCTGCCCCCGACTAAAATTTACAAATGGATATAAAAATCCTGTTTGTACCTGGTTGGCTTGTTAGAGAAACACTGAGTGAAAGGCCTGTGACATTTCATAGCACTGCCACCAGATTAACAGGAGCAAAATGCACGTAAAGAAAGAAATAGCTATGGGATTCATAAGGGGGAAATAAAATATTAACATACAAGAGGCTACAAATTAAAAGCCCTGTCTTCGCTTTCGGATCCGATGCTCGGATATACTCGGTGAGTTGCAGGGGTCAGCAGATGTTTTGCTAAGTCGGCGCAGGTTGTGAGTCGCTGGGAGGTGCTTCCCCACATGTGGATTATAAAATGATGCAGTTATGCCAGTATTTCAGAAGGGAGTCCCCATGTCATTTTTAAGAAGAAGTTAGAACCTTCCCTACTCTGACCCACAAGCTGCATTTCGGAAGGCAGCAATGCTCACTGCACCACCAGCACCACCCCACGAGCTGAATTCGGGAATCATCCCGTCTGAAATCTTATATTCTAAATTTCCGTCCTGTAAAGAATCTGGAAATTTTACTCTAAAACATGAAAATGATAGCACACATCATGTGGGCCATGCTGAAGGGCAGGCGGAGGATTCAGAACTTTGTCTGGAGAGCGATCGAGGTTTATTAAAGCTTGCAGGTTTTTAAGTAGCTGTGATCAAGGCATAAAACTCACACTTGTTATGACCTTGATTGTTGCCTACGGTTGTCACGTGAAGCGCGCCTCCTTCAAAGCATTCCAGGTAGCATGGCGGCCATCTGGAGGGCTGTTGGAAATAGAGTGCAGGACAGATGTAGGTTTGGCTAACATTCAGTTACAGTTTGCAACTATCGGGTTGGGTGGCAGTAAAAATAACACAGGTAAGAAACGAGCTGGTCTTCAAAAAGGCTTCTCTGTTTTAGTAACACCGCTCACTGCGTTTCCCCTGTCGTAGCTTGAGAACAACAGGCAGGGGTTCCTGTCATGAAGCAGAAACCGGCCCGAACAAGGAGACCCAGTACTTTCTCGCATAAGGACAACTTGAAAGGAGGTGTTCGGTTTATTTGTGGCAAGTGAAGGTGACGTTGTGAAAGCAAGCTGTATTTCGGTGGGGGTGGGGTGCGAGTAGAGAAGAAGAAAGAGGAAGGTGCGGGGGCGGGGAGGGCGGGGGAACAGGGGAAAAGAGACAGAAGAAAAGAGGAGAAAGAGGTGTAGGGGCCAGGGGCAGACTGCCTCAAGATGGAACACTTTGGCATGAAGATTATTTTGAGTTAAAGGCCATCAAAACCTAGTAGATTCAGGGAAAAGCTCTTTACCTCCCCAACAACTGTCTAAACGGATGGAGGTCTTGCTTGGTCCAGGAGAGCTGTCACCACAGAGAACTACATTATGTGATAAGAACTAGGTATGATAAACAGGGAGGAAACTGGCAAGGCCTGTTTGATCAAAGTCCTTTGTGTCCCATTGTTTCCGAGCGGCCCAACAAACAGTCGTTTACCAAACATTTAGTCTTTTTCATCTTCCTGTGCATTTCATTTCTTCCCTTTGGAGTCCCGGGCCCCTACCCCCTTCTCTTTAGTTCAGGATGACATATACCCCTCATTTTGCCTGTGTTTTGAATTTCCATGTCTGTATGGATTTCCTGTACATAAGAAATTAAATTTGATTTTCTCTTGTTAACCTGTCTTTGGCTAATTTGATTCTTGGTCCAGCCAAAAGGACGTTGATGGGCAGAAGAAATTCTTCCTTCCAGACAGAGGGAAGGAAGAAAGTAGAGAGAGGGAGGAGAGAAGGAAGAAGGAAGAGGAGGAGGAGGAGAACAAGAAGCAGGAGGAGGGGAGAAAGGAAGAAGGAGAGGGAGGGAGGAGTGGGAGAGAAATACATGTTCATGTTGTTATATCGTAGTAGGAAGAATTTATAAATTTTTTTTTTTTTTTTAATTTTACTTCTGAGAGAGAGAGACAGAGCGTGAGCAGGGGAGGAGCAGAGAGAGAGGGAGACACAGAATCTGAAGCAGGCTCCAGGCTCTGAGCTGTTAGCCCAGAGCCCGATGCGGGGCTCAAACTCACGAACCGTGAGATCATGACCCGAGTGGAAGTCGGACGCTTAACCGACTGAGCCACCCAGGCACCCCTGGCAAGAATTTATTAGTTTACTCCACACGTTATTTTCTTCAGTGACAAAAATGAGAAAATGTCGACATTCGCCTTTGATTTTGGAAGGTCAGCAATCACTTAACGTTGTAAGTCATTAGTTGAAAATACGTATACATGAGCTGAATATCAGCTGACCAGTCCCACTCGCATTGCATTGGCTAGAGGTCCAGTACTTGTCTTTCCTGGTGATCACAGTCTCAACTTCAGTGGTCTTTTATTGAAATGGAGGTGCTCGCAATCATTGCCGGTCCCCACCCTTGTACTTGTGTGCTAAAAATTCTTCTCAGCAAAATAAAACATTATAGCCTACCTATATGGTTAACTCCATCTTCCTTGTAAGGCAAATTTGGAAATTAACTGCCAGTTTGGATGAGTGATACAAACCCTTACTTAAGGAGAAAATACATTTAATAATATTTATATTACTTTATTTAAACCGGAACACAAATAACCAAGCACAGTCTTCCCAACACACAAATAATATAGAACAAAAACAAACCCCATATGTAGAGTTGAGTGGGCGAGCACGTAAATTGTTCCTTTCAGCCTTTAATTCTGATTCTTTGTTGGCTTGATGCCTTGATGAGAGTTCAACTGTGCAGAGAAAGAATAGACCTTTCTTTTATTCTATCATTTTGTCATCTTAGGCAATCCGCAAATTGCTGCGTGTCTGATTTGAGTCCTTTGAAGAGAGACTACCAGGAAGGGGTTCTTACATAATTCTGGGCTCTATTTAAGAATAATCATTTAGTGCAAAAAAAAAAAAAAAAAAAAGTGTATTTCTATTATACTTATCATGATCACCTCCCAAAGTTAGCTTATTGCTAAATGGTACAGAATTTAGGGAATTTTAGTATTTTATATAATGACACAAGTGCCTTCTTTAATATTGCCATCTAAAGTAATCATAATGGCAATTGTGGTAAATTGTTTTCTCACGGTAGCTACCTTGCCTCTATTACCATTACTGGTTGTGTTATTTTATTGAGGTAACTCTGTGGGCTGACCAAAATGTGACCTTGCTATTTTCTTCCTATATTTCTGGAGAAGATGCTTTCTCTTGCCCAGAGAGAATTAGGTCTGGAGTTTAGGCCTGAAGTGGCTACATTTTCCCATGGCAGACTCCACTTTGCAGTTAGAATCTGAATTTTTACGATGGAAGGACCTGAGAAATGTTTTTGTTTGTTTGTTTGTTTGATTGATTCCTTCCTTTTCCAGCTGAGAAGACACAGTCCCAAATCCCAGGGCATGCCCCAAGAAGCCTTTGGATATGTGAATAAACTAAGAGATTACAGGATTTGTCACTTTGTTGAAGATGAAACTATTCTGTACTTAATATGTGAGGGATTATATTTGTAAATTGCTATGTGTAAGTGAAAAATATCAATGATGAGAACCGCAAATATACTATAAGTCCATAAACACATTTTACTGCCTGAAAAATAAGTTAATGATGGCAATTTAGTTGGCTCCCGCAAGAGGAACATACAGATGTGGAAGATTGTTTATACAAAACTAAAATGTGCATGCATAATCTTCCACAGGCCATCCCTTTACAATGCTCTGCACTTGGAGTTTGGCTGTGTGGTATTTTTCTGACCTGCACTTGTTCCATATTATCCAGGCCAACAACGATACAGAGTAGTGAAGGTTCCCAAACTAGAGATCTACAGTGGAGACCCTTGTTGGGCCCTCGATATACAGGTGAACTAACCGATTCAAAGACGTGTCTTTAAAAAAACAAACAAAAAAAAAGGGAAGATAAGGGGAGATATTTGTCCAGAAAACAGTGATTTGAAGAAAACTTGTCTCAAAGTGAATAATGACGATGCATTTTACAAATGGTTTCAGCTAGCTGCTTTATCTTGCCATTAAATAAAGTAAATAAATTTGCCTCACTTTTCAGAAGCGGTTATAAATAACTTTAAAGGAGGAAGGAGCATTACCATCTATAACCGATTGGTAGGAGACTTGGACTTTTTCTTTTAAAAATGGTTCTGGATTAGATATCCAGTCTTCAATATACTGTTGGCAGATGTTGCTAATGTTTGTCAGGAAGAGCCTACCTCTTAATGATCTCTTTGAGTTATAAGCATGAGATGTGGATTCTTACCCTAGGCCAGAATGCAGTTCCCATTCACACAAATCTGAGGAGACAATTGCATTCAAACATCAGTGTTCATCAGCAAAAATAAATAAACAAATAAATAACTTTTGAAAATATGGAACTCTCTGGTGAGTATGCTTTTAGATCCTAAAAGTTAACGTTGAATAGAAACTTTTGAAACGTTTATTTGCTCACTTGTCTCTGTACCTTGGTAAAATTCCACAATAAAACTGTAATTTTTGTCACCATTGAACTTGCCTTCCACCAGCTCTCTGCCCGGTGAGTGTTTCTAAATTCGGAATCGTTGAAGAGAAATCAATTTCTTGAAAACACTTTCGCTACCATTAAAATCCAACACATACAATTGTTATTTTTAAAGTTTTAAAATGCTTTGTTTATGTTTCGTTTGAAAAAAAAATAAGTAATTGGTAATGGAAGCAGTATTTAGAAAAATCAGAACTACCACCTTAACGTCTCGATAAACACTCCCAAACTCCTACAGCAGCTTCTCTCTAAAGCATATCTAATTAAAAACAAAATTATTGTGGCGTTGCCATTTTGAATAAAATTGGCCTTAATCTACTGGATGAGCAAAGTTAGGAGAGAGCCAGCATTCTCTAGTCGGTCGTTTTTATCCATTCCATTCCTTTGTGTTCCTTTGGAGGGTGATTTCATTCCATTCTGTGCCATGAACAGAAGATGGCAGCATTACTTCAGACGTTCTGGAAAAGGCGGCTGCTAATCCCTTCTGAAAAGAGAAGGTTGGGAGCCGAAGGAGAGTAGAGTTAGAGTAGCAGGTGCTACCGTGTGTCTATCAAGCAGGATACACAGGAAACAAATGTGAAATAAAACTGTTTAATGCCTCTGAATGCTGCAGATTTTTACGCATATTTTCCAGTGTGGTAGTCCCTTCCTTTGTAAAAATGAAATGGGTCAGATGTTGAGATTTTTATGGGATTTAGGAAGCTGTACGTGCCTAACAAAGAACTTGGCCCTACAGCTGTGGGATTTTCAATCTCTGTTTTTTTGTTTTTTTTTTGTTTTGTTTTTATGGAGAAGTGATTTTCTAAGAACACTAAACACGTACCTGCTTTCTTTCTTCTCAAATTTCTAAACAGACTTTAATAATAAAGAACAAGGAACCTGGATTTCAGATCAATAAAAATGCATATATGCACCAACACTAGAAGTACTACTAACTGCTTTGTTAAATGTTAATGTGGGAGAAAGTGATTAGATTAGTAAATCCGCGGGCCTCCACGTCTCTGAACCTCTGCTTCTTTTCAGTATTGTTTGGTACCTTTCTTGGCGGAGGCAATTTCAAGGAATACAAACATGTAACGTGCAACCTGGATATATTTTGCTGCAATCCTGAAAAAGATACATATCCGTAAATCAATCTACATGCACTCTATGTGTGATGAACTTGGCATAGTCTTTCTCAGCTTCCTTTGGGAATTTTAACCAGCTATTAGAAGAGTACCTGGAGAATCAAAATTTATTGGCTTTACAAAAAAAAAAAAAAGAGGAGAAAACAAAGACCTAAATAGAGAAGGGTTTTTTTTGCTACTTATGGTAGGTCTTTACCCTGGTTAAGAAAGAAAAGATTCCAAGGATTGTTTTATTGTATTTTATTATTATATTTTAATGTTTGTTTCTTTTGAGAGAGAGAGGGAGACAATGTGACCAGGGAAGGCACAGAGAGAGAGGGAGAGGGAGAATCCCAAGCGGCACAGAAGCAGACACCAGGCTTTAACCTTGAGATCGTGACCTGAGCTGAAATCAAGAGTTGGATGCTTAACTGATGAGCCACCCAGGAGCCCCTCCAAGGATTAATTTAAACTGGAGAATTGCATTCCAGCCTTTACCTTCATTTTAAAATTCTACATATTTAGATGTCTTATTTAAAACATTTTAAAAAACTCTACCTTTAAATATGGATTTCTATTTCTCATTTTCATAAACCTATGAGCTTTGATTTCCTCATGTCTTCATAGAGTCTGCTTCGTAGAGTTATGCTTGTTTTTTGTTTTGCTTTGGTTTCTTTTTTTTTTTTTTTTGTGTTTGTTTTATTTTTAGAAAGCAAGCCTCCCACAATGGCATCAATTTGACTTCTGTGTACTAAACAGAACGTTTTATTAATAAGCCAACTCTTTTTCCATTAAAATCCAGGGTTAACAAATACATAAATATAGCTTTTATGGGTTGACCAGAGATTCAAAGGTGAACTTGAAATTTAGTCCACGACTTGGCAGCTTATATCACTGACAGGGTTACTATATCAGAAATAATGGCTTGAGCGTGAGTCTGAATAAATGAAAACCATAGATGTTTAATCATAACTCAGTAAGAGCTTTATCCTAGCCTCCATATGTAGTAGGAAGGGAATATCTAATCTTAAAACCTGTTCCACCTTTCTTTTTCAATGTGCTTTCTTTCACATTGTGAAGAAAGGGACTGCTAGTTTTCATCCCTTTTGACATACTAAGGACTTTAAAATGAGATTTGACAGAGGTTTTTGGTAGGTTGGAGGACCAACCAGTGGGCATCAGATTTGTTAGTAGAAGTTGTGGTGTTCATAATCAAGTCATTTGGAAAGTGATAAGTCAAGCAAACACAATGGCTTCCAGTGTGTGTGCACATGGGCACACACGTGTACTGGTTGTTTCAGCCCACAGTGACTTGGGTATGAATCCTGGCTTTGCCAATTAGTGACCGTAGGACCTTACAGAAGTCATTTAGGTTCTATAAACCCCAGTCCTTTTTCTCTAAAATAGGAATACTAATAATATCTTATAGCTTTTTTTCTTAATGAAGATTAATTAAAACGGTATGTGTCAACTGCTTAGCCCAGTGTTCAGAACATAAATGGTGGTGGTTATTATTATGATGATACAGAATTATCACAGCAGATTTAAATAAATATACGTGTATATAAAATACAATTAGATCACTTTTGTCTTTGCAAAGCCCCAGGCTATATCAAGATAGTTTTAAAATCTGTTAAAAACTTGGATATCCCTTAAGGAATAGGTTTATACCTTTGAGTTACATAGTGCTTGAAACAATATATTTGTGTAACCTTCTCAGAAAAGTTTTATAAATAGCTTTCGAAGGCCATGAACTTTATTAGGGTCCCGGTCCTAAGGGGTTCATAGAAGCTGGTCTGAAGATTATTTAGAAAGATTATAGAAAACTGTTCTGCCCAGTGGGAGTTTATGTCTGTTCAGATTCCTGCTCTTGACTTCAGCCCTCAACTCTGGCTTTGTGCTTCTGTAGATAGCATGCATGTTAAGAGCATTGGCTGTGGCTGTGTGGAGACATTTCTCTGAACGGCATTTCTCAAACGGGACATCCATTCTTGCACACTACTTGCATACTGGATGTTTAACACAATGTCTTACTTTTTATTTGTGTAGAATTTTTTTTTTTGTTTCCTAGGGAACAAAACAAATTTAAATATTTCCAAAATCTAAGCCTTCTGCCTTGAATGCTCCTTGATTGTTGGGTCTGTTGTGCTTTTTTGTTGTTGTTGTTGTTGTTGTTGTTGTGTTTTCTTTCAATGACAGTTTAGGTCTTTGAACAATGAGGTCAGATAATCTTATCCCTGATTCTGCATGCTTCTCTCCCTGCACTTTCTTACCTGCTCTAAACCCTCATTTGCACACCCACGCTAGCTTAGAGATTGCATCCTTGATTAAGACTCTCTTGAAGGTAGGAGGCATTCTTCTATGCTTTCCCCGATGCCTAATGTGATGGTTTATTTAAAAGGTATTTAAGAAATGAGAACATGAATATGAACTGTGGTCATATTTTGTGTATTGGGGATACAAGCACTGCCAAATATGATTAGGATAATATGGAGGTTCTTCATTATGGAAAGATGACAGTTGAATTCTATGACAGGGGTCATGTGTGGTGCAGACTGAGCAAACACACTCTTTTCACCATTATAATTTAGGCTAATCTATGAAAGAATTACACAGAAAGCTACTTTGCATATTGAGGAGATACCATGTTACTCTAAGGGTGATAGAGGCCAAAAAGAGTAAGTTTGAGTAAGTGTAGAGGCAAAATGTAAAACGAATAGTGAAAGGAAGCCACAAGTTTTGAGTAAATCCCTAAACATTAGAATTAACGTGAGCTGTCGCCATCTTGTTTCTGCCAAGATTGAGCAGTTCTATTGAACAGGCAGAGCCCAGCCTTGGACAGCAGGGCAGTTCTTATGCTCTCGGGGGCCATAAAGAATGGAAGGTATCACTGTTACAATTTTATAATTATTTTGTCCTTGTCCCCAGCACCCTTCTTCATCCTCACATAGCAAAACCACAACCTTGGCTATTACAATACCGTTAATACAATACTGGTTAATACTATACGAGTGAACCTATTCCGTTCCTACGCCCACACAGCTGGACACCATTGCAGAAAAAGCATGCAACCAAATCAACTGGGTTCATGTTGCAGACTGGAGGTTAGAAATTGTGGTGGCAAGTTGATGTTCCTCCCTGATTATTTTTGTTTCTCTCATTGAAACAAGGAAGCAAGGTCACCAGCCAGAATCAAGATGAGGGAGGAGGTGATGGAAATTTGAGGTGAGAGGAGATGTCAGGAGAGAGACAGAGTGAATGGGCAAAGTATATGTTCCTACATCCTTTTTAGCTACTGTCCCCATTTCTCAATTCCCATTTATAGCAAAACTATCCAAAAGAGTTGTCTGTACTCCCTGTTTTCAGTTCTCCTTCCAGGTCATCTCAAAACCACTCCAATCAGTATTCATTCAAAATTCCCCTGAAACTTCTCTTCCCAGGGTCACCAGTGAATTATGTTATTAAATTTCATGTTCAATTCTCGATCCTTACCTTTCTTGACTTCTTGGTAGCACTTGAGAGTTGATCACTGTCTCTTCTGTGAAACACTTCCTTTACTTGTCTTTTGTTTTTGATTGCTTCCTTGACTCCTCCTTCTTGGTCCATATTACCAGTTCGTTGTTCTGTCTCTGACCTAAATATTGGAGAAAGCATGTTTCATTTCCTGGATCTCTTCTCTATTCACACCCACTCTCTTGGTGGTCTCATCCATAGTTTTGTGGATGGCTTCTAAATTTATCTCTCTCTCTCTTTTTTTTTTTTTTTGGAGAGAGAGAGAGAATGAGTAGGGGAGAGGGGCAGAGGGAGAGAGAGAGAGAGAGAGAGAGAGAGAGAGAGAGAGAGAGAGAGAATCTCAAGCAGGATCCATGCTCAGTGCAGATCCCAACTCGAGGCTCAATGCCATGGCCTTGGGATCATGACCTGAGCCAAAATCGAGAGTTGGATGTTCAACTGACTGAGCCTCCCAGGCTCCCCTAAATCTACATCTTTTTAATAGAACTTTCCTCTGAACTCCAAATAGCATATACCCAACAGCTCACTTAACATCTCCACTTGGATGTCTAAAAGGCTTCTCAACCAAGCTTCTCATCTTTCCTCCAAAAACTCCCTCCATTCCTGATTCCTCCCCATTGTGGTTAATCACAACTCTATCCTCTTAATGGCTCAAGTCAAAAACGTGGGAGTCATCCTTGCCTTCTCTCTTTTATACTCCACTTTCAATTCTGTCAGCAAATCCTGTTGTTTTTAACTTCAAGATATAGTCAACATGAGGTAATCTCTTACGACCTTCATTGCTTTCATTCTGGTACAAGTCATTATTATGTCCCACCTGGATAGCTGCAGGAGTCTTCTAATCAGGGTCCCTGCTTCCACCCTTGACCCCAACAGTCTATTCTCCCCAGTAGCAGCTGCAGCGAGCCTTTGAAAACTTACATTAGATCATTTCCCTTCTCTGCTTGAATTCCCTTGTGGATTTTCATCTCACTCAGAGTAAAAGACAGTCCTCACAATACCTACAAGGCCCTACATTGTCTGATTCTGCTTTCTCTATGATCTTTCTCTATTTTCTCATTGACTTCACTTTAGCCACACTAAGGAGAGGCACCAGCAGGGTGGGAAGGGGATGAGGCTGGGGTGTTTAAACTGGGGCTTCTTGTTGGTTCACCCCAGCCCTATAGGGCAATAGCGTTGTCCCAACTCTCTCCAGGGGTAGTGACAGCTTTCTGGTCTTACTTGTCCTAGGATCCTATATCACTCCTTACTGTTTCCCCAAATGTGCTTACTCTTTTTTATAAATAATCTCTTTATTAAGCTATTCTCACTTAGACTATCTGAGTATGCCATTTATTTCCCACTGGGACCCGGACCAATACAAGGACACAGGATATTCTAACAGTAATTTTAAGGAGCTAAAGAGGACAAAGGGGATTATAGACCATTCTGTGGAATTTGTGCAGAGACCCAAGGACATGTGAGGGGACGGAGGTTCAGTGTAAAACACCCAACAGAGAACACTTTCACTCACTGAAATTAGACATCTGCAAATAGGGAATAAAGCAGCCTGAGGTCAAATGGCCAAGTCCATGATGATCATCACAAAGATAGAAAAATGAATTAAGATACATTCTGAAGAAGCTAACAGACCGGTGATGCCCTTTCCTCAGTATTACGCTCTAGCCAGGCAGAGGTTCACAGAAAGGTGATGATACTTGCTCACTTTTTCTGTTTCCTTGTCATCTACACCCTCTAACCTTGATATCCCTTTGTTGTTACATGTATTTAACATGTCCTGTGATTCTTGTGTGATACTGATTTGTAAAATAAAAGGCCATCACCAGTTTACCTGTGTCAAAATAGCTCTAAAGGGAAAGATATCTGTGGAGGATAAGTGAGAGGGCACTTAGGTGGCCAGAGGAACCCAAAATAAAGAGAAGGATGAAAATAAACATGAGATGGTGCAGTTTGGGAAGCAATTTATATACCAATGTGACCGTGGTAGAGAGACTTTCAGGAGAAAATCTGACATTCATCTATCTTGGGGACAGCAGTGACTGGGCGCTCAGGAGATCAAAAGGCATAATGTTTCTTATGTGTGTTCATTGATCTGCAGTTGTATTTGTGAGTATGCACAGTGCTCGTAAAGTGAACATAAAGAACAGATTATTATTATTATTTTTTTTTTTAATTTTTTTTTTTCCAACGTTTTTTATTTTTATTTTTGGGACAGAGAGAGACAGAGCATGAACGGGGGAGGGGCAGAGAGAGAGGGAGACACAGAATCGGAAACAGGCTCCAGGCTCTGAGCCATCGGCCCAGAGCCCGACGCGGGGCTCGAACTCACGGACCGCGAGATCGTGACCTGGCTGAAGTCGGACGCTTAACCGACTGCGCCACCCAGGCGCCCCAATTATTTTTTTATTATTAGCTTAACTCAGTGCAGCACCTAACAGAGAGCTTTGTATATTGAAAATGCAAGGATTAGTTGACTGAATAAGTAAATATTGATGTACTGAAAAATGGGCACAAACCACTGGCATATTAATAAGTCAACACTTCTCTTTTTAGTGTAATGTTTGGTCATTTAGCTGATTGTTGTTTTGTTTGGGATTAACTGACTATTGCCAATTAATAGTCAGTTATCAAACTTATCAAAGAAATACAGTGAGTGTCTGTTTACTTGGCCAAAAGCTTAATTGCTGTGATTTCAAACATCTTTTAGATCTCTGCCTAAAGGAGTTACCGAAAAACCTATTAATTCTTTAATCATTAATATACAGCCATTGTGACTTGTGTGTATGAGTATGGAAACTAAATGTCCATGTCATCAAGTTACTATTTATTTCTAGTTTGAATCCTGAGTTTCCTTGACCACTTTTTTTTAATGTTTATTTATTTTTGAGAGAGAGAGACAGAGTGAGAGCAGCAGGGGAGGGGCAGAGAGAGAGGGAGACACAGAATCGGAAGCAGGCTCCAGGCTCTGAGCTGTCAGCACAGAGTCCGACGCGGGGCTCAAACCTATGAACTGTGAGATCATGACCTGGCTGAAGTGGGACGCTTAACCGACTGTGCCACCCAGGCACCCCTCCTTGACCATTTTTAACCTGAGCAAAAGTATCACGTGACAGAGCAGTGAAAACCCAGTGCTTCTGCGGGATGAATGAGTAAAAAAATGTATCCCCCGATGGAGCATCACTACATCCTTACGTATTTATGAATCTGCATATGAAAGAGTTTGGTTTTAAATTGAATTCTTAGAATTTTGTAAATACTCTATACTTTCTTCAAAAGCTGATTTTGTGCCATCTGATTCATCAGGTAAGAGGAAAATGAGAAAACGTATTTCATATGTGAGCTTCAAATACATTTAAATGTTGGTGCAGTGTTAGGCTTGAGACAAAACACTGGGCTACTATAGAATTTTTTTACATACTGTATAATAAAAGTCTGTAATCTGATACCTCACACATCTCCATTAACCTCTGACATTGAATTTGTTCTATTCTGATTGTTTTTTCATTGATACAAGTGTTGGTGAGGAATTAAGGAGCTTTCCTTCAAAAATGTTTTGTTTGATTTACAGCGTTTTGGGCTGTGATATTCCTGGTTAGAATACTTTACTGCTGAAATCCTTAAAAAAAAAAATTAGTTGAATTCCCAAAGGATAATGTGCATCAGTTCTATGTTAAGCTCTTTGTTCGGACTTATTATTTCAGCCTCCAAAATGTGTTTTCACTAACATAATAGCGTGATAAATGCAAAAAGTGTGTGCACAGCTTAAAACATTTGGAAATGCTTTTGCAAGTTGCTTTATACTGGGCAGTTTACTTTTTCTATAAAGGCATTTCTATTCCATACTCTACTGTCCCCCAGGTTTCTGCAGTGTGAACATGGACTCTGTGGGAATTCTATTTTTGGATTAAAAAAAAAATGAGTAGCACAGTAGATGGCTTTCACTCTTGTCTAATTGAGCGTTTTCTCCTTTCTGCCTTCGTGGGTACATGGACATCAGTTTCACTTGTTTCCCTTTGACTATTTATGTGTACTCCCTTGATGTACAGGACACGAAGCATCCAAGAACCATATTGTCGTATTCATCTTGTATTTTCCATGCTGTTTCATTATCTTTCTTTTGACCCTCCTAATCACTTCTTCTCCTTAAGGGCTTTGTAGTTGTGAGCCATCCAAATCTATTACCATCATCAAGACAACCCACATCACTAAGGTGGTTTTCCCCTTTACCCTCTGTATCTGCTCTTCCCAATATGGCAGCCTATAGGAGTGTGTGGCTGTTGAACTCTTGCACTGGGGCTAGTCCAAATCGAGATGCGCTATAAACATAAATCACGCACTGGATTTCACTTAGTAGAAATAAAAAGGATGTAAGACATCTTATTAATGATTTTCATGTTGATTACATGTTGGAAAGGTAATATCTGGGGTTCATTGTATTAAATAAAATGTTTTGTTAAGAAATTTAAAAGTGTTAGTAAGACTTTTTTTTTCTTTTTTGAGTGAGGCCACTAGAAAACTTTGAAATGGGACTACCAGAAAATGTGGGTCACATTTGTGTCATGCATTATATGGAGATTAGACTGTACTGGTCAATGTCAATCTTTTTCAGATCTGGTTATCCATCAGAAGCCTCTAGCAAACTTTTAAAATCCCCACAGTTTTCTGGGTCTTACTCCAGACCTGAATACTGGACATGAGTCTTAGGAATCTGTACTCTCAGAAAACTCTCCTGATAATTTCGAGGCTGCTAGTTAGTGGAGAAGCACCGGAGAACTTCTATTCTATATGGTCTCTTTTGCTACCTCATGCAACACTTTTTGGTCCTGGGTGGGTCCCGTGCTATTTTGTATGACTGATTATGGTTGTGGGTAAAGCACAAAACAAACCCATAACTGCTTCCCTTAGCTTATTTATTTAGCCCCCTCTAAGAAGGGGCTTAATGAGTAAGCGTATTTGCATAACACTATTAAACTCTTTTATCTGGTTCAGATGGGACCAGCAATGGTCATTTACTTTTCTTCTTAAACATTTTTTTTTAAAGTAGTTTTAGGTTCACAACAAAATTGAGAGGAAAGTACAAAGACTTCCCCATATAGGTCTCCCACCCCACATGCCTAGCCTCCCTTACCACCAGCACCTTCCATCAGAGTAGGACGTTTGTTACAACTGATGTACATATCACATTTGACACATCGTCATAATCCAGGTGTACAATTTATGTTAGGGTTCACTTTTGGTGTTGTGTTTTGTTTGTTTGTTTGTTTGTTTTGGTGGAAGTCTATTTTACTTTACTTTACTTTTATTTTATTTTATTTTATTATTTTATGGTAGTTAACATACAGTGCAATATTAGTTTCAGGAGTAGAATTCAGTGATTCATCACTTACATACAACACCTCATGCTCATCCCATCAAGTGTTCTCCTTAATGCCTATCATGTCTGTCCCCCACTCACCTCCCTCCATCAGCTCTCAGTTTGTTCTCTGTCGTTAAGAGTCTCATGTGGTTTATTTCCCTTTCTTCTCTTTTCCCAATGTGCTCCCCTGTTTTGTTTATAAGTGAAATTATATGGTATTTGTCTTTCCCTGATGGACTTATTTGGCTTAGCATAATACATTCTAGCTCCACCCATGTCATTGCAAATGGCAAGATTTCATTCATTTTGGTGGCTCAGAAATATTCCATTGTATATCTACACCACATCTTCTTTATCCATTCATCAGGTGATGGACATTTGGGCTCTCTCCGCAGTTTGGCTGTTATTGGTAAAACCACAATGAGATACTACCGCACATCTGCCAGAATGGCTAACATGAACAACTCAGGCAACAACAGATGTTGGCGAGGATGCGGAGAAAGAGGATCTCTTTTGCATTGTTGCTGGGAATGCAAGCTGGTGCGGCCACTCTGGAAAACAGTATGGAGGTTCCTCAAACCACTAAAAATAGAACCAGCCTACGACCCAACAATTGCATGATTAGGTATTTACCCAAAGGATACAAAAACACAGATTTGAAGGGGTACATGCACCCCAATATTTATAGCAGCCTTATCAGCATTAGCCAAGCTATGTAGAATGATCTTAAATATACTTATGAGTGATCTACGTGCAGTGCTGTCTAGCTTATTGTGATTTTTTCTTAACCTGTGATTTTGTCACTTAATTTGGCAGAAATCATTTTTCCATCTATCCTTCCAAGGAGTTTAACTTAGTTTCCACAGAGAACAATATTTTTGCTCTTATGTTTCATACATTTACATACTATTTTTTAAATATAAAAAGCCAATAACAATTCCAACTGTCACAGTCAGATGTGGGAATAAACCAATTTGACTTATGTTAAGCGTAAAACTCAACTGGCAGGAGCAGGACTTCTTAGGTGTAATCTGTTGACAACATTTAGAATGCCATGGGCATCAGTCTATATGCTTAACAGAAGGAATGGATAGCATGGTGAATTAATCTGGCCAATCAGTTAATTGAAAATCATTAAGAGATGC
Organism: Neofelis nebulosa; assembly: GCF_028018385.1. Taxonomy (NCBI): domain Eukaryota; kingdom Metazoa; phylum Chordata; class Mammalia; order Carnivora; family Felidae; genus Neofelis; species Neofelis nebulosa. The sequence goes on from NC_080787.1 coordinate 123,639,419, forward strand.
TCTACTATAAAAAAATAATATAGGGGCACCTGGGTGGCTCAGTAGGTTGAACGTCCGACTTCGGCTCAGGTCATGATCTCACGGTTTGTGGGTTTGAGCCCCATGTCGGGCTCTGTGCTGACAGCTCGTATCCTGGAGCCTGCTTTGGATTCTGTGTCTCCCCTTCTCTCTGCCCTTCGCATGCTCATGCTCTGTATCTCTGTTTCTCAATAATAATAAATAAACGTTAAAAAATTTATTAAAAAACTCTTCAAAAAATAATATAATAATAGTAATAGTAACTGATATTTATTGAACACTTACTATGTGCCAGACATAAACACTTTATGCATAATACGTCCCATTTGACTCACAAACATCCTTTGAGGCATGATTTAAAATTAGCTTCATTTTACGCATGAGGAAATTGAAGCCTCCAGAGGTTAAGTCACTCAAGGTCACACAAGTTTAAGTTTGGAGATAAAATTCAAACCCAAGTCAGTCTGATGGAAGAATCTCAGACCAACTTTAAGTTCGAAAGCCTAACCTTGACGAAGAGGGTTCATGCTGTCCCTTGCTGGAGACCTCACTCGTCCTGACATTGATCTATGGGACTGGGTCAAGGGCAGACACTCTGCAAAGCAAGCAATCACCATAACAAATAACTTGCATGTGTGTCCTAGATTAGAAGACAACTCTATAAACCTTTTTAGAATATGACAAAGCATAATGTAATTAATATATCTAATGTCTTAAACCAATGAATAGATTGGGTGTTTTGAAGCAAACTTTGCTGAGAATATTATTTGAGCTACAGCCCAGGCTCCAAAGAAATAAATAAATTCTTACCCTCATTTCTGGACACTCTATCATGGGACCCTGAAACCAGGTATTTATCATGCTGTCTCCTCTGTGGCGCTTTTCCTTGGTGTGATGAATGTGGCTTCCTGGAAAGGTTGCTTTACGCCAGCCTTGAGGCAGAGACCTTTTAGCTCAAAGAAAAATAAATTGGCTTCAGGAAAAAAAAAAAAAAATCACTGTCAAGCTTTTTAATCCTTCATTTTCCATCTTCTTTTTCCTGACTATGGTACCATGCATAGTTCAGTCTTCAGGGATCCATTGTTCATTTCTAAAAGAGCATCAGGTGACCCAGACGTGTACTTTGAGTGCCTTTTATATGCTTTGTCACACCCATATTTGTATGCAATAATTAATCACCCAAGGATCAATCACCTAAAATACTGCCCCAGGCTCGCTTTGACCCCGCCACAATCTTCCTCCCACAGGAAAGAGGGTGGGTAGCTTTGCCCATGTGTCATTTGGTAATAAAATATTTTGCCAAGTAGTTTTCTAGTGAGCTATGAAGCTCTTAAAGCAATTTACACCTATTTTCCTGTCTTTGCAAGTGAATAATGGTATTTACTTGCTTTGAAGTGTAATTATGTCCAAAAAAGTCATTCCATTTATTTGGTGGTTCTAGATTTTCTAAGACTTTACTTTTGAACCTGCCACATTTGAACTATTTTTTTTCCCCTAATGATTATTTTGATCTGGATGTTAAAAAAAATTAAGCTGCAAAGCTTCCTTTTGCCATGCCTTTTGCTTTTGGAAGAGCAATTAAAATTATTCTGTGAAGTTTTCAGTTCATAAAAACTTGCTTCCAGGGAAGTAAGCAACCTTGTTAGAACCTGAAACTCAATGGGACATCGATTGGCTGTGCTGTGTCATTTGTAATTAAAGATGTCTGGCTGCCAGAAAATAAGCAGCTGCCGTGAGTGAGTAGGTCCAGAGAGTACAGGAATCCTGAAATTTCTCTTATTTGAGGCCTGTCTTGGGTGTCTATGAAACAATATTAAATGTGAGTTTCACTTGATTTCAAAAAAGTGAGCCTTATGATGAAATCAGCTCCTTGGTGAGAAGAGATTCTGTCTTTGGTTTTTGCTAGAAGGCCTGCATTTTAGGATGGAAAATCAAATTGAATATCAAGAGTGGATGGGAACCTTGGACATGCTTTGATAGATGGACAAACTCAAATAATTTGCAGAGGGTGCTGCAATATGGATAATGGCTCACATGTGCCTTTAAAATAAATACTGTTTCTGTATGGAGCAGTGGTTCTCAAACTGTGGTCCCCAGACCTCCAGCAACAGCAGCAGCATCACCTTCATCTAAAAGAGGCAAATTCTCAACCCTTTTAAATCAAAAACTTCGTGTGTGTGTGTGGGGAGGGGGGGTGGGTGTGTATGGGGGGGACGGTGCAGCAATATGGGTTTAAACAATCCCTCAGGTGATCCTGTATACTGATGTTTAAGAACCACTGCTATACAGGGGGGACCTGGGTGTCTCAGTCGGTTAAGCGTCGGATTCTTTTTTTTTTTTTCCAACGTTTTTAATTTATTTTTGGGACAGAGAGAGACAGAGCATGAACGGGGGAGGGGCAGAGAGAGAGGGAGACACAGAATCGGAAACAGGCTCCAGGCTCCGAGCCATCAGCCCAGAGCATGACGCGGGGCTCGAACTCACGGACCGCGAGATCGTGACCTGGCTGAAGTCGGACGCTTAACCGACTGCGCCACCCAGGCGCCCAAGCGTTGGATTCTTGATTTTGGCTCAGGTCATGATCTCACGGTTCGTGAGTTCAAGCCCCACATTGGACTCTGCACTGGCAGCATGGAACCTGCTTGGGATTCTCTCTCTCCCTCTCTCCCACTCGTGGTCTCTCTCTCAAAATATATAAACTTAAAGAAAAAGTTTTTAAAAAACACTGCTGTACACAATTATTTTAGGTGGAAGGAAATTTTGGCATCTTCTCTCCAAACTCATCACTTAATACATGAAGATTTGAGGCTCAGAGAAATTACATGATTCAACTAAGGTCTTAGTTTGTTCCAGGTTGCAAGGAACAAAATCAAACAATAACTTTTTACTTAATAGAAAGTTTTTAAAAAAATTTTTAATGTCTATTCATTTTTCAGAGATGGAGAGAGACAGAGCATGAGCAGGGGAGGGGCAGAGAGAGAGGGAGACACAGAATCTGAAGAGGCTTCAGGCTCTGAGCCGGCAGCACAGAGCCCAGTGCGGGGCTCGTACCCACGGACCGCGAGATCATGACCTGAGCCGAAGTCAGAAGCTCAACTGGCTGAGCCACCCAGGTGCCCCTAGAAAGTTTTTAAAAGGATGGGTAGGGTATCACTAGTACTGGGTCTTAACTCTATTAGTATGTGGACTCAGTTGTCTGTCTCTCTTTCATGGTTTCTGTTATTTCTGATACTTCTCTCTTTCTACCTCATGGCTTCTGTTTACTTACAACTTTTGTTGCTTCCTTGCTTTCACTTCATATCTTTTCTCTCCATTAGCAGTTTTGTTTCGTCTTGTTTTTCAGTTTCTACACCAACCCACAGCTTGTATCCCCCTCTGTGTCTTACTATATAAAGTCCCCAAGAGAGAAGATCTGGTATAAAATACGGAGTTCTCCTGTTAGGCAGAACTCAAATGCCAGACCGTCTCATTCACTCATTCACCAGACAGCTCTTTACCAGGACTTCGCGTGTTTTATTATTCTAGGCTTTAGAGACACAGTGAAGAAGGTAAACAAAACAATTAGGTCTCCGTGGCTCCCAGATCCGAGCCGGGAGGATGGAAAGAATACAGACAAGGAACGAACATGTACAGGCCCTCAGTCTCTTATCTGTGGTCCTGAAATTCAAAAAGCTCTTCAGACTGAAAGGTCTTCTCTAACGCAGTTGGCAGCAAAACCTGACCTGGAGAAAAGTGAAGCTAGTCGTAGTCTTTGCTTATCTCCCTTCGCATGAATCCCCATGTGCTGCGTGGAAGAAATATTAGTGTTTGATTATGGGGAGCTGTCACAGACCCTGATGGAAGTATGCCATAAGGTCTTTATAAAAAAATTTTTTTTCAAGTTGAATTCTCAAACACAAGCAGTCCTAAGGGTTTCGGATAAGGGTTGCAGACATGTAATAAGAGTTGTTAAGTGATATAAGGAAAAGACGATCAAGGTAAGAGGACAGAGAAAGTGGAAAATGCTATATACATCCTAAACACTGATGACTGCTGTGATTCTTCTCAGCCTGCACCCAACTCTGCGAGCAGGTGCTAACATGGAGGAATGAGAGATATAATAACCAGTAGAAGATAGAGAGATGCCTGCAAATATGTCATTCCAAATTTAATCATTTAAAGGCTTCTAACCAATCCTCACCAAGTAATTCTTTAAATACGTTAAATTTTTAAATATTAAATAAATTAGAAAATCTTATTAAAATTATGGCCTGATGTAAGAGGACATTAAAAATTTTAATTTTCTCTGCAATATTAGTGACAGCATCAGCCTTGCCAATTTCAAATTCTGTGCCCCTGTGTATATTTAATTTTTTTTCTCATGCCATACTGCATATAATATTTCTTCACCTGCTACGAAATATTATTGGTAGGCTGTTATCAACATGTTTAAAAAAATATAAGCGGTGTCTGACTCTATTGCCTTATTATTTTATCTTAAGTGTATAATTTGTGATCATATTTAGGGTGCACTGAACTGTGTCATAAACCCAGGCTAAACATAATGAATATTAAAGACTGGATATGCATCTTGACATATGCAGGATTTACATTTTTAAGTGATTTCTGGCTTTTTGATCTCCAAAATTTTTAAATAAAGTGTTATGTTTGGCAAAGAATCATACATTGAGATCCACAAAATCAGTGCTGGGTGAAAAGTTAAGAATAATTTCATCATCCCCCTTGGCACACCATCATACCATTTCTGCTTGCACGCTTGTGCTAATAGCCCCGTCTATTTCTTTTTACCACTTTATTTTGCTCTGTGTGGGGTGAAATACTGTATTAGCAAATGTTGATTGTATTTTCTGAAATTCCAGAAGCCAGACTCTTCTTCCGATCTTTGACATATACTACCATAGTCTACCCTCCTCTTTTCTTTCCCAGGTTCTTACAACAATTAGTCTTGGCAAATGTCTTCATAGTTCGTGTTTTCTAAACCAAGCAGTTTTCAGTAGACACTGTCTTATTTGGTATTGTCCATTTGAAAATGTAACACCCAGAAACAGTCGAGGTTATCTGGCAGTGTTCTGACCAATATAGAATATAATGACAATAAAGTTTCCTAAATCTGGAACCATGCTGTTAGTTTGCGATCCTATCATATATTTTCTACTTATTTGTTGTTTTTTTCACTCAGAACTGTTGTCTTTGGTACTTTTCTGGTATCTCTGACACTTTGCTTGGGCTACTCTGGATCTTAGATTTTTACAGATCGTCCGTCCTACATTCATGGTTGGTTGTATCTGTGTTATGCAGAAACAGACTATTTACTAGTAAATTGATAGGTTGATGTGAAGGCTGCACATGGGAATAGTTCAAGATAACCAGAAAAACTCTGATGACGTTAATCGGAGTTTTAAAAGCAGAGTTTTCGTTTTGTTTTAAAGTTTGAGGTATAACTCAATTGTTAATCCTACTGTTAACAATATTCTTATTACTTTGTGCCTTACACTTACTGATTTCAGAAAATGTCGGTGAGGTTCATGTTCAGATATGGAACCCAGAAGTAACAAGTAATAGCTTCAAGTAGTATTGTTGAATATAAAGTTTTTGGGGTAAAAAAACAAACAAACCAAAAAAACACCTTATCTTGGTATTTGTTTTCTAGAATTGACCATAAGGATGTTATAGTTTCTTTCTTTCTTTCTTTCTTTCTTTCTTTCTTTCTTTCTTTCTTTCTTTCTTTCTTTCTTTCTTTCTTTCTTTCTTTCTTTCTTTCTCTTTCTTTCTTTCTTTCTTTCTTTCTTTTCTTTTCTTCTTCTTCTTCTTCTTCTTCTTCTTCTTCTTCTTCTTCTTCTTCTTCTTTTTAACTTATGTGGGTAGAAGAATGAGTTGCAGTGTTGATTACAGATCTTCATTGCAGACCTTCAGCTTATGAGGTTAGGGGAGTGATTTATAATGTTGACTATAGGTCAGATTGTCTTTGAGAAAGCTGTGCTTTCAACACCACAGGATTAAAAGGGAAAACCGAAAGGAAAATCACTATATTAAAAACAACCCTCCTCCCCGCTCTCATTCTCAACCCCCTCTCTCCCCAATATCCTGGTTTATAAACCAGTGTAAAATTGATACTGGTGACTGATTGTCTTTGCCTCCATGTGTCGACTTTCTTACTGTTTTACTTTTCCCCAGCTTCCCTGTCTGTGCTCATTACTTTCACTCACTCTAGTTCTATCAGGATTATTAAACTCGTTGAGTCCTGCTTTGTGGTCTCTTTGAAAGGAAACTCATAGCTACAGCCAAAGACAATGGAGGAAATTTCACTTTCCTGGTTTTAGCATCGTATTGCTAAGGGAGTTACACTGTGTCATGAAAAATTGGTTGGTTACCAGATTTCCAAGACCTCACTCATGGATGTAACCCTTATAAAATATAAATAAAGGCAAGAATCCAAGAAAGCCATACTAAACTTCCCAGAGGGAATTATATTTTCAAGATAGTAAACTTTTAAATGTATTATGCATGATCCTTTTAAATATTATAACTGATTTCCTGATTATAGAGAGTAAAGTGGCCAATAGCACAAGGAAAAATATACAAAATAATAGCTCTGAAAAGCTGCCATTTAAGTATCCACGCTGGATGTGGCAATAATGCATATTGCATATTTTTTTTTCATAAGTTAGCTAAACACTTATTTTGGATTTTAAGTGGTCTTACATTTAATCTTTTATTCCAACTTCTTTCCTCATTCTAGAATTTTCACATTGACAAAAACTTTCTTAATTGCACCTCTATCTAACATGGATAACTTAGAAATGAGAAGTTCTGATTCATCTGTTATCTTAACAGAATCAAGTTATTAACATAAATGTTTGATAGTATTTTCCATAAAGATTATTCTCTTAGGAAAAAAACCTATTGACAATGATAAACTGCCCAGACTTTATTTTTATAGTGGGCAACATAATCAGAATGTCTTTGGGGAGTCAATTCACTAAGAAATGTAAAATATTTCATTGGAGGAGTGTAATTATTGACAAATTATAAGTCTTCAAATGTGTCCCCCCACCCCCGCACATATAGACTAAAGTTCCATTGAACTTGCCTAATGACCTTGTAAATTAGAAAAGCAAAAGTTGAATGGTTTATCAATGTCAACAACACTCTAGCTAGATGAAACTCGAGTCACATAAGCAGTCCTTGAGTGTATATGTTTTTCATTATAATAATTTGCTTTTTAAAAGTCGTATTCATATTAAATGTGTATGTCTTCTGAATGTAGAATTGTCTTCTGAAAAGGGATAACCAAATACTGAAGTGTAAGCCAGGGAAAATTTTGAGACATAGACTCCTGTTGATAGAGGACGTTACAGGAAAGGCCAATCACCAGAAAACCAAAGTGACATTTGGGATTATCATTGACTGTCTTTCCAACCAGTTTTTAGTTTCTCTGGTTCATTGGATAGCACTGAATGTTTTTGATTTAGAGCAGGGAGAGAAAATCTGTGGCAACTCAAACATGGAATACATTTCAGCCAATCTTTGCTCTCTTTATGAACAACGAACTGATTAAAAACAGTGAACAGGATTATAATGGAAATGTGTGTTTTGGAATCAGACTAAAAATCTTATAGCTATCTAAGGAACTTCTCCAGATTGTCACTGTGCTACTTAAAAGTCTTCCCTAGTTTTTCCATTCATTGAACGCTACCCTTTCTTAGTTCTAAAAGCAATGCAACCCATTCTTAAAAACAAAAACAAAACAAAAGAAAATTCTGCAATTTTGATATTTTCTTATGCCAGTTTAAGTCACTAATTTCAATTATTCCTAATATTCTAAATCTCTATTTGTTCACTCTTTTTTTTTAAATTAAAAAAAGTCGAATTTTATCTGAATTCCTGTATAGTTCACATACAGTGTTACACCTGAGTTTCAGGTGTACAACCCAGTGATTCAATAATTCTACACGGCACTCCGTGCTCAAAATGGTACATGTTCTCTTAATCTCCTTCACTTACTTCACCCATCCTCCCCACCCACCTACTCTCTGGTAACCACCGGTTTGTTCTCTGTAGTTAAGGGTCTGAGTTTTGGTTTGTCTCTAGATCTCTGTCTAGATTGGCTCTGCTCCTTCCCATCACTGCCTTGGACCTCAGTTCTGGGTGGCACAGACACCAAAGCTCGATGTAAACAAATGGCAGAGATGGAGATGGGCAGCTGATAGTGGGTGATGGAGGTGCTGAAATGGGGTTAATCAGAAGTTAATAGGCTCTCAGGTCACAGTGAAGTTAAGAAAGTGAGTTCTCTCACTTTGACTTCTGCAAACCTCTTCTCTCCCTGTTTCCCCACCCTGGGAGAGTGCCAATTATAAAACCAAGTCCAAATAGGAACCAGATAATATAGTCCAGTCCAGTCCAGCCATGGAAAATCTCAGAGGCCTAGGACGGGAGCTGTCCAGGATTAAGGTGAGATGTAGTCAGAGTATTGGAGGCAGAGCTGGATCCTTGAAGCATTTCTTCTGGAAACTGAGGGGAAAAAACAGAACAGAGCCTAATCTCAAAGATTCGCAACTTGGATAATAATGTGGGAACCATGGGGCAAAATTTGGATGGAATGGGAAAGAATGTGGTTTCCCTGCATCATTGGAAGAACATACAATAACATTTAAACTTTATCAAAACTTGGGGTGCCTGGGTGGCTTGGTCGGTTAAGCGTCTGACTGGCTCAGGTCATGATCTTGTGGTTTGTGAGTTCGAGCCCCGCGTCGGGCTCTGTGCTGACAGCTCAGAGCCTGGAGCCTGTTTCCGATTCTGTGTCTCCCTCTCTCTCTGCTCCTCACCTGTTCATGCTCTGTCTCTCTCTGTCTCAAAAATAAATAAACGTTAAAAAAAAAAAATTTAAACTTTATCAAAACTCCTGACTGTGGCGCATGGATAGTGCCTCCCCTACCACGTCTCCCTACAATCCCCAAAACCTCACACCCATCCACTGCCCTTCATCCTAAACTAAATTAGCATGGTTTTATTCTCCAACATTTATAGACAGCCTGTTATAGATCAGATTAACCCCCGTGGGCATCATAGTGTAATGAAGAAGTCGGATAACTAGACTTAGCGATTAAAGAAAGTTCTCAGACATACCATGATAGGTGCCGTGTAGGATAGGGCTCTGGGGCCAGATCGTTTGAAATCTAGCTCTGCTACTCACTGGCTGTGTGACATTGGGCAGGTCACAACATCTCTCGTGTCTCAGTTCTGTCATCCCTAAGTGAAAATAATAGCACCTAACCTAGAAGATTATTTTGAAAGTTAATTGAGGTAATAGAAGACAAGTATGTAAAACAATAGCTGACACAAAGGAAGTGCTCAGTAAATATCAGCGAGAATATTCCAGCTCGGGGGAAGGGCAGACACGATGAAACAGAGCATAGGGACAGTTGACTATTGTTAGTACACTCTAGTACATGTGACAGATTGGTAGCCGGAGTCCTCTCTGATTGGTTGCCGCACATTTCTGATTGGCTGCTATGTCCATTTTGATTGGTTGATGACTGTGCTTTATGGGTCATTATTTTTTTTGTATCATTCCAAAGTCATTGGTTTTGAAACTTTATGATATGTATAGAATGCTTGCTAAAAATGTAGTTCCTTGGACCTTAGCCCAGATAATTAATTCAGTGAATAGAGCGTGAGCCCTAAATACTTTAAACAAGCACTGCAGGTCTGCCTTCTGAGGAACTCTGTGATATAGAGAGTCAGAGAAGGTTGTCTGGAAGAGGTAGCGTTTAAACAAAGACCTGAAATTCTAGTACCTTCAGGCAAGAAGGTGGGGAGAGCAGAATGGGGCAGGAGATTGCTCTTCTCATAGGGAATAGCATGGGCAAATGCACAGGAGTTAGAGGGGAGAAGTTAGTTCAGAATGGCTGGAGTTTTGACTACAGAGGTGGAAAGCAGGGAGCCGTGGAAAAGTCTCTGATAGACATTTTATGCTGTGGTTTTTTTATCTCCAGGACAATGAATGGGAAGTCACTTAAAATATTTTAAGGATGGGTGACAGGATCATATTTACACACAGGGAAAGCTCTGGTCTTGTGCAAAGGGGGGAAGGGCAAGCAAGTCAGAGGCAGGAGGCTGGCCAATGGGTGTTCTAGTGAAGCCGTTCCCGTGGTGGCCTATTATCTATCCTTACTTTTGCACTTGGCACTCTCTCTGACTCCCTCACTGCTTGACGTCTGGACCTCTCCTGACTTAGCCACTCAGGCCTTATTATCTTTCTTCCGGTCAGGTGTGGCTTCCCTGCCTTGGGCTCTGACAATTCAGGAAGAGCAACCATGCTCTGGCCTCAGTGCTTGGCCACAAAGCTAAGGAAGAGGAGAAAGAGGGTGGGAGGGAGGGGTGCAGTGCCTGGAATGTAAGATATGGGGAGACATGGCTCTGTCTTGTCCATCTCTCTATGGCTACAGAAATGGCAACAAGGGTAGCAAGAGTGCCTAGGGGAGTAGTACATACTACGTGCTCAGTAAGTACGTCCTGAAAGATGAGAGCTCTGTCTCCAACAGTGGACCTACCCATAAATACCAGAGGGCAATTCTAACTTCCACAGAGAGCATGGACTGATCTAGAATGACCCACCCTGTCATTGTCAGTTAGGAGTCATTTTAATTCATCCTGTTGGTCATCCTTCCTTCTTCTTTTTTCCCTTCTTCTTCTTTGCATATTTCCTAACAGGGAAAGTGGGACGGACATCATTTTTTAAATTAGTTAACCTCAAAACATTGTATTTCAGCTATACAGGCTATGCTGCTGTTGTATCTTTGGCTTATTTGGAATTGCTTTGCCAAAGCAGAGAAAGTACAAATCCTAGAAACCTGCTACACTCTCTAAACTCACTTCATAAACCCATCCAGAGTAATTTTCCACACCGAGATTGAAAAAGAAAGAAGAACAGGCAGTAATCAACTGCAGCACTTACCAGCTTACCCCTCAGATCTTACTCTCTGCCAGCTCTTTGGGGCAGGATCCCAGAAGGGCAGGAAGTAGAGAAAGGGGTTGAATAAGCTTCTAAAATGGTCATAATTTTCCAAAGGCCATGTTTTAAAACCCTGGGATTAGTCCCCGGAAAACCATTTATTCAATTATTAAAACAAAGTTATGGACGATGCTCTTTCCTCCACAAGCTGACTGGCTGTTTGTTAAAGCTGGGTTGTACTTACTGATAATGGGGATTAGAAAGGGTTCGCTCTTAAGTGCCAACTGCGTGTTTAATTGTTACTGCAAGAAAAATATAACCTACTGGTTAACTGTGCAGAATTTTAAACAAAGTACCCTTTTTTTCTCTTGAAGGAATGTGGATGCTAACCAAATGTGTCCGCATGGTTTCAATTAAGCAGAGGAATGTTAAATGTAAAGCTAAATTGATGAAAATAACCAAACTTTCTGACAAACCAATAAATTGGAGTCTAGAACTCATTGCCCATACTGTATGGCAGCCAGAGAAACATTGCTAGATCATCAATTTTTACCTAATTTTTTGAGTTAGTTTATACTTAAAAAGAAAGAAGGAATGCTAGGAAAGTCATTTAAATTCTTCCCAGCTATCAACAGTGAATATGCACAGTGGATATAGACCTTATTCTTCACAGTATGCAATAGAGCTAATTGTTTATTCTTTCAGCAATTTCCCCGGTGACATTTTTGGAAACCTAAGACAAAGTTTTGAGGGAACTGTCATGTCAACATTTTGGCAAATGATCTGGCAAAATCCTAGTCATTGGACTATTTTTCTAAACTCCTCCGAACGATTCCATGGCCGTCCTTATTCTTTTAAAATAATGTTTTAATTTTCCTCCCTTCAAAGTTTGTATTCCTTCATGTTGCTGTCACACTGAGATGACAATGTACTAGGAAAATTATGAGTTTGGGGAAAATTTTAAATTTCTTGCTGAAAACAGAGGATAAAATTACACAGTTAGAAATCTAACTCTTGGCACGTTTTTGCATATGTCAGATATTTCTATTTTCTAACATAGAAATTGACCTCTGAATAGGTCTTTATATTTTGTGGGGAATGGCAGGAAATAAACCGCTTCAACCCCAAACAAGTGGAAGCTGAAGCTAGCATCTGTATCATTGTGATCTTCATGCGACATGAAAAGCCCTTGCTGGAACATGGTCCGGGAACTCGCCGCCCGATAGGCTCAGAGGTCTCCTGAGATCCCCTTGCTTCCATAGTACAGTGGTTTTCACATGCAAAGTGGAGTCTCTTAAGTTTTCAAGTCCCTGCCTCAGGCTCCAAGGGTACCAGATGGCCGCTGTCCTCTAATTTAGTACCTTCCCAGCCAAAGGCCTTTTCAGAACCTATTTATGTTATAATTTTAACAACTCTGGAAAACAATCAATTTTTTTTGAATTAGATGGTCCTTCAGCACATTTTATTCGGTGACCACTTAACCAATGTTGTTCTTTGGAGACAGTCAAGAAACTTCTTTATATGCTTTTAGATGAGGCTTCAAACCTTTTTTTTTTTATCAGTATTTTTTTCACATTTGCCTAAAATATTAAAGCAGACATAACTAAATACATTACACATTTCCTTAGACTATATTTCAAATTTTCAGTATCTGTGTAAATAGCATCCAGAGGGGAAAAATAGTCTTATCTGAAAGCAGTCAATACAGTTTTCCCGCAAATTACCTTTTATCTGTTGTTTTTTAGTGGTTCAGACTTTACTCAATATTGCTCCTATAGTTCCCATGAAGTGCTGAATTTAACACATGCGGTGGTGCCCCATAGATGAACCAGGCGTTACAGCATTTCATGTAATAATAACTATCTTCAAGCTTTGTATCATCTACACATTTGACCAGCTTAAACCTCTACGGTATTCATTCACATCATAGTTAAAAGTATTCCCATCTGAGTTCTGTGGTAAGCCACTAGATATTTTCCTCCAAGTTCAGTTGATCTGAAAACACTTACTATGTATCCTTTGCTCAGTCTTGGGATGCAAAGATAAAGGATATGACATGGTCTCTGCCCTCAGATGCTTTCAATAGAGACTATAGTAATGCATTGATTGATAAATATATTTCATCCAGCTATTAATGTATTTAAGGTAGTATTCACTGGGTTACATTCCTAATTCTTCTAATTTATTAAGTGCCTACTAGATGTCAGGAAATATGATAGGTCTTGGAAATAAATTAAAACATGGTCTGTGATCTTTATTTCAAATTTATCCTGGAAGGCTTAATCAAGAGCTTTTCCTATAATCAAGATCCAACTTGCCTGTTAATTTAGGATAGTGTCAGCTATGTGACTTTACCAAATTCAGACAGGCATAGTTTGTAGGGAGCAAGCTTAATTCTCAAGTTTAGGATGATACCTGTAGTTTTCTGATATTCTGGCTCATTCGTCAGACATCCTTTTTTCTGGGTTTGATTATATTTTTTCTAATTACTTTGTGTTTAGAAAACTCCGTTACATTTTTGTGTTTCACATCACACAGTGAGTCTTTAGTCTTTATTCTCTAGTCTTTCAGAACCCCTGCCCCCAGTTCTGTCCAGCACTGTTCAATTTTCACACCAGTGTTCCGCCTTCAGTCAATTTACTGTCCGTTCCAACCTTAATACTTTCAAAAGATATGGAAGGATATCCAAAACGTGTGTGTGGGACATGATATTTATCAATCATTATACATTATCACTCTCATTACATACATTTGCTTTAAGCGTACCCGAGATCATTTTCATCTCTAACGCAAAGAAATTAAATCATGTAATATAGGGGGAAAAAAAAAACATTACCCTTTATACCACAACCGCAAAACCTAATAAACACAATGTTATTATGACAGTGGTGGGGCAGTGTATTTCAAAGTGGGGTTTTCAGGAAAGTCTGTATTCATTATCCTGCACTGGAGAAATACTGTTAAGCATACGTCATCTGATCTGCTCTTTAAGGCCCACCTGGAGTGTGTATGAACCTTTCTATCACAGCACAGAAGTAAATGCAGTCTGGAAGGGTTTCCAAGTGAGTGATGTCCAGCCACTTTATAATCCTTTAATTACAATTCTGTGTTGTCATTTGGTAAAGAAGTGGTAACATTCAGATTCAGCAGTCATTTAGAATTTACTTTTCTTGAGAGAGAGAGAGAGAGAGACAGAGAGATAGCAAGTGGAGGGAGGGGCAGAGAGAGAGGGAGAGAGAATCTTAAGCAGGTTCCACACTCCGTGCAGAGCCTGACTTGGGCCTTAACCCCATGACCCTGGTATCATGACCTGAGCCGAACTTAAGGGTTGGATGCTCAACCAAATGAGCCACCCAGGTGCCCCAAGGGCCTATGGGCACCTTCACAAAAATTTGTTTATTCTTTATTTTAACAAATATATATGCTGAGAACTTATTATGTGCCAGGTGTTCGTACCATATGGAAGATTTGGTATTTGGTCTAAAATCCTAGGGAAAATCCCACCGAACATAAAATATGAAGCAAAAGCCTCTCAGAAAGTTCGTGTTTATTTTACCAAAATAATTGTGAGAAAGTTTCCCATATTCCAGTCTCTAGATACTGAACAACAACAAAACAAAATATGAAACTTTTAATATAAGAATATTGTTATTTTTATTTAATTTTCCTAACATAATGCAGAATAAAGCAAAGATCATGTACAGGGGAAATATATATATATATATTTATATATATTTATATATATATACATTTTTATATATTACATTTATATATATATATATATATTTCTACCTCTGAAAAAAATTTTTTTTTGCCTTTTTCCTGCTTGGAGTCATAGTAACATATATTGAATATAAGTTTATAATATATTTCATAATTTTGTATTTTACATGAATTTTAATGTAAATACTCAAATTCAAACTGAATGGTTTGGATGAATCCAATTCTTGTATGAACAGCAACTCACATAGTTTTGCTTACCAGGAAACCTGTGTGACCTACTTGTTGGTGAATTCCTTTATTTATTTTTTATATTTTTTATAACGGTTATTCATTTATTTTGAGAAAGAACACAAGCTGGGAGAGGCAGAGAGAGAGAGAGAGAGAGAGAGAGGGAGAGAGAGAGAATCTCAAGCAGGCTCCATGCTGTCAATGCAGAGCCCAACGTGGGGCTCGAACCCACAAACTGCGAGATCATGACCTGAGCCGAAATCAAGGTGGACACTTACCCAACTGAGCCACCCAGGTGCCCCTTGGTGGATTCCTTTATCTTTTCCTTTCAGAAGTGTTGACTTGTCAGTGTTGGTTAAGTTCTAAAAAAAAGATCAGAATGGAACTGAGAATAGTCTCAGAACCCAGAAAAATTTGTCCCTCATTCTTTTTTTTAATAGAGTATTTATTTATTTATTTAGAAATGTTTATTTATTTTTGAGAGTGAGAGTGTGAGCAGGGGAGGGGCAGAGAGAGAGGTGGACAGAGGGTCTGAAGCAGGCTCTGTGCTGCCAGTGCAGGACCCATGAGATCATGACCTGAGCCAAAGTCAGACGCTTAATCCACTGAGCCACCCAGGGGCCCCAATCTGTCCTTCATTCTAATTTAGGCTATGACGTTAGCTGTATACCTTTATTTCTCCATATTTAACACAGGTGCATTTCTATTGAGTAACAATCTTCAGGGATCCACTAAGAATCATTTTAATTTTAAAGGCCATAATAATAATGATGATAGTAAAAACAATAGCAACGTCAAGAATAGTAGCTAGCGTTCATGAGGCCAAGTATTTTATTATTTTTTTTTAGTGTTTTTATTTATTTTTGAGACAGAGAGTGACAGAGCATGAGCGGGGGAGGGGCAGAGAGAGAGGGAGACACAGAATCCGAAACAGGCTCCAGGCTCCGAGCTGTCAGCACAGAGCCCTTTGCGGGGCTCGAACTCACGGACCGCGAGATCATGACCCGAGCTGAAGTCCCACGCTTTACTGACTGAGCCACCCAGGTGCCCCGAGGCCAAGTATTTTAAACACACCCTCTTTAATCCTTACAAATGTAGGTTCTATTATTGTAAGTTCTATACTGTATATATTGTGGGTTCTATTATTCTTCAGCTGACAGCTCAAAAAACTGAAGTTTCAAGAGGTTAAGTATCTTTTCCAGATCTGTCATGTTCTTAGTGCATATTTCATAGGGTTTCCTTTGGACTTTTTTTTTTTTTATCATTTGGCATTTGTCTTATGAATATTATGTTGAGAATAGGTATATCTGTAAACCCAAAGTTAGTTCAAAACACCATTGTTTGATAATGTATATATAAAGATAATATAGGCACCTGGGTGGCTCAGTCAGTTTTGCATCTGACTCTTGATTTCGGCTCAGGTCATGATCCCAGGGTCATGGGATTGAACCTTGTGTTGGGCTCCATGCTGAGCGTGAAGCCTGATTAAGATTCTCTCTCTCTCCCTCTGCCCTTCTCCCCTGCTCATGCCTTCTCTCTAAAATTAAAAAAGAAAAGTTAAAGACTATATATATATACGGGTGTGTGTAATATATAAAGATAATAAAGATGTAATCTAAGGATAATAAAGAAATGCCAAATCTGAGTTTGAGACTTAAGATAATATCCTTCAATTATTAGTAGCATCAGAGAAACATTTGAGTATAACGTACTAGAAGGTTAAGAAAGTAAGAGAGGGGTCACAATGGAATGGCAGTCCCTGAGATTTCCGGAGAAACCAGTAGGGCCCTTGGGGCAGTCTTTCGAAAGTGCTTTTGCTCACTTCTTTTTTCCTTCACTTTTTTTTTTTTTTTTTTGCAACTTCTTTTTTCCTTGGGGTTGTAACAAAGGGCATTTTGTTAATAGAGCAGTTTCTGTCAAGTCCCCTTCTGAGCCCAAGAAAACTGGACTTTTGCTTCCAGGTTATATTTCTCTCATCCTTCCAAGGCCAAGGTTTTCAAAAAGCTCTAAAAGCAGGATTCAATAAATACATGAGCTTGCTAGGAATATTTAGCTGCTTGGTCTGGTGACTGTGGCAAATCATTCACTTGAGCAGAGTCCGAAGGGCTTTTATTTCCCGTTATGGGAAATACAATCTGGGCGAGATGGAGAATGTTCTTTAAAGGGAGCTGTTTGTGGGTCACTTCAAAGTTACGTGTGCTCACCTAGGGTTCTCTCCTTGAGGCAACTTTGTTAGCATCAGCATCCGTGTTTCTGTATTTAGTTTAGAATGCACATTTCTCCTGCCCACTCACCCCCCCCCGTCCCCCCCCCCCCCCCGCCCCGTTCCTCTTTTTCTGGTAGCTTTGCAGATTCAAAATGCCTCTCTCAGGACGCAGTGGAGAGAGGCCCAGGATGTGATGCTGAGAAACCAGCTGTAATTAGAACAATCGAGGCCCCCTGGATGTATTTTCTGCTTTACCAGCAGTTTGATAACCAAGGACTATAAACTTCGAGTGGTGATTCCAAGTCTCTGGAGGCTGCCCTGTTCACAGCCCACCTTCCACGCTATTTTATAGAGTACAACATTGGCTCCTGCCTTTATAAAAAAGTATTTTCTGGTTCTTTGGAAGCACTGAAACGTGATATTTTCCAAATGTTGGGAAACTAAGTCGGAGAAGACTAAGTTGACAGTATTCTTGTGTATAAATTCCTTTTTTTTTTAGGACGGCCTTTCCTTACGTATTACTTATAGTAGCAAATAATCAGCCCGAGCCAGTTACTTTGGTGTACGTATCCATCACACAAAACCCATTCAAGAACTCTTGGAGTCTTTTTGGTGAAGAGTGAGGATGTATTTTCTCATGCAAAAAAAACAAAACAAAACAAAACAAAACAAAACAAAACAAAAAAAATGGGTTCTGTTGTGATTTTTTAAAATTTAACAAACATTCACTGAGGATGGCTAAATGCCTTCTATGGCGCTCAGTGCCAGAGAATGAGGAACAGAGTTCCTGTAGTCAAGAACCTTCTGGTCTAGAAGAGCTCACTTAAAAAAATCCACCAGGCTACGGATTGCTGTGCTTACTGAGATTACATTAAATATTATAACCAAAAAAGACAGTAATTTTCAAAGTATGTTCTTTAGTTTAAGTTTATTTATTTATTTTTTTGACACAGAGAGAGAGAGAGAGAGTGAATGGGGGAGAGGCAGAGAGAGAGAGGGAGAGAGAATCCCATACAGGCTTTGTTTGAATTGGCAGCGCGGAGCCCGACGTGGGGCTGGAGCTCACCAAGCGTGAGATCATGACCGGAACCAGAATCAAGAGTTGGGTGCTTCACCGACTGAGCCACCCAGGTGCCCCAAAGGGTGTTCTTAACGTAACTACTATTTAAAGTGCAGTTTGTTAATAGGTAATAGGTAAGAAAGTGTTTTGCAGTCAAATACGTTTGGAGAAAATGCATGGTCAGCGAAGTCAAACAGGATTTTTTTTGGTGATCCTTCAGAAGGAGGGCTGGTGTGTAGCACCCCAAACTTCCTTGAGCTCGGAACCCCTTTTCTTGAGCATTTCCGGGGCAGGGTACTGGAAAACCCAATTTCAGACAAATAACTTTCAGTCGCTTTAAAACTTCATTTTAAGGAGGCTTGCCGGCTAGAAAGTTCCAAGATGACAGTTCGCAACGGAACGGAAAGGTCTGTTTGTTATGTGACAGTTTGCTTTCGTTGTTGCAGAGCATCTAGGGCCTGTAAACCTTTGACCTGACACGCCCACATCAGGAAGTGCCAACTCCTGCCTTGCCTTGTTTCCTCAGCCTTCCCACAACAGTCCACCACCTGAGAAGGGATGAGAAGAGTGTGGAGAGAGTAATTAGGAATGTCACGAAGTAGCGGTAGGTGCCCAGGCATGATGGCAGCTGGGCCAGGCATCACCCCACGAATCTCCTGAGGTAATTCAGGGCCGTGACATTGTTATAAAACTGAGCATTTGTCTTCCCAAATGAAACATTTCCCCGAGGTTTTGTACACAGAAATGGTGGAGGCAGCTGGGAGGGAAGTGGCCAAAACATTCCAGGCACCAGCCCGGGGGCCCTGGCGTTCCGTTGGACACAGTTGCTCATTTGATGGGAGAGAGACTTCTAATGGTGCTTCACAGATTACCAAGTGCTTTCACACAGTTCATTGTTTTTGATCCTTCTATCAGTCTCTGGATTAGTATGGCAGGGATCCTTCCCACTCTAGAGATGAACAACTTTGGTCTGGAGATGAAAGGATTTGCTTAGAGTTACATGTTCCCACTCTAGAGATGAACAACTTTGGTCTGGAGATGAAAGGATTTGCTTAGAGTTACATGTTAAGGAAATCAGTGTTAGAACACAGGCACAGAGGGCTTCTCAAGGAATCATCTGGAGATTCTGCTTTAGTGGGTCAATGGTGTGGCCAGAGATTCTGCATTTCTAACACTCTTCCAGGGGATTCAGATATTACTGGTTCCTGCTGGACTGTACTTTGAGTAGCAGGGTTCTAGCCTACATTGCTTCACATAAGTACAAATTAATTGTAAACGCATGGGCAGCTTGTTTCTCAAAAACTATCTTACAAAGGTCTCACTTGAGTAACTGTAAGACTCATGATGGCGCTAGGTGTCTCTATGGGCACGTGGCTAGCTTCTCACACTGTCTCGGTCCAATCTGTCATTGCTTTGTCTGGGGAAACCCCTGTTCTATGCTAGGCGTTAAGTCTTTTCTATTTCACATTCTTCATATCTGTCCACTTGTCTCCTGTGTTTAAAGAGCTCATCTTGTCCATTTACCACTGGCTCCATCTAATTTTTTGAAATTCAAAATATACTTTTTATCAAGAATTTCTTCCTATTGAATTTAACAAGCCCAATTCATAACTCAGGGCCTCAATGAGTGAACAGTACGCAACTGTTATAATTATTAACTTTTTTTGTAGTCTACAGTGGATTCTGTATAATCCATACATGTGTATAGAGTGATATTTATCAAAGGAAAAAGTTGGGTTTTTTAAACTGTAGTTCTATTGTGGATACATTTTTCCTAGGTAGAGAAGTGTGTCAAAATTATATTTTGGTTTGGTAGAATGAGTAAGGACTACCATGTTATAGGTAGCAGTGTGAGGTAATGTTTTCTAGCAGGCTTTTGGAATCACACAGACTTGATCTGAAATCCCAGGACTTCCACCTGTGTGAGCTGGGCAATCTATCTAACCTCTTCTATACAATGGGAATAAATGATAACACTTGTCTCCTAAGATTATAAATGTTAGAGCAAGATTTTCTGTTTTACAGAGACTAAATGATGTATGATTGTTATCGTCAAACTATAGCATAGTGAATGTCACTTTAGCATCAAATTCACAGAATTGTCCATGAGGTTAAGGTGTTGAGAGAATAGATCAATGATTAATCAACAAATATATAACTTTAAAAGCTACAATATATGATCCTGCAATCTTTTGCTTTCTAAAGTGTAAGGTTTGTTTTCCAATTAAAAAAAAAAAAGATTATTATGCATATTTACACATCTCCAAATAAAATTCTTGTGCTTTCAAAATAACAGTTTATTTTTAATTTGGAAGTTTTTTTGTTAAAAGACTTCAAAACGAAAATAATCTGTGGCCTTTGTAATTATCAAGAGTTAGTTTTTATTTATTTATTTATTTATTTATTTAAAAAAAATTTTTTTTCAACATTTTTTATTTATTTTTGGGACAGAGAGAGACAGAGCATGAACGGGGGAGGGGCAGAGAGAGAGGGAGACACAGAATCGGAAACAGGCTCCAGGCTCCGAGCCATCAGCCCAGAGCCTGACGCGGGGCTCGAACTCACGGACCGCGAGATCGTGACCTGGCTGAAGTCGGACGCTTAACCGACTGCGCCACCCAGGCGCCCCAAGAGTTAGTTTTCGGTAAGGTGTGAAACATAAAACTCGGCGACTCTTGCTGATCATAATTGACGTATCCAAAGTCTTTTAAAGTAATTCTGAAACTAATTTTCTCTGAAATCTAGAGAGAATTTGAATGAAGAATTGGGACCTTGGGTCTTTCCCAGAGCCTTGTCTGTGTTGTAACTTCTGTCATGAACAAAATCTCGGTGCCCGAGAATTTTTTTTTTGCTGACTCAAGGCCTGGTTCTCCAAGTTGAAGCTGCTGCCAATCTCAGGGGAGTAGAAGAGTGAGACGGGTAATTGTAGCACAAGTACATGGAGTGTGTATTTGAATCTGGACCATGAAGAAGATGCTGGGTATGGATAGCTCTCAGGGAAGGAGACACTGAAGAAAAGAACACCTGATGTGGATTAAGAGAAGTAAGGAGCCCGACCTCTTTTGAGTGGACTATGCACATGACAGAATGGCAAAAGATAAATATGATGGAAGGAGTAAGAATGAATTTGTAAATTTCCACCTGATGGAGGGATTTGAACATACTGCTGAAGGTTTGCTTTTTATTTTAAAGCTTTTTAAGTATAGCAATCACATGATGAAATCTACATTTTCATGATACTATCCAGGCCTTTAGTGAGCAGATTGGCTTGAATCCAGGAGAGACTGAGAGCAGGAACCCATTTAGAAGTTGATTGCAGGAATGCAGGTAAAGGTGAGAAGTGGTGTCCTAGAGAGGTGGCCAAGGTCATGGGGAGCAGGATAAAAGAGCAAAATCAGTTGCATTAAAAAACAAAGAAACAAACAAAGCATTCTGTTGTCCATTTGCATTTGAGGAAGTAATAGAAAGAGAAATTCTCCCTACCCTAGAGGTTACAAGTTTAGGAAGCTGGCAGAATAGCTCACAAATGGAAAAAAAACCAAGAGATAATTTGTTTGCTTTTAGATGTCTCTTTGAGGTAGTTCCAGAACCTTTGTTTATTAAAAAAAATTTTTTTAATGTTTTTATTTATTTTTGAGACAGAGAGAGACAGAGCACGAGCAGGGGAAGGGCAGAGAGAGAGGGAGACACAGAATCTGAAGCAGGCTCCAGGCTCTGAGCGGTCAGCACAGAGCCCAATGCGGGGCTCGAACTCACCACAAGATCATGACCTGAGCTGAAGTCGGACACTTAACCATCTGAGCCACCCAGGCACCCCTAGAACCTTTAAATGTAGATGCTTTGTTGTCAACTGCGTGTTAAGAGACCCAAGAAGTAAAATTGAGAAGAAACATTATAGTAGTTGAGGTGATTCACTGCATAAATTCTCTAATGAGGTAAGCTGAAAAAGAGAAGATACAGACAGCCAAGAATGGACTCATGCCTATGGAGAATGGAAAGAGGTAAAGAATTAACTGAAGACCGAGGGCGGACTTGTCAGTGAGGTAGGAAATGGATCAAGCCGAAGGCAAAATCCAAGGGTTTCTTGAAAGCTGACTCATCAATTTGGCACCAATTATGAAGCAGAGAAGCATGGGGGTAGATTCTAGGGGAAAACCATGTCTTTTTAGATACACAATGAGCCTCTTAGCATTCATGTATACATTACTACTTCATTAAACGTTAGTGTAAACATGGAAACATTTATTGCTGAATAAATTTAGAAGAATGGTGATAAAAATTGAGCAAGATTACTCTTTCTTGACAAATTAAATTTACTTTGTGTGAAAAAACAGGCAGTCCTTTTAGCAAATTGAAAAAAATTTTAATTGCAATAGCAATAGTATATGAATAATTATGAAAATCATGTAATATATTGAGTGATTGCAATCATAATAGCATGCATGCTCATGTGGATAAACTGTTCACTCTTCTGAGACTCACTTCTTCCTGATATCTCATCCTTTCTCCGTATGCAAGAACAAACTCCATCCATCTATCCTTTGCTTTCTATTGAGTCATTTACATCCACACACCAACATGTTATTTCTTCAGTCCTAACCTGTTGTGAAGAAAAGCTTCCCCAACTTCACATTTCCTTCAGGTTTTGCTCATTTTCGCTGCTTCTAAAAAAAATTCCTCAGAAGCGTTGACTTTACTTGTGGCCTCCAATCCTTTCTCATTGCCTTTCTCCGTAGTCTCGTGGACTAATCAGCCTCCTCCCCCACCCCTGATCCTTTTATTCCACCAAAACAGTTCTGTCAAGGTCCCCAATGACTGATGCCCTTCATATTGTTGAATTCAGTAGTCAATTCCCAGCCTTCATAGCACTCAGCCTCTCAGCAGTGTTTGATGTCCTTGCTCACTTCCTTGGAATACTTTCTTCATGCCCCTGACTGAACTTGTCCCAAGCTGAACTCCTTATCTCAGCCCCTCTCACAGTAAACGGCAACTCCATCTTTCCCATTGCTTGGGCCAAAAAACTTGGTATCATCTGTGGCTTCTTCCTTTCTCTCAAACTCCACATCCAGTATGTTGGCAAATCCTACTGGCTTTACCATCAAAATACAGCCAAAGATCTGGCCACTTCTACTCCTGACGGACGACACCATCCACTTCCGCCTTGGTTGTCACATCTTGCAACTTGTCTCCCTGTTTCCACCCTATCTCTTCCTATGGTCCATTCTCCATATAACAGCCAGGGATACTTTCAAGAAATTGAGACATATAATATCATTTCTTTGTTCAAAATTCCTCTGTGACTTCCCATGTCGCTCAGAGTAAAAGGCAAACTCCTCAGGATGATCTCGAGGAGTCCTATGTAATCTGGTGCCTGCTACTTCCCATTCTGATACCCCTGAGAGCTTGGATATGCCACCTCAGGGACATTGAACTTGATGTGTTCTTTGCCTGCATCTCCCTGTGGCTCACTCTCATAATTCTTTTAAGAATCTGCTCAAATGTCACTCTTCAATGAGGTCTTCCTGACCTGCTTATTTGAAATTATGAGTCCTAGCTCTTTATACTCCAGCTTTCTTCTATGCTTTATTGTTATTTTTTATTGTACTTGCCACCATATGACAAAATATATATTTTATGTGAATGCCATTAGAGTAGGGATTTTTTTTTTTCATTTCTGTACCCTAGCACCTAACACTTGTCTGGCACACGATAGGCACTCAATATATAAATGAATTAAATTAAAAACAAAATCAGCCTGATTTAATTTAACAAAATTATTTGCATTCATCTCATATTAAACACCTGGAAAATTGTTTCTATGAACAGTGGAGTATTTTTAGTTTCCAATTTAGTGATAATCTAATGATAAATTTCAAAGATTGTTTAAGTATTTTAGGCAATATTGGTTTCGATGGGAGCATTGCTTTTTGGGAAGTAATCTACATTCATAGGAAATGCATCAAGGAACATATATGTGAGAAGGTCCTGGCATGGATTATCAGTGATTATCAGCTCTTCAACAGTGTTCTTCTGGCTATAAATATGTCTCACTTTCCATAGTCAATGATTTAATGAGAGGCAGAGTGGCCAAATGGAAAGAGTCTGAGATTTTAAGAGGCCTAGGCTACCCCTGATCAGTTATATGACCTTGGGTAAATTATTTAACCTCTCTGAGGTATTTTCCTCCTTAAAAAAATGGTAACAACAGTGAGGCGATCATGATGATTAAGTCTAAAATTTTTTGAGAGCAGGGATTCTGTTTTGTTCACTGCTCTATTCTCAGTGAGTATTACATATGAACAGTGAGTGTCACAGAGTATACTCAGTAAAATCAGTATTTGTTGAATGAACAAATGAATGAATAATGTGTGAAAAGAATCTAGACTAGTGCCTGGCACAATGTAGGCACTTAATAGATACTAGCTACTATCACAGTTTTTAGTAAATTAACTATATTTCTTTAATTATGCAAAACAGAGATTTAAGAACATAGAATAGGTTCTAGCTGACTTCAACTGTTTTGTTGTTTTTTTTTTTTTTCCTTATTGGATAGAATTGAAGATGGTAGAATTTACAGAATATTTTTAACACTAGAATTAGAAAACATTTTCTTTGGCTTTTCACTTGATGAAAAGTACCATTTAATGCTGAATCTAGAGCTGTAGCTAAAATAGAAGCTGTAATATGTTTTGGTTAACATTTAATGTCAGAACTCAATTTCCTTGGGTTTTTGTACAAATATGATGGTAGAACTATACAAGCAAGTGGTCCTGATGCTTTCATGTAACCGGTTCACTTACGGTCTCCTCCCATGGTGCCACCGCAGCAGAACCCTAATGTGTCAATTACCCAGTTGCAGTTCCTTATAAACAGACTACTTCTGTGTTCAATGGCTACCAAGACGGCACTGGCTGTATTTACCTCTAAACAGAGAAGAGTTAACAGGAGACGAACTGGAATCAGAAGATCCAAGCTCTAGTTACAGGGTTTCAGTAACCAGTCATATAATGTTAAATTATTTGACTCCGTTCCTGATCCATTAAAGGTGGATAAAAAATGCATACCTCATCCACCTTTCAACATAATTTCAAAAGGAAAAGTACTGATTTCACCCAGGGATGCTTTGGTTACAAGCAACAAAATAACATCTAAAGTTTGTTTAAATAAAGGGGGAGTTTGGGGGGCTCCTGGGTGGCTCGGTCGGTTAAGCGTCTGACTTTGGCTCAGGTCATGATCTCACAGTTTGTGAGCCTGGAGCCTGCTTCAGATTCTGTGTCTCCCTCTCTCTCTGCCCCTCCCCTGCTCACGTTCTGTCTCTCTCTGTCTCTCAAAAATAAATAAAGGTGAAAAAAAGAAAAAAAGAACATGAGAATGAAAATGAGTATGAATGCCACTTATGAAATAAACAAAATAAGTAAAGGGGGAGTTTTAATAAGACATCGGGTGTATCTTATGGAACCGAAGACAGGATGTGTAGCCAGGTCCAAGTGAGTGCTGGAACAAAGAACTAGAAAGCCCTCAGAAACCAAGGCTCCTTAATCGACCGTCTTTTCTTTGTGCCGCTTATGTTCTTTCTGTTGCTTTGTGTTTCTGCTTCATTTTCTTGATTTTCCCCATAGATGGCTCTGTTGGTTGGCTCGTTGACACAAAAAATTTTGAGTTGGTAGTCTTAGCCACTGGTCTAGTAACTGGCCAGAATAACCTCAGTAAACCGCCTGTGTTTTAACTGCAAATTCCCAGAAAAGAGAGTCTCAGAGAACTTGTTCTGGTTAGGTGTTCTTCTGGTCCAATCAGCTATGGTCTGAGTTTGGGTCACATGTCTTGCTACCCATTTAGTGGGTCCTGTGGGACCATTCCCTTTGAGATGGGGGATGGGCAGATTCTTGAAAAGAGGGTTAGAAATAATGTTCAGACAAAATGGTTGGCTTTTCCACTTCGAGTCTTTAAATTCATTTGGAGATTTAAAAAATAAACATATAAAAATTCTAAATCAATCATCTCTGTTTTGCCCAGTGTACTGATTTTTGAAGTAAAACTATTATATGATTAAGATAGTTGACTTGTTATGATTCAAAAAGATTAGTTTAGCTCAGAGAAGTGTCTAATGTACAAGATGGAGTTATCCAGAAGGGAATTATATGTTCAGAGGGCTTCGTCTGAGGTCATAGAACTGTTATTCTTCCCCCCCCCCCCACCCCCCGTTCAGTGACACTCACTCCACTTGGTCCTTTCATCTGAAATTAAAAAGAAAATGAAACATAACAAACACACAAACAAAAACCTCCCGGAAATATTTGGCCTCTTATAAAAACACAGAAAAAGAGAGCTTGCTTGGAAAGTTTTCCAGAAGTTGTGTTTGGTCCCTGAGGTAACACGGTCCATCCCAGATGGTTTGTTTTTATTTCTTTTAATGTGATATGTATTTATATGACCAAATTAGCACTGAATGGATTCCAGTGTGGTTTTGGTTTACCTGAGTACTCTGGAGAGTCTCTTCCTTGTTTTTGTTAATGTCTTTTTCAAGCATTTCTAAATGAACTTTATTTGTATTGCACTAACATCAGACATGACTCATAGAGAAAAGTTTGGGGAATATGGAAGAGTATAAAAAAGAGAAGAAAGCCACAGAACCTACCTACAGGCACCAGTTGTTCATATTTTGCTTGTTTCATCACTTGTACAATGTTTTCTAATTTTTTTTTTTTTTCCTTAGACAGGTCATACTGAATATGTGGCTTGGTACCCTGTGTTTTCCAGTTAGTATGTTATAATATGAAGTGTCTTGTGTCATTAAACTCTTCAGAAACATCTCTAATAGTGTCAAAATGTCCTACTAAGTGAATGTGTTATGTAGTACAAAACTTGTTTACTTTTACCCTAACAGTGGGCATTGAGGTTGTTTCCTGTTTTACTTTATCATAACTGCTCTATGTGACCATACGCATTTTTTACCGTGCAGTATTTGCCCCAAGTTTTGTTATTCCGTAGGATAAATTATTACAAAAATAATTACTCAAAGTTTGTACATGCTTTTCATGTTCTTAAAACCACTTATACATTTCTTCAGAACACATGTACTATGCTCGAACATGAGTTCGAGCCCCGCGTTGGGCTCTGTGCTGACAGTCCAGAGCCTGGAGCCTGTTTCGGATTCTGTGTCTCCCTCTGTCTCTGACCCTCCCCTGTTCATGTTCTGTCTCTCTCTGTCTCAAAAATAAATATTAAAAAATTAAAAAAATATATTAGTCACTTGGATTTCTTCTGAAGACCATCTGTTTGCATCCTTGGCTCATTTTTTCTTTTGGGGTCTTAATATTTTCCTTATGAACTTCTATGAACCTTTTATTTATTAAGTGTATAACCATTTGTCACATGATTTAGAAGCATCATATTGTTTTACGTATAGATGCTGTATGTTTTTTTAGCTTCAAATCCATTGTTCTTACTAGAAAAATTTTCTTCCATCTTTCTTTTTAAAAACTTTCAAGCTTATAGAAAAATTAAAAGAATAATCCGATGGGCCCTGTATACTCTTCACTTGGATTCACTGGCTGATCATATTTTGTTACATTTTCTCTCCTCTTTCTCATGCTAAGATATACACGTACATATATATATGTATGTATGTGAATATATGTGTGTGTGTATAAGAGAAAAAGATTTCCTCATGATTGTTGAACTATTTGACAGTATGATTCAGATATTTGGCTGCTAAATTCTTTATTGTGTGAACTCTTAGAATACAGATACTCACCTACATAACTACAATACTATCAGTATAGCTAAAACAATTAGCAATTCCATAATACCTAATTTCCAGTTCTTAGTTGCATTTCTCCTACTGTTCCCCAAATAAATGTGTTATTATATCCTTTAATTTGTTGTTCTAATCCAATTCAATTTCACGCATTGCATTTTTTTATATCTTTAGTTTATTAGAAAAAAAATTGTTTAAAAGAGTCTTTTTCTAAGGAGAGACTAAATGAGTTTCCCCTATATATTGTATTTTTTAAATTCTTAAAAAAAATTTTTTTTAAGTAGTCTTCACGGCAAGCATGCAAGACTTGAGTTGAGATTAAGAGTCAGATGCTTAACTGACTGAGTCACCCCGGTCAGGTGCCTCTTAAATTCTTATTTTTAAGCAGTGCACTTCTATATCCAGTTGGAATTTGAGTTATGGCGACTCAGCTTATTTTTCATTCTAAATAACTTATTTTCTTCCAACAATATTTATAAACATTTCTTGAATTTCTCACTTACTTTAAAAGTTGTATTTCTAAGATTTCATTCAACATTTATTAAGTTCTTATGCACGCTAATTACGATATGTTTCAAGATCATGTCCTGTTCTGTTGATCTCATACCAGTTCCACATAAATTTAATGATCGTAGATTTTAAATGGATTTAATGAGATGGTATGTCTAATCGTTATCTTCATTTTCCATTGTCTACTATTTGAATCATTGCACAAGTTTTGTTCCTCATATAAATGTTAAGATATTTTTAAATTTCTCCTTCCATCATATAAAGAATATCACAGGGGCACCTGAGGTGCCCAATTAAGCATTTGACTTCAATTCAATTGACTTCAAGTCAATTAAGCATTTGACTTCAGCTCAGGTCATGATCTCATGGTTCATGGGTTTGAACCCCATGTCCGGCTCTGTGCTGGCAGCCCAGAGCCTGGAGCCTGCTTTGGATTCTGTGTCTCCCTTTCTCTCTGTCCCTCCCCTACTCATGCTCTCTCTCTCTTTCTTTCTCTGTCTCTCAAAAATGAATAAACGTTAATAAAATTTAAAAATTTTCACATTCATATATTCGCTGAGACTCTAGTAATACCCTCAAATCATCTTTATTAAAGTTACATATTTTTCTTGCTTGATAACTCTTGGTTCTTTTAGGAATTATAATCTATGTACTAATGCCACTTAATAGTTTTCAAAGTTTCGATGAATACAAATGGAATGTTGCTTCCAATCATACATATTCTAAATACTATCCCAAGATGAAGAGAGCCATAGTCCTGCTCAACATTTATTACTAGCTCACTCTTCTGCCCAGATCCACCCTGAGTGCTTTTGTGGAATTGTACTTCTGGCATGAGATTCACAGCTTTGGTTGTTAAAAATATCGCTTTATGGGGCGCCTGGGTGGCTCAGTCAGTTAAGCCTCCGACTTCAGCTCAGGTCACGATCTCACGGTCCGTGAGTTCGAGCCCCGCGTCGGGCTCTGGGCTGATGGCTCAGAGCCTGGAGCCTGCTTCCGATTCTGTGTCTCCCGCTCTCTCTGCCCCTCCCCGTTCATGCTCTGTGTCTCTCTGTCTCAAAAATAAAAAATAAACGTTAAAAAAAAATATCACTTTATAAAATTTGTTGTTATGTCTACATTAAATATGCTCTTTGTTATATTATATAGGGTCTTGCTTATGAGAACCTATTGGAAACTTTTCTCTCTAGTCTCACTGTAAGGAGTGCTTTTCCCAAATAGTTGTGTTTTAATTTTATAGACAGTGAATCTTAGAACTCATTATGTTTGAAATTATACTTTTGTTGTTTGAAATCATAGAGCCAACTTTGTGAACCTCATTCTTTCATTTCCTCCTCCAGGTTTCCAATCAATGCTTTTGCAAAAATCCCAATTTCTGTACTTTATTCTCTGAGTACCTACTTGCATCCAAATGGTGTTTTGTGCTGTCTGTTTAAACCACTGCTTTAACTGGTGTATTTGTGACTTTTCCTCATTCTCTTTAAAATATTGCAAATTTACCTATAAACTGAAAGAATGGTTTCGGGGAGCAGTAAAAGAATGGAGAGAATACCCACTATGGTAATAATGAGCTTGAGTCTCATATTTTAAAGAGACTGTAAGTTTAGCTTTGCTCTGACACTGGAGCAGGAGTGTTGTAAACACTTGAAAATCACTACCTCCAGGCCTAGGCTCCCTTTGCTCCTTCTCATTCCATAAACCTTCACTCATGTCCTTCCAAATATGAGAGAATTGACCTCATTACTATTTATAGAGATTTTACTTCCACAAAAGCTCAGGGCTCTTCAGGGGCTCTTAATATTATAGCACCTTTCGCTAAGATCTGAATCAGTGCATTGTTACATATTCCAAAATATTCTTGTAAAAGTGGAGTTCGCCACATTCTCTCTTCCCCAATTCAAGGAGGAAGAAAAGTTCTGATTTCATACTTAAACAGCTGCATGGAAGGAAAGGATATTCTAATCACACTGGGAAGTCTCCCGACGTGTCCCAGACCGTTCTACCTTCAGACAGGGGAAGGTGATGACAGACTATTTACACGTGCATTTCAGGAGAAAGGGCTGTCTTCCATCTGCTTTCTCTTTGGATGAACAGTTTTCTTTAAAAGCTAATATTCCTATTAGTATATAAGGTGCTATAAATATATGTATGTGAACACATATACATGGACCTCTTCTTTCTGTTGGTATTACATAATGGGCCCAAAGTCATATTTATCATGACATCCTTTTATGAATCTAGAAAGTTTTCTGTTTTCTTTTTCCCTTTTTTTTTTTTTTTTTCTAATAAGTAGTACAGCTAGTATCAATAAAAGAGACTGCCTTTTTACAAGCTGAACTAGTAGGCTGGGAAGTTCAGGACCAGCAGTCATGGAGACAAATGTTTGGTTTTATTTCTAAAAGGCCAGAACAGGGTTATCAAACCTAATACCGTTGTCTAAGAGGTTAAGCAAACTCCCGTGAAGAGTTGGCAGACATTTTTTTTTTTTTTTTTTTACATCTGGGGGTTAGGGTTCCACCTGAATTTTTTGTTCTTTATGGGCTTTAGATTTTGTGTGGGTGTCGCCAAGCTTTAAATAAGTTCACTCGAGGTAATCATATCTCTACAATTATAGAGTGTTTGGGATTAAGGTCACAATTATGCAGTTGCCTAGTTTTTCTTCTGGTAAAAATGGTAGCAATCAAA
Source organism: Neofelis nebulosa (assembly GCF_028018385.1). Classification (NCBI taxonomy): domain Eukaryota; kingdom Metazoa; phylum Chordata; class Mammalia; order Carnivora; family Felidae; genus Neofelis; species Neofelis nebulosa. The sequence continues at coordinate 123,670,560 of NC_080787.1, forward strand.
CTGACGGGAATCAAGAATTTCTGAAAAGTACTTGGCTGAAATACCTATTAGTTGCATTTTAATGCCATAAACTTTTAAATAAGGAAATCACTCACAGAAACACAAAAAGAGAGGTTTTTTTTTTTTTTTTTAGCAGACCAACTTTAAGTATAGATAGTATTTTACTGTTTTGCTATAAACTTTAGTTCCCATAGCTAGGTTCTTGCTTTATTCTGAATAGGAATCAAGATTTATTGTCTTAAAGTGATGCTGTGTAGAAATTATTTATTTATTCCCTTGAAGAAACACCAACGATGAAGGGTTCATGGTGGAATTCTCATTATACTTATGATTAAAAAGCTGTATTTTATACTACTCAATAAAATTAAACTTCAGTTTCACCGGAGAATTTTGACACTAACAACTGTGGGAAATGAGCTTAAACTTAGGAATTCCCTCAGCTTATTCCCGACAAACAGCCACATGTTGTTGCTTTTAATGATCTCTGTAATGTCCGTTTCTGCCTTGTGATTGTTACCATTATCAATGGGAATTCTCCTTTAGTACCCAGTATGGTACTTTGGGTACCATATTGGAAGACAATGCTAAATCTGGAAGTACCTCCTGTGCCTCCAAAGAGAGGTTGTGATGTGTATTTGGTATTTACTGAATGTTATGAATTTACTGAATGTTCCAAAAGCCCAACTTTTTGGAAATGGGTAATGGAAAAATAGTGTACAAATCATTGATAGCTTTCTTTTTAAAATTATTTTTAATGTTTATTTAGTTTTGAGAGAGAAAGAGAGGGAGACAGAGAGCAAGTGAGGGAGGGGCAGACAGAGAGGGAGACACAGAATCTGAAGCAGGCTCTAGGCTCCAAGCTGTCAGCACAGAGCCCAACGCGGGACTCAAACTCATGAACTGTGAGATCAGGACCCGAGCCGAAGTCAGACGCTTAACTGAAGTCAGATGCCACCCAGGTGCCCCTCCTTGATAGCTTTCTTTAACCTTAATGTTTGAATATCATATATACTTTCCCCAAGTCTTCTGGGTAGGCATTTGCTGTAATATTTTTGGAGTCATTTGTACGTATGGGTCCAGCCTGAAAGAGCAAAAGAAGGAACAGTGGCTGTGCCAGATTTTTCTGAGCCAGTATCTGACCTGGTTGCTTTTCCTCAAGGAACCATAGATCAATCAGGCTTGATTTCTAAGAAATGCTTTGTTGCGTTTGAAGCATAGCTATTCATTACTTTCAATAGCAAAACACAGAAGCTGGAAAATAGTTTTTTAAATAGAGCCAGCCCATGTAATTTCTGAGCATAATCGTTTTATAAAATTTTACAAACATTTCCAACTCCTTCCAACTTGTGCATTCCGATTGAGCCTAATCGCTTTGCGGGTTTTGATGATCTAGCAGGTATGGAGCACTATACATTAAATGCAGTGTTGACAAAGGAAATTCACTAGCAAGGGTTTCATTAACTGGGGATTAAGCTAAAACCCTTTCCCAGAATTGCCAATAAATGAGACTCTAATCTAAAATTTCACATTAAGTTTAGTACGACTAAAATGTGTGTGTTCGCACATGTGTGTGTGCTTGATGAATGAATGTGTATGTGAATGAGGGCAAGTCCTAAAATGTCTTTTTTGTTTTGTTTTATTTCATTTTGTTTAATTCACTTGGCTGGAAAAGGACAATTTTTTTCTGGTTATTTCATAAATATAATGTACTAAGCAGGAGAAAATCCTACAACTTAAAGCCTACACTATAGACCCATCCAAGCAGATGGGGAAATATATCATTGAGAGATTTGAAAAGTGAACTATTTGTCACATTCTATGGGTGGGCTCAGGCATGATTTAAGAGAATATCTTAATAGTTACTTTACAGAATGGAGATTTTTCAGAAGCTGTTTTGAAGTTGATCCTGAAAATGACACTCTGAAAGAATACATTGTAATATTCGTATTCACTATTATGTTCGGATTTGGTTTTGATTATTAAATTACCCTAAGGTTAGAACGAAGATTGCTCAGATATTGTTGACATTTTTTTTCTATAATACCGATTTAAGTTTAGATTTTGAGGCAAAATCGGTTCTAGTTGAACTTGTCAACAGAAACCCAATTTCATGATTAAATTTTAATGGTTTGCTATTTATTAATCATATTTTTTAGTTGAGAGTATAAGCTTTTGCCATCTGTGGTCTGAATAATTTGGATTGACACTTACATTCAATGGATAATGGCTTATCGGACTGCAGTTTGTTCTGTTAAAATCTAATGTCAGTCATGAACATTGTGATGAATTTGGAGATATTTATGAAATAACAGTCCTGAGAGCTTCAAGTGAACTCCATGGAAAATTCAGCTGAGTCTCTACTCTGAGTCTGAAAGTGATATCCCACATCTGCACATGAATCGACAAAACCATGAGAAGTTCAATGACCTGCTCTGGTTTTTGCATCTTGTTTATATATGGTAAGTGGGAGACTAGAAGGCAGGTAGGTTTCCCAACCTCTTATGTAGAGTTGCCTTCATTGCATCACACTGCATTTTAGTGATTTTGCACTTTAAAAGAAGTTTTATTAGAGAATTTATTAATTTAAATATATCTGAAATGAGAGAATAGTATGGAAACCCTCCCATACTCACCCCCCAGATTAAATAAGTGGCAACTCATGGCCAATTTTTTTCATCGAAGCCCCAATTTATTTTCCTTTTCCCATATAATTTTTTTTAAAAGTTTATTTATTTATTTTGAGAGAGAGAGAGAGAGAGAGCAGGGGAGGGGCAGAGAGAGAGAGGGAGAGAAGCTCAAGCAGGCTCTCCACTGTCAGGCGCTTGAACCCACGATCTGTGAGATCATGACCTGAGCCGAAATCAAGAGTCGGACACTTCACCTGTGGAGCCACCCAGGTTAAGTCAGACACTTAACCTGTGGAGCCACCCAGTGAACTCTAGACATTACCACACAACACACACACGCATACACACACACACACACACACACACACACACACACACATACACACACACACAAGCTAAAATTTAAGTTATTACTGATGTTACCGTAAGACTACAGGATTTTAGTCTTTTTCTTTAGTCCTGGTTTTCAAGTTTGTTAGAATATCATTTAATTTGATATTTATTAATTTGCTTATACACATTACTAACGTAACAGACTCGGAAGAACATCCTCAACAATATCATTGCTGAGAACAGTTTAACTGGTGTGTGTGTTGGCATGTTTATGTGTAGGTGTGTACTTCTTTTCATCCTTGGGGTATAAACTCTAATTTCTCTTCCGTTACTCAAAGATGATGGTAAATTGACTACACAAATAAAATCAGGAAATGTTCAAATATAGGAGAAAATCCCCTGGAAAGCATCAGAAGAGTAGATGGCTAGAAAGATAAGCACAGTGTGAGGAACTGAGTAGGTAATGAAAGCAATTTCTTTGTTTTTTAAAAAAGTCTATTTATTTATTTTGAGAGCGAGAGAGAGCACAAATTGGGGAAGGGCAGAGAGAAGGTGAGACAGAATCCCAGGAAAGCTCCGCGCCATCAACACAGAGCCGGATGCAGGGCTGTAACTCACGAGTTGCGAGATCATGACCTGAGCCAAGATCAAGAGTCAGTCGCTTAACTGAGCCACCCAGATGCCCTGAAAGCAGTTTCGTTGCACTTTGCATTGGCTACTCATGGGTGGGGCATACTCCCTAGTATTTTTTTCTGAAAAGACAAGTGAAGCCATTACCAAAATGAAAAAAAAAAAAAAACATTCTTAGACACAGGAAAATACAGGTAGAAGCAACACTGAGAGAAAACGCAAGTTACTCAAAATGGAGGGGTAAAAGTTGAGGTAGTAACTGAGTCGCAGTCCTCAAGTATAAAATAAGTCTCCAGCTCCACTAAGAACAGAAAGAAAAGACTGGATGTAAAAGCTGATGAAAATCAAAATCAACCAGCCATTTCTCAACATTTTTCCAAACCTTGAACACGGCTGTGCATTTCAGGGGAGACAAGAGTATATGAGACCTCGTTTCTGTTTTGAGAGTTAATGCTATAGTGGATACTCTCTGGTCATTCTTCCAGCCCCTCTTTGGCATGAGCTCATAGAGATGCTCTTGACACAGACTTGAATTTGACGTGTAGTCTCTGTCCCTCCCACGGCTTATTTGTTCAGCGATGGATATGTAACCCCAAGCTGGGATCACCATATTGTCTCTTTGAGACAATATTAATTGGGATGAAAAGAGGTAGGTATCCATCTGGGTTAGTCCCTTGAATACAGGAGGTGTATAATTCCAGTGTGGTCATTTTTTGTCAGGTGGACAGAAGTGCAACACAAAGAGAAGAACATAGAAAGGGGAGGAGAGAAGAAAACCAGATGTACTGAGAGAAACAGTGAGAAGAAATGGAAAGAGATCAATGTCTGGGATCCCAGGAGCCTCCCAGTTTCCACTTTGAGTCTTTCTGGAGGTGTAGCTGTGTTTCTGACGTTAGATTCTGGGAGACATTCATGTACTCTCTTGTAATAAATTTGTCCCTCATTTTTCTCTTCTCTTTTCTCTCTCTTTCTCTCTCTACTGTCTCTCTCTGTCCTGTCTCTTTCTTTCTCACCTCATTAACTTAAGTTGATCTCTGTTGTTTGCAAACAAAGGAATTCTAATCAAAATAAGCATCCTCTTTAGGAACAATAAGTTACCTAGCATCTAAGACTTCTGACTATGTGCCAAAGGGGCTTTGGAGAAATTTCAGAAAACATGGATGTAAAACTAACACGAAACAACAACAACAATGGCAACTTGCATTTATTAAGAGTTTATCACATCTCTGGAACTAAGCTAAAACTTTTTAAAGACATGATTTATCATACTGTCATATATAATCCTCACGCAGCCCAGTGGGGAGGGCGCAAGTATTTGTTGCCCTTGGCGGCTGAGATTGGGGCGTAGAAAGGTTAACTTTTGTGCCCAAGATCGCATAGTTAATATGTGACTTCAGAACCTGACCACTTAGCCACCATGCATTGACTTCTGGGCTAAATATAGATACCACGTTTATGGAACTGGCAAATTTGAAAACCTCAATCAGACATTTAAACAATAATCCACAGGTAGGGGGAAGGTAGAGTCAAAGTTGAATCATTTTATCTAGTTAATAAATGTTAATATGCAATACCTTGGACTACCTTAGATTAAAATTTTGAGAGTCATTATCGATCAGATAGAAGAAGGTGAAAATATAATTGAAAAACATGTTACACGGCGAACACTTAAGTACTGTTCTTGTACAAAGCTTTTGGAACTAAAATGACATTTAAATTGAGAGAAGGGAAGTTTCCAGAATGCTGGAGCAGCCTACCCAGTCATATAATTTGAAAAAAATTCATTGCAAACTTCACTCCTTTATCATTTCTTCCTGGTTATTTGGGCTAGTAATTAAATAATTAATTACAGAGTTTCTCTCTTTAATGTTTGGTGGGGAGAACTAAGGCGTTTGAAATTTTACTTTGCCTTTGCTTTTCAATCTAGTCAGTGGAATCAAAACTCTACAGAACCAAAAATACATAAGACAGGTGCACGTGAACAATACTTTAAAATGCACTCAAGTTCATCGGAATTGTATTCTCCACTCTTATTTGTATCAAACAAACAAAAAAAATGAGATGGCTTAAAAAATAATAAACATTTTCTCCCCCCCTCAACAAAAAGCTCCATTTTCTACCTCAGATAAGGGTGGTCTCAAGCCATTAATAGCTGGTCTGACAGAGTAAATCTGAAACAAATTGCTGTCATGATAATCCCTCTTTGGTATGAGCTGATCAGGAAAGAAACCACAAGTGTCTCAGATATGAGCTGATGTGGTTGGTGAACAATAGGTTCATTATCATCTAATGAGATGAATGTAATCTCTTTTATCTTTACCCATCAAAATATTTTTAGGGAACAAATATATTCATCTGGATAAAATAAATGATCACCTAATTATCTTTCATAATTCTGAACCCTCAGTGAATAATTTTAAATGAATATATTTTGTTTGATCTTTTATTTATTGAAATTGCTTATGATGTCTCGTTTGAAAGGCATTAACTAAAATAATGGTTGGGACCATGTAAAACTCAAATAAGGTTTAATTAATATAAAAGTTTACCAAACAAAGAAGCATCACTGTTCAAATGTTTCCTGGGATTGAAAACGGAAAGCAATGACTTCTTAATGTCCAAATTAGGTTCTCATCCTTGATTTGGCATCTAAATGATCATCCCACCTGCCCTCTGCAAACATATTTTATATAACATTTCAAGGCTCCCATAATACCTCAAATTTTGGCTATATCACAGGTCACATCATTGAGCTAGCCAAGAACTGCATCATAGCTCAAAAGGCTTGATTTGGAGAACAGAAGTAAAAAGCCTTTTTTAAAAAAAATAAAAATAAAATTTTAAAGGCCTTTTCTCCCCATCATGTTGATTTTATTTAAAAAGTTTTTTATTTTAGTTGCTTATATGTGTACATAATACTTCTTTTAATTTAATACATTTCATTTTGTTTTTCTCCACTCCAGACCACTGACCAGCTCAAGAACTTATTCCAAACTGGGTCACAGAGGGACTGTTTCAGGTGGATTAAAATAAAACACCTGCTGGGGCGCCTGGGTGGCGCAGTCGGTTAAGCGTCCGACTTCAGCCAGGTCACGATCTCGCGGTCCGTGAGTTCGAGCCCCGCGTCAGGCTCTGGGCTGATGGCTCGGAGCCTGGAGCCTGTTTCCGATTCTGTGTCTCCCTCTCTCTCTGCCCCTCCCCCGTTCATGCTCTGTCTCTCTCTGTCCCAAAAATAAATAAAAAAAAAAAAAAAAAAAAAAACGTTTAAAAAAAAATAAAACACCTGCTGTATATATTAAATTAATTAGGAGAAAAGGAGCATTTGATGTCATAACCAACAACTTTTTAAAATGATAGATGAGGGGCGCCTCGGTGGCTCAGTCGGTTAAGCGTCCGACTTCAGCTCAGGTCACGATCTCGCGGTCTGTGAGTTCGAGCCCCGCGTCGGGCTCGGGGCTGATGGCTCAGAGCCTGGAGCCTGCTTCCGATTCTGTGTCTCCCTCTCTCTCTGCCCCTCCCCCGTTCATGCTCTGTCTCTCTCTGTCTCAAAAATAAATAAACGTTTAAAAAAAATAAAAGATTATTAAAATGATAGATGAAGTGGGGTGAGGCGCCTGGGTGGCTCAGTCAGCTAAGCATTGGACTTTGGCTCAGGTCATGATCTCGTGGTTTCTCAGTTTGGGCCCCGCATTGGGATCTATGCTGAAAGCTCAGAGCGTGAAGGCTGCTTCAGATTCTGTGTCTCCCTCTCACGCTGCCACTCCCCCACTCATATTCTGTCTCTCTCTGTGTCTCAAAAATAAATGTTAAAAACAATTTAAAAAAAATGATAGATGAGGGGCTCCTGGGTGGCTCACTTGGTTAAGCATCTGATTCTTGATTTCAGCTCAGGTCATGATCTTATGGTTCCTGAGTTCGAGCCCAGCATCAGGTGCTGCGCTGACTGAGGAACCTGCTTGGGATCCTCTCTTTCCCTCTCTCTCTTTGTTCCTCGCCTGTTCTCTCTCTTTCTCAAAAAATAAACTAAAAAAAAATTTTTTTAAATGATAGAGGAGAAATGATTTAAATACGGATTAGATTCAAGAAAGTACTATAGAAAGCCTCAGAAACAAGTTGTTTTTTTTGTCTGTTTGTTTAAGATTTTATTTTTAAGGAATCTCTCCACCCAATGTGGAGTTGAACTCACAACACTGAGATCAAGAGTCACATGCTCTACCAACTGAGCCAGTCAGGTGCCCCTCAAGTTATGTTTCTATCCTAGGATTTAAAAAAACTTTATAATAGTGAGCATTAGAAAATATCAAATTTTCTGAGTAAGCGATACAGGTAAAAATCCAAATGTACCAAAAATGGTATTTAGATTTTCTTGCAGGCCAATTCCTGGTAAGTTTCAAATCTAGCAAGGAAGACCCAAGTGTGTTTTTTATTAAAGCTTAAACAACCAGCTAGTGTAATGTTCCTGAAGTTTCATCCATCATGCTACCAATTTCTTCATACTAGGGAAACATTATAGTCTCTCGTTATGTCTCAAAGACAAGCAATACATTCAAGAAGTTTTGCCAGTGACAAATGAATAATTGAGATGGTGAAAGTCATAGACAGCATTATGCTTGCTAGGAGGTGTTTAGAAAGCAGGGCAAAGAGACTTCCAAAACATTTTACTGTAGTATGAGCCATGCCCAGTGGATCCTTAAGTGCTGAAATCTATGAATTTACTTTTACACTTTTTCTGGTCTTCTGTGATTCAGAGCTCACACAATAATTAGCAGAGAGCCGTCCCCGAAATCACCACGTATTTTGGCAGGGAAACGAATCTTTATAGAAAGCGTGTAACACAATCGCAGACCATTGGGATGAAGCTTCTGATAGAAATTATAGCATGAAGCAAGTTGTGTAAGAGATTTTATTGCTCTCATGTCCTTGGCCGATTAACAGTATTTGGGTGCTCTTAAACAGTGAGAAAATAAGTGAAAACTAAAAATCAGGCAAATGAGGTGAATTTTGCTGCTGCTGAAATTATTACTCATTGTTACTCCAATGAGAAAACAGGCTGTCACACTGGATGTGTCCAAGAAAACTCGCGACATGTTTCCCACCGCCTGTGGCCCCTGTCTAGATGACTCATGTGAAGCAAAAAGCTTTGATCTCAACCTTTTGGGACAGTTTTACTCTGCTGTTTTGACACAGAAAAAAATGTACTCCTGGAAAGCAATGAACACAAAATAAAATGGATGCATATTAAATCTGCACACAATTCTTTTTCTAACCAAAATTTAGATGCATGAAGTGGAATTAAAGGACATTGTTCTTGTACAAATAACAGCCACACATACGCTACCTGAAAACAAAAAAACCCCACAACGGCTTAGGTAAAAATTGGTATGGCTAAAGATCCCATAAGGTAGCTAATTCTTCATTGGTGATTTATATTATAAAAGGAGATTGAAAATAGGTTCAGTAAATTTGAAAAAAACAAAAAATGGAACCAGTTAACTGTGCCATTTTGAAAATTAAAAAGGGATTAAACTGACAACTTGGCAGAAAATCATTGTGTGTAAAAATTTATCATTAAAGATAAAATCCTGATTAAAATGTTTATTTTCATAAACATGGATTTAGATTGCACTCAGATGCAATATAGTAGATCCAAATGATCATATATAATAACATCCTGTATTCAGTTTTATGAATTATTGTCCACTTACTGGCACTCGCTTAACTTTTCACTTATTGCCAGTTTAATGAGTATGAGGATAAGACCAATCATTTACTTCAGTGTTTCACCCCCAAAAAGCTTCATTCGGTAAATTCACCAGAAGATTTGTCACAATATTTGATGCCTTCTGATACACTCACTTTCATCTGGCTTCAATTTAGTGAAGCATCATTATCTTTTCATATTCAAGGTATTCTGTCTCTGTTTATTGTTTAAATACGAATAATTTATACCTCATCAATATTCTCCAGATTACTAGAGATTATCGTAAATTCAAAGGCATCTCCTGCATTTTTTTGAGCATTCAATAATGAAACAAATGGAACTATTAAAATTAATTCCAGCAGTCCATGACAAGGTCCATGTTGAATGACCAAATTTTTACTAAACAAATCCACTCTGTCTATAATATCTTTAGAATGTTTAGGACTAGGATTTCCCTTAGTTGGATTTTCAACATTTTCATGGTTATTCAGGTTCGAAAAATTAGTCATTTTTATCTTCTCTTTTTTAACTATCCTTTCTGTTACTAATCTATGGCATTCAAATGTATTTCTCTCCTTTTCCCCACAGCCACAATCTTGACTCCTTACGGCCTGGATTTCTTTAAGTATCTGTGACTCCTTTCATATCAGACTCAAACTTCTGAGTCTGGTATTCAAAATGCCCAGAATCTGGCTCATTTTGCTATTCTACATTATCTTCAACACTTCAGCGATATTCTCTAATCTGACTACTCCCAGAATTCCCATGTACCCACATGTTCGTTCACACATTATCTGCCTCTCTCGAAGTAGAATGCCCTCGGTCTTATTCCACACCAATGCTCCTTTGAATACAGATTTCAGTCTCTACTTCCTCTTTAAAGTATTTTCCAGACAATCCCAGCCTATGTTGAAACGCTGCATGTAATTGTCTCTACTTATAGGTTAAGCCATGGGCTTTTCTTGAATTGCTTTTTAAAATGAAGTCTCTCTCCCCAGATTTTAAACTCCAAAAAAATAAAGCTAACAATGCATCAGCCCATGCTGAGCGATAAGAACTCTTAAATCAGCGAATGATAGCTAGAATTGAAATGAAATACCGAGACCTAAAGAATCAAAATGGCTCACAGTGTTCTTTACCGATAGTAGTACGCTATGGTAAGGTTTTACAGACCTTAGTTGCTAAACAAAAGAAAGGATTCAAGAATGGAAACTTAAATTGGAGGGATTTACATCCTCTTTTGTAATCACAAATATATCAAAGAAGAGTTAGATTTTAATTTAAGATGGAAGGAAGTTATTCAATGAATACGGCTTTTTCTATAAAGATAGTTTATTGGAAACAGCAATTAAAATTAGTATTTAAAGAAAGGACTCTGTACTGATTTTAGAAAACCTCATCCTTGACATAACAGGTTTTTACAAAAAGCTAAATATGTTTCAGTGTAAAACGATATGACAAGTACTGTAGCTATTAATTTCTTTGAGAAGGTAAAAGTTAGAAGTTAAATCTAGACTTTAAAAAAAGTGTTTTCGTTTCTAATTCAGTCCCCAAGAGACTAGGAAGGACAAGTAAACTAACTAGATTTCTCTTAACTCTTTACGTATCTCCAGTTTGATTTAATAAGATCAGCCACTACCTTCGGTGTTTCTCACAAAAGTGTTTACTCTCATATGGCAATTAAAATATATTTATCAACTCAGATAAACTCAGCCAACACCATGTTAAATATCCTTTGAAGGGACTATTCTAGACAGTCCAAAGTTAGAAATACCTGTTCTTATCTCTTCTCTGTCTTCCAAATCATAGCTGTCCTTTATAGCAGAAAGAGTTCCTCAGGGTTTTTTCTCCTCCCCCTCCCTCCCCCTCCCTCCCCCTCCTTCTTCCTCCCCCTCCTTCTCCCCTTCCTCTTCTTCTTCTTCTTCTTCTTCTTCTTCATATATTTCTGTTTTTTATCTTTAAGAATCAAATTGATTTTCTAGAAGTATAGAATTTACAAGCCTGAGATTATCCAGATTTAGTCTTTGTAGATAGATAAGGCTTCCTTCTTTCTTCTGGAATCTGAAGACCACAAATTCAAGCCTAACTCTTCCACCTACAAGCTATTGACCTTAAGCCAGCTAATATCTCAGAGGCTCAAAGTACTTATCTGCAAAGCTTGTGAGTGATAAGAATGCCTACTTTCATAACGTTCTTGGGAGAATGGAACTTACTCCGAAGCATTGGGTACAGTGTCCTATCCAACTTTGAAAAAATGTATTTCTTGACTGAGTCTGGATATGCTGTGATGTAGAAGTTATTGAAAATTAGGTTATCATACGTACTGATTCATCATTTAACAGATCTATTTTTGATCCGACCTTTTGCGTGTGATGCAGGCCAAGAAAAATGTCCTCTGTGCTCATTGGAAAAAAGGGAAATGGGAGGCAGGAAGTTAAGATGGGTTTAAAGACAAGCCTTACCCTTCGTGAGATGAATCACTTTTTCCATCACTGTTGGTGGCAGTGTGTTTGCACAATCTGTTCATTCACTGGAACATATTTACTGAACGCTTACTATTTGTTAACTCTTCCGACATCTTTTTTTTTTTTAATTTTTTTAAATATATTTTTTTAAATTTATTTTTGAGAGAAAGACAGAGTACTAGTGAGGGATGGGCAGAGAGAGAGGAAGACACAGAATCTGAAGCAGGCTTCAGGCTCTGAGCTGTCAGCACAGAGCCCCACAGGGGGCTCCAGCTCAAAAACTGTGAGATCACGACCTGAGCCGAAGTTGGATGCTCAACCGATTGAGCCACCCAGGCACCCCAACTTCTGACATCTTTTAGACTCTTTCTAATGGTAATGTGATAACATTCAGGTATTTCTGAGAAGTACCAGAATTATTGTTTGATTTGATACCAATCTAGTAACATTAAGTCCAATGAACACAAATATGAAAAAATAGGGCACCTGGGTGGCTCAGTCGACTGAGCATCGGACTCTTGATTTCGGCTCAGGTCATAATCTCATGGTACGTGGGATCAAGCCCTGTATCAGGCTCTGCTCTGACAGCGTGGAGCCTGTTTGGGATTTTCTCTCTCCCTCTGTCTCTGTCCCTCCTCTGCTCATGCTCTCTTTCTCTCTCTCTCAGAATAAATAAATAAACTTTAAAAAGAAAAAATAGAGAATTCGTAGTATTATTGAACATTTGATAGTTTTAAATAGTTACTTTTCCATATAGAAGCTCTAAGAAAAGAATCCGAGTTAATCTCTACTTATTCTTTCCTTAGTGGCGTTTCAAAGTCAAGGTTGCAGGAGCAGTCTGCCTTGAGAGCAGTCAGTAAGGGGTTGTGCTGCCCTTAGAGGCTTTATAAACAATTATACAACCAACTTTTAGTCAATCTGCTTTATCACCATGTGCCAAAGTTAGTTGTAAACTATTTTTCAAAAAAAACCCCCACTGTCTCAGTTTAAATAATTGATATGGTTGTGTGTGTGTGTGTGTGTATATATATATATATATATATATATATATATATATATATTAATGTTTATTTTTGAGAGAGACAGAGACTGTGAGTGCAGGAAGGGCAGAGAGAGAGGGAGCCACAGAATCTGAAGTAGGCTCCAGGCTCTGAGCTGTCAGCACAGAGCCCGACACGGGGCTCAAACTTGGGAATGGTGAGATCATGACCTAGGCTGAAGTTGGATGCTCAACTGACTGAGCTACCCAGGCGCCCCTGGTAGTGTCCAGTTTTAAATGCATGTGTGCACGTGTATGGGTGTGTATAAGCTTCCAATAAGCATATTATTAAATTTATCCTTTAATAAACATCATTTCCTATATAAAGTCTCATTCAGAAAACTCTCCGTTTTATAGTCTGACCTCAACAGACAGAGACTCAGCTACACGCATTCATTTTTAGAGCAAGTTCTTAAGGGTGCCTTCTAGTTCTCTTTGGGGGGCAGTTCGTGTTCGTATCTTCTGATACCATGTATTCTTTTCTAAGTACCGGATCTGAAATAAAGGATGATAGGATGATTGCTAAGATGAAAAAGCAGAACTCGAGTTGCTTTAATTTTGTTTCTATAGATTCACTTAGATATAGATGCACTTAGAATTTTTATTCATGTTTAAAATTTTCACCTGGAGGAGACATTTGAAAACCCCTAGGCTTGATTCGGAAGAAACAAAAACAGAACGGCAACTTCTGGAATTTATGGTGGAGTGGGATTTTTCTGATTCTTGGTCACGCTTACCCTTATGTCTAAGAATTGTCCTATTTGTGTATCTGTTTCTTCATGTGAAAGAAACTTTTCAAAGTTAAAATTATAAAAATGGTCTTGAATCAGCCATAAGCAAAGATAAATTTTAAAAGGTCTGACCGTAATGCCTATGAGTACGCAAAGATCAATTTTGACAAAGTCATTTATAAATTCGCAGAAGTTAAGCCTCTAAAACTGAAATTGTCTTGTTTATTATTCAGTACTGTGATAGACCAATATGCAGGTATAAACTTTTTTCTTTTCTTCAAAAGATACATTAGTGTATAAAGAGACATTTAATGTATAAAATATTATTTATTTTTGAGAGAGAAAGCGCAAAGTGGAGGAGGGGCAGGGAGAGGGGGACAGAGGATCCGAAGCCGGCTCTGCGCTGACAGCAATGAGCCTGATGTGGGGCTCGAACTCACGAACCACGAGATCACGACTCCAACTGAAGTTGGACACTCAACCAACCGAGCCACCCAGGTGCCCCTATTTTATATTTTTACCCAATATGAATATATATACAAAGTTCAATAAAAGAAAAAAATTCACCACTTACATTTCTTCTCTGGCTATATTGTTACTTGTTGCCATGATCACTACTGGAGATAATCTTATTCAATGGGGGTGTTAAAAAGTATTTGCTCCAGGTGTGCCACTGTGTCTTCATCAGTATTTCAGATACCTAAAAACACACAGGAAAAATAAGTAACCTATTTCTTTTTTTTTTTTAATTTTTTTTTTTTTTAACGTTTTATTTATTTTTGAGACAGGGAGGGACAGCATGAACAGGGGAGGGTCAGAGAGAGGGAGACACAGAATCTGAAACAGGCTCCAGGCTCTGAGCTGTCAGCACAGAGCCCGACGCGGGGCTGGAACTCACAGACCGCGAGATCATGACCTGAGCTGAAGTCGGCCGCTTAACCGACTGAGCCACCCAGGCGCCCCAAGTAACCTATTTCAACATAACCGCAGTGGGTGTCAGGGAACTGAGGAAGTCCTGCTTTTTTTTTTTTTTTTTTAAGAGTTTAAAGGAGATAGAAAGGTACACATTGTGATTCTAAAATTTATTTTCTTGTTGAGAGGCAAGCAAGTGTTAAGCAGACCTCCATGTGGCTGACTACCAACATTTGAATGGCTGATGGTCATTAAAATGGCTTTAGGAATTGCTCCCTATCTCTTATCCCCCATGTTTAGGCAACGCAGCGAAAATGACTGGTGGTGGAAATTTTAATAGAATATTTTAAAATTGTGTCTAAAAATTAGTGTTTAACCCAGGTGAAAACATCCAACATCTTTTTCCCTTGAGTAGATTTTATGATCTAACGAACAAACAAACAAACAAAACAGATCACAAAGCACCTGTCCAGGCCTGGTTTGCTTCCTCGTTTTCCATTCCCCGTTCCCTAACCACCACCCTCCAGTCAGGGGGACTAGAGTAAGCTGGATTAAATGTTCTTTCTTGACCTCTCTAAACCAGAATGCTCATTCGCGTGATTTTTCTTTCGAGAAGCTATTTAATCTCTGAGAAACCCAAAGCAACAGGGAATCTTCAGAGCAAGCCTTTCTACCGAGGTAAAGCCCCCATGGCAGGCAGGCCTGCCTCCAGTTTGCTTGTGCTGTTGTTTGTCTGTTTTTAAGTTTGGAGAGTTTCCTTCAGTATTTAAATACCCAAGTAACATGTCCCGTGTCTGATGTAATCCGAGAAACACAGCATGTGCCACCAAGGGCACGAAAGAGATTTCCTGGTGAAAACAAGCCCGACGCCTTCCAAAATGCTTGGAACTTCTTCAGTGAGAAGGAAAGCTTTTCTCTCTAGAATTTTTCAAAAAGGCTTAAAAACTAAGGTGTACGTAGTTTGCATCAGATCTCTTCAGATGCTTTCCTGAGCATGGCTTTTGCTGAGGAATAAGTTGCTAGTCGTGCCAAGGGACGCTGGCTACACATGTGGCACTTGTGAAGGGGATGGCAAGGAGGACACAAGAGCCTGTCATTAAACCATACACTGGAGGTCATCTTTAGTACACCTGCTCACACCTGTCTTTGATACCTGGTATTAAACTCCTCATTGCGTGGCAATGACCCATTTCAGTCACTGCCATTACCCCAAAATGGATCTGTTCTGCTGGTACATCTCAAACTCTAGAACATTCGTGACACCCTCCTAACATGAAATTGACTTCACCGTCTGGTTACTCAAGGAAGGCTTTGAGTAGTGGGAAATAACTAATCTGAAGATTAATCTCTTCCAGAATAATGATCTCCGTGCATTACCCCTACACAACCACGTGAGTCTGACTTTCTTGAAATTCTTGACCCTGAGGCATTTCCGGTGGCCCAGTGGGAAGACAGTTTGGTTGCAGTGGTGGCAAGTTCCTAAAATAATTCTGAATAATCAACTTCTTACTCTGTCCCTCAGTCTAGATATTATCTTATGGTCTAGAAAAATCTACACTCTTCTCATGCTTTTTGCAGCCAGGACAGTCTTTTTCAACTATCAGAACTCTTTGGTACAAATCTAATTGCCTATCATCTTAACAGACATTTAAAACATTTTATTAGATCCATATGCTTTCGTGGTAACGTCCATAAGATATTTATCTAGTGTGTCCTAGGCACCGATTTAAGTGTTTGACATGCATTAATTTCGCTAATGCTTACAACAATCTAGTATCTTATTTTTCTTGTTTTATAGATAAAGAAATTGAGGCAGACAGAGGTTGGGTGATTTGAACTGGAGTTTCTGGGATTTGAAGCCAGACTGTGGCTTGAATTCAAGTCCATTTGTGCAGCCGCCACCCTATATACCTCTCTGCACATGACTTAGGGAAAGCTTCACTCACTCTGAAAGTAACCTGGGGTTACTTCTATCTCCATACTATCTCCCTAACATTGTTTATCTCTGCAATTGCAGTTGCCATGTTGTTCTGTAAATTTTACATCCATTTCTCTTTCCCACTACAGTGTGATCCTCTTGAAGACAGGTGTTTTACTATATTCAAATTTGTTTATTGTTGGCAAAATAAACCAGTTCATGTTATTTGTTTTATGGGAGCAGGGCAGAAGTCAGTGTTATTTATGAGAAGATCTGGTCTCTGTCTAATGTGCCTGCATTGCTATCACAAGACCCAAGGGATTATTCTGTCAGCAACTGGCACTAAAACCAAGTTTGAGCTGGGTCGTTATTCTCTCCGTAAGAATTCTGGAACAAACACATTGTGTACCTTTCATGACCCCAAAGTAAGTCTTGAGAAAACCATGAAAGCATCACTATTTTACAAAATGAGAAATTTAAAACATATATCCAAGTATACCAAGCTTCTGGATATAAACCACCCGAATAATACAAGGGATAGGGAAACTGGTTCAACCAAAGCACACAGATATAGCAACATGGCTTCCAAGTCCAGTATGGTTTTCTTACATGAAAACCTGGTCTGGAATTGAGATTTGGAAGTAGGAAGGAAGAGAGTATGGAAGTGCTGACAATGGACACATTCTGTGGATAAGACTGGGGGCTGAAAGAATGATTGGATGGAAAGGGGTAGCTGGTATACTGCTTTGTTCATACTGGACAATGAAAAATTTAGATACTCCCAAGTCTGATTCCATTCGACCAGCTAACATGTTCTCAAGGTTAGAACCACAAATAAATAATGATTAGAAATATAAATTATTTTCATTCTGAGACTTCTCCAGTTCATTTTTAACTGTGTTTTGTTGTGAACTATATCTTCTGGGAATTCTTTTCTGCTTAAATGATTTCCATCCTTCTGTCTTTAAGAAATTATTTTAATTGATATCCATTTGCTTTGTTACCTGCTTCTGATGGAATTGTCATTTTAGACACCTCTAGATGTAGTTGTTCACTAGACATTTATTAAGTACCTCCTGTGAATTGTGCTTAGCCCTGGAGATCCTGGCTATTGAGATCTTAAATGAAATATATATTTCATGAGAGAAGTACAAAAATGCTTAGGGGAACACAGTGGAGAGGAATAAAGTTTGCCTTGAGTTGAGAAAAGCTGCACTGAGCAGGTGACATTTGAGCTGAACCTTGATGAATGAGTGGGAGCCTGCTAGTTGGAGAGAGAGGAAATAACATGTTCAAATGTCCAGAGTTGTGAAAAATTCATGGTATGTTGTGTGGTAGAGAGATGTTTAATGAACTGATTCAATGGGGAGCAATATGGTTGGTAAGGCACTCTCTCTCTCTCTTTCTCTCTCTCTCTCTCTTTTTTTTTCTGAACTAAACTGAGAAGAAGAAAAAATCCCAGAGAGCCAAAGCATTGTACCTCACAGACTAGCAAAAACACTGGTGCCATGAGTACCTCCCCATGTTTATCTTGGGAACTTTGAACTTTCACTTACAGGCAAAGGAGAACCAGTGATAGACTTTAAGCAGGAGAATGAAATGATCATAGGTTTTAGACAAAGCAGTGGCTAGGAGGGAATGGGCTGGATGGATTTAAGAGAAATGGATGATGCAGAATCAACAGACTCTACTGTGTCATTGGCTAAGGAGATTAAAGACACAGGGGCGCCTGGGTGGCGCAGTCGGTTAAGCGTCCGACTTCAGCCAGGTCACGATCTCGCGGTCCGTGAGTTCGAGCCCCGCGTCAGGCTCTGGGCTGATGGCTCGGAGCCTGGAGCCTGTTTCCGATTCTGTGTCTCCCTCTCTCTCTGCCCCTCCCCCGTTCATGCTCTGTCTCTCTCTGTCCCAAAAAATAAATAAAAAATGTTGAAAAAAAAAAATTTTTAAAGACACAGATGAAGGGAGGCATGGAGTTTGGGCACCTGGTAATATGGTGATGTCATTTGCTGACACACCAGGGGGAGCTTTTTGGAGGATGGGGCAGTGGAAGAGATGAGTTCATCTTTGAGCTAGAGATATTTGAGGAGGCTGAAGTACATCCGGGTGTTGAGATGGGTCTGAAGCTCAGACAAGGTCAAGATGAGGTGTTTGAACACATAGGGAAGTAGCCGTGGAAGTCATGGAAATAGATCTCTTTTAACATTCCTTTCAAAAATACCTTGAACTTGGGTTCTTTTGCATTCTATTTAACATGATACTTGCATACTTTATATATCTTCTGGACTTACAACCAAGCTTTAAATGGATTCTGTATATAGAACCAAACTATAGTTTGGTTAATTTGATAGTATATCAGTATTTTTCAGAACCCTGCTTCCATCAACTTTTTTGAGATTGCTTTGAGGAAGTCAAATATACTTAATAAGTATATACTTTCTGTCCAATCATATATATATATATATATATATATACACATATATATACGTATATATACATACATATATACACATATATGTATACATATATACATACATATATATACTTGTATATATATACATACATACATATATATACATGTACATATACATATATACGTATACATATATACATATACATATACATATAGACATATATACAAACATACATATATACATATATGTATATACATACATGTAGACATACATATACATACATACACATATACATATATATACATATGTATATATACATATACATATATACATATGTATACATATATACATATACATATATATACATATACATATATACTCTCTGTTCAATCCTGGATTTAATGTTTCTTTACTCATTCTTATCTCTTTCTCTTGACAAACTTTTTTTCTTACATTTTCTCTTTCTTTTTGTTCTCTTAACTCTTGTGACTGATCTTGAGTCTAACCCTTCTCTCACTCTGTTGTATGCCATAAATCAGTCACTTTTAATCATCTCAAAATTTCTTGGTAAGAAACGTTTCTTTTCTTTTTCCATATTGGTGAGCTGCCCATAGGACTATGGTTATTATTTGTTTTGTGATTGAGTGAGTTTACATTGATGAATTATTCTCTGCAACCTATTGCTGTCTTTCAGCTCCTCCTAGAAATGATAGTAAAGATATTGGTAAACGGTAGCCAGTATGGGCTGTGCTCTGCTGGGCACGTAAGTTGCAACCACAAAAGTAGCAGCAGCAAAGACTTAAATATGTGCCACCCACAATATTAAGGGAATTATGTATACAGTAAATCAGTAAAGCAATACCTACTGTGATACCATTAGGTAGGTATTATTACTATCCCCACTTTATAGCTGAGGAAAATAAGGCACACTGAGTAACTTGCCCAAGGTCTCCAAACTAGTAAATGGTCGTCAACCAGATTCCTGTCTGTGCGCTGAATCTGCTATTCACTCCACCATTTTGGTATCCACGTGTTGTCCGTGTTCAATCATAGTGTCTTACAAATAGGCAGCAGCACTTTTTCAGTATGGACGGTGGTTGTCATCTTTTCTAAAATCTAGACAATGTCCCGAGCACATAGGTGAGTAGGTAGTCTTACTTACTAAGGTCATACTCATAAATACTATGGTTGACTTGTCATAGAAAGCAAGCTTGAATTTGATCTCTGTGAGCTCTGTGTATGACCTCTTATCACCTATGGATTTTCATCCTAAAATCCTTGTGACTGGGGAAGTCTTCTCCTCTGAACTTTATCCAGCGGTTTAATGGACGTCAATGAGCACTTCCTATGGAACCCTGCCTTCTCAGTGTCAAAAATGTACAAAAACACTGATGAGCATCAAGTGATGTTTGGTGCCTGAGATTTGATGTTAGCTCTTCTAAAACTACCTAAGGAAACAACCCTTCTGAATAATGTTGAGGATTTAATTGGATGGGTCAGCTCTTTACTGGTCATTCTCATCACAACGTAAGTTACTATGCCCACCGAGGCCTGGTCAGTATTATGATTCTGCTTCTTTTTGTCAGGAAACCATGACCTTTCTTTTAAGCATTGGGTCCATTTATAGGCAATAATTTTTCCCTACATTTTCAGACTGGTCAATATCAGTATACATGACGATGTGCTTCCTGGTATCCCAACAGTACTGCTGGCCAACTGTTCCAAGTGAAGACAAGTAGTGCTGAATGAACTACCTACCTTGATAAGGACAATCTGAAATATATCCCCTGATGGATATTTCACATCCTATCACTGTGCAGTCAAATGGCATTTCTGTGTGAAAATTTGGAAGCATCAAATTCTTTGTTCTTTAGAGAGCCACGGTAATTAGCGAACATGATTTCTTTCTGCAACGGGTCTACCGTATTTAGCTATTTAAGAAAAATCTTGGCTTTTTACGTGTCTTTTTTTGGTTTTTCAAACATCTGTCTAGAAAAATAGCTTACTGTGGCAATATATTGACTTGAGCCATTTCAGTCACTGATTTTGTTCAGTTTTCAGGCAAGAACCCTATCAAGAGCAATATTATAATTTTATGCATCCTGTGAATTATGTTTATAATTATATTTATGATGGGTTGAAATGTGTAAGATCGGCGACGATTTCTTCTATTTTCTGATCTTCTTAGCTGCTTTCCAAGAAAAGAAAATCATGTCTACTTTCTAGTTATTGTGGGGAGCAAGCTCATCTAGGATATTTGTCTTTTCTTTTTTATCTTGCTATTCTCCACTGTAAATCAATCATTCCATTACGTCCTGTTTTTCATGAAATAATTGCCAGGGGTTCCTCTTTCCATTTTGGTCAAACAACTCTTTACTCGATTACTTTATGTCAAATCCACATCGAATTTCTGAAGTGGGCTCCACACAGTCTCCGTACCTGAGAGAATACCAGATTTCCTGCTTCCTGATTTCCATGACTTCTCAAAGTCAGCATTTTGATAATGACTTATAATGAAAACGATCCTTTTAAAAAGCAATGGCTTGCCATTGCGAGGGGCGGGAGGCATTTGGGGGTGACCGAGCAGCTTCAGTCACCTCTTTATTCGAGGATAAATGATGAAGGGGAATTTGAATGGGTTACCAAGTTATAAATTAATCTTGAGGTACTCAAATGATTGTAAACCACCTGAGTTTTCCCCTCAGCTTTTAAATCATATGATATCAATCTTTGCTCATTTTCCTCTGGGTAATTTGTTATTACGCTTATGGTCACCAACTCCACGAGACATTAACCGGCAATCCACATTACCAGCAAGTATACATTACAGCACTAAAATAAAAATAAACTCATTGAAGAAATAGCTGGAGACCTCCACCGTGCTTTTCTGTCTGCAAAATGGCATGACAGTTTGGGCATTTGTAACCGAAAATAAATTTAATTATGTCACTACCTTGCTGCTGCTAATTAGCGCGTGAGATGTGTATTGGGAGGGCAGCACAGGGCCGACTTGGAAAAGAGGGTTCACTACAAAGGCGGGAGGAAGAAATGGGCTGCCTCTCTCACTCTTAGTATCTGAAATGACATTTCAGTGAGAGCCTGGAAATTACCTTCTGTTTATGTTAGCAAGATAGTTCTCTCTTTTGCTGTAGTTGAACAGGGAAGCAGCTTTAAAACATTTTGCATTGCCTGCATGAAGTGTTTTGCATACCTGTAACCTTTCAATTAATGTTATTTATGTTTCAATAAACCACCAGGCTACTTTTCCAGATGTTCTAATCCTTCATGTAAATGAATTTATTAGATCCAGCCACCAGACTCAATGAAATCTGCCAAATTCACTGTCTGGGCTACATACCATGGCGTTTAAACCATATTTGCATAAGCTTGTTCTGTAAGTGTAATCTTATGTATCATCTGCAGAGTTAAAGTTTCACTAATGTAAATCCCCGACAAATCAAATACAGATGTAGCTTTTTGCCCTCAGGGTTGAGCCTGTCAATTCTCTGCTCTCATATCTACCTCCTCCTCTTGGGGCTGGGGCCTCCCATCCTCAACTTTTTTTCCAGTTTGACTAATCTTTCAAAGTTGTTTAGGATGTAAATACACTGCAGGGACTGAATGTCCCTGTGAACAAGGGTTGCCCCGGCTTCTTTTTTGCTCATTCTATCAGGCTCAGAGAAGGTGGGCGAGTCATTTGAGGGGATCTAGTTGTATGTACCACCTGGAAAAATTTGCTCTGCCAATCAGTGGATGGCAGACAGATTGTTTCAGTTTGCCTGGAGATGTTTTAGATAAGGAGGAGTCAAGCTCAATAAATGTGTTAATGTCAGCCGGCAAATTCCATACTGTGGCCAAGGTAAATTCAATAATAAGCCAATAGAGAAAGGGCGGGGGGGGGGGGGGAGGGGGGAGGGGGGGGCGGGGATTGGCATGAAGAAGCTGGTGGGAGGCGGTTGGGGGAGGGTCTATCTCTTTACACCCAGTCTTTTTGGTTATTGTCACAACCTCAGTGAAAGGCAGGATTCTTCTTCAGTTGCAGTGATTAGCTTCAAAAACTCTTGACAGGTTTAAGCCACGTATAAAAAGAGGGTAAATATGACTGCTGAATGTGGAGGGTGTTAGTGTTCTTTGGGTTTGTTTTTGATTATTTTAAAGCCTAAATATGTTTCCTCTGCTGGTGCCCAATTGCTATTTATTTGGCTTTAGCCTTTGATCCCCCTTATGCTGGCACATCATAAAAAACATATTCCTGTTCAAGTCTTATATTATGTAGTTTGCTTCTGCTCAGGGTGTTCACCAGGCAGGGCTGTACCCACTGAATAAGCCTCTCTTTGTGTTTGATAGACTCCAGGTGTTTATCGCTATAAGTTAGTAACAGAGTCAACCGCAAGAAGCAAACTAGAAAAAGAAGGAATTGAGGAAAATTCTGAGCTTGATAACTTAGGAGCCTGCCTTCTGGCAAAACCCCTGAGGGACTAAATACTCGAAGAAAAAGGAGCCTTGCTTCTGCTTTTTAACCTAGTTAGCTGAAATTGGGATTTTAGTAGGCATAGATGCTCATTCATTTTATCTCTTTCTGTGAGTTTCTTTGAAAGTGGCCAAGAAGCCTTTTTTTCTCCGCCTGCGTCATCATGGTACTGAAATGAGTAACGATGGCTATTTCAGAGGAGATTACTGATATCCATATTCTTGATCTGAGCTAGAAGGATTAGTGCCAGAAACAATTTTCCACCTGTGGTAATTTTTTTCTTTCCCCTTTTGAAGGGGGAGGGCAGGGGGATGGTAATATTATTGGGGTGAGTGTCTAACAAGTAGGCAGTGAAAGTGATCGGAGGGGTCCCCTTCTTTTCCGTCTCTTTCCAGTTGGAGTCCTTATTTTTGCATTTCTTTTCTGCTCAACCAGACATTATTTTAGGGTGTTTGAGGCCAAGTTAAGAGCCTTTTGTGATTGTGAACAAGATTATTGACCAGTCTGTCCATTTGTATACTTTCTCTGTTTATACAAATGTATAAGGCTCTTTCCGTGTTAAGGATGTTTTTCACCTCCAGGGCCCAAGAACTAAGGTCAGGGCCTCTGGGGAACGCAGACTGTTCAACCTCCAACTCAGACTCCTGTTCTTCTGTTTTTTCATAAATTATTTTTTCACCTGGTTTAAGTATTACAGTTTTAGGCATAATAAAAATGTGTGTCCAAATAAGATTGTGGGATTAAACAAAATATTCATACAGAGTACATTACAAAGAGATGCAGGTTTAAGGAATACACATTTCATAAAGTACTGCTTTCAAATTTTTTTGAGCGTGTGCTAGGCCTTGCTCAGCTATTTTTCCCATGAGTTAACACATTTAACTCTCTCACTGACTGATCTATGAGGTAGTCGCTGTTATTATCTTCACTTATTGAGGAGGATACTGGGGCACAAAACACCTAGCTCGTTTTCCCCAACAGCAAGAGAATAGCATAGCCAGGCATAAATCACAAGACGGTGTGGCACTAAAACTAGTGTTTTGGACCAGGTTTGTGTAAGATGCAAGTCAGAATAGGTTAAGTTTCCTAACTTCCAAAAACGTATGCTGCTAAAACAGAATTTTTAGTTAACAAGATCTTATCTGAAACTTTTAAGAGAAATAAAGTCCATAAAAAGTATGACTTAATACTAAATGTTCTGTTTTTCTCGCTTGATTTTTTTGCCATACTATATATATTGGGACTGACATTATAAATCCACTAACAGTTCATTTTTGTTTGACTGTCTCTAAATAGAGTTTTCTGATATTTAAAAACTCAATTTGGTGTCTATTTGTGATGTCTAAATAGGTGTGTATCATAGATATGTATATTTCATTTCAAATGAAAATGTTAGTCATAGGACCATAAAGAGACAAAAATCTATTCTTACTTTGGTCTTTCTAGAGCAGTAAGTTACTCTCTCTCTTCCTTTCCTTTCCTTTCCTTTCCTTTCCTTTCCTTTCCTTCCTTTCCTTTCCTTTCCTTTCCTTTCCTTTCCTTTCCTTTCCTTTCCTTTCCTTTCCTGCCTTGCCTTGCCTTTCTTTTTCTTTCCTTTCTTTCTGGACTATACTGTTCCTTGACAAGTGTAGGAAGAAATATTTCTTTCCTTTTCTTTCTTTATTTCTGGACTATACTGTTAACCCAATCCAAAATTGTTGATTTCGAATTAGATATTTTAATTCCCCAAGTAAAAAAATAAGAGATTTCTATATGCTTATTATTTTTGAAAGAAAGGGTAGCTATTAAGAAAGTAGAAATTGGAAAGAGAATCGAACCCCAAGAAACTCTGCAGTTTCTCAGGAACAGGAAGATTGAAGACATCTGCAATCAGTTTGGGCATTTGGGCCTTCTGTTTATGGGCCAATAGAAAGACTAGGTTGGCATTCTTGATAACTATAGGTCCCTATTTATGGAAAACTTCATTTTCCTGTTTGGTACCATGTAGATGAAAGGGAAGGGTTTGAGAGAGTGACAAAGGTGGTTCCATTTTTAGGATCCCCCTTTTGGTAGTACCTTGTTCTTGGGCCCTTTTTAGAGACACTCGTGGATCCATTTATATTCTAGTTACAAAGACATGTAGTCCTTCATGGACATTCTCCCATCTCTCTACTCCACATCATCCAAAACACTTAAGAATGTTTTTTTTTTTTATGTATGTAAACAGTGGTCCAGTACAGCATTTCCTTCCTTTTTATGTTTCTGAATATATAAGATCATATCCAAATAGGCGTGGAACACATTTTTAGGCCTCTCTGTCTCAACACAGGCCAATATAGAGGATTTGGAAGTGCTCTGGAAGGTCATCACAAGATACCTTTTTAGGTCCCTTACAGTTCATTGGGTTTAAATGTCTTTTTTAAAATTCTTAAAAATATTTATTTATGTATTTATTTATTTATTTCATTGATTTTATTTATTTATTTATTTATTTATTTATTTATTTATTTGAGAGAGAGAGAGAGAGAGAGAGAGAGAGAGCACACTCTAGCAGGGGCAGAGGAAGAGGGAGAGAGACTCTTTTTTTTTTATTTTTTTTTTATTTTTGGGACAGAGAGAGACAGAGCATGAACGGGGGAGGGGCAGAGAGAGAGGGAGACACAGAATCGGAAACAGGCTCCAGGCTCTGAGCCATCAGCCCAGAGCCCGACGCGGGGCTCGAACTCACGGACCGCGAGATCGTGACCTGGCTGAAGTCGGACGCTTAACCGACTGCGCCACCCAGGCGCCCCGGAGAGAGACTCTTAAGCAGACTCCATGCCCACCTAGAAGCCTGATGGGGGGCTCGGTCTCATGACCATGAGATCATGACCTGAGACGAAATCCAGAGTCAGACGCTTAACCGACGGAGCCACCCAGGGGCCTCTCATCGGGTTTACACAGCCAAAACCCTTTCCAAGGAGCAAGACTCGGGCTTAGCACGCTGGGCAGCAGCAAACAGCCACTTCATCAGCTCGAGTCCCATAAGCAGGCTTGACGCGTAACGGTCCTCCAGTGGAGAACATACACAGCCGTGCCAAAAGCCCAAGGGTGACTCCAAACAAGGCCGGGGGTGTCTGTGCGTTTGCAAAATGATGATGCGTCAAGGCAGAAATCATTTCTTCTGTCACTCCAAGCCGCGTGCAGCAACACCCCCAGTGACAAACAGCAGCTCCCACGAGCGGGACAGTGGTGCCAGGGGCGGGGTACAGCCAGACACTCTCATATCGTGTTCATTCCTTCTCCCCTCCCCCTTTTCAGCTGCTCAACTCTTATCATGGATTTTTGTCTCAAGAACTATTATTTGGGGAGCGGCGCCAAAAGGATAACGTTCCAACGACTTCTCCAGTGTTTCTAATACTCGCCAGCCTGCCAGGCAGTTTCGCACTTTGACCAAATTGCTGTGGCCCCTTGTGGGATCGCTTCTGCTGAACTGCGTTTGGCATCATGCCCTCAGCAAGCATCAGGGCAGGCGAGGAGAAGTGGTCATAGGAAACGATTGTAGCTTTTATTGAAAGGATGTTTTTAAGTATGTTGCTCATCATCCCTGTCTGCTTTACGAGGCCCGCAAGCGGCATTTCTGTTAAGCCGGGGCCAGACAAAGCTGTCAGCCTGAGCAAGTGCTATGTTCCCAACTTACAGATGCTGGGCACCTTCTAAAAGCAAGCTCGACGAAATTCAAGTAAATAAGACGATAATAACGTAGCTAGGGTACACAGCAGTCATGCTACTGCTGATTATCTCATCAAACAGGCTATAGTTCACTTGGAATAAAATGGTCCTATCACTGATCATAAAAACAGCCAGGGTATTTCTATGCGGTGGAGAAAATGGTCTGGATGTAAACATTTCCATTCACAAGAGATATTCATGCTTCCAACTGGACGAGGATGGTGATGATGATGATGATAATGATTTGTTCTGAGGAGTTGTTGCTTTTTATTTTTTCCTCTTTTGACCGCTCGTGATGTCAAGGACTTTTGTTGTGGTTAATTAATAAGAAATCGAAGGCGATGACAAGGTAAATGGCAACTTGGCAATTCTGACTGGGGCAAGGCAGAGAAATTTATCAATAGGTAAAGAAAGCAAGCACATCTCAGGGACCACAAGCCTCTGGAGATTTTACTCTAAGTACTGAAATGTTCATTGGCTGATTTACTATAGATCAGTTTAATATGAATCAAAACGTAAAGACTTTTAAAGTTGGGCAAAACCTGTTGCAATTTGGAAAGTAGAGGACAAAACTTAGCATCAGTACCCAGGGGAGGTGGTTCAGGATCAGCAGCCTCAGCGTCCCCAGTAGCTGCGGAATTGTAAGACCTGCAAATTCCCCCCGAGGGTGATTCCAAGAAGCTAGAGAACCACTGCCACAACTTCTCCACTGTCAGACTTCTCCGTGGTGATGCTACTCAGTCCTTTTCTCACCCAGACCGATCGTCCATAGGCCCAATGTCTCAGAAGGAACTGCTCTAGGCCATAGTGTAAGAAATGACCTGATGAGAGAAGTCTCACTTACTGATCAATTTTACATTTTCCTCTACATCACAAGGTAATGATTCAAATGGATCTACAGAGAAATTATTCACATTTTATGGATCATCAAATACATTTATCTTCATATGGTACTTTTTCTTCAAAGACGTCATAGTTGGCTATGATCTGGTAAGCCTTCCATGGTCGATGTATTAGCAGTGACTGAATTTGTGTCAATCTGGGAGGCCTCTGGGTAGCGGGGTCTCACCCTGTGCTTTGGAATTGCCGAGCAGCGCTTCTAGAAACATGGAGTATTCGTAAAAACTGAAGGGAATCACACAGTATCCATTAATTCTGTCCTAAGTTTTTTTTGAAATTATAAAAAAAAATAATGCTCACTCTACAAAAATGAAAACAAACACAATATTTTTTTTTTCAAAGGGAAAATTAAAGTCTCTTACAAGCCCCACCACCTTTCCCCATCCCGCCAAAACCCTGCATCGTTATTTATTCTTCAGAGGTAATTCCTGGGAACAGTTTGGGGTACATCTTTCTAGAACTTTTCCATCCCATAGCAACATCTAAAAAGATTCCTTTTTTTTTTTTTTAATTTTTTTTTTTTCCAACATTTTTTATTTATTTTTGGGACAGAGAGAGACAGAGCATGAACGGGGGAGGGTCAGAGAGAGAGGGAGACACAGAATCGGAAACAGGCTCCAGGCTCCGAGCCATCAGCCCAGAGCCCGACGCGGGGCTCGAACTCACGGACCGCGAGATCGTGACCTGGCTGAAGTCGGACGCTTAACCGACTGCGCCACCCAGGCGCCCCCTAAAAAGATTCCATTTTTAAAAATGCAAATTAAATTATACCCTGCATACTATTCTGCTACTTGTTTTTTGCACAAAAGTATATTGTGGGACAAATTTTTGTAACTAGGATTTACAGAAAATACGATTTTGAAAAATCAGTGTGCAACCGGGTCGCTCGCGCTGCTCTGTTAAGGAAGGATCAAGTGTTTGCGCTCAGTAGGTCTACGGTGTGGTTGGGAAGGGCACACTCATCCTCGGGAATCCGAGCAATTAACAGCTCAGTCGCCAGGGACTACTTTATGTGTGGTTTTGTAAAGAAGACAGGTGAGAGGTATCGTTAAGTCTCAACTGCCAAAAAATTGTTCATGAAAGAGGACGTAGTTAAAATGCAAAGGATGGGGAACACTAAAAAAGAAGTGGGGGGTGGTGATGCTGAGGTTTTCAGCTTTTCTAAAGCAGGAAAAAGTCATAATAATAACAATAATAATAGCAGAACTGA
Organism: Neofelis nebulosa; assembly: GCF_028018385.1. Classification (NCBI taxonomy): domain Eukaryota; kingdom Metazoa; phylum Chordata; class Mammalia; order Carnivora; family Felidae; genus Neofelis; species Neofelis nebulosa. Next base: position 123,699,598 of record NC_080787.1, read on the forward strand.
GCACGGCATCTGGAAGGATACATTAAAAGACTGGTCTGGAGTGAAGGGGAATGTTTGGGATTAGTGGGAAATCCTTCGGATTAGTGGGGGAGGGGGAAAACATTTGACACGAAGGCAGGGAAATTTAGACATGATATCATAAAATACTTGGATAAAAGAAAACATGAAAACATTATGTGATACAGACATGAAGGAACATCCTATTTTCTTCACATTTATCTAACAGATACTTTAGATTTTTGAAAAGCAAACACACGCGCGCGCGCGCACACACACACACACACACACACAGCCCTTCTTTTCCAAGCAGTTTCATAAAAAGGGTAATTTTTTTAGTAGTATTTAGTTTCATAGGGTGGATGTTTCAATAATTAATACATACATTTGAACTTGCATAATTTATTATGTGATGATTTAAAGACCAAAGCCTTGATTTGCATAACGGTTAAACTCGGGAATAGTTGTGGCTTTAAAAAACTCTTTTGGGTAAGTGTTGAAGTATGATTTATATCTACATGTTAATTTTTAATAGAAGGGTCCATCCTGAACCGCAATCAGCTCACTACTTGTCATCCATAACAAACACTGTTCGTGGTAATAGTTTTACTCTAAAAATACTTAAATGGCACGAGGCAGATGTTTGGTACTTTTCCAACAAGAAACTTTCTCTGACAAAATATATCTAATTCTTCCTTTGGCTCCTAGGATTCACTGAATGTTATAAAAGTGTAATCATCATTGCCAGAAGAGTCCAGCACTGGGTAAGCAGAGTGTTAGTTGCTTTTGAAACAGGCTGAACACTTAGCAAGATTTATTTACTTTGTCTCCTTAGACTAAGATCAAATGAACAAACTCCAAGTGAATGCTGTAATAGAAGGAGACAAGGGAAAATGAGCACCTATATTCCATTGCTGACCTTTCCCCAGTATTGAGATAGAAGGCTCCATGGTCCCGACTCACGCATCGGATGAGTAGGGTTTTCCCAAGGAAAACAGCAGAATGTCATGGTGTTACAAATGTGTATTTTTATGCCTTTAAGTCTTTTATGATGTAGCTGATTATCTTTACAAGGGAAGATCACCACACTAAAGAATCTCCCTAGGCTTTATGTAATAATAAGATATGTCGGGCGTGTTTTTTCTTATTTCCTTTCTAAGTACCACACAAACATAAATACACAATTTGTTTTAAAAAATCTGAAAGAATGAATAAATCATTTGCAATAGGAGGGAAACACATTAAAAGCAGAAATTTGGAAAAAGCCAAAGAAAGCCTCAATCTGTGTATTCTTTCTATTCTATTTCCCTCTTGTTTTTCAAAATCCAGCTTGTATTTTAGTATTTGAAACTATCGTACCTAAAATGTCCCTCTCTCCCTTTTTCCAATGTTTCTTCCCACTGTTTTTTTTTTTTTTTTTTTTTTTTTTAAAGCTCTACGCTGGTGAGAATTTGGTGTATGAGTCTGGGGAAGTTTATGGGCACAAGTTATTTTGGTCTACTAATCTTTCCCAGGCTTTCCCTATTTTCAAGACACATTCTAATTTGGGGTCATATGGATCATTTATAAGGAAATGCCTTTTTGTAATCCACTTGCCCCTACATATATTTTTATTTGTAATATTTACACAGCTAATTTGACCAGAGGAGAAACTGCTCTTGGAACATGAGTGATTTCTACACAGAGACCAAATTTAGTTCCAATCAAGATCTCTATGATTAGGAACGGGTGTTCAGAGTAATTTAGAATTCAGGGCGGCTACTAATGTAGCACACGCTTAGATTTTTAGATGTGGTGGTGAACTGTTGAAAAGAAACTGGCTGAGATTTGAACCTCATTTGCAGTGGAAAAAGAAAAATAGCTTGTCTTTGGGCTTCGTGCCATTTTCTTCCTTTGGTATCTGAAGAAGAATTTTTTTCCTGGCCCAGGGAAAAAGTGAGGCACCAAGGACTCTAATGGTAACCAAAAATGGTTCCTCTATAAGCAAGGGATTTCTGCCTGATATATCTCAATAAAACTAGGTCTAGGAAATTTCAGACAGACTCTTATTGCTAGGATTAGGATAGAAGGAACAGAGGATTATGGTGTTCTCTATTCTGAAATATTTGATATTGGGTTGTTTAGAATAGTTTTAGCTGTAGTAATAAAAACCTGACATAAACTGGTTTAACCCAAAGGAACGTTGTTATACTACATCCTAGAAATCCCAGAAGTAAGGCTTCAGGTGTGATTAGTTTAGTAACTGGGACGCAGCATCACGGACCAGAGTTTTTTGCTTTCCTCACGGTAGGTCTGGGACCATCCCAGGTATTTCTTCTGGCTGTGAGAGAACAGCCAGGGATAGTCAGGATTCTCCCTTCCTAGATTGCTCCCAACGGGAGAGAGAGAAAGAAATTGTTTCCTTCAAACACAGTGAGAGATCTGTCCCTTCAGTCTGGTTACACCTTTCAATCCATGGGAGACCTTGGGAGATAATTGATTGATAAATCAATTGATAATTGATTTAAAGTAATCACGATCCACCCCAGGAGCTGGGCATAGACTCAGTTCCTGCCTTTTTTTTTTTTTTTTAAGTATTTATGTTTGAGAGAGAGAGAGAGAGAGAGAGAAACAGAGCATGAGTGGGAAAGGGGCAGAGAGAGAGAGGGAGACACAGCCTGATGCGGGGCTCGAACTCACAAACTGTGAGATCATGACATGAGCCAAAGTCAGATGCTTAACCCACTGAGCCACCCAGGCGCCCCTCAGTTCCTGTCTGTTCATTGCAGTATTGAAATACTATTTGTTGCCATTTCTGGGAAAGCGTTGTTATGTGCCACAATTTAAATTTATTCTTGTTAGAATAAGTTAGTACCGGCAGTTTAGTACCTTCCCAATTAGGATACAGAACTAAGAACAAAGGATGATCCAATAGAAACATGTGGTATACACAGTTGATTTGGGGGTGTCACCTGGGAACGTAACCTCATTTCGAAGCACTGCCTCAATGGAAAAGTGCATTCTAAGTTAAAAAATCAACTTCCAATTGAGTAGGGTGTATTTATTCCCAACAATTAGCAGATTCTGGCAAGGGTAGGTGATCAATAAATACATATTGAAAACATGTATGAGTTTGGAAATACAACCTATTTGTAAGTTCAGAATGCCTGCCTGCGACCCAATTCTTTTCTCAAGGAACTTTAGTGGGAGATATGACATCTATAAGAAAGCGTTAGTGATCACAGAACAAAGTATATAATAAAATACTAAATCCAATATCACCAAGAATTCTAAATATAAAGTATAACCATTAACGTCTAAAGATAACCAGGGAGAAAAAGACAACAATTATTGCAAGAGCATGTGTTTTTATTTTATTTTATTTTATTAATTTACTTTTTCAGAGTATGTGTTTTTCAAGAGTTAAATCAAAGTTGAACCTGACAACAATAAAACAATGAGTATATCATAGTATTTAAAAATATAACTCAATAGACTATAGAATTTAGAAGAATTTTCACCAGTGTTAGATATTTGGATTCTATAGCTACAGGTATAAGTTAAAAAATATCAAAAAAAGGGGTGCCTTGGTGGCTCAGTCGGTAAGCGTCCGACTTCAGCTCGGGTCATGATCTCGCGGTTTGTGGGTTCGAGCCCCGCACCAGGCTCTGCGCTGACAGCTCAGAGCCTGGAGCCTGCTTCAGATTCTGTGTCTCCTTCTCTCTCTGTTCCTCCCCCACTCACACTCTGTCTCTCTCTCAAAAATAAATAAACACTAAAAAAATATATCCAAAAATATTTTTTTAGGTCAAACTGGTATTTTGAACATGTTGTCAAATGTTTTTTTTAGCCATATCATTGCAACATGTGTTAGAATTTCAACCGTGATTTTAAGAAAAATAATTTTTAGTTTGAAGAACTCAAATAGTGAAGGGCAATGTCCTAGATGTAGCTTTATTTCTTTAGAGCAGGGCAGGACCTGATCATGTTGGCACAGGCCATTGCCCTTGAGTGATGATTTGAGGAACCTAGAAAGCCTCTTTTGCCTCAAAATACATTTCCTATTCTATAGTCTCCCTTGTGGAATCTCACCACCAGATATTTGTTACCGTGAGTCAGCATATGTGCTCTTTTGAAAAGCTACTCATTCACCTCTTAATATAAAAAGCAGCTCTAATTCATTCTTCCTCCTCTGTAATTAAACCTGGCCATTTAGGCAATTCATTAACTTGTAGTCATTTAATGACACCTGCCATGAACTGGAAGTTATGTAAATCTCTGGCTTGCAAAGAGATTATAATTAGTCTCTTTTTTGTTTTTATCTCTTTCAACTTTTTTTTTTTAATTTTTTTTAATGTGTATTTATTTTTGAGACAGAGCATGAATGGGGAAGGGTTAGAGAGAGGGAGACACAGAATCTGAAACAGGCTCCAGGCTCTGAGCTGTCAGCAGAGAGCCTGACGCGGGGCTCGAACTCACGGACCGCAAGATCATGACCTGAGCTGAAGTTGGACGCTTAACCGACTGAGCCACCCAGGCGCCCCAATCTCTTTCAACTTTTTATTTTAAATGTTTATTTATTTACTTTGAGAGAGAGAGAGAGAGAGCAAGCAGGGGGAGTGGCAGAGAGAAAGGAGAGAAAGGATCCCAAGCAGGCTCCGCACTCAGCACAGGGCCTGATGTGAGCCTTGATCTCACAACCACAAGATCATGATATGAGCCGGAATCAAGATTCGGAGGCTCAACTGACTGAGCCACCCAGCTAGGCATCCCATCAGCAGTCTCTTTTTTCTTTTTAATTTTTTAAAATCTTTATTTATTTTTGAGAGAGAGAGAGAGACAGAGTGCAAGCGGGGGAAAAACAGAGAGAGAGGGAGACACAGAATCCAAAGCAGACTCCAGGCTCTGAGCTGTCAGCACAGAGCTTGACACGGGGCTTGAACTCACGAACCACGAGTTCATGGCCTGAGCTGAAGTTGGATGCTTAACCGCCTGAGCCATCCAGGCGCCCCTCAGCAGTCTCTTTTTTAGAAGTCCGTAATTTCATTAAGAGACCAGCTTGAGTACAGTGATGTGCTGGGGAGTGTTACACGGGTGGCAATGCTAATCCACATACTAGGGATGAAGGAGGGACTGTTTTGTGAGAATGTGGAACTTTGGCACAGGGCAGGTGGCAAAAGGGGCCTTGGACTTTTGGTGGGATGGAATTTCTAAGGTAAGGAATAGGGAAACATATGGCAAGAAGTAAAGATAGCACAGGTTATATTTTAAATATTTAAAACTAATTCTTGTAAGTGGAACCTTTTATAAAATGATCTCTTAAACGGAGACATCCCTGTAACGCTGGTTTGAATTTTAGGATAAAATTGTGGTCCGTTGATAACCTTGATGAGAGCATGTTTAAGACAAATGTTACAAGGTGCTTCTTGAACAATACATGGTGACGTCACTTCTGTTCTCCTTCATCTCCCAAATACACGACAGATGAAGGCAAAGTGACAGACGTGTATACCAATGATGGTTATGGTTGCAGCATTTGAAGTTACTCATGACTGACAAACCGTCACAACATTCCTTGCTGTTTTCCAAATACTCCTCCTCAGGTCGGCAACGATTTCCTATGCAAAAGCCCAGAGCAGTTGCTCTCGGGACTGAGTCTCACCATCATCATTCAGATGTTATTTCTCAGTTATTTTAAATATTAACTTAGAACATAAGTCCTGATGGTAAGATGCACGAATGTATACCTTGATTGGTCTATAAAGCTGGTTAACAGTACTGTCTACGTCACAGGTTACATTGATGCGATTATACCATCCATGTCTGAAGGCTGAGCTTGTAAGACTTGGGTGCCAAATCACTTGCACATTCCTAGTTCTCCTTTTAAGTATGAATTATGCTATCATGGCGGGTCACATGGTTTCTCAGTCTTGGTATTTATTAACCTTTTGAGCCAGATAATAATTTTATGGGGGAGGGAGATTTCCTTAGCATTCCTGGCCTCTACCCACTAGATGTCAGAAGCATACTCTTCCTCTACCAAATTGTGTTGACCAAAAATGCCTCCAGACATTGCCAGATAACCTCTGGGGGGTAGAATCGTCCTTAGCTGAGGACCACTGGGCTATCTACTACACTAATATCCACTCTTCAGTCATGGAATTGATATTATTTATAGATCTATTTTATAGGGCTATAAGGTATTGAAAAGAAGCCTACACATGTCTCAGTGAGAAAGAATGACAGACCAACCAGATCAACAGCACTCATAGCCAGTGATACATTAGAATGCACTTGACCACAGATGACAGTATCGAGTTTGATCAGGAGGAAGTAAAGTAGGAGGTGAACCATGTGGTATGATACAAGAGGTCTCATTTTGTGTTTGATGTTTTTTTTTTTCCTGCTTTTAAAAGTAATATATGTGTTCGTTACAGAAAAAGGCAACGTATATAAGAGTATGAAGAAGAAAAGGAAAATTAGCCTCAGAATTATACCAAGGTTATTGTGGAAATTGTATTATATTTTTCTAATATTCGCTATTTCTCCATGTGATGTGTGGCATCCTCCTTATAAGAGGATTACTCCTCTTGCCCCAGTGAAGACACTTTTGTCCAACTTGCTTTGGCCAATGAAATATGAATGGAAATGACGTGTTATTCCTGAGTACCACCTTTACAAGTCGTCACATGGTTTCTCCTTGGCTCTTCTTTCTCTGACATGGAGAAGGACAAAAAAACCAAATGACTGTATCTTCAGACTAAATAGTAGAACAAAGAGGATGCATGGAGAGACTCCCAGATGACATTAAACAAGAGCAAAAATTTAATCTTGACTGTTTTGTGACTAAATTTTAGGATTATTTGTTACTACAGCATCACCTCCTACAATCTAACTTACAGTGTATTTCATTCTAGTCCTTTACTATACATGTGTGTATATGTCAGAGAGAAAATATACATATGAGTAACTTTCACCTATGTTTCTTTGTGATTCACTTTTCTCTCTTGGGTAATTTTCAAGTACAATTATCCCTCTCTTACATGAAGTTTAATAGCTGCCTATTGTGCTAAGTCAATGCTCTATTTTATTACATGTTTACTGTATTTTCTTACACATTGTGTATCTCTGATTATTTTCTTAGGATAAGTCAAGGAAGTGAAAAACTGGACAAAGAAGGTGAACATTAGGAGAACTTTTAGTAGAGATTGCAAAGTTGCTCACCATAATTATCACACTCAAAGAGTCCCTCCAGAGTGGATCCAGGTGTTACTCATTCACACCCTGGTCAAAGTTGGAGTCCACCTGAAATTCAAAAAGAAAAATTTTGAAAATGTCCTGGAGCAAAATAGTATTTTTCAGTTTCCTTTGCTGGTGCCATTATTTTTTGCCTATTATTTTAAGTGCCCTGCTCTTATTTTCAGAGTAAACAGGAAATAGGTTTATGAAACCTGATTTTCCTACTCAAATTCGAAGATTAACATGGATAGGATTAAGGTTCCAAATCAATAATTCTGTAATATGCCCTTAGTAACTTGGAACAATAAAATACAGTAGAAATGTCATCATGGAAAAATTCACATAAAGACAGTGTCAAGTGGGTTTTGAAAGGAATGAAAAGGCAGAGAAACACGTATACACCACTCATTCACCCGTGAATTCATTCAACAAAGAAGTGTCAGGAAGAACCAGGTATTGTGTAGATGTTGAGGATAGAGTGTTGCGCAAGATAGACAGGCTTCCGGCCTACACTGAGCTTGTAGCCTAATGGCCAAGACAGTTACACCAGCAAGGGTCATTTAATTTGATGGTGCCCTAACAGGACAAGGTCAGAGCCAGTAACTGCATAGAAGAAGTTTCCAACCATGTCAGATACCCCCTTCAAAACATTCCTGTGAGGAAACATGCCACTTGGAAAGTGGCTGATTTAAGATTTGAATCCAAGTCTTCTGGATGGTCCAAGTCTGTGTTCAGTCAAAGATTTGTATAGTATCATTTAGGAGGGCAGGGTATAGGATACGTAGAAAGAGAGAATATATTGACAAAACAGTATCACCTTATATTTCAGGCCTGCAGATATGTATCTCTAGTCTAGAAAGAAGTAGGGTGTGTCTTAGCTCTTTAGTGACACCACTGCGTTAAAATGTCTCTGTCATTATTATTACCTCCTCTCACCATTTCCCATACAATAATTGAAAAGTTACGTTCTGGGGCATCTGGGTGGCTCAGTCGGGTTAGGTGTCCGACTTCGCCTCGGGTCATGATCTCATGGTTTGTGAGCTTGAGTCCTGCATCGGGCTCTGTGCTGATAGCTCAGAGCCCGGAGCCTGCTTCGGATTCTGTGTCTCCCTCTCTCTCTGCCCCACCCCCACTTGTGCTCTGTCTCTCTCTGTCTCTAAAGAAATGAACAAACAGTAAAAAAAATTTTAAAAAAAGAAAAAGAAAAGTTAAGTTCTTCGGCAAAAATTATAATTACTACATATGTATGTGCACAAGTATGCTTATTTTATCTTTATGACTAAATATTAGTTATTGAAGCAGAAATGGGTTTTTAGAAGTGGGATGGCTGTTTGGATTTGTAAGACAAGTTAAGCCTGACGATAAGACATGTGCTTTAAATTTCCTTGGTTTGCAGCACTGTTTACTCTGGTGGCAACACTGTGCTTGAGTCAAGCTTTCTTGCTTTCCCCTATAAACTATCACGTGGTAGACTGATGTTCACCAACCCCGAAGGAAATATTCGAAAACAGCCCATTTATTTTTTTCTCGAATCCTGACCAGTCAGGCCTCCAAGTCCCTCTTTAGACTATGTGGGAAAAGCTTTCGAAGTCTGGGAGAACATTACAATGGAGGTCACCAAAATTTCAGCATTTTATAGAAAGGAGACCATGGCATAATTTAAATGTGACTTTGCCAAGTAAGCTATTGTTTGCCTAACTCAGGGTCTCAACATCTTCATTAGCTTATTTTGAAAGTATCCGGAAGCAGTGGTCCACCAGATGACAGAGAATGGTTTTTTTTTACTGAGTTTGACACATTTTACCTTTCAGTTGACGGTGTTAATGAGCCTGGATATCTGGGTCTTGGCTGACCAGAAAAGACAGGTCTCGTATGTGTATGTTTGTTATCTTTATTTGCTATGTGGTGGTATGCGAGAGCTCCTCAGTTCAATAGGAACTTAAGAAGGATCCTTCGAAAGCTCAGATAAGTTCTTAAGCACAACGAAGGCTTAAGAGTTATTCAAGGGTTTTGATTATTTGGGGGAGGGGTTGCTGCACGTTGCTCGGGGAGGAATGATTTTTCTGCGGTACTTTCTGAACACTGCTCTCTTCTTTGGCCCCACTCTGGTTAAGTGCTGCCACTTACTTCCAGCCACAGCCTCCACCAAACCAAACATTCCCACTGTTCATTTGTTTATTTGTTTCTTGGTTTGTTCCACAGATGTCTGTGGACAATCTACCATATTCTAGTTCGTGTGTTACACTAGGGCTGCGTAAGAACTTCAAAACTCCATGCCCCTGATGGTAGCCTAGAAAACCACAGTGCTTACAGGCATGTGATGCGTTGTGGCTTACGGAAATCTTCCTTTGCGTTACGTCATTTGATTTGCAACAACTCTGTGAGGTAGCGAAGACAGATATTATGTGCAATTTATAAATTAGGTAGCTGATCGTTGTGTTTTTGAGTAGAATTTGGTCTATATTACACTAGAGCTGAAATTTCGTCTGTTTTGGTACCTACAAATGTTGACCTAGACAATAACAGTCTCAGTGGGATGGCAGGACGGAAGGAGGTTTGGTTGAGGAGACGGGGAGGTGAGGAAGTGGAGACAAGGGCTATTTAGAGACCTCTTCTGAGGAAGTGGGGAATAGGGGAATAAAGGCAGACATGAGGTCAGGGGAGGTTTTCCCTAAGTGTTGTTTTCTATTTTTAAGATTTTATTTTTAAGTAATTGCCACACCCAATGGGGGGATTGAACAACCCTGAGATCAAGAGTTACATGTTCTAGCAACTGAGCCAGCCAGGCGTCCCAAGAACTTTTTTTTTTTTTTTTTTAATTTTTAAATTTTTAAATTTAAAATTTTTTATTTTAAGTGATCTCTTTGCCTAATGTGGGTCTCGAACTCACAACCTTGAGATCAAGAGCCACATGCCCTGAGTGAGCCAGCCAAGCAGCCCTTTTAAAAGTTTTTTGAAGCATGTTCATATACTGATAAGAATGAGCCAGTAACAAGGAGAATACTGATGACGCAGGATAGAGAGGGGGCAACTGCAAGAAAAAATTCTCTGAAGAAGTTGGAAGAGGATGAAATCTAGGGTAAAATATAGACTTAGAAGAGAAGGAGAAGAGTTAGCTCAGCTTAACAGAAGGCAACAGAGTATGGACATGGTTAAATAGGTTGGTAGATTTGGTGATTGGAAATGAGATGATTGTCTTTTTTTTTTTTTTAATATAATTTATGGCCAAATTGGCTAACATACAGTATGTAAAGTGTGCTCTTGGTTTTTGAGGTAGATTCCCATGGTTCATCACTTACATACAACACCCAGTGCTCATCCCAACAAGTGCTCTCCTCAAGGCCCATCACCCATTTTCCCTCTCCCCCATCCCCCCACCCCCCCTCAGTTTGTTCTCTGTATTTAAGAGTCTCTTATGGTTTTCCTCCCTCCCTCTCTGTTTGTAACTATTTTTCCCCTTCCTTTCCCCCCACGGTCTTCTGTTAAGTTTCTCAAAATCCACACATGAGTGAAAACATATGATATCTGTCTTTCTCTGACTGACTTATTTCACTTAGCATAATACCTTCCAGTTTCATCCATGTTGCTGCAAATGGCATGAGGTCATTCTTTCTCATTGCCAGGTAGTATTCCATTGTATATATAAACCACATCTTCTTTATCCATTCATCAGTTGATGGGCATTTAGGCTCTTTCCATAATTTGACTATTGTTGAAAGTGCTGCTATAAACATTGGGGTACATGATTGTTTTCTAATTGACAACTATTTTTTCAGTGAAATAGGAGAATAGCTGAGAGTAGAGAAGGGAGTAGATATTGCTTGAGTTATAAGAAAAGGAAAGGTGAGGAAGGGAAAAGTCATTATATATTTCATTTTATATTTTTAATGTAGTAGCTTTTTTCCCTTCAATTTCCTCTATAAAGATAGAAAACATGAACCCTTAGAAATTTACATAATTGTAAAAGTCTTCACTGTTGTCATTATTATATATTTACTCTGTAGTCATCCATTGAAAGTTTTACTTTAATGTAAGATCGTATACACTACTTGAACATTCTTATGGGATTGCTTCACACTGTGCCACATGCAAAACAGTGCTTAATATGTTAAACTTTTTGTTGGTTTGCTAGTTTTGAGAATCAAAATACTTGCTGAATTAAAGGTGGTTATGTTTGTTGCTGAGCTCTGCAATGATGTTTTATAAAGTTGAGTGGTAGTTCTTATAAACTTCCAACAGAATTTTTATTTTTTTATTTATTTTATTTTTCAAGCAGGCTTCATGCCCAATGTGAGCCTGAACTCACAACCCTGATATCAAGACCTGATCTGAGATCAGGAGTTGGGCGCTTAACCAACTGAGCTTCCCAGATACCTCCAAATTTTTATATTTCCAAAGACTACATGAAGGGATGGATATTGTTCAGGTCAATTCTCCATGGTGTTTCTACAGGTCTTGTGACAGCTTTCATTCCACACTATGTTTTCAAGGCTATTTTCTGTGCACATGGCATAGCACTGGAAAGAAAGAGATCTTTCTGGAATTGAGGGTGGATTTGCTTTCTGATTAGAATGATAAATATAATAGCTCTCTCTGGAAGAGGGTGGGCAGATATATTTAGCAACTCCTTATAAGATTGGGATTTCCCAAAGCTCAGAATTCCTCAGCTGTGATACATACCCATTAGGATGCAGCCCCCATCTAGACCTACTTGCATCACTCCCAAGGGACTTGGGGCATAAGGGGAACCAACACAAACTTGAAGCTCATGTTGCCTGCTGTGCTGTGAGTAGTAAAGTCTTTTGTCTCTGAACCAGGAATCTCATGTGTTCAGCATATATGACTGCAGCCAGCTAACTTGTTAACTTACAAATAAACATCACAGTCTTTTCACAGTTCCTGACATTTCAAAAGACAATATCAGCACAGTCATTTAATAGCATTTAAAAATGCAAAGCACTTTTCACTTATTAGAGCCCTGCCTTTGCCCTTGATCCTTTCTTTCTTTCTTTCTTTTTTTTTTTTTTTGCTTTTCCTTCCCTTATATTATTTTTAATTTTCAGGATTGAATTTAAACTCCTGGTTATCTCATTCAACATTTAAGACACATAATATATTTTAAAGTCTTTCAGTAATAATATTTAAATGTTTGAATTTTAAAAATGGCAACTTTTCCTCAATTTGTTGTTGTTGTTAAAGAACAGTTATTCCGTTATTTAAGAAGAATTTTCTTCTGGACAGAAATAGTAATTATTTCTGAGCCCAGAAAGCAACAGATTGAATTTTGAACTCTGAAGATCACATTCCAGCTAAACTATTTCCCAAGGAACAGAAAGCCCAGCTACTTCCCTAAATATCAAGCAAATGATAGCAGTAATTGGTAGGGGACCGCTTTGAACTGACGATGGAGAGCAGCTCACTGTGGTTTACCAAATTTAGACTTGGTAAAATGAAACCCAGTAGGTACAGGCAGAGTAGACACTAGGGTCAGTCAATGGGGCAGGCCAGGGTGAGCCCAGCTGCCTTCTTTCAAAGGATACAACCAAAGAGGGGGTCTTGGAAGTCATCAAAGAGCAAGAGACATGAACAACATAAAATACTCTGGAGATGGCAAGGGAAAATTGCATCCTGTGCTTTTAGAACAGCAGGATGTGGGTTGACAGAATCAAGCATGGAACTTTCCTACTCAAAATGAGTCAGGGGATACGACTGGTGATCAAAGGCAGGAAGTAAATAAAGTTCCCAATGCAGCTGGGACCCATGATGCATACTGTACAATGAAACCCAACTGAATTGTTTCCCAACTGGTAAGGAAGCATCATGAAACAAATGAGAGCAGGCCTAATTCTGAAAAATGTCGTGCATCTTCATTAGGTCCCTGAATTGTCCAGGTTAAAACTCCATTAAATATAATTCTTAATTATTTACATTTGCAAACATGTATCTATTTTAAGAAATTTGATATAACTTTAAGGAGTTAAAGTTATAGACCATTAAAGTACTCTTTTTTTTTAAACCTACTTCCAAACAAAGGTGTTAGGAATGGATTCAATTTGTGTTGTTTTTTTTTTTAATTTTTATTTATTTATTTATTTATTCATTTATTTAAAGTAAATTACACTCACTCTGCAGCTCAAACTCATGACTTGAGATCAAGAGTCGCATGCTCTACTTAACTGTGCCAGCCAGGAACCCCTGTTAAAATACTCTTGTTGTGAAGTGTACTGATTCAGTAATCATTGTTTAGATTTCCTCCAAAATGTATTAAAGTAAAAAAAAAAATTCATAGAAATGATAAGCTTTCATAAGTATTACTCTTTTTGGAGGGGAGATACAATGTCAAATAAGGCTATTCTATTGTGCTATTTCTACGTATTTATAAAAGCAGGTGGCCTCTGAGATCTATTTTGGATCATGCTAGATGTGTAGCCCCTCTTCTTGAGAAGGAAGTCAGGATGGATCATTGGTGATAGAGTGTTTTTCCTTGCCAGTTGAAAGGAGGTATCAAAAGAATCTTGATTAACATTTTAATCCTCATGTTTACAGAATGGTGGCTATCCCACCAGAATAAATTGCCCCTGGAAGAAAGGGCAATTAAATACATGGGTGAGTTTGAAGGTGAGAAGTTGTATGAAGTGTGCTCCATATGCCATTTATGTAATGAATGTTTAATGCAAGACAGGTGCTTATCTATCTGTTCTTATGGAGCTTACACTCTGGCAGGGGGAGACTGACAACCAACAAATCAAATAGTATGCCAGGTGGTGATAAGTGTCATTGAGGAAAATAGAGCACAGGAAAAGGAAGAAGGAATGCTGGGAGTAGGCTGGGGATGTTGTCTATTAGATATTTTGAAAGCACACATCTGATAGCAATGTTCCCTTGCTCAAACCTTTCAAAGCCACCCCATTACCTTCAGCACCAAGATCACACTTCTAAGCCTGATATACTCCGCCCTATATGCTATGACTCTCGGCAAACTGTCCATTCTGAACTCCTTCAATGCCCTCAGACATACTCTTCATTCTGGCCATATTTAATTACACAAATTGCCAGATTAGGCCATGCTATCTCATGCTTCATGTATGTATCAATTTTTATGCACCTTAAAATACCTACCCCTTCTTCCCCAATTTTATTTACCTAGTAAACTTCTTCTTATCCTTTAAGACTCAGATCTCTAACTCTCATATCTTCTTAGAAGTGCTTTCTGATCCATTTTTCTTCTATCACAGGTCAGTTTCAAGCCTCTCCTCTTTTCAGGGCCCTGTAAATGGATCACCCCTGTTATGAAAAGTTCTTACAATTCCACAGCTCTGTGCTCTGTGCTTCTCTGTTCTAACACCTTTCACACTGCTATAGACAGAAATTTGCGACTAGGTGGGCATGAACGAGTAATATCCTCACTCACTTCAAATTGGTTTTCACTGCAGTGTGAATTACTTGAGGATGGGGTTTATGTACGTTTTCATATATACTCTATCCAATATCGCAGTCCCTGCCACATGGTGTGCATTTCATAAATGTTTGTGTAACCAACAGTTTTCTATGTCAACATTCCAGTCAAGCTCTAGATATCGATTGATTCAGTGACGAAGATCCTTTACATTACTTTCTACTCACTAGTATCAAGGTACGTAACATGAATATATCCACCCCTATTTCTTTTTTTACTTTTTGCTATATAGATGCCATGTCATATTCTAAGGACATAATAATATATAACATTCACTGAACTCATCGTATGTGCCAAGCACTGTTGTGAACATTTTACACGTAACAACTTATTCATTCATCATGACAGCCCTAGAGATGGGTTTTATCAATTTCCCCATCTTTCATGGACAAAAAGTGCTTCAATAACTTGTCCAAGATAAGTCACACAAGTTGGTTTTAAACCCAGGTAGCCTGACATCCATTCTTGTGTTTTTAACCACTATCCCATGTTGTTTAATTTTTATTAAGCTTCAGAAAGTTAAATTATTAATTCTTTAAGAGAAAGGAAAAGAAGCGGCTGAGAAATATTGGCAGAGAATTTGAACTACTGAGATTTTTAAGGGTTGTTTGGAATTATGTGGAGGGTGCAAAGTACCTTAGGAGTTGTGCCAAAGCTTTGAACTAAGCCTCTAGGTACAGTAAATTAGACACATGATATTCTCGTCATCTGCTGTCTTCAATAATAATTCATTTAATCCAGTGAGGGATGGTAAATGCTTTGGAATCAATACAAGATGCTGTGGTTTCCATGGGGTGAAGTAAGAAGATTTAAAACAAATAAGCAACTCTTTGTAGCCCACAAATAGTTTTCCCACCATATACTCTATGTCCTGTTGGTATCATAACAACACACATTTGAAGAGCGCGTGCCCGGGCCCTATTTGACTTGATTCTTTCCACAACTCTGGAAGGTAAGTAGTGCATATATGATTCGTATCTTACAGAGGCGAAGACTTGAAATGTAAAAAGCATGAATGCGACATGTGAATTGCACCTCTTATTGATTTTTCTCTCCTCCTCATCTTGCTTCTTAAAATTATATCAGATAAACAAGCTTAATTGCAACTGATGCTCTTGGTATCAAAATTGGTACGGTACAGTTCCTCGTTAAGGCTGAGAAAATGATTCATCGAGAAGCCATCCCTGAAGTGGTAAGAATTGATATATACAGGGCGTAGTCTTTTGCAGTAACTTTTTAAAAGTTTATTTATTTATTTTGGAGAGAGAGAGAGAAAGAGAGAGGCGAGAGAGAGACAGCATGAGCAGGGGAGGGGCAGAGAGAGAATCCCAAGCAGGCTCCATGCTGACAGCGCAGAGCCCGACTGGGGGCTCGAACTCACAAACCATGAGATCATGACCTTAGCTGATGCCAAGAGTCAGTCAGATGCTTAATGGACTGAGCCACCCAGGTATCCCAACTTTTAGGAACTTTTAATTGCTGGTCTTACCTACCAGCATCCCAGCTATTCTGTGCCCATGCTTAGCAGCTCCTGCCTCCTACATTCCCATGTGGGGAGAGCCTAGAAAACCCACGAATGGTGGTTCCTAGGAATCTGCATGGAGCTCTTCATGATACTTTAGTGATAGTGACCCACAGTTCTCTAGAGGAAGCAAAATACTTCATATATTGTACTACACATTGGGTCATTCCCACAACCCTCTTAAGAATGTATAGTAGATACTAATGTTCCAGGTTTATAGAGGAAGAATTGGTTAGAATAATGTGACTCTGTATTCTTTTTATAAGTTTCTCATTGGCCTCTCCATATATGTTTTTGTGAATTTCATTTTGCTATGAAGCATGAGAAAATGTTTCTCTTCTCAAACCTATCCCTTCTCAATTCTCCCCATCAAATAAGCAGCGCTATAATTTACCAGTTGCTTGAGTAACAAACTTAGGACGTTTCTTGATCTCTTTATTTCCCTTCTCCCCACATCAAATCCATTGGCAAGTCCTGATGACTTTATTTCTAAATTATAACCCAAATTTGTCAACTTCTTTTTTTTTTTATGTTTATTTATTTTTGAAAGAGACAGAGACAGAATGCGAGCAGATTGGGGCAGAGAGAGAGGGAGGCACAGAATCTGAAGCAGGCTCCAGGCCCCGAGCTGTTGGCACAGAGCCCAACGTGGGGCTCAAACTCACGAGCTGTGAGATCATGACCTGAGCTGAAGTAGGACGCTCAACCGACTGAGCCACCCAGGCTTCCCTTGCCAACTTTTTTACAGTACAGATATTTTTGTCTATTTTTAGGGTTAGCATTCCCAGGACCTAGAATAGTATTTACTATGTCATAGGTTCTCAGTAAATATTTGTAAAATTAGTATTTTTCCCTACACATGCAATCATACTCAAAATGTTATAGGGGTACCTGGGTAGCTCAGTTGGTTAAGTGTTCGACTCTTTATTTCGGCTCAGGTCATGATCTCATGGGTTCGTGGGATCAAGCCCTGCGTTGGGCTCTGTGCTGACAGCCCAGAGCCTGATTGGATTTTTTTCTCTCCCTCTCTCTCTTTCTGCTCCTCCCCCACTTGTGCTCATGCGTGAGCTCTCTCTCAAAATAATAAACATTTAAAAAATATTTAAAAATACATATGACAGGAACTTGGACCATCAGTAGGAATACTGAAGTCCTATAAGTTCTCTGCTATGCCACATCTTAACCCATTAGTTACTGAATGATGAAGACATTTAGAGGTCCTGAGGGGCCATATAGTATAGTGAGGATAGGAAGGTGGGCAGCATTCAGGAGATTCAGGCCGAGGGCTACTTATCCATCAGAAGGGCAGTATTTCAGTATTTTAACAACGGAACGTTATATTATGACTTTATCTGTGTGTAACAACAAATGTCAGCTATCACTTGGTCTAAGCTAACATCCTTGCTCCCAGGGTTTCTTAGTTTCCACTAACCACCTAATTTTTATGGCGGTGTTTTTAACACAGTAATCAAATCAAGTTATTCCCCTTTTGGAATCCTCCAAAGGATTTCTCAATACTCTTGTAATAAAACGCAACATATTTTAGCCTTATGGGTCTTTTTCGATCCTCAACTCATGGTCCTTCAACCAGCTGTTCCTCTCCAAATCCTCACATGACTGCCTTTTCTTAATCATGGGGGAGAACTGAGCTATCATCATGCTCCTTCAGAGGGAACTTTCTGGCTACCCAGTCGAACAGAGCTTTGCCAGTCATTCTCTGTCTCATCACTCAATTTAAATTCTCTGCATGGAACTCCTTGCTACCTGTTGTGTTTGTATATGTATTTTCTGTCTCATTCTCTCCACGTAAATCAACCAGAGCACTGGAATTTTATCTCCCTTGCACATTGCAGGATCCGCAGGACCACCTAGAGCGGCACCAGGCACATAATAGGCTCTTAATAAATATTTATCTATTGATCGAATGAAGGAACCAAGATAGGCATCATGGGCTAGAGAGCTGATGATTCTTTTTTTTTTTTTTTTTTTTTTAAGTTTATTTATTTATTTTGAGAGAGTGAGTGCGAGCATGCCCACATGTAAGCACATGAGCAGGGGAGGGGCAGAGAGAGAGGGAGAAAGACAGAATCCCAAGCCCATTACAGGGCTCTATCTCACGAACTTAGGATCATGAACTGAGCCGAAATCCCGAGTCAGATGCTTAACAGACTGAGCCACACAGGCACCTCTAATGATTCTTGATAGTACCATTTCTTAAGTTTTAGGGGATATTTAGTTTTTATTAATGTGCCTATGAACTGAACATCACAACAGAAGAAGTGTTACGTAGTGACATCTGGAAGATGATCCTGTCCATAATGCACTAAAATTGAAGTGTTTAAAAAAAATTTTTTTAAGGTTTATTTATTTTTGAGAGAGAAAGACAGAGCACGAGCAGGAGAGGGGCAGAGAGAGAGGGAGACACAGAATCCGAAGCAGGCTCCGGGCTCTGAGCTGTCAGCACAGAGCCCGACACGGGGCTCGAACTCACAAACCGTGAGATCATGACCTGAGCCGAAGTCGGTCACTCGACCGACTGAGCCACCCAGGCGTCCCTGAAGTGTTTTAAAACATATAAATACATTAGGGAAAAGGAAAAAAAAATGATTCTGTTATAACAGAGGCAAATTTTTGCCTGAACCATATAATTTGGGAAATGTTACTAAAAATGTATTCATTCATTCTTCAAGAGAAGTAACTTGAGGGGCGCCCGGGTGGCTCAGTCGATTAAACGTCCAACTTCGGCTCAGGTCACGATCTCGCGGTCCGTGGGTTCGAGCCCCGCGTCGGGCTCTGTGCCGACAGCTCAGAGCCTGGAGCCTGTTTCGGATTCTGTGTCTCCCTCTCTCTCTGACCCTCCCCTGTTCATGCTCTGTCTCTCTCTGTCTCAAAAATAAATAAATGTTAAAAAAAAAAATAAAAAAAAAAAGAGAAGTAACTTGAGTCCTCATTTCCTTTTACAGAAAACATTGTGGCAGCCGATGTAATCATGTTGCAGTAATACTAAACAAGTGTATTTACCTAAATATTAACCAATCATCAGGAATACTCCATAGATTAAAAATAAAAATAGATACTGAGATACAAAGATGGGGGCTGTAAAGTGCTCTGTTGAGAGCAGGAAAAGAGCAATCAGGTATATTATTCTATTTTATTTTGAATTTTGTAAATTCTAAGTAGTATCAGACAAGAGTGCATGATTACTTCCTAATCAAGCAGCTTTGTGATTTTGTAGACTATTTACTACATTAAAAAAAAAAAAAAAAAAGGCGAACAGGCAAACAAACCCTGGTGAATCCTGAATTCATGTATGAATGTGAAACTATTACGACTCTGTTGGACTTGACTAGTCCTCGATTCCTCAGGAATAATCAGTTTTAGAGGGTCCGGGGAGAACCCTGACTGTTGGAGATTGTCTTTGTCTGTTTCCGTCAGCTGTATCAGATGGGAGTTAGGTTAAAAGTGAAACATGACATTCTGACAGTGAATCCGGCCGACAGATTCTTGGCTGTGCTCTCAGCTGCACTTGAACTTCTGCTAAGCATGTGTTGAAAGAGCGCTTTCAACTGCACCAGCTGTGGAGAGGTTAATAAAACAAAAGAGGAGAAACAAAAGTGCTCACTGCAGAAAGCTTCTGACTCTGCCGATTCTTCTGGTTACAAACAAGATGTCCTAGAGCTGTAACTGCTACCTCGTTTTGGCCTTGGAACCGTTTTAAGCAAGTTGAGCTTCTGAGTTAAAGGTTGAAGGCTGATAAATAAGTCGCACATCAAAATGTAATTTTACCTCTTCTGACCTGGGAACTTGGAAGTCCTTACTTTGCCATGGACAAGTGGTAATTAGGAAAATTGTGTTTACTTTATCGACAACTTAGGTAGCTCCTCCTGCAGACAGAAAACTGCACGGGCTCTCTGATTCTCAAGATATGTGGAAGTCAAGGTGGTCTTGTCTTCCGGGCTGGGAGTAGGGACTTGTGTTTTCTGTCCCTCTTCCTGTGTTCCACTGCTCCAGGAGAGGTCCATGGAATGTGGAGCCTTGCCCAGCCTGCCTCTCAGGAGAGGATTTTGCAATCCTGTCTTGCGCAGAGAAGGTCAATTGCTGACCCACGGAGCATTTAAACTGGAAGAATTAAACAATACCCGGGAGACTGACTGCAGAGGATATTTCTTTAAAAGGTAGAGTATGGTGTGCAGGACAGGAGGGCTATCCACAACCTCCGTGAATCCTCCAGAGGCCCTCTGCTCCCCATAGCTGAGGTCCAACACTCAACAGTGCTGGGTCACCTCTGCTATATTATTGTCCTGGCATGAGCTGAAGGCAGATGGGCTAAGGAGTCCAATCGCTTCACACAACAGTAAGGCTTCCATCAGGAGGAGGGACATAAAACCAATCTTTTACTGTCAGCTTCACTCCTGGCCATCAAACTGGAGGCCTGCGATGTAGTAAGTATTTGAGGGTACAATGAATGCGATTTACATCTGTCACCTGGGAAATAGGGCATTTACGTTGGCTGAATTGAACTGAGGCAGAAAAAAGTTGCAGACACCTAAAATTTGTAATGACCTCTTGAGAAAGGTATTTTTTAAAGTTATATTTTTAAAAAGTTATTTCTGTCTAATATTTATCTTCATCATTTCATCCATCCATGATTTAGGAAACACAAAGAATCAGAAATTTCTACTGAGATAAAATTGATGTGTTAGAGACTGTTTCCGAGTAGCTGTAGGGCTCCCCAAAGTCCTAATGCTGGGCTCCTTCCCCTTCTCCTTCCGACCCCCAGGATTCCACCTGCTCAAGCTCACCCATCCTCTTCCCTTAGCATCTTCTCTTCCATTGGGCAGAGATCCTCCTGGAGGCTTCTCGGTGGCTTATGGTTTGATTCTCTCAAGCACTGAAACATTGTGGCAGCAAACACCGGAGGCAAACGACACCTTTGTTCTGCACCAGAACAATCGGCTGTACCAACATCTTGATTTATTGGGTTTATAAGTTAGGGAATAGGCTCATCACAGCAGTGAGGAATCTCCTTTTCTTTTTCTTTTTAATGTTTATTTATTTTTGAGAAAGAGAGAGAGCGCGAGAGCACAAGTGGGGAAGGGGCAGAGACAGAGGGAGACATACAGAATCCGAAGCAGGCTCCAGGCTCTCAGCTGTCAGCACAGAGCTCCATGCGGGGCTCGAACTCACGGACTGGGAGATCATGTCCTGAGCGGAAGTCGGACGCTTAACTGACGGAGCCACCCAGGCGCCCTGGAAACTGCCCTTTTAAACCGTATTTGCACATTTGGTAAGAAATGTGATTTGGTTTACGCAAATGTGATCTGCAGAGAAGTCTGGGTGTACTTTAAATCACAAACTGAGGTGTACTTCAGATAAAGTGTTTGAAGAGGTGAAGAGAGCAGTGGGGCAAAAGTGGGGAAAGTGTCAAGTTGGTTGGACAGTATGGGAGAAGCTGTTTCCCCTTTATTCTATACAACAGTAGTAAACATAAAATTGTCAAATACCGGTTTGCATATCAAGACAATGGTCACTTTCACTTTGTTTTACTCTGCAGCTAGCCTATGGAGAAGAAAGCAACACCTACTATTTTTCCATCTCCCACCTTGCCCTCAATAATCTAAACAACCTGACATTTACCTACATATCACTTATGAGAAATCTCTGGCAATTTAAGAAAAAGAAACAATATGACAGTTGGGGGAGACATCTTCAAAGATCACATTTATAGCATTATTCTTAGCTTCTGAGCAAAACTGTATTTTTATTACCATTATTTTTTTAATTTTATTTTTTATTTTTAAAAATTTACATCCAAATTGGTTAGCATCTAGTGCAACAATGATTTCAGGAGTAGATTCCTTAGGGCCCCTTACCCATTTAGCCCATCAAGCCCTGCAGTAACTCTCAGTTTGTTCTCCATATTTATGAGTCTCTTATGCAAAACTTTATTAAAAAAATTTTTTTTAACGTTTATTCACTTTTGAGAGACAGAGAGAGACAGAGCATGAGTAGGAAAGGGGCAGAGAGAGGGAGACACAGAATCTGAAGCAGGCTCCAGGCTCTGAGCTGTCAGCACAGAGCCCGACACGGGGCTGGAACTCACAAACTGAGAAATCATGACCTGAGCTGAAGTCGGACGCTCAACCGACTGAGCCACCCAGGTGCCCCTGCAAAACTGTATTTTTAATGTGAGTAACTGATTTTTCCAGACCTCAGTTTTCTACATCTAAAATAGGACTAAAAGTACCTGGCTAGATATAAAGAAGATCATTCCACGCGTGTGTAATCAAGTTATCTAGCGGAAAATATGCAAACCAATGTGAGGTTCCGCATCCTTCCGTATGAGAAATATGATTTACACTTACTGAATTTGATAGCAGAGGTAAACATACATTAATTCCCATTAGACAGCCTTTAAAAACACGTAGGATCCACCAGTAAAATGAGCTTTGAGGAGACATTTGGCTTCTAATTCAGAGACGACTTCATCTTTGCATTTTCTCCGGAATTTTTGGAATGTGTGAATGTGTTCAGTGAGCAGCCAGCAAACAGAAGTTTCAAATCTTCCTCTTGGTTCGGAAGAAGTAGAAATAGCATAACTATGGGCCCCGAGACTCTGCGGCTTTCCCAAGAGACAAGATGTGCCGGGCGTGGAGCCGTAGATTGTGGAGGGACAAGATTACAGGGCTTGGAACAAAATATTATTCTACATGGCCCGACAAGACGTGTTATCAGATACTTAGTACTGGCTGCCTACCTGGGCAGTGCACCAAAAAAGGAGAAGAGTGTGGGATAGAGGAAATCATTATTGGAGGCTGTTATTCAACACTTAGAACCCATGTGAGGGAGCCACAGCACAGTCTCTTTTGCTGCAGTCAGTAGGAAAGTGTCCACTCTTTCTGTTTTTAGGAATATGTTGTTGGCTTCAAAATGATGACGTCAAAATTTCAGAATCACAGCAGGAGGTTTAGCAAACAGGAAAGATCACCGGCTCCTCTTGGCCAGTGTCGGCCACTGAGGGAGAACTCCTGAGAGTTGAATCAGTGAGGAGGCCAAGAGGGTCTCCACCTTCGGTGGGGGGGAGTGGGAGGAGGGCTGCCTTTTCAGAGGGCCCTTCCCCCGTGGGAGGCGAGCAAAGCATGGAACGTCTGATTTTTGTTTATTCTAAAATTGTGAGCACGGGCCTTTCTACGTATGGACCATAGAATATCTGCTTGTCTTGCCTTACCGGGATTCAGATCCTCCCCTGGAATTTCTGCCATTTAATGTCACAAAACAAATACAGGATGGTAGAAGGAAACCTTAGAAATAACTTTTCAGGATGTACATTTGGCAGCATATTTCTTCTCTCTGGCCTGTCTGCTTCACTCTCAGTTACAAGTAATTTTAAGTGGTGGATTTTTAACAAGGTTTTATGATCTCTTATCACGTACCGGATCCTGAAAGACATTGGAAACACCCATCGTAAGATGCTAATAACTCTGTAAATTTCTATAACATTGTTTTAAAAAATTACTTATTACATCAAGGCCAAACAAATATTTATAGATTTTTCAGATTAGTTTCTGTGGGCCTTAAGGGTAAAGGTTTTGGGGGTTTTTTTGTTCCTAGAAGACTTATTTATTGAATCGTCAATATGATTTTTAAATTGTTGTTCCAGTTTAAAATTTTCACAGTTGTAAGTTATTTTGTGTCAGTTATATCTGTTAGGAAGGTTTTCTTCTGTTCCTCCTTTCCTTGGTAAGAGAGCTGGGTAACATCCTCAACATCACCATCATCGTCGTATCGCTTACTCGGAACCATTATGTGCCAGGCACTTTGCGTGCATTATTTTAATTGTCATAACAACCCTGAAGTGTTTACAGGTGAAGCCCAGAAAGTTAACGCTCCAAGGACCCAAAGCTAATAAGTGATGGCTCTGGTAGAATTTGAACTCGGGTTGGTCTCTTTCAAAATTCTTCCCTGTCCCTAATTCTGAAATACGTAAAATTCTCAAAATCTAAAACATTGCCTCTCCGAGCACAGTAATAGTACATTTATAAGACTTAACATATTCAGTGGAGCAAATCCTTTGCCTTTAAAGTGCCCTGTGTTTGTTCCTCAGAATCTCTGATGATCTAGGACTATACCACACCATAAACTCTTGGTTTTGTTCTGTTCTCAAAGCATCCGATTCTCTGCCAGAAAATAGTTCAAACGTGTTGGAAGAATCAAGCTTCCTGAATTGGGCAATGCATGATTTTGTTTAAAACTGATATAACAATAGGAAATTCTGCTTATCCACTGAATCATATTGACTACACGCCAGAATCTCGTTGTTTGCCCTAATCACACTCATCTCATTTTTTTTTTTCATCTACAGAATTCTCATAGCCTACAAAGCAAATTTCAAAACAGATATTCAAGGGGATGAAAGGGCTTAGGTAACTTGATAAAAATTACAAAGGGGAAATTAATTTCAAAGATAACTGTAAGTATCTGGAATGTGTAAATAGCATCCAAGTTCTTGATAATGAAGTCATGTTATTTTATATTTTCAGAAAATGGAAAAAGCAAAAAAACTCAGAATAAAAATAAAAGTAGAGATAAGGCCTAAAAATGGAAAGCAACCATGGAGATACAGTGAAAGACAAACAGGAATGTTTAGAAAAATCAGATAACAGTGATCCAAAAGGGAGAACCCTCAGGACAGAGAAACATACAAAGATAAATACTGATGGAAAATAATCAGGGCACAAGGTTATAATTCAAAATAAAATTTCCAAATTGCACATCCTGTTTGAAATGTGTATCTTGGAGTTTACACGGGCCTGCTGCAGTGGGGAAGTGGGCTGGATCGGGAATCAGAGGTCCTGGTTTGGGGTCTGGCTCAGCCACTTGTTATCTCTGTTTACTTGAACCAGAGACTCAGGGCCCTGTTTTCCTACATATAGATCAAAGAGATGCTATTAAATGCCTTCCAGTGCTAAAGAACTTAATGTAGCAACGAGTAGAATTTAGAATGACATCTCATTTATGGCAAGATAATATTTTCTTACCTTTCACTGATGACAAGCTACATAGGACCCACATGCACTCAGAGAACGTATTCTTGAACAAGAGTAGTTTTACCCCAACACTGTAACAACCATATTTTGCTAATGTTATGCCAACATCATCATAGATTTTAGTGTATGTGGCTCATATTTGATCTTCCTTGCTGATTAGAAGCTGACTAAACAAATAAAAGGTTGATATAATCAAGGCCCATTGCCATTTTTGAGATCTGGATGGAATCAGTGTACAATTGGTCACTACTGTAATTTGGGTCCTCTGTAGAATATACCTTAGTTTTCTGTTTAAATTCTTCCTGCAATTGCCCAAACAGTAATCCTTTTAATTTCAAGTACACAATAATGCAAAAAAGTATAGTGCTGTAGTTAGCATACATTTTGAGATGGTCTAATGGAATGCATATTAGGAAAAAGTAAACGTGAGTTTGACATTGTAATGTTCACATAGGTTTTATTTTTTTTTTTTTTTTTTTTTTAAATTTTTTTTTTCAACGTTTTTTATTTATTTTTGGGACAGAGAGAGACAGAGCATGAACGGGGGAGGGGCAGAGAGAGAGGGAGACACAGAATCGGAAACAGGCTCCAGGCTCCGAGCCGTCAGCCCAGAGCCCGACGCGGGGCTCGAACTCACAGACCGCGAGATCGTGACCTGGCTGAAGTCGGACGCTTAACCGACTGCGCCACCCAGGCGCCCCCACATAGGTTTTAAAGTAACATGGATAAAATTTTTTTTCTGGCAATAAAGAAGAAATCTTTTTCCATCTCTTAATTATGTTTTATGCAAATAACCATCCCTGCCAATACCCGTGAGTAACATATATATAAGTAAGCCCTGCCTCCCCACTCCATGTTCTCTCTCTCTCTCTCTCTCTCTCTCTCTCTCTCACACACACACACACACACACACGCATGCACACACACACACACGCATGCACACACACACACACGCATGCACACACACACACACACACACGCACACACACACACACACACACACACACACCATCAGTGGAAGATGCAGGCATTTCTCATTTAAGGGATAATGACCATGGGCACAAAGGAAGGCAGGTGTTAAACATGAGCCCATGTTGGAGTTTGAAAAGCTGGTTTGAGGGAAGGAAGCATAGATGTGAGTCAGTATTCTGAACAAAACTGTACCTTCTCTCTCAGTTCCATAACATGTAGCTATGAAGTAGATCTTGAGGCATCGTTTAAACCCCGTGAAGTGCAATATCCTATTCTGTAATGTGAGTATAAAAATAGTATCTGGGGCGCTGGGTGGCTCAGTCAGTCAAGCGTCAGACATCGGCTCGGGGCATGATCTCACTGTTCATGAGTTTGAGCCCCACAATTGGGCTTTCTGCTGTCAGCACAGAACCAGCTTTGGATCTGTGGTCCCCCTCTATCTCTGCCCCTCCCCTACTCTTAAAAATTTTTTTAAATCATACCTATGTTATAGAATTATCAGTAGTAAATGAAAGTACTTGCTTCTGAGCTCTGTAAGCTCTCTAAAAAGGTAAACTGTTTGATCTATTTTTTTGGATGTAGGTGGGTGGATTTTTTTTATTAAATTAAAATAAAGGATACTCAAAGGAATAAAAGTAAGAAAAGCAAATGTGAAACATTTATAAGGATTATAGGAGAGACTTTTGAATTCTAGAATAACATGTTTAGAATATGGGAATTACTGAGACCAAGTCATGAACAAATCAGATCCTTTTATTTTTGTAAAGAAAAATGTAAATAGTCAATTATTCAGCAAGTGTCTTTAGATACGTAGAAGTATTTACACAAGAGTCAGAAAAAAAAATCAGTGAGTCTGAAGCAGATTTATAGGAGAAATAGGGCTAATGAAAGCTGGTCTCTCTGTTCTCTCAGAGAGATTTACCAAATCAAAATGATCACCTAGTGCAATAATAGCTACTTAAAACTATTCTATTTTTGTCACTTGTCTTAACTTGGAAGAATTTCTTTCTTCTTGGTTTTCTCAGCCATCCTTGTGTGGGTAGATTAAAAGCATCTAGTGTTAGTTAACATTAAAAGAATCAGTAGCCAGATTATCGCAAAAAAAACATTAGTAAGTGAAGGCAGAAGCCAGTGCAGTAAAGGACTCCCTATGCTTCCTCTCCAAGGAGGTGGGCATCATGGAAGAGAAGAACCTGGGTCAGTTCTGTCTCCCATTCACTCCCACTCATTCATGCCTTCGTAACTGCAGGACCCCGGGGTAGGTAAACAAGACTATAGTTCAGGATTAATGAGTTTCCAGTCTCAGTAGGGAGCCTGGTTAGTCTCAGGCTATAGAGGTGCACAGACAACAGGTACATGGCTTGGTTAAGGGAGTTTGAAAACTGTGAGACTCCCATGTGACATAGATAATCTGAAGCCACGATGTGATAAAGAGCTCTTTCTACCATCTTTCCCAGCTGTGGGGTTCTTAAAAAATATCATATTCCTGTATTTTTTATTACTCTTTAACATAATTCCATCCAACCTGATGAAGCGTATGTGTGTCTGTGTTTCTCATAAGCTAAGAGACCACTTTGATGAATTCAGTTGTTGCGTAATTAGAATTTTGTTTTTTAGTATACAATTATTTTTCGTATGGAAAATACAGATATGGATAGAAAATCAGATAGTTTGTAGGTTCTTGAGTACCTTAAACAGTGGGAAAATATAAGAAATTGGTAGAAATGTAAATTTTACATTTGTTTTTGGATATGTAAACATCGTCCTAGGGTCCTGATTAAATTAATTTTGCCGTATAATTTAAGACTTTCATAGTGGTCTAAAGTTTATAAATATAAAAGCTATATTCCTTCTTTATTATAAGCCCTATTTTCCTAAAAATGAACATTACCTTTCTCAACAATGTAAATAAGCAATTAGGAAACATAGACAGGAAGAGATAGCATGTTACTTTATGAAACCCTCATTCATTTGGACTTATTTAATAAGTACCAGAGTCACACATTGTAAAGACTATTTATATACTTTGTATATACTTTCTATGCAAATAAAAAGCAAACCCAGGTATATTGAAAGAACAGAATAATAAAAAAAGTTACAGTAGTTACCAGATTTCAGGACTTTTTCCAGCTGCAGAGATAGAAATCCAGGAGCAAAAGGGGACAAACACATCTTAGGGGGAAATCTGAGGGCATGAGCTAGACCAGACTCCAGACCACCAGCTAGGAGCTGAACCATGGGAATAGCAATATGACTTTCTCATGGGTGTCTTTATTTTCACATCGTGGCCTCTCTTTCTTTTATAATATTTGTTTCTCTGCTCCACCCCATCCCATTTTTTTTTTTTTTTACAAGTCTTTATAAGTTATGGGCATGATGTCCACCATAAGAAGAACTCTCAAGGGTTTTAATGAGGTTAACTGCTAATATTTCTTAAATGCTCGGTGTCAGGTACTTCGTTAAATTCTTTATGGGGCTCCTGGGTGGCTCAGTCCGTTAAGCATCTGACTACAGCTCAGATCATGATCTCATGGTTCATGAGTTCAAGCCCCACATCAAGCCCTACACTGATAGTGCAGATCCTGCTTGAGATTCTCTCTTTGTCTCTCTCTCTCTCTCTCTCTCTCTCTCTCTCTCTCTCTCTCCTTGTCTCTTGGCCCCTCCCCCAGTTGCACCTTCTCTCTCAAAATAAATAAACATAAAAAAAATTCTTTATCTGTAAAGGCACTTATCTTTTCTCTATTGTTCAATGCCTTGGACAAAGAAGGAAGCTTTATCAAGATTGTAAGTGACACAAAATTAGGAGGATTAGCTAATGAGTTCGAAAACAAAATAATCCACTAGAAGAATTTTATATGCTAGGAAGTCTGGTTCCAACAAAAAAGTGGAAATGCAACAGAATAAATGAAAAAAAAAATCTTCCATTTAGAGGTGAATAATCCATTTCTCATGTGGAGAATGGTGAAAATATGATTTGGTAATAAATGTAAAAAAAAAAAAACTTGGGAATTTTAATGCAAGTTCATGTAACCCAAGAGTGTGCATCTGGTCCTGAATACCTAACTCACTCATATTAATTGAAATATAGCATTCACATCAAGGGAATTATTAGGCTAACCTCATTCGCTGCCGGTCACACAGGAAGTGCTGTGTTGAGTCCTGGGCACCACATTTTAAGAGAGAAGTTGACAGCAAACTGGAACGTGTTCAAAGGAGGGACGGTGAAGGGTCTGGAAACCATATCATATAAGGAGTAACTGGGGGAATGTGTTCATTTAACCTGAGAAAATGACGAGTTGTGTTAAAAATTTCAAAGGCTGTTCTACAGTAGAGGAGGTAGATTTTTCTGCATAGTTACAGAACTAAAAATGAATGAGGGGGAGTAGTCACAGGGTGCTAAGTTCAGGTTCATAGAAGAAAATGCTTTTCTGATAATTAAAGTGATTTAGGAACAGGGTGACTCAGTGGATGGCGGGCCACCAGGAGTGTTGGGCGAGCTCTGTGTGCTCACCTGCCAGAGTGGTGGGAGAAGAGAGTCAGGGCTGAAAAGTCCTTATGAGTCTGAGGTAGCATCTATGGCAATACCTTTGTTCACTTCCTATAAGAATCATATTGGGATCTTGGGTAAATTCTTCTTTTTTAGTAACTAAGGCCTATTTTCATTTCCATGCCACCCAGGCTACTCTTATGCCTTCGGGACACACAACTGAGGCTTCCCTTACACACACACAGACAGATGTGTGCACGGGTGTGTGCACACGCATACGTGCACACACACAGGCACACACACACAGCTACTCTACATTTACATTTTACATCCTATATACATTTAATCTTTATTTATTTTTGAGAGAGGGGAGGGGCAGAGAGAGAGAGGGAGACAGAATCCCAAGCAGGCTCCACACTGTCAGTGTAGAGCCTGATAGGGGGCTCTGACTCACGAATAGTGAGATCATGACCTGAGCCCAAACCAAGAGTCTGACGCTTAACCGACTGAGCCACGCAGGCGCCCCTACATCTTTCTTCTTTTTACCATCTCTTAATTTTTTAAAAAAGGGAACGAGGTAGGTCGAGGAATAACAGTGAAATACATTAAAATCAAAGTTATCATCAGCAACTGTAGCAGGAGTCCTTTCTCCAGGTTTATTTGTGACTCTGAGGGCAATAGTTCCTGATCTAGCTGGACACACATCAGTCGGGCTGTTACCTTGTACCTTGTGTGGGAAAAGGTATGCTGGGAAGGAAGAGCTAACCCCTAATAGCGTTTGCTCTATAGCAAAATCATGAAGGTGTTGCATTAAATTACAAAATACGAGGTTGCAGAAGCCTGTGGATTTTCTTGGGATTGTAGAGCAGAAACATTGGGTGAAAAGAACAGGTTGAACGAAATGCCCTATTGTCGGCATCCATCTTGATATAGTTTTCTGAAGACTTTTGGGCATGTATATTAGCAAAGACTGAAGTCGTCGGTGTAAATCCTTCATTCGTGCTTAATGGAAGGACCAGGTTATGTATGCATGAATTGAGAAATGGGCGCTGTGTAGATGAGACTTTCTTTTCTTTGATTCCTCCCTCCCTCCGCTCATCTCCCTCTCCCTCCCTCCCTCCCGCTCTCTCCTTCCTCCTCCTCCTGCTGCCCCTCCTTCTCTTTTTTCTCTTCCTCCTTCTCTTCCTCTTCCTCCTTCCCCTTCTCCTCTTTTTGTTCTTCTAACAAAGGGTCGCGATTCTTTGGAACCCTGTCCACAGCCCCCAACCCACACCCAGTCTTCAGCCTAGTGATTAAGAATGTTTTTGAGCTTTGACATTTTAACTTCTTCCTGTGCGTTCCTGTTTGCTGACTCCACAACTTTGCAATGTCTTTCCCCCCCTTTCTAGACAACAAACAGGACTGTATAAGCTATGGAGAAATTGTTAACAAAATTTCAAGAAGTCAATGCAGCATGGATTGAATAATGGATGTGTAATGGTCATTGCATGGGCCAGCCAGGCAGCGCTGGCCCGGGTGGCTGAGCCGGCTTGCCCTGTGCGGTTTGGGGCCTTTAACTATGGGGCAAGTCATTAAGCGGCTGGAGAAGCAGCATCACATTGTTCTGTTATTTTCAAACCACAACAGCCTCTGTGGAATCCAAGAGCCATAAAGACAAGTTCTGATGCTGCCTGACAGAGGCATAATTCATGGACTCTATAATTTAAAAGGATTTCAATGCAATTGTAAAACTAATAAAAAATAAATTGCGTTTGGGGAAACGGGTACCTTTTAAAATCAATTGATTCTATTAATTTAAAAATACAATCAGCCTGGTAGCTGTGTGTGTGTGAAGATAAGTAAGATTAAATCTGATGCCAGTGGTTTCAAGTAAGTTCATAACATCGCTGTCAGACCCAAGAGGGGGAAAAAAAAGAGCGAGAGCGAGAGAGAGAGAGAGAGGGAGGGAAGAAAAGAAAATCCGAGAACAATTTATGGCCTCTGGCCAGTAACAAAGTGTTTCTCCCTGTACTTTTTTATCATCTCCCCACCAACTGTTGATTATGCCCAAGTTAAAAAAAAAAAAAAAGTTATGGTAACTTTCTAGAAGGTTTAGATTTCAGTCTGGATTGAGAAAAAAAAAAAAAAAAAAAGCCTCAAACGAAAGGCTCTCTTTAATCAGATAATTGACCAGTCAGTAATTTTAGCCTGTCTGTGTCATACCAGTTGGCAGGTACAGAGATCCGCAGCCCTGTGCCTTCCCCTCCGTTCCCCCTTCTCTGCCTCCTGGGACTGTCAGCAAGCTTCTCTGTCTTCTTGCTGGTCCCCAGAGACTGTCCCCAAACATTTTCAAGTTCAGAAAAGGAGAGCCAGCTGTCAGAGGGGACCATGCAGATGGCACAAAAGGACCGCCATCCTTCCATCACCCAGCTGGAGGGGGGGAGGGGAAGTAGGGCCCCACTGAACAGCTGTCTTAGATCCAGAGCACCCACATTTCAAATTGATCCCTAGTTTCCTGAAATCCTGGCTCGAGAGTTGTTTGGGAGGCTTTGGTGGGGCTTTAAATACAAGTACATTAACTCCTCTATTTTAACTCCCTCATCATGAGTAATGGCAGCTCAGAAATGCCCTCTATAATGTCACATCACAAAAGGCTCGGAAAATTATCCCTTACCCTTATTGTCTGCCTGTTTTCTTTGATTCCTTCTCTACTCACCACGTTCCCTGGCAGCCATGAATGAAATGTAACATGCTACATGACTGACATCCATTAAAGCTTCTCGACAAGCCTTGGACCAGGTTTTGAAAGGCCCTTGGAAGAAAAAGGATTGTGTGCTCTTTGAATCTTGGTCTGCTGAACGGTTGCCAAGTGAGGGCTGCTCCATTCAAAGGGCTGAGTGAATAAATGAGAATAACATCCTTGGGGACCCGCAGGATCAGCTTACTCTGAAAATGCTCAGCTCCACAAAAGGTCAGAGTCACAAGGTAAATGAAAATGGCTACGAGGGGACTTTGATGGCCGAAACGCGGTAACAGTAGAGGACTTGAAAGAAAACTTTATTTAAAAAAAGAAAAAAAAGGAGGAAAAAGAAAGAAGCAGGGGTGGGGGAACATCAGAACTGCAAAAGTCAATTGATAAGAACAAAACACTTCGACAGTGACATCCCTGAATTTTTGTTTGTAAATTATACACAGGCAGCATATAAACAAGTTTATGTGCTTATGAAAATGTATAAGCTCTTCCTCTACCCACATCTGTAAACATCACGGATTAATTTTATTTCACACATTAATCAAAACTGGGTCAAGTCTGTAAGCTCTTTGTCTTGGTGGGATATAACATAAGTAATCTAATTTCATCTTCGTTGCAAGTTGATAAAATCTAGTGAGCCATCAAACATGTCATTTCTTACGTCACACGTTGTTTTTTTGTTTGTTTTGTTTGTCTACACGTGATTTCTCAATTAGAATGATTTCTATTACCACTTTAATGGAGGTGCATTAGAAGTTTCTAGACAAAAAAGTCAGAAAACCATAGGAACTTGGTTTTGTTTCCACAGAGACCCTGCATGATACCTGCCACAGGGTCACTCCTGGGAAGGCTCTCTGGCTCCTGACTTTTTCAGATCGTTTTTGGATATATACACAGAGGAAGCATTTCTTTATGCTAAAATTAGTTAGATCAGATTGCCTCCCGCGAAGATTTAAATGGAGTTCCTGTCCCTCCTTTGATTCAGCAAATGACAGCGACAGTGGGGGCTGTGGCTCAATTGGATGAAAACCTGTGGCAAAGCACGGCTTTGCCCCTGTGGGTATGGTTTCCAATGGCGGTGATATGTTATCACATAAATTCAATCTCAGAGGTTATAGTGAATTCAACGGTGCCCCCACCTCCAAGAAGATCTGTCTACTCAGAATCTTTGAATCTGAAGTTAGCTGGAAAAAAGGTCTTTGCAGAAGTAATGAAGTCAAAGAATTCAAGAGGAGGTCATCATGCATTAGGGTGTGTTCTAAATCCAGTGACAAGTGTCCTTAGAAGAGAAGAGAAGGGAGAAGGAAACGTGAAGACGGGAGCAGAGATTGGAGCAATGTGTCTACAAGCCAAGGAATACCACGAGTTACCAGCAGCCACCAGAAGCTAAGAGGGAGACATAGAACGGGTTCTCCTGAGGAACCTTGGAAGGAGTGACCCCACTGACACCTTGATTTTGGACTTCTAGCCTCTAGAACTTTGAGAGGAAAAAATTCTGTTGTTTTAAGCCACCAACTTTGTGGTAGTTTGTTAGATCAGCTCCGGGAAACTAACAGATGGCCAGGGCCACATGTGCTATTGTAATGGCAAGACCATCCAGCTCCGGCTTCCTGCTCTTTGGTAAGAAGAAAATCAGCAACTCCTGAGGCCACCCACGGAGTCATGGGATCACAGTGGTGATAGAGGTACCCTCTGCCCAAGCTCCTCCCTTTTATCGTTTTGCCATGACAAAGCTCCCTGGTTTTCAATAAGGAAACATGCGCATCTCCTCAATACATTGTTTAGATAATGCTTGTAAAGAAAAAAATTGTTTCCCCAAACTCATCCGTATGTGGGAAAAGACTCCTATTATATTCTAAACACAGTCCACATCATCAGAGTTAAGGCTGCTGGTGTAAAGGAAGGCCATGCTACTTCACAAAGCTACTCTGTGTCAACAGCAAAATTAACTGTTCAGTAATGAGGAATCGATGTTTTCAGCATTTTAGAGTCTCACTGACTAGTGTGTTACACTTAGGAATCATTGTGTTTTAATAAATTGGTTGGTATTTGGGGGTTATTCTATAGCACAGGTTTTGGGGTTTTTTTTTCAATTTAAAATAATGCAAAATTGGCTTTCAGTTCATGTTTACTTTCAAAATGTCTGATAATCAAAAATGGACACCATGTTGTGTATGAGAGGTCGGCACTTGCTTTTGTGTATGTACGTATCTTAAAGGGGCACGATTGTATTTTAGAGAAAATCTTTTGTTAAAAGATGCAACTTAGTATCTTCACCTAATTACCTAAATTAGAAACTTTTGGGAGGGGCCAATTTAATATAAATTTAGAATCTTTCAGTGTTTTCAAGTTCTGGTAGATTCTTCTTCTTTTTTTCTTTTTCTTTTTTTTTAAAAAAAATATTTATTTATTTTGAGAGAGACAGGTGGGGAAAGTTCAGAGAGAGAGAGAGGGAGAGAGAGAGAATCCCAAGCAGGCTTCATGCTGCCAGCACAGAGCGGGGCACGGGGCTTGAAGTCATGAAACCATGAGATCATGACCTGAGCTGGACCCAAGAATCAGACGCTCAACCAACTGAGCCACCCAAGAGCCCCTCAGGTTCTACTAGCTTCTTCTTAAGTTTTCATTTATGGTACTAGCTAAAAGAAACTTCTGAATGAAGATCATTTATTTAAAACAGACTGTTTTCAGGACATAAAAATGTTAAAAGAATGCATATTAAGCTTGAGTTTTTAGGAATTAGATTGATAGAACAAAATGCTTTCTATTTGTTATAAATCTTTACATTTAACATTTACGTTAAACATATACATTAACATTTATATATAAACAGCATTTGAGGAAGAGTCTTAAGTATGCCCAATTATCAACAAAAAGTTTCTAGGTGTCAGTGGCCCGAAAAAGTTCACCTGTTTTTCTGCTTCAGCAAAATATTGGAAAAAGTGGTTGCAAGTATAAATTAATAGGGCAGGAGTTGTAACTAGCAGTTAATATGTAAATGTCCATTTGACTGTTTAAAATCTGTATGTGGAAGGAATCCTAGTTCCAAAAACAAACAAAAAACCCCACAAAACATATATTATAAACATACAACATATACCGGATACATCACAATTATATGTTCTAAAAATTCTATCTTTTTTTTTTTTTTTTTTTGAATGCTAAGTAAGACTGACACATGGAATTCATTACATTCGAGCTAATGGTTTCAGTCAAATTTATAACAGAGCTGAGTAGGCACCAAGCATTTCTGGGCCTGTGTCTCCAGAGACAGGGTACCCACAGACACAAGCATTCCCACACAGAGGACATTCAGTGCCCAGACTACTGAAGGTTAATTCCTCTGCCTGCACCCACATTTTTTATTCCCACGAATAAAACAAGTTGTTTTGTTTTAAAAACAAACGTAGCCTCTATGAAAGGCCGAAATAAAGGATTGGCGGGATAAATGATACTGTAGGATAAATGGTGTTGAATTTTTCTACATTAGCACCACAATAAATTCATAGTAGAGTCTGATAAAGTGGGAGAACACTAGATATCCTTATTGTGGCATTGGGTTTTAAAACAGTTTAGACATGGAGGAAATGAAGAACGATTTATTGACACTGAGAGTGCAAATTTGTGTTCACTCTTGTTTTCATGCATTCAGATGTGATTTAAAGTTGGCGTTTAGCTAGATAGCCTTTAAATTCTAATTTTTATTTGGAGTATTTTGTTCATTATTCTGCACCGTTGAACATATTTTGGTAACTTCAATAAACAAAACTTATGTTTTCTTTGGAGATTGGTGAAAAGAAGAACTCTGTGTGAGTGTTTTTTAAAGTGAATTTATTTTTGCATGGATGCTTTGAAGAGAATCAGAGCCTGTGAAACTTAACTGTAAGCTGTGGATTCTACTGAAGTGTAAAGATTGGGGGGGGGGGGGGTGGATTCTTTGTCTGTATGTGCACTTTTGGCCTGCAGGGGGCAGCCAAACACAGCGAAGCTAAAGGAACCGGCATGCACCGCCCTGTTTTTCATGCTACCTGAGTAACCCTAGTCCAGAAAAACGCACCAAAAGCCAAAGTAAGCACTCCTTCCCCATCTGTCACTGCGTGGAAGAGAGCTGAGGCAGCCATATTTAATCAACACTGAAGTCTCCCCCTGGGTGATGTTCGTGCCCTTCTGTAATATTTTATTCTAAGCCATTTCCCAGACAGCATTATTGATTCGTGTCATTATTCTCCCCCCAAGCTCCGGGAGCTTGTGCAATGTGACACCAACTGCAGCTCTCTTCCTGAACATAACCTCAGAACCGAAAAGTAAGGTGACTGCCTGCCACATTCAGACTTACCCAGATGGCATATTATGGGGTGTACTGTAGGCATTTTAAAGTCTCACAATCTGACATCCGTTGGTTATAATGCATTTGCAAGAAAAGAAAGTTACCAAATAATAATAATAGTAATAATAGTAATAATAAAGAAAAAGAAAAAAAGAAAGAAAAAAAAAAGGAAAGAAAGAAAGAAATGGAGTTTGGCATTTGTTTCTTAGTTCTGCTTTTTTACTTCTTAACTAGCAGATTTATGCTCACAGTGAGAAAATACTGTTCTTTAGGTATTTTGTGTGGGTGGTTTGGATGAGGAACTCCCCTCCCCTGAAAGACTCATTAAAAACAATAATCCATTTGATATTTATTTTGACTAGGGTTCTGAAATTCTTTGCTTTCCCTTCTCTCAGAGGTAAAGGAGGACAGTAAACATTTTCTTTTTTCTTAAGGACAGATACTACATTGTAAGAGGAGGCCCTGTATGTTGAGTGGGTGAGTGAGGGAAGGAAGGAAGGAAGGAAGGAAGGAAGGAAGGGAGGAAGGAGGGAAGGAAGGAAGGAAAAGGAGGGAGGAAGGGAAGGAAGGAAGGGAGGGAGGGAAGGAAGGAAGGAAGGATCGATGGGAGGGAGGGAGGCAGGCTAGGAATTTTCATTATTCCCAGAGGTCTTCTTACTCTCAGGAAATGGCCCATTAATCAGTTTTCTCAAAGCCATTTCAAGTTTGAGTCCATAAGCATCCTGAAAGGTGTGCACGCTGTTATTTACCTTGTAGACACCGTATTCTGAAGAGTAACAAGTGCTCTCCATATCATCCCTCAGCCATACCCTCACGCACATATACTTGCATGAAGGTCTATAATATACATCCTACGCATTTGCAGTTGTAGCACCAACTTTTTGTTTTGTCTTGAGTCCAGTGGAGTCACGAAAGTTGAAACGCCCACTCTTTCCTCCTCCATCAGCAAAGGTTTTCTAATTATTGTATCAAGGGCTGCCCCTGTAGTACTAAACCTGCACGGCCGGTGCTTCAGGAATCTTCTTGTCTAGATCAGTTTACGTTTCCTATTGACATGTCTCACTGCACACTAATTATTATCAATTTAGAGTTATCAAGATTGTTGATCAATTGTTGATTGTTGATCAATTGTTATCAGTCAAGATGACAGTAATCACAATACTACCTCTTATTGAACATCTTCTATGCTTCAGACACTGCATTAAGCAATTTATTTACATTAACATCTGACCTTCATGAAAGCGATAAGAAGTAGGTATTACATCCAGTTTGTATGTGCTTAAACTGTAGCTCAGAGAGATTAAATAATGGTTATTGTTGTTTTTTTTTAATTTTATTTTTTATTTTTGGACAGAGAGAGACAGAGCATGAATGGGGGAGGGGCAGAGAGAGAGGGAGACACAGAATCGGAAACAGGCTCCAGGCTCCGAGCCATCAGCCCAGAGCCTGACGCGGGGCTCGAACTCACAGACCGCGAGATCGTGACCTGGCTGAAGTCGGACGCTTAACCGACTGCGCCACCCAGGCGCCCCAATGGTTATTGTTTTAATTACACCACTCAAGTTACTTCAAGGAAGGTAGTTGTTTTTTTTTTTTTTTTAATTTTTTTTTCAACGTTTTTTATTTATTTTTGGGACAGAGAAAGACAGAGCATGAACGGGGGAGGGGCAGAGAGAGAGGGAGACACAGAATCGGAAACAGGCTCCAGGCTCCGAGCCATCAGCCCAGAGCCTGATGCGGGGCTCGAACTCACGGAACGTGAGATCGTGACCTGGCTGAAGTCGGACGCTTAACCGACTGCGCCACCCAGGCGCCCCGAAGGTAGTTGTTTTCTAAAGAATAACAAAGCCTGGATAATTCTAAGAAAAAATTAATGCAAGACACTTGCCTCAGTAGATATGAGACATAATCATTAAAAGTAACTTATTTTGGGAGTACCTGGGTGGCTCGGTCGGTTAAGCACCTGACTCCTGATTTCTGCTCAGGTCATGATCTCTCGGTTCATGAGTTCGAGCCCTGTGTCAGGCTTGGTGCTGTCCGTACCTGGGATTCGCTGTCTCTCTCCCTCTCTCTCTGCCTCTCCCCCGCTTGTGCAGGTGCGCTCTCCCTCTCTCTCAAAATAAAAATAAATAAACTTTTTTTTTTTTTAAAGGGTAACTTACTTTTACAGGAATGATGGGACTGAAAAGAAAATCTAGTAATAAGCCCAAGTCCAGCTAGGAACTAATTTTACTGAGATCTTCAGAATGCCAGATGCCTGGCTAAGTGGTCTGCCTACTTTTTATGACTTAATCTTTATGTGGTTTTAGGAGGCATTATTGTCTCCACACTTTAGAAAAAGAAACTGAGGCTTAGACAGATTTGGTAACTTGTCCAGAGTGACAGTCAGTCAGTGTGAGCGCTGAGTCCTTCTAATTCTAGCATTAAACTGCTTTACCACTATGTCCACAGGCTTTCTAGTATATCATGGTGTTTAGGACATGATAGAAGCAGCATTTTGAATCAGCCAGTGGAAAACCAATACATTATTCAGTAAATGGTGCTGAGGATGACTCTACAGATTGAGGCAAAAAACTAAACCAAGTGTTTTCTTTAATCATACCAAAATAAGTTCCAGATGGAT
The DNA here is from genome assembly GCF_028018385.1 of Neofelis nebulosa. Lineage (NCBI taxonomy): Eukaryota > Metazoa > Chordata > Mammalia > Carnivora > Felidae > Neofelis > Neofelis nebulosa. The sequence continues at coordinate 123,738,978 of NC_080787.1, forward strand.
CAAATGTATAAATATAAATAATGAATCCCTAAACAGCCTTAAAAACTTAGAATGAATATTTTTTTTATATTCTTGGGAAGGCCATTCTAAGTATGATAAAAACAACCCAGGAATCATGAAGTACAAGGGTGGTGACTTTGACTATAAAATGTTTTAAACTCTTGACCGCAAAAGATATTTTAAACAATTTAAAAGGCAAATAACATACTAGGGTAATGTTCATAATATATACACTAGACAATATATTAGTGATCTTGATGTATAAAGAACCCGTTAAGTCAACAAAAGAAAATCAACATCTTGACAGCAAAATGGGCAAAGTTTATGAATAGGTGCTTACAAGAAAAATGCAAGTAGTCAAAAAATATTAGTAATAATCAAAGGAAAGCAAATTAAAACAGGAATGAGATAGGATTTTTCACCAGTTTGGAAACGATCAATACTGTGTGTTAACAGTGGCTTAGAAAAAAATGGGCATCTTGTGAAATTAAAACTGCCAATATTATTACTGAATCAAAAAGAGAAAGTATACCATTTGTCCTAATAATCCTACTTCAAAAATCTTAAGTTGAGAAAATAATTAGATAGTTAAGTAAAAATACGTGTACAATATTTAGATTGTTGAAGTAGATTTATTGCTGCATTACTTATTACAGAGTAAAACTGGAAACAATATAAATGTCTATTATGAAGGCATTTCTGTTAGACATTATAGTATATGGATACAATGGAATACTATGAGCCATTAGAAGTAATGCTACAAGGCTATATTTATGAGCATGGAAATGTGTTCATGACATTTAACTTAAAAAATGCAAGCTCCAAACCAGCCATGACAAATCATACGTGAATTCTAGTATATATCTAAAGAGACGTCTAATGGCTATTAGAGGTTTTTAAAAAAAAAAAATCCTTATTACGTTAAATATTTTGTTTGTTTCACAATGTCCTATGCTTACTTACCAGGAAAGCAGCAAAACTATTTTCCTTTTGGGAAACTGTTGAAAGAATATATGTGGACTGGAACTGAATGAAGCAGAAATGGAAAGGAGACAATTCTGAGACTTTCTCCTCAGGCTTCCTGGGGATTCACAGCCCCGTTGGAGCATCTATCCTCCTGCTGGGTAACGAGTCTGTTCTTTTTTTAATACTAACATGTTCTGCTCTGCCATTACTTTGCTGGCTTATGGCTTTAGCTAGTCATGGCTCTTACTGTCCGGGTGTCATTTCTGCATTTTTGTTAACTGGCTATACTGCTTTCTGGATATTTCTTACTTAAAATCACGGAGGAGAAAAGGAATTTGACTGATTAAACGAACTATCTTTTCTTTCCTTCCATCTAGACCATGTCAGATATTATTGGCGGGTTGTGGCTTGGCTATCCTTGGGTCAGGTGATCGCTTAATAGAATTACTGGGGCTGGGGCGTCTGGGTGGCTCAGTCTGTTAAGTGTACGACTTTGGCTCAGGTCATGATCTCTCAGTTCATGGGTTTGAGCCCTTGCATGGGGCTCTGTGCTGACAGCTTGGAGCCTGGAGCCTGCTTGAGATTCTGTGCCCCGCCTCTCTCGGGGCTGGGGCGTCTGGGTGGCTCAGTCTGTTAAGTGTACGACTTTGGCTCAGGTCATGATCTCTCAGTTCATGGGTTTGAGCCCTGCATGGGGCTCTGTGCTGACAGCTTGGAGCCTGGAGCCTGCTTGAGATTCTGTGCCCCGCCTCTCTCCTTCTGCCCCTCCCCCACTCATGTTCTGTCTGTCTCTCTCTCTCTCAAAAATAAATATTTAAAAATATGAAAAAAAAATAATTACTGGGGTTGATTAGAGTATCTCGTGATATCCAAGCCACCGGGCCCAGACACTCAAATAGCCTTTGGAAGCAAGGCCATTTCCTTTACAAGGGCATTTTGGTAGGCAGGCAGGGATTAGCTACTTGGCAATGAAATCTATCATCCAACTTATTTCTTATGACGATTCATTTAACAATTTAAAAAGCTGGCGTGGAAAAACATATCCGAATTTCCTCTATGTAACTGGGTTACCTTGAAAATGCAGAAAGAAGAGTCAATAGAACTACATTCAGTAGAGAAAACTGTTTTTCTGTTTAGGAAAACTTTGGCCTTGAAATAGTCAAATATCTTTAGTGAATTTAATGTGCAGGTAAAAAATACCCAAACCATTGGGCACTCTGTTGTGCATTTTTAAGAACCATTCAGAAATACTTCACAGCATGTGTAGTATGATAAACTTTTGCTTCAAGAAATGTAATGTGTAAATCTTTACAAAATTAAAAGTTGAAAAAGATAGAAAATAGCTTTTAAAATGATAGTTTAATCGTTTAGCCTACATTTCTTCAATAAAAATTTATAGTAGTATTAAGTGGTTCATGTTGTACAATTTAAACTTTGAATTTCTTAAAAAAACAATGTTTGAATTTCTTACAAATTCTAAGTGGCAATTATCTGCACTGAGCAATTACTATGATTTACTAAGTGTCTCCAAATATCTTATTACAAGTCACAAATCTTATGGATTTATAAACTGAGATAAGAAATTTAAGGAATGATTTTGTCCAAATTCATATATTTAATTTTTTGCTTGAACAAAACAAACTCAAAGCTTGTATAATTATCCAGGGGGTTAATTTGCATGACCAGTATCAATAATGCTGTGAAAATTCCCTAAGCAAATAGAAGGAACGTTGATTCTACCTTAAGAGACCAGTGTTTCAGCCCAAATCTGAGGATTAGATCCCCTGATATTACTCACTTCCAATTGTATTTATGAAAGGTTTCAACGTAAGTAAGCATAATACTTTTCTTTTGTCATTCCACTATTCAAAAACCGTGATTAAAATTCCCAGTGTTTCTTGGAGTATGCCAGCACAAAGGGCAGAGATTGAAAGATGCAACCCCTAATTTGAAGGAATTTAAAGTTTAGTAGAGGACACGGGCGAGCAAATAGCTTAACGCATGTGCTTTTCTAAAAAAGTACTCAGAATATTATGGGAGGCCTGGACATTATTCCTTTTCTCATTCTTGTTAGGAGCCATCCATATATTAATATTCTTATGAACATTCAAGTATTTCAATATCCTGGCTTTGAGTGTCTTCTCAGGGTAGAGCCATAACACGTTTTTGGAGTTAATAGATAGTCTACACACATGCACACAAGCCCATAGGCATAATTTCTACTGATATGAAACATGACTTTAAATTCTTGCCAAACAATACTTCTGTAGTGTTTTTTGCTTGATGAGAACTGTTGTATTGAGTTCTGACAGCAATAAAGGTGTTTCATCAATCCATCTCGTGAAGCAGTGGTACCCATCTAATGCAACCAACCACACACTTTATAAAGTTTAATATTCTCATTTCATTCCAAACACTCACTAAATACAGAGTATATATATATGTATATATTTTTTTTCACACACTTTGTTGATTTTCTGTGTAGGGTAAAAAGTATGTGCCTTATTCAAGTAATTGGTATTCTGTCTCCTACACTCATCTTGTTTAAAACTTCTTTTTTCCTACTTTCCAATATCAACTTACAAGTCATTTTGTAGTGCCCTGGGTCATCTTGTTTTGTAGATAAAAATCACTTAATAGAAAAAGGGGGGCAAAAAAGGAAAAAAGTGAATTGACATACGACCTAAACATTTCCTTGATGGGCAATGCAAAAGACCTAAGGAATTTTCTTGATGACCCGTTTCATTTCCTAGTTATTCAACTTAGAAAAAGATAACCTTCCAAAAAATTCCATTGAGAAAGTGCTCTTCTAACCTAATTGTGGGATTTCAATTTCAATTAAAATAGGACTTCTCTCCACACAGTCTGAAATTGAGAATGAGACTGGAATCTTTCTTTCTTGGCTAGGGCTACAAGCTGGTAAACTCGCCCTGAAGGATAGAAAAGCAGGTAGAATAAACTCTCTAAATCTTCAGAAAATGTGTTACTTCATTTTAAGACAAATATCATATAAGAGAGGAAAAAGGTAAGTCTTTCAAATATATAAAACACAGTTTATAGCCACTTGCTTCAACCCAGCTAATAGAAATACAGTTACACAACAAAGATGAATAGGTGTTTTTCAGAGACAAAATGCTGAAAGACATGTGAATTATTAGAACCTTAAATGCTAAATGGTCATTATCAATATCCATGTTGTGATTTGCATACTAGTTAAAATGTTCCTGATTTGAGTGCAGTTTTCTTTCTTTTCTTCCTTCCTCCTTCTCTCACTTCCTCCTTCCTTCCCTTCCTCCCTCCTTCCTTCCTTCTTTCTTTCCTTCCTTCCTTCCTTCCTTCCTTCCTTCCTTCCTTCCTTCCTCTGTGCCTTTCTCTCTCCCTTTCTCTCTCTCTTTCTTTCTTTCTTTCTTTCTTTCTTTCTTTCTTTCTTTCTTTCTTTCTTTCTTTTCTTTCTTCCTTTCTCAGTCCTCCTCCTCCTTCTTTTCCTCTTTCTCCTCCTGGTCATCCTCCTTCTTTTGGTTTGATGAGAGAGTGGGACAATGGACGTGCATTTTCAATTGTGCCCCATGTCTGCCTATATTTCATTTTCAAGCTTGAGACAATACCTGCCTACCTACTTGGCCGTTGGTGTCTGAATTCAAATAGTCTCACTGCTGAAGTTTCTTTCTAGAGAGTTCGAGTAGTCCCTATCATCCTTAAGTTTAATTAATTCTTAGGTATGCTGACGGGAGACTTACTGAGGTAGAATAAAAATATCTTTGAACTTCATGTTCCTCTGGGACATTTATAATCGAATTGCCAGAAAACTCAACAATAAATTAAACTGGTAAAGAAATGTTTATGAATGTTTACGAAAGCCCTCAGGAGGATCCTTGGCCCGTTATCCTTGGAGCCATGGCTCATACTTTCAGTACTCTGCCCCAGTTCTGATTCTTGCAGGCTGTAGTTCCCAGGTTCTGGTGCCATATGGCTTTTCGTGGGGCTCAACCAATGGCAAGCTCTGGCAGGAGATAGGAGGGTAGGAGGAGAGGGGAGTGAGGGTTTCTCCTAGCCCACTCTCTGCTTCTGGTAGCATCTTTAGCAATGATTCCTCCATGGTGCTGGGTCCCACCAAACTTACTTGCTCTGGCTTTTTCTGAACAATACTGACTTTTACGATAGCATCTTAAAAGTGGATGCTATCCACTGTGTAACCAGTTCCCAGTGTCAAAATCACTTGAAGCCATTTCTGTTTTCCTGGTCAGATCTTTTTTGATTTAACTTAAGTTTGTAAGTCATTATTGAATAAATTTTCCAGGAGCTGCATATTTCAGGGGAAAATAGACTGGGTTATACCAACCTTATTGGCTGGATATAGCAAAAGTTAAAAAATAAATCAATGTTTTTTTTTTCCTAGATGACACCAAAAAGCCAGTTTAATAGTATTATTTTTCTTTCATAATTGAGTAATTTTTTGGATTTGTGTTGGTGTAATTTCATACCGTCGTTGCTGTCTCCCATATGGTTACTTAGAGAAAGTCTACTCAAAGCACAAAATTTGGAATTGAATGCCTGTTTGGCTTACTGGGGACGTTTTGGCTGTAATCATACCATTGGACATGTTGCATAGAAAATGGGCAGTGTTGGCTGTCTGAAAAATTTGAAATGGTCAAATTTACTCTGAGTTTAGTTAAGAAAAAGGAGGAGAGAAGAGGAGAAAAGAAAGGAAGAGAAAAAGGAAAAGAAAAAAACCAACAACTGCAAACACATGTCTGGTTCTGTCACAAACGGCTACTTTGGGCAACTTCTTTAATCACTTTGAGTCTCAGTTTAACCTAAAGAGATTTGTGTGGTTTAGATGCATCCCGGTGAATCAAAGAGTCAACTCTTTCAGTTTAAACATTAAGGACTATTTGTTATCACAAATGACAAAAGTCCCAAGGTGGCCCTGCTCCAGTTGTCCAGGTTTGGATGCTGGAGCTCCTCACAGGCCCAAGGTTTAGGTTCTTTTCCATTGTTCTCTCTGCCATCTTGGTTGCCCCCGAGGTCATGGTCACAGAGTTCAAGGTAGCGCCCGCACCTGAGACAATCAAGCAGAAGAGACATTCTCTTCTTTGAGCCTCGTTTAAAGACCATTTCTCAGAAGTAGCCAGGTAACTTCCCTAAGTTAGAATGAATCACTCTGAAATTTGGTTATATTTTTAGAAGTGATTTTAATTGTTGTCTTTGCTTATACTTTGAGGGAATAAGAACAGCATAAATCTGATCAAAATCTGAGTTTTTAGAAGGTGGGCCAAGGTAACATGCATCTTTCTTATTTTTAAACATCTTTTAGGGTTTACGTGGAGAATAGTTTGAAATTCTTCCCCTCTAGGAAATAGTAATAATTACTACTAAAGTTTACTGAGCCTTTACTCTATGCCAGTCACCAGCACTTAAAGCCCACTGCTGTTTCCAACCAATCAATGAGGTAGGTACTAGTAATATCCTGTTGTCCAGATGAGGAAGTTCAGATACAGAGAGGTTTCATAATTTTTACACTCTTCCTCTGCTGACAAACTTGGCAGAAAGCTAGGATTGGAGCTCAAAGGTTTAACGGCAGAATCTCTGAGTCCCAGAGCTACAGGAATGCCAACACACATTTTATCCAGAATTAGCCAAACAAAAATCTGGGGGCCTTATGGATTTTGCAGCAATTCTTTGCAGCTGTTTTGAAGCATCTTGATTATTTGAGGTTTTCTTGAAAGATTCTTTCGAGTCCAGCAGTTTAAAAAGTGAATATATACGTACACATGTGTGTGTATTCATTTAATGTATATATTCACTAATTGAAAAAAAAATTTTAAGTGTATTTATTTATTTTGAGAGACAGCAAATGTGAGAGGGGGAGGGGCAGAGAGAGAGAGAGAGAGAGAGAGGGAGAGAGAGAGAATCAGAGGTAGGCTCCACTAACTGTCAACGCAGAGCCCGGTGTGAGGCTTGATCTCGGGAACCAGGAGATGGTGACCTGAGCTGAAATCAAGGGTCCACCGCCTAACCGACCTAGCCACTCAGGCGCCCCTTCGTTAATTTTTAATTACAATAAATTATATACGTATGTATTTCCCTAAATTAGCATCCCTTCAAGCTGTTCATTAGCTCAGTTCCTCTCAAATTTTGATGTGCCCCAGAACCACTTGGGGATTCTGTTAAATGCAGATTCTGACCCAGGGCTGTGGGATGGGGTCCCACAAGCTCCTAGATGATGTTCCTAGTCGAGGCTGCTGGACTGAGGACCACGGTCCGAGTGGAACGGCATTAAATGGCCATTCACGTGGTGACGGTGACTTGTGATCTGCTGACGTTAGCTTCTACGGCAGCGTGAGAGCCCGTTGTTACATTTTCAGGAATATTGGGAGCCGTTGTCAGGCACAGTCATTACTAACAATTCACTCATAAAAGTGTACAGTCAAGTGAATGGTAAACAAAAGCAATAAGCACTCCCATCATGACTCACTAATTATTTTCCTACAATTCTCAGTTACCGATGCTCTTGATGTTTCTTTATGTGTGTTGGGGAATGTGTGCCACTACCCATCTCTTCTCATCTCTGTGCGCGGGGATGTGATGTTGAGAACCTGAAATCGATCATAGTGGGAATATTTACACCCTTGGAAACTGAGAAATACTGCAATCAGGACTTTCTCCCCCCGGGGAGAGCCTGCTAACTAGCGTACCCCTCTGGTAAACCTGTGTTGCATTTATGTTTCGTGTTTACGGATCAAAAAAAAAAAAAAATCTGGTTGCCATTTTCAACATGAAACTAGCTTACATGGAGCTATCTTCTTAATTTTACAGACTGGGTCAGAGTGTGAGACGGGGTCTTTTAGTTCCAATTCGTGAGTCAGCTGGACTGTCGTTCCTGAGTGGGCATGTCTGCGTTCTCACTTGGGGAGGGGCAGGCTTAGCGCTAATGCTGGATCTGCCCTCCTGGCTGGTTGTTCAGACGAGAGGGGCCGGAAGGAGCCCTGTCTGACCTGTCCAGTCTGTGCCTTTACACATAAGTTGTTACATCCACGAAATGTCAACTCGCTCTATTTGGCCTTCAGCATCCCCTCATTGCGGTCACGTGTTCTGCGTGTCCTGAGCACAGTTTCTTATTCTGCCTTTGGCAGCTGAGAGCTATTATTGGACCCCACAACATCTGTTTCCGCAACAATGGGTCCCTGGCCAGAAAAACTAATCAGAAAAGAAGTCCCAAACAAAACGCCATCCCTTGTGTTGTACATGTACGGTAAACAAGGTTACCGGCGAAAAAAGGAAAACCCTTTCATATGGTCGGAGTTATTTACAAAGACTGTGACAAGTGATGAAAGACCTGCCCCGGATTTGGAGTTTGAGGCTGTCGGAGAGGACGCGAACCAGCCAGCTCTCCTGATGTGGGATGCTTTGCAGAGGCCGCGCTAATTGGCAAAATCATTCTCCGGCATGATCAACTGTAGAAATAACAACATGTAATGGGTCCCAAAACATTCACTCAGTCCTGCTGGTTCATTCTTCCATCAAATTTTCACTCATCAAGATGTAAGTACAAAGTGCTGGTGATTTCCTGGAAGGCTAAATAGTTTTTCCTAACCTGGCAGCAGCCAGAGCAGGGATGTTTACATTGAGCTGATGAAATGCAAGTAATAGACAAAACAGAGAGAAATGTGGGACCAGGAACCCGTAAAGACTCCATCACTTTATCTTTCAGTTCGCTGCCAAAGTAAGAGATGATGGCAAAAAACTCAAAATCTCTCTTTTTTCCTTCCTTCCATATCCACGGGATCATGCTTTCTACTGTTTTATCATGAACGGGCCCTCAACGATGATTGAAAATGCTGTGTGTGTGTGTGTGTGTGTGCATGTCCGCTTTTGAGAGGCACGACTTCTTTTAAAACTTAGAGCACTTAGAAGCGAACCAATGATTAATGCTACATCTAGAGTTTTAAAGACCAATTAATGAATACTCCTTCTATGAACATTTTCTCTCCTACAGAGGCTGAGGCAGGGCTAGGTCATGCTGGTCGTTGTACTCGGTTTTATTTTAAGCCTCTTAACCCAACGGAACAGCTGCAAGAGTGCTGGGACCCCTGGGGAATACAGCCCACCTGGTTCCATTCTTTTCCTCCCATCCAGATGAAATTTTTAGTTTTTTAGTCGCTAACAAGGCAACGACCCATTTCCACGGTTGACTGCCTCCGTCCCAGATAGTTTTGAAACTGGCTATGCCTTAACCTAGTGGTTGCCTCTCACACTCATTTGGTGTTTAATGGCGTGAATCAGCATGATTCCGAAGCAGTGGTGCGTGCAGGTGAAGGGTGTAGACGCAGCTAAACGGTGTGGGTTAGAATCCTGGCTCTGCTATTTACTAGCTGTGTGATTCGGATAAAACACTAACTTTTTGTTGTTTTTCAACAATTATTCATACGGAACTTGCTGTATGTCAGGCACCATTGAAGAACTGCACAAATATTGGCTCATTAATTTTCACAACCGGAGGAGAGTACTTTCGCTATTGTCCATTTTTCAGATGGGGGCACTGAGGTACCAGAAGCTAGCAGGGCATATTGGTTAGGAGTGCAGGCTCCGGAGTGGCATAGCCTGAGGGTAGATTTCAGGTTTGTCACTTTCTGGCTGTTTGTGGCTTCAGGCAACAAAACAGCAACGTATCTTACCCACCCCGACACTGTCATTCTATTCTTAGATTTTTTTTTTTTTTTAAGACCAAGAGAATAAAAATGACATGCTATCAGCATAAATGACAATCTTTTCAATAGAATGCATCTGGGGTAAACACGACATTCTTAGTTTTCTTATTTCCTAATATACTGGTAAAAACCTTGGCATGTACCAGTAAAAATCTTGCACCCGTCTGAACTGTCGTTTGGGAAGCAATACCTCACTAATGTGTCTCTGGAGCATCATTGTCATTGTAATTAATACTATATAGTGTGCAGAGAGGTCCTTATTGCATTTGGATCATTACTGCCCGCCCCCCCCCCCCCCCCGTGTTAAAAAAAAAGACAAAAGGAAACTCAGTGCCATTCAAACAAAGAAACACAAAACCCACTTACTCTTATTGGGGGAGCAGTAGAACGTATCATGTAACTTCGATAATATTCAAGGAAAATTCTAAATTTAGTCATTCCAGAAGGCACATATTCATGCCATAAATTATATCTCCCTTAACTTCTGAATACCACAGAGCACGTCTTTGAGCAAACATAGCGTATCTGGGATTTGAGGTAGTTCTCTGTAGGTGCGTGCCGGTGGGTAATGACCCATGGCTTTGCACATTGCCCAGCGGCCAACAAGAAAGCCTCCGAGACTTCTCTGGACATCTGAAAACATTGCCATGAGAGGAGTCTCTGCCTGGATATTTCCCTCTCTTCCTGGAAAATATGGCCAATTTATTGTGGTCCTATCCCGAGGCAGCAGAAATATGGCAATCTATTTTTTCTAATGGATCTTCCATAACATTTTCCACCAAGAATTACTAAATACTCTCGGCCTTCGTGAAGTAATGGGAAGGCTGCCCTCTTTTCCCTCTGTCATCTGAAAGCGTGTCAAGATAGGACAAGCTTGAGGAGCTTTTGTTTTCCTTTTAAGAACTGACCGGCATGTGGAGATGATCTCCTGGGCATACATTCTTAGCCTCAGAACTGATCTGATAGATATTGCCTGTTAAATAAATGGCAGTGTTATTGTCTCATTTGGAAATTGTGAACAAAAGAGCAGACTGATTTTTGTTTTCATTCCTCTCTGTTGTTTTTGAATTTTTTAGATTATGCATTTATTCATAGAGCCCTTTTAACATATACATTGAAAGGAAATGGGTGGGTTGCTCTTAAGTTCCCACTGTGGACATTCGGCTGACATTAAAAAAATTCCATTCATGCCTGGAGATTAATAGAAAAATCCGTGCTTTTAAAAATGATTTTATTTCCAAGAAGTTTGCCTGCCAAAATCTAAATATGATTTAGTGTAGATGACTAACGTGTAGAGGGAGTTCGGGCAAAGGGTTTCTTGGACTCAGACTTTTGTAGATTTAAAACCTTTGGTTTTGTGTATTGTAGAAATGGGTCGACGAACAACATGGTCGGTAACCGTCCTGTGCTTGCCCAACGGCACGGTACGGGCCACACTCACATTTTTAGTTTCCATGTTGAAGGTACATAGCTGAGAACCTAAGAACATAAGCACTCTTTGTAGACTAGTTTTTTTGTTTGTTTGTTTGTTTTTAACTTTGCCCACTTTCAGTAACACGTTTGTTTCATTTCTTTATACTTAAGACAGTGGAGTGTATTCAAATGGAAAAAAAGAACACAATCTGTTCTATCAACATTCTTTTTCAGTTGATAGCTTTGCTGAGATACGGTTCTCGACCATCCTTCTTTATCTTTGCTCAAAGGCTGACTCAAAGTTTGAGAATACTTTGTGCCTGGTCAAAGAATACTTTGTTCAGCTGCCTGCTCTGAGAGAGAAGGAGGCAGTACGATTCTGTTCTTTGGGCAACTTGTTTATATGGAACCAAGATTTGTGTCCTTGACGTTTGGACCTTTGTGTCCCCTAGAGCAATAATCCCCTTTTCATGTGACAAAGTTTATTTCAAGGCAGTGGTCATACCTGACTGAAGTCTACTCTTGAGGTTAAAAATTCTCAAAGTCTTTGAAATTTCCCCAGAAACATAATTTGGAGCACTGTCTCAATTCCTAATTGGAGTTGTCTGTCTTTGCAATTTCGTCTCCTGTACAGCATGGCTCCCAGAAATGAGCACAACTCCCAGGAATGTCTGGTTAGAGTAGAGCAGTGAAGGATTCTGTCTCCCTCATTCAGGGATGCTGCATCTGTGAAGGAGCCATGAACTCCATTTGGGGAATGCTGAACTTCCCAGCCACTTAAACCAATTAAATCACTAGACATTTTTGTTTTGCTGGAAGCCATATTTCTCCTTTGCCAAGAATGTTTTATTCTTTATCACTCAACTGGCTTTGTAGCAAATGAAAATTTGCTACCTTCATTCCTTCATATTCCAAAAAAAAAAAAAAAAAAAAAAAAAAAAAGTAGAAAATGACAGAACTGAGAACAGAGCCCTGTAAAATGCCCCTGGACCTCCCTCCATGGTGATTGGTTAGCACCGAGTTTCACCCGATTAATAATGCACCTAACTGTAAAGCATTCAGGCCAATCCATCCATCTTGTTCATGAAATCGTTTCCTTTGTCCATGAGTTACCTCCCTAAGTGAAAAGTGAACGCAACAGGGGTGTTCTCTTTAAATCCATTCTGTTTTCTAGTCATTGCTCCTGAATGAAGCTCAAGTGTTCATTTTTTCTTCACCATTTGCAGTGGCTGGGCAACAAAATTTCTTGCTTGCCCTCATCATGTGTCAACAGAGGCTTGGGTTCACTTAATAGACACTACACGGTGTTTCTGTTATGTTGGACTTCAGTTCTTTTTTGGCTTTTTCTCTTCCCTCTCTTTTAGCTCCAAGATCACTCTTGTTTTCAGAAAGTGGACGAGTTCTCATTGTTCAGTCTTTCGCCAACATTTCAACATTACCTCAAGCAAATAAATGGATTGCTTTTATAATTTGTTTATACTAACTAAAATCCCTTCTTAAACATAGAAACTCTTAGTACTATCCTTCCCCGCATTTTCAGAACAAGGCTTTAAACATTTATTATTTGTCTCTGCTAAAAGTCTTTCTTCCATCTTCCCTGTATCCGTTGGTAAAGCTGACTTTATTGGGGGCTCCCTGGACTGGACTTGGTTTTAACAACACGTTTTTGTCCTAATTTTAGCTTCTGGAGGCTTATGCTGGGATAATGAGCCTGTTATCTTGGAAATATTTGAAAGCTTTCTCCCTCACTTCCTTCTAGACCCACCCACTGTGTGCTTTCCAGTGGTCTAGGATCACATCCACACCCTCTTTCTCTCAGGTTCCTGTCATTGTCATGTTGCTCGCCAATCTCTTGGTTCACAGTTGGTCCTTAATAGTGATGTCTGGTTAGAGTTGTTTCCTATCATTTGAGGCCTGGGGGTCAGGCTTGGGGTGTAGAAGTGTGCTCCTGTGAAAACACCAAGAATGAAGTTATCATAGCCTTTCCTTTGCTTTTCAGGTCACTGAAGTTCCATTTTTTTTTTTTTTTTTTTTTTTATATTTCCACCTAGCTCTTTGAATGTTATAAGTTTGAGGGGAGAGAACATTAAACAAGGAGCCAAGTGACTGCTTTCTAGACATCGAGCAGCCATAAACCCGCTCTGTGGCCCAGGACAAAAGCTTGGCCTCAGGAGGCCTTATTTTTTTTCCCCATAGAATAAAGGAGCTCAGCAAGGCTTCACCTCATTAATTGTATAAACTTTAAAAATGAAGCCTGAAGAAGACCTCTTGGTTCTGGACCTTTATTTAGGATATAGGACCACATCAGTTCCAGGGACAGCCCATATGGATCTGCCTTCTTCCCGGAGCTTTAGGTTTCTAAAATTCTGTGCTTCTTACTTCTATCCTTCTCAATACAGAAACATTTAAAAAAATTTTTTTTAATGTTTATTTATTGCTGAGACAGAGACAGAGCATGAGTGGGGGAGGGGCAGAGAGATTGGGAAACACAGAATCCGAAGCAGGCTCCAGGCTCCGAGCTGTCAGCACAGAGCCGGATGCAGGGCTCAAACTCACAAACCGCGAGATCATGACCTGAGCCGAAGTTGGTTGCTCAACTGACTGAGCCACCCAGGCACCCCTCAATAGAGAAATATCTTAATCAGGGAGAGCATTGGAAAAAGAGAGAGAACACTGATGTAATAATTTGCATACAACACAAGATAGTACATCAATACATGTTCATGTTTCCTTCTCAGAAATTTTTGACACTGGGTGTGTTTCAAATTTAGGGATATATGACATCCTTGGGGGTTCAAGGCCAAACATTTCTGAAGCCGAACAGACGTTCAGACAATGTGAGATAAGGACTAATAACATTGATATTTCGGCAGCAAAACACGAATATCCATATGAAATGGGATAGAGAATATTACCTCATGTTAGTTAAGGTCACGTTGTCCACCTACACTTATGAAAAAAATGTCTCTTTTCAGATTTTCTTTTGGATTTCAGAATGGGAGATAAAGGATTATGTATGGGTCTATATTAGGAAATAAATTGGGGCATAGATAGTAGAGCTGAAAACTGGTCTTCTTTACTGGTTTTTGTTTTTACTAAAACAGAAGGTGGGAAATTGTATCCACCTGATTTTATGAGATTCATCCCAAACTTTCAAATGAAGTACATACACATGGATGACACCCACTGACCGCCTCCCCAAGTAGAATTGACTACATTTGTGCTTCTATTGTATGCTAAACAAATTCCTTCATTCCCTAGATTTATTGAACTTGTACGGAGTGCCAATTCCTGAACTAGGTAAATGCAGATATAAGAATGAACATGTTACTTATTTATCACTCTCCTTACTGAACTCACCAGTCCAGAAAGGAAAAGAGGCATTATGCAAATGTTTGCACATTAGCAGGAAAACTTAATCTAGTCTTATGGGTCAAGGAAGAATTCTCTTAGAATAGGCATTTAGGCTCAGACCTGAAGGATAACACGGTGCCAGTCAGATGAAGAGGGAAGGGGAGAAGCAATGGTCCAGGAAGTGGGTAGGTGTGATGGCACAGGTGGGAGAAACCCATTCAGTGAGCCCGAAACATCTAGTGAGGTTGGAGCATGGAGGAAGATGGAGAGTAGTAGCTAGACACGTGAGTTAGGGGTCTTGTAGAGGACTATGTAAGCCATTAAAGAGTTTAGAACCACTGGTTGTTATGTCAGTCTTCTTTACAAATGAGCTGTTCTTTGAGACCATATTCTATTCTTTGTATTCCAGAGCTCATCACAATGATTCGCATGCAGTAAATAAATATTTATGAAAGAAAAAAAGAAGGAAGAAAGGAAAGGAGGGAGGCTAGGAAAGAACTTAAGAATGGAGGACTAAAGGAAAGGAGGGAGGCTAGGAAAGAACTTAAGAATGGAGGACTAAAGAAGCATTGAAGGAGGACTAAAGAAGCATTGAAGAAAACTTGAGTATGAAATGTGGTGTCAACCATTTTGAAGAGTGGGGAGCCTATTTCTTAGCTAAGCGTTCAGAATCTTGGGTTTTTTCTCTAACTTCAGGCAAATAGCTTTGCTCTCAAAACTTGTTTCCTCTTCCGCAAAGTGAAATAGTTCATCTATCATCTCTAGCCCTGAAATTCAATAAATCTATAAAAAGAACTTTCAAATAAGTGTGGGGCAGATTTCTATCATTCAGAATACAATCGGCTGCAATTGCAGTGTGATTCTTGTGGATACCACATCATGAGGAAAGAGTCAGGGGAAAAGTCTGTTTTCAGGAAGGTATATGCCCATATACATCATCTAAACTTTTTGATTCATCTTTGATTGAATATTCATCCTACTTCTAACAATATAGTTCGAAGAGCTGTTTTTCCTCAACTTTATATTCAGTAACGCCCTCGACGTTTCTCAAATTACTAGTGTCAGTTAAGACAAGAACAAAACAAGAATGTTAAAAATACATTGTGTCTCTATGCCATGGCCGCAAGAACTGGATAGCCAACTTGCCAGCGAAAGCTTTCTTTTCAGGGAATATAATTTGCATGTGGGGCTCCATTCAAATCCTTTGAAAACGTGTCCAAGGAAATATAGCAATTGAAATGATTATCAGAAACTGGTTGTGTTTCAGTCGAAATCACACTTGTTTCCAAGACACTTTTGGTACAGCTGGAGGAGAATCAGGAGAGGGCCTTTGGAGCCCACTCTTGGTCCTCAAACATATAGGACATTTTTTTCTTATTGTCTAGTTTTGGTCTATGGCAACTTGACCTATTTTCCTGCTTTGCTCCTCCAAGCGTGTGCAGATAAAATTTATATTACTTGGCTTAGCACTTTGAAGAACTTTTGTGGCTGTCTATGTGGGAGACATTTTGGTATTTAGTGGACATTGTAGCTTAGCAGTTTAGAGAACGAGCTTGAGAGCATATGGAGACAGTGGGCTTGAGCATGAGTTTTTTGAACTGGGTTTTCTACATGAGAGATGCGAAAGTAGAGGCCAGATAGGTGTCATACAGGGGCAGACATATCTCAGTACCTGGGTTTTTGTAATATAGCTGAAATAGTGAGATACTGAGGCAAGATGGAGAGGTTGAAGTCCAATGTCCCCTGCAAAGTCCTGACTCACGTTGCGTGACCTTGGGGAGTTCATTCAATCTCTCAGGGCCTCATTGTCCTTTCCTGTATGATGAATGCGTGGGACCATAGGAAACCCAGGGTGCCTCAGCTCTAAAAGTCTCACATTTTCTACAATCTTAGGAAGGCAAGTTGCTTTATGTACAAAAATTTAAAAATTGTACCTTTTTGGTCTGAACTAAAGTATCATAGAGATTCAAGCTTATTCTAATAAAAAAAGTTTACACATTTACTTAGGGAAAGACTGTCAATTTCTGGCAAAAGAAGTATAATAGTTGCTAAATCATGAACTGTCTTACTTCTCACTTTGGGATAAGCTTCATTCACTTTCCCCAGTGAATGTGCTCTAAATCTCAGAGCCCAAACGTCAAGAATCATTCAGATTACAAACATATTTGACTGCTTTCTTTCACACACACATACACACACACACACACATACACACTCTCTCTCTCTCTCTCTCTAATATAATATACATATTATATTATATTTACATGTTAATATTTAGTTTATTTGAAACATTTTTACTCCTAAGAGCTTACGTCTACTTTATGGTTTAAGGAATAAGGCTTTCCAGGCACCAGCATGCATGACAATGCTATTAGTTTATAAGAAATGAAACAGAAAAATTGTTACGCTCTGGGGTTCCGAGGAAATTTTCTCCAGGAAGTCACCGTTACGTGGAGTAAACTTCTGTCTGTCTGTGTTAACACTTCACCTAAAACATACTCTCCAAGTCTGCCAGATTCAATTCAAGAGCAGAGGGTCTAGTATATCACAAAGTGATTAGTAGCGAGGAGTTATCTTTCTGATTTTTTTGCTTGCTTGTCTCTGCCCTGTACTGAGGGTATGGCATTCCGCTTAGCGTTGTAGTATTTCAGGGTAGGCGTCTCGATTCCTCTTCTATAACATGATTATAATATAATCCTATTCCAGACTACAAAAGAGAGAGGCTGTAAGAAAAGCATCTTAAAAGTATTCTCCGCTCTCAGAGGAAGGCAATACATGAATATAACTTTTTCTTGAAATTAAATTAAATTTTAATTTAATTCAGTTTTTAAATTTTTAAAATTTTAATGTTTTAATTTTAATTTTTTTAACAGTAGGATACACAAGTGCCATGACACAGAAAACCATTAATACCAGAATAAAAAGACCCCATCTGTACGGGAGAGAAGAGCAGGAGGCTTTTGATTGCGTTGGATATTGTTCTGCTTGTTAATTTTTCAAAGAACTGAAGATCGCACACCCAATTATCCCCCCAAGGAGTTTTTACATACTGATAACATTTGCTTCTTTGTGGGAGAGGGCTTCTCGGTGAAACCACCATGGGATGTGTGTCTCATTTGGAGGCGGCTGAGCCTGGCAAGTAGTAACGATCAGCAGTTACCCTCCGACAGTTATTCTGTGGCTTAAGGAAAATGGCTTGCGGTCACAGTCCAATCCCGGCTGGACAGGTATCCACATCATAAGAAACCACCACTAAATTTGGCACAAAGACGAACTATTATTGGCAGCGAAGAGAGAAGGCCTGAGTCAGCATTCAGACTGGGAGCCCTGACCATCTAACCTGGTCACTCCAGGCCAGGCCTGAGAGAGGCAACTCTGCAGGGTAAAACGGGAACACGGGAGGGATCATTGCCTGATATGCCTTTCAGTGAGCTGGCAGGTTCATGGCCGGTTTACTACTACCCACCTCAAGGGCAACAGAGGACCTATGGGATAGTACGATCCAGACGGTGGAGTTCTCCAGGCCTGCTTTTCCTGAAATCTGATGTCCTAGTAAGCCCTGGTATCTACTGCAGAGAAGTATAAATGGCTTATTCTTCCAGTAGGAGCCCACTTTGCTTCTGTCACTTCTCCATATCTGGTTATTTTTATTCAACACACAGTAAAATACATCCCTGAACGGAGAGCGCATGTTAATGGATCAAAGGTGTTCCAAGGGCATTGCCACCAATATGTCAACAGTAGAATTTACCTGGCCCACGGGGCCCAACAGTCATTAAACAGGGTAGCAGTCTGGGGCGCCAATGAGCTCCGCAGTATTATAGTTAACATTGACCTCGGTAGGGTGGGTGCACCTCCTGCTGGTCAATAAATGAGGTAAATTTAATGGCAGCCTTTGAGGTGAACCAACGTTTTATTCCTTGGCCAAGGCTGAAAACGTGGCCGGCCGTAAGGAGCAGAGGGTGATATTTAGGAGTGTGGAGAGGCAGGCAAAATGCTCGTAAAGAGCTTGGAAAATGCTTATAAACGTGGTTAAGAAGAGGCGAGGCATTGGAAACAAAAGCAAATTTTCCAAACCAAATCTCTGAGATGCAATTATGCATATATATATTTTGTTCTGGAGGCAAGCTCTGGTTGAGCTGTGTGGCACAACAGCTAACAGCCTTTTGCCAGAAGGAGGCAAGTAAACATGGCAGAGAAATGTTTTTCTCCTTTAGGGAATATTGACTTCTCTCTCTCCTGTGACTTTTTCTTCTTCTTACTCTGCCTGGAAACAGTTATTGTTGCTATAATCATATCAAGCTAAGTACACGGAGATGAATCAGGCTCGAAAGTACTTAGTATTAACACACGATAGTGTCAATATAGGCAACGTCGTTTAGAGTAATTGAAGTTTTGTGAGGTTTTCCATTTCTCCTTTACACTGGATTTGCCTAATTTCTTTGAATAGTCACAATTTTTGACACTTCACTTTAAAATGTTGTGCTTGCTTTTATGCTCAATCAAAGACGATTACTTACTAAGCTTCAAAGTGAAAGGAACAGAATAGAATTCTAAGCAACAAGAGTGAGACTGACGCGATCAGGGCAAATACACTGTAATTGTTAGCTTCGATGGAAGTTATCGTGACTGAGGGTAGAATCTGATTTCTGATGACTCACAATTCTTAAAATATATTTACCTGCCATTCAATAACAACAACAAAAAAATCATTTTCTTGACTTTTTCACATTAACTGACTTTTGACTTTCAGAGTATTCTCTCTAAACGATTTTTTACATGAAAAGAAAGGTTCCGTAAACTTTTAGTGCTTTCTTATTCTCTCAATGTACGTTTAGGGAAGGTACCATCAGGGGATAGGTTATCTAATATCTCTGGTAATTTGAATTAATCGTGTGCAAAGGAAACACTTCTAACAAATACCTGAATACTTCCTATATTATGTCTTATTTCCCCACAATAATGTAGAAGTCCTTGGTATTTTGTAAATCTTCAACTTGAAGCAGGCTAAGCATTTATAGTGTTTATGCCAATAAAGTGTCCGATTAATGCAGCTTGAAAAAAAACAATCAGCATGCTCAGTTAAGTCTCTAAAAAGCAGTGTGTTAAAAGTTGTGATGTAACAACAGTGAGTGTTTGGTTTGCTTTCTTCCCTGGAGAACAGCAGTCTGGCCTCTCCCGGTGGGTTCCCACTCGCAGCCTTCGTATCTTCAAGGACCTCCCGGTGAAGGCACGTGCAACAGCCGTAGACACCAGCAGGGGGTGCCAAAGGACAGCACCAGTTCGCATAGTAGGCTGAAGGGCACTGTAAAAAGAATAGAAGAAAATTACCCCTAAGTGAGAATACTTGCACTTGGGGCCACTTGGGGCCATGGTGGAGCAACTTCTTATGACAGTGGGTTTGTGCACCTTGTCCTCAGTCACTAGAAGTGGACAGGGCCCTTGCAATCATCAGGTAAACCTTACTTTATAACTGAGTCCGCTGAGATCCACAGAGGGAGTCGAGAACTTATCCAAAGCCCTGATGGTGGGGTCTGGCAGAGCAGGAACAAGAACAGAGGTCTCCAGGTTTTTCCTTCACAGCTTCTTCCACTCCTCCATGCTGCCTCCACATAGTGAAAATCCTGCAGGGAAAGGTCGCACGCCGCGTTTGACCTGGCCCTGTTGTCCTTCTCAACACTGGTGAATGGACAGTCATCTCTGTCCCCGAACCTCCAGGTTTTAACGAATAGACACTGAACATTTTCCCTCTGTCCCCCTTCCTGAGACATTCTAACGGAAGAGAACAGGCTTCACTCCGAGGACTTTGTGTTCTATTTAGGGAAGCCACATTCCTATTGGAGTGTGTTCTGATTCTTTTCTCACTTTTTATCTCTACTTTTCCAGGGAGCACCAGCTGCAGGATTTTTCTTATTTCTACAGTCAAGACCCTGTTGGGCTCTTGTCAAAACTAACAAAATCTCTCACGCCAAAAACTACATTAGGAACTAATATTTTAAAATATATTAAAACGTCTCTGTGGTAATGCGTGCTAAAGACCCATTTTCAACGGAGACGGATCCAAAGTCTTCAGGTAAAAAAATCTGCGTTCTTGCTTTGTGTGAGAGCTTCTGTTCTCTTCATAAACAACTGAGTTTGGGCCTATCTTCTGGATCGAGGAGAAGCCCGCTGCACAACATAAATTAGAATTAGAATCATAACTGAAACCTCTTAGAGCACCTATCGATTTTAATACGTCTGGTCCATAGAGGCAACTTCAGTGAGTCGACTTCCTCCTAATTTGACAGCTGCTTTGCTATGGCCAGAGCTTGGACTAATGAGGTTACAGCTGTCAGGGTTAATCAACAGATCCAAATATGAACAAGGAATTGGGTAGCTGGTTTCAGTTAATTTGTGCAAATGTACAGATTGGGTGGGCAATATTTACACTGGCGACTCAAAACAAACTTTCGGGAACTGAGCCAAGTATGATCTCACCAGTTCTCAGCTCTACCCTGGGGAGATAAGACACAAATTACAGAAACAGGAGATGGAAAACAAAAGAGTTCATCGCTCCAAACTACCCATGAAAAAGCCCATTTGCATCCAGCCTAGTTTCCTCTTACTCGAGTATCTGATTCAATTTCCAATACTTGACTCTGGTCACGCCTGAAAAAGTTCTCAAACTGTCCCGACGACTCAGCTTGGGATTTGTGCGTCTTTGACCCTTGCCGTGGGACTTTATGTAAGAGCTACCCCTCCCCCGCAGTCGCTGCACTTGTGAGAGCATCCAGAGTGAGTGCCACAATTGCTGCACATCCATTTTGTTATGAAAACATCATTCTATTAATATAAATACAGACTGCATCTGCCAGGGCTAACCAGAACAGGTGCAAAGTCTTTAGATGCTTGCTTGTGCTGAGAAATGAAAAGAGTGGACAAACAGTTTTCCGTGGTGGTGCTGCTGGGGTCGATGTAACATTCAGCTCTGCTGCATTCCTTGATGTTCGTGGAAGGTAGCCCGGGGAAACTCAATACGACTGGCTTGTAGGGGAGAGAGGGAGGAAGGAGGAAGAGAAAGACAGCGGCGACGTGGTCTCTAGGATTCTGTTTATGCAAATACTCTCCTCTTGATCTGGGGCTCGCATGGGTTATGTATAGAGTGCATTCTGTCAGATCTCCTGCTGTGAGTTATGCGGATGCTGCCAACATAAATATTCCGATGGTTCTGAATTTAGAAAACGGCTTAAAGGCTCCTGATGTTTCTGTTTTTCCGGTTTTTTTTTTTTTTTTTTTTTTTTTATCTTATCCATGTGACTGCCACTGTGTTGCCCGAGGTTTCAAATTCACTTTGTAGTTTTCCAGGCAAGAGAAAGTCATTGCCTGAAAGGCACATCTGGGTTCCTGTCCCTATCATCAGAATGATCTTGAGATTTCATTTTGTTTCACGGAATGAAAGTATTAAACATGTGAGCCTTTTATTTATTTATTTTTTTTTTAATTTTTTTTTCAACGTTTTTTATTTATTTTTGGGACAGAGAGAGACAGAGCATGAACGGGGGAGGGGCAGAGAGAGAGGGAGACACAGAATCGGAAACAGGCTCCAGGCTCCGAGCCATCAGCCCAGAGCCTGACGCGGGGCTCGAACTCACGGACCGCGAGATCGTGACCTGGCTGAAGTCGGACGCTTAACCGACTGCGCCACCCAGGCGCCCCAAACATGTGAGCCTTTTATAGCACAGTCTTAATAAACAAACAAGAAATACTCTGCGTGATAGCTGCGGATCTTAAGTGTGAGACTTTACACTTTTGGGGAGCCCATCCTCAGAAGTGAGTTCTTAAGGATAGGAGTGTGTCACGCTCGCTCACACACACACACACACACACACACACACACACACACTTATGTATGGTAGTTTGAGATTGATTGCTGTCAATGCCAACACAGTAGCCTTCCCATAGTGGTAGGTAGAATGCTAAAATGGCTCCCAGGATTCCTGTCTCCTATGGGGCACGTCCTATGCACCCAAGTGTGGGTAAGACCTATGAGTGCGATGAAATGTCATCCCTGAGATTATCTTGTGTTATATATGGTAGAGGGGGAGGCGTTTTAAAGATGTAATTAAGGTCCCTAATCAGTTGACCTTGAGTTCGTTAAAAGATTATGATGGGGTCCCTGGGTGGCTCAGTCAGTTAAGCGTCTACCTCCTGATTTTGGCTCAGGTCATGATCACAGTTTGTGGGATCGAGTCCTGCGTTGGGCTTTGCGCTGACAGTGCAGAACCTGCCTGGGATTCTCTCCCTCTCTCTCTGCCCCTCTTCTGCTCGCAGGTGTGCACATGCTCTCTCTTTCTCTCTCTCTCTCTTTCAACACAAATAAATAAACATTAAAAGATAAAAGAGATTATTTGGAGTGGTCTGACCCAACGAAGCAAGGCCTTTAAAAGAGAAACTGAAGCCTTCCCTGAGCTCAGAGAGATTCTCTGTTGGCTCTGACATCAGCTACCATGCTGTGAGAGGGCCCATGAGAAGGCCACCCGGCAAGAGCTACAGGAACCTCCTGAGGCTGAGCTAGACCCCCAGCGGACATCCAGAAAGAAAGCAGGGACGCAGTCCTGCAGCAGCAAGGAACTGAATATAGTCACAACCAAGTGAGTTTAGAAGAGAACCCTGAGCCCCAGATGGGCTCCCAGCCCTGGCTGACACCTTGACTTAATGTGCTGAGACCTTGTGCAGGGAGCCCAGTTGGGCTGCGAAATGATAAAGGAGTGTCACTTTACCTGGCTAAGTTTGTGGTAACTTGTTACACGGCAACAGAAAACGAATACACTCGTGTTCAGTACAAACTGTATCTAGACTTTGAACATCGACAGAACTGGCATTGCTAAGAAAGGGAAGAGTGCGCCCACATTGTGGATGCCACAAATGACCCGTTACCAGGAACTTCAAATTATAAATGGTGGCGGTGGTTGTTACATTCTTCTTGTCAAACATCTCATTTTCTTCTCTGCCTTGGGGTTACTACCTACTCTTTCATTTCTCAGAAGGGATAGGAGTTTGTTGGAATTCTGATTTAAGGCTTCAAAACGCAGCATCATAATCAAGGTACATCATGCATTTATTATGGGACTTATTAATTATTCATGAGGGTTCCTAGCTTTTTCTCTGCGTGACCTTCTTTGTCATCGGCCATCAGCTTTGGCTTTAAGAGGAAGAACCAGAAGGAAAGAGAAAGAGAAAGGAAAAGATGACAGCAGGCATGAAGTCAAGGGGTTGGGGCTTGCGTTTCGGAGGATTTGTTACGGCAGGGAGCATCCTGACCGTGAAAGCGGGAATCCCGTGTCCCTGGTGCTATAGTAACATTCGATCAGCATGGAGGTGGTCTTCATAAATCCTTTAAAAATAAACTAACATTAAACATAGACATTGATGGTAGGCAGAAGTGGGATTTTAAAGAGGCATTCTTTGCCCTACTAATCCCTTCAATGATTTTAAAAAATGGAAATAAATAACTAAGGTTTTCTTTTCTTTTTTCTTTCTTTTTTTTTTTTTTTTTGGAAATGACTTTTGTAAACTGGACTCTGCTCTTTGAGCTGTGATAGCACTCAAAGTCTGCAATGGAGGGGAACAAAGATTTGTACACGTAAGTCCTTATGGCCACCTTGATGTGTGAGAGGCAGGTCCCGCCACAGTGCTTCCGATGTCATGGGCGGTCACACTGGGGGGACCCATCTTAACCTGCTGTTGATAAGGTCACCAGGAGGAGGGTCAAGTCAGACACTCACACAGGCTTCCATAGAGGCTCCTCCAGCCGTGCCAGGGGCAGGACGCCCACGCATGCCCAGCTTGTTTTCCTGAGCAGAAGTGAAACCCAAGAACCAAACTTTCTTTTGACTACAATGGAAAATACCTTTGGCCTTGATTTCATCTCACAATGTGTAAACTCAGTTTACTTGCCACTATTCTGAATCATATGCAGGGGTGTAAAGCTTTAAGGAAAAAGGATAAGGTGTGGTTTATATTTGAGCTTTTTCTTTTCTTTAAAAAAAATTTTTTTTCACATGTATTTATTTTTGAGAAACGGAGACAAAGCGTGAGTGGGAGAGGGGCAGAGAGAGAAGGAGACACAGAATCTGAAGCAGGCTCCAGGCTCTGAGCAAGCCGTGAGCACAGAGCCTGATGTGGGGCTCGAACCCACAAACTGTGAGATCATGACCTGAGCCGAAGTCAGATGCTCGACCGACTGAGCCACCCAGGTGCCCCTTCTTTACTTTTTTAATGAAGTACCAACATACAGACCCTGGTGACAAATGAAAAGGGAAAGCTGCTTGTTCTTTGTTTGTTTGTTTGAGAGGGTCAGAGAGCACGAATGGGGGAAAGGAGAAGAGAGAGAGAGAGAGAGAGAGAGAGCAAATCTTAAGCAGGCTTCATGCTCAGTGCTCAGCACAGAGCCCGACGAGGGGCTGGATCCCATGACCCTGGGATCATGACCTGAACCAAAATCAAGAGTCGGATGCTCAACTGACTAAGCCACCCAGGCGCCCCTGTTTGTTCTTTTTAGAATAAATATTAGCAAAGTGCAGCCTGTGGGTCAAACCCAGACAATCCCTTGTTTTTGTAAATAAAGTTTTATTGAGACACAGCCATGTTCATTTGGTAACATAGTGGTTTTGGCTGTCTTAATGCTACATTACAATGGCAGAGGTGAGTGGCTGAGATAAAGACTGTCTGGCAAAGATTAAAATATTTCTACCTGTTCCTTCATGGAAATGCGTGCTGATAGCCATTTTGGAAAAACTGTCCTTATATATTGTTATCATGGAAAGCCATGGAAAGTATCTCTACAGCAGGAAAGTTTGGTCATTTGGAAAGACTTAGGGAGAGAACACATTTGTATGGAACAACTTGGAAATTGTCCAGCTCTGAAAATAATCATCAACAGTAGCTATGTGTTTATCACCAAGCTAAATGTTTTGTCAGTGTCACTCTACTTGATCCCCTAATAACTCCACCAGGTACTGTTAGTCCCATTTTACAGATTAAAAAAAAAAAAGAAAAACAAAAACAAAAACACAAGCCTGAAGCTGTGTTGGGACAAGGAACTGGCAAGAAACTGCTCCCTGTTGCATCTGGGATTCAAACCCATGTATCCACGTTTATCTGAATCCAGCCCTGGGACCTAGGTATCAGACTACAGCATATGTCAACGTGGTAAATACTGGTACCTCGTACACAAGTCAACCAAAATATAAGAACACCTTTCACTTCGGGGCCAAATGCCTCATTTGGGGTTGAAAATGTATGGTCTAGAAATGGTGTAGAATAAGACGAATAGATTTATTTCACTCACGAAAGAGGAACTTACCAATATACGAATTTGCTAGCGTGTCTCGCCTGAAACTTTTTATTTTTATTTCTTATCGTTGAGGAACAAGAGCCATCCTTGTTCCAACAAACATTTGCTGAGTGTTTGTTTTGGCAAGGCGCCCACGGTCACAGAAGACCACCCTTCCCACTAGATGGCGGGCTCTTGATTCGCATAAACTTACCTTTTCACCCTTAAGACAAGGGGAGGATGATGCTTGCGAAACTGACCCATTTCGTAGGTAAGAACTCCCAGATATGAAGAGGGACACATTTGCAAGGCTACTTTAGTAAGATTCATGCGTCAAGGGATCTCCAGCCTAACCCATCCAATGAGAAGTGCTCAGGAAACAAAATTGAATAAGATTGGTTTGCCTGTGAATAAAACAAGGCTTTCATTTACTGAGGTTTGGAAAAAGTCTCCAAAGGCCATGAAAACTGGGGATTAGGGAACATCAATTATAATTCTTTTTTTTTTTCCCCCATTAAAAGTTTGCAATCATTCCCTGAAAAGACATTCAGAGCCGTGGTTCTCAACCAGGGGGTGATTTGCCTCTCAGGGAATATTTCAAAATGTCTGTAGATGCTGTCACAGCTCTTGGGGATGTGGCCGCTGGGCATCCAATGAGTAGAGGCCGGGGAGGCCGGTAAATATCCCACACATATGGGACAGCCCCCACTCCAGAATTATCTGACCCTGAGTGGTAATAGTGCAGAGGCTGAGAAACTCTCGCTCAGGGGTTTTATTAGTTTTGGAGGGTAATAGAGCACCTCTATAGTTTAGGGAGTCACAGAGGTAGAAAGAGAGAGCAAGTCTAATTTGCTTACGAAGAAGCTTGCCCGACAGCAGCATCTAGGTAGCCTGTATTTCTATAACTACCACTGACTTATCGAGTGATTTTTCAGGTCCAGTGACTACTTTTTAACATCCTGAATGACCTGTGAATGTCATTAGTATTCATACCAGTTCCCCAGGGCTGCCATAACAAAGTACCGCAGACAGACGGCCTTGAACAACATAAATGTACTGTCTCACAGTTCTGGAGGCTGGAAGTTCAAGACCAGGTGGCAGAAGGGTTTGTTGTTGTTTTTTTTAATGTTTATTTTATTTTTGAGAGTGGGGGAGAGGGACAGAGAGAGGGGAACAGAACATCCGAAGTAGGCTCTGTCTGCTTTGCGTGCAGCCCAGTGCGGGGCTCGAACTCAGGAACTGTGAGATCATGAGCCGAAGTGTCACCCAGGCGCCCCAAGGGTTTTTTTTTCTTTCTAAGGGCTGTGAGGGAGAATCTTCTCCATGCCTCTCTCGTAGCTTCTGGTGCCTCGCTGGCAGTCTTTGGCTTTTGCCATACCATCCCAATGTTGCTTTCATATTCCCTGTGTGTGTCCAGTTTCCCCTTCCTATAAGGACACCAGTCATGTTGGCTCGGAGTCTGTCCTGATGACCTCATTTTAATTTGATTACTTCTGTAACATATTTATCTTCAAATAAAGTCACATCCAGAGGCACTGGGGGTTAAGACTCTGACATATCTTTCTGGGAAGTGGGGTTGGGGACACAATTCCACCTGTACAGCACCCCAGGTCAAAACCATTTTGGAAACGGGCAGTTCAGTAGCTACGCATTTACACAATTTACCTCATTCCCACTTGCCTTTTGAGACTCTCAGGAGGCAGATATTTCGGAGATACTCAGTGGGAAAGAGTTCAATGAACTTTCCACTGATAAAATTGATATGAAAAGCATTTGGCTTTCAGTTCATTCATGGCACCTTTCTCTGCCACCAGAAGTCATCTTAAAACTTGTTGCAAACACTCAGCACTATAGAGTACATAAGCAAAAAGGGAGGAAAGTTTGCTGGCAGAAAGCTGCCTTTGTCCCGACGCCGAATAGGAGCAACTTCATTCGTGCTGAAAGGGAGACTGAATTGGGCAACCTTGCTTCCATTATTGCCTGTGAGCCTTTCTAAAAGGTCTCCCTGCAGCACCTTTGGTGCTCAGGGGGCTGTTTAAACAAAAGTGCCCAATGTGCTTGCTGCAGTCCTGCCACCCGAAAGTGACCAGCCCCAAATTACCTGTGACCTTTCCCAGGAGTATGAGCAGAAAACCCTTCTCGACAGAGGGAGCGATAAAGAATTCTGGACTTCATTCTTTCATGGGTTTGCTCATAGGAATGTTTATTGGCGAGACACTAAGAATAAACCCAGTTATTGAAGAGGGAGCTGGGAAGTTGACAAGCATGGCTAAACCCAGCAGAGAAATTTGATGAGGAAATTAGATGCTGTGTAGATGGTGTGTAGTGATTAGTCTTCTGAAAGCCAGGATTATTATATAAGTGAGTGGGGGAAGGGCAGCTCATTGTGTCCGACAGGCTCCATTTATACAGGTATTCTTCCAGCTAATTAGACCCATAATGCTGCATTTGTTTATAAATTTCTAGCAAAGCCTTTTCCGTGGGGGTACTTTAATGAGATGAAACACCAAAGCAGCGGCGTTTTCCCTTCAAAACCAGATCCCGGCAAAAGGAAATAAGATTTAACAAAATGTACAGCTAACACCGATTCCCGTAACACGTTCTTTAGGCTGTACATGTTCATGAGTTTGGGGATTTGAGTGCACCTACAGCAATGAAGAATACTGGCTGTATCAGGAGGAGCCCTACAGTCCCATAAATGAGAGGAACAGAGATGCATAACAAACCCTCTCCAAGTGAGCATTTAAAAACCTCATTCAGCGACTTTTATCCCAACCGGCCAAAACAGCTCATTGGTGCGACCTCCGATTTCTCAAATGATCGTTCATTCCAAAAGGCTTTTCTAATTCTGCTTTCATTCAATTGATCAAATGGGATAATACGCAGTGGACTTACCCAGCTCAGCGCCAGGCACATAATAAGTGCTCAATAAAGTGGATCATCTCCCCCCCCCCCCCCCCCCCGCCATTTGCATTCCCGTCATCACCCTGGCTGCCATGCGCATCGTCACACATGGGAGCAAAGCTGCCATGCGTTGACGGGAAATGGTGAAGAGCACGAATCTTGGCCGTGCACGTGGTTGCTCAGCCCCCTGCAGCGTCACGAGCGGCCAGAGCAGCTGCAGATGGAATGGCTTGTTTAACCTGCGGTAAGCAAGTTTTATACGTCGATTTCTCTGACAGCCATCACGACCCTTTTGGGGGGAAAAACGCAACCTTAGCAAGCTAAAAATTCAAGTGAATTCAAATGTGGTCCAGGTTTCTTTTTTTTTTTATTTTTTTTTCAACATTTTTTATTTATTTTTGGGACAGAGAGAGACAGAGCATGAACGGGGGAGGGGCAGAGAGAGAGGGAGACACAGAATCGGAAACAGGCTCCAGGCTCCGAGCCATCGGCCCAGAGCCCGACGCGGGGCTCGAACTCACGGACCGCGAGATCGTGACCCGGCTGAAGTCGGACGCTCAACCGACTGCGCCACCCAGGCGCCCCAAATGTGGTCCAGGTTTCTGATCGCATAGACCGACTTTTCCGCCCGGAGTTGCAAGATGAAGGGACAAAGGATTTGTCTGCCTAGCATCAGACACGAACTAGCAACACTACATCTTGGGGACTCTCTTAAAGTCATCTCAGCCTGGATTTTTTTTTTTTTTTAATTGGGCACTTAATTGGGCCTTGTAGTCATTGCTTTAAGTGAACTCTTTGCTCCTGCAGGTTGTTGGTTGTTTAAATAATACATCTACCAGGTCGCTCAGAAGACGAGGGATACAGATTCGTAATGAATAGATTTCTGGAGCTTAATTAGCTAATAATGAACTAATTCTTGTCATAGACAAGACGTGCAACAGAGACGTCTTCAAGTTTTTTGTGTTGAAATTGCACCCATTGGTGTAGATCCCTTCACTGGGTGATAGACGGGGTCAGCGTTACAAGTGGATGAATTCATTTTCCTTCTCCATGCTAACTACAACCCAATATTTTGCATATATATACGTTGATACATTGAAAAATGAAGCACAAACAAAAACCCCAATGAACTATTTACTAATGTTGATGTGTTATTTATTTTATTATCTTTTTAATGTTTATTTATCTTGAGAGAGAGAGAGAGAGAGAGAGAGAGAGCATGAGCAGGGGAGGGGCAGAGAGAGAGAGGGAGTCACAGAATCTAAAGCAGGCTCCAGGCTCTGAGCTGTCAACACAGAGTCTGACGCGGGGCTCGAACCCATGGACCACAAGATCATGACCTGAGCTGAAGTCAGTCGCTTAACCGACTGAGCCACCCAGGCGTTGATGTGTTATTTAAATGAAGTCGGGTTTTTAAAAGGTAGACTATACCTGATGGATACTCCACACGTTTTATAAATTCATGCCACTTGCGATAATAATAGCACTCAAATTGTCCACCTTACAAAGAATTCAAAGTTCTTTATGTATCTTTACGTACTTATTCCTTATAACAGTTAAATGGGCAGGAAGTATTTTTAGGCCCATTTTACAGATTAGAAAACTGAGACCCAGAGGGCTTAAGTAATTTTCTCAAGATCACACAGCTAGTAAATGATCTTAGATCAAACCCAGGCAGTTTGGCTCCAGATTGGACGCTTTGAAACACCATACCACCACTTAATGAAAACAAAAAAAAAGAGAGACAGAGAGCACATGGTGGAAGAAAGTTTCAAAAAAAAAAAAAAAAGAACCATCTCAAGTCAACTATCTAAGCTTTCACTTCAAACAACTAGAAAGAGAAGAGTATAATAAACCCAAGAAGAAGAAAATAATAAAAAGAAAACATCAGAAATTAGTGAAATTGGAAACAGAAATCAATAAAGAAAAGCAGCAGACTACCTTAGACACAAAACTAGACAAAAGAGAGTTTGGGTCTATTTATGCCTTGCATTCAAATAATTGATTTTGTTTGATTCACAAGTTAGAAAGTTCATTTTTAGGATCTTAATATAATTTTAGCCCTTGTGCTGAATCATCATATCTAGTTCCTGGATTTATATACTACTTACGAGTTTGTATTATAAACTCGAGAGTGTTTCTTTTGTAGCCCATCAATTTCACACTTAAATAAAAGTCATGTGTTTTGAATATGTATTAACATTTTGTGCACGCCCGTTCTTATTTCACAGCGGTTTCATGTATTGTTGAATTAATTGTTTTAGGCATAAAAATCATCAGCTTCTTCTGAAGCGAACATCTTGCCTCACAAAAGATATGGAAGAACTACAGTGCCATTGAATTAGTCACGAATGCTTGCTCTGTTTTTCTTGCAAACTCTGCCAAACCAAAAGTGTTTCAGGGGTTTATTTTACCTTTCAATGGAAGGACCAATTCCTCGGAGGGAAATTATATTTTGCACATTACCGTTAAAAATTATGTTTATTTTATTTTATTTTTGCAGCCGGGATATTGTGACAAAACCATTTTCTCTTCGCCGTCACTATTTGCCAGGATAGCCTTGAAAAGTTTGCTCATTTTCCTTTCTGAGAACTCTGTTATTTCAAGGGTGTTTTTTTCTGTCTATTTTTTTGCCAGCTGTGCAAATTTTTAGAAAACAGCTTCAATATGAATCTTTTATGACTTCTTCAGTCATCTGAGTTATACCAAGCGTAAAAGGCATGAGAGATACCCACTTTGGATACTGGCTAGGAGAGAGAGTTGCCCATACTGCACACAAAGGAAACTCAATCCTCTAACAGCTAATTAAAAAAGCATTACTTTCCACCAGGGCTGACCTCCAGCCATGTAAAGGATAAAGATGGCTGCCTGTCAATCATGTTTACCTAACAAATTCTGGCACGGGATCATGATGAATGGACAGATCTAAAAAGGGACGATATTGCTCAGAACTGCTAGGTACTCTTAATACCACCTTTAAAGAGGCGGAAGACCTCATCAGTAACTCGAAACCCCTGCCTCAGTGCTAGGGATACACCAGGGCTAAATTTGCCAAGGACGTCAGATACTAGATACAAGAAGGCAGGAGAAACATATCTTCACATCCGCAAAGATTTGGATGTAGGTGTATTTAAGGTATCGTAACGAGCTCATGTACCCTAATGTTTTTGGTGGGGTTTTTTTTTGACTTTTTAAAATCACTTGGGGGATATACCAGACACCTAACAGTAGACTGTGTTTGTTCTTCCCTGTAATTATCCCCAAATCGACCAGCAGGAAGGAATCCTTGAAGTCGTGTTTAGTCCATCCCCCTGATTCCAGGCAGGCCCTCAAGATCCTTTTCTTCTTTGGTCATAAAAACACTAGAAGGTGAGTCAATAATTTACTTTGCCATAGTGCTACGGAGACCGTAGGTTTTTACAGCCAAGACATTTCTCCTATGCCTAAACTGAGTCTTAGGATTTTTAAAGCAGCATTTCATTCTGCCCTTTATTAGAAAAAAAAAAAAAAAAAGGCTTTACTATCAGCCATAAAATATCTCTTCACAACTTTTCACTGTGAGGACTACTTTGAAAAGAACCCCGATAGGAAAAGTTCACTCAAAGTTCATGCAAAGGAAGCCAGTCAGATCCTCTCTATCTAGCAAGGGTATGGTTATCTCCTCAGACTTTCTGTCTCATTCTCTCTCTCCCTCCCTGACCTTTGGATACTGGCTAGGAGAGAGAACCTCCCTCGCTCCCTTCCTTCCCTTCAGTTGAGGTATAACTGATATGTAAAATTATGCTAATTTCACATGTACAACATAATGATTCAATATTTGTATATCTTGCAAAACTATCACCACAGTAAGTCAGGTTAATAGCAACCTCTACATATAGTTACCAATTCTTTTCTTCTGATGAGAACTTTTAAGATCTACTCTCTTAGCCACTTCCAAATGCGCAATACAGTGTTATTAACTCTAGTTACCACGCTGTGCGCTAT
Organism: Neofelis nebulosa; assembly: GCF_028018385.1. Lineage (NCBI taxonomy): Eukaryota > Metazoa > Chordata > Mammalia > Carnivora > Felidae > Neofelis > Neofelis nebulosa. The sequence continues at coordinate 123,771,621 of NC_080787.1, forward strand.
ATCCTCAGGGTTTTTTATTTTATAACTGGAGGTTTCAAAAATCTTCACCCATTTTGCCGACTCTCCAACCTCCTTCCTGTGGCAACCACCAGTCTCTTTTCTGTTTCTGTGAATTTGTTTTTTTAGATTCCACATATAAGTGAGATCATACAGTATTTGTCCTTCTCTGAGTTATTTCATTTAACATAACGTCCTCAAATTCTATCCATGCTGTTGCAAATGGCAATATTTTTTTTCTTTTTATAGCTGAATAATATTCCATTGTGTAGATATACCAGATGATCTATTCATCCATTGATGGACTCTTAGGTTATTTCAATACCTTGGCTGTTGTTAATAATGCTGCAATTCCTTAGGATTTCTGACCTGTATTTTTCAACAGTCTTCAATATGTCCAGTCTGTCCTTATCATTCTTGTTGAACTTGCCCTTATTTGTTTCAATGCTTATTTTGGATCACACAATCAGCAAAAATTGATTTTTGTCATTAATTGTAATAATGAAAATAACAATACTACTGCTACTAAAGCACAATGTCTGGAGGATGGAAAATATAAATTTACTATTTGGATGGTTTCTGCCTACACTTTCGAGCCCCAGCTTCATCCACAGATGGCCCGATGGCAAAGAATAACCTGACCAAGTATGTCAGTAGGACGTTCTCAAGGTTCTTACTTCTTGGGGTCCTAATTATGATTTTTGAATTTATTTTAATTTGCTAACTCAGGTTGAGATTATGATGTATCATGTCTCTTATCCCATCTTTGTGCAAGTTTTTTTTTTATTATTATTTCTTCCCTGAATCAGATGAAAGATCTGAAATTCCCTTATTTTGCATTTACCCCAATTAAGTATTACAGTTGTTTTTTTTCATTCTTTGGCCACGTTCCTCTCCAAAACACATATCCATTCTCCACGTTTTCTTGATATGCATGTATAGCTTTTCTGATACATTTACAACTGTTTTCTAATTATTTAATGTAAGTTAGTCTTGTCTATTCAAAGGCAAGGGGTAGTAGAGAGTAGTGGCTTTGGTTCACTCATTTCCTGGGGAAAGTTACATAACTTCTCATGCCTCGGTTTACTGTTATTATGCGTATTAAAACCAGGTATAATGACAGTGCTTTCTCATAGGATTGTTATGAAGATTACAGGGGTTGATGCAGTGTTAGGACAATTTCTAATAACATAACAGGCACTGTATATATAGTTATTATCAAGCGCTAACCATCCACTTAATGTAAGAATATGATCGGGAAGTCCAAGCAATTGATAAAAATACAAAATTCTCTGAAAACGATTTCTGGGTTTTTGCTCAGTTGCGTTTGTCATCTGTGCATCTCTTTTTCTCCCCTTACTGGCTGATGATATTCCAGCATAATCAGTTTTCCTTGGCCAGGTACCCTCTCAGGTGTACCTCCTTCATAATGTGCAAAACTACCTTATCCCAGTTACTTCGATGCATGTGGATGACATACTTAGACAATTGTTTTCGGAGTCAACTTACCATACCAGCATTCTTTAGTTTTGTTAGATGTACAAATCTATGAAAAACATTAGAAAGCTAATTTGTTTATTGGTCTCCTTCTTCACATTCAAATTTTATCTTTATATAGATATTTGGGTGATGAGTTTTAATATATTTTCAACATTTTGTCTATAATTTTGATGGCCATGACCTCATTCCATGTCATTGTCCTTTAACTGGAGAATGAATCAGGACCAAACTTTGGTTTTCCTCAATTGCTAATAGAGATTAAGTTGTAATTCTCAAAATATTCTGATGAGGTTATAGCTCTTTTTTTCCTATGTTGCATGCCCAAAATTTTATTATTTTATTGTGCAAGAGAATGAAATGAAGAAATTAGGGACTTCAACTTAGCGATATGAAGTCAGTGTCATCTTGGGGCTGTGTGTGTGTGTGTGTGTGCGTGTGTGTGTGTGTTTGAGATTTCCTTGCTGTTTCTAAGGAAGGAAAGAGAATTTAGATAATTTATGACATGTTAATGATGCCTAGTTGAAATATATCTGTAACTTGTAATATTTAATAGTGGTGAGAAAGTTTAACTTGCCCTCTCTTTTACCCATGTTATTAAAGAAAAGAATATTTGAGTAGAAAGAAAGTGAAACATGAAGCAGAGAATATTATGTGGCCCCTTATTTTTATTTGCTTTCCATGAGCTTTACCCTAAAATTCCTGTAAATGTCTGTCCTCATAATGGCTTTTGGCACTGTTAATTTTGGGTAACATAACAAAGAATGGAATACAAGAAATAAGTGTAGGGGATTTGGGCCCAGCAGAAAAATTTTTGTAATCAATCACGAAATTTACAACAGATACTAAAAAGAGAAGCAATTTTAAGAGAAAGCATCTAGGATGGCATAATGTCATCATAGTAAAAAACTCTAAATGGCATTTAATTCTAGCATACTCCAGAAGTGCAACTGATAGTCCATAAATCATTTACACTATAATTTTATGTCAAATGGTTATACAAATTGAGGCATTAATGAATAATTTAAAGTATTTGACCTCAGGGCATCTGGGTGGCTCAGTTGGCTAAACATCTGACTCTTGGTCTCAGCTCAGGTCTTGGACAAAGTCGTGAGTTTAAGCCCTGTGTTGGGCTGTGTGCTGGGCGTGAAGCTTACTTAAAAATAATAAATAAAAGAACATATATATATATATATATATATATATATATATGCATTTTAGAATCAAGTATTTGGCCTCAAAATAAAGTCACTTCCTTGAGACTGATAAGAAGCATAACTGTCTCCTACGTAAAACTTCATGATAGAACCTATTGAATTTCATAATTATCATGGTAGAAGAAATTTTGAAGTGCTCAGTTAGTGACTCATAGACTTAAAAATCCAGAAAGTTATTTCCCTATACCATGTTGCTCCTGTATGCTATCACTTTGATGGGGTTGGGGAAAGAGTAGACCAGTTGTCCAGGGTGAACTTTCAAGAAGGAGAAATATAGTATGGTACAAAGCGAATTGAATATTAGACAATCCATGAGGTGGCCAGACATCTGTAATGCATTATATGAAAAATGTTAAATGAATATTTCAGTTGAGGCATCAAGGCAATCAATGCCACAATTCAAAGAGACCCATGAGGGCATGAAACTGTGCTTTCCCGTTTTAGTTTCACAGAAAATTCCAAACATTTACAGAAGTAGATAGAATAGTATAATGAATCCTTAGTATCTATCACTTGGCTTCAGCATATGGCCAGCTTTGTTTCATCTCTGCCCTCACTCTGTCTACTAATACATTATTTTGAAACACATTCCAGACGTTGTATTAGTTCATCTACGAATATCTTAGTGTATATTCCTAACAGATAAGGACTCGGTGTTTAACATATTCACAATACCACTATCCCTCAAAACAATTTAACTATATTTCCTTAATATCACCAAAATCCAGCCAGTGTTTACATTTCCTTGGTTGTTTCATATTTTTTATAGGTAGTATATTTGAATTAGGGACCAAAGTTCATGAATCATATTTAGTTGATACATCTCTTCAGTCTCTTTTAATGTATGGATTTTTCTTCCTTTTATTTCCCCCTCTTATAATTATTTGTTGAAAAAACTGGGATGTTTGTCTTGTAGTATCCCACATTCTGGGTTTGGCTGATTGCATCCTTATTTAATTAAAGTTCGTCTGTTCTCCTTGTAAACTGACAATAAAGTTTAAAGGCTAGAATAACACCGCATTTTCAAAGAGAACGGTAAAGAACTAATCCTATGAACCCTTCACTCACAAGAGGGTGGAAAGAGTAAGGGTTAGAAATAGGGGCAGGTTTGAAGACAGGAGTCAGTGTGTTATGTCTTTTTAACCTCAGATCAAGAGGAAAGTCCTTAATGAGACCACTCTGAGACCTTAATATAAGCCCTTTGCATTTAGTCAGTGTTTGGATCCTGACTAAAAACCTAAAATGTCAGTGACAGAAGGCGTAGCTTCTTTGATGTGGAGCCAAGAAGAGCTGATTGGGCTGAAATTCGCACTCTTGAAGTTTGTCAGACTAGTGGATGTGTGGGATCATCTTGTGAGATCATAAATGGGAGAGTGGCATGGCATTAGTTTAGCTTTTACCAACAAGGCTACTAGAAAGAAGGCACTGGTGACTCTGGGGAAAAGAAGGAGCAAGAGATTGGCCAGAGTACAATGGATTTGCCCTTGATAAAGGAACTTGAAGAAGAGATAAGAAGCCATTGCTGTGCTATAGTTTTTAGGGGATAGTTCTCCCAAGGACTGACAAAACTTCCTAGAAGTTGGCGTCAGATCCTGCCTTCCATCTATTTCACCGTCCAGCTGAGGGGACTGCTTGATTGGAGATGCCAAGTTGATGTCTCATATGAGAGTACATGGGAAGGAAGACTAAATTTATAAGAAACAGACACAATTATTTCTTAAATGCTTTCAGTACAATCCAAGTCATGCTGATACCTGATGTTTATTCTTTGGCCCACCCCACCCTGATTCTGGAATGTAAGCTCCCATATGGACAGGGACTCTTGCATATATCACCAGCCCCTACTATAACTGTGCCTGGCATGAACAGTTGCTCAGGAAATTTTTTTTTTAATGTTTATTTATTTTTGAGACAGAGAGAGACAGAGCATGAACGGGGGAGGGTCAGAGAGAGAGGGAGACACAGAATCCGAAGCAGGCTCCAGGCTCTGAGCTGTCAGCACAGAGCCCGACGCGGGGCTCGAACCCACGGACCGCGAGATCATGACCTGAGCTGAAGTCGGACGCTTAACCGACTGAGCCACCCAGGCGCCCCAGGAAATATTTGTTAACTAGCTTACTAGAACCTATCGTTATGTCTGAATTAAATTTTAAATATCGATACCACTTCATAAGTATTCTGCAAAATTTACTTAGCAAACTATTAAATTGATGTGTTTTGCATTCTTTGCAAGAAAAGAATGTCAAGTTTCTTAAGCAAATTTTTTCTTTTATTTAATCTTATCTACTCTAAGACATAAATTTTAGAATTTCAGTGATTGGAAAGAACAAAATCAATCCTCTTATTTTGCAAATGAAATAACTCAGAGAGGGTAAGTGTGTTATTCAAAGGCATAGAAAAATCCAGAAGAATATGGTTTTTCCATCAAAGGAGTTATTTGCTATTTCTTCTATTTATGTTACATTTGTTCTATTAATTAGGGGCGCCTGGGTGGCTCAGTCAGTCAAGCTCCGACTCTTGGTTCTGGCTCAGGTCGTGATCCCACGGTTTGTGAGTTCGAGCCCCACATCAGGCTCCGTGCTGACAGTGTGGAGCCTGCTTGGGATTCTCGCACTCCCTCTCTCTCTGCCCTCCCTCCTCCTGCTCGATCTCTCTGTCTGTCTCTGTCTCTCTCTCTCTCTCTCCCAAATAAATAAATAAAGTTAAAAAGATTTTAAAAATTTTTGTTCTATTAATTAAATTGTAAGATTTGTTGCTGCACTAATCTATGCTTCTACATATACCTCCACGGCATGTGTCCTAGTGATGGGCACATATGTATTCTTCAAAAATACAAGTTACTTAATTGACTTATTGGAGTATCAGAATGTCACTCAAAATAATATCAAGAAAAAATACATTACAAAAAAATGTGATTTATTCAAGTCCCATCTTTCGACATTTAAGTATTATTACAATGGTAGTTATTTTAAGTGAAATAGCATTTTATACTCAGAACTGTCTTAATACAAGTGTGTAAAGACAAAGTATTCAAAAAACCATTTGCCCAGAGTTTTGTTTGCTGTTTGAGCCAAGGTTTTCCCATTTTAAGAAATAAGGGGAAATAAAGGAAATAAAGAACAGCTAAGTGGGAAAAATATTTTTATTAAAAGGTGCATAAAACAGCCAAAGGTCTAAATAATTTTCTCCACCATGGATGAATTTAATTTAGTGGAAAGGACATATGGCTCAGAGTTGACTTTAGAAGACCTAGTTTGTCAGGAGCTAGCTGTGTGATGTTGGGTTTAATGCAACTTTATGTGCTTTTATTTTCTCACCCCTACTATTGCTATGCAGAGCTCTGAGTAAAACACAATGATATAAGTAAAAGCACTTTGTAAGAAATAAATGCTTCATGTTTTTATTTAAATTCTAGTTCGTTAACATAGAGTGCAATATTGGTTTCAAGAGTAGAATTTAGTGATTCGTCGCTTACATCACTTACACCCAGTGCTCATCGCGACAAGCGTCCTTCTTGGTACCCATCACCCGTTTCGCCCTTTCCCTGGTCCACTTTCCCTCCAGTAAGCCTCGGTTTGTTCTCTATAGTTAAGAGTCTTTTTTTATGGTTTGCCTCCCTCTCTCTCTCTCTTTTTCTCCGCCCCCCCCCCCCCCCATGCTCACCTGTTTGGTTTCTTAAATTCCACATATGAGTGAAATTATATAGTATTTGTCTTTCTATGGCTTATTTCCCCTAGCATAATACACTCTAGCTCCATCCATGTCATTGTAAATGGCAAGAGTTCATTCTTCTTTTATGGCTGAGTTATATCCCATTGTATATACATACCACATCTTCTTTATCAATTCATCGATGGACATTTGAGCTCTTCCCATAATTTGGTTATTGTTGATAATCTTGCTACAAACATTGGGGTGCATGTACCCCTTTGAATCAGTATTTTTGTATCCTTTGGGTAAATACCTCATATTGCAATTTCTGAGTTCTAAAAAGTTCAACTTTTTGAGGAATCTTGATACTGTTTTCCAGAATGGCTACTAAAAGCACTTTTGAAATGATAAAAGTCTACCGATATGGAAGGCTCTATGTGACCTGTGCTTTAGCAGCAGAAGAGAAAAAGTCGTGCTTCTCCCTTATTTAGAATCGCAGACCCCAGAGGGAAAAGGACGCTAAGGGTCCCTCTCTATGCTGAATTGTCTTTTGCATCATATGTCCTAAAGTCGAAATGAGGTGACTTTAGATGGTACATGAATGAAAGTTTTTAAGTTATTTAAAACACTTACTTAAAATGCTTAAAGTGTTTTAGGAAAAAAAAAAAGCCCCCTGACATTAAGCCTTTACTATGACAGATATCGTTGCTTTTTCTTTCAACAAAGTATTCAGGTGAAAAGTTACCTTTTTAATGTAAAAAATTAAGACACGGTACATAAGTATGGTGAATTAATGATATAAATTTTCAAATGACTAAAGCTTGGGAAATACTTTTCTACAACCATCTATGAAGGATAGTGGTCAATGGGCCTCTGCCTGACAAATCCAGAAATGGAAAATTCTCTGCTGGGTTCCAAAGTTTACTGTCTTTGGAAATCGTTGAGCATCTCAAAATCTTGGTCTCTTTTGTGCCAAATCCATTTCATTGTAGCTTCCAACATTTGATGTCAGTTATGCAAATTGAGGACACCCAGAACAAGTATAATTGTTTTTCCTCCCTGCAGTCTGTGGTCCTCTACCTAAAATGTCCATAACTGAAGAAGGCAGCAGAGCTGGGCTTTTAATAACATAGGTTGGCGAAACTGTCATTGTTTCAGATGCCTAATTCTCTCCAGACCTTTTTATATATTTTGATTCTGGCCAATTTTATAGGGTCTAATAACTTATTTTTCAACTTCAAAAGTTTTATCAAAACTGGGAGAAACTTGTTCATGCACTTTGAATTTTACTACACTTAGATCATTGTGCATCTGTTTCTGGGGGAGAAGGGGCCTTTCCAAATTTTAAAATGGTGTTTCTGTGAGATATTTTTACCTCTTTAAAATTACAGGTCGCTGTTTACTGAAGGCAAGCACCAGCCTTGAGTATTCTCGCCTCTCATTGTCTTCTAAACTTAGCTTACATTGCAACTTTTGTTTTCAAGCTATAACTGCTATCAGTTCTTGAGGAGATGTCAATTATATTGGAGGGGGGGGGAAGAGTTGGTTTAACTTATACATCAGCATATTTTACTCCAAACCCCTTCCTTGGACTGAGACTTCTGAGATTTCATGAATGTAACAGCTGACATTTTTTTTTTCCATGTGTGCAAAGGAACTAGAAAAGAAAATGCAAAGGCACGAAACTGTGCTAACACACCAGACTTGTTAGAAAAACTGTTTCTGTCTATTTCATTGTCCGGTTGAGAGGAACAGAGTCGATGCCCCACACGTGACTCGAGCACATGGAAAGAAAGACATAAGTTGCAAGAAATGGAATTAAGTAATTTTCTTACTGATTCTCCCAGACACACACCGTCATTATAATTCTGCCAGTCCTCTGCAGTCCTGATGGGAGGTGAGTTGAGTAACTTCCCAAAGCAAGCTCACGGGCCATGTGGGACCTCAAAAGCCATCCTTCTCTTGTGAGTTTTTCCAGTGGAAGTGAGTTTGCCTCTGGGAATATTATTTTAAAAGGAAAATCTTACTGCTCTGATTGGGGTTTTTACTAATGACCACTAGAGCAAGAAAGTGTATAATGATACCCTCCTGACTGGAGTGAACTTCTGCAGCATGCTTAGCACCAGAGCAAAAGGGTCTGGCTGCGATGGAAGATGGATTGAGGCTAAAAAAGGATGATGAAGAAGGGCGCTGAGAAACTGACTTGGCTAAAGGGATTAGATATCCAAAACGAGGAGCAAGTACTCAACCAAATAGTGTACAAAAAGAGGAATGAACTTGACCTTCGTTCTCACAGATGCTAATACTATAGGTTAGTTAATTTAATGGGCGAAGCAGATCAAGGGAATGAGTGATAGAATGAATCAGTCAAGCAATGACCCCGTAAATCTGAGAGTGATCAACGCATTTATAGGGCACACACACATACATCTGTCAGGATCCACTTTTGTGGCCTCCTCTGGCTTCTCTTCCTTCCACACTCCCTTTGGCTCCATCCATTCCAGCTTCACTGTCTTCTCTGCTGTTCCCTGAGCATGCCAAGTGTGCCCCCAATGAAAGTTCTTGCACATATTATCATTTTTGTGATGCTTTTCTCTTTTTTTAACTAAAAAGAATTTTTTAATGTTTTTTAAACTTATTTTTGAAGGAGAGAGAGAGAGAGAGCATGAGCGGGGGAGGAGCAGAGAGAGAGGGAGACACAGAATTCGAAGCAGGCTCCAGGTTCTGGGCTGTCAGCACAGAGCCTGACGAGGGGTCGGAACTCAGGAACCGCGAGATCATGACCTGAGCCCAAGAGGGACGTTCAACCGACGGAGCCACCCAGGCGCCCCTGTGATGCTTTTCTTAAACCACTCTACTTGAAACCCATATTCTCTTTTATTCAGTGCACATTATTTCTCCTCTTTGCTTTCTTTTTCTCCATAGCACGTGCCACATTCTGATATGCTGTATATTTCACTCATTTATCATATTTATCTTCACACTAAAATGTAATCCTTCCATGACGGCAAATATTTTTGTATGCTTTATTCACTGCTATAGTTCCAGAACCCAGAAAAGTACCTTCAACATAGTAGATGCTCAAATATTTGTTGGATTTTCATTTAAATACTCCTGTTACCTATCTTTCTTGGTCCCTAAATCATTCCTCCCCTTTGCAGCTTTCAGTTACCTTGAAACTGAGGTTAATCCATAACTGGAGTTTATTCATGGATTCTATTCTTTCTATAAACTTTCTCTAGGTTTCCATTTAGATTTGCTTTGGTTTCCTACAACCTGAATCCCTTCATACTTCATAGCTCTAATTACTGAAACAGACTGTTCAAAATTAATTCCTATTGGGCCACTTTTTTTTTTTTTTCAGGAGGCAACTGGTCACCCTATAAATCAACTTCTTAGATCCCACATTAAGATCCCTCAGCTGTGGCTTAGAATTCAAGCCATGGTTACCCAGGCCTATCTGCCCTCTCTCCCTGGGATGAGGCAGATACCTAATCTATACAGGTGTTAAAATTATTGGCTTTGTAAGATCTGGAAATGCGATTGGAATTGGATATCAACTGTTTTCAAAATGTATTCATTTGGATTACCTTCTTTGAACATACTTCTAGTTAATTCTTCTTTTTAATTTTTTTTAATGTTTATTTACTTTTGAGAGAGGCAGAGTCAGAATGCGAGTGAGTTGGGGGCAGAGAGAGAGGGAGACACAGATCTGAAGCAGGATCCAAGCTCTGAGCTGTCAGCACAGAGCCTGATGTGGGGCTCGAACTCACGAGCTGTGAGATCATGACCTGAGCTGAAGTTGGCTGCTCAACAGATCGAGCCACCCAGGTGTCCCTAATTCTCTTTCTTTTTAAATGTCCCTTAGCTCATGTAATATCTAGCCATTCTGGCTAGAGAGCTCAGTCTCTATAAATGATTACTATCCCTTGTCAATTTTATTTCTGAAAGATCTTGAATATGTGTCTTTCTCTGAATTCCTACATATGCTTCCTTAGTTAGATTTCTCTAGACCTAACTTCTCATTTCAATAAATATCACACACATCTGCCAGAATGTATTTTAAGAATAGTGTTGCAAAGAGGTCATTTTTCTCTTCAGAATGCTTCCATGATCCTAGGTAGTTCAGTAAGATAAGAAATAGAAATAAAATGTTAAAATATCTTTAAAAGGAAACAAAAGGTAGATCACATAATTGTGAAAATAGAATCCAATAAAATAGATTCTGCTAGAATATCTGTAAATTATCTAATGTAATCAATAAGTAAATTTAACAAAGTTGTTAGATACAAGGTAAACATACGAAAATAAATTATTGAAACTTTTTTTATTTATTTGTTATTTTTGAGAGAGAGAGAGAGAGACACAGCATGAACAGAGGAGGGTCAGAGAGAGAAGAAGACTCAGAATCTGAAGCAGGCTCCAGGTTCTGAGCTGTCAGCCCAGAATTCAATGCAGAGCTTGAACTTATGAATTGTGAGATCATGACCTGAGCCGAAGTCGGATGCCCAAACGACTGAGCCACGCAGGTGCCCCTAAAGATCAATTATTTTAATTTGCTGGCAACACACAATGGAAAAACTACAAAATAAAATAATTCCATTAAAATGAGCATCAAAAATTAAATAGTTAAGAATATATTTAATAAAAGATGTGTACTATTTCTACACTAAAAATTATAAAACATATTAGTGGGTGTTAAACAAATGTTTATTAGATTAACACCAAACATTTGTGTCCAGAAAATATTCTCCAGTCACTTCTGGAGGTGTTATATGTACTTCACCCAAAGTAGAAATGCAAAAAGTGTTGTCAACTTACTTGGAAATACAAATGTGCTTTGCTCATCTTCAGCAAAATAGATTCTTGTACTCTTGTGGGGATTGTAAATAAGTTTAAAAATATCTTAGTGGCAGTCTGCACGTTAAAGTTTCTTTTATTTTGTCTCCATGAACATTAAATGCATAGAAAAATAAAGCTAAGGGTTGTGCGTCTTTCTATATGTCCTAATACATGTGTTTGTTGTGGAAAAAAAAAACCCAAGCAGCAGATTCAAAGAATTGTTTCTATTTCTGGTAACATGCTGGCTTCTTCAACAATACTTGAATAAATTCATTTTGGCCACGCGACAAGATCATCGAATTGAAATACAATTTTGAAAAGGTGCATGACAGAAGATTTGTTTGTTTGCATTTTCCTTGAATGGGGCCTTGTCAGGTACTTGGTTGGGTTCAACATTGCTGAAAGTTTGCCCTTGATTGTGACTGCCCTCTACAAATGTAGGAGACTAGCCAGTTTCAGCACATGATTCTCAGGGTTCATTTAGGGTTCTGATGGCAGGGTGCAAAAATACATATATTTGTTGTTTGTCGTTGAATATCTTAACTGGCATTTTTTCTAGACGTTTCATAACTATATGAAATTATATCTTGGATATTAAATTGTTGGTGCAACATTTCCTATTTTGAAGAAACTAATTAAGTCTAAATGACTAATTCCCAGTTGCAGAGTCATGAACACAAAATATGATTCATGGAAGTAGGCATGACTTCACATCCAGGACATGGTAACGCTTTATTTGTGTGCATTTAAGGAAGACAGGGGCAGAAGTTCATTTGCTGCACCTGTTACAAAAAGTTGTGAAGGCAAGTAATAGTCTGGAATCGTCCGTACATCATGCCCAGTGGCACTTCAAGAATGACCGCATAAGCCAGCCACATGCTGGCAAGCCTGCGTCTTCAGTCTTACCATGACTCACAGTTAGTACAGAGCAGTTAGTGCAGAGGAAGAAGAAACCGAAGGAAGAGACTCAAAACCTCCCCTAGACTCAGGGTCAAGAAAGAAAGCTGTGGAGGTGGGGGCAGTGAACATGCTTTCCTCACAGATTTATAATAAATGATAGGTTTGTACTTGTTGGTTTAAGACTATTTATAAAATGCATACATTATAGTCATTGGTTAAGCTTCTGAATTTGAATCCGGAGTTACCTGAATCCCACACATTAAAAAATTTGGCATTTTCTAAGAAATTTAATAAGTAGCATTTTAAACAAATCTTTGGTTTCTAGTGTTGTATGAATTTCCTTAGCTCTTCTCTTTAAGAAAGAAAACATACGGGGTGCCTGAGTGGCTCAGTCAGTTAAGCATCCAAGTTCAGCTCAGGTCATGATCTCGCAGTCCGTGGGTTCAAGCCCTGCAGCGGGCTCTGTGCTGACAGCTCAGAGCATGGAGCCTGCTTCAGATTCTGTGTCTCCCTCTCTCTCTCTCTCTCTCTCTCTCTCTCTCTCTCTGTCTCCGTGTCTCAAAAAATAAACATTTAAAAAATTTAAAAAAGAATGAAAACAGAACAGACAAACATTGCTTACTGAAACTGCTATATATGTGGCAGTATTTCTGAGCTGAGATCCATATGCTTACAGCACACTTATGGAAACATAGAGGTTACAGATAATACGTCATTCCAGGATGCAAGCTGCAGTGGACATAGGTTTTGTTTTGCTTTGTTTTATTTCACTGCCCAGCATTCATTTTCCCTTAAGCCGTAGTTTCTGTTTATTTTACTATATGTTTTTTTTTTTAATTTTTTTTTAACGTTTATTTATTTTTGAGACAGAGAGAGACACAGCATGAACGGGGGAGGGGCAGAGAGAGAGGGAGACACAGAATTGGAAGCAGGCTCCAGGCTCTGAACCATCAGCCCAGAGCCCTACGCGGGGCTCGAACCCGCGGACCACGAGATCGTGACCTGAGCTGAAGTCGGACGCTTAACCGACTGAGCCACCCAGGAGCCCCTTACTATATGTTTTTAACTGAGATCTAATTGGTATGTAACATTGCATTGGGTTTAGTTGTACGACGTAATGATTTCATGCCTATATATTGCAAAATGATCACCACAATAAAGTTAGTTAACATGCATCATCACAAATAATTTTTTCTTATGGTGAGCACTTTTAAGATCTACTCTTTCAGCAACTTTTAAATATACAATACAACTGTAGTTTCCATGCTGTGCATTATGTCTCCATTACTTTATTTATCCTATTACTGGAATTTTGTATCTTTTGACCCTTTGCACCTATTTCCTTTCCTTTCCTTTTCTTTTTTTTTTTTTTAATTTTTTTTTTCAACGTTTTTTATTTATTTTTGGGACAGAGAGAGACAGAGCATGAACGGGGGAGGGGCAGAGAGAGAGGGAGACACAGAATCGGAAACAGGCTCCAGGCTCCGAGCCATCAGCCCAGAGCCTGACGCGGGGCTCGAACTCACGGACCGCGAGATCGTGACCTGGCTGAAGTCGGACGCTTAACCGACTGAGCCACCCAGGCGCCCCCTTTCCTTTTCTTTTTTTAAACAGCATCTTTACTGCCATTATCAGAGGCCTGATGTCTTCTGGCCAAAGACAAAGCCAGAGCAATCAGATGCTTTGTTTGAAGACTTTAATCTTGAGTAGAAGAACAGACAGACCAAAATGCTTAGGTTTCTTCCTTCCTGTTTGTGAGGTCCTCACTATCCTTGCTTGGCTATGAGACTATGGTGGTGATTCCTGCTTCCTAGTTTTGGGAGCTGACTTGTTTCCTTTGTATGCTGAAGCCTTACTCTTTATCCTCTGATCAACTGTGAACCGTAATTTCCTTCTTGATATCCTTCCAATAAATTCTATGTCTGTAGATTTCAATGAAAGAGATTTCACTGATATATTTGTCCTAATTTCATTTTTATAGTTGCATGCAGATTATTTGCAGAATGCAAATAATCATAATGCAAATGACATTGTGAATAAAAAGCAAATCACTCGTAAATATTTTACATTTATTGTGAATAACAGAGTATAACTGGGGCCCCTGGGTGGCTCAGGAGGTTAAGCGCCAGACTTTGGCTCAGGTCATGATCTCACAGTTTGTGGGTTCTAGCCCCACGTCGGACTCTGTGCTGACAGCTCAGAGCCTGGAGCCTGCTTTGGATTCTGTGTCTCCCTCTCTCTCCGCCCCTCCCCTGCTTGCACTCTGTCTCTCTCTCTCTCTGTCAAAAAATAAACAAACATTTAAAAATTAAAAAACATATAACAAAGTATAATTATCTCACAATTATTAAAACAAACAGGTGTCAGAGCTCTGTTTTTGAAAAATGCTGATATTTAGCCTTAAAAGCTATTGTGTAATGGCAACCTGTCTCTTGTTAACTTTTAGTAGAGATGGTCCCTGGGATGCTCTACAGGTCTGGGGCTCCAGGAATTTGATGACAACCTAATGATACCATTGGTAGGAACCTGCTGGAGTTGTGGGGAATTCTACTGAGGGGATTTTTTTTGTCTAAGCTGAAATGGGAATGGAGGGGGTGTGTGGGAAAGCAGGAGGAAGGATACGATTGGAGGTGGCAGAAACAGAAAAAACAGCTTTATCACGCAACTTTGGGACTTCTCCTTTTTCTGGGAGACCACGTTTCTGGGTTTTCCAACGGTGGCAATGCACTAAATAGAGAGGTGATCCACAATTACTTTCAAAATTATAGCCCCTACATAAGAGAACTACCTCACTGACAGAGCCTAATGAGATGGCATCCATCTGTATACAAATGGCTGCACTGTCATGCTTATTGCTGATTGGTCCAAGTGATGGGCAGCTAACACTGGGGCAACCAATCCAGTGGCCTATGGTCTGGTATGTCTGCTTAAACGAGGAATAATGGTGATTAGCAAGGACAAGCCTTCCTTTCCCTTGGGGATATAAGTAGGGAAATTTATGAAAAGAGTCAAAGAGAATGTCCTTGTTAGCAGGGTCATGGAAAGTTAGTTCTGAAGAAGCTGAAATTAGAAGGGAATAGAAACCATAAAGTTAAAAAAAAAATAGGTGAAGTAAACCAAAAGACTTCTGTTTTCTGGCAACATAGTAGATGAGACAACCTGAAAACCCTTCTGAACCACCTGGGAACGCACACCGTACAATAAATATCAGTTTATAAAATTGTCATAACTTACTCTAGAAAGTGTAAATTACTACTTAAAAAAAAATTAGAGTCATGGTCTTTGGCTCCCAGACCCTACAGAGAAGATAAATTCAAATCTCAAAGTCACAGACCAGAAGGCTCCTGGATGCAAATAATCAAGGAGTCTTTTCACACTGTGACTCCAGGACAAGACAAGCAAACTCCCTGTGCTGGCAAGCAGTTTGCTCCTGGTCTACCATTTCATTTAAGTTGCAGTCCTTACTTTAGGCAAAACACTCAGGATTTCTATCTCAAGATACCTCAAAGCTTAATATCCTATTTCTAAGGATATATAAAAGCAGAATCTTTGGCCATGAGCTTGGCCAATACCCCAAACAACTCCTACATAAACTCTCTCTTAACTGTTCTGGTTTTCATTTTCCTCTTGGGTTCTAGCTTCCAGAAATTGCTTTTACATATGCATACATATGTGCGTGTGTGTGTGTGTGTGTGTGTGTGTGTGTGTGTGTGTGAAAATATATACATGTATGGATACATGCTTGAAAGCTCAGGTAGGCATTTAAATTGATATTTATTATAGCTTACCATAACACAACTCTGGAGGAAGACTCGTTTTTAATATTTTCTGCAGATAAGATTATAATCTGCATTATACACTCATTTAAAGAAATAAGCCGCTGTAAGGGAAATGGGCAGGTTGCAATAAACACCAAGATTAGGCCAATAAGAAATTCGGATAGTAAATTTTTTTTAATGTTTATTTATGTTTGAGAGAGAGAGAGAGAGAGAGAGACAGAGTGCGAGCTGGGGAGGGTCAGAGAGAGAAGGAGACATAGAATCTGAAGCAGGCTTCAGGCTCCGAGGTGTCAGCACAGAACCCACAAGCTGTGAGATCATGACCTGAGCTGAAGTCAGATGCTTAACTGACTGAGCCACCCACGCGCCCCCCGGATAATAAAATTTTTAAACAAAGACTCTATGGGTTTTTAAATAAATGCCAAAAAATAAGAGAGGATATAAAACTCGAGACCAGAATCATACTTTCTCCAAAAAGCCTCAGCATATTGTGTAGAAACGTCAGGAGTTTGGAAAAGGTCTTGCTGTTAAGCAATGGTCTAGAAGTAGCTATAACAAAGGGGGAAGAGGAGAATGCAAACAATGCTTTTGTTACATTTTATAGTCACAGTGCTGGAAAATGAACGTCCATCACTTTAAAAGCCTGAGGGCAAGAACAAGATATTAGTATAAGACAAGACTGTCATGTGAGGGTATTTTGAAGAATGCAATGAAGAATTTATTTTAATGGGAAAATGTTTCAAAAGGCATTTTGAGAAGAATTAAGACAAAGGTTAATAGAAGGAAAAATAGCTGAGAATGTAAGCACCGAGTCATATGCAAATAAGAGCACTTGAGAGTCTTTAATTAGCTAGAGAGATTTGTATTTTGTCTGATGGCTCAGAACAGCCAGTTGAGAGAATGACTGCTGTTTGCTCTTAAAGTGACATGCTTACATCCAAAGTCTCAAGTAGTAGTGTCTAAGATGTTAGTAGGAGGAGATCTTTTCTGTTTAAACAAGGCCATATGTTTTGAAAAGAAAATTCCTCATGTAGAGCTATAAGAACACGTAAAAACAATGATACAATGCTGGGACTTCTGGTAAGCACTTTTCACACAGTATCTCATTTAATCTTCACTTCAAGCCCAGAATATAGATGGTATTACCACTATTTACCTATGAGAAAATGGAGGCTAAGATATTTTATGTAATTTGGCTAATATTGTACCCATAAATTACGGACATTATATTTGTGTTGTTCCAAAATATGAAAGGGAATTAGCTGGTCAGAGAAGTAAAGAATAACCTACCTCATGTGTGTACCATGTGTGTGAAAGCAGAGTACAAAAATATCATGTGTTTGAAAACTGATACGGCCAGAGAAAAGTATTTCTTAGGAAAGTTACAGAAGGTAAAGAAGGCACTTTGTCAGGAATCAAAGCATGGCAAGTATTCATGCGCTGAGCTGAATTGTCTCCTAAAAAACAATAAAGCTCTCTCTATAAAGAAAAGGGCTATAACTTGATTTTCAGTTTAGGGAGATCAGTCTTGTGCCAACATGGTGGATAGGACTGTCAGGGATTAGACGAGAAACCTAGAGACCAGCCAGGGTTGCCGAAATCTCAGAAAAGCATTTCACTTAGCAGAATCTATGATATCCAGTAATCAGTTGTGTGTGTGTGTGTGTGTGTGTGTGTGTGTGTGCGCGTGCATGCTCGCGCATGTGCACACTGTTGACAGCTGGGGAAAGGGACTAAGTAGTGACTGAGAAGAGTAGATGGCGATTCCATACAATGAGACAGAGAATGAAAATTCAGTTCTGATTTAATTGAATTTGTGTTTTCCTTTGGGATATTAAAATGTTGTAGATGTGGATTCTAAGGCCTCAAACTTAGTTGTGTGTAACAACAACAAAAAGTAACCCAATTTTCTACAACATATTGTATTAGTTATCTATTGCAGAGTAACAAATTGCCCCCAAACTGAGCTGATTGAGGTTCATTCCATTAGACAAAAGCCCTATTGTATTGATTGAACAGTGTTCTGAGCTAATGCCTTAGCTCTTTATGGAGTCTCAAGAGATTTTGTGGTCACATCTTCAACTCCGTCTCACGTTTTTCTGATAGTTTCCTGGCTTTCATCTTTGCCCAGAAGCCACTTCTTGGTGTTGGCCATTTGGAATATTCAACTTTAACAATTCTTGGCTCCTTTTTGTTAACCGTCCTTCCTTTAGCTTCTCTCTCTCTTCTACCATCGTAATATAAGCGTCAGGAAGAAATAAGGCAGCACACTGCCTGGAAATCTCCTTAGTTACTTGAGAGGTTAGTTGACCAGAGGAATTTGCATTCCGTTAGTGGCCCAGAATGGCCAGTTGTCATTTGCACTTGAAATGACATGCTTGTATCTGAGGTTCCAAGTAATGTACCTAATTAATTGGTATATTCTCTACTTTCCTCATTACCACAGGTGGCAGTGTTGCTAAACTTTCTGCCAGTACGTAAGTATCTCCTTTCCTCCAGTTTCCAATAACATTCTCCCTACTTTTCTTTAAGCCTTCTCTGGCAGTGTTCTCAAAGGCCATTAGGATTCTGCTAACAATATCTTCAAAGCCCATTAGATTTTCCCTAATACTCTTCTTAGAGTTCTTCCAGCTTCTGCCCACTGCCAGTTAGAAAGTTTTTTCCACCTTTTAGGCTTTTCTTATGTCAGCACCCCCTTCACGCCCAGTTACTGAAATTCGCAGGAGTCACCACCTGCTATGAAATAAGTTACCCCAAACGTGGCAATTTAAAACAATAAATGTTTATTATTGACGGAATTTCTATGTGTCAAGAAGTTGGCACCAGCTTTGCTGGGTGGTCTTTACCCTGGGTCTCTTATGAGTCAAGAATTCAGTCAGGGGTGTAAGTCATCTGAATGATGGATGGAGATGAAAGGATTTGATTCCAAGAAGGTTGATTTGCATGGCTGGCCAGTTGATGCTAACTGTTGTCTCATAGACTTCTCCTTGGACTTGAGTATTCTCACAGCATAGCTCCTGACTTTCCCAGAATGAGTGATCCAAGAGAGTAAAGTAGAAGTTGTGATGTCTTTTATGACCTGGCCTTGGAAATCATATGCTGCCATTTCCATGATATGCTTCTGGTTACGCAGGCCAGCCCTATTCAGTGTGGAGAAACACTATACAAGGACACAAATACTCGTGGTGGGAATCATTGGGGTCTATCTTGGAGGTGACTACAATAATTTAAACTCATTGTGTCCTCCCATTTTCCTGGTCTTTGTCAACTCAAGGGTTTTCTTTTCCTTTCTCTTTGTGACATTGCTGGTCTTTGAACATTTTAGTCCAACTATCCATCTAAATTCCAGAGTTGTCACATCCATAAAGTCCTATCTACAAAGTTTCCCTTGTTGGGAGAGGGTGATCTGGTTTTCACCTGTTACCATCTACTGACAAATATATGTCTCTTATCCTTAATTACTGTGATTCCTCAATCGATTCCGGGACCACCAGATGATGGTCTTTGTTGGGGTACTGCTGAGTTCTCCTTATCTTGGCTCGGGACTTCTTTAAATTCTCTTGCTCTGTATGAGCTGCTTTCACATTTTTGAGAAAGACACAGAAATCTTTCAAGTTCAAGGATGCAAAAAACTCAGCAGGGCTCTTTCATCCTAGATATGTTGGATGCAGGGGAAACAACATGAGGCCAAACACGTATCTTACTGTAATAGTCAAGGTACTGGCAGGAAACAGCTGGGACACTAAAAATACTATTTTGAAGAGACTAACAAAAGCAGTATTTATAAAGCTGTGGGCAGGTTTGGGGAAAGCTACAAAGAATATGTAGGAACCCAAGGCTAAGAACAGTGGCAGCGAAAGCTGTTGTTGCCCTAGACCTGAGAGGTAAGAGAGAGCAATTATGGCAGCCTGGAGAAGTCCTCACGACCGCATCACATCTGTGTTCCTCGTATAGGGAGGCAGTCAACCCACAATGACAGGGAAGAAAAGGAGCCTGGGGAATAAGTACCCCATGTCACTCTCTTCTTTCCCTTCTGTTAGTTCCTCCATTAGTTTAAACCAATCAGGAGCCAAGGAGATACATGGATTCTATCCATTCTGCTCAGAGACGGCCTCCTGGAACAGAGTCAGGTGGAGAAGGGCAGAGAGCAGATCTAGAGAAGCAAACAGACAATATTCAGGTTACACCCAGGAAATAAAAGACAAGTGCTCTATATCTGTGGTTTCAAAGTGTGTTCCCTAACCAGAACCACAGTTCTGAAACATACTGATATGAATAAAAGTTAAACTCCTCCCTTTTCCATCTTCAAAGAAACCAGAAGAGAGCCATTTCCTTAAGGTTCAGTCTGCAAAAAAGTATCTGCTCAAGACAATGGTTCTGAAATGAATCAAGGAAAGATGCCCCAAATCTTTTACCCACATCTCCCCAGACCTCAAGGATGGATTTCCATGAGAAAGGAAAGCCCGAGTGGTGCAGGATAAATGGATTATTCTTTAATTGGAACTAGAAGAACAGGAGGAAGAGAGGACCCAGAAAACAAGCGTGGTAGAAATATATTCCTGTTACTGAGAATTACCTCAGTTCATTTACCTAAAGGATAGAGATAATGAGAATGTCTATGACAGTGTCCACCCATAGTAATAAGGGTTAGATAGCTTAGTACATGTAAAGTGCTCATCTTGATGAACATAGTGGGAATTGTTAGCCATAACCACAGTTACTGGTGATTAAGAGTTGGGATGCTGGATCTAGGTAGCACAGGGTCAAATCCCGGCTCTAATACTTACTAAGGGTATGAACTCGTAGAAGTTACTTAATCTCTGCATGTGAGTTTCTTCAGTGGAAATATCAAAAGCACCTACCTTGTGGGGCTATTCAGAAGGTTAGAAGATTTAGAAGAATAGTTCATGTGTTAGGTAGTTTTATTTATTATCATCAAATAATGCATATTACTGGACATTTCAATGTTTCTGAAACTCCCTATTATAGGGGGTGTGATGACTATCCTTGTCACTAAATCCTCGGACCCATGGATAGAAGTAGAATTATTCAGTTAAAGGTACGCATGGTTTAAAGGTTTTTAATTTGTGTTACTAAAAGATTCTCATAAGAATTTACTGTCTCACCAACAGTGTATAGATGATCATTTCCTTGTATTTTCACTTTTACCCAGTTATAATTTTTAAAAATTCACCAATTTGTATGAAAAGTGTGCATCCATGTAAAAGACTCACCCTCCACTCCATCGATAAGCAAATTTCTAAAGGTCTCACATAAAGAAAATCTTAGATACTTTGAAAACTCTTTCTAGATTTGTGCATTCTCAGCTCCCTAAACCTTTTGAATTTAAATAATTCCTAAGGGAGCCACTTTAAAACCTGTTTAATGTGGGGCGCCTGGGTGGCTCAGTCGGTTGGGCGGCCGACTTCGGCTCAGGTCATGATCTTGCGGTCCGTGGGTTCGAGCCCCGTGTCGGGCTCTGTGCTGACAGCTCAGAGCCTGGAGCCTGTTTCAGATTCTGTGTCTCCCTCTCTCTGATCCTCCCCCGTTCATGCTCTGTCTCTCTCTGTCTCAAAAATAAATAAACATTAAAAAAAAGAAAAGAAAAAAAAAGAAAACCTGTTTAATGTTTATTTGTTTTTCAGAAAGAGAGAGACACACACAGAATCCGAAGCAGGCTCCAAGCTCTGAGCTGCCCGCACAGAGTCTGACACGGGGCTCAAACTCACGAACCACAAGATCATGACCTGAGCCAAAGTCAGACGCTTAACCGACTGAGCCACTCAGGCACTCCTAAGGTGCTACTTTTAGAGTGATGTCATTTATCCAAGATATCTCGACGATTTGGGAAACAGTATGTGTGTTCATACAGAAGCCAGTACATAGTTATTTCTCATTATTGCCAGGTAATGAAGAAACGTTGAATTTTCTAGAAGGCGTAACTCAAATCTGGAAACTTTGGTTTGGCTCTTACTTTATTTTATTTATTTATTTATTTATTTATTTATTTATTTATTTATTTTTACTTTTTGCCCACCTGCCACCCTGGTTTTTAAAGAAACAATACAGCACTCTTTTTCCTTTAAAGAAAATATTTTAAAAAGTACAAAAGGCTCCAGTAGTTTGGTTCTATTCAGTTTAGATAAGCAGCCAAAACGTTCAGAAGCCCAGTCCAAACTTATTCTGTTTTAGCTGCCGTAAAATCAGATTAAATATCGCATAAGAATAGGCTTTCTTGGAAGATTTCTGGTTCAGGACTTCCTGGCTTTGGCATGAAACAAGAACACCACAATAGAGCAAGTCGTTGACTCCAATTGGAACATAAGCAGCACCTAGAAGTCTGAACTTGCAACACTATTTGTGTCTTCTATCTGAGTAACTCATGGGGTCTATCTTTATCCACCTCTATACAAGTATCAGATACAAATAGCATTTTGTCAGCTAATGATTTTAACTTAATAGTAACAAAAACTATTTAATGGCTTAAATACACTTTCGCTTTCAGTTTGTCGAAATGCCGTTCTTCAAGAAACAATCGCTTGCCCTTAAGTAGAATACATACCCCTTAACCGCTTGATCATTACATTTCTTTTTCATGCTTCTGTGTGGTATAATTTTTGCACTTTAAATAGTACACTATTAAGCCATGGGGAAGATATTTTTGACTGTATCATACCTATGGGTATTTGGTTTTTAAACATTATATGGTCTCTTAAATGGTCTGCTATTGCAAAAACAAATTTAGAATAAAATTACTCTCTTAACCATATCCCTGAAATGGTTTGAATTCTAGCTGTGGATAAATCTTAGTTCCTTTCGAGGTTACCTCTCCCCCTTAGACCGGCCATCTGCAGTAATTAGATGGACTCACGCAGTCCTGCTGACAGGTCCTGTGTTGATTTACAAGGTTTGGAATTAAGGATTTTTTTTTCACAAAGGACGCTTGCTGAGTGTTTTCCCAAAGTCTCCGAGGGCCACAAAGCCTATGCATTCTGAGTTTGGTGTTTATAAATTGTGATCCATACTAGATATTTATATTCCTTTTTTTCTTTATACTTCAAGTCACTTATATTCTCATTACTTGATTTAGATTTTTTTTTTTTTCTCAGTGAAATAAACTAGCCTGAAAAGGCTCTATATTGCACGATTCCACTCTATGGCATTCTGGAAAAGGCAAAACTATACACGTAGAACGATCAGTGGTTGCCAGGTGTTCAGGGAGGAGGGATGAATAGGTGAAGCAAAGGGGATTTTGGGGGGCAGTGAAACTATTCTGTATGATACTCGAATGGCTGATGCATGCCTTTCGATATCTGACAAGACCCATAGAGCTTTTACAGCACAAAGAGTGAACTTTAATGTATGCAAATGAAAAAAAAATATTTAGGAGGTTGGGGGATATCAGGAAAGAATACAGACTACAACAAGAGAATATACATGTATTACAAATATATGAGACAACAGCATTGCAGGGGATGGGGTAAAAGAGGCTGACCTAAACAACTCTGCAAATGAGCAGAATCTGTAAGACTAAAGGTAAAAAAGTGCTACCCTCTGGTTGATAAAGTTGTTTCTCATGGGGGCACAGGTAAACAATTCTGATACGGACCTATGTATACTGGAATTGAAAAATTAAGTAAATAGGTGCCAGGTGGTGAGTGTTGAATTTGTCACTGTTGTCCTGAAATCTACAGACAAGCAAGGGAAGAGGCTAGAGAGATTCATGTGGTAATGGCTGAGAACTGGAGACAATCATTATAAACTCATATTTAGCTACATATGGACATGGATGGTTACACATAGAAACATTTATAGATATTTGCATACACTTGGGTTAGTGAATATATTCATATTTATTTGCTTTGTCAGCTGAGGGAGCCTAGAAGCAAAATCTCAGTAGTGAAGAGCAAACTTAGTGCCCAGATGTTGGTTGCGAAAACCATTCTCCAACAGAAGGAACCAGAGCTCTCTGGAGAAATGGCTGACCCTGGGGCTCGGGAAGGAAATATATGGGATCAGTCTGGAGCATCTTGTAGTGCCAAACAGTAAGGAACTACTCAAAAACAAAACAAAATACTATCGATGGGGGGTGTGTATGTCCAAGAGGCACAGAGCCCTACTGAAAGAGCTCCCAATGGCCAAAACTGGGCCAATTTGAGTAATAAAACAAATAAAGTAGTATTGGTTATAAGACAGAGTATACAATAAACATCTATGAGTCCATAATTCTATAAATAAATAATTGAATAAATGAATAAATATGGGAGAAGAGATAAATCTCCTGTTTGAAGAATTCCAAATAATTTATGTAGGCACCCTGACCTCAAGGGGGGGATAAGTCTATACTTCTGTTTTTAATTTTTTATTTTAGAAAGAGAGAGAGAGAGCAAGTGGGGAGAGGGGCATAGGGAGAGAGAAAGAGAGAGAGAGAGAGAGAGAGGGAGGGAGAATCCCAAGCAGGCTCCACACTCAGCATGGAGCCCGATGCAGGGCTTGATCCCATGACCCTGGGATCATGAACTGAGCTAAAGTCAAGAGTCAGAAGTTTAACTGACTGAGCCACTCAGGTGCCCCTAGTGTCCATCTTTAGGAAACATCTGCCAAATTAGTCTGTTGTTTAAAAGAATAATTTAATTTTTTTTTTTAAATCTCTCATTTCTTTGCACTATTTTGTGTCTTGATTAGGGAGATCATAGAAATAATTTTACTACCTTATCTTCCATTATCACTTTTCATGTTTAGGTTTGGATATTTAATCCATCTGGAAAGTATTCCTTACAACTTCTTTTTCTCCTAAGTGGAGGGTTGTTTTAATAACATCATTTGTCAAATGGGCCATTTCCTCCTGAAATTTGAAATGCTACCTTTTTAATAGACTAACCTCTCATATAAGCATGGAATTAACTACTGTCATCATTTTATTCTATTATTTGTCTATTCCTGTATCACCAGTTTTAATTAATATAGTCTTATGGTATATTTTGATACCTGGTAAGATGCTTTTCTCCTTACTATCCCTTCTTTTATAGAATTTCTTCATTTTTAATGTGCAAGATAAATTTGCGAATTAATTCTTTAAAAAGAATTAATGCTTTCTCTTTCTCCGTCTTCCTACTTCTCCTCATCACCCGTCTCCTCTTCCTTCTCCTTCATTTTTGTTGTTAAATTTTGCCTGGAAGTTTTTGTTGGGTTGTTTGCTATGTTTTTAAATTCTGTGGCTGGCGCTTGGAACAGGATGTTTTGCAAACATTTTTTTTTTTTAACTGTTGCTATGAAACATTTACAAAAGCTATTTATTTAATATCAATAATTCGGCAGACTACGTTACTGCAAGCCGTTTTATCAGTTCTAATTTTGCTATCGTTAGTCTTGGGTTTTCTCTTTGGGAAATGATATCCAATTCACATGAAGAAGGTAATTAACTCTGCCACAGTGTTAATCTTATGGTAAGAAACCCATGAATAAGAAGGGCACTGCCTCCATATCTACTTAATTTATATATTACTGGAAGTTATTGATTTGCTCCATTAATTGATTGATTTTGCTGAAACATATCACATGAAAACGACAGTGTTTATTTATGTTTGTAATTACGATTAATTTTTTTTTTTTTTTTTTTTTTCTGAATGAAGCCAGTTACTAGGCCAGGGGATGACTGTTCTATATGGAAACTACATTCTGATTAAATGTAAGTATTTGTAAATGTTGGACCAGAATTATGCAAACGATTTTGAACTTGTACCATTCTGTCCTGAGACAAGGGGTTGTTATGCTAAAACCTAGTGAAATCAAACTAATACATGACCTTGATGAGAGCATAAGCCCACTAACCAGTCAGATTTCATTTAATCCCCATAATGACCTTTTTAGTTCTTTTTCTATTCTTCATGATTGCCTAACAATCAAGTTAAGAGAGAGACAAAATCAAACATCTCTTGGTATACAATGTAACTTTAATTTGTATAAATCTGGATTTTTTTTTTTTTTTTTTTTTTTTTTTTTTTGCTTTGAGTAAAGGCAATATATCTTCATTTGGTTATGTCTTTAAAGCAAGGAATCCACTTAAATGCTTCAAAGCCAAATTGCTTTTGTCCTTCCTCTCCCAACCATGAGAAATGGGGTTTTCGGTGGGAGGAGGGTAGCTGACAGGCCTAAGAGAAAGAGAGTTCAAGGCTGGGCAAAAAGAAACCAGTTGAGGGGCACTTGGGTGGCTCAGGTTGTTAACCGTCCGACTTCGGCCTAGGTCATGATCTCATGGTTCGTGAGTTCGAGCCCCGCTCCTGCTCTTTGCTGACAGCTTGGAGCCTGGAGCCTGCTTTGGATTCTGTGTCTCCCTCTCTCTCTTTCTCTGCCCCTCCCCTACTCGTGCTCAGTCTCTCTTTCTGAAAAATAAATAAACATTAAAAAAATTTTTAAAAAAAGAAACCAGTTGAAAAGGGACAACATAGGAAGAAGACTGTGTGAAATGGGGACTCAGGGACTGTCCAGGGGCCAAGTGTTGGTAAGATGTGATGGGTTGGTGTCAATGAACAAGTGTTGAGGGGTGAAAGCCTACGCGTAGGTGATTGGGTAATGGTGGGTGGCTTTTGATTCAGAGAGGTTGTAAGTTAAATTGCAATGTAACATGTCTCGCGTTTACTGCTAAATGGTGCTGAAAGTCAGACAAAACTACAGTTTGGAAAACTATGTCACTGCCCATATTAATCAAGTAACATACAGAATTTCACATGCCTTCCCTGCAAATGATACTGCAATATTTCAAACAGAAACATTGCCTTGGATGTCCAAACACTGATCCTCTTGTCATCTTCCAACTGCCCTAAAACATTCCTGTTGTGTCCTCTGAATAATGTAGTAAGCGATTTCTTTGGGTTGATATTTATATTAAAAAGCAATGTGCCTATAATCTGAAGACAGATGCTCCTGGTATTCATTAGTATGGATTCAACTGTATCTGGGAATATGCGCACTGGATGAAACCTGGTTGTTTTAACAACTTTCTATTAACTACATAACTGTTAAGGCATTTTGGTTTTAACGAGTAAGCCCAAAAGGGTGTCAAGATTTGGAACAGAACTTTAGCCAGAAACTTCACTTTTGAGAACCGAGGAGAGAACGCGGGAATAAAAACACTTTGTAGTGAAAATCACTTGACAAGACGTATCATTAGAAAGTACAAGCGGGCTGGGTGGCTCAGTCGGTTGAGCGTCCGACTTCAGCTCAGGTCACGATCTTGCGGTCTGTGAGTTCGAGCCCCGTGTTGGGCTCTGGGCTGATGGCTCAGAGCCTGGAGCCTGCTTCTGATTCTGTGTCTCCCTCTGTCTCTGCCCCTCCCCGGTTCATGCTCTGTCTCTCTCTGTCTCAAAAATAAATAAACGTTAAAAAAATTTTTTTAAAAAATTAAAAAAAAAAAGAAAGTACAAGTGGGAAGCAGTAAGCAGTGCCATGACTGAAAGCGGCCATCTAATTTCTCAATGTCAACATTTACCAAGTATTACTGGGTGGAAAAAACTGCCTTCGATACTGTCAAAATCATGCAATTCTACCCACTTAGGAAATTATAGATTGCCATCTAGGGCTTTGTATGTGTTTCTGTGTGTTCATCTATGTGTGCGTGTGTGTGTGTGCGCGCGCGCATGTGCGTGTGTGTGCGGGACCATTGACTTACGGATAGTAGCGTCACATTAGTGTTCTTCTTTTAGCATGTTGATATCGGGAACAAATACAAAAATTAGTGCTGAAGCGTGGGGAGGTCTGTCATTTGTCAGATACCGCTTGGTTAACGGTAGTCAGAAAGAGTCACACTTGGAAGGAGAAATACCCAGAACTAAAAATGTCATGGCGATTGGTCAGATGCTGAAGAGACAGAATCAATCCTGCATTCCGAGAGGCTGTCCAGTCCAGCGGAGTGGAGACAATAGTAGTTCCGACAGCGCCAGCCCAGACAAGTCCGCATCCAGGTGTCCCACGTGCAAGGTGAATCAGACGGAGTCAGCCTCAGAATTAGCGTCAGCAGTTATGGCTTTTAGTTACGACAAGGGGCTCAGGGTCAGATCTCCTTTTCAAAGGAGGCCCAAGAAACAGCCAAATTCGAATCTCAGCACCAGGACAAGTGCATCAGAGCGAACTAGTGACATGATGTTGAGTCCCTGAAAAATGGCCTGTCGCTGGCTAAAGGCTCAAGGCCAGAACTACCCTGATGTGGTCCCAGCGTGCAGGAAGGAGATGCAGGGGAGGGGAGGGAAGGACGGGTCTGATCCCGGCGGGGCGGAGTTTGAGTTTACGATGTGATATCTTTTCCACATCAATATATGATGAGTGGTGAATACCATGTTGAGATATGCAATGCAGTTACATACTCAAATTTAATATTCTGGAACCTATTTGGCAATAAAGGGTTAGCAGGTTTTGACAATAAATGTACGCTGTCTTTGTAAAATGAATTGGGGAGATTTGCATCTTTTTTTGTGGTCTGGGATAGTGTAGCAGCAATGGAAGTTTTAAAATGTGGCCTTTTATTGGGACAGATTTCCTTTCTTAATATTTTGGGTTTATTGCGTTTATCCCTCATTTCTTAGCAATCTGAAGAACTTTACAGAACCTACTTTTTTATGCAGGAGGCATAAATTGTATAAAGTTGGAAACTGGAAAAACAATGTTGAAGTCTCACAAGAGGGGAGTGATGAAGTCAAGGCCAGAACAGCGTCTTGAGGGTTGTTCTATAAATACTTTGGGGCTTTTCAAAGAGACACTGCTTTAAGGGCAAATACCCTGTCTTTTATTTTGATTTTGACCTAAGCTCTTTTTATCTAAATTACATGATAAATATAATTTATTTATATTTATGTAAATAATACGATGTGTTTTTCAGTAACAAAATATTTTCAATCCTAGAAAAGCAAGGCTCTGGTAACCACAGTGACCTTGGCAATAAGTGCAGTGTAGAGCCAGTAAAAGAAGGTGTGAGGTTCTACAGCTTTTTTTTTTTTTAATTTTTTTTTTTAACGTTTATTTATTTTTGAGACAGAGAGAGACAGAGCATGAACGGGGGAGGGGCAGAGAGAGAGGGAGACACAGAATCGGAAACAGGCTCCAGGCTCTGAGCCCTCAGCCCAGAGTCCGACGCGGGGCTCCAACTCACGGACCGCGAGATCGTGACCTGAGCTGAAGTCGGACACTTAACCGACTAGCCACCCAGGCGCCCCGGTTCTACAGCTTTTAAATGATTTGTGAGTCATGTCTCCTTTTTATAATGGATGGCTTTGGTCAACTCTATACATGTAAAAATAGGAAAATGACAGTAAGTTTTGCTTTTACTGAAGTTCTTCTAACAATGGTCTCTTTCTATTTCCTACACACACACACACACACACACACACACAGGAATTTCCCCATGTTCAGAATGTAAAAGAAATACATATGTATGTATACTGGCATATAACATTTCTTTTTAAGTACAATTTACTATGTGAAAAACTCTTATGTGCCTGTTATGTGTTATATTCATTATTATCCATTTGATAATAATCTCTGCATAGGATCCTGGGCTGAACATAAAAAATTATATAGTTTGGTTCAATCTAGATAGGAAAATCTAACCCTAGCCTTATTTAAAGAGAGAGTCTGGACTTTTTAAACCAAACCTTGTGGCACTAACTGTATTAAACTATTTAATTTTTGTTGATAAAAATTTAAAGCACTCTTTAATTAAACAAAATGAGGATATCCTAGATATAAATAATGAATTGAGGGCCAAAACAAAGATGGCTTTAAAATGACTTCTGCGTTTCTAATTTGTATGCTACCCATAATAGTACGACATTTCCTGCGTGGGAAAAGGCATGACGTTACGGTCTTAGGGGACTGGGCGCAAGCCTGACCTTCCAGCACAGCCAAGTCAGGCACACAATGAAACAAATCTTTTGTTTTGTGCTTGAAGGCAGTTTAACTTAGAAAGGAGTTGTATATATTGTTTACTTTGTCTTTATATCGCTCATATTGTCAAACTTGGGTTATGATTTCTTTGAGGAAGCCAGAAAAGTAAAATATACAATTTAAGTGCTTTCTCTAAACAAAATGTGTAAACAGATTTTTGCATATTATGTGTATTTCTTACTTTACCTAAGAAACAAAGGGCTGAATCCATTTAACAATATAGTTATCTATTTCAATTCTTTGACTATCATTTCCACAATTTAGGAATTGCACACGTATTTTCTAAGTCCACATATTTTATTAACAATACTTCCAAGCAAACCATTTTTAACCAGTCAGAAGTCAGAAAATATTTTTAAATGGCTATCGTGTTTGGCTTTGAGTTTCTTTCTTTCTTTCTTTCTTTCTTTCTTTCTTTCTTTCTTTCTTTCTTTCTTAATATTTACTTATTTTTGTGAGAGAGACATAGTGCATGAGCAGGAGAGGGGTAGAGAGAGAGAGGGAGACACAGAATCCGAAGCAGGCTCCAGGCTCTGACATGTCAACACAGAGCCCAATGCGAGACTCAAACTCACAAACCGTGAGATCATGACCTGGGCCGAAGTCAGACACTCAACCGACTGAGCCACCCAGGAGACCTATAGTGTTTGGTTTTGAGCAATGTTTTGCATTTGAGTATTTGCCTCTCATGATGAGCCTTTGGATGTGTTACTCAGATTATTATACACCATGTACTAAAATGTGATTCTTTATGTTTTGAAGCTAAGCATATGCTCAATTTGAATTCCACTAAAAACCTATGCGATATAAATGTATACTCTATATATCTTCTTTCTTTAATAATTGAAAAGCAATTATTAAAAACTTGAAACTGAATCATGCTATCTTTACTATAGTGAGAATTGTTGGCTGTTTTCTCAGGATCTATTGTCCCATTTCTCCTTCCTTTCAATGCCCTGATTTTGAGCTACGTGTCTAGCTCATGTCTGGTCTACAGGGACATGTTTAGGAACTCAGGAATGAACCAATGAGGGCACGGCAATTATTTCACATGTGACACGTTACACGTTTTGGGCACTTAAGACCTGAAGAGATATTGTTGAGCTCTCCTGGGAAAGAAGTCTCTTCTATGTTGTGGTGTACAAGTTGGAGGCCTAGAACCGCTGTAGAACCATTTGGTCTCCAACTGGAGGATCCAGCCTACCTGGGAGAGCACACGGCTAAAGGCAAGGGGAGAAATGGAGACAGAGCCTCTGGATTAGTCAATTCTATCACTTGTTCCACCTCTGAAGTTCATGATGTATATTTCCTCATAGCCTAAATCAGTTTGCATTTTCTCATCAAAAACACCCTAAATTTATACATTTACAGATGCAGAAATCATAGCGTTCAGATTTTTATCATATATATACATACATATGCACATATATATATGCTATCTTATATGCTTGTATGCTATTCCCAAGAAATTTAATTATTTTTAGGGAAGGCAATTTCTTAAGTGTTAAATACAGTTTATTTTTAAACATTTTACATTGTTTATGTAGATGGATTTAGCAATCACTAGAATCATTTGTCCCCATCTGTTCTGGTTTGGGATTTGAAAAGTATGGCTTCCGATTTTGAAGCTAATCTTATTGGTGTGATATTCTCAAATTTTGGCAAGACACTTGAAACACATCTTCAGCCAATCATGAAAACATTTTCCCATCTGTAGATGGAATATGGTTTCATTGCTTTAGTCCGTCATGAAATAGTTGCCTATATACCCTGTTCTTGCCTTTCTTCCACTCAGAGTTTCAGTGCCTACTATTTAATAGTGGACAATAGTACCGCATTCAATTATTATTATTTTTCAGGAATGTACCCAGTCTGTGTCAGCACAGTGCTAGCCATCAGTGTTAGCCACATTGCAGACACAGCCCCCGCCCTCTAAGGCTTATGAATTGTGGTTCAGGCAGAAAATGAGATGAGCCATTAATTCAAAGCGATAAGAAAGTCAGGGGGCCAAGTATAGAGTCTTATAAAAACACATGCTGGGTGGCATATAATCCAGACTGGGATCTTGAGAGAAGGAAACGCAGAAAAAGTGATATCTAACCTGAGACTGAAAAGGCCAAATAGGAAATAGCCATTAACCATGTGAAATTCTCAGAGGAAGAAGGGAGGTGAGGAAGTGGGGTTATGGGTAGAGGAACGGTACACAGGTGCAGAGAGAGGAGAGAACACAACACATCTTGGGCAACCAATTCAAAATCCTGGGGCAGACAGCCTCTTCACATCTTCAGAGGTCTGATCACGAAGGGTTTTGGGGTCTGCTAAATGAATTTGAAGTTTATTCTGAGAATTCTGGATACTTTGGAAGGAAGAGACTTTAAACAGGGTGGTAAGAGGGTATCCTTACTTTTTAGCGTGATCACTAAGAAGGGATCAAGATTAGCGTGAGGGAGGCCAGTAAGAAAACGTTCGTAGTAATTTGAGCAAGAAATGATGGTGTCTTCAGGAAAAACAACGAGCAGGATTTAGTGATTAGGTGGGTGCTGTGAAAGGTTGGGTGTTAATTTAACACATTATTTAATAGGTTTCAGATCCTACAGACTTTCTTCCTTGGAATTACTTTTGACTCAAACAGAAGTTTTATTCATAAAGTCATCAAAACGTCTATACTCCAGGAAAGGGAGCCCACGTAGATCTGCCATATCAATACAATAAGCTGACTCCATCTTTAGAGTAATTGCAAAAACAGGCTTGTGTTTGAGCAAAAGCAGTTTGGGCAGAAGCTATGCATGAACGTGTAAGATTCTCATCCTCAGGGGGTTCTAATGATCACAGTCTCACCAGTGCTCTTGAGCACCAAGGAGAGGAGTGACACTTGGCACAAATCCACGATGGATTAGTAGCTATGCATGTGGTTTTGAACTTCAGAATAGCAGTGAGGTCATCATTGTTAGGAAATTGTAAAGTCGTAGCAAATGGGAAAACATACATTTCAACTTATAATTAAAGGCATTTAATTAAGGTTGTTTGGGGGTACTTGTAATTTGAAGAAACTCTTCAGGGAAACAGGAAAACTAGAGACAGAAGGTCCAAACTCAAAAGCAGTTTGTGAAAATGAACTAAGAATCAACAAAGGAAAAGGGAGAGGTCAACATATTCTTATACTGAATTTCAGTTGCTTTTACATAGTAATGTATCTTTTGTAGTAGTTTTTTTTTTTTTTTTCTTCTCTTCGGTACGTATTCCGTATGTATGAAAAGAAAAGGAAGAGAAAAAAAGGTAGTCTCCTTCAAGAAAACATTTCTGGTCACAACATACTGCTACTCAATCTCTTTTTGAACTGCTAAAAGCAAAAGCAAAACAAAACAAAATAACAAGCATGCAAAAGTCTGGTATATCCAAAAGGTATCATCCCTTTTCCTTTCAAGATGGAATATTCCACATTTGACACATCATTCTCTACTATTTACAGTCTGAAAAGAAAAATGGCAAAAGGTGATCCTTACAAAAATTTGACTCTCAAGCTAAAATTTATTTTATTTATTTTATGTTGGTTTAGTTTTTAACTTTTTTTATTGTGAAATATAAACATGCATACAGAAAAGAAATACAGAACCAAAATGTTAAGTTCTATGATCTATTACAAAGTGTACATCCTGTCCATGATCTAGGAATAAACAGAAAATTGCCAAGACCCAAAAGTACTCTTTGTGTACCCCAGTCAGTATCTCTTCCTTCCTCCTTCCCCAAATTTCCACTACCATAATTTTTTCCACTTCCATAATTTTTATGATAATCACATTCACGCATATCTTTGTAGTTATGCCATATACATATGCATCATTTAACATTATAGTTTAGTGTCAGGTGTTTTTAAATTTACAAGAATGGAATCATATAATGTAAGCAGTCTTTCAACCCACATTATATTTGCAAGATTTATCCACAGTGTTGTTTGCAGTTATGTATTCATGCAATTCATAAGAATTGAAAGGATATACCAGAATTAATTGATCTGTTCTACTTTTGCTGGACTTTTGGATTGCTACCCGGTTAGAATTATTGTTAGAAACAATGCTACGGTAACATTCTTGAGCATGTCTCTTGGTGCACACATGCTCATTTCTACTGGATATCTACATAGGAGTAGAATTATTGAGTCAATGGATTATGTGTAAATTGAGCTTTAGTAATTAATGCCAATAAACTTTTCAAGAGGCTATACAAATTTA
Source organism: Neofelis nebulosa (assembly GCF_028018385.1). NCBI lineage: Eukaryota > Metazoa > Chordata > Mammalia > Carnivora > Felidae > Neofelis > Neofelis nebulosa. Next base: position 123,805,668 of record NC_080787.1, read on the forward strand.
CATTCCCATCATCAGATTATGAGAGTCTCGTCTGCTCCACCTCCCACCAACACTTGTGATGGCCAGTCATTTTCTTTTTAACAGTTCAGGTGGGGGAGGGGGAGGTACTCATTTTGGTTTTACTTGCATTTTCCTTATAACTAATGCAATTGAACCCCTTTTTTATGTTTATCAACCTCTTTGTATTTTCTCTTCTTTGAAGTGCCTATGCAAATCTCTTGCCCATTTTTCTTTTGGGATGTCTTTTTCTTATTGATCTTTAGGCATCTTCTTGTAGATTCAGTAGGTGAACCTTTTGCCAAGTATGTGTATTGCACATACTGTTGTTCAGTGTGTGACTCACTTAACTGTCTTAATAGTGTCTTTTTAAAAAATTTTTACTTAGCACTGTCTTTTGAAAAATGGAGATTGTTTTAATGTAGTCCACTTTATCAATCTTTTCCTTTATGGTTAGTGCATTTTCAGCCTTTGTTTGAAAAGTTTTTCCTTACGCTAAGGTCACAAAGATATTCTCTTAAAGTATCTTGGAGAGTGTTGTTATTTACTTTTTACACTTATTTTCTAAATTTATTTTCATTTTTATTTTTTATTTTCCGTGTGTGAAATTTTTATCTTTAAAAAATTTTATTATTTTTTTTAACATAATTTATTGTCAAACTGGCTAACATACAGTGTGTAAAGTGTGGTTTTGGTTTTTGGGGTAGATTCCCATGGTTCATCACTTACCTACAGCACCCAGTGCTCTAAAATCTACTTGAAGGCACCTAGGCGGCTCAGCTGGTTAAGCATCTGACTCTTGATTTGGGCTAAGGTCATGATCTCACCTTTCACGAGATCAAATCCTGAGTAGGGCTCTGAGCTGACAGCACGGGGTCTGCTTGGGATTCTCACTCTCCTTCTCTCTATACCCCTCCCCCACTTGTGCGCGCGCTCTCTCTCTCTCTCTCTCTCTCTCAAAATAAATATATAAACTAAAAAAAAATCTCCTTGGAATTTATTTTGTGTGTGTGTATGAAGTAAAGATAACTTCCATTAAAAATATCGATATCCCATTATGCCCGTACTTTTTACTCCCCACTGCTCTACAGAGCTAACTTTTTAATAAATCAATAGTCTATATATGCATAAGTCTATTTATGTGATTCCCATTCTGATTCATTGCTCTAATGTATCCTTGCACCCATAACTCACTATTTTAATTACACATTATCATTGGTATATATGGTCAGCATTCATTGAGATTGACACATATATATTGCCCTTTCTGTTGCTTTCTCTTCCTTCCCGCACCCCCAACTTTCATCTGAATTTACTTTCTTTCTGCCTGATGACTGTCAGTACAGGTCCTCAGGAGAGGAGTTGTCTCAATTTCTGTTTGTCTGAAAAATATTTACTTTTCCTTCATTCTCAAAGAATACTTTGTTGGATATTAAATTCTAGGTGACCAGTTATTACTCTCAGGCCCATAAATATATTATTCTATTCCACTGTTTTAACTTTTTGCCTATCAAGAAGATGGCTCTCTGATTAATTGTTGTCCTTTGATGACTGTCTTATTTCTTTTGCTTTTTAGGGAGCAGTTGGTAATCAATAGGTTTGCTATCAGACCTAGGTACGAAATGTTTTAATCCTGCTTAGGAGTTTTAGGAATTCTTAAATCTATAGTTCAATATTTTTCATCAACCACTATCTCTTCAAATATTTTTTCTGTCCACATTGTCTCTTTCTTCTATATCTGATGTTTCGAATTCTTTCATATTAGAATTCCCACTCTGCCTTCTAAACCTTATATCCACTTCTCTGTATTTTTCTTCTCTTGCTCTTTGCTTTCTTCTATATGTTTTCTTTTTCTTATTTTATAGCTACTAATTATGACTTTAGCCGGGTCAAATCTGCTCTTATACCTATGCCTTGATTTCTTAATCTTGGTAAATATTATTTAAATTGCAGAATTTCCATTTAGTTTTCGTCTTTATAACTTTCAGTTCTCATTCTTCATCTTGTCTGTTATTTCACTGAACACAGAACGCAGAGTTATCTTACAGTGTGTGTTTCGTATCTCCATATAGTGCCGATATTTGGAGACCTTCTCGATCTGTTTCTTGCTTTTGTTTCTGCTGATTTCCTCGAATGCGTTATTTTCTCCTAATGTGACTGGTTTTTCATTGTGTACCAGAAATCGATTTTGCAAAACTGAATACAGAAGTAATTTGAATCTTACAGTGGTGGTCTCTTCCTCCAGAGGGGACTGACATTTGCTTTTACCAGGTGCCTGGGCAGTCCTGACAACCTGGGATTCACTCAGTCCAATTTGAAGGATTTCATGACTTAAAACTGTCTTTCAGCCACCGTGGAGGGCTTTTTGCTTCTTGTTCACCCTTAATGTGTGGCCAAGCAAAAGCAAGGAGAATTACCAGACTCCATTCCTTTGACAAGCCCTGACCCCAATTGTTGATCCCTGCTCCCGCTAGTTTGCTGAAAGCATAGGCTAGCCTCACAGCTGCCCCATCTAGAGTCAGAAATGTTCATGGGGGACGTGGGGGTGGGGGTGGGGGGGTGAGGTGAGGGAGGGAACAGCCTCAAATCTCAGACTCACCTTCTCAGGCTCCTATACTCTTTCATATTCTGTCCTGATATTTCTTCACTATCTTGGTAGATTTCCCTTTCCCTAAGTATATAGTTTGTCCAGTTTTCTCATGTCCTTTATGTTGGAGGGTTGGTTGGAGGCATCTGCTTGGAGCAGAGTAATTTTTTTAAAGCAGGAACTTATTGCCTTGTCTTCTCAAGTAAAAGAAATATATTGAAAGGTAAAATTATTAGCACTTCATAACTTAACTCAAAGCTGCAGAAGTGTTGTAGATCACATTTTGGTGGAGGGTATGAAATACGAAGTTTTTAAAAATTCTGATCTAATTATATTCTTTACTAGATTCTTTTCTTTGTTTTATTAAAGCTGCTAACAAAGTATAACTTGAAACTGCTACGTGAGTAAGTAAGAGCTTGGAAAGTGTGTTTTCAACGGGTACCAGAGGGAAAGAAAATGTTGGATTGTAGCTAATGTGCTTTTAGGACCCTAAATGTAGCCAGAATTTTAAATGCACAATTTGGTTCATGGTGAAAGGAAACATGAAAAGTATCACGGTAGATTGTGATTTTCTGACTATGAATTTGAAGGCTTTATCCGTTGTGGGTTAGACATAATAGAAGAGAAGCAGACAGAATATTTTATATTTTAGAACGAGAGCAAAGCAGGAAAATCATAGTAGTCGAATGACGTCCTTCAATATGTGATTTAAAATTGAGCTGAGCTAAATTTGTATTTGAAGAGCAAAATGGCTTTCACTTTTCTGTCTGGCTATGGGTCAGAATTGCAAAGTGCAAACAGAATTGTGAACTATTTTAGAGTTTGTTAACCAAATTCTCCATTGTTTCTCATTATCCCTGTAGTCAGCTTATTCTCTGTTCTTATCCTGTGATATAATTTAATCAGACCAAGGCACAGGTTCTGATGAATAATCATTTCTTTTTTGCTTTTAATTTTTTTTAATGTTTTATTTATTTTTGAGACAGAGAGAGACAGAGCATGAACGGGGGAGGGTCAGAGAGAGGGAGACACAGAATCTGAAACAGGCTCCAGGCTCTGAGCTGTCAGCACAGAGCCCGATGCGGGGCTCGAACTCACGGACCGCGAGATCATGACCTGAGCCGAAGTCGGCCGCTTAACCAACTGAGCCACCGAGGCACCCCCCTTTTTGCTTTCAGAATAAAAAAAACAGTAGAGAAAGGGCTATAGTTTCAGGTGAAGAGTCAGAAAGTCACTGGCTGGCAATCTTTCATACTTCCTCATCTTGGAGCAGTTGTAAGATTCCTTAAGCATTCCACACTGAGGGGACTAAAGTGCCAGAAGTGATGGAAAGGGAGCAATGCAGAGTTATCAGCAAGCATGGGAGGTTTTATAGGAGGGAAAGTAGGTATTGCTGTAGTTTGCGAACAGCCAACGATACACGGCCAGGCTCTGTCCAAAATTATGTACCCAAGGCTTTGGCTTCTGTCCCTCTGGCAGACCAGACATTGTGGAGGGCCCTCTGAGGGGGAAAAATAAGATCTGCATAAAACTTATTTTAATTGGACTTCTGGACTTGCAGGAAATAAAGAAAACTCTAAAGAACCTGCCACCTGGAAACAAAAGCACAAAAATATGTGCTGAAAAAGGAATCATTAAACAAACTCAAAAGTAACTTTGCCTTAAATATACATGCCTATATTGGGGCTACAGCTGGGAAACTGCCTTTGGCCAAGGGCAAAATGGGAGAAATAAATCAGAGACTCTAGGATTAATCCAAGAACTTTCCAAAGGGGATAAAATTGTCCAAGGCCAGTAGTCCCTTCCTGCTTCTAATAGAAACAAACATAATTCTTCTCCAAACTTAAGCATCTTCAATTTTTCATGGGTAAAGGTGAGCCAAACAGCGATCAGAACCAAAGATCACGAAGCGTCTCAGAAAACTACCCGCTGATTGAATCTCAGTGGAAATTGCAAGCAACTTACGATATTGGAATTATCAAATAGTAACTCCTAAAATAACTAAATAGTTATCTGTAAATAAACGCAAATGAGTTATGGCTAAATGTAACGAAAGTAACTGTCATATGGTGGCTTCTGCCCGCCATCATATTCTTTCAAACTTGCCTCTTCTTCAGCCACTGAAGAAGCCTTGAAACCTCTCTGTCACCACAGCACGAGAATGCACTTGGCACCCATGCATACATTACCTGGGGGGGTTCATACCATGGTAACCTTCTAGAGCAATGAAGATCCTCTGAATGCAATGATGTTTATTAACATTTTTATAGTTAATGTTTTCTGTCTTATTTTACAAAATGTTCCGTATTGAAAGTCTGTAAAGTTCTCTTCTTATACTGTCTTCTAAAATCTCTCTTTTCTTAGCATGAGTCTTAATCTGAGCTTGTCGTTCTGTTCAGTGGATAGATTTATCTGCCTCTGTTCTAATACTACGGTGTGTCAATTAATTTAGTTTTATAAGAGATCTTGATATCTGGTAGGAACACTTCTCCATTATTTGTTTCAATTTCCTTTAGGTGTTCATTCGTCTTGGATTTTTGCTCTTCTATATAAATTTTAGAATGATTTGTCAAATTATTGGGAAAAGAACTACTTAGCATTTTTTAATTGAATTTAGAATTTTGTTGGAGGTTATTTATATTCTTATGATTTTGCGCCTTCCTACCCTTGTTTATGAGATATATTTTTAAGTACCTAGGTTTTCTTTTAGGTCTTTCAAAAAGCTTCAACATTTTCTCCACACATAGCCTGTGCAGCTTTTCCTCTTCGTTTTGACTATAAATGGTATCTTTCATAGATTATTTTTATAATAAGATTTTATAGCAAATAATAATGCAGTTCTCTTTGTACACTGATCTTGTCTTTGGCTACCTTGCTATAGCTTCTTACTCGTCTAATATTTTTATCTATGCATTCTTTGTCTTCTAGGTAGACAATTATATCATCTGCAAATAATGAAAGTATTTTCTTTCTTTCAAATGCTTAGAACATTGCGCTTGGCTTCATGACTTGGTTCGGCTATTGGGATGCAATTGAACATGATGGGAGCAGAAGCTTCAAATATGGATGCACAGTTGGACCGGTCTTCTGAACTCCTATCTTTAGCCACAAGAAGACCATGCCTTGAATAACCCTTGTTCCAAGGAAGATGAAAGACATGAGTTGCCGATCTGGATTCAACCCACGGCTGGGAGCAGGCCTAGCCAAGCCCAGACTGTATCAGCCAAACCTCAGCAAAGTGAGAAATAAAGGCTTCTTGTGGCATGTCACTGAAATTATGTGGTTGTTGTGGCAATAGCAGACTGCTACAACATTGAACGTCCTGTTATGGAAGAGTGCTCCCTTGTCAATAAATGTTTCTGACCAACCTTACAATCTGTTCTGCCCCATCTAGTCCTATACCCTTAAAGACCACCCTCATGCATAGCCTCTTGGTTCTTGCTTTTATATTTTCGCCAAGCTTAGCAATTTTTTGATGTGCAAGCCATCTTCTCTCAAAGCAGGGATTGTATTTCCCCATTCAGGCTATGCTGAGACTTGACACTATTGTTTGGCCTGTAGACGATACATGATGAAAGGTAGATCTGGAGGAAGATAAGCATCATCCTGAAAGGCAGCTGCCTTAGGTAGGGCCTTTATGGGACAGGGAGGGCTGCCCTCCTCTTGCAAGGGGGAAAGGATTTCTGCTAGGCAGTGAATTCAGTGAACTGTAGGTGTTCAAGAATTCTCAGTCTCAGCCACTCAAATGTCTCCATCATAGGTCTTTGTGTCCCACTCCTCCTGTTCCTGACTTTGTCAAAGAAGAACGGTCACGGCTGTGCCTTAAGTCTCCTCTGTAGTTTTTCCACCCTTATCATTACGATATAAATCAAAGCTCAGAAATATCTGATGTAAGTGCTTAATATGAATCAAACCCTGATTAACTTTCTTACATGCTTTCACGTAATCCTTTCAAGAGGCCTGTAGCCTGGATTACTATCTTCCTCATTTTCGAAACGAGGAAAATAAAGTTTACAAAAATGAAGTAATTTGCATCGGTTCTCAGCCAACAGGTCGCAGAGCCACAATTTGAATAATCGGGTCCGTTGGACTTCAAAGCCCACACAAGGATGTGTGGTATGCCAATGGAAATGAATGGAGTAGAGAAATCATTTATTTTACAAAGATTATGAAAAAACAAAGACAATTTAAGCAGGTTTTTAAAAAACTACAGATGTTTTGAGAAAAAATACCACCATTAGAAGCTGACAAATTTAAAAGAGCCAGACATGAGAGATATAACAGGGTGACAGGGAGAGTCATTGACATGGTGGGAAAGAAATAAAGATTACTGAACAACTGTTAAATTCCAGATGCTCTTCTAGGTGCTTTCATATGTATCTGTTTATTTAATCTTACCAATATTCTTTTGTTTTAGGTATTTCCCAGAGCTAGTAAGAGAGAGAGTCATGATTTGGGGTCAGCTGTGACTTTAGTTCCCAAGTCCTTTCTGTTAGGCCCAACCTTTTTTTTTTTTTTTTTTTTTTTTTAGTTTATTTATTAATTTGGGAGAGACAGAGTGAGAGAGTGCACCTGCAAGTGTGTGGGGTGGGAGCAGAGAGAGAGGGAGAGAGAGAGAATCCCAAGCAGGCTCTGCACCATCAACGAGGAGCCTGATGTGGGGCTCGAACTCACAGACCATGAGATCATGACCTGAGCCAAAGTCGGACACTCAACCGACTGAGCCACCCAGGCGCCCCACTGTTAGGCTCATGTTAATCAGAATGTGGACCATGGACCGGCATCATCATCATCATCACCTGACACGTTAGAGATGCAGTATTTCAGGCCCAACCCAGACACTTTCAATCAGAATCTGCATTTTAACAAGCTCTTTAGGTGAGTCCTATGCACATGAAAGTTTGAGAAGCACTGCATCATTGCATATAAACTTCTCAGCATGTGTGTACTGGTAGGACTTTGAAAAGTTTAACAATGGACCCTCAGGAAATTGGTCTTAAAAGAAGTTGTATAAATAGCAATAGCTGAAATCTCACAGTGGTCTTAAAACATGATCTAAACAGGGCTTAGTTTTATGGAAATTCTAGGTAATTTTGTGTCTAGCTCTCTGCTTCATCCATACTCCATCCATTAGAAAGTCTCAAGTTATCTGAATAAGTTACAGTGAAGGATATTTATTAAGGAGCCTCTGTATGTTGAACATATTTCTGGCAAAAAAGTCTGACTAAAAAGTCAGACTCGTTTCATTCCTTAGAGAGCTTTTAATATAAATTTGAAAGAAAACCCAGATGAAACCAAAAAGAAAAGAGCATAGAAAAAATAACCATAAAAGCACATAAACAGGGTTCTAGAGTAGAAGTAGGCATACGACAGAGGTAGGTGTTTTGTGAAAGTTGCTAGAGGTGTCATTGACCAGAGCCATAAGAGTTTAAGTCATGAGTCTCCCCGCAAAGGTGATTCTAGTCAATGTTTTGAGAAAAGAACTGTGGTTCGTAAGGCAGCAAGTACCAGGGCATTTCATTAAGTGGATATGGCAAAAAATATTTTCTTGGAGATGAGGCCAAGAAAATCATGATTCACATATAGAAGTGCACAAAATTTGTCTAGTGAACAAGATTTGTCTAGTGAACAAAAAATAAGTTGAGCTAAGGATCCACGTTTGACCAAGTGCGTCAAGCATAGGGAAAGAAAGAGATAACAGAGAAGGAAAGGAATGGAAGAATGGAACAATACTATATACACATGTGGTAGAACCGTTAAAGAAATAGAACCAATAGATGAAGAGAGACAGACAGAGAGAGATCTATTGTAAAGAATTGGCTTATACAATTATGGGTTTGTCAAATGCAAAATTTGCAAAGCGGGCTGGAAGACTAGAAATTCTGGCAAGGGTTGATGTTGTATCCCTTGAGTACAAAGGCAGTCTGGAGGCAGAATTCCTTCCTCTAGGACTTCAGTCTTCTTAAGGCCTTCAACTGGCTGGGTGGAGCCCACTCACATTATGGAGGGTTAAGTGCTTTACTCAAAGTCTCCTGATTTAAATGTTAAATTGCATATGAAAAAATATCTTCGTAGCAGCATCTAGAATGGTGTTTGACCAAACAAATGAGCACCATAACCTAACCAAGTTGGCATATAAATTAACCATCATAACATTTGCAGAGGCACAAAAATTGTTTAAGGTGTCCTTCTAGGGCTGGTGAGGCAGGGTGAGGATAGCCAGTGTTCCTGCCAACATCCTCAGTGTAAGGTGTGGCCAGTGAGTTTGGATGAAATTAAACTTTTTTTTTTTTAATTAGAACATGTGTTTTAACTGCATTTTGACTATTAGGTGGATGTTAACAGATATTGTGTCAATATCATAGATGTTACCATGACCCCCCCACCCCCACCCCCACCCCGTTATTCAGCAAAATCAGTTCTGGACATCATGATTTAAACAAAGTAAAGCTCATCCACAGTAATATGTCTGGAATACTTTACTCTTGAAATAAGATTTAGGAAGATTCAGTGGTTGATTATTAAAATAACATAAGAGGAAGTGAAACCTATTGTATGTTGCTGCAGAGGTCTGATTAGGACCCGTGGGTAGGAAGTATATCACGTAGGTAGAAGTTTTTGGCAAAGAGAAATTCATCAAGCCAAGCCAACTCTCCAGAAAAGCCTTCCCGGAAACATTGAACTGAATCTGGCTTACACTCCCTCAGAGGTAGTGTGAGGAAATTCCTGGGTAGGGTTTCAGGTTGTCTATTCTGCCTCTAAGATGCTGTGATTCAAAGGCAGTTCTTTTGTTTAGTCATTTTGCTGCCAGTTGCTTGGCTAAATAAATATTTGGATATGAACAATGTAAAAAGGAACCAGAAAACCTTGGGCACACTTATCTGCCTTTTTGATCTCTGTGTTTGCTCTTAATTCAGCAGCTAAGGAAGCGAGCGGAGGGGTGGGCCTATGGGTAATTCTTATTTTCTTTATGCTTTTCTCTATTTTCCAAATTTTCTACAATGAATGTGTATTAATGTTATTTTTAACAAAGCAAAGAGAGCGGGGACAAGGCTACAGTCTACTTTATGTTGACCACAAATGAGCCTGTGTATAGAAGCCTTTCCGGCCCTTAGAATAGTGCAGGGGTCTGTGAGACAGCAGTTGGGAGACAAGAGGAGCCAGAACTTGGCGTAACCTCTTATTTTTTAAAAAAAAGTCTCAGCGTGGTTTTGACCAGTATTTTTTAGCATACAGCTATTCCAGGCCCCCTATTTTCTCGCAGATTCATAATACCAAAATTAACATGTGATTTTGCTTTCCTTTCTTAAGTTGGAAATGCCCGAAACTCAATGTCTCAGGGTGTGCCACAGAGGTAAAACCTAGAGGGTGGTAGAGATTCTGCTCAATGCTCCCTTTTCTGTGATATGACAGGAGGTCAAGTCAGCGGGGAAGGCGAGCCCATGCAGATTGTAGTGCGATAAATTATGGAATTTAGCTGAGTGGAAAGCTCCTAGCAAAAGGCAGATCTCTCACATGTGCGTGTTCGTTTCTGGTTGGAGAGATCAACAAGCAGATAGGCAAACACACTGCAAGCTAGGAAGCGGGCTACACTCTTAGACCAAGGACTTCGTATATCACTTGAAGGCAGTTTGGCTTTACAAACTCCTCCCCTAAGGATGAGCGACACAGGTCACTGTTAGCTGTTGTTTTCTTTTTGAAAGAGACCCTGCTGGAGATACAGCGATGTAAGAACTTGAGCACTGTAGATTTTACTGCTGACTCCGGGTTCACAAATCCCAAGAAAGACTTCAAGCATCAGATTGCATCAGGACTTGAGAGAGCTATTGGCACTAGAATACTCCTTCTCTTTCTCCCTCTCCTCCTCCTCCTCTTCCCTCTTCTCCACCTCCTTCTGAGACAGACAGACAGACAGACAGAACCATAAGCAGGCTCCCCGCTCAGTGCAGAGCCCAAGGAGAAGCTCGATCCTATGACTTTGGTATCATGACCTGAGCCCAAAGCAAGAGCTGGACGCTCAACCGACTGAGCCATCCAGGTGCCCCTGAAACTCTTTTTAAGGACAAGGTTTTATTTTTAAAAACTTAATGGGGCGCCTGGGTGGCTCAGTCAGTTAAACATCTAACTTTAGCTCAGGTCATGATCTCAAGGTTCGTGGGTTTGAATTCCAAATCGGGCTCTGTGCTGGCAGCTTGGAGCCTGGAGCCTGTTTCAGATTCTGTGTCTCTGTCTCTCTCTGCCCTTCCCCTGCCCTCTCTCTCTCTCTTTCTCAAAAATAAATAAACATTGGGGCGCCTGGGTGGCGCAGTCGGTTAAGCGTCCGGCTTCAGCCAGGTCACGATCTCGCGGTCCGTGAGTTCGAGCCCCGCGTCAGGCTCTGGGCCGATGGCTCGGAGCCTGGAGCCTGTTTCCGATTCTGTGTCTCCCTCTCTCTCTGCCCCTCCCCCGTTCATGCTCTGTCTCTCTCTGTCCCAAAAATAAATAAAAAACGTTGAAAAAAAATTAAAAAAAAAAAAGATTTAAAAAAAAATAAATAAACATTAAAAAAAAAAAAAAAAAAAAAAGAACAGGGGCGCCTGGGTGGCTCAGTCCATTAAGCATCTGACTTTGGCTCCAGTCATGATCTCAAGATTTGTGAGTTCAAGCCCTGCGTCGGGCTCTGTGCTGACAGCTCAGAGCCTGGAGCCTGTTTCAGATTCTGTGTCTCCCCCTCTCTCTGCGCCTCCCATGCTCATGCTCTGTCTCTCTCTGTCTCTCAGTAATAAATAAATGTTAAAAATTTTTTTTTTTTAAAACAACAAAAAGGTTTTACTCTTATAAAAGCTCCCCAATTGGTCAACTAAAATTTGGCTCTGACTTTTCAAGCTCTGACTCAGCATTAAATGAAAGTAAGTAATAATTAGCCAGTAATCTCAATCTTGTTCTTTGGATCCACCAGAAAAAGACAAGCTGAAGTTTATATCTTTTATCGTTATTTCTTTTATCGTTTATATAGCATGAATTTAAACTTTGAAAAATTAATTCAAGAGTTTTCTTAATTAAAATGATGAGGCATTAAAAGAATAAATCAGATGGGAAGATTTCATCGCACTGCCAAGATCAGAGCTGAAGAGAGCAATTTCAGTACTTTCTCTGGTGTAAGGATGGGCTGATTGTTTTCATGCTAAGGCTGAGGGCCGTATGCCAATCAGAGGATGAGATTTAAGGGGCGATGAAGTGAGAGAAAGAAGATAAAATAATTGTAACTCTCCCTCTGTCTTATTTCTGACATGGCCTGGGGCTAAAACCTGTGAAGTTGCCCTCCTTCGCCAAGATATTCTTTTTGTTGCCTAGTTTACCGTTGATGGTTCTGATAATACGGATCTCTCTATGTAGGCAAAATTGCTGTGAGTGTTAAATTCGTTAACAGGCGTAAAGCACAAAAAACATGGCCTGGTGTATAATAAACATTCAATAATTTTAGCTGGATCATTGCCCCAATCCAGTGCTCAATGCCCCTCCAGTCTTTCTTTATGTTTGCTCATGGTGTCGTTTTGCTTATTGCCCTGGATTTTTACATTTCAGTCTAGAGGGAAAAGGACCAGGAGAAAGGAGGAGAAAGAAGAAAAGGAAGGTAAGGATTAGCCCTAAATGTAGGATTCTCTGTAGAGTGTGGATGCTGCTTGTAGAATGCATTTTTGATTGATAGGCAATGAAAACAGATTCTGCAGATTCAGGCATTTTTGAGCTGATACAGAAGCACCAAAAGAAAAAAAAATCCCTATAGACTGCATCAAGCATATTCAGTTTCTGTGTGAACACATATTCCCATGGAAACCTAATAAATGCAGCGATAGAAAAGAAAGGGAGACTCTCCAATATTTTTCCAATCTGCTGCCTGGTTTGCTTTTTGACATAGGGTCTGACGTCCTCCAAGTCTACAGGCATGTGACATTGTCTATTCAAATGACTATTTCAGTCTACTCAGTCTACTAGTACTAAGTATATTTTATTTCCCCTTGCCTTCAATGTGGTCTTCAAAATATCAGTAATAATTTTCAAATGAGTTTTGATTTATTTAAAAGACTAAAGAGTACAGGGAGTATGTATCTGAACTATTGACTTTTATACACAGTTTCGTGACATCAGACTCTTTCTTTGTAAAAGGACTTCTATTCCGGGAACTAATACAAATGTGCGGGCTAAGTTGCTCTATTTATTTCAGAAATAGTTCTTTATCTGAAATTCTGTTTATGGATCTTTAGAATTTTACTATAAAATGCATCAATGTGTTTTTGAAAAGGAGACTTCCCTTTTTTCTTTGTATTTTCTTATTTGATTATTTCCAAATTACTTAAGTACTCAATTCTGGCATTATCAAGTGAAAAAGCAAAGTAAAAGGTAACCACTCCTGTCTCTCTTGTATCTCTTTTTCTCCTCCCCAACCAATAATAAACCACTGAAATATATCTGTCCCTATTCTTCTTGCATATGTATATACACACACACAAGTACTGTGTATATATGTGTATATGTATATGTATATGTATAGTGTGTCATATTAAATATATTCTATGAATATTCTATATATATATTCTAATGATTTTACTGAAATAGGATCATACATATTACATGAAACTTATCTTTTTTTGTCTGACAATATAAGGCAAAATATTTTCTGACCTAGTGGTCTGGGTGAATCAACTGCCAACATTTCAAAAATTTCAGAGTTCAGACAACATTTTTTAGTAGCTTTCTACATTTTTCTTTAACTAATATACATATTTGTAGACTAATGGCTCTGTTGGTTGCTGTGAGTAACAAAGAACTACAAGGTCTCCACCCTAGAACATTTTATGAGCTCAAAGTAGAGAGGAGACTACAATAAATAAAACAAGGGGAACCTGGGTGGCTCAGTCGGTTGGGCATTCGTCTTCAGCTCAGGTCATGACTTCCTGGTTCAAGAGTTCAAGCCCCGCATTGGGCTTTGTGCTGACAGCTCAGAGCCTGGAGCCTGCTTCGGATCCTGTGTCTCCCTTTCTCTCTGTGCCCCTCCCCCACTTGTGCTCTGTCTCTGTCTCTCCCTAAAAAGTGAATAAACGTTAAAAATTTTTTTTTAATAAATAAAACAAATAAGAAACTGGACAATAGGACCAAAGGGAAGGCAGGGGTTCAGAGAAGAGCTATCAGGAAGTCTGGGGTAGACAGAACATTTAGTGAAGAATTAGGATTGTGTATTAAGCAAAAAGTCACTGGAAAAGATCTGGAAATGTTTCCAGTTGATGAATTCGCTCTGGCAGACAATGCCGGTCAGTGAACACAACAGCTATTTCCAGTACTCCATTCTCTTGCTATTTCCCTTGAAGATGGGGAGAGATATCATCATCTTAAAATTGGAAGTCTACTGCAGGATCTAAGAACGTTTTCCCTATCCTCAGCCAAGGGACAGATGTAGTTGCCTCTCTTTCTCCCCCCTGTTTCTTGTCTGCATGATAAATGTGATGTCTGGAGCTGTGGTAGCTACCCTGTGACCATGAGGTGACAAGGATGAGGACAAAAGTCCAGCACACTGAGAATGATTATATGAAAATATGTAAGGCATGACTCTTTCAGTCAAGCATGACATCACTGAGCAGCTGAAACTGCCTGCAACCATTCATCTCTGGACTTCTTATTATGTGGGGGGTAAAACACCTATTGAAAACAAATAGTGTTGTCATGGTTGGTCCACATTTCTTGTAATTTGTAACTGAAAGCGTTCTTAACTGATATGCCATCATAAATGAGCAATATATACATTGAATAGTCTTTACGCTGTTGTTATAAACAACTTAACCGTACATAAACAGAAGGCTGGTTAAATCATTTCTCCTCCGTTCATACAGTGGGCTACAATGTGGCTCCGAAAAAGAATGATAGAAATTTATGTATATTGTGACAAAAAATCATCAAGACACAGTAAATGGAAAAAGCAAAAACAGAGCAATAATGTATATTTCAATCTCTCAAAATGAAGATGCCAAACAATGAAAACAAAAGATTGGGGCTTCTCTGTGGTTCAGTCGGTTAAGCATCCCACTCTTGATTTCAGCTCAGGTCATGATCTCATGGTTTGTGGGTTCTAGCCCCGAGTTGGGCTTTCTGCTGATGAGCAGAGCCTGCTTGGGATTGTTGTTCTCTCTCTGTCCCTCCCCAACTTGCGTCTCTCTGTCTCAGAAATAAATAAAAAGGCACCTGGGTGGCTCAGTCAGTGAAGCCTCTGACTTTGGCACAGGTCATAATTTCATGGTTCTTTAGTTGGAGCCCCGCATCGAGCCACATCGAGCCTTGCATTCTTTTACTCTCCCTCTTTCTTGGCCCCACCCCTGCTCACTCTCTCTATCTCAAAATAAATAAGTAAACTTGAAAAAAAATAAAAGAAAAACAACTACTTTAAAAAATAAAAAATTAAAAAATGAACCTAAAAATATTTTTTAAAACCCAAATATTAAAATTAAAAATATATTATTCAAACTGTAAAAGACTAAATAACTATAAATAAAATCTAAATAATCAAAATTTTAATTTTTTTGGTGAAAGCTTGTAGTGTTTATACTTCTAAAATTACTAAAGCTTGAAATTGCACCAAAACTTTTGGAACAATGCATAGTATACTTTACTATATTAAGAAACAAAAGGATGACAGATAGATGATAGATGGATAGACAGATAGATAGATAGATGATACATAGATAGATACACATACATGCATACATACATATACATACATAAATACCCCTATATGTGTGTGTGTGTGTGTGTATATATATATATATATATATATGTGTGTGTGTGTGTGTGTGTGTCACCTGTATATAGTGACAATCTAAACTGTTGTCCCAATGGACAATCAGATGTGAAAGCAGGCCAGATTGTGGGACTGAGGCAAAGGAGTTGGGGAAACTTTTCATATATACACCATTTAAATGTTTGTTTTTTTTTTGTTTTTTTTACTTTGCATTTAAAATACCATAAGACTGGGGCACCTGGGTGGTTCAGTCGGTTAAGCATCCAACTTCGGCTCAGGTCAAGATCTCATGGTTCGTGAGTTTGAGCTCCGCATTGGGCTCCGCACTGACAGCCTGAGCCTGGAGGGTTCCGCTTCAGGTTCTGTGTCTCCCTCTCTTTCTGCCCCTCCCCTGCTCACACTCTTTCTCTCTCTCTCTCTGTCTCAAAAATAATAAGCATTACAAAAATTGTTTTAATGCCATAGGACTGCTATGGTATTTTTTAAGTGAATAATGTGAAAAGGTAAATAAAATGCCATGTGAAGAAATGGTTTGGCAAGAACTTTCTTGTGCCGGGACACAGTCCATTTAACATAGTTCCACCCATTACCAGCACGTTGAAAATGCAAAGTACTGACTTATGAAATGGGAACAACAATGAGGTACACAAAACACCCCTCAACTAAGTGGGGCTGCTTTGGAGCAAGGGATTCGCTGCCCTGCAGGGAGACAGAGGTGAACAGAGAGCTCTATCCTCAGAAATGAAAGGAGAGACAGAAGCCCAGTGATCATCTCAGAGGGGTATAAGAATTCTGAGATATTGGTAACTTTCTGTGTTTGCTACTTCTGTGTTCTCTGCTTTCCCCCTAGTCAAGGACAACAAACTGGATGAAAGAGAAAAGATCTTGTCCTCTGTGGCAACGTGGAGGAATAATGCCCTGCCGACCTCCTTGTCTCTGTAGCAAGTCTCGGGTCAGGGTGTTGATGCTGGGGAATGTGCCAGGAGACAATGGGTCAAGTTGGAGCAAAGGAGAGTCTGTTGGGGTCCTATGACTTGCTAAAAGGAGAACAATGCCGCCCTGCCATCGAGAAGGGGTCCTCAGCTTTAATGTTCTCATGCTTGCTACATTTCAGACTTGTCAGACTTCTGCTCTTTTGGCCTCTTTTTGTGGGTAAGAACTACCACGACCTCAGTTGCCTTCTGCAACCGTCACTCTACTCGGTACCCCTGCCCCAGTCAAGTTCTTCCTCCCCAGGAAGCATTATAGACGAACCAGAGGGCCCCCAGGGCCTCTCCGGACCACACTTGGGAGTAACTCCGGCTCAAATGATGCATGACTGGGAAATAAAATACAGTATATCAAGTAGTTGTCCTCACTTATCATATCCAAAGTGTGACAGTTACAAGGAAAAACTACAGAAAACCCAGTAACACAATATACTTGCTTTAAATGTGACATCATCTTTCAGTGAAGGCAGCCCCATTTTTGTGATGTATGGGATGTATCTTAGTTAAATGAGTTTTTTACCCCTGGGTTTTGAGCTGTGGTATGCCATGGTTGAAAAATGAAAGTGTAATAGGCATTTCCCTGTACCCAAAAGTCTCAAACACCTTTTCTCAGATTTTGTGGGGCAATTTCTGTACATTTCCTTTCCTGTTGGTCAAGAGAAAAGGCATTTCTGTAAAAACTATGGAACTATTTGGCACCGATATCTTAGGCCATGTTGTAAATAATAACCTGGTTTTTAGAGAATCTGAAGTTCCCAACATTTTTGTTCTACAGCATTTGATTTTGACTAGAACGTGAGTGGCGTATGTTGTTAGATTTTTTTTTTTTTTTTTTATCAGTAACATCAAGGAAACAGTAACTATTCTAGGGAAACATATCAGATTTCCACACTGCCGCACACAAATACACAGATTAATTTCCAAGAATGTAGTTTGTTTCTGATGATATACATGTGTTTATTTAGAGGAGAAAGTATATATGAATTTGTCAGTTCATGGAGGAGAGAAATTTTCCTCTGCTAGTAGGTAAAAAACATAAATATCTAATATCTTGTTAATAGACCGCTATGGACTGATTTGTGTCTCTCCAAAAGTTATGTTAAATCCCCGGTGTTACTATATTTGGAGATAATGTGTAAGGTGATAATTAGTGTTAAATGAGGTCATAGGGGTGCAGTCCTGATATGAAAGGGTGAATGCCCTTATAAGAAGAGACACCAGAGACCCCATGCTTTATTTTCCCCCGCTTTCTTCCTTTTTCCATCTGAGCACAAAGCAGAGGCTGTGCGAGCGCACAGCTGTCTACAAGCTGGGAAGAGAGCTCTTACTGGAAACTGACCTTTCTGGACCTTAATCTGAGACTTCCACCTTCCAGAACTGTGAGAAAACCCATTTCTGTTGTTTACACCACCCAATCTGTGGTATTTTGTTATGGCAGCCTGATTAGACCAGTACACAGGCCAAATAATAGCCGGGGAAAACAGAATCCTACACAAGATCTAACTTTAGAGGCCTCTTAAAATTTTGTGCTTTGTTACGCATTTTGACGGCACAAAACATGACCACTTAATTTTTATTGTAGAGTTTGCTTCATAAAAGTTGAAAGTATTTCAATATAGCACCTTCTAGATTAAAGCCTCACTCAAGAACTAGTAAATTCACTATATAATTCACATCTTTTAGCTTCTTTTGAGGAAAGATGTTCTTGGAGAACTATCACAGAAGGCTGCAAACGTCTGAGTCTAATATAGCGTGGAATATTTCCAGCCGTGCTTTGGTTGTACCTCCGTGGGGTAGCCAAACTAAAGAGCTAACACTTCATGTTTCCCGTCTTTGAGTATTTAATATAAGAAGATGAGTCCTTGGGAGCTCCAAGAACAGATACAATCATTCCAAACTCTTGGCTGTGTGATTTTTTTCTTAGAGCTTTAAGAATGCTTTCCAATCTTATTCCATCGGTCTAGTTCTGTTAGCTACCCACCCCCTCCCCCATTTCGTAAATGTAGTAGGATGTGTCTATATCTCCGTCCATCTCAATTTCTACTTCTGCTACATCTGCATCCACCTCTGTGCCTGCATCCCACGAGACGGTTCCTTAAGCCCATCTTCCTAGGAGAGTCTGGCGTCTGGCTTTTAAGCGTGCCGCAACCTTGTTCCTGCCCCATGGCTCACTAGTTCTGTTGTCCGCTTGACCTACAGGAAATTGAAACCTTCAAAATAAAACGCAGGTTGGTGACTTGCCACATATTCCACAAAGTGTGACAAGAGAGGGGGAAATCGGAGGAATGGAAAAGCTTGACTCATACCGTCTCAGAAAATTCTTTGACAGTGGAGTGGCTCTCCATGGGCTCGTTGTTTGACTCTGAAACCCCACATAGGTCTTAAACATTGGCTCCATTTTCCAGTTGAGGTTTACGTCAATGCATTGCTGACTTGAGAATGCATCAAAATCTCTAGACTCAGGTTGGAAGCAGCAAAGGTCTGGAATCCTTCTTTCTTCTTTGAGGGAAGGGGAGGACTCCTCGTGCACTGGCTGTGACCAATCAAGTTTTGCTTGATGCCAAAAAATTAAACACAGTAAGGCCAGACCCTGTCAGCAACGAGTTGATTGCTTTAAATAAGGGAGATTTCCTGAATGTTTAAATTGAAACTTCGACTTTGATTAAAGCAAAGAGAAGTACCAGGATGGCTTCCTAACTATTTAGTTCCTAAAATTCCTGTGAGGTCTGGAGATGACAAATTCAATTCTGATGTGCTGTGTTTTACACTCTGCAGGCTGTAGTAAAAGGGAAAACTAATCAAGCTTGGGTTTCCCATGGGCTGAGCTTTAAGATGTTTTCCTATTTAAAGCCATGGAAATATGTTAAAACCCACATAGGCAGGATGAAGTTTATACAAGGCAAAGGCTATGTGACCATGTTTTTGCACAGTGTGCATATTTTGACTTTTCATTATTTTTGGTTTGCTTAATCTTTCGTTCTGTTTAAAATTATATTCCTACTGCATTTTTATCATCAAGATGAAAAAGAATGGTTAATACATATATATATGTATATATATATATATATATATATATATATATATGTTACACAAATGCATAGTATATAATGCAAAATGATTTTTTTTATGTCAAATAGAACACACTAGCTTGAGTTTAAAATTTGTATTAAGAAGAAAAAATAGAAAGTTGATGAATGACTGACCAGCATATAACTATACGGTGATATAGGTAGGCATGCCAAGATAATAATTAAAATTTATTTTTAATACATAAAATCCAATACCCCTATTGTGTGATTAAAATATTAATTACCATATAAAAATCATCGAATGAAAAAGAAACAAGAATCAATGAATCCATATGTCATTCAAACAAGCTAAGCATTTCATACATAAACAAAGAATTGAAATGTACATAAACTATTGTTTGCAAACAAATCATAAAGGTAGTGCTTTCCATTAGAAGATAAAGCAAAGGACTTCCATTCATGTCTCCGCTCCATTTTAAGCTGGTTATTAGGCTGGATGAAGGTATAGGTAAACCCATAAAGAAGTTAAAAATGTTATATATGTACGTATGTACATATGCTCTACCTATTTCTATCTATCTATTATCTATGAATCTATCTATGTATCTATGTATCTATCATCTATCTATCAATCTATACCTACCTATCTATCTATTTATCTATCTGTCTATCTACATTTTTGGAGGGTATTAGAATGTTATCCACATTGAAATTTTATGCAGTAGGGGAATGGAAATTCCTTCATAAATATGCATGGTTATTAAACTTAATCCTTGACTCCTAAACAAGTAAGCACAATCAAAAATAATTATCTTGTCCATCTTCAGGATATGACACATTTAGTGTTATGTTTTGGCAAAGAGAATAGTACTCAACTTTCGGAGATATATTAACTCCTATAACTCAATGGTTTACTGTCATCTACTGAAACGGGGGAGAAGAAATATATGTTCACTAATAGCACCCATGGACTTTCTGTTATGTTACGCTAGATTATAAGGTGGAAATATTAGACAATGAACAACAATTTACACATTTAATAGTCTATATGGGGTCTTTCCCTTTTTTTGTTGGCTTTGGAAGAAGCGAGACAGAGCCAACATTGAATTAACTTGGACGCTTAATGGAAGTGGCAGAATCAAGCAATTGTTAGCCTTTGTATAGATAAACCTGATTAAATGGAAACTTGGCGTGGATGACTTTTCCATGGTTGCATTTGAAAAGGCAAAACTTCTTTGCTCAGCCTAACAAGGGACGAATCTTGCAAACTTTTTACCATGATTTCCCTGGTAATTTACAGAACATAAGATGTCTTGAAGTTGATTTATTCTTATTTTCAAATTTTATAGATGAGGACATTGAGATCCAGAGATTTGAAATGCATTTCAGTCCTGCAGCTGATCACTGCGGGGCCAAGTTCTGGGCTTTCTGCACTGGTGTCAGCCACCATTCACTGCTCCCTTTCAATGATTGTTTAGCATTTGTCATTAAAACCAGGTAGTGCATGGGAAGGTAGCGCCTTAAAATATGAAAGTCATGATGGAGAATTCAAAATTCTCTTGGAAGAGGTTTTATTTTTCATAAAAAAGTTTTTATCAACAGTTGACCTAAAGGGTGGATGCACAGTTACCATGGGCTTGCCTGTGTCATCATTTTACATTTTTCTTAAAAATATAAAAGTTTTTAAACAAACAAAAATAAAAGTTCAGTAATAGAAAAATATCATTTTGACAAACCTTTCCACTATAGTTAAGTATAAACTTGGCTCTTGTGGTCTTTGAGGAATTCATACTTGTGTTAGAAGGGAAGTTAAGGACATATTTATGTGAATTCCAAATAAGCTGTTTCAGAAACAAATAGACTCTATCTTTTCGAAATGAGAATGTTTGAACGCACGATTATAGATCTGGTTGGTTTTGATCTTTGGAAGTCCGTGGTGAATTGCATTGCATGATCTTCTCCTGCCAAACTACACCAGGAACTGTCGGTATTGCTGATGAGCAGTTTGACTTTTATAAATGGTAGTTTAAAGGTCCTTATTTTCTCTATGAGCATGTTCATTTGGATTGATAGCAGTGACTGTATTTCACCCAGAGAACTGGTTGGTGGAACGTTTGGGTTTTGTGTGATGGCAAATATTTTTTTTTCTAATGTTTATGTATTTTGGGGAGGGGGGAGAGAGAGGGAGAGAGGGAGAGAATGTGTGCAAGCAGAAAGGGACAGACAGAGGGAGACGGGATCAGAAGTGGGCTCCAGAGCTGACAGCAGAGAGCCAGATGTGGGGCTCAAACTCAGAAACTGTGAGTCCTTTGGCCTGAGCCAAAGTCTGACACTTAACCTGCTGAGCACCCAGGCACCCCTGGCAAACATTGGAGTTGAAAATACATGAATGACAAAATTGTATTAGATTTTTAGGTAATTGGTAGGGAAACATTTAAAAAATATTTTTTTTAATGTGTATTCATTTTTGAAAGACAGAGAGAGACAGAGCACAAGCAGGGGTGGGGCAGAGAGAGAGGGGGACATAGAATCTGAAGCAGGCTCCGGGCTCTCAGCTGTCAGCACAGAGCCCAACGCGGGCTCGAACTCACAAACAGTGAAATCATGACCTGAGCTGAAGTCGGAGGCTTAACCAACTGAGCCACCCAGGCGCCCCTGGGAAATATTTTTGATTATTAGTCACTTGTTGAGTTGAAGTTTTTGCTCAGATCATTGTACATTTCAAGATTTAAATTGGATTATCTTATCTCTTTTCTCAAAAAGCATGTTTTTTTTTTCTTATGTGAAGCTTATTTAAATGATATAAAAATTTTCATTACCAATTGGTTGTTTGAACCAGAAGTTTAGCACTAAGTGTTGTGCAATTCGATGGTAGCATCTCTTACTGTTTTAAGAATTCTAGGGGCGCCTGGGTGGCTCAGTCGGTTGGGCGTCCGACTTCGGCTCAGGTCACGATCTCGAGGTCCATGAGTTCGAGCCCCACGTCGGGCTCTGTGCTGACAGCTCAGAGCCTGGAGCCTGTTTCAGATTTTGTGTCTCCCTCTCTCTCTGACCCTCCTCCATTCATGCTCTGTCTCTCTCTGTCTCAAAAATAAATAAACGTAAAAAAAAAAAAAAGAATTCTGTAGATCTACGCTGCCCACACACTAAGACAACCACTAGCCATGTGTGACCACTGAACACTTGAAACGTGGCCGGTCCAAATTGAGACATGCTGTAAGTGAAAAATACACACTGGATTTCCAAGACTTCATAGAAAAAAAGAACACATACCTCATTAATTTTTTAAGGTTGATTACATTTTGAAATGATACTTATTTCAAGATATTGTGTTAAATAAAATATAATGTTACACGAATCTCTCTCTTTTGCTTTTTTTTGTCACGTGGCTACTAGAAAATTAAAAATTACACGTGTAGCTCACATTGTGTTTCTAGCGGATGGTGACACCTAGGAAACTTGAAATTACATATGTGACTCGCTTTATATTTCTATTAGATAGTGCTGTCACGCACAGTCATATCCATACATAGAATCTTTGTCACTTCTCCCTTAGCGTGTCTTAGAACTATCACCTAGGAGATTGATTATCTCAACTCCTTCCTGGAGTATTCTTTTCTTAACAGGTCTGTTATTCACAGAAGCATCATTGAGTTAATAAGGAAGCCAACATTAGTGGTTGTTTAGTTAGCCCTACCTTCCCCCAAACTTTTCTTAATCAACCCATGAGAAATCATTTTTGGTCAACTTAGATAAGGTTTCCTCCCCATTCCCCCCGCCCCCAAGAACAGGCCTGGCATGACAGACCACTAGAGGTCATAATAGATTTTCCTATCCTTGCCAAAATTGGAATAATTATCACCTCACTTAAAATGGCTGATGGGAAATGTAAGAGTTACTGAGCTGCAATCTAACTGCTCCGTACAGAGTTCCCATCCCTTTTTTTTCTCTCACAAGATGGAAAGGCAGAATCATCGTATGCCAGCATCTTCTTAGTGGGAAACACAAACTAACCAAGGTAAACCGAGAGCCAAATTAAAAGACTATCCCCTCTTTGTACAGCCTTTGGAATTTGTTGATACTGAAAGACGATGACCGTGAACGAGATGTAAGATGTTAGGGAGTATCTTGCCTATCTTTCTCTCCTCACTAACCCTAGCACCAAATATACAGTAGGCGTTCCAGAAATTTTTGTTGCATGGAACTGAATCATTCAGCAATGCAAATTAGCTTAATGAAACGGATGTGTTAGGGAGACCATTTGTAATAGAATAAAGAAAAGGAACTCAGAATAAGCACCAACATGTGAAATTATTCTTGAAGCGTCCTTCTAAATTTTATAGATGTAACAGGTTTAATTGAGCTAACTTTAGTTTGGGTAGAAGAAAGAGATTTCTACGCTCTTTTGAAGCTCATATTGCTACTTACCAGAACGCCAGAACTTCTGTCAGTCAATAGCACATGCAAAATTTATCCAGTATATTACTTGACATAGGGGTTACTCTGTCATTACCAACTGACTTGAGTCTGCCAGAGAATTTTGTAGGGAAGTACGTGCTGCCAGAAAAGAAGTGTCTCTTGATTGATTGCCACAGCTGACCTCAAAGCTCAAGGATCACTGGGTAATAACCCCTTTATCATATATTAACCACAAAGCCCAAGTCCAAATAGCAGCAAGAGGTCTTGTTCAAACCCACAAGACTTCAGAAAGGCAGAGACTGGGAGGATTTTTATCGTTTCTGCAACCCGCGACATCCCACAATCTCTGTGTGAGATTTGGTGTCTGATTTGCAATCCCTGAGAACAGATACGCTGAAAAATCTTTTGAATTAAAGGTTGTTCCATAATCCCAGTATTTCCTTCTTTTCCTTTGGTTTCTCCTCTTTTAAAAAACCCATTTTA
This sequence comes from Neofelis nebulosa, assembly GCF_028018385.1. Lineage (NCBI taxonomy): Eukaryota > Metazoa > Chordata > Mammalia > Carnivora > Felidae > Neofelis > Neofelis nebulosa. The sequence continues at coordinate 123,829,938 of NC_080787.1, forward strand.
TCTGAAAAAATGTGAGGTATAATCATAATATTTTAAGCCATAAAATGATTATACATATAGATTGCTGGAATGTAAGCCAGACCAACAACATGTCATGAAAGTGGTTTATATAATTTCATTTCCTCTTTATTTTGGTACATGCCGGCTGAAAGGGGGAGGGCGGGAGGGAAGAGTGGAAGTGAAAATCTCCATGCTTTTGAAGTGAAGTACGTACACGAGAGTCTACACGATTGACTGTAATAGCACCTCAAGCCTATATGGTCTGCCATGTGTTATTCTAAATTTTCTTTGTGTTCTAAACTACAAGCTGCACTGGAAGTACCTAGGGAGCCTCAGAAGGGTTTAAATCGGGAGGACCTCAGATTTGGTCCTTGTATGTTTGGAAGAGAAGGGTCTGGTAACTGGATCCTCAGTCAATACGGGCATCGATAGATTTGAGATATTTGTATATTTTATATTTTATATAATAAATGTTATACAGCATAATTTATAAGGTTATATTTACTAAACTTATTAATATAAATCATTATGTTTTATTAATTAAATAATTGTGATATATAAATTATATATATATATATATATCATGACAAGCTCACTTCTGAGTCTATGTTCTATTGAGGAATCAAGTGTAAGGACTGTATATTAATGATGGCCTAATAATTGTCGGGTAGAAAGCTAGATATGCATTTGTATTTAGAGCAGATGAATAAATCATAGAAACCCCCAGGGATTATTTTTCTCTCATTTGTCTGCCATTAAGAGTGTGGTGTTTTGTTTTGTTTTATGTTATCACTTGGCAAGAAGATCATCTTTCTGGAAGTGAGGACAAGGGCAAGATCAGTAGCTCTCAGTGAGATAAGGCAGTTACAGTGTGAGATAATTTCAGCAATACTAGAAAAGTCTTTCCAATTTGGCTAAATTTTTCTATTTGCTGACTTGTGATTGAAACTTTGCCACTACTGTTTCATTTCTGCGATAAAGGCTTGCCAATGATCAATACTGTCCTCACTTCCATCATGGGGAGTAAGGTGGAAATGCGTGGAAACCTTCTTACTTGTGTTTTCCTTGGGTTTGAATCCTGAGAGAACATATTCATGGTGTAGAAGTGGACGAAAGAAAAACATCACAGATGGAATCATGAGAGAGAGACCGGCTGCAGATTTCATGAAGCTGAGTAAGGTTGATCCTAAGGAAGGGTATCTACCAAAACCTCTTTTATAGGCAGGGTGATGGTTTAACTGCAACCATGAGATCTGATCCTTAGGGGGATAAAGTGAGTAAGTTATTCTTGGAATGGCATCATATTTTAAGAAAAACACAAAGGGATCCAAGCTCCAGCTTGAGAAAGAGGGGGAGAAAGATAGGGAAGGGGAGAGAAAAAAAGAGGGAGAGATACAGAGAGAGAGAACGAACCACAGAATCACCACCTGGATCAGTCTGAGAGCAGCAAAACTAAATGGTGAAAATCTGCAGAGAGAATTCTGAATGCATGTACTGAGCTGATGTGTTCAGGTCTCTGGGGAGGGAAAGCTTACATTTTGGTCCCAACTAACTTTTATTTCAAAGCTAGAAGTGTTTATAACCAGCTATGTTTGGCATTGCAGCGTCACCGTGTCATTGATGGCACTAAGTAGTGGTTAGCTACCCAAATACCACCAAAGACTCTGTTATCATCTTCCACCCTCTCTAGCTAAGGAGCCAACATTCTCCCGTATTTACATACAAAATAAACTTTGTTTTAGACAGTTATAATTAGTCAATCTATTTTATAAGATTAATTAAAGGCATTTATAGCTATTTGTTAGAGCTAGTCCATTAAAAGGAAGATCTGTTAGATATGAAGATGATTCTTCTATTTATAGAACTCCCGGTGGAGAGCTTGTTTGTTTATGCAACTATGTAGCCATTTGTTGGCTATCCCCTAGCGTCTCCTCTTCTCCTGTCCTGTACCTACATTTCCCTCCTGGTTATCAGTGGACTACAGATAGGCAGATATGTCCCTTGTCTTTGCTGACTTGTTCCTTTGTTGTGGTCACTTATTCACCGCCTGACAAGGCCTGGCGCCTGCTTACGGGTCAAGGAAATAGCTGCATACCTGGTGATTATGGTTCAGTGAAATCCCGTTCTTAATTTGCCACCTGATATCCAATTCCCAACCTCAGCAATTGCTTAAGTACACTCACTCAGGTTTAACAAGAAGCTGACCATGTGATCTCCAAATCTGTCTGGAAGCTCAGCTAGATCATGGGAAAAAGCAAAAGACGCTTCCCAAGTCTATTCGATTATAGGTTACATGAAAGAACATGGAGTTTTGTTTGGCAAATAATGTCTTGGTAAGATTTGCTTCATTGCCAATGTATCACTAAACAATTAAGCATTTCATTTTCTTCATTTTCTTTTTTTTTTTTGTTTTTTTAACATTTATTTATTTTTGAAAGAGAGAGAGAGAGAACAAGTGTGAGTTGGGGAGGGGCAGAGAGAAGGAGACCCAGAATCTGAAGCAGGTTCCAGGCTCTGAGATGTCAGCACAGAGCCCCGACGCAGGGCTTGAACTCGTGAACTGCGAGATCATGACCTGAGCAGAAGTCGAATGCTTAACCAACGGAGCCACCCAGGCACCCCAAGCATTCCATTTTCAATTATTGATTCAGATGACCTGTCTGGAACAAATGTTAATGAAATGAGTTATAACTACCAGTTTCTATTCAGTATATTCCTTAAAAATAGACTCTCCACTTTCTTGCCTAGTAATATTATGAACAATAAGATTTCAAAGGTTGACCTCTTTTTTTAAATTTTATTTCTTTACTTTGAGAGAGAGAGAGAGAGATTGAGAGTGAAGTCAGGGAGGGGCAGAGAGAGGGAGGGAGAGAGAGAATCCCAAGCAGGCTCCACACTGTCAGTGCAGAGCCCAATGTGGGGCTCAAACTCACAAACTGGGAGGTCATGACCTGAGCCGAAGTCAGACGCTTAACCAGCTGAGCCACCCAGACACCCCAAAGGTTAACCTCTTATAGTACCTTGTTTCTATGAACAAACTCTGACAGTTAACGATACTGTTTTACATTATTCTCTTATTAGTTCATGTGTTGAAGCCCTGTTTTCCCAGTTATGGTTACAATTCATTGCAGGCAGCGTTCTGTCTTTTATTTCTTTTTCTTCTCTTAATATCCCACAAAAAAATTCAATATAGTGCTAAGGGCAGAAGTCAGTTCTGGACAGTTGCTTGTTCAATGGAATTGAATGGTTCCCCTAGTTTTCATCCCTGAAACTGCGCCCCATGACCAGTATCCACTGTGGTCTGTGATGCTTTGGTCGCCATTTGAAAATGTTGATCCTTCTCCTCCTCATCCATCAAGACCAACTTATGAACCACCTCCTCTGGTCGGCTTTCTCGGACTATTCTGCAGATAATGCACCTCTCCTCCTCCGTGCCCCACTGTGTTCTGTGTGTGTTTTGAGTCTTGTGTCTACCACCTCCTCTAGAACTTCTTATTATTCGTCCAAGTGGTCATATTCTCTGTTCGAATACGAACCTTTGTGAAGAGCGTCTCCATTATTAGTCCTTCACTGGCCTCAGCATATTATAGGCTGAATAATACGTTGAATCGTGAATAAATGCAAGTCATTAGGGGCTGTGTCACCTTTAATAAACTGCTGTTGATGCCTATTGATCAACTTTTAGTGAAAATTCCAGCAGACTTTAAAGGAAATTCCCTATGTTGTTTGATAGTTGAGGGTCTGTGTTGAACTTTTGGGTTATTTACTTTATGTTGTGCCTTGGCACGAGGGTCTGTCCGCATTTATTTCTTTTTTTTAATATGCCCGTAAGACTTGAGTTCCTCAAATTTCCCTTGCCTTTGCCTTCTAGGTCCTGCTCTCTTCACTTGCCCTTTGGGTTTAAACAATTCTCTTTGTACATTTCTACACTTGATCTGTTTGAGAGAACATTTATTTCAAATTCGGCTTTACTTTCTGTGCTGCCTAGAAAAAATAAGAGAGACCTCGTAAGAAGAGAAAACAATTCGGAACTCTGGAAGTTGTATGAGCCTCTGAGCTCCCCAGGCTATTTGGAAGAGAAGGTCTCTGTTGTGACCAAAGAAAAGTATGAATAAGAACAGGACTTAGAAACAAATGAAGCAGGGGTCGTATTCCATGATCGAGAAAGCACCTCTTCCTCCAAAATTATTCTCAGAAGGGCTCCTTTTGTAACTAGCTCATGGAGGTCAGCTGATATATCATTGAATTTGCCGAAAGACATCTTCACGTGAGACTTGTTCGCAACACACTATAATAAGATTTAGTCCTGCAGTGGTATCTGCAATCTTGAAAAGCTTTGCAGCGTTGCGGGTTTTTCACAAGTTGCCCTTCTTAAAGTAGTTGGATACCTATGCACCAAAAACCAAAATCATGCTTCTGACAAGGACACTGTTCATATCACCACTTGCTATAAGCTGCTATGCTTCCTTGGAGACACAAGGGAGAAACTTACGTTATGCTTCATGTGGTTGAAGCAAGGGTGACAGAAAGGACTGAAAGGGTCTCCATGTTGGGGAGAGGGAAGAGACGTATGACATCATCGAGACTTGTCGCTCTCTGGGCACGGTTCCACTGTTGTGTTTGAGGCTGTGTATTGTTTGCTTTCCTCATTTTTTTCTTCTCACAGGTTATAAGGAGCCTCCTCTCTTGAGGTTTCGGTTTTTAGATATTTCTTTTGATTTCCTCCCATATGTGATACTTCTTGGTGCCAATACTTTCTTGTCCAGCCGGTACAGTTTTCCTGCACGGTCTTAAGGGCCCCAAGAGAGTGTGGATCATTTTATATTTGGTCCTGCCTGGGGTGGACTTAAACTTTCCTCCCAGGTCAGGGGTATGTACCTTGGGCTCCTCCTGTTGGCTTCGGCAGGACCTGACAGAGCACTGAATCCGTTCCCACCATACTCGTGGGTGGTTTGCCAACCAGCGATGGTTTTCTCTGTGCCTCATGCTGGGCAGGTTGCCTGAATTCTGCTCTCATAGATGGGCGTGCTGGAGAGGGGGTGCCGAAGCAGCAACACAACTAACTACTCATTCTGTTCCAAAGGTTACTGTCTCTTTTCCTGGTAAGTGTGCATTGAAAAGCTTTTCATTCTCAACCACGTAGTTTCTTGTGAGGCTAAAACCAAGAAACATAAGAAAGTGGAGAAAAACTAGTGCTTTCTAGAAGTAAAAGAGGCTGACCTCGGTTGAACATGCGTTATGTTTCCGTTGTCTTGATTGTCTGTAAAGTGGCTGGAAGTCTGGTGAGGAGACTTCCAGGAAGAGGAGAAAATGTGGTCAATGGCTAGAAGGGCTGGCCTGAAACTGCAGAGCCCCCTGTGGCATGGAGGTGTTCGTCCCTAGGGGATGGCAGGGAGAGAGGAGGCAGGAGGTTCAGAGGCCAGACGCTGAGAGGGTACATTTCCCCCTCAGCAGGCTGGACTTTGGGCTGTAGGTGATAAGGAGCCCTTGCACAATTGCAAATGAAGGAGGCATGTTGTGGTGGAAAGAAGGGGAGCTTTGGAGGGAGCAGGTGAACAGATATCCAGACGGTCTGCTTAGCTGCGCGAACCTGAACAACAATAGCAGAAAAATTCATCTTCAGTTTCCTTATCTGAAAAGTAGATATAATCATGGTGGTGAGGATTGGATAAAGGTGTACATGCAAAGCATCTTGCCTAGAACACGGCACCCAAACACAGGCTAGGTAACTTAATGTGTATCCAAAACAAATGCACACAAATAGGGATATTTCTCCTTTACTTAGAAACTTGGGTGTTTGAATCAGGGGAAAGGCATAGTTGGCTAATTTGTCCCACATGAGTCGGGGACAATGCAGGCCACGACATAATATACTTGCTCCCCAACAAAGCTGAAAGGCACAGGGAGCATTCAACACGTTACATCAAGAAAAATACCCTAAACTTAAACAGAGTTGGAAAACAGAATAGCAGATTCACCCAGTTTTCTGGAGATGGAACGGAATGTTGTAAGCAGGCTGGCTAGCTGACTGATTTATAACAGGGACCCAAATGTCTAACACTTTAATATTCCCCTCCTCTGGCCTTACAGCTGGCACTTACTTGAAAGTGACGTGAAGGAGACAACTAAAAAACAGTAGAGTTGATCTAAATCACTAGAATCGCTTTTGGGTCTAAATGTATTTTGTGAATGTTACTTCATATTTCTAGGTTCAATATAGTATCGTCACTCCGACCCCAAGGCCCTTCTCCTTCCCCAGCATCTGCTCAGTCCCTAAATCTCCTCTGGCATTTCTGTTAGAAATCTGCACTTCAGAATCAGAGAGACTTTAATGCAAATCGCAGCTCAGTCACACATACTGACATAGGGAAGTTCATCTTTCTCTACATGTCAATTTCCTCGACAGGGCAACGGTATTATCGCCATTGGTGTTTCGAGACAATGCATGTAAAGTCCTTAGCACAATGTCTGATGTCTGGCAAGCTGTAATTATATATATAAAAAAAACCTCCCTTAGAGAGCTCTCGAAGGTGACTCTTCGTCTTCCCCTGGAATACAGAAACTGAACTGGTTCCTCTAACTCCAGTCCAACTCTTTGCCCTGGCAAGAGAGGCCATCTTTCGAAAGCCCATGACGTCACAACAGTGATAGGAAAACTTATGTGGTGGTCACCATAGAAATGGACATGGAAAAGGGGGATGCCTAGAAAAGCAGAGCCTGATTTGACATACTTGAGAGCAAATCTCTTGTGGTCCTGTTTAAGAGTGACCGAAGGAAAGGTCTTCTTGAACTTTCCAGGCCAATTTAACTCACGAGATTGAAGAAGAGTGGGTTGAGGTGGGGCGACATTGCCACCCTTAGCAACGGTCCTCTGTACACGGTACTCATGGCTCCCTAATTTTTTTTTTTTTCCTGAAACCTTCTTAAGACTTGTTTTGCTTTGGGAGAAGAGTCGTTGGTCTGTTGGGCAGAGGTGTGGTTGATTGACCTGTGCAGCCACTGGCGTGTGGTCCGACGGGGACCCGGGCTTAGGTAAAGGACGAACACCCTAAACGAAACCAGGCCACATCCTGACATTTTCAAATGTGATTTGGAGCCCAGCACCACTGCTCTGGCACCTTGCTGGAGCTTCATCCGCTTCCCCGTGTCTTTACTGAGATGTGGGGAAAAGGAGCCAGAAAAACACACGGACTACTACAGCATCAGTGATTTCAGTTAGACGCAGGCGTTTCCTGATACGAGTCAGTCCTACGCAGTGTCGTAAAATTCCCCGGGCTTTTCATTCAGGAGAAGAGTCTTTCTTGCCTGGAAAACAGGAGAACTCTCCCACGCCTAAGAACTTCGCCTTCACGACTGCCCTGCTAATGCTCAGGTTCACTGCTGAAGAAAAGTTAGCAGGACACAGCTATCTCAGAACTCAGGGAGCAGAGAGCTCTAGCGTGACACCCAAGAGAACTGAAGGCTTTTAAATCCCTTTCCATTTCAGGCCAGTGGTAGCGGCAGGGCCCAGGAGTGGGGAAGGGTGAGGGGGGCTGTCCGGGGCAGATGGGCGTCACATTACAGGGCCAGAGGGACTGGAGAAAGGGAACATTTGGCTCTCATTACAGAACAAAGGGACAGGGTGCTAGAAAACAGCGAATCTGGGTCAGAGGTACCTGACTCTCCCACAGGTGCTGGAGTCAATTTGCACATCTCCACTCTGGAGGGAGCCTCCCGAAGTCGTCTCTCCACCGACTGCATTTGCCAACCATAACATTTTACCAGGAACACAGCTTGTCAAGACCAGCCTTTTAGCTAGAGCAGCGGCATGATGAAAATCGCGTTTGCTCAGGGGCAAAACTCACCGCTGTTGAGAAGCTGGAGGTGTCAGTGCGTGATTTTCTTGAAAGCTCCTCCATATATTCGAAATCTTTGGTATCCTTTTAGTTTTTTTACAGACCTCCTTCTCTCATAAATTCTTCCCTTTCTCTTGGAGGGGGTGGGGCGGGGAGGAAGAGACAGAAAATCTGGGATTCTTGTGACGACTAGATATTGACCGTTAAGTCAAGATCTAAACACAACATTTTCCTTCCTTATGACAGAGTTGCACCCAATTTGATTGACACAGCATCGCCTTTTTCCCCCTTCCAGTTTTTGTTTCTAACTCATCACTCCTTCCCTCCCCCCCCCACCCTTTCCTACCTGCCTTCTGATGAAGCATTAATCTGAAAATCTGTATTTTCGGCAATGTGGCCATGAGTCAAAGTTTTTGGTGACTCCCCTTACTTTTTCCTTCTCTCCCCGCCCCCCTTCTTTCTTTTTTGAAATCATCTCCAGGCCTTAGAAGAGAGCGGCTTGGATGCCACACTGACGGCAGACCTGCCAACTTCCCACCCGAACCTTGTAACTGTATTTTAAGTCATTAACGATGAAGCCCCAGAAATGTTGGCGGAGGGTACGTTTCATCTGAAACAATATAAAGTGTACAATGAGAGAAAAGCAGGCCTCAGGTATTTGCAGGGGTCCTGTTATGTGGTGGTTGTGATGAAAATAGGCTTAGTGACTTTAACAGCTGGCAATTTATTAGCAAACCTGGTTCTACTAAAAAAATATGGAAAATCAGAATCGATGTCGAGTGTTAATCGCAAATCCTTTGTATTAGCGAAACTTCTGTATCGTGTTAACTTTTACTGTTGCGGAGAGCAGACATCCTCTGGAGCAAAGCTGGGCACATGACCTTCCTTTGTCAAACACCGCTCTGTAGGGATCCAGGCCGTGTCTGCCTGTGACATTTGGCCCAGAAGACAAAACCATGTTCCCTTAGGTGACTTGGCAAAACTGAGGTCAGTGTTCAGTCTCAGCGACTGTCCTTGGTGAGAGTCCTTTAAGGAGGCCTTTTGGGGCTGTCCCCTCCGTGTGCACTTGCGGTAGCTCCTTCTCGAGGCACGTCATCCTGCAAAGCTGTCCCTTTGGCTGAGTGTTTACACACAGCAATTGAAAACAACACGTTTTCTGCTGCCAACTGGAGACAACCGGAGCGATCAGTCTCTCTTTCTACTTTGGATTTAACAACGTGGCGGCGGATGAGATGGGAGACGTGCTCTGAGTATTCAAAATGAAAAACACCAGAACACAACTGCTATTTTATGAAAGAGGCTGGAAAATGGTTAGTAAAAAAAAAAAAAAAAATCGCAGATGTGTTTCCCAGATGAGGGGGAGATAGAAGGACTACTACATTCGGAAAATACCATGACAAGCGCAAATCTAGCCCTCGTTTTTCTCGACTTATTACTCGTGCGTTTGTCTAAGCTTGACTTGGGGGTTTATGGTCACTCTCAAGAGGATCGGTGCCGAGGGGAGGATTTTTGACCTTCCAGGGAAGCACGTTAGTGTTTGCTAGAATATTGACCATAGTTCTTTCCTGTATTTTAAGTAGCCACACTAAAGCAAGCTTGATGAATTGTGGAGACGACTACCCTCTCAAATTAGAAATTACATTTTTGAACATTGTTCCGGAAAAGAAACTCAGAAACATGGGTCTATTCTGATGGTAGCCCACTCAAAATAGACCTTTTGTTTTGTAAAAAACTATGATCACGAATTGCTCGCTTTTGCCTTAATTTCGACTCTACAGAAGTTTTGTTTTTTGAACGTCAAGATGGTGGCTTGTTTCGCTGGGCCACGTGCACAGCAGGCATTCGGTGAATGCCTAACTAGGGAATTAAGGAATTTTGTAGATGAGATTTCTCTATCCCTTCTGCTGTCTAAATAAAAATTTAAAAGAATCTTTTACTTAGACTTGACTTCTTTGAGCCTTTCTGTATATTTTAGTGATAATTTTTCAGATAGTTTAATTATGTGTCTAAGTGACACAGCTGGTTATTACAGTAAAATAGACACATACTGGTATTTAAATGTCTTAAATGATTGTGTCTGGGGGCGCCTGGGTGGCTCAGTCAGTTGAGCGTCCGACTTCGGCCCAGGTCATGATCTTGCGGATTGTGAGTTTGAGCCCCGCATCGGGTTCTGTGCTCACAGCTCGGAGCCTGGAGCCTGTTTCGGATTCTGTGTCTGTCTCTCTCTCTCTGCCCCTACCCCCCCTCATGCTCTGTCTCTCTCTGTCTCAGAAATAAATAAACATTAAAAAAAAATTTTATTTTATTTTATTTTTATTTATTTATTTATTTTTTCAACGTTTTTTATTTATTTTTGGGACAGAGAGAGACAGAGCATGAACGGGGGAGGGGCAGAGAGAGAGGGAGACACAGAATCGGAAACAGGCTCCAGGCTCCGAGCCATCAGCCCAGAGCCCGACGCGGGGCTCGAACTCACGGACCGCGAGATCGTGACCTGGCTGAAGTCGGACGCTTAACCGACTGCGCCACCCAGGCGCCCTAAAAAAAATTTTTAAATGATTGTGGCTGATCGGCAGCTACCGCAAGTGATGTCTAAGGATGATTGTTCTGGGCTCCGACAGTTCCAGTCCTGGAAGAGAGAGGACTACATTATAGGAACAAGAGTAATATTTTGGGGTCTTTGTTTGCCTTTCATAAAGTGTTTTAAAATATACTTTAAGGTAACTAAGCTTTTGTAAGAATGTATGTTTCGGTTCACCTCTGTTGTTGAGCATCCTTTTTATGGGACTTAATCAAATACGCTAATTCCTTATCTATTACAGATGTTCAGCTTAGGGCATCAGAATAACTGTAGTCAATTTACTCTCAGGTAGCCTCCATTGAAAGAATGGTGACCTACCTCTTCTAGAGAGGAACAATTGGCTTTCCTTTTTCGTTTGCAAGTGCATATATAATGTTTTCTCTATGTCAGGCACTATGTTAAGCACTTCACAAGACTTAATGCATTTAGTCCTTGTAACCCTATGAAGTAGGTGGTTGTATTATCACACCCGTTTTATAGATGAGAAAACCAGTGCACGGAGAGGTTAAGTAAATTGCCCATGGCCAAGCAGTAGTAGGCAGAGGAACTGACTTTGATCCCATGCAATCTGACATGAGAATCCTTGCCCTATTTCCTCTAGCACAGTGCTATCCCATAGAAAGACATCAGTCATTTATTTAATTTAAAATTTCTTAGTTAGCCACATTAAAAAAGTAAAGAATAAAATTTAACTTCAATAATATCTTACCTGATGCAACAGTTAAGGGGACATGTAGCATTTACCAAAGCAATACAGTTGTGTTTAACAAAAACGTGTTACATACTGCTTCTGTTTTAAAACTTAAACGCATGTAAGTTAAGCAAACTAAAAAATTCAGTTTCTCCACAGCACTAGCCATATTTCAAGTAGTCAGTAGCCACATGTGGCTTGTGGCCCCCATATTGGACAGCACAGCCATGAAGAACAAACTTTCTATAGAAATATATTCCTCGGAGATAGCTCCAGAGGATAAATTAAGGAGAATTAAGTTCATGAAATTTTGTTTTCCTGGTTAATCCAGGCATATTGCTACGACAGAAGGAAAAGCAAACATCGTTCTCAATTTCTGACTTATCAGAGGGCTGACCATCATTGGTTGGCATGAAGATATCCTCTTATGGAGCTTTCTGGTGGGTTTATGTTCTTCAAGATGCCATTTCCAACTGTGCTCAGACTATGACCTATTAAGGGCGGGGGAATCTGTGTGCCTATCTGGAAGCATTTCTCTCTTGAGAAGAAACATTAATACCACCAAACACAAGCGAAGAAAAGGAGGAGAGGTTTAGATACTCTGATTCTCCACTATCACCAGCCCCACGCTCACCAGATTTTACCCATGTTTTCGCCATTCACACATTAACAAAAGTCTAAAACGATCTTACTGTGGTTTTGTATTCCTTTCTAAATATAGACATAACCAATAACAAAATCTATTTGGAAGCTGGAAATACTAAATCAAATATGAGTGACTCAACTCTGAGTGGCAAAGGCCTTTTATTTTGTTTTCTCTTGATCACTAAGAATTAAAACATAAATCAAGGGGAGGTATATTCTACATTTAATGTGGCAAATCTGCATGTATTTTGTACTTATGTATGAGCCTAATATAAATTTAACTTTGCGGGAACTATTAATGTCATTTAAACTATGTTTTAATAATAATGGGGACAAACTTCCCACTCAGATCATTTATTATTAAAATATAAAAGTTTAGGGCTTCCTGGGTGGCTCAGTCAGTTGAGTGTCCAGCTCTTGATTTTGTGGGCCTGAGCTCAGTGTTAAGCTTCACGCTGTGTGTGGAGCCTGCTAAAGTTTCTCTCTGTTTTTCTGCCCCTCTCCCCCACTCATGCACTCTCTCTCTCTGAAATAAAAAATAAGGTAATTAATTAAAAAGAGGAGATAAAAGTTTACATTATTGCATAAGAATAAATATCTTGAGGGGCACCTGGGTGTCTCAGCCGGTTAAGAGTCTAACTTCAGCTCAGTTCATGATCTTGTGGTTTGTGAGTTCGAGCCCCACATCGGGCTCTGTGCTCACAGCTCAGAGCCTGGAGCCTGCTCTGAATTCTGTGTCTCCCTCTTTCTCTCTCTCTCTGACCCTCCCCCGCTTGTGCTCTGTCTCTCTCTCGCTCTCCCTCTCTCTCTCAAAAATAAACATTTTTTAAAAATTTTAAAAATAAATATTTTTATGAGCAGATGTAAATGTTGCTTAATTATGATTATTCTTTTTAGTTTTTTTTGTTGTTTTTGTTACTGAGGGGAATGTTAAAAAATTTTTTTTTAACATTTATTTATTTTTTGAGAGAGTGAGTGGGGGAGTGCGCAGAGAGAGAGGGAGTCACAGAATCCAAAGCAGGCTCCAGGCTCTGAGCTGTCAGCACAGGGGCTCGAACTCACAGACCGCAAGATCATGACCTGAGCCGAAGTCAGACGCTTAATAGACTGAGCCACCCGGCACCCCAGTGAGAGGGAACATTTTTAAATTGTAAGTTTTACCTTTTCGATTTCTCATTGAATGAGAAATCCTGTGGGGTGTAATACAAAGCAAAGGAGGTCTGGGGTTAGCAGATGTCATTTTTAATCCAGGAGAGCTGAATTTTAATCCAAGTTCTGCCACTTAAAAGCAGTTTCTCTCTAAACTTGAATGCTTGACTTAATCTTTGTGAGTCTCCAGTTTCCTGTTCTGTAGATTAAGGACAATAATGCATATTTCTTCAGGCTGTTAAAAAGAGTAAATGAAAAAACATATGTAAAATGCTTAGCCCAGTGCTTGACACATATTAGGAAGCTAATAAACGTTAAGTTATTTTCCACAGTTATACGCGCATTCTTCATATGAATGGCTCTTAATTCATCCAATGCCTCAAAATTTTAGTAGAAAAAAATGCTATTAAAATTGGTTTATGGCCTCTTCTCTTAAAACTCAAAATTCTTCATCGTGTCCTTTTTTTTCCATGACAAGTCACAAAATGATGCCTAAATTCCTGATTGCAGTGCTCAAAACTGATTAAACAGCAAATCATTTAGGGCCTGAATTTTTGAGGCCCTTCTAAGGAAAGGAAGACAGAAATGAACAAAAAAAAGAGGAGAACATAACATCTTGAACGATAGGAGAGGAGCTACCCTAGTGGTAATAGAGTAATAACTGAATTTAAAAAAAAAAAAAAAAAAAAAAAAAAGCTTGCTCTGGATTAAACCCTTTCAAGGGTGCTCCCTTGTAGCCTATCAGCAATGACTGGAGAGGCCCTGATGTCACGTCATGATGCACGCAGTTGGGCTATTTAAAGGCTGCCGTTTCATTTCCAAGTTTCACTCCCTTCTGACGTCTCCCGCACTGTTCATTTGGCACCGATGTCTACACTTCAGCAGATAATTTGCACGCTACATAAGCATTTAGAAAAACCCAGAGTTAAACCAGGGGTGAGAGTCATCGGTAACATTTATAGTTACTGAGCTCTTCGCTCCAGGCCCCAATGTAGGTCAGAGGGTGCATCTTTCCAGAGAAAAAGCACATTGTTTCAGTGTTGTTTCTTTCAAAGGGACATGACCATGATTTCCGGCCGATGTCAGGCGTGCCCTGGTTTGTCAAATGATTTTGTCAACAGATTGTTTTCCCCCAGTGCTAACCGCTCCGTGTCTCTTTTTGTTGAAACCAGAAATCCGGCCTTTGAATTACACTTGGCCAAAGGTAAATTCTTTTTCAGCGTAAGAACAACCCTTCCTTGGCAAGATTTTAATGTGAGGCAGTTAGAGAAACGTACCGAAAGCACGAAAAGTGCACTAAAGCCCCTTTGGGTTGAATAGATGAGCATGTCGTGGGGAGGGTTTTTTTTAGTTCCCAGGGTCGGAATATGTGCGCTGTTTAGGGCAACCAGCTGTCATGCCAGTTCCCAGAACTCAGGAAACAGAAACTTGCCTCCCTCCTGGTATTAACGCATGGGGGGGGGTGTGCCTGGAGCAGAGGGCAGGGTGGCTACGGAGCTGTGGGTAGTTTCAGGTGCTTGGAGGGCATCAAGGAGCTGTCCTTCTTTGTGCTTCTTTTCTGCAAAGGGGGCATCGCCTGAAACTGGCGCATTCAGCAGCACCGCGGGGTGAGATATGCGCAGGGCACCGTTTCCCTCTAAGGCAAACACCCTCGCTGTTGGCCCACGGTCAGAATTTGCAAGCTTAGCCGGCACCTTTGACCCCACCACGCAGCTGACAACACAGTTGCCAGTTGATCGCTTCCATTTATCCTACGTCAGCTTCTGAGGCACCGACAGAAAAGGAAATAAAGATTTGGGCAGTAACTTCAGGAACGAAAATGGAATGATCAAGGGTTTGCTTCAGTCCGCTCAGGCTGAGAACCATTTTTCCCAGCGGGTAAAGACGGGAACATCAGATCCATAAGAGAAGCTTCTCAGGGTAAAGAAATTGGACGCATTAGCTGAAGATCCAGATGAGGAAACCACCGCTTTATAAGAGTCCACCAGCAGATTGCTTAAATTGAGAATGCCCCAGGGGCGCCTGGGTGGCTCGGTCGGTCGGTTAAGCTTCCGACTTCAACTTCGGCACAGGTCACGATCTCACGGTTCCTGAGTTCGAGCCCCCACCGTGGGGCTCTGTGCTGACAGCTCAGAGCCTGGAGCCCGCTTAGGACTCTGTGTCCCCTTCTCTCTCTGCCCCTTCCCTGCTTGTATTCTGTCTGTCTGTCTCTCTCTCTCTCTCTCTCTCTCTCTCTCTCACTCAAAAAATAAATAGTAAATATTCAAAAAAGTATTGAGGATGCCACCCAGTTACGGGAGCAGAGATTGTTACCTTTCACATCCTCAGTGCCCAGCACTGTGCCTAAGAGTTTGTGCTCACAGTGTATTTGGATAATTAATGAGTGAAACCCACGACTGCCGACTGTCATTAGTGGTTCATCAGCCTGGCAGATGTGACCGGCTGTGGTTCCATAGATCAATTCTGTGACTTAATTCATTAACTTCGACACTAGAGCCACTGGTATTTCATCTGTAAAGTAATACTATTTATTACACCATGCACACTCACATACATGCACAGATTTTGCCACCAACTAATAGGACCAGGAGAAAAGTTATCTAACCAAATAATAAAAATGCACATTATCTATATGTGTATGTGTTTACCTCCAATTATTTTTTTTCTAGTTCATATATATCTAAAAGGTGAAATTTCCAACTCATATTTTTTGAGAACAAGTTGAGGAGGAAGGAATTGGTGTTTTTCCTCTATTCCCACCATTTGCTATACTTGAGGTCCGTGCTTTACAAAAGTTCTGAACATTGCCTCTCGTTGCCCACTCCAAGGGAAACATCAAGCCCCTTTTGTAGATGAGGATACAGAGGTTCAGACAAGGTACAACTTTTCAATTTTATGTAGTGAGGAAACATTTGAGCCGAGATGCAACCTACAAGTATCTTTGATGCCGGAGTCTGTGGGTTTTTCTCTTTACCTAAAACTCAAGATGTCATCAGCTGTAAAGCATTTGAAGCAGACACTGTATATAAGGAGATACTCTTCAAGAAGTGTATGTTAAAATAAATATAGAGAAACTAATTTCCTCACTTAGCGGAATATAATAGATTAAAAAGATCTCTCTCAAGAGGTACAAAATACACAAAACGACATACTGATTTGGAATAAACTTACAAGAAAAGTGCAGAAACTAATGACAACAAAGCCACAAAGCTTTATTGAACCAGAAGATATAAAACCCTAATTGGAGAAATATATTTGGTTTTAGAATGGGAGTTTTTCAGCATGGTAAAGTTGTCACTTCTCCCACATGTTAATGTGTACATTTAGTGAAATCCAAATCCAAAGTTCCACAAGCTCTTACTTAGAAATTTGATCACTTGGGGCGCCTGAGTGGCTCAGTCGTTTGAGCCTCCAAGTTTTGATTTCGGATAAGGTCACGATCTCACTGTTGGTAAGCTGAGGCTGTCAACACGAAGGCTGCTTGGAATTCTCTCTGTCTCCCTCGCTCTCTGCCCCTCCCCCACTCATGCTCTTTCTCTTGCAAAATAAATAAATCAACTTAAAAACAAAGAGTGTTGATCACTGATTCTGAAGCTCATTTGAAAAAATGCATAGAAGAAAATAGGCAACATATTTTTAAGAAGAATAATGAGGCACACTTACATTATTCCATATTAAAATAAATGATAAATCTTATTACTTGGAATATGTGGTATTGCCATTTGAATTTACAGCAGGACATTGGAAACAAAGAGATGGCAAATACATATGAGTAAAATGAATATGATAAAGAGGGACTTTCAAATTAGTGAGGAAATTATGGATTATGGAAATGATGGCAATAAGGTAATTGTTTTAAAAATGCAAAACTGAGTTAGCTATTAAAAATTTTATTCATGTGGTTTATAGAGCTAAACATAACAACTTAAAGATGAATGACTGAGGGGCGCCTGGGTGGCTCAGTCAGTTAAGCGGCCGACTTCGGCTCAGGTCATGATCTCGCAGTCCGTAAGTTCGAGCCCCGCATCGGGGTCTGTGCTGACAGCTCAGAGCCTGGAGCCTGTTTCAGATTCTGTGTCTCCCTCTCTCTGACCCTCCCCTGTTCATGCTCTGTCTCTCCCTGTCTCAAAAATAAATAAAATGTTAAAAAAATTTTTTTTAAAAGATGAATGACCGTGGAGTAAAGCACAAAGGCTGAAGACAAAAGAAAATATATATAGATCCGGGTCAAAATATCCTAAGTAAAATTAACGAACAAACTACAAATTCTAAAAAGTTAGTGTGGCATATTGTAGAGAGGTTGTTAAATCTTCAGATTTGTAATGACTTCCTTTTAAGTAAAAAGAATGAACCTAAAGGCAGAAAAAAAGACATGAATAGGCAAGTCACAAGAACTATATGACCAAGAAACTTCCTTTTCCTAAGATTTTATTTATTTTAGAGAGATAGCAGGGAAGAGGGGTAGAGATGGAGAGAGAGAGCGGGAGCGAGAGAGAGAGAATCTTAAGCAGCCCCACACTCAGCATGCAACCTGTCGTGGGGCTAGATCCCATGGCCCTGGGATCATGACCCCAGCTGAAATCAAGAGTGGGACACTCAACTGACTGAGCCACCCAGGCACCCCTGACAAACAAACTTCTAAGTCATTTTTTAAAATCCTTAGAAATCAAAGATATGCTAACTAAAATAAGGCATCATTTCTTAAAAATCAAATTCATATTCCAGGAGGTATCTTTCTTGCATTTGCAAGCTTATTCTAAAACTTACTTCCCCTCCTGCTATTGCCCTTGGTCAGCCCGGACAGAGCTGTCTTTTACTCACTCAGCATATGCTGGAGACCATCTTCTCCCACCCAACCTGCGACATTGAGAACCTCCAGATGCCAGATACCTCCTTGGGGCTTCTTGGATGAAAAGGGAATATGGCTTGTTTCCCTTATGCGATACCTCCTGTTGGAGGAATATTTGCACCATCCTTTTTATTCCCAGGGGCTTACTAAGTTTTATTGGAACAGCTTTTCATGGATTCCCCAGCTCTTTGATGGACTAAGGTATGATTTTAATAAAGAACTGGCCTGAGCGACAAATCCTGGCGTCAGAACCCATGTGGCACTCAGAATCTGGAAGATCAAATCCCTTTCAAGGGCCCAGTCTTTCTTGGAGGTTAGGTTCACTTTGCTGAGCTTTTCCCTTAGGCTTCTTGAACCTTCCTCGGTTTCACCTTCTGAGGTGAATCTCAGAGACTCCAGCCTGACCAATTTTCCCTTAGAGTTGAGTTTAGACACATCTTTTTTTGTTTCATAAACTCATCAAGTAGAGTTCATTTCTTTCCTTCTCTACGTTTTTAAAATGTCTCTAAATTTCTCTCATGAACTGGTACTGCTGCTATAATTTTATAATGTACTTTTAAGAGTAAATGTTATAAGTATGGAAAAATGCAAGTTTTATTTTGTGAAATCCCAGAATGTTGAATCCTTAGCACCACCATTTCCGTGAGCCAAGGATCAAGGTCTGCGTTTTGCTTCACTCCAGGAAGGATAAGCAACATTTACAGATATTTTAAATTGAATTAAGGCCTTAGTTTGTTTTTTAAATGCCTAGTTTTGTTAGTCATCCTAACTTTTTGCATGTAAGTTATAACTAGACTGTGGAGTACAAACTCACAGCTTAACCCTGGCATGGAATAATTCCGTTGAGGATTTGTTTCAAAATAAAATAGAATATTTTCCATATTCACTACCATTATGCTTCCCACAAAACACGTAAAGGATATTTGAGGAAATGTTTCTGATTTTCAGAGTGTCTCCTAAAAGCTGGTTTGGACATGGAAAAGAGCTAGAGTCATAAATTTTTTAAAGGTGTTTATGGGCAACTACTAATTTGTTCTAAGTTTACATTTCATATATTAAAACTCTATTATGATGACAAAGTTCCTGACATCCGCTGTAATACTTATACTCTAAAATCATTCTCATGTGGGCTGGTATTTATTTACTCTCTATAATTTGATTTTTGAACTCTCTAAAAGCAAAGATTATGGGCCTTTTTGTTTGTTTTTTAAATATTCCTTCCTGGCGATTAGCTGTGCAATCGGTATTTGAAGTTATTAAATAAATTAACATACGTTTATAGCCATTTATTATGTGAAATAAATAATAAAGAGAAGTGAAAGTCATTTAAAAGGAAAACAATCTTAGCCCATTACACCTGCTTCCTAATCTTCTTGAGGAAACAAAATATGTACACACAGACAAGATTAAAAACACTGAATGTCAGGGGCACCTGGGTGGCTCAGTCAGCTCAGCATCTGACTCTTGGTTTCGGCTCAGGTCATGATCTCACCATTCACGAGACTGAGCCCCATGTCAGGCTCAGTGCTGACAGTGCGGAGCCTGCTTAGCATTCTCTCTCCCCTTGCCCCCTCTCTGCCCTTCCCCTGCTCACGTGCTCTCTCTCTCTCTCTCTCAAAAATAAATAAATAAACGTGAAAAAAAGAGAACACTGAATGTCAACAAGTGACACAGCTGATATTGATTTCAATGAATCAGTATCCATACTGAGAAGCAAAAAATGATAATGATGATGATCCCTGCCATACGGTAGGTGCTTCAAAATTGCTGTCACTTGAATGAGTATATTTGTTAAATTACTTATCCAAAAAGTGCTTACTCCATGTCCCTTACCTCATAACAGCCCTGAAAGAAGACGTCGTTAACATTACTTCTGTTGAGGAGAAAAGTGATGGGCAGGGAGGACTCCAGTAGAATACGGAGTTTCATACCCACGTTTGTTTGACTCCATGGTCCATGTTTCCCCTTCCTTGTTCCACTGCTTCTTACAGAGAGACCACGGTCATTTCGGCCACTTTGAAAAGGTAGATCTACCACTGTAGACATGTTCAATTATCAAGTAATTCTGGCAAAAAATACTACTGACGACTCACTCTGTGCTACACATTGAGTAAATTGGTCAGTGTCTTTAGGAAGCTTAAAGCCTGTTCAAAAGGTAGCAACAAATAAAGAAAAATCCGAAATAAATGCAAAATTGAAATTCTAACAGCACCAGAAAGAAGACATACATTATACTAGACAGCTTACAACAGGTAGTTCCAATATAAGCATCCTAATCTCCAAAAGGTAAATAAGATTAAACTCTGTAAATTAAAAAATAAAGAATACCCCAGGTCCAAAGGATTTGGAGCAAGGGAGGGAAAAGATGATTAAGAAAGACGAATGATGGCTAACGAGGCTTAAGCTGAGGAGAGCAAAAGGGATAATAGTACGAAATGGAGCTGAGAAAGCAGGTAGGTGCAATACTATTCGGGGCGTTATAAACCATATTGATCATTAGTCTTATTTTTCTGAAAGCAATGTCAAACCAGTGAAGGGTTTTAACTGGGGAGTAGTTATGGTGAGGGTGCAATGAGAAAAAGCATCTTGACAGATGTGGAGTTGTGGTAGAGGGAGCCAAGTGAATTTGGGTAGACCAGAAAGAAGGTATTTTGTAGGCCAGTCAAGGGACGATGGCTGCTTGGATGATAGAGTCGGTGATGAAGAAACAGAAAAAGGAATTGATTTCCGAGCTTATTTAGGAGATAAATTAGCCTAATTTGGTGATGGATTGGATGTGGCAAGGAGATTGCTGAAGGAAAGGTAAGTTTCAAGGATGAATTCAGGTTCTTGGTTTACAGAATTTAATAGATATTACTTCCATTCACTGTGACAGGGAACAGTCCAGGTTTGGAAGGGAAGATCATGATTTTGGTTTTTGACATAGTAAATTTGTGGTATATGTGAGACTGCCTGGGGACATGTGAAATCAGCTGTTGGATACATATGTGTATGACTCAAAGAAAGGTCTCAGCCAGGAACACAAATTTGTGGATCATCTGAGTGTCGGTGATGACTAAGGATATGAGTATAAATGAGATTACTTAGGGAAAGATATAAAATGAAATGAACAAAGGGTCAGTGACCAAACACCAAGCAAAGACAACATTTAATGGCCATGAAGAAGAAAATGTACTGCTTCAGAAGACAGAGAGGTGACAGAAGGCAGGGGCATAGTATATCTAGAGACCAAGGAAAATGGTATTACAAGAAAGGAATGGTCTGATAGTGTTGAATGCTTTTGCAAGGTCACCTGAAAAACTTTGCACTGAGCCAGAGAAGGAAGGGAAAAGAATTTCTGACTGCCCCCACTCCCCAAAGAACTAAGGTGGACATATAAATTACTCTTTTCTTATTACTTAAATAAGAGAGAGAGAGAGAGAGAGAGAGCTTAGCCTGTTTCTGAATAATTGTTACTCAAGGAAGCCTTAAATAAGAGCTGTTGTATCTATTTCCTCTATCACCTTTCCCAATTTTGTCACCACTGGATCGTTCCATAGAGACAGTACTTAGATTAGTAATACAATGTCTAATATCTTTATCCAAGGATTCCTTATGCTATCTAAAATAAATTGTTATTGATGATACTTGCAAAACTGACTGAAAACCTGCTGTTGGTAATTTCTCAAATGCCCAGCCATTTCAAGATGAGAACGTTCAGGCAAGGGAACTTTCAGAAGGCTTTTTAACTTTGCTTTAGTTGGAAAGCCAGTTTTACATCCTCAAAGTAATTTAAAACTCTCTCCAAAGTTGGTTTTTTAAAAAAAATATGTATCTTTGACTCATTTAAATTGGCCGAAATGTCTTGTAATTTAAGAAAAAGCTGTAAATCTATGCATACATTTGGAACGAAAGTGCTCTGAGCAAGAGAACGACTAGATCATGAGAATCTCCCAGGAAGATGGTCTGAAAAGGGGAAGAACTGGAAAGTGGATTACCAGATCAGATGTCGTTGCAATAGTCCAAACGGGAAGCATTTATCACTCTCATCATGTAGAGTAGGGGATAGTAGTGGGAAAAAAGGATTGTTTCTGGAATAAAGTGGAGAAATTGAAATGATGCTGTGACTGAAGTGGAAGAAGAAGCACAGATCTGAGATTCAGCAAATATTTACTCAGCACTCTCTCACATGCAGAGTTTTCTCCATTTTGTGGAAGAGGAAACTCAAAGATGCAATAGTCCACCCCACAGCACTGCTGTAAGTTGTAGACCCGGGATTTCTACCGAACATTTCAGATACAAGGTTTTTGTTGTTTTGTTTTTTTCTAATATAAAACCATAACACATACCCCCCCCCAAAAAAAAAGGAGCTGAAAGGAGTAATTAAAAGTTTCGTGAGGAGTAGAATGCCACAGAACAAGTCTGATGAACAGAATGAACCAGAATTCTGTTTCAGATGGAAAAGTAGCTTCTTCTCTCTATGTCTTTCCTGCAGAGGCCTTGGTAACTACCACGAGTCTTTGACGGCACACCAAGAGAGTGGAGAAGGTCCATCCCGTGCAAGTGGTGTGGTCCCCGGTGACCACACTGAAGAACCACACTCTCACAGCAAATCAGTGTGGATCACCGGGTTGACACTTGCTCGCTCCTGGCTCCACAGGGAGCTGCCACACCAAATGCATGAAACAGTGACCATAGAAAGAATCGTGCTCAAGCCTTCAAAAGTTCTTATCAAAAGATTTCAGGTCGAACCCTGCCGTCCCACATTTATCATTTGCTCGCTCTCTCTCGCTCTCTCTCTCTCTCTTTTAAGCTGCGGAATAAAGGCTGTCAAGAATGCTGGACCTCTTGCAAAGAAATGGAAAGTGAGGTCTTTAAAGACATTGTTTATTCACCCCAAAGAAATCAGCTCTTATTTCAGTCAGGATCACAGAAGACTTGGATATATTTTATATTTTCTTTTCAGAAGTGTAAAAAAATACTTAAAAGTGCATATATAGACTGAACATAGATTTATTGCCAATGACTTTTGTAAGGCGGGGGGATTGAGGCTGCTGATGTAAGTTTATGAGTACAGCTGGTCCATTTAACGGCAGGTTTATAGGCGCACCTCAAGAACTGCCCCGTGTCTGTGGAAGGTAATAGTATCAAACAAACTCTGTTGGACATATGGGCCCATCTATGGGCAACGTACTATAAACCAACCCATAACTACCGCAGCTGTGATCATAAACCTTTTCAGAAAACAACCAGAAAAATCGGACTTAGAAATGTGTACCGCGCTTCCAAACGGGGAGAGGTGGGACCTACAACATGAGCGCCGACACGATGGCTTGGGTGAAAATATCGCCGGCTCAGGTTAAACCAACAAAACCGACTCCACTCTCCCACCGCATCGTGTTCATAAATCTCGGTTCAAGCATCAATGGCAATTAATTTTCTGCTTTTAAAATTCTAAGTGCCTGAGACCACTGGTATTCCACTAAACACTGGTACTCCTCCAGTAAAGTCACCAGGATGTCAGTACTTACCTGCCGTGTTGATCCAGTGTCTTATTACACAGGCCTGCCTTCAAAGATTTGTCTTCCATGTAACAAAGATACATTTCGGAGTTGAGACTTTTCATCCGTTAAAAGGGCATTTTGTCTGGCCTCTGACATTTTGAAATACTTATTTTCAAAACCATTTTATGGAAAGGACCACCAGTGGACGAGCTAAGTGCAT
The DNA here is from genome assembly GCF_028018385.1 of Neofelis nebulosa. Classification (NCBI taxonomy): domain Eukaryota; kingdom Metazoa; phylum Chordata; class Mammalia; order Carnivora; family Felidae; genus Neofelis; species Neofelis nebulosa. The sequence goes on from NC_080787.1 coordinate 123,853,391, forward strand.
TATAAAAACTGATAGAAATACTATGACTGGATATTCCCCCCCCCCCCCCCCAAAATATCGGTAGATATTTTGACTCTTTCTCTGCCCTGAGACCTGCCCTTGGGCCACACAGAGGTGGTAAGAAAGCAACAATTGCATTTAACTTATAATGAATATAGTGAAACTATATAATGACTATAACGAAACTCTTCAAAACCATATCCATTTTTGTATTTCATGGCGTCTAAAGTTCGGACTGGCAGAGTAAGTTTTGTTGATTGGCCAGCAGAATGCACAATGGTTTCATATTAAGGGAAGGCATGCACAGAGAAGTTTACTTACTTGTTCAATACCAACAAAATGTCACAGTGCGTCCCCTTCTGGGTTATGTTGACCTGTCTAGTTGGTGATGTCGACATGTTTCTCTTCTATTACTTCAAAATATTTTTTAAAATATGCATAAAGATCACTTATATTTTATCTACTATGATTTGAGAAAAATAAGTAATAGTAGAGAATAAAAATCTCTGTGTGTTGTATGTATGTATCCCTTATTCTGAGATTGACCTGCTATCTTTTTCCAACCAGTTACTAAATTTATTGAATCTACTTAGATACATTTTGAGTTGCACCGTAATTTGTTTCAATTAATACCACTTACACTAAAGGAATCTGTCATTGACTTTATAGTGTACTACAGTTAAATAGTGGGAATCATTCCTTTTTTTAAGAGGAAATATTTCTTACATTAGACCCCAAATTTTTAATATTTACCTCTCCAGTTGGGTCCCTTGCCAGACTTGCAGAATAGCTAATGAAAGGCTTTTAAGTTCCTAACTGTCATAGCATTTAGTCAGTTCACAGAATATTTCTGAAGGTTGATATTGTACCCTGAACCTTGTAAAAGATGAAATGACTAGTTCTTGAACAGAATAAATGAGTGTGGCTAAACTTCCCATTTTCTCTAGATGCCTGGTTTTTATTTTTCATGTTTTGGCCTTCTTGAGCCCGGGTGATTAGAAATCAGGGAGTACATCAACATATACATTATTTGGAAGTAATTGGATTTCTCAATGAGAGTTAATTTCAAGATGACTTTCAAAACATTGCAAGAAAATGTAGACAACTGTCTGCTTATGTGTTTCAAAAGGAACACCCACTTAAAAATGCTCAGAGTCTGAGCAGTTACCATATTCAAAATTCATAGCAAAATCAATCATTTAAATGAGTTTTTTTCACTCAGAAATGTTTATTAAGTACATACAAGGTATGTATATCTAGGACCTGGGATATAGCAGTGAACTGACATGCTAGCAGAGCAAAACAGACAGAAACAAAATAAAAAAAAGGTAGGTGGTGATATTATAAAGAATATAGTGGGGAGCCTGGGTGACTCAGTTGGTTGAGCATCTGACTTCGGCTCAGGTCATGATCTCATGGTTTGTGATTTTGCGCCCCGTGTCAGGCTATGTGCTGATAGCTCAGGGCCTGGAGCCTGCTTCGGATTCTGTGTCTCCCTCTCTGCCTCTCTCTCTCAAAAATAAATAAATGTTAAAAAAAGGAAAAAAAGAAATAGCAACAGGAGAGAATAAAGAGTGTTCTGTGCTGCAGCAATGAGAGGTTTTGGGGATGGATGGACTATATTTTACCAAAGGTAATTGGGGAAGTCTTCCTGAAAAGTAGGCCTATGACATTACGTAGAGGAAGAGAAGTCCAAGTAGAGAGAACAGCAAGTGCAAAAACTTGAATGAGTTTGTTTTTTTTAAATACAACCTATTGAGGTTGATACAATTTAAATTACTTTGACATTGTTTTTCAAGTACTGTCCATAATACTCATTTGAGGCAGGCAGTTCAGGAGCCATTTTTCTATTTTGCAAATGAAGCAACTAAAGCTCAATAAGTTTAGTGGTTTCCCATAAGTCTCACAGCTGCTTAGAGAGCTAGTTTGACCTTGAACGCAGTCTTAGATTCCATGATAAAGCTACCATGAAATTAATTCACTTGTTACCTAAGTAGAGGAGAGTCATATTTTTGATAGTATTATCGCTATTACAGTGGAAGGCTGAAAAGAGAAAGCTCCATACAGAACAGAACACATGGAAGGTACATTTATTGTAAGAGGGCCACTGGAAAATGTTGCCATTTATAGCATTGGCGTGGAAGGGCAGAGTTAGGTCACACTCTGGACAGCTGAAGGGAGGGGCTTAATGCACCCAGGAGTGATTGGGTATGGGATGTCAAGATGAGAGGGACCAAAACACAAGCATCACAATGTGATTGGAACCAATGGTGTGTGGGTAGCTAAATGGAATGGGGCAACGGTATAAAATACAACATTAGCAAATCTGCCTTTTAGTTATTTTTTATTTTCTTGTATTATTAAATATATAAAATGATGGCTCATTACGTTAACAACCTTGGGCAGAAGTTGGAAGTAGAAACCACATCAGAAGGAACTATTTTATTCATCCACCACATCTGTTCAAGTACAACTGGGCATTCCAAAAAAACTTTTGTGCTGGTTTAATTGTGCCAAATATTCTCTTTAGAGAAGAGGTCCGCAAACCACCTCACAAAATGTTATCTAATTATCTGCGAGCCTAATCCATCTTAATTTTTAGATGGCTTGGTGCTAATAACATTATTTATTTAATACTCTCCAAGTTTATAATTTAATCTTAGCTAAATTATTTTAAATATAATACAATAATATAGGTTGGTTCTTTTCCATTTGGATAATATCTTGAGAAAATAATGTTAAATAGTCTCATGTATATATATTCCTATTTCTTGATAAGAATTTTGAATCTAATTCTTGGAAGTAAGGAACGATAGAATGTCTTATTTTATTCAGCATATTTTACTCATTTTTTTTCTTTGCCTACCTCTATTACATCAATCAAATTTCTTTATTCCTTTTTTCTCTCCATTATAGGTTGGAAGCTTTGTAGTCTATTTCTACTTTATTAAAGATCAATCTTAAAATTTAATATGTATGGTGTTCTTTTCTTTTTTCCTTCCTTCCTTCCTTCCTTCCTTCCTTCCTTCCTTCCTTCCTTCTCTCTTCTTTCTTTCTTTCTTTCTTTCTTTCTTTCTTTCTTTCTTTCTTTCTTTCTTTCTTTCTTTCATGTATGGTGTTATTAACACATTTTAAATTCTAACTTTCCTCCTAGCCCGTAAGGGATCTTTGGAGAGTTTACTCCAGTGTATCCCTTGTATGTAACAGTTATCCAGTATTTTATTTCTATCTTATGTTTATGCTACCAGATTAATCATTTAGAAAATATACAGCCAAATATTATTTAGAATTACTCATCTATTGACCAATTTCATTTCACATCATTGCCTCTTGTATTCTCTATATTCCTTCTGGATTCAATTTCTTTCTTAAAATGCATTTTTGGGCCACCTGGGTGGCTCAGTCAGTTAAATGTCTGGCTCTTGATTTTGGCTCAGGTCATGATCTCAAGGTTGGGGAGATTGAGCCCAGCATCTGGCTCTGTGCTGACAGCAGAGTCTGCTTGGGATTCTCTCCTCCCCCACTCTCTGCCCCCTCCCACTCATGTGCGCGCGCTCTCTCTCTCTCTCTCTCAAAATAAGTAAACATTTTTAAAAATGGATTTTTATTTATTTTAGCCAATGGTGATCTTGCAAATGATAAACTGCCTAATAGTCTTTGTCTCAATATGCCTTTAAACCCTCTGTCCTGGAAAAATGTTTGTTTTATGTTTATTTCCAGTTATTTGTATTCAGTGCAATGAACTTGTTATTCCTTTTTATTCTGACTTCATTATTGCTCTAGAACTCCGCAGTTAATCTAACCACACAGTTCCTTTGTAGGTGGTGGACTTTTTCCTTTTTTTTCCTTGAAGATATTTTCTTTATCTGTGCTAGTATGTAATTTTGGTGCTATTTGTTTTAGGTGTGGAGTTATTTTTATTTATTATGCTTGGAACTCAGATTTCTTTAATGGGAGGACTCAAGTCCTCATCAATTTAGGAAAATTGTCAGGAATTAAATATTTGAATATTGCCTTTCTCCTATTCTCTTTTTTCCTCTTCATCTGAAACTTACAGATACATGTATCTTGTCATTCTACGTTCATATTTCTTCATCCCATTCACATTTTACAGCTCTTCATCCTTACCTTTGTTATTTTTGGGTCAATATGTTCTTTCTTTCTTTTTTTAAAATAAGCATGTCTATCTTCCAGTTTACCAGATTTTATTGGTGTCTATTATTTGGCCCTTTTTCGAGTCTGCCAAGCTTTCTTTCATTGATGTTTTTGGATTTTTATATAATTTCAACTCTCCCTTTTATGCTTTAATCATTTTTAAAAATACTTATTTTGTATGCTCTGTCAGACTTTTTCTATTATTCATGTTATTGGGGTCTAATTCTTCTACATGTTATGGCTTCTGAATCTCAGTCATGGGGGATTACCTCTCTGGATATTTTATAATTTTGGATTATAAATCCTAGACCATAGTAGCTACAACAGCTCATGAGCTAACCACCCTGGTTTAGCTCTCATTTTGTCCCCAGCACATAAGGAAACCCATTTCTTTTTGTGCATTTCTGCTATGTATTTAAAATAAAGGTTTCAGGGGCACCAGGGTGGCTCAGTCAGTTGAGCATCCAACTCTTGATTTTGGCTCAGGTCATGATCCCAGGGTTGTGGGATCAAGCTCCAAGTGGGGCTCCATGCTGAGTACGGAGCCTCCTTAAGATTCTTTCTCTCCTTCTCCCTCTGTCCCTCTCCCGTGCTCACACTTTCTCACTCTCTTTCTAAAATAAAAATAAAAAATAATAAAACTGAAAGTTCTATTTTATATTGAATTTCTAGGTGTTGGAGGTGGGAGGGCTTACAGGCTCTTGTTATACTTCATTTCATATGGATCAAAGAGGCATAAACTTGTTTCTTGTAGGACCTTTAAGCAAAATACATAAAACCAGGGAAGACTGAATTTCAGGTTCTTGCCTGTTTTTCTATCTGATCCTCAGACTACTGGATTATGGATTATGGAGATTATTATAGTCACTATTGAATTTCCAGGACAAACCAAAAAGAAAAAAAAAAAGAGAATAAATTACTCCCAAAGTAAAAAATTTGCTCAGGATTGAATGAAGCCTAGTCTTCACAGTGAAAGAAATGACTAATCTGGTTATTTTTCAGGGTGATTTGAAAAGTTCTCTTTCGATTTAAAAATTTCAATGCCATATGTTTATTCATTGTATTAATAAAAATACTCCATTGGGCGTCATTTTATAATTCCGAATTAGGCCATCTTTCATATTATCCCTAAATGCTTATCCAGATTTGGGGGCTATTTTGCTTCCTTTCTCATGTAAACCAAAATCATTCTAAATCACTGGAATTATTTCTTTATTAGAAAAAAATGTAAGATTCATAGTTTGTATAATTTTCTACTTGATTAATTTTTCTCTCTTCTGTGGTGTATTTGAAATAGAATGGTGAAATTATAAAGTTGGACCAGAAATGGAAGATTTGATTGTTTCCTGCCTCTTTTACATCAAAAAGTATATTTTATTTCAAGGGGGAAAAGTTTAGAAAGCTATCTATAGTAGAATGACTAATTTGATATACTCTTGGGTAGCAGTAATATTCATGTCAAGAAATTATGAAAATTTTATAACCTATGGTCTTTGTTCTAGTGGCCCTTCACTAAGCAGTAGAATAATGTTGGAATCACATGAACCATATGGTCTATGAATCAGTGTAAGTGTGTGTGCAATATAAAAATACATGTAGTAAGTGTGTGTATATAAATACACATATATGAGAAACTACTAACAATATGACTTTAACATACCAGTGAAAATCACATAAATGTTTCTAAAATAAATATTATTATAATTTAAATGTATATAGAAAGTGATTAATTCTAAATGTAAAAGGCTATCCAGAGGAAAAAAAATTATTCATTTTTTAATATACTATTCAGCCTAAGTATTAGGAATTTATTTATATTTTAAATAAAAATCAAAAGAAGCTTGCTAAAAGTAATATTTCAGAAGATTTATTATTAACGTCTTGATCTTACCTATTTTTTAAAAATTGTGTACAAAATTTGGTATTCCCGCCAGTTCTGCTCAACTTTTGGAGAGCTACCTGGAGTTACAAATAAAAGAACAGCACAATAACAAAACAAGAAGAGATTCAACCTGCTATAGCAGAAAAACAAGGGACAAAAACTGATAGCAAGCTTTTGGTTTTTTAAATGGGGAATTGAATAAAAGAACGTATTTTTCAAGTCTGAAAAGTCTGGCCTTGAAAAATAAGAGAAAGTCCATTTTCTGACCTTAAGCTCAACAAAGATTCATAGGATTGGGAAGAGAAGAAAGATCCAACCAATGGATACAGTTGCAATGATGTCTCCCACTTCCAGGTTTGGTACACAAAAACGTTCCACTGGATCCTTCATAGTCTTCCTTCTTTGGTCTATTGATGAGGTGCAAATGACCAGCCCAGGATCCATGAAATGGAAAAATCCAGCATACTTGAAGAACCACACAGAAATCTCTCCCCTTACCAGCATATCTACTGTGGACTTAATACAAATAAGAAATAGTTTGATGGATTTAAGCCACTGAGATCTGAGAGTTTCTTACATTAGCTACAATTATATAATAAGTAAAAATAAGTTAAAGTAAATATTCCAAACCTATATATCCACCAATCAGAAAGTTATTTGAAAGACAGCAAATTACAAGTTTCATATATAAAATAATTTGTTTTAATAATTTTTGAAGCTCATGTTAATAGCTTATATGAAATAGATACACTAAAGATCCTGGGCTTTGAGGAATGATAGGTTTCTTTCTTTCTCTCTTTCTTTCTCTCTCTTTCTTTCTTTCCTTCTTTCTTTCTTTCTTTCGTCCTTCCTTCCTTCCTTCCTTCCTTCCTTCCTTCCTTCCTTCTTTCCTTCTTTCTTTCTCTCTTCCCTTCTTTCTTTCAATAATGGGCTTCTTAGAACAACATTTATGGTAGAAAATCTAAGCAAATTAACTTAGGAAATAGCAGGTGCTTTGTTGAATAAATGCTCTAGTAATTGAACTGGACTTTGCCAGGGGGTTATCAGTCAGGAGATGACATTTTACATTGCATTATATACCTATTGCTACATAACAATGTACTCAAATATAAGCACTTAAAACAACAAACATTTGTTATCTCTCCCAGTTTCTGAGCTTCGCTGGTGGTTCTGGCTCACGTGGCTCCTCCACGAGATTGCAAACAAGAGTGGCCAGGTCCTTTATCATCTGCACGTTCAGCTGGGGCTGCAGGATCTGCTTTCAAGCTCTATGGTAGCTGGAAGGCACAGTTCTCCATTACATGCACCTTTACCTCTCCATAAGGCTACCTCATGCTATGGCATCTGCCTTCTCCCACAGCAAGTAATAAGAGAGAGAGAGAGATGGAAATAGAAGAATGATAGATGAGAGAGAGAGAGAATCCTGAGAGGGAAGCCTCAGTCTTTCACATCCTAATCTCAGAAATGACATACTTCCCTTCTGCCATATTCTACTGGCCATATAGACCAACCCTGATACAGTGTGGAAGGGGAGTATACAAGGGTAAGGATACGGTGAGGAGGCGGGGGTCGGTGGGACCATCTTGGAGGCTACCTACAACATACATATTATAACTTCTGAGATGTTTATAAAGTTAGATTATCATTGATGTTCCAAAAACTGTTAAATAATGTTTCCTTATTACAAAGAAACCCATGTTCATTAAAGACGAAGACATATAGACATGTGTAGGTACAGTAGAACTCTCCCTTCAGTGCCCTTTCTTTATCCTACCTGCATTCTTTATTTTATTTTGCTTAATCCAGAGCCATATTATCCCCAAAGAGTCTTCAACAGACAGAATATGTCAGAGAAAGATTTTTTGAGGATGCATAACTCAGTTCTAGGTTACTGGAAATCCTAGAAGTCCAGGGTTATGTTTTAAACTTCATTGTTTTCTGGATCACCTAACGCAGGATTTACAAGTGGTAAGAACTTAGTAAATAATTGTTGATTTGAAATGAATTTAATTCAAAGGAGTACCATGTATTTTCAATTCACAAAAGAAGAAAATTACATAGGCCTTTTTAAAATAAGAGCTTTGAAATAAAACTTTTTTTTCCCAATAAATCCATTAAAGAATTGGAAATAAAGAAATCCAGACCCAAAGATATATAGCAAGGCCCCATTTAAATGATGCTAAATTAGCTGAAACTTTGGTACTGTAGCTCCCTAAGGACTTCCAAAGATTTTTTGGCCCGAATACAAGGCTCACAAAATACTATCAGCTGGGGACCTAGGGCATGTTTTTCAAGTGGCTGCCTGGTTCCCTATTCGTGTAAAACTTTGTTTCTTCCAAAGCTTCATTTGTACGTTGCCCTACTCTATCCACCTTTCTAGCATCTAATGACAGAGCAATCTACCTAAATTTTAGTCTTAATTGACACATTGTTTTCCTCATTTATTGAGAAGGAATTGACACACATCATTGTATATGTGTATGTTTAAAGTGTAGAGCATGATGATTTGATTTACGTATATTATGAAGTGATATATATTATAGTCATAGGTTTTAGTTAACACCCAGCCTCTCGTACAGACACAATCCAAAGAAAAAAAAAATTCTTAAGATGAGAATTCTGAGCATTTACTCTTTTAACAACTTTCCTATTTATCATACAGCATCGTTACCTATATTCGTTATGCCGTACATTGTATCCCTCATACTTATTTATCATAATGGGAAGTGTATACCTTTTGACTACCTTCTTCCAATTCCCCCTCAGGTAACACAATTTTAACAACATGTAAATGGGCTTCTTAAATATTAGTAAGCTGTATTTTTGCATCAGCCAAACTCAGCCCAGAATATCTCATTCTAAATATGGAACATCTTTATGGTAAAAGCTTGAAATGAACTGTGCAATTTTTATGTCCAATTGCCTGGTGTAACTACTCATAACTAGTAAGTGCAAACGCTGTAATCAAAATCTTTCCCATAACAGGAAGTTATAAGCTTTTATTCTATAATAGGGACCCACCTATTCGTTTATTCCAAAATTTACCCTGAAGAAATGAATGTAAAGCTAAAGCACTTCATTATCGGAGACATTTTGATAGAAGAATATTTGTTGCTCAGAAGTGGATCTCTTTTGCTTCTTGAAAATCATTCATGCTTTTTAATTAAAGGGGCTACCATAGCATAGATTCACCGTGTGTAATCAACTTCAGTGTGGAATATTTTGGTAGAAACTTTGCTATAGAAATAATCCTAGCAGTTTTAAAGGCTTTCTTATATCACAGAGGTTTTTGTTATTTTATGTCACATGTTTATTGTGATCAGCATGTAATTTGTGTGTTTTTATTAACATGATCATTATTTTTCCGTATGTAGCTCGCAACTGTGTGTTACCAACTCAATGGCTATTTATTCATCTTTCTTACCCAGGAAAACTTGATTTTTTTTCAGATACTAGGCAATACTGCATTCAAGGAAGAGGTCCATTGTTTAAATCCAAAGGATAAACTATGACTGTTCGAAGCCAATCCTTGCAATCCATTCTCCTTTGTTGGTGAATATTTATAGGTGACCATGTGATCCATTTCTGACCGGGGTAAAAATAGCATAGGGTTTCTGGGAAAACACTTTCTCCCTGATAACAAGAGAGATGTGCAAGGAATAGCATCTTTTTTATTCTTGCCTTTGGATATTCTACTGAGAAGAAGTTATGACTGAAGCAGCTACAGCCAACACATGACCATGAGAGGAAACAAATTTCCCCCCAGTCCTCTGATCTTATTAAGCTGCGGAATTAACCACCCATAAAATCATCCACTTCCTGACTCTTTGTTATGTGAGATGTACAAAAAATGTTATTTGACCTTTATTTGAGTATTTCATTATTTGCACCCCAAAACATTTTAATATATTGTTAACGCTGTGTGCGTCATTTAACTGGCTAGGGTGTATGCAGCTAATTTATTTTTACCCCTCCTGGTGGTGTTTCGCTTGATTTTGTAATTATCAGCAATGGCAAATGTGAATAATGTTTGATATTCTCCTAAGGCGTTTCTGTGTTTATGTTTTTATTAAGTAGGCAAGATCATCTCCATTTTGCTAATGCCAAAACAGAGTGATCCCCTCAGCTACACAACTGGTAAATAATAGAGCTGAGGCTGAATTCTTTATTTTTTTTTTTAATTTAATGAATGAAGGAATGAATTTTTCAAAGTTTATTTATTTTGAGAACGAGAGAGAGCACGAACGGGGGAGGAGCAGAGAAAGAAAGAGAGAATCCCAAGCAGGCTCTGCCCTGTCAGCGCAGAGCCCAGTGCGGGGCTCGAACCCACCAACTGTGAGATCATGACCTGCGTGATGTCAAGAGTCAAGACGCGCAACCAAATCAGCCACTCAGTCTCAAGACTGAATTCTTTTAACTTCAAGTGTTTAACTTCAAAAACTGTGCTCTCGGGCTCTGCGTTCCACCACCTGCCTCACGGGCCACGATACCTGCAGGATACTATGTCTGCTACTCCAAGTCTTTGTGTTCTTAACTCGTTTTTCTTCGTTGTCATTTTTTCATGTTTTCCTAAATTGTATTTTCCCCTGTTATTAAGGATATTCGCGGGGCGCCTGGGTGGCTCGGTCGGTTAAGCGCCGACTTCGGCTCAGGTCATGATCTCACCGTCCGTGAGTCTGAGCCCCGCGTCGGGCCTGTGCTGACAGCTCAGAGCCTGGAGCCTGCTTCAGATTCTGTGTCTCCCTCTCTCTGACCCTCCCCCGTTCATGCTCTGTCTCCCTCTGTCTCAAAAATAAATAAACATTTAAAAAAAAAAGAATATTTGCAAGCATACAGCAATGTTGACATGCTTTTGTCGTGAACACTCGTGTTCCCACCACCTCAACCGTACTGTGAACATTTGACTTGTTCGATTGCATATTTATCCCATTTATTGCATCTCTAGTCAGGACTTCTCATTTTCTTCTTTAATTTTTAGTTCTTTTCTAACACGTGCACAGCCGCGCATTTCATTAGCAATGAAATTGGTGGTGGTCCTGTGGACACCGATTTCGTTGTCTGCGATCTGATGTTTCAAGTAGTTACCGGAGTGGGCGATGACTCTTTTTTTAATACCATTTTGCTGTATGTTAAAACAGTAGAGTTGCGCACTACGGGCATTATCACTAATGAGTTAAAATAATCATCAGGATTTACCAGCTCAGGTACGAATCTGTTTGGTCCAGTATAGAGAGATGGCATGTGCTGTTGCTATATAGACCAGGATTGCCTTTCATTTCCAATTACATTTACACAATGGTAAAAGGGTGTCATTAAATAATCATTAAAATAGACAAGTGAAATAGGTTTTTTTTTATTTATTTACTTTTGAGGGGGAGAGAGACAGAGAGAGGGAGAGGGGCAGAGAGAAAGGGAAAGGGAGATAGCACGGAGGCCAATGTGGGGCTTGAACTCACAAACTGTGAGATCGTGACCTAAGCTGAAACCGAGTCAGACGCTTAACCGACTGAGCCACCCAGGCACCCCTAGACAACTTATTCTTTAAGTTTATTTATTTTGAGAAAGAGAGAGAGAGAGAGAGAGAACGAGCGGGGGGGTGGGCAGGGGGGGCAGAGGATCTAAAGCAGGCTCTGTGCTGACAGCAGAGAGCCTGATGTGGGGCTCACACTCAAGCCCTGCGAGATGGTGACCTGAGCCAAAGTCTGACGCTTAACAGACTGAGCCACCCAGTCACCCCATTGACAGATTATTCTTACAATGATCTTGAAATTTTTCTGATTCAGAGTACTCATGCATGCCTTTTCTAATTTTAGAAATTGGAGGGGGTTGCTCTGCTGGTTCACCAGTGAGAAAGTCGTCTGTGTGTTTCTGTGTTGGGGGGGGGGTAGGTGCTTGTGAGTGAAGCCACAGTCCGCTGTCTGAGATTCCCCTGTGCCCTACGCCATGTGTTTCTGTTTCTGGACCTCTGGCCAGACTCACTTATGCCAACAGAATCATTCAGTGAAGTTCTTTAATTCAGCTCTAATAGACCAACTGGGAAATATAAAAGAAACCAGGTTTGTAGTTTGGGTCTCCAGCCTCTCCTTTCTGGTTCCATAACTTCTAACTCCTCGGCAGCTCATAGTAAAAGCCTTCCGTAGGCAAGTGGTGATGTTTTTAAAACTTATTTTTATCTCTATTATCTTCATCTGGGCAAAAAAGAAAGGTTCTTGTGTGTGGGGGGGTGAGATATTCAATATAATAAAAAATGATGAATGCATATCCTTATAGTCCAACTATTTGATGCACAAGATATTATTATAGGGCTTTTTCATTTAGTGTTTGCTATCTTTTCTCCTAAGGGAAAGCCATGCTACTGTTTAATTGTTCTGTGGTTCCTTTCCTTGAAATCGCTGCATTTCTCTGGGTACATTTTGTGTGCATAACAGAACTATTTTATTATCATTCTTTTTCCTTAGAATGCATTTGCTGGCCAGTTTCTTGGCTGGCACTCATTTCGATTCTCTTTAAACAAATGTTTGTTGACGTCCTTTGTGCAAGATACAGTCTGGGAAACAGATAAAATGGCCCAGAGCCTGTCTTCATACAGCTGATAGCTGATAAAATGCATGGCTGTTAATTATCTTATCTTCTTATTTTATCTATTTTTGAAATAGAATTAGTAAAATACATTTGTCAGTAATAGTTTTCTAAAGTTGTGCTTGGCTATCTTTTTTCTCCCCCACAACTGGGATATGTTTTATATCCTCTCAAAGATTTGATCATGTGTGGAAACAGGATTCCTATATTACATGCTACTTTATTTTTTTTTATATGTTTTTATTTATTTTTGAAGGAGAGAGAGACAGCGCATGAGCCAGGGAGGAGCAGAGAGAGAGGGAGACACAGACTCCGAAGCAGGCTCCAGGCTCTGAGCTGCCAGCACAGAACCCCAAACAGGGCTCGAACCCAGGAACTGTGAGATCATGACCTGAGCCGAAGTCGGACGCTCAACCGACTGAGCCACCCAGGCGCCCCTACATGCTACTTTAAATACTGAACACTTAGCATATTTCAAGGAAAGAGACCTAACCTGCAGTAAGTCCTGTGAACATAAAATGGAAAATACATTTGGTAAACCTTTTTTTTTTTTTTTAATTTACATTTAATTATTTTTGAGAGACACAGCGTGAGCGGGGGAGGGGCAGAGAGAGAGAGGGAGACACAGAATCCGAAGCAGGTGCCAGGCTCTGAGCTGTCAGCACAGAGCCCGACGCGGGGCTAGAACTCACGGACCGTGAGATCATGACCTAAGCCGGAGTCTGACGCTCAACCTACCGGGCGGCCCAGGGCCCCCCTTGGTAAAGTACATTTTTATTTTTTTTTAATTTTTTTTTTTTAACGTTTATTAATTTTTGAGACAGGGAGAGACAGAGCATCAACAGGGGAGGGTCAGAGTAGAGGGAGACACAGAATCTAAAGCAGGCTCCAGGCTCTGAGCCATCAGCACAGAGCCCGACGCGGGGCTCGAACTCACAGACCGTGAGATCATGACCTGAGCCGGAGTCTGACGCTCAACCTACCGGGCGGCCCAGGGCCCCCCTTGGTAAAGTACATTTTTATTTTTTTTTTAATTTTTTTTTAACGTTTATTAATTTTTGAGACAGGGAGAGACAGAGCATCAACAGGGGAGGGTCAGAGTAGAGGGAGACACAGAATCTAAAGCAGGCTCCAGGCTCTGAGCCGTCAGCACAGAGCCCGACACGGGGCTCGAACTCACAGACCGTGAGATCATGACCTGAGCCGGAGTCTGACGCTCAACCTACCGGGCGGCCCAGGGGCCCCCTTGGTAAAGTACATTTCTAAAGCAGCGGCCCTATGGTGCTCCC